>NC_092746.1:125125899-126331229 GCF_047496795.1 Chiloscyllium punctatum | reverse complement strand
AAACTTAACCAAATAGACACAGTACCTATTACTAATGAACTGTTCCAATATAGGAACATCCCAGAAGTACACTCCTTGACAAAAAGGTAAAATCAGACACAGATTCTTACATTCAGTTTTCCAATTGAGGAGGAAACAAATTCAAGAGAAATTTCAGAGAAAATAGCAGCTAGGAATCATTTGCTGAAATTTCCACCTCTTCTGGGACCCCAAACAGCTTCTGACTGATGCAACTAAAAAAAACTTGAATACCTGGTCTATGAGAGCTAGCCACTCCTCTTCGATTGTTTCAACGTTTTAATGAAAAATCTGAAGGCCTCAAAGTGTTGACTTGGGTGGTCTCTCATAGCCACTTCAGCACCTCTGCGTCTACAGCATGTGTTCAAAACACCCAGGACAAAATAAACCTTTTCAAGTGACAGCATCGTCACACGAATCAACATTCCTGGTCTGGCTGTTGCATAATTAACTGTCAAATAAGGTATTTTATTCCTTGAACATCCCTTAAAATGGCCACCCAAGTGGACAGAGTTGTTAAGAAAGCATATGGTGTTTTGGCTTGTTTTTATTCCATACAAAGGTATTCTACCTGATATGAATTGTTTGCTCCATGTCTGTTTTTCATAAATGCAAAGAGAAAGACACTACTGAATCATTTTTGTGATCTAAAAAATGACAAAATTAGAAAATTATATTTTATCATTATTCATAATTATATAAGGTTTATGTTTTGTTTTAGGAATGAATATTTTTATTCTTTATGTAGAGAACTTTGGAAATCTTTCTGCCATTTATGATCCAGATTCACTTGAAGACGATGTTGGTGGTTTAAGTTCAGGTAACTGATTAATGATGTCCTAAATACCATCTTGGTAAGAGTTACAGAGTGAGTAAGGAATAAAGAAGCGGTGTTGTTGACTATTGTTATGACCCCTGCTGATGTCATCCCTAGACATGTAGATCCCAGACTAAAACCTGACTTGATAGATCATGCTTTATTTTGATTTTAACAAATTGGTTTGTTACTGAACTATAAGTGTGTGTTGCTTCTTATTTTGTTTTAACAATTAAATTATATTTCATTATCTAAGCAATTGAAGAAAAAAATATCAAATTAAGCTATCTAATTAAATACACAAATTCAATTATTTTTAAGCTTCCTGTGAAAGGGCAATCTCATTAATCCTAAAATATTATTTTGTAAATTGAAAAGAAAAACAGCAACTTTCATATTGTGCCCAAAATGCACTCCTGATAGTGTATCTAAGAACATCCAAAAACACCACTCATACAATACATTTCATAGAACATAGAACATGGAACATTACAGCGCAGTACAGGTCCTTCAGCCTTCGATGTTGCGCCGACCTGTCATAACAATCTGAAGCCCATCTAACCTACACTGTTCCATGTACGTTCATATGCTTGTCCAATGATGACTTAAATGCACTTAAAGTTGGTGCACCTACTACCGTTGCAGGCAAAGCATCACTGAATAAAGAAACTATCTCTGACATCTTCCCTATATCTATCACCCCTCAATTTAAAGCTATGCCCCCTCATGCTCGCCGTCACCATACTTGGAAAAAGACTCTCCCTGTCCACCCTATCGAACCCTCTGATTATCTTATTTGTCTCTATTCAGTCGCCTCTCAACCTTCTTCTCTCTAACGAAAAAAGCCTCAAGTTCCTCACCCTTTCCTCATAAGACCTTCCCTCCATACCAGGCAACATCCTAGTAAATCTCCTCTGCACCCTTTCCAAAACTTCCACATCCTTCTTATAATGTGATGACCAGAACTGTACACAATACTGCAAGTGCGGCCGCACCAGAGTTTTGTACAGCTGTAGCATAACCTCATGGTTCCGGAACTCGATCCCTCTATTAATAAAAGCTAAAACAATGTATGCCTTCTTAACAACCCTGTCAACCTGGGTGGCAACTTTCAAGGATCTGTATACCTGGACACCGAGATCTCTCTGCTCACCTACACTACCAAGAATCTTACCATTAGCCCAGTACTTTGCATTCCGGTTATTCCGACCAAAGTGAATCACCTCACACTTGTCTGCATTAAACTCCATTTGCCACCTCTCAGCCCAGCTCTGCAGCTTATCTATATCTCTCTGTAACCTACAGCATCCTTCGTCACTATCCACAACTCCACCGTTCTTAGTGTCATCTGCAAATTTACTAACCCACCCTTCTACGCCCTCAGCCCGGTTGTTTATAAAAATGACGAACAGCAGTGGACCCAACACCGAACCTTGCGGTACACCACTAGTAACTGGACTCCAGGATGAACATTTCCCATCAATGATCACCCTCTGTCTTCTTTCAGCAAGCCAATTATTGATCCAAACTGCTATATCTCCCACAATCTCATTCTTCTGCATTTTGTACAATAGCCTACTGTGGGGAATCTTATCGAATGCCTTGCTGAAATCCATATACACCACATCAACCAGTTTACTCTCATCTACCTGTTTGGTCACCTTCTCAAAGAACTCAATAAGGTTTGTGAGGCACGACCTACCCTTCACAAAATCGTGCTGACTATCCCTAATCAAATTATTCTTTTCTAGATGATTATAAATCCTACCTCTTATAACCTTTTCCAACACTTTACCAACAACTGAAGTAAGGCTCACTGGTCTACAATTTCCTGGGTTGTCTCTACTCCCCTTCTTGAACAGGGTAACGACATTTGCTATCCTCCAGTCTTCTGGCACTATTCCTGTAGACAATGACGATTTAAAGATCAATGTCAAAGGCTCGGCAACCTCCTCCCTGGCTTCCCAGAGGATCCTAGGATAAATCCTATCCGGCCCAGGGGACTTATCTATTTTCACACTCTGCAGGATTTCTAATACATCTTCCTTGTGAACCTCAATCCCACCACATTTAGTAGCCTGTATCTCAGTATTCTCCTCGACAACATTGTCGTTTTCTAGAGTGAATACTGTCGAAAAATATTCATTTAGTGCTTCCCCATCTCCTCTGACTCCATGCACAACCTCCAACTACTATCCATGATTGGCCCTAATCTTACTCTCGTCATTCTTTTATTCCTTAAATACCTTTACTAACTTTTCCTCTACATCTCTGGAACTATTCGGAGGCCTGTAGAAAACTCTCAACAGGGTGACCTCTCCTTCCCTGTTTCTAACCTCAGCCCATACTACCTCAGTTGACGAGTCCCCAAACATCCTTTCTGCAACTGCAATACTGCCCTTGACCAACAAAGCCACACCTGCCCCTCTTTTACCATCTTCTCTGTTCTTACTGAAACATCTAAATCCTGGAACCTACAACAACCATTCCTGTCCCTGATCTATCCATGTATCCAAAATGGCCACAACATCGAAGTCCCAGGTACCAACCCATGCTGCAAGTTCATCCACGTTATTCCGGATGCCTCTGGCATTGAGGTAGACACACTTCAAACCAACTTCTTGCTTGCCGGTGCCACCTTGCGTCCCTGATTTTGGACCTCCCTACTCTCAACCTTTTCTGTACCCGAACTACAATTTTGGCTCCCATCCCCCTGCTGGATTAGTTTAAACCCACCCCAATGGCCTTAGTGATTTCCCCCCTAGGATATTGGAACCCTTCTTGTTCAGATGAAGACCATCCTGCTTGTAGAGGTCCCACCTACTCCAGAAAGAGCCCCAAATATCCAAGAATCCAAAACCTTCCTCCTGCACCATCCCTGTAGCTCATGTTCAATTCCTCTTTCTCCCTATTCCTTGTCTCACTAGCACATGGCACGGGCAACAAACCAGAGACAGCAACTCTGTTCGTCCTAGCTCTAAGATACCATCCTAGCTCCCTTAATTTCTGCCTTAAATCCTCATCTCTCTTCCTACCGATGTCGTTGGTGCCTATGTGGGCAACGACTTGGGGCTGCTCCTCCTCCCCCTTCAGGATCCCAAAAACATGATCAAAGACATCATGAACCCTGGCACCTGGGAGGCAGCACACCAACTGTGAGTCTCTCTCGTCCCCACAGAACCTCCTATCTGTCCCCCTAACTATGGAGTCCCCAATGACTACTGCTCTGCTCCTCTTCCCCCTTCCCTTCTGAGCAGCAGTGACAGACTCTGTGCCAGAGCCCTGTGCCCCACTGCTTTCCCCTGATAAGTCATCCCCCCCAACAGTATCCAAAATGGTATGCTTATTGTTGAGGGGAATGGCCACAGGGGATCCCTGCACTGCCTGCTGTTTCCCTTTCCGTCCCCTGACTGTAACCCATCTGCCTTTTTCTTGTACCTGAGGAATGACTACCTCCCTGTAACTCCTCTCAATAACTCCCTCTGCCTCCCGAATGATCTGAAGTTCATCCAGCTCTAGCTCCAATTCCCTAATGCGGTTTTCGAGGAGCTGGAGTTGGATGCACTTCCCGCAGATGTAGTCAGCAGGGACACTAGTGGTGACCTTACCTCCCAAATTCTGCAGGAGGAACATTCAACTGCCCTCACCTCCATTCCCACGATTCTAAATTCCCAAAGAGACTGTTGAAAAAATAAGGAATAAAAAATAAACTCGTTACCTTACCAATCTGGCGCACAGAACTTTGTTTTGGTTAGAGGAGGAGGATGGGTGGGAGATACTACCCGAGTAGTGTTTCAGGTAACACAACCACACAAATATATGACTTCCCAGAAGTCCTTCGCTCCTCCCTCGCACCTCTTAGCAAATGGAGGCCCGACTCCCGAGATAAGTCCTTTTTAATGTGGGAAAACTCACCCTTCTCGGCAGCCGTCGCTTCACCACTCCTTCTCTCCTCGCTTTTTCCGTTACGAAGTTCTGTTGAGTACTTGTGAACTGGAAGGTGGGAAGCTAGAATTTGTTTCTAAAAATGGTAGGAGGGAAAGTTGTGTGGTCCCTTTAAGAGGTGATGTGCTTTTCGAAGCTTGGAGATTTAAGAACGAATGTCTGTGTTCTGCAGTTGCAGATACTTGAATTGAAACATATGTATCAATTGGTGGTGTGTTTAGGCTTGTTTGATGTGAAGGCAACCAGCTTGAATATTAGCCAATAACAAGGGAACCTCAATTATCTGAACGTGATGGGCGGGCACTATTTCGTGCGGATAATCAATTATTCGGTTAATCGATTAATTGCTTTTCTTCTGGGGCTCGGAGTTTTTAAAGTCTGTTCCCTGTTCAGGAGACTGCAGCAGGACACAGCGCATAAGGCCCCACCCCTGACCCCGTGCAACACTGTCCCTTGCCTCCAACACCATCCCACGCCCGCCCGCACCCAGACACTGCACCCCAAAAGTGTGGTGGAGTTCGAAAAAATTAGATTGCAAACAAGACAACTGGAGTTAGAGAATGAAAGGAAGATGAGTTTGAATTACAGTTAAAAGCTGAAGATAAAGAAAGGGAAAGAATGCTCAAGTTGGAAAAGATGAAGTTGGAACTTGAGGCGAAAAGACTTCAAATGACAGAAGTAAAAGTACAGGATAGAAGCGATGATGAGCAAACTCATCACAGTCAACAACCTGATAGTGATATATACAAATACTTCAGAACATTACTGAAATTTGACAAAAAAGATGTGGAATTCTTTTTAATTTCTTTTGAGAAACTGGCTAGGCAGCTGAATTGGCCAGTGAATGTGTGGCAATGTTAATTCAGGACGAGTTGGTAGGCAGGGCTAGTGAGGTGTTTGCAATGTTTCAGAGGAGGTGTCAGGAGAATGTGAAGAAGTGTAAAATGCTATTTTGAGTGCCTATGAATTGGTACCAGAAGCAGATAGACAATGGTTCAGAAAGGTAAAGAAGGAACGTAAAGACTTCTGTCAAGTTTGAACGAATTAAACATAGCAACTTTAATGAATGGGTGGGAGCATTAAAGATAGACAAGACACATGAGGATCTCAGAGAGATTATACTGCTAGAGGAGTTTAAAAGCTCACATCCAGAAATGATAAGAAATCAAATTGAGAAACAGAAAGTTCAAACAGTGAGAAGAGCTGTAGAGGGGGTGGATGAGTATGCAGTAGTGCAAAAATTGAAACTTAGCTTCCGACAGCAATTTTATTGTGTGAAGAATAGAAATTGTGAAAAAGGGGAAATCCTTCAATGAAAAACAAGAAGTAGATCACACTTCGAATAGTTTACCGCAGGTGAAAAAAGAAACCCGAAGGGGATTAAAAGCCTCAGATATTTTCACTGCAATAGACTGGGACAAGTAAAGTCATAGTGCTGGTGATTGAAGAAAGGTGCTGGGAAAAGGTGTTTTCACTGCAATAAGGTGGGACACATGATGTCACAATGCTGGTGGTTGAAGGAAGGCAGTGGATAAAAGGATGTGCTAAAAGAGGCTAAACCAGTGTGATTCGTTGAAGTGGCGAAGGATATCCCAAAAGCAGTTGAGGCACTGCATGGCCTAGTTACGGGCTAGAAAGTGAGATGGTGCCCGAACTCTACAAAGACTTCACCTCTGTGGGTAACGTTTACTCCGGTAGACCAGAGGGAGAAGGTAAAGAAGTTAAAATATTGAGAGACACAGGAGATAATCAGTTTCTAATAGGGAGAAATGAAATTATTTGCACTGTTTCTGAAATATTACCCGAGAGATTGGTAATTTGTGGAATAGATGGAGAGAGATTAAGCCTTCTTGTAAGATCAGGTTGGAAAGTCCACTCAAGACTGGGGCAGTGAGAGTGGGAGTGATTGAAAGAGTGTCTATTCCAGAAATACAGTTTGTTCTTGTAAAAACCTAGCAGGATCAAAGATGGGAGTGATGCTCCTTATAGTGAAGAATCCAAAGGAAACAAGGGAACTGAGGATTTTAATGAAAAATAACCTGGAATGTTTCTGGATTGTGTGGTAACAAGATCCCACAGTCGTAAGTTAAATCAAGAAGGAGAAATAAAAGAGAGAGATGAAGGAGTTGAGGTGCAGTTAGCTTACATTCTGCTTGATGAAATGATAAAGGAAAAATCTGAACAGGTGAAGCATCAGGCAGAGATATTTAGTTCTGGAAGATTACTGGAATTATAAAAAAAAGAGACAGTAAAAAATTTATATAACAAATTCTACTCACAAAAAGGAGTCAGAATGTATTCCTAGTGTTATTATCTCAAGGAAGATTTGGAGATGCCGGTGTTGGACTGGGGTGTACAAAGTTAAAAATCACACAACACCAGGTTATAGTCCAACAGGTTTAATTGGAAGCACACTAGCTTTCGGAGCGACGCTTCTTCACCTGACAATCACCTGATGGAGGAGCGTCGCTCCGAAAGCTAGTGTGCTTCCAATTAAACCTGTTGGACTATAACCTGGTGTTATGTGATTTTTAACCTCATCTCAAGGATGAATTCTAAGGTGAAAATGGAGACCTCACTGGTTATTGCCAAGGGAAAATGGGCAGAAGTTCAGCAGATTGTTTTGCCGGTAGCATACAGACAGGAAGTATTATGGGTAGCATGTGAATTTGCAGTAGGAGGCCATGTAGGAGGGAGGAAGACTCAGGTGAATTCTATTGGCCTAGATTGCATCGGGATGTGGTTGAATTTTGTCATACCTGTCATATGTGTCAAAGTTAGGAAAGACACAGGCATTAATAAAACCAAAGTTAAAAATCACACAACACCAAGTTATAGTCCAACAGGTTTAATTGGAAGCACACTAGCTTTTGGAGCGACGCTCCTTCATCAGGTGATAGTGGAGGGCTCAATCGTAACACAGAATTTATAGCAAAAATTTACAGTGTGATGTAACTGAAATTATACATTAAAAAGTTGATTGTCTGTTAAGCCTTTCATCTGTTAGAATACAGTGATAGTTTCACTTCTTTCATGTGTAAATCAGAAAACCTTTTTTTTTAAAAAAGTTGCATTCTTGGGTTAGCAGAGAAAAGTGGCCGAGCAGAGGCTGATAGTTAAGTTCGGTACCCATAGGGAGGGCCTCAACCGTGACCTTGGGTTCATGTCACATTACAGCTGACCACCATTGCACTATACACACACACACAGATATTCCTACAGACACACACTCTCACGTATACACGAACACACGTACACACAGACGTGCACACAGACACCCACACACACCCTTACACACACACTCATTCCCACACTCACACATGCACCCCCTCACAGACTTAAGACACTCTGCACTCACTACACACACACACACATACACTTTCTCACACTCACAACCCCCAACCCAGACAGACAGACATACACACACACAGACACAGACAAAGACCCACATGCACACCTATTGTGGGGTGAATTTGTACTGGCAGGGTTACATTGTACTTTGCTCAAAAACTGCATGCATTCATGTAGAACTCTGAGCTCAAAAACTGCATGAATTTATGTAAAACTCCGTTATCTCACTTTTTAGATTAGAATCAATCTAAGCATCATGGCATAGACAGAGAACACAGGGGGCCAACACCTTCAACATATTGTCTAGCTATCACCATTGTTAACAGCTAACCCGAGAATGCAACTTTTTAAAAAAAAAGGTTTTGTGATTTACACATGAAAGAAGTGAAACTATCACTGTATTCTAACAGATGAAAGGCTTAACAGACAATCAATTTTTCAATGTATAATTTCAGTTACATCACACTGTAAATTTTTGCTGTAAATTCTGTGTTACGATTGAGTCCTCCACTGTCATCTGATGAAGGAGTGTCGCTCCGAAAGCTAGTGTGCTTCCAATTAAACCTGTTGGACTATAACCTGGTGTTGTGTGATTTTTAACTTTGTACACCCCAGTCCAACACCGGCATCTCCAAATCATTAATAAAACCAGCGCCTTTTGACAGGGAACTGGAGAAAGAGGTATTAGTTGCTGCCCCTCTGAGTGAGTATTCATATTTAGATGATTTGGATTTTTATGTGCCTTAGAGTAAATTGACTAATGAGGAGGTCCTGAAGGAATGGGATAGGATAGCAAGCTATCTCAGGACCACAGAACTGATTTGAAAGGCTTGTTGCTGCAGTATAAAGACATATGTATGAATAGAATGGGGAGGACTAATACTGTAGTGCATGACGTTGATGTATGGAGTGCTGTTGTGATAAATCAACACTCCGACAAATTGATGCTCTTAAAGCAGCACAGGTACAGAAGGAAATGGATGCAATACCCCAAGAAGACGTCATCCAGCTGAGTCAAAGTGGGTGTGGATGTACCTACTAGAAAAGGTACAAAACTTGACCTTACTCTCCTCTTGGGAAATAAGGCAGGGCAGGTTACTGAGGTGTCAGTGGGGGAGCACTTTGGGACCAGCAACCACAATTTCATTAGTTTTAAAATAGTGATGGAAAAGGATAGACTTGATCAAAAAGTTGAAATTCTAAATTGGAGGAACGCACGTATTCTCAGGTAAAGAGGCTGCTGGAAAATGGGAAGCCTTCAGAAATGAGGTAACGAGAGTCCAGAGAAAGTATATTCCTGTTAAGGTGAAATGAAAGGCTGGTAGGTATAGGGAATGCTGGATGGTGAGAGAAATTGAGCTTTTGGTTAAGAAAAAGAATGAAGAATATGTCAGGTATAGACAGGATAGATCGAGTGAATCCTTAGAAGAGTACAAAGGCAGTAGGAGAATACTTAATAGAGAAATCAGGAGGGCAAAAAGGGGACATGAGATAGCTTTGGCAAATAGAGTTAAGGAGTATCCAAATGGTTTTTACAAATACATTAAAGACAAAAGGGTAACTAAGGAGAGGATAGGGCTCCTCAACGATCAGCAAGGTGGCCTTTATGTGGAGCTACAGGAGATGGGGGAGATATTAAACGAACATTTTGCATCAGTATTTATTGTGGAAAAGAACATGGAAGATATAGACTGTAGGGAAATAGATGGGGACATCTTGAAAAATGTCCACATTACAGAGGAGGAAGTGCTGGATGTCTTGAAACACATAAAAGTGGATAAATCCCCAGGACCTGATCAGGTGTACCCCAGAACTTTGTGGGAAGCTAGGGAAGTGATTGTTGGGCCTCTTACTGAGATATTTGTACCATCGATAGTCACAGGTGAGGTGCTGGAAAACTGGAGGTTGGCTAACGTGATACCACTGTTTAAGAAAGGTGGTAAGGACAAGCCAGGGAACTATAGACCAGTTAGCCTGATGTCTATGGTGGGCAAGTTGTTGGAGGGAATCCTGAGGGACAGGATATACATGTATTTGGAAAGGCAAGGACTGATTAGGGATAGTCAACATGACTTTGTGTGTGGGAAATCATGTCTCACAAACTCGATTGAGTTTTTTGAAGGAACAACGAAGATGATTGATGAGGGCAGAACAGTGGATGGATCTATATGGACTTCAGTAAGGCATTCGACAAGGTTCCCCATGGGAGACTGGTTAGCAAGGTTGGATCTCATGGAATACAGGGAGAACTAGCCATTTGGTTACAGAACTGGCTCAAAGGTAGAAGGTGGTGGTGGAGGGTTGTTTTTCAGACTGGAGGCCTGCGACCAGTGGAGTGCCACAAGGATCGGTGCTGTGTCCACTACTTTTTATCATTTATATAAATGATTTGGATGTGAGCATAAGAGGTACAGTTAGTAAATTTATAGATGACACTAAAATTGGAGTTTAGTGGACAGCAAAGAAGGTTACCTCAGATTACAACGGGATCTTGATCAGATGGGCCAATGGGCTGAGGAGTAGCAGATTGAGTCTGAAATGCGAGGTGCTGCATTTTGGGAAAGCAAATCTTAGCAGGACTTATGCACTTAATGGTAAGGTCCTAGGGAGTGTTGCTGAATAAAAGAGACCTTGGAGTGGAGGTTCATAGCTCCTTGAAAGTAGAGTCACAGGTAGATAGATAGTGAACAAGGCACTTGGTATGCTTTCCTTTTTTGGACAGAACATTGAACATAGGAGTTGGAAGGTAATGTTGCGGCTGTACAAGATGTTGGTTAATCCACTTTGGGAATATTGTGTGCAATTCTGGTCTTATTCCTATTGGAAGAATGTTGTGAAACTTGAAAGTGTTCAGAAAAGATCTACAAGGATGTTGCCAGGGTTGGATGATTTGAGTTTCAGGGAGAGGCTGAAAAGGCTGGGACTGTTTTCCCTGGAACATTGGAGGCTGAGGGGTGACCATATAGACATTTACAAAATTATGAGGGGCATGGATAGGATAAATAGGCAAAGTCTTTTCCCTGAGATGGGGGAGTCCACAACTAGAGGGCATAGGTTTAGGGTGAGAGGTGGAAGATATAAAAGGGACGTAAGGGGCAATTTTTTCGCACAGAGAGTGGGACATGTATGGAATGAGCTGCCAGAGGAAGTGGTGGAGGCTGGTAAAATCACAACATTTAAAAGGCATCTGGATGAGTATGAATAGGATGGGTTTGGAGGGATATGGGCCAAGTACTGGCAAATGGGACTAGATTAGTTTGGGAAATTTGGCTGGCAAGGACGAGTTGGACGAAAAGGGTCTGTTTCCATGCTGTACATCTCTATGACTCTAGTTCTAATGGAAGTCATATAGGTATACAACATGGAAACAGATCCTTCAGTCCAACCAGTCCATGCTGACCATACTCCCATACTAAAATAGTCTCACTTACCTGTGCTTGGCCTGGATCCCTCCAAATATTTCTGACTCATGTACTTATCTAAATGTCTTTTAAACATTGGAACTGTACCCACATCTACCACATCCTCTGGAAGTTCATTCCACACTTGAACCATTCAGTGTAAAAAAGAAACCCCTCATGTCTTTTTAAAATATTTCTCCTCTCACCTTAGAAATATGCCACCTCGTCTTGAAATGTCCCACACTATGGAAAAGGCCATTGCCATTCACCTTGTCTATACCTTACATTTTCTAGACACACTCCCAGTCACAGCTGACAATATCAGACTTTGGACACGGAAAGATGCAGTCCTGCCAGAACAGAAGCAGCTGGTGGTGATAGGGGATACCAAAGGGCCAGAATTAAAACCTTTTCAGACCTAGAAATACCAGATCAAATTAGAGGATGGCATGTTATTATAGGAAAAAAGTTTCCTGATGAAGGGCTTATGCCCGAAATTTCGATTCTCCTGCTCCTCGGATGCTGCCTGACCTGCTGTGCTTTTCCAGCAGCACATTCACGACCCCCATATTATTATGGTGAGCAAGAGTGATTGTTCCAAGCCAAGGTTACCGCCAGATGACTCCACCAGGGTCATCCAGGGGTTTCCAAAATGAAATTGTTGGTGAGAAATTTTGTCTGATGGCAGGATTAGTTGCAGACAGAGTTGCAATGGTGGGGCAGTGCCCAGGGTGCCAACAAGGACAAACATTACCGCCAGGAGCTCCATCACATTTGTGGGAATAGTTGGGTAAACCCTTGACTCAGTTACATCTTGATGATTTAGGTCCTTTCGTGGGTTCAATGTTCTTAGTCATTATATTCACCCACTCAAAGTGGTTGGATATGGATATGGGGATGACAATAGAAAAACTGCATGCATTTTTTGTAACACACAGAATCCTGGAAATTTTGGTCACAGATAATGGGCCATCATTTACCAGCGGGAAGTTTGGGTATTTTCAAAAGTTGGGTGGCATTCAACATTTCAGGACAGCTTCATCAAATATTATGGCAGAACGATCTGTCGAAATTTTAAAGGCAAGCTTAAATAAACATCCTACAGCTTCACTAGATACTAAACACTCCTAGTTGCTATTTCATTGGGGGAACCACATGCAACCACAGTGATAGCTTGAGCTATGTTGCTAATGGGGGGAAGAGCCCACTCCAGGTTCCATCTGATCTTCCCCGAAACTGTGGGGATCATTTGTGGGAGGGCGCAACTGCATCAGGAATACCTCTGCCAGAGACAAGAATCTGCTAAGTGAGATTTCAGGGAATGAACTTTGAAGTAGGAACCACAGGAATGGTTTGGCATGGGTAGGAGGCACGTGTGGACAGGTCATGTGACAGGTCACTGGATAGGTGTGATGTTCCTGAATGAGCACATGGACCATATGAAGTTGCAGCCCTGCAAACGAGCAGGAGCATAACATTCTCCACTCCTTGGTGTAGTTGGAAAAGCTGGCGAAATCCGTGGATTCTCTCTGTCCACTGTCAAGCATTCAAGAGACCTCAGAATCTGAGATGGACAGGCGCATGTCGCCACTTAAATGCCTTTCCTGCCTGAAAAAGAGTTTGAATTTCTTCTGAAATGCTTTGGGCGCAAGAGGTGTTGTTACTTGACATCAAGGGCTTTTGCCCGAAACATCGATTTCGCTGCTCGTTGGATGCTGCCTGAACTGCTGTGCTCTTCTAGCACCACTAATCCAGTATTTGCTTTCCAGCATCTGCAGTCATTGTTTTACCTCATCTATATCAGAGGCAGAGTCAAAGGAACCTGAACCACAACTAAAATGCCTCAGGAAGAGATATAAGAAAAAGAACTGGCCTCTGTCCTCAGACTCAGAAGGGAGGAATGTAGTGATTGTAATGAGGTCAACCAGGTAGACCTCAAAGAATATGAGATTCCTGATTAGGGCTGTTAATAAAGAAGAACAGTACAGCACAGGAACAGACCTTTCGCTCTCCAAGCTGCACCAACACATTTTGCCCTTCAATGTTAAGACTATCATCATTTACAGGATTGGGCATCCCTCTATTCTCTTCCTTTTCATGGATTCATCCAGGTGCTTCTTCAATGCTGCTATTGTGTCTGCATCCACCACCTCTTTTGGAAACTTGTTCCATGCACTCACCACTGTTTGTGTGAAAAACTTGCCTTGCACATCTTTTTCAAACATACCCCCTCTGCACCTTGAACCTGCATCCCCTAGTTATTTACTCCTCTGCCCTGGGAAAAAGCCTGATACTTTCCACTCTATCCCTGCCATTCATAATCTTTTAAATTTCTATCAGGTCACTCCTCAACCTTATGCACTGCAGTGAAAACAAACCCAGTGTATAGAGTCATAGCCCTTTGTACACACCACCCATCGCTACTGCCGATTGGATGGTTTAGTGAGGTCCTCGGCTCGGCCCCGCCGGTGTCGGACAAGGCCCTGGTGGAACAAAAAAAAAATTGGGGGCAGCCTCACAGCGCCAGAGACCCGGCTTCAATTCCTGCTTCAAGCGACTCTCTGTGTGGAGTTTGCACATTTTCCCCATGTCTGCATGGGTTTCCTCTGGGTGCTCCAGTTTCCTCCCACACTCCAAAAATATGCAGGTGAGGTGAATTGGCCATGCAAAATTGCCCATAGTGTTAGGTTATGGGGTAAATGTCGGGGAATGGGTCTGAGTGGGTTGCACTTCGGCGGGTCGGCTTGGACTTGTTAGGCCGAAGGGCCTGTTTCCACACTGCGGATAATCTAATCCAAAAGTACAGCACGCAAACAGACTCTTCAGTCCAATTTGTCCATGCCAACCAGATATTCTAATCCAATCTAGGTCCATTTGCTAGCACTTGTCCCATTTCCCTTCATACCTTCCTATTCATATACCCATCCAGATGCCTTTTAAATGCTGCAATTGTACCAGCCTGCACCACTTCCTTTGGCAATTCATTCCATAAATGCACCACCCTCTGCATGAAAAAGTTGCACCTTAGGTTCCTTTTATATCTTTCCCCTCTCACCCTAAACCAATGCCCTGTACTTCTGGACTCCCCCAACTAAGGGAAAATTATGTAGGGAATCCAAACTGCTTCTACAAGTATCTGCAAACTATTTATGATGAGATCAAATGGTAAAGGTAAAGTCAGCAAAGTCCCAGAGGATAGCTCTCCTATTAGAGCGGGTGACAATTGGTAGTGGTTTAACCTGAGGGTCAATATGCCTGAGGCAAGGATTGAGGTTGAAAAGATGGGACTTTCATGATGAACTCAGCTGTTATGGGAGTTGAACCCATTGTTGGCATCAACTGCTTTACAAACCAGCTATCCAGGCAACTGAAGTAACTGATCCCAAATTTAAAGTGAATGCTTGTTCCATGAAATCAATAACCAGATGGCTTGCCGGGATAAACACTAATGTGAGCTGTCTTGTGAAATAGGCATCTCTCAGAATAGGAGAAAGTGAGGACTCCAGATGCTGGAGTTCAGAGTCAAAAGGTGTGGTGCTGGAAATGCACAGCCAGTCAGGCAGCATCCACGGAGCAGGAGAGTTGACATTTTGGGCATAAGCCCTTCATCAGGAATTTGGTGGGGGTGTGGAGGGATGGGTAGTGGGAAGAGGGGGCAATGTGATCAAAAGTGGACAAGGCCATAGATTTTAAACCATCAGATATAGGAACAGAAGAAAGCTATTCATCCATTTAGTGAGATCATGGATAATTTGATAACCCTCAACTCTCCTGCCTTTTCCCTGTAATGTTGATTTTCTTAGCTTCACCCTCCCCATTAACTGATGATAATTAGCCTTTGCCTGCATCCACCTATCGCTTTCCCAGCTATCTACCACACAGCCCACCCTCCACCCCCGCCCCACCCCCTTATTTATTTATCATCCCCTTCCTCCTCCTCATTCCTGATGAAGGGCTCATGCCTGAAACATCAACTCTTTTGCTCCTTGGATGCTGCTTGACTTGCTTTGATTTTCCAGCACTACTCTTGTTAACTCTGACTGTCCAGCATCTGCAATCCTCACTTTGTCCTAATCAAAAATCTCAATCTCAGCCTTTGAATAAACTTAATGATCCAACCTTACCAGCCTTCTATAGTAAAGCATTTCACAGATACACAACATTTATCCCAATCTTGCGTTTTCTCTGAATTGGCCAAGCACCTAGCTATACTAGCTTCAATGTTATGGGTTCTTATTAAATGGCTTAATTTTTGGCATCTAATCAAATACCTCTGTAATCCCAAATATATGATCCCTTTATCTATCCATCTTATTTTCTTCTCAAAGATTTCAACAACTTTTTTAAGGATTCAGTAGATTAGTATCAGTGCAGAACACTGTCCCTGTACTTGATTCTCTTCATATTCTAGGATGCATCAGGTAATCATCAGGGTCTGGGTCAGGATCTTTAGCCCCATTAGTTCAATAGTGTTTTTTTTCTAGTGATAATCATTGTAGTTATTTCCTGTACTTTAGATATTTAATTACTTTACTATGAATGTCTCTACTGTGAAGACTGATGCAAAGTATTTATTTAACTCCTCTGTCATTTCCTAGGTCCCCATTATTATTTCCTTAGTCTTATTCTCTCGGGCAGCTGTGTACACTTTAGCTTTTCTTATTGTTTTTATATATTTTAAAGAAGCTATTTTCTTTAATAATAAAACAGATATTTATTTTAAAAAAGCGTTAAAAAGGTTATTTAGTTTGGAACATAGTTTAGAAAAATCTTAAATTACATAATAAAACAAAGTTTCCATCTGTGCCCCAACACCATCACTTAACAATGTTAAATCCTGCGAGTTTATCCTTGCAACTCAAAACTTGAAATATTGATTCAACTGATTCTTCCCAGTTCTTTGCTGTGAACTGTGAAGCTTACTTGCATGAACAGTCACAAACTAAAAGCTTATGCTTTCTCAGTCTTCAATATCTGAAGATTTCTAATTGTTATGACTCAGACTAGACCCTTGAATATATTTTAAGAAGGTAGCCCAGACCCTAACTTTTTCTTATTTTACAGGTAGGTGTGAAGTGTCGGTTCCAGATGTGATGAGACTGGTCAAACCATTTGACATTAAGCAAATCTCAATTTATTTAAACACAATAGTTAAAATAAAATGAAAGGAAGAGGAATTTAGAATAACTTAACTATTGAAAAACTTAGAGTTCATTACAAGGCTGACGTCATCTGCAGCTGTCTATTGTAGTATATCTGCAACCTTAAGCACTAAACATGAGATCATTTTGGAGAAGAAATCAATTGAAAAACTTAACCAAACAATAGATACAGTACCTATTACTAGTGAACTGTTCCAGTATAGTAACATCCCAGAAACACACTCATTGGCAAAAAGGTAAATTCAGATGCAGATTCTTATATGCAGGCCTCCAATCCAGGAGGAAACTAATTCAAGAGAAATTTCAGAGAAAGTAGCAACTAGAATCATTTGCTGAAACTTCCACCTCTTATGGTCCCCCAAACAGCTTCTGACTGATGCAGCTAAAAAAACCCACAGAACACCTGGTCTGTGAGAGCTGGCCACTCCTCTTCGATTGTTACAACATTTTAAAAATAAACCTGAAGGCCTCATAAAGTGTTGAATTGGGTGGTCTCCCATAGCCACGTCAACACCTCTGCGTTTACAACTTCTGTTCAAAAAACCCAGGACAAAATAAACTTTTTAAGTGACAGCATTGTCACACTAATAAACACTTGTAATCTGGCAGTTGCATAACTAACTGTGAAATAAGGTATTTTATTCCTTGGACTGTTTGTATTCCGTACAAAGGTATTCTACCTGATATGAATTGTTTGCTACATGTCCATTTTTCGTAAATGCAAGGATGAAGCTAATACTAAATTTTTTTTGTTCCAAAAATGACAAAATTAGAAAATTATATTATATCATGATTCATAATTATATAAGCTTTCATTTTTGTTTTAGGAATGAGGGCCGTGTACTGAATATGTTCTATTCTTTATGTAGCAAACTTTGGAAATCTTTCTGCCATTTTTGATCCAGATTCACTTGAGGAAGACGGTGGTTTATGTTCAGGTAACTGATTAATAATGTTTGCTTAAGAGTTACAGAGTGAATAAGGATTAAAGAAGGAGTGTTATGACCCCAGCTGATGTCATCTCTGGATCTGTCAGATCCCAGACTGAAACCTGGCCTGATAAATCATACTTTGTTTCGATTTTAACAAATTGGCTTCTTACTGAACTATAAGAGTATGATGCATCTTATTTTGTTTTAACAATAAAATGTTATTTCGTTATCAAAGCAATTGAAGATAAAATAATGTAAACTAAATTAAAGTATCTAATTATAACATAAAAGCAATGATTTTTAAACATGCCATAAAAGGGCAATCTCATTAATTCCAAGATTTTATTTTGTGAATTGAAAAGATAAACAGCAACTTTCATATCGTGCCCAGTGCATCTGACTCATATGATACATCAGCATCCCTATCTCTAAACCTTGATGATGGTTTTAAGTCACTTGTGACTTGAGTGAGCTTCTTCTGTTATGAAGTTCTGTGAAGTACTTGAGAAGTGAACGGCAGGAAGCTGGAATTTGTTTGTAAAAATGGTAGGAGGAAAATGTACATGGTGCCGTTAAGAGCTTCCAAGTTTGGAGGTTTAGAAATGAATGTTTGTGGGCAGCAGTTGCAGTTGCAGCAATTGACAGTGTGATGGCAACTTAGGCTTGTTTTGATGTTAAAGGCACCAGCTTGAATATCAACCAATTAATTCTAAACCAGGCCCTAAATACCAAAATTCCTGAAGAAGGGTTCATGTCCGAAACGTTGATTCTCCTGCTCCTTAGATGCTGCCTGACCTGTGCGCTTTTCCAGCAACACATTTTCAGCCCTAAATACCAAAACACAATTAAATTTAAATCTTGGTTTTAACTACCCCAAACCAATCCAAATTTTAAACAATTAATATATCATCACCGGTTTAACGAAGAGGGTATTTGAAAATTAGAGGGAGAGCCAACTGCTATCTGAAGAGAGAGCAAACCGGCCATTTGAGAAATAAATACCTGTCTCTCACAAGAAATCTCCATGCTCTCTACAAAAAACACCATCTATTCATAAAGGTACACTGCACATTTAGTGAATATTCCTGACAGCAAAATTTGATGGAGAGAGGTGTAGAGAACAGAAGAAATTGCAGAAATCTTTGACAGCAGAATTCAATGGAAGAAAGGCATTTGTGACCTGGATAAGCAGAAGGAAGACAAGAGATAGCAGAAAAGGAGGAGCATTCTGGAAGACACATTCTGTTTGAACTTTGAAAGACTAAATTTTACTTCACTGTTTTCTTTTGACTTCGACTTATGTAGGTCAGACCTGTGTTTTTGGTTCAGCATACTATTAGAATCTTGTTTTATTCAGGAATAGGTAGTTCAAGGGGGATTGTTTGGTTTGTTACTTTGCTAATTTGTTCACCGTTGTGGAGTAAGATAAGTAATTAGTTACTTGTTAATTATAGAGTGGATGAAAGAATTCCATTTCATGTACCCACTCCTTTACATCAGATTACAGGTAAGAGATAGGTCATTCCACTTTTCATCCTTCTTTCATCTAATTATGAGAGGGAAGGTGAGCTTCTCTGGGTATTTTGGGTAATTATCAGAAGGGAACCTCTACTTCTGCCATAACAGATTGAGACTTGTGATTGCGTTTAATTATCAGAGGTGCTCAACATTTTCTGCATCATAATAGATTGGGCGCTCAGTTCTGGGATCTGAATGGTTTGTGTGCGGATCTGAATGGATTTGGATAGCTTTGAACAGTTTTGGGTTATAAAAAGTCACAGCAGATTTGAACAGATCTGGGGATTAGCGTCCTGAATCTTTAAATAAACTTAGGTGAGGAGTAGAAAGTCAGTTTAATTTCAGTTACTTGTGGCTGGTTAAATCAAAACCGGGGGGAATGGCTTGTAACATTGGTAAAGAGTCGCTGCGGTTTGAAGATGCTTCCCAAATTTGCCAAGGAAGTTTAGAAAGACAGAAAAAAGGAAAATTAGCAGACAGGCGAGAATTTGGTTTACCTGGGGAAAGTAGGAAAGCTGAAAGTGTAACAGAGATCATCAAGCAATTAGGAATATTAGAGAAACTGTCAAGTGTGGTACATTTTAAAAAAAAATAGATTGCAAATGAGACACCTGGAGTTAGAGAATGAAAGGAAAAAGAGAGACTTTGATTTTTGGTTAAAAGCAGAAGATAAAGGAAAAGAGAGAGCATTCGATTTGTAAAGGATTATGTTGGAACTTGAGGCAAAAAGACTTCAAGTGACAGAAATAAAAGTACAGGATAGAAGTGATGATGAACAGACCCATCGTAGCCAACAACCTGGTAGAGATATATACAAATATTTCAAAACGTTACCAAAATTTGACGGAAAACATGTAGAAGCCATTTTCATTTCTTTTGAGAAACTGGCTAGGCAGCTGAATTGGCCAGAGACTGTGTGATAATGTTAATTCAGACCAAGTTAGCAGGCAGGTCTAGTGAGGTGTTTACAGTGCAGTCAGAGGAGGTGTCAGGATTATATGAAGAAGTGAAAAAGGCTATTTTGAGTGCCTATGAATTGGTACCAGAAGCAGATAGACAATGGTTCATAAAAGTAAAGAACAAACCATGTCAGAATTCTGCTGAGTTTGAAAGAATTAAGCATAGCAACTTCAATAGATGGGTGAGAGCATTAAAGGTAGATTGGACATATGAGGATTTTAGAGAGATTATTCTGCTGGAGGAGTTTAAAAGCTCACTTCCAGAAATGATAAGAACTAATATTGAGAAAGAGAAAGTTGAAACAAAAGATCTGCAAAGATGTATGATGAATATGCGTCAGTGCACAAATTGAAATTTAACTTCTGGCAGCAATTTTATTGTGTGAGGTGTAGAAATTGGGAAAAAGGGAGATCTTTCAATGAAAAACAAGAAGTAGATCACACTGGGAATAGTTTACAACAAGTGAGAAAAGTAATCAAGAGGGTGAAAAGAATGTGGAGGTCATCAGATGTTTTCATTGTAATAGAGTGAGGCACATAAAGTCACAGAGCTGGTGGTTTAAGAAAGATGGTGAAAAAAGGTGTTTTCACTGCAATAAGGTGGGACACATAAAGTCATAGTGCCGGTGTTTGAAGAAAAGCAGAGGGAGAAAGAATGTGGTAAAGGAGGCTAAACCAGTGGGATTAGTTGAGGTGGTGAAGGATATCCCAAAGATGTTGAGCAGCTGCAGGAGATTACATCGCTTAGTTATGGGCTGGATAGTGAGATGGTGCCTGATCTCTACAAAGACTTCACCTCTGTAGTGGGTAAAGTTTACCATGAAAGAAAAGCGGGGGGGGGGGGGGGGGGGCGGCGCGGGGGAAGGGGGAAGTTAAACTATTGAGAGACATGGGAGCTAATCAGTCTCTAATATGAAGAGATCAAATTATTTGCAATCTTTCTGAAATTTACCCGGGGGAGTGTAATTTATGGAATAGATGGAGTGATCTTTAGCATTCCCCTATGTAAAATCAGATTAGAATGTCCACACAAGACTGGGGAGGTGAGATTAGGAGTGATTAAAAGAGTGTCTAATCCAGAAATACAGTTTGTTCTTGTAAATGACCTGGCAGGATCAAAGGTGAGGGTGATGCTCTTTGTAGTGAAGAAGCCAAAGGAAAACCAGGGAATTGAATAGTTAAAAAGAAAATACTCTGGAATTTTTCTGGACAAGATCCCACAGTCATAAGTTAAAACAAGAAAGGAAAACCAAAGATAGAGATGAAGGAGTTGAGGTCCAGTTAGCTGACACCCTGTTTGATGAAATGGTAAAGGAAAATCCTGTACAGGTAGAGGATCAGGCAGAGATGTTTAGTTCTGAAAGATTACTGGAATAATAAAAGATTTATAGAATAAAGCTTACTGAAAAAGGAACCAGGGTGCATTCCTGAGTGTTATTATCTCAAGGAAAGAATTCCAGGAGAAATGCATGGAAGTTCATCAAATTGTCTTGCTGGTAGCATACAGAAAGTATTAAGGTTAGCACATGAATTACCAGCAGGAGGTCATATAGGAGTGAAGAAGACTCAGGCTAAGATACAAAAGCACTTCTATTGACCTGGATTGCATGGGGATGTGGTTGAATTTTGCCATACCAGTCATATGTGTTGAATGGTAGGAAAGACACGGGCAGTAATAAAACCAGTGCCTTTGGACAGGCAACTGGAGAAACAGGTATTAGCTGCTGCCCTTCAGAGTGAAGAATCAAATCTAGATGATTTGGATTTTGAAATGACTTTGAATAAATTGACTAATGAGGAGGTCGTGAAGGCATGGTTTAGGATAATAAGCTATCTGTTTCAGGATCACAGAACTGACTTGAAAAACTTGTTGCATACTGCTGATTCTTTCTATATGTAAGAATAGAATGGGGAGGCCTAATACTATAGTGCACAAGGTTGATGTATGGAGTGCTGTTCTGATAAAACAATACCCCTACAGACTTAATCCTCTCAAAGCTGCATAGGTACAGAAGGAGTTGGAAGCAATGCTCCAACAAGACATCATTGAGCTGAGACAAAGTGAGTGCAATTCACTAGTCGAGTTGGTCCTGAAGCCTGATGATACTCAATGATTCTGCGTGGATTATTGGAAGGTCAACACTATAACTAAATCAGATTCATACCCAATCCTATGGCTGGAGGACTGTGTCGAAAAAGTTGGACAAGCCACTTACATCATAAAGTTGGACTTACTACATGGTTACTGGAAGAGCCTTTGTCGGATAGAGTGAAAGACGTTTCTGCATTTGTAACTCAAAATAGATGATGTCAATTTAAAGTAATGCTTTTTGGAATGAAAAATGCACCAGCCATATTTCAAAGACTTGTGAATCGAGTTGTGGCAGGATTGACAAATTGTGCCATCTATAGAGATAACTTAGCGATGTTTAGCCATTCATGGAAAGATTAAATGCTGCCTTTGGCAGAGCAGTTTGAAAGACTACCAGAGGCAAAACTGGTTATAAATTTAACAAAAACTGAATTCATGAAGGCAGAAGTGACGTTCTTGGGACACGACATTGGACATGGAATGATGACCCCAAAGGCCATTGAGGAATTTGCAAGAGCATCCTCGAAGAAAGAGGTGCTTTGATTTTTGGCACTGACTGGATTCTACTGGAAGCCTGTGCCAATAATTAGTAGTGTGGTGGCACTGCTGACAGATGTGCTAAAGTAGAACCTGAAATTTTAGTGGACAGAATAATGCCAGGAGGCCAGGAGGCACTTGAGATTTTAAAAGCCCTGTTAACTACCGCACCAGTTTTAGCCACACCAAATTGCTGAAACTCTTTAAAGTCCTGCACGACACCAGTAATGCTGGGGTTGGAACTGTGTTGATGCAGGAGGATAACGATGGAATTGAAAGGCCAATTGGTTATTTTTCAAAGAAACTCAATATCAGAGAAAATAACCATCATCGAAAAAGAGGTATTGAGTTTAGTTCTGGCCTTATAACATTTTAATGTTTATGTTGTGAACAGTGTATCAGAAATGGTTGTGTACGTGGACCACAACACACAATATTTTGGAAAGATTTAAGGGCAAAAATATGAGACTATTTCTTTGGGGTCTTATGTTACAGGCTACAATTCTGCTACAATTTACAGATTGTCGATTTATGGGTTATGAAAATGTTACTCTGAATGCGTTATTGCGGGCTTGAAAGAAAATGTGTAGATAAGATTGCACCACTGTTATATATGTATGCTAAATTAGTATGAAATGTGTAACTTTAGATACTGACCTATATATTTCATGACTTGCCTGCATTTGGACCATATCTGTCTCTAAACTTTTCTGATTCAAATGTGAAATTGTCTTTTAAATGTGTAATTATAAAGGACTTCACCACTTCCTGAGAATGGTTCTACTAGAAATGTCAGATTTCTATACCTCTTAATGCTGCCAGGCTTGCTGTGCTCTTCCAGCCTCCTGATTGCATACATTGGATTCCAGCATCTGCAATTTTTTTGTCTCTTCACCACTTCTTCTGACAGCTTGTTCCATAAATGCACCACCCTCTGTGCTTAGATGAGGGGAGAGGTTGAGAAGGATAACCTCAACTCTATCTCAATCAATGTGAATGGAGTCACTCTGCATCACAAACCAGCCAAATGAGCTAAACGGATCACTTACCTTTCAATCAAATTGCAAACAATCCCATGTAGAACCAGTATATATTTTCCCAAATAACTCTCCAAATTAAGCTTAATGTTTTGTTATTTTGTTATTTTGACCTTATCTCAAATTCAAATATCAATATTACTGGAATGGTTAGTTTTGTTTAGACATGTTATGGACAGGACAGACCCTATCAAAATATTTTAAGAGGGTCGCCTAGACTCTAAGTTTTTCTTATTTTAAAGGCAAGTGTGAAATGGACATTTCAGGTATGATGCAGCCAGTCAAACCACTGAATTTTAAGCAAAACAGAATTTAGAATAACTTAACTATTAAAAAACTTAACAGACCTGACATAGCAACTTAACTATGAAACTGTTCCAATTCTAATAACACCCCATAAACACACTCAATGGCAAAAGGTAAATTGAAACACACATTCTTACAGGCAGGAGACATTTCAGAAATAAACAACAGCCAGGAATCATCTACTGAAGCATGGAACTTATTTGAACTGCAGCAGCTTCTGCTCCAGTTGAACCAAATCAGAAAAAAAAACTGAACTATAAGATCTGGCCACTCCACTATCATTGTTAAACTAGTATTTTTCCAGACATTTCGGCAGCTCTGCTTTTACAACCTCTCCTGAAAAAAAACCCAAGGACCAAATAACCTTGTTAAAGTGACAGCACTGTCACAAACACCACTTGAGTGCAGGTAATTGAATACTCACGACATATTGTGAACAGCGGTTAGTCCACAGCAAAACTTCAAAACAAAGCCAAACCTTGGCCAAATGGTTAATGCTTTCTTCAGGATCCAGGTTGGCAAGGGATTGTAATTGCTATTGGTATTCAAAGAGTCCCACTAGACCTAAATTGAGTAACAGAACTAATAGTCCTATGTCCAGGAGAGTGCACACCCTGGAAGGTCCACCTACATCTGATTTGGAATGGTTAAATTGCTTCGCAACATCCAAATCAGAATCAATCAAAATGAGCATCTGGTTAAATCGTCATCTAGTTCATAGAGCTATAGAGGCAAACAGCATGGAAACAGACTCTTTGGTCCAACCAGTCCATGCTGACCCTTGGCTGAATTTCACATCAACTATGCAAGTCCTTTCATGAGCTCAATGTCCTCAGCCATAATAGATGCGCACACTCAAAGTAGTTGCATAGAGTTCATTCGTCAAACCTGGGTATGGTGATAGAAAAATTGTGTGTATCTTTTACAATACACAGACTCCTGGAAGTGTTGGTCACAGATAATGCACCATCATGTACCAGCAGGGAATTAGGGTATTTTCTAAAGTTGAATGGCATTCAACATTTCAGGATAACTCCGTATCATCTGTCATCGAATGGTTTGGCAGAAAGATCAGTCGAAACTTTAAAGGCAGGCTTAAATAAACATCCTTCAGCTTCACTCGATACTAAACACTCCTAGTTCCTATTTCATTATGGACCACCTCTTATGCAACCACAGGGATAGCTCCAGCAAAGTTGCTAATGGGGAGAAGAGCCCACTCCAAGTTCCATCTGACCTTCCCTAAAACTGTGGGGATCATTTGTGGGAGGGTTGGGGAGGGTGAAACTGCATCAGGAATGCCAATACCAGACACAAGATTCCACTAAGTGAGAGAGATAGTTTACTTCAGGGAATGAAGTTTGGAGTAGGAACCATGGGAATGGCTTGGCATGGGTAAAAGGCACGGTCACGTGTGGTCAGATCCAGTGATGTGTACAGTTTGGTTGGGTGCGACGCTCTTGAAAAATGACATAGATCATATGAAAGTTGCAATCTCGCAAATGGACAGAAGCATAACATGCCCCACTCCTTGATGCATGTTGGAAAAGCTGGCAAAACCTTTGGGTTCTCCCTCTCCTCAGTTAAGCATTCAAGAAACCTCAGAATCTGAGATAGATATGCATATGCCTTCGTCCGAATGCCTTTGCTGCCTGAAGAGGAGAATGAATTTCCTCCAAGAAGCTCTGGGCACAAAGGGTGAGCTACTGTGCATTACACGCTGCCTGTATTAGAGGTGGAGTCAGAGGAACCAGAGCTAAATGTCCCAGAAGAGTTATAAGAAAAGAAACCAGCCTATGTCCTTGGACTCAGAGGGAAAGGGATGTTGTGATTGTAACGAAGTTAGCCAGGTAGACCTCAAAGAGTATAAGTTCCCTGATTAGGGCTGTTAAAAAAGACCAGTGCAGCACAGGAACAGGCCCTTTAGCGGTCCAAGCTGCTCTGACGCATTTTGCCCTTCCATGCTAAAAACTGTCTTCATTTACAGGATCTGTATCCCTCTATTCCCATCCTTTTCATATATTCGTCCAGGTGCTTCTTGAATGCTGCTATTGTGTCTGCGTCCACCATATCTTCTGGCAACATGTTCCAGGCACTCACCACTGCTTGTGTGACAAATGTGCCTATAGACATCCCTATGCAACTTGAATCTGAGCCCCCTAGTAATTGACTCCACTGCCCTGGGAAAATGCCTCATACTTTCCACTCCATCCATGCCATTCAGAATCTTTTAATGCACGACTAAAATATAGAGGAGGTTTAGGGAGCATTTGCTACAAGTGCTGGATAGGTTTGTCCCACTGAGGCAAAGAAAGGATGGTGGGGTGAAGGAACCTTGGATGACAAGAGATGTGGAACTGCCTTTATTCCTGATGAAGGGCTTTTGCCCGAAACGTCGATTTCGAAGCTGCTTGGATGCTGCCTGAACTCCTGTGCTCTTCCAGCACCACTAATCCAGAATCTGGTTTCCAGCATCTGCAGTCATTGTTTTTACCTAAGAGATGTTGAACATGTAGCCAAGAGCAAGCAGGAAGCTTACTTAGGGTTGAGGAAGCAAGGATCAGATAGGGCTCTAGAGGGTTACAAGGTACCCAGGAAGGAACTAAAAAATTGACTTAGGAGCTAGAAGGGGCCATGAAAAAGCCTTGGTGAGTCGGATTAAGGAAAATCCCAAAGTGTTCTACACTTATGTGAAGAACAAAAGGATGTCTAGATTGAGGATAGGGCCAATCAAGAATAGTGGAGGGAACTTGTATCTGGAGGTGGAGGAGGTAGGGGAGGTCCTTATGAATACATTGCTTCAGTATATCAAATGGACATTGTCATTTGTGAGGACAGCATGTAATAGGCTGATATGCTTGAAACAGGTTGATGTTAAGAAGGAAGATGTGCTGGAAATTTGAAAACATGGGGATAGATAAGTCCCCAGGGCCAGAAGGAATATACCCAAGGTTACGACAGGAAGGGAGGGAAGAGATTGTTGGCATACTCACTGTCCACTGGAGTAGTACCAGATGATTGGTGCATGACAAATGTTATTCCCTTGCTCAAGAAAGGGAATAGAGATAACCCTGGGAATTATGGACTTATGGTCTTACGTTGGTGGTTGGCAAATTATTGGAGAGGATTCTGAGACAGAGGATTTATGATTCTTTGGGAAAGCATAGTTTAAGTAGAGATAGTCAGCATGGTTTTTTGAGGGGCAGGTCATGCTTCACAAGCCTTATTGAATTCTTTGAGGATTCCTTGGAGTGTTGGAGGCTGAGGAGGGACCTCATAGAAGCTTACAAAATTATGAGGGGCATGGACAGGATAAATAGACAACGTCTTTTTCCTGGGGTCGGGGAGTCCAGAACTAGAGGGCATAGGTTTAGGGTGAGAGGGGAAAGATATACAAGAGACCTAAGGGGCAACATTTTCACACAGAGAGTGGTATGTTAATGGAATGAGCTGCCAGAGGAAGTGGTGGAGGCTGGTACAATTGCAACATTTAAAAGGCATTTGGATGGGTATATGAATAGGAAGGGTTTGGAGGGACATGGGCCAGGTGCTAGCAGGTGGGATTAGATTGGGTTGGGATATCTGGTTGGTATGGACAGTTGGACCGAAGGGTCTGCTTCCATGTTGTACATCTCTATGACTCTATGACTCTATATGATAAGACGCAATGATGAAGGTAGAGCAGTGGATGTGGTGTCAATGGATTTTAGCAATGTGTTTGATAAGATTTCCCATGGTAGGCTCATTCAGAAAGGAAGGAGGCATGAAATACAGGGAACTTTTGGGTGTCTGGGTACAGAATTAGCTGGCCCATAGAGGACAGAGATCGTAGTAGATGGAAAGTATTCAGCCTGGAGCTCAGTGAACAGTGGTGTTCCTCAGGCATCTGTTCTGGGACCTCTGCTGTTTGTGATTTTTATAAATGATTTGAATGTGGGGTGGAAGGGTGGGTTAGTAATTTTGCTGTTGATATGAATGTTGTGGGGAGTTGTGGATAGTGTGGAGGGCTATTGTAGGTTGCAGCGGGACATTGACAGGATGCAGAGCTGGCTGATAAGTGGCAGATGGAGTTCAACCTGAAAAAGAGTGGAGTGATTCATTTTGGAAGGTTGAGTTTGAATGTAGATTATAGGCAGGATTCTTGGCAGTGTGGAGGAACAGAGGGATCTTGGAGTTCATGTCCATAGATCCCTCAAAGTTGCTACCCTAGTTGGTTGGGTTGTTAAGAGCGTGTATGGTGTGTTGTCTTTCTTTAGCAGGAGTTTAAGAACTGCAGGGGTATGCTGCAGCTCCATAAAGCCTTGATTAGACCACACTTGGAATATTGTGTTCAGTTCAGGTCACTTCATTATAGGAAGGATGTGGAAGCTTTAGAGAGGGTGCAGTGGAGATTTACCAGGATGCTGCCTGGACTCGAGGACATATCTCATGAGGAAAGGTTGGGGGAGCTAGGGCTTTTCTCACTGGAGTGAAGAAGCATGAGAGGTGACTTGATAGAGGAGTACAAGATGATGAGAGGCATAGGCAGAATGGATAGCCAGAGATGTTTTCCCAGAGTGGAAATGGCTATCATGATGGGGCATATTTTAAAGTGATTGGAGGAAAGTTTAGGGGAGATGTCAGAGGTAGGTTTTTTACACAGAGTGTGGTGGGTGCATGGAATGCACTGCCAGCATGGTAGTACAGTCAGATACCTTAGGGGCATTTATGCGACTCTTGGGTCGGCGTATGGATGATTGTAGAATGAAGAGTATGTAGGTTAGTTTGATCTTAGAGTAGGGTAAAAGGTCGGCACAACACTGAGGGCCAAAGGGGCCTGTACTGTACTGTTCTATGCTCTATCTTCTATCTCCTGCATTCTAGTGAAAATAAACCCAGTGTATCCAACCTTACTCTGTAGCTAAAATCTCCTATACTGAACAATATCCTGATAAACCTTTTCTGTACCCTCTCCAAAGCATCCACATCCTTCTGGTAGTGGTGACTAGAACTGTTAGCAATATTCCAAGTGTGGCCTAACTAAATTTCTATAAATCTGCAGCATAACTTGCCTATCCATATACTCAATGCCCCTTCCAATGAAGGCAGGCATGCCATAGGTCTTCTTTTCATTACCTTATCTACCTGCGCTGCCAGCTTCAGTGATCTGTGGACCCGCACATCCAGATCCCCCTGCAAATCAATACTCCTCAGGGTATTACCATTCACTGTATAATTTCCACCTTTACTTTACCTTCCAAAATGAATCACATCAGATTTGTCCGAATTAAACTTCAGCTGCCATTTTTCTGCCCATGCCTCTAACTCATCTATATCTTGATGTATCCTCTTACAATCCTCTTCAATATCCACAACTCCACCAATCTTTATATCATCTGCAAACTTACTAACTAACCAGCCATATTTTCTTCCAATATTGAGTAGAGTGGGTTATTTTTGATTATACACTTTCTTGAGATCATCACTTGATTAAAATGTAAAAATATAAAACATTGGTACTAAGTTAGCCTGGATCAGTGTTTTCTAAAGCAGTAAGACTGCGCTACTTTCTGTAGATTGTTAAGGTGAAAGATGGCCTTTTGTAAGAGTGATGTGCTCTTCCTGTAGGATGTGGGAGATTAGGGAGAATTTCCACGTTGCTGAAGATTTTGTCTGCAGTAAGTATGTTTGATTGCGATCCTTGATGTATTGAATGTTTGGAGTGGCAGTTAGAGGCAGTGGGGAATTTACAGGAGCTAAGGAATGTGATAAATGGCAGTAACAGGAAGAGAGAAAAACTGCACATATAGTCAGGTGGATGGGTTACCACTAGGAACAGTAGGAGAGAGAGCCAGGTAGTGCAGGATTGTCCTATGCCTATTCCTGTCTCAAACTAGTATACAGTTTTGGAAAATGTAGGGGCTGTTGGACCCTTTGGGGAATGTAGGCAGAAGTAGGTACTGCAGATACTAGAAATCAGAGTCCAGATTAGAGTGGTGCTGGTAAAGCACAGCAGGTCCTGATGAAGAACTTTTGTCTGAAACGTTGATTTTCCTGCTCCTCGGATGCTGCCTGACCTGCTATGCTTTTCCAGAACCACTCTTTGGGGAATGTAGCATGACCAGCCAAGTTTCTGGCACCGAGACTGGCTCTTTTGTCATGAGTTGTACATCAGGTTCAAAGCGATCGATTGTGATAGGGGACTCATGAGTCAGAGGCACCGACAGATGTTCCTGTGGCCAATAGTGAGAAATTAGAAAATTGTGTTGATTTCCTGGCGCCAGGATCAAGGATATCTTGGAGAGAGTGGAGAATACTCTCAAAGGGGAGTGGGACCTGCAGGACGTCATTGTTCACATTGGAACTAACGACATAGAAAGAAAAAAGAATGACGTTCTGAAAGGAGAATGTAGGAAGCTAGGCAGGAATTCAAAAAGAAATTTAAGCGGGTAGTAATATCTTGGTTGGGTGAAAGGTAAGGCTGGCAAGTGGAGGGACTGCTGGATGACTAGACAAAATGGATATTTTGTCAAGAAAAAGAAGGAAGTGACGAACTAGTGAGGGTAGAGATAGGAGGATAGAGCAGATGAATGTGTGGTTGAGAAGCTGATGCAGGAGAAAAAGGTTCACATTTTTGGATCATTAGAATCTCTTTAGTAGAAGTGACCTATACAAGAAGGATGGATTGCACCAGAATTGAAAGGGGACTAATATACTGGCAGGGGGAATTGCTAGAGCTGCTTAGGAGGACATATCTGGGACTGGGATATCACAGCAATTACAGAGACGTGGCTCAGGGATGGACAGGACTGGCAGCTTAATGTTCCAGGATACAACTGCTGTAGGAAGGATAGAAAGGGGGGTAGGGAGAAGGCGCAAGAGAGGAAGGGGAGTGAGGTTTTTGATAAGGGATAACATTACGGCTGTATTTAGGGAGAATATTCCTGGTAATACGTACAGGGAAGCTATTTGGGTGGGACTGAGAAATAAGAAATGGATGATCACCTTATTAGGATTGTACTATAGATCCCACAATAGTCAGCGGGAAGTTGAGAAATAAATTTGTAAGGAGATCTCAGTTATCTGTAAGAATAATAGGGTGGTAAAGGTAGGGGATTTTAAGTTTCCAAAAATAGACTGGGACATGCCATAGTTTTAAGGGTTTGATGGAGAGGAATTTGTTAAGTGTGTACAAGAAAGTTTTCTGATTCACTATATGGATGTTCCTCTTAGAAAAGGTGGAAAACCTGACTTACTCTTGAGTAATAAGGCAGGGCAAGTGACTGGTGTGTCACTTTTGGTTCCACAGGTTGGCGCAATGTCAAGTACTGAAGGGTCTGTACTGTGCTGTAATGTTCTATGGTCATTTTGGGGCCAGAGATCGTAATTCGATTAGTTTTAAAATAGTGATGGAAAAGGATAAGCAGGATCCACAAGGTAAAGCTCTAAATTGGAGGAAGGCCAATTTTCACAGTATTAGGCAAGAACTTTCAAAAGTTGATTGGATGCAGACATTCGCAGGTAAAGTGATGATTGGCAAATGGGCAACCTTCAAAAATGAGATAACGAGAGTCCAGAGGCAATATGTTCTTGGTTGGGTGAAAGGTAAGGCTGGTAAGTGGAGGGAATGCTGGATGACTAGAGAAAATTGATATTTTGTCAAGAAAAAGAAGAGAGCATATGTCAGGTATAGACAGCAGAGATGGAGTGAATCCTTAGAGTATAAAAGCAGTAGGACTATACTTTAAAGAGAAATCAGGAGGGCAAAAAGGGGACATGTGATAGCGTTGACAAATAAAGTTAAGGAGAATCCAAAGGGATTTTATAAATACATTAAGGACAAAAGGGTACATTGGGGGGAGATGTGGAGAATAGAACCCCTCAAAGATCAGCAAGGCAGCCTATTTGTAGAACTGGGGGGAGAATGGGGGAGATACTAAATGAGTATTTTGCATTAGTGTTTATTGTGGAGAAGCACATGGAAGATACAGAATGTGGGAAATAGATGGTAGCATCTTGAAACATGTCCATATTACAGAGGAAGAGGTGCTGTGTGTCTTAAAATGCATAAAGATGGATAAGTTTCCAGGACATGATTAGGTGTACCCTAGAATTCTGTAGGAAGCTAGGGAAGTGACACTTGCTGAGACCCTTGCTGAGGTATTTGTGTCATCGATAGTCACAGGTGAGATGCCAGAAGACTGGAGGTTGGCTAACATGGTGCTACTGTTTCAGAAAAGTGGTGAGGAAAAGCCAGGGAACAATAGACTGGTAAGCCTGAGATCGGTGGTGGATAATTGTTGGAAGGAATCGTGAGGGACAGAATTTATATGTATTTGGAGAGGCAAGGACTTATTAGGGATAGTCAGCATGACTTCTTGCATGGGAAACCATGTCTTACTAACTTGATTGAGTTTGCAGTTGACACCAAAATTGGAGGCATAGTGGACAGTGAAGAAGGTTACCTCAGAATACAACAGGATCTTGATCAGATGGGCCAATGGGCCGAGGAGTGACAATTGAAGTATAATTTGTGAGGTGCTGCATTTTGGAAAGGCAAATTAGAGCAGGATTTATGTACTTAATGGTAATGTCTGGGGAGTTGCTGAACAAAGAGACCTTGGAGAGCAGGTTCACAGTTCCTTGAAGTCATGAGGGACATGGGTAGGGTAAGGAGACAAGGTCTTTTCCCTGGATTAGTATAGTCCAGAACTAGAGGGCATAGGCTTAGGGTGAGTGGGCAAAGGTTTAAAAGGGCCCTCAAGGGCAACTGTTTCATGCAAAGGGTGGTGCGTGAATGGAATGAGCTGCTAGAGGACATGCTGGTACAATTACAACATTTAAATGCATCTGGATAGGCACATGAATAGGACGGGTTTACAGCAATATGAGCCACTTGCTGGCAAATGGGACTAGATTAATTTGGGATAACTGGTTGGCATGGACGAGTTGGACCGAAGAGTCTATCTCTGTGCTGTAAATCTCTACGACTCTATTTATGTCGACTATGAACATTAGAGTTCCCAGCACTGATCCCTATGGAACAGCACTAGTCACAATCCTCCATTCTGAACTGATTCCTTCTACCGCTACCCTCTGTCCCTTTGATGAAGCCAGTTCTGTATCCCTCTTGCCAGCTCACCCGTAACACGACGTGACTTCACCATTGGTACAAGTCTGCCATGGGGGACTTTGTCAAAGGCTTTTCCCTCATCAATATCTTTGTCATCTCCTCACAAAACTCAATCAAGTTGGTGAGGCACGACCTCCCCCACACGAAACCATGCTGTTTAATCTGGTCCAACCTTGGATACTTGACTGATCAATAAAAACAGGAGTGTCAGACATCCTAACAGTCTGACAGCTGCCTCTGAGGGAGCTGGATCAGTATCAAAGACTTTTTACATGTAAATAAAGGGTGACTTGGTGACGGGATACCGCCTCTGTGGAGTTATTTCACTATCCTTGATTAATCATAATATTCATTCACTTTTACCTAGATTCTGTTTGTCTTGAATAATGTATACCCCTCAATATTCAAGACCTAATTCTTGTTATCCCACAGCATATTTCTGTAACAAATCTCAGTTCATACTTAACTGTTTTAATGTGCTCTATGAATTTGTTTATATGTGAATGATATTCACATTTATGAAAGGTTACATGGCCACCACTTCTGGCCCTGAACAGTTGCTCCTCTTCCTCAAATTACTACAAAAGTGAAAGGTACCTGAAAAAATTGAAAACTCTCACCCTATTACTTTGTGGGAACGCCATGAGTGTTCTCTCCATTATCAGGATGCTGCCAGCAGGCTAAATGATGTTTTGCCTACCACACCAATTAGTAATGTTTATGTGAGTTTCGGTACCAATGTGATGCCAACTACAAAGGCCATAGAACCCAGTCACTGGCAGATCATATAAAGCAACATAACCCATTGACCATCCTTAGCAGGAGTCATGCTTCACCAGCTCTTGCTTGTAAGCCTCTGAACATCATGTTCAACATTAGATGTGGTTCTGCTAATGGACAGCAATTATTAAATAATCTGAAAGTTTTAGGAATTGCACAAAATACCCAATTAAGATTATCTTTGAGTTTGCAATAAGATTTAATTGCATGTTTGGAACTACATACATAAAGACGCAGGAGTCTGTTTGTCAACAACAGGAATTCATCAAAAATTGCATCTTTCTGTTTGGGTAAAAAGGAAACATGGAAACTAGTCATCTTTGCTACAATTTTCTAATCTGCTACCCAATCAGAAACTGCCTGCCTGGTGTGAGAACGAAGTTGAACAATTCACTGTTCTTGTTGCATCTCTAACCTACAAGCACCCTTTTCTCACACTGTATAAATTGGTAATCCTTTTTTCAAGTCCGTTTCTAGCATACTGGTCTTGATGAGAGTGAGATGGAAATGTTTGATTTAATGTACTTTAGTAATGTTTAAAAGTCAAAGCTTACATGTTGTACACAGAAATCCAAGAGCTGGAATACTATCCAACCTGTAGCTGAAACAGTTGCATATCAGATGGTAAAATACTGTGCAAATAAAGGTTGGATAAATTATAAAAGAAATCCAAACTGCTTCTATAAGCATCTGCAAACTACTTATGATGAGATCAAATTGTAAGTATAAAGTCACAGTCCTAGAGGACAGCTGTCCTATTAGAGAGGGAGATGATTGGTGGTGGTTTAGCCTGAGGGTCAATATGCCTGAGGCAAGGATTGAGGTTGAAAAGGTGGATGTCCATGGTGAACTCAGCTGGTATGGGAGTTGAACCCACTGTTGGCATCACACTGCTTTATAAATCAGCCATCCAGACAACTGCACTAACTAACCCCAAAATTAAATAGGATAATTATTCCTAACACCACCAAATTTGCTTCCATGAGGACAGAAACCATATGTAATGCTGGGATAAACACTAATGTGAGCTGTCTTGTGAGATAGGCATCTCTCAGAGTAAAAGTCATAAAGTCATAGACATATACAGCACGGAAACAGAACCCACGGTCCAACCTGTCCACGCCGACCAGACATCCTAACCCAATCTAGTCCCACCTGTCAGCAACCGGCACATATCCCTCCAAACCCTTCCTATTCATAAACCTATCCAAATGCCTTTTAAATGTTTCAGTTGTACTAGCCTCCACCACCTCCTCTGGCAGCTCATTCCATACACGTACCATCCTCTGCATGAAAACGTTGCCCCTTATGTCTCTTTTATATCTTTCCCCTCTCGCCCTAAACCTATGCCCTCTAGTTCTGGACTCCCCCAACACAGAGAAAAGACTTTGTCTATTTATCCTATCCATGCCCCTCATAATTTTGTAAATCTCCATAAGGTCACCCCTTAGCCTCTGACGTTCCAGGAAAAACAGTCCCAGCCTTTCAGCCTCTTCCAGTAGCTCAAATCCTCCAACCCTGGCAACATCCTTGTAAATCTTTCCTGAACCCTTTCAAGTTTCAGAACATCTTTCCAATAAGAAGGAGACCAGAATTGCATGCAATATTCCAACAATAGCCTAACCAATGTCCTGTACAGCCACAACATGACCTCCCAACTCCTGTACTCAATGCTCTGACCAATAAAGGAAAGCTTATCAAACGCCTTATTCTATCTACCTGCAACTCCACTTTCAAGGAGCAACGAACCTGCACTCCAAGGTCTCTTTGTTCAGCAACACTCCCTAGGACCTTACCATTAAGTGTAGAAGTCCTGTTAAGATTTGCTTTCCCAAAATGTAGCACCTTGCATTTATCTGAATTAAACTCCATCTGCCACTTCTCAGTCCATTGGCCCATCCGATCAAGATCCCGTTGTAATCTAAGGTAACCTTCTTCACTGTCCACTACACCTCCACTTTTGGTGTCATCTGCAAACTAACTAACTGTACCTCTTATGTTCGCATCCAAATCATTTATATAATTGACAAAAAGTAGAGTACCCAGCATCGATCCTTGTGGCATGTCACTGGTCACAGGCCTCCAGTCTGAAAAGCAACCCTCCACCACCACCCGCTACCTTCTATCTTTGAGCCAGTCCTGTATCCAAATGATTAGTTCTCCCTGTATTCCGTGAGATCTAACTTTGCTAATCAGTCTTCCATGGGGAACCTTGTCGAATGCCTTACTGAAGTCCATATAGATCACATCTGCCGCTCAGCCCTCATCAATCATCTTTGTTACTTCTTCAACAAACTCAATCAAGTTTGTCAGACATGATTTCCCACACTGGATTAGTGGTGCTGGAAGAGCACAGCAGTTCAGGCAGCATCCAACGAGCAGCGAAATCAATGTTTTGGGCAAAAGCCCTTCATCAGGAATAATGGCAGTGAGCCTGAAGCATGGAGAGATAAGCTAGAGGAGGGTGGGGGTGGGGAGAGAGTAGCATAGAGTACAATGGGTGAGTGGGGGAGGAGATGAAGGTGATGCGAAGGTTTGTAGGGTGGAAGGTGAGCACCAGAGGCGTTCTGTCCTTGTTACGGTTGGAGGGGTGGGGTCTGAGGGCGGAGGTGCGGGATGTGGATGAGATGCGTTGGAGGGCATCTTTAACCACGTGGGAAGGGAAATTGCGGTCTCTAAAGAAGAGGCCATCTGGTGTGTCCTATGGTGGAACTTGTCCTCCTGGGAGCAGATATGGCGGACGCGGAGAAATTGGGAATACAGGATGGCATTTTTGCAAGAGATAGGGTGGGAAGAGGCGTAATCCAGGTAGCTATGGGAGTCAGTGGGTTTGTAAAAAATGTCAGTGTCAAGTCGGTCGTCACTAATGGAGATGGAGAGGTCCAGGAAGGGGAGCGAGGTGTCAGAGATAGTCCAGGTAAATTTAAGGTCAGGGTGGAATGTGTTGGTGAAGTTGATGAATTGCTCAACCTCCTCACGGGAGCACGAGGTGGCGCCAATGCAGTCATCAATGTAGCGGAGGAAGAGGTGGGGAGTGGTGCCGGTGTAATTACGGAAGATCAACTGTTCTACATAGCCAACAAAGAGACAGGCATAGCTGGGGCCCATACGTGTGCCCATGGCTACACCTTTGGTCTGGAGGAAGTGGGAGGATTCAAAGGAGAAATTGTTAAGGGTGAGGACCAGTTCGGCCAAACGAATGAGAGTGTCAGTGGAAGGGTACTGTTGGGGACATCTGGAGAGGAAAAAACGGAGGGTTTGGAGGCCCTGGTCATGGCGAATGGAGGTGTAGAGGGATTGGATATCCATGGTGAAGATAAGGCGTTGGGGGCCAGGGAAACGGAAGTCTTGGAGGAGGTGGAGGGCGTGGGTGGTGTCTCAAACGTATGTGGGGAGTTCCTGGGCTAGGGGGGATAGGACAGTGTCAAGGTAGGTAGAGATGAGTTCAGTGGGGCAGGAGCATGCTGAGACAATGGGTCGGCCAGGGTGGTCAGGCTTGTGGATCTTGGGAAGGAGGTAGAACCGGGCAGTGCGGGGTTCCCGGACTATGAGGTTGGAAGCTGTGGGTGGGAGATCTCCTGAGGTGATGAGGTTCTGTATGGTCTGGGAGATGATGGTTTGGTGATGGGGGGTGGGGTCATGGTCGAGGGAGCAGTAGGAAGAGGTGTCCTCGAGTTGGCGTTTGGCTTCAGCGGTGTAGAGGTCAGTGCGCCAGACTACCACTGTGCCCCCTTTATCCGCTGAAGGAGCCTTCCACATCCATCAAAGTTTCAACTGCACATCCACCAATATCATTTATTGTATCCGTTGCTCCCGATGTGGTCTCCTCTACATTGGGGAGACTGGGCGCCTCCTAGCAGAGCGCTTTACGGAACATCTCCGAGACACCCGCACCAATCAACCAAACCGCCCCGTGGCCCAACATTTCAACTCCCCCTCCCACTCTGCTGAGGACATGGAGGTCCTGGGCCTCCTTCACCGCCGCTCCCTCACCACCCGACGCCTGGAGGAAGAACGCCTCATCTTCCGCCTCGGAACACTTCAACCCCAGGGCATCAATGTGGACTTCAACAGCTTCCTCATTTCCCCTTCCCCCACCTCATCCTAGTTTCAAACTTCCAGCTCAGTTACTGTCTCCTTGACTTGTCCGACCTGCCTATCTTCTTTTCCACCTATCCACTCCACCCTCTCCTCCTTGACCTATCACCTTCATCTCCTCCCCCACTCACCCATTGTACTCTATGCTACTCTCTCCCCACCCCCACCCTCCTCTAGCTTATCTCTCCATGCTTCAGGCTCACTGCCATTATTCCTGATGAAGGGCTTTTGCCCGAAACGTTGATTTCGCTGCTCGTTGGATGCTGCCTGAACTGCTGTGCTCTTCCAGCACCACTAATCCAGTATTTGATTTTCAGCATCTGCAGTCATTGTTTTTACCTTGATGATTTCCCACACACAAAGCCATGTTGACTATCCCTAATCAGTCTTTGCCTTTCCAAATACATGGAGAAGGTGAGGATTGCAAATGCTGGAGATCAGAGTCAAAAAACGTGGCACTGGAAATGCACAGCAGGTCAGGAAGCATCCGAGGAGCAGGAGAGTCGACGTTTCGGGCATAAGCCCTTCATCAGGAATGTGGGGTAGGGGAAGGGGAACAATGTGATCAAAAGCTGACAAGGCCCATAGATTTTAAACCATAGGATATGGGAACAGAAGTGGGCCAGTCAGCTCATTTAATCTGCTTCTACATTCAATGAGATCGTGAATAATCTGATGACATTCAATTGTCCTGCCTTTTCCCCATAACCTTGATTCCCTTACTAATCAAAAACCTATTTCAGCCTCTGAAGATACTTAATGGTCCAACCTTAACAGTCTTTTATCATAAAGAATTTCACAGAGACACAATATTTATCCCAATCCTATGTTTTCTATAAGTTGGCCAAGCACCTGCCTATTGGAGAAAGTGAGGACTGCAGATGCTGGAGATCAGAGTGGAGAATATGGTGTTGGAAAAGCACAGCAGGTCAGGCAGCATGCAGCAGGTCAGGCAGCATCCAAGGAGCAGGAGAATTGATGTTTTGGGCAAATTCCTGATGAAGGGCTTGTGCCCAAAATGTCGATTCTTTTGCTCCTTGGATGCTACCTGACCAGCTGTGCTTTTCCCTCACCACACTCTCAACTCCAAGCCCCTATCTATTCTAATATACTACCTCCAATGTTATGGGATCTTATTAAGTAGCCTGATGTTTAGCACCTTATCAAACACCTTCTGAAAGCCAAAATATATGATCCCTTTATCTATCTGTTTTATTTCCTTCTCAAAGATTTCAACAACATTTTTAATGATTCCCAGTTCACCCACTGTCCCTGTAGCTGCTTCCTTTAATATCCTATAATGTGGAGGTGCTGGTGTTGGACTGGGTTGGAGAAAGTTAAAAATCACACAACACCAGGTTACAGTCCAATAGGTTTGATTGGAAGCACTAGATTTCGGAGTGCTGCTCCTTCATTAGGTAGCTTTGGAGTAGGATCATAAGACACAGACTTTAGAGCAAAAGATCACAGCAAACCTGGATTGCTGTTAAGTCTTTCATCTTTTGGAATGGCTTGCAGGTTTCATTTCATCAATATGTAAATCCCAGAACTTTTTTCAAATCACATTCTCAAGATAAATTAAGGTTTTATAAAATACAAGTGACATCTCAGCTCAGACAATGCATTAAAGATGTGAGATTAGAGTCTGTCTCTATCCCAAGCTTGAGACAAATTGATTCTATTTCCAAAGTAAAAATTTATAAAATGTTACATGATTGACTGCCTGCATTGACTGCCTATAGATTATATGCTTTTTGAACAAAATAAAATGTATCTACAATTACAATTCTGCAAAAGCAACTTCAAGCCATAGACTGCTCTGTGTGTGTGCATGCATGTGAGGAGAGAGACAGAGAGGAGAGACTGAGAGAGAGAGACAGAGAGATAGAGAGAGAGAGAAGGAGAGAGAGAGAGTGTGTGTGTGTGCACACACACGTGTACATGTGCTCTCAAATATGAATGTGTGCATGTCAGTATGTGTGAGTGAAAGTGTGTGTTTGTGCGCCTCTTGGAGGGTATTTATCTATGTCTCTGAGGGAGAGCATATGTATAAGAGAGGGTCTGCGTGAGTGTATGAGTATGTAAAAGTGTATATGTATGTGTGTGTGTGAGAGTGTATAGCGTAGTGGGGTCACCTGTAGTGTGACATGAACCCAAGGTCCCAATTGAGGTTATCCTCATGGGTTGGTTATTGGCCCCTGCTCGGACACTCTGTTGTTGTGTATCCCAGCGTCCGCCTTGGAGAATAGTCACCTGAAGATGCTCAATGCCCCTGACTACTGAAGCGTTTCCCGACTGGAAGGGAACATCCCTGTCTGTCACGATGGTTCAATGGTTAGCACTGCTAACTCACTGCGCCAGTGACACGGGTTTGATTCCAGCCTCGGGCAACTGTATGTGTGAAGTTTGCACATTCTCCCTGTGTCTGTGTGGGCTTCCAACTGGTGCTCCAGTTTCCTCCCACAATCCAAAGAAGTGTAGGTTAGGTGAATTGGTCATGCTAAATTGCCCATAGTGTTCATGGATGTGTAGGTTAGGTGCTTAGTCAGGGGTAAATATAATATAATAGGGTCGGGGAATGGGTCCGAGTGGGATGTGCTTTGAAGGGTCAGTGTTGACTGGTTGGGCCAAAGGGCCTGTTTCCACACTGTAGGGATTCTATGATTGTTCCGTGGTGTCCATTCATTCATAGTCGTAGCGTCGGCTTGGTCTCACCATTCTACCATGCTTCAGGGCATCCTTGCCTGCAGCGTATGAGATAGACAATGTTGGCTGAGTCACATGAGTACCTGCCATGTACATGTTGGGTGGTGTCCCCATGTGTAATGGTAGTATCCATGTCAACACACTGACATGTCTTGCAGTGGTTGCCATGACAGTGTGGTGTTATGGTCGATGTTGTCCTGAAGGCTAGGCAGTTTGCTGCAAACAAAGGTCTGTTTAAGGTTTGGCGGTTGTATAAAGGTGAGAAGTAGAGACATAAGGAAAGACTTGGCGAGGTACTCATCCTCATTGATAATGTGTTGCAGGTTGCAAAGAAATTGGCGTAGCTTGCCCGTTCCTAGGATGTACTGGACAATGGAGGGTACCCAGTTGGTTGCATTCTGTGTTTGTTTCCTGAAGAGGCCATTACAGTTTCTTGCTGTAGCACGTTGGAACTGTTGATGGATAAGTTGAGCATTGGACCCTGTTCATTTGAGGGCATCCTTCAGCACCTTCAGGTGTCTGTGGTGTGCCTCCTTATAGAACATAGAACATAGAACAATACAGCGCAGAACAGGCCCTTTGGCCCTCGATGTTGCGCCGACCTGTGAACTATTCTCAGCTCGTCCCCCTACGCTATCCTATCATCATCCATGTGCTTATCCAAGGATTGCTTAAACCTCCCTAATGTGGCTGAGTTAACTACACTGGCAGGTAGGGCATTCCAGGCCCTTACTACTCACTGAGTAAAGAATCTGCCTCTGACATCTGTCTTAAAGCTATCACCCCTCAATTTGTAGTTATGCTCCCTTGTATAAGCTGACGTCATCATCCTAGGAAAAAGACTCCCACTGTCTACCCTATCTAATCCTCTGATCATCTTGTATGTCTCTATCAAATCCCCTTTTAGCCTTCTTCTTTCCAATGAGAACAGACCTAAGTCTCTCAGCCTTTCCTCATAAGACCTTCCTTCCAGACCAGGCAATGTCCTGGTAAATCTTCTCTGCACCTTTTCCAATGCTTCCACACCTTCCCGAAGTATGGCAACCAGAACTGTGCACAATATTCCAAGTGTGGCGGCATTAGCGTTTTGTATAGTTGCAGCATGATATTGCAGCTCCAAAACTCAATCCCTCTACCAATGAAACCTAACACACCATATGCCTTCTTAACGGCACTATCAATCTGGGTGGTAACTTTTAGGGATCTATGTACATGGATTCCAAGATCCCTCTACATATCCACACTAACAAGAATCTTTCCATTGACCCAGTATTCTGCCTTCCTGTTATTCTTCCCAAAGTGAATCACCTCATATTTAGCTGCATTGAACTCCATTTGCCACCTCTCAGCCCAATTCTGCAGTTTATCCAAGTTCCCCTGCAACCTGTAACATCCTTCCACACTGTCCACTACTCCACCGACTTTAGTGTCATCTGCAAATTTACTATTCCATCCACCTATGTCTGCGTCTAAGTCATTTATAAAAATGACAAACAGCATATCTGAAAAGATCCTGTGTATGCATAGGGCTTGTCCTTAGGGGATGCTGTTATAATATGTTTCGGGTGGAATCTAGAGAAGTACTGCATCATTAGGTTATCTGGGGGTTTGCAGTAGAGTGAGGTCCAGAGGTGCCCATTCTTGATGGACATGTGTGTGTCCAGAATGAGAGACATAGTAAAGATTTGGTTGAAAAATCAATCAGTCATGATCGAATGGCGGAGCAGACTCTATTGACTATTTGTGCTCCTCTGCCTTTGATCTTTTTACAACCTTTTAAAAAAACCTAACGGCCTCATAAATTATTCCATTAGGCTGTCACTATAGTGACTTCAGCATTTCTGCCTTTACAACATCTGTTCAAAAACCCAGGACAAAATAAACTTTTTAAAGTGACAGCTTCATCATACTAATAAACAGATCTGGTCTGATTGTTGCATAACTAACTGTCAAATAAGGTATCTTACTCCTTGAATTGTTTGTACTCCATACAAATGTATTCTACCTGATATGAATTGTTTGCTACATGTCCATTTTTCATAAATGCAAGTATGAAGACACTACTGAATTTTTTTATGATACAAAAATGAGAAAATTGGAGAATTATATCAAGATTCATAATTATATAAGGTTATGTTTTACTTTAGGAATGAGAGGCATGTACTGAATATTTTTATTCTTTGTGTAGCAAACTTTGGAAATCTTTCCGCCATTTTCAATCCAGATTCACTTGAAGAAGATGTTGGTGGTTTAAGTTCAGGTAAATGATTAATGATTTCCAAAATACCATCTTGGTAAGCGTTACAGAGTGAATGAGGAGTAAAGAAGCGGTGTTGTTGACTATTGTTATGACCCCAGCTGATGTCATCTCTGAACATGTCAGATTCCAGACTAAAACCTGGCTTGATGGATAATGTTTTGCTTTGATTTTAACAAATTGGTTTCTTACTGAACTATACGTGTGTGATACTTCTTATATTGTTTTAACAATAAAATGTCATTTCATTATCAAAGCAAATGAAGATAAAACAATGCCAACCAAATTGAAGTATCTAATTATAACACAAATTCAATGATTTTTAAACATAACGTAAAAGGGCAATCTCAGTAATCCAAAGATATTATTTTGTAAATTGAAAAGAAAAACAGCAACTTTCAAATAGTGTCCGAAATACATTCCTGATACAGTATCCAAAAACATCAATTATATAATACATCAGAGTTTCTGTCTCAAAAACCTTGATGGTTTTATGTCACTTGTGACTTTAGAGAGCTTCTTCTGTTGCGAAGTTATGTCGGGTATTCATGAAGCGAAAAGCAGGAACCTGAATTTGTTTGTAAAAGTGATAGGAGGAAAAAGCACATGGTTCCTTTAAGAGGTGATTTTCTCTTCAAAGCTTGGAGATTCAAAAAATGAATGTCTGTGGGTAGCAGTTGCAGATGCTTGAATTGAAACATATGTATCAATTGGCAGTGTGGTTGGCAACCTAGGCATGCTTTTGACAATTAATTTAAACCAGGCCCTAGATATCAAAAATTGAAAAGCATGGCGCTAAAAAAGCACAGCAGGTCAGGCAGCATCCAAAGAGCAGGAGAGTCAATGTTATTAGCCATTCATCATTCCTGACTCTCCTGCTCCTCAGATGCGACCTGACCTGTTTTGCATCTGCAGTCCTCATTTTCCCCTCGATACCAAAGCCCAATTAAATTTAAATCTCTTGTTTTTGACTACTTCGAACCAAACCAATTGTAAATAAATTAATTTGTCATCACCCGTACGTTTAGTGAATATTCCTGACAGCAGAATTTGAGGGAGAGAAGTGTAGAGAACTTCTAAAGTGGATTAAAGGTGTTGTGACTTGAGAGAAGCAGAAGGAAGACAAGAGACAACATAAAAGTTGGAGCATTCCGGAAGACACATTCTGTGTGAACTTTGAGAGACTAAGTTTTTAATTAATTGTTTTCTTATTACATGGATTTATATAAATTGGACCTGTGTTATTGGAACAGCATACTATTAGAATCTTGTTTTATTCAGGAATAGGTAGTCAGAGGAGAATTGTTTGACTTGTTAGTAATTCTGCGAATTTGTTAGATAAATAAATTGTTACTTGTTAATTATAGAGTGGATGAAAGGATTCAATTTCATTTAACCACTCTTATAACAGATGACTAGAAGTTGAGTATCGAGAGTGTGTTGCTGGAAAAGCACAGCAGGTCAGGCAGCATCCGAGGAGCAGGAGAATCAATGTTTCGGGCCAGAGCCCTTCATCAGGAATTGATGTTGAGTATGTTAGAGGAAGTGATGACTTAATGGTATTAATCGCTGGACTATTAATCCAGAGATCCAGGTAATGTTCCATGGATCCAGGTTTAACTCTCACCACAGCAAATGGTGGAATTTGAATTCAATAAAAATTTGGAATTATGCATGATGACCATGAATATATTGTTCGGTAAAAACAATGACTGCAGATGCTGGAAACCAGATTCTGGATTAGTGGTGCTGGAAGAGCACAGCAGTTCAGGCAGCATCCAAGTAGCTTCGAAATCGACGTTTCGGGCAAAAGCCCTTGTTGATTGGCAGAATGATCCATCTAATTCACTAATGTCCATTACGGACAGAAATTGCCTTCTTTATTTGGTCTGGATTACATATGACTCCAGACCCATAGCAATGTGGTTGACTTTTAACAGGTTGTGTAATAAATGCTGGCCTAGCCATCAGTGCCCTCATCTCATGAATGAATAAAAAGAAATTAAGTTCAGGTATTTCACAGCTTCAAGGAAGTATTATGAAGTGGAGGTTGACACCCTCTCACCTTTTAACAGAAGGTCAATTGCAAAATGTAAAATCAATTCACCAGGATTAATAATACAGGTACAAAAGTGGTATAGACAATGTTAATAAGATTTAATCTGAAAGATAAGGCCTTGTTACATTAATGAAGTAATATTACAGAAGTTATGGGAAATAAAGCAATGAAGTAGTATGCACTCAAGTTTTTTTCATTCATTCATGAGATGTGGACTTTACTGGCTAGGCCAGCATTTATTACTCATTCCTGCTTCAACAACGTGAACATAGGAAGTGTGGTTAATAAGTTTGCAACTGACACCCAAATTGGAGATTTAGTGGTGAGTGAAGAAGGTTACCTCAGAGAACAATGGGACTTTGATCAGATGGGTCAATGGGCCAAACAGTGATAGATGGACTTTAATTTAGATAAAGGTGAGGTGCTGCTTTTTGGAAAGGCAAATGAGGGCAGGACTTATACACTTAATGATAAGGTCGAGGGAGTGTTGCTGAACCAAGAGACTTTGGAGTGCAGTTCATAATTCCTTAAAAGTGGATTCTCAAATAGTTATGATAGTGAAGAAGGCATTTGGTATTCTTAAATTTATTGGTTAGAGCATCGAGTATAAGAGTTGGGAAATCATGTTGCGACTATACAGGACGTTGGTTAGGCCCCTATTGGAATACTGCATGCAGTTCTGGTCTTAGTGCTATAGAAAAGATATTGTGAAACTTGAAAAGATTCAGGAAAGATGTGCAAGGATGTTGCTAGGATTGAAAGGTTTGAGCTATAGGGAGAGGTTGATTCAGCTGGGGCTATTTTTTCCAGTGAGCATTGGAGGCTGAGGGGTGATCTTATAGTGGTTTATAACATCATGAAGGGCATGTATAGGGTAAATAGCCATTTCCCTGGGGTGGAGATAACATAGGTATAAGGTGAGAGGGGAAAGATTTAAAAGGGATCTAAGGGGCAACTTTTTCATGCAGAGGGTGGTCTGTTTATGGAATGAGTTGCCAGGTGAGGCTGGTACAATTATAACATTCAAAAGGCATCTGGATGGGTAAATAAATAGGAAAGGTTTAGAAATCTTTGGGCGAAATGCTGGCAAATGAGACTGGATTAACTGAGAATGTCTGGTCAGCATGAACAAGTTAGTCCAAAGGGTCTGTTTCCATGCTGTACATCTCTATGACTCTGTGACTATGAGACCACTATCATCCCGGTGCCCATAAAAAAATCAGATTGCCTGCCTGAATAACTATTGCCTGATGGAGGCTCTGATATCCATCATTCTGAGAGGTTAGTAATGGAACAAATCAACTCCAGCCTCTCAGGTTGCCTTGATCCACGTAATCACCTACCATCATATTGTCCATGGCATCAGAGATGCCATTTCTCTGATCCTACACTCAATCCTGGAATATTTGGATACAAGGACATCTACATCAGATTCCTATTTGTTGATTTTAGCTCCAACTTCAGCACTGTTATTCCAAACAAACCCATCCTCAAACACCAAAACCGAGGATTCTGCTCCCTACTCTGCAACTGAAACCTTGATTTCCTAACCGGCAAGCCATAATCATTAAAGATATGTGACAACATCTCCTCCATAATAATCCTCAACAATAGTGCCCCACAAGGCAACACATTTAGCCCCTTACACTCAACTCTTTATACAGTGATTATTGTGTGGCCCAGTTCAACTGTAGCTCAATTTATAAATTTGTTGATGGCACCACAGTAATGAGTCTGATCTGAAACAACAGTGAGATAGTGTACAGGAAATAGGTAGACAGCTTAGTGGCATGGTGTAAAGCCAACAATCTCTCTCTCAATGTCAGAAAAAGGAAGGAGCTGGTCATTGACATTTAACAAACATCTGGATGGGCAAATGAATTGGAAGGGTTTAGAGGGATATGGGCCAAATGCTGGCAAATGGGACTCGATTAATTTTAGGATACCTGATTGACATGGACAAGTTGGACCGAAGGGATTGTTTCCGTTCTGCACAACTCTATGACTTTATGATTCTATGTCTGATAACAGCAAATATTAAATCTTTTGCTACGTGTTTTTAAATTTATGGATCTTTCCCCCCAATGGAAGAGAGTGAAACAATGACTGATGTGGGAGGGTTCTTTGATTATGTTGGTTGCTTTCCCGGGCAGCAGGAAATGTAGATAGTGTCAATGGAAGGAAGGCTGTTTTTCATAATGGACTGAGCTGGATTCACAAATCTCTGTAATTTCTTGCAGTCTTGGACAGAGCTGTTGCAATACCATTGCATCCGGACAGGATGCTTTCTGTGGTGCATTTGTAAAAGTTGGTAAGAGTTATTGTGGATATTGTGAATTTCCTTAGTAATCTAAGTGGACAGAGGTGTTGGCTTGCTTTCTTGACTATAGTGTCAAAGTGGATAGACCAGGACAAATTATTTACTCCCAGGAACCTGAAGCTTTTGACCACCTCCACCTCAGCACCATTGACATAATTTTAGAGATGAAGAGAGATTAGAAAGACTGGGATTGTTTCCAGAGGAGACTGAGGGGTGAGGAAGTGGTGGGGGCTGAGGTGGGGGTTGGTGGATGTTGGTGGGGGGGAGAATGGTGGGAGGCATGATTGAGATTTAATTGAGAGGGGCATAAACAGGGTAGGCAGAAAGGATTTTTTTTCCCTTGGTGGAGGAATCTATGCCCAGGGTTCATAGATTTAAGGTAAAACATGGGAGATTTAGAGGAATAATTAATTGGAAAAAGTCTTAAATCGCAGGATTAATGCTTATAAAGGCAGGGATTTGTTGGAGAGAGATCCTGTCTGATTAATTAAACTGAGTTTTTGAAAAATGTGACTAAATATACTGATGATAGCAGGGCTGTTGATGTGGTTTACATGGACTTCAGTAAGGCATTTGATAATGTCCCACATGGAAGGTGGTCCAGAAGTAGAGAGCCCATGGGATCAGGCAAGCTGGAAAACAAGATTGAAAATTAACTTCCATAAAGGAGGCAAAGCTCAATGGTGGAGGGTTGTTTGCGTAATTGGAAACCTGTAACCACCCTTGTACCACAGGGATCAGAGCTGGGACCCTTTCTATTAGTTATTTGCTTTAATGACTTGAATGTGAATGTAAAAGGCATAAATAAAAGTTTTAAGATGACACAAAATATGGTGGTTTTTTTGATAGTGAGGTGGATGGACTCAGGCTAGTCTAATACTAATCAGCAGGTAAATTGTGTACAGCAGTGGCAGTTTGATTAGTCAAACAGGATCTCCCTCCAACAAATGGAATTTAATCCCAATAAGTCTTGGGAGATCTAATAAGGGAAGCATATAGACAAAGAATGGTAGGTCCCTAGGGAGTACTGAGGAACAACAGGACCTTGGTGTACAAGTCCATAGATCCCTAAAGGTGTCAGCACAGGTATACAGGATGGTAAAGAAGCCATACTGCTTGCCTTCATTAGCCAGTGTGGAATATAGGAGTAAGGAAGTCTTGTTACAATTTTATCAAACATTGGTAACGCCACAGAAGAAATACTGTGTGCATTTCTGGCTGCCATGCTCTCAGAAAGATGCAATTTCACTGGCAAAGGTACAGAGGAGATTCCATTAGACCATAAGGTATAGGAGCAGAATTTGATCAATCAGGCCTGTTCTACCATTCTATCATGGCTGATATGTTTCTCAACAGGACGTTGCCAGGGATGAAATGTCTCATCTATGAAGACAGACTGGATAAGCTGGTTTTGTTTGTCTTGGAGCAGGGGAAGCTGACAGGGGATCTGATTGAGGTGTACAAAATGCTGAGAGACATAGACAAAGTAGATCATGAGAATCTTTTCCCCATAGCAGATGTGTTTGAGACCAGAGGACATAAGTTTAAGCTGAGGAGTTTTTTTTTACCCAGATGGTGGTACAGATAGAGAACGTGCCACCTGAAATGGTGGTGGAGGCAAGTATAACCAACTTGATGTAATAAACAATATTCAACATAGTTGGTGGGAATCTGGAAGGCACTGCCTGAAAGGTGGAGGCAGTTACAAATGTGGCTTTCAAAAATGGAATTGGATAATTATCTGAAGATAACAAAATATGCAGAATTTTAGGAACTGAGGGAGTGATTGAAATAAACTGAATTGCTCTTGCGATGAAACAGATCTGGATTTAACCATTCTAGCTTTCGTTTTTTAAACTGTTTAATACATTTCATTTGTGTTGCCTGGAGTATGCTCTCATGGGAAAGTAGCTGGTTTTGCCTGCTGCTCCAATTTTATTTCTGGTGTTTTATTTAAATTAATTTGAATTAGTCATATTATCTAATAGTTTTCTTTTAATTATTCTGATTCTCTTACTACCCCTTTTCTAATGTTATTTGCAAATTCATTTGATATAAAGGTGAAAATATGCACGTGTAGAGATATTCTTTGGATTATAGAGTAAAATGAGAAATTCAGTGGAATTTTGGTCAACTAATACTCACTCTCCATAACCTGGGACTCCAAGCACTTAGGAGTAAATATCGCAATTGATCCATCTTGGTCTATCCACTTTGACACTACAGGCAAGAAAGCACACCAATGCCTCTAATTTCTCAGAAGGCTAAGGAAATTTGTCTCTTACCGATGACTCTTACCGATTTTTATAGATGCACCGTAAAAAGCATCCTATCCAGATGCATCACAGCCAAGACCACAAGAAATTACAGAGTTGTGAACTCAGCCCAACCTATCATGAAAACCAGCTTCCCCTCCATTGATTCCAGTTACACTTCCTGCTGCCTCAGGACAGCAGCCAACATAATCAAAGACCCCTCCAACTCCAATTAAACTCTCTTCCACCCTCTTCTGTCAGGCAGAAGATATAAAAGTTTGAAAATACCTATCACCAGATTTAAAAACAGCTTCTTCCCTACTGTTATCAGACTTACGAATGGACTTCTCACAGAGGGTGGCATGGTGGCTCAGTGGTTAGCACTGCTGCCTCACAGCATCAGGGTCCCAGGTTCGATTCCACCCTCAGGTGACTGTCTGTGTGGAGTTTCCACATTCTCCCTGTGTCTGCATGGGTTTCCTCCCACAGCCCAAGGATGTGCATGTCAGGTGAATTGGCCATGCTGATTTACCATTAGTGTAAGGAGGGAAATGGTCCTGAGTGGGTCACTCTTCGGAGGGTCGGGTTGTGCTGAAGGGCCTCTTTCCACACTGTAAGGAATCTAAACCAAATCATTGACCAGAGATGTAACTGGATCTGCCAGATAAATATTATAAAGATATTTGAGTTCTTCTGTAGGCTGAAATAAGACAGGATTGTTTTCAAATCCACAATTTACAAGAAAGGAATTTGAGACCTTTTGTGAACCCTACTTGTACCTACTTTTCCAACCAACGTATTCAGAAATGTTATTACACACCACTGGAGCAGGTGGGACTTGAATCCAGTCGCCTGTTCCAGACATAGGGACACTACCACTATCCCACAAGAGGGCCCCCGAACCCTGCTTGTATAGTTGTGGGATCCAACAATACTCAAACAGACTGAAGCTGAGAGTCATTCATGAACTAAGCTGATTGGCTTGTGGATTAGGGACCACAGTCCTCTGTGTGTTAACAACAAGATGGTTGCTTGTCAGTTATCTGAACAGTTTGGGCTGCTGGAAAAGCTCAGCAGGTCTGGCAGCATCTGTGGAGAGTGAAGCTTGTCAGACCAAAAGAGAAAATCAGCAGTTCTACAGCAGGCAAAACCAGACTCTCTCAGTTCTCTGCAGTGAAACAAATTAAACCTGAAGAAACTGGTTTAGCTTTCCTTCAGTAGATGTTGCAAGGTTTGTCTTTGAATTGTATAAACTTTTGGAAAAGAAATAGCAACACCCCCCAGCCCCCATACCAGTGCCTCAAGCAAACTGGTGGGAGCATTTGAAAATGGGCTAAGAAGAAACCTTCAGATCAGCAAGATCCAACCCAACAAATTTTTGAACAAAGAACATGGAACTGTTTCCCAGGTTTCCCTTTGTCCATGTCATAGAGTCATAGAGACTACAGTACAGAAACAGACTATTCGGTCCAACTCATCCATTCCGACCGAATTAATCTAGTTAATTAATTAATCTAAATTAATCTAGTCCCATTTGCCAGCACTTGGCCCACGTCCCTCTAAATACTTCCTATTCACATACCCATCCAGATACTTTTTAAATGTTGTAATTATCTCAGTCTTCACTGCTTTCTCTGGTGGAATACAGTACTGCTTTGTCTGTCCAACTACTTTTCTCTCTCTATGAGCTCTATTTCCACCCATTGGTTACAGCAACCACCTCTCCCAGAACCCCCTCCCCAAATCTCTGCAAAATACCTTTTCCTCTCTACCATCAGTTCTGAAGAAGGGTCACTGGACATGAAATGTTAGCTCTTATTTCTCTCCACAAATGCTGCCAAACCTGCTGGGTTTTCCAGCAATTTCTGTTTTTGTTTTTGTTTTAGTTTGATTTCCGGCATCTGCAGTTCTTTCATTTCTTTTCGTCCTCATTTCATTTCTTGTTAACAGTGCAACCCTACTACCTTTTCCATTCCTCCTGTCTCTTCCAAAATATCCCTGAATGTTAAATTCCAAGTTTTAGTCTCTTTGTAGCTATGTTTCCAAATTGATCATGAGATCATATTTAGTTACTTCAATTAGCATTGTTAGTTCATCGATTTTTAAAAAATACTTCATGCAATAAGATGCAAAGCCTTTAAGTTTGTTCTGTTGTCAAATTTTCCAATACTTTTATGGCTCCTTGCTGTAAAATGATATTTACACATTCTGTCCATTCCTTTTATTTTCTGGTAACAGTCAGCCTCTTCACTAAACTGCAATTCTACCTTTTTCTTTATCTTTGATTTTATAATTTTCCTTGCAACTGAACCCTGGGACCAAAACGTATCCTTCAATCAACATCAATAAAATACATTCTGGATTAGTGGTGCTAGAAGAGCACAGCAGTTCAGGCAGCATCCAAGTAGCTTTGAAATCGACGTTTCGGGCAAAAGCCCTTCACCATTTCAAAGCTACTTGGATGCTGCCTGAACTGCTGTGCTCTTCCAGCACCACTAATCCATAATCTGGTTTCCAGCATCTGCAGTCATTGTTTTTACCCCATCAATAAAATACAGTCATCTGGTTATTATTACATGGATTTGTGGTACATTGCTGTGTGCAAATTGGAAACTACTTTTCTATATTGCATAGTGAGTATACTTCAAAAAGTATTTCATTAGCAGTAGGGAAGTTAAACATTTTGCAAAGGTCACTGTAAAAACAGGAGAAAGTGAGGACTGCAGATGCTGGAGGTCAGAGCTGAAAATGTGTTGCTGGAAAAGCACAGCAGTTCAGGCAGCATCCAAGGAACAGGAGAATCGACGTTTTGGGCATAAGCTGTAAAAACATAAAGTCTTTATATTCAGCTTCTCTCATTATTCTGATTTTAAGTTATCTCGGGCCTTCACAAATTGACTTTTCACACATAACATTTACTCCTAATTATATCTGTGTTACTGTTTTTTTATCATTAGCAACATATCACTTTTCAACTGAATTTAAATTCTACATTACATGATCAAGGTATAATAATTTAAAGAGTTCAACAGATACTGAGGGGACATGAATGCAGAGGGCAGTGAATGTCTGGAATTTGCTGCCTGAGTCGGGGATGGAGGAAGAGTCTCTTTTAATAAGTATCTGAGTCTGCACCATAAGTGCTTTAAGCTGCAGGTCTATGCACCGTGTGCAGGAAGATGGGCCAAATAGCTCCTATCTGTACTATATGATTTCAATTGTTCGATATTAAATAAAAGATAATTTCTGGAGAATACACATTGCACCACCTAGATAACCATTTGAAATTTACAAACTCAATATGCCCAGCTTCAGTAAAGGGTTCTTATGGCAGCGTAAGAATTCTGAATTAGTGTTGCACAAAGCTGGATTCTTATTTAACCAAATAAGAGGTTGCTAAGCTGCTGGCAAGGATATTTGCCTCCTCGCTCTCCACGGGAGTCGTACCGGAGGATTGGAAGGAGGCGAATGTTGTTCCACTTTTCAAGAAGGGTAATAGTGAAATCTCTGGCAATTACAGACCAGTCAGTCTTACGTCTGTGGTCAGCAAAATTGTGGAAAGAATTCTGAGGAATAGGATTCATGACTATTTGGCAAAGCATAGTGTGATTAAAGGCAGTCAGCATGGCTTTGTGAGGGGCAGGTCATGCCTCACAAATCTTATTGAGTTCTTTGAGGAGGGGTGTCAAGAAAAGTCGACAATGGTAGAGCAGTGGATGTGGTGTATATGGACTTCAGCAAGGCATTTGATAGGGTTCCCCATGGTAGGCTCATTCACAAAGTCAGGAAGTATGGGATACAGGGAGATTTGGCTATCTGGATTCAGAATTGGCTGGCTGACAGAAGGCAGAGAATGGTTGCAGATGGAAAGTATTCTGCCTGGAAGACAGTGTTGAGTGGGGTCCCGCAGGGATCTGTTCTTGGGCCTCTGCTCTTTGTAGTTTTTATAAATGACTTGGATGAAGAGGTTGAGGGATGGGTTAGTAAATTTGCAGATGACACAAAGGTTGGAGATGTTGTCAATAGTATAGAGGGCTACTGCAGGCTGCAGTGCGATGTAGGCAGGATGCAGAGCTGGGCTGAGAAATGGCAGATGGAGTTCAACCTGGATAACTGCAAAGTGATGCATTTTGGAAGGTCAAACTCGAATGCTGAATATAGGATTAAAGACAGGATTCTTGGCAGTGTGGAGGAACAGAGGGATCTGGGTGTGCAACTACATAGATCCCTCAAAGTTGCCACCCAAGTAGATAGGGTTATTAAGAAAGCATATAGTGTTTTGGCTTTCATTAACAGGGGTATCGAGTTTAAGAGCCACGAGGTTTTGCTGTAGCTCTACAAGTCCCTGGTGAGACCACAGTCGGAATATTGTGTCCAGTTCTGGTCATCCTACTATTGGAAAGATACAGAGGCTTTGGAGAGGGTGCAAAGAAGGTTTACCAGGATGCTGCCTGGACTGGAGGGCTTGCCATATGAAGAAAGGTTGAATAAACTCAGACTTTTCTCTCTGGACGGAAGGAGGAACAAAGGAGACCTGATCAAGATATACAAAGTAATGAGAGGAATGGATAGAGTCAATAGCCAGAGAGTTTTCCCCAGGGCAAGATTGACTGGCATGAGAAGTCATAGTTTGAAGATATCAGGAGGAAGGTATAAAGGAGACATCAGAGGTAGGTTCTTTAAACAGAGAGTTGTGAATGCATGGAATGCGTTGCCAGTTGAGATGGTGGCAGCGAAGTCATTGTGGACATTTAAGCGACTGCTGGACATGCACATGGACAGCAGTGAGTTGAGGGGTGCGTAGGTTAAGTTACTATATTTTACATTAGGATTAAGTCTCGGCACAACATCGTGGGCCTAAGGACCTGTTCTGTGCTGTACTTTTCTTTGTTCTATGGTAAATGTTGAAAGCACTCTGGATGTATAAAAACAAATCTTGACTTGGGGAGAATGACAACACAAGCATTTACCAAACAATATGAAAAACTGCCCAGGAATGTTCCGTGCAATTAGTGCAGGATAAATGCAAACCAGCCAATTAATGCCATATCAGTTTATTTTTAGTTATCAACTGTAATGGAAGGAACTGTCAACAATGCTATCAAGTGGTACTTGCAATGGAATAACCTGCTCACTGATGCTCAGATTGAGTTCCGTCAGGACCACTTGACTCCTACCTTCATTATAGTCTTGGTCCAAATATGAATAAGAAAGCTGAACTTCAGTGTTGAGGTGACAATTACTGCCCTTAACATCAAAGCAGTATCAGGGGAGGCAGTAGCCTAGTGGTATTATCGCTGGACTGTTAATCTAGAGACCCAGGTCATGTTCTGGGGACTTGAGTTCAAATCCATCTGCAAGTAAGAGTTTAATGATGACCATGAGTCCATTGTCGATTGTTGGAAAAACCCATCTGATTCACTAATGTCCTTCAGTGAAGGAAACTGCCATCCTTACCTGGTCTGGTCTACATGTGACTCCAGACCCACAGCAATGTGGTTGACCTGTGCTCTTCCAGCACCACTAATCCAGTATTTGGTTTTCAGCATCTGCAGTCATTGTTTTTACCTTGGCAATAAATGTTGGCCTAGCCAATGACATCCTCATCCCATGAATGAATAAAGATAATTTATTTGACCAAGTATGGCATCAAGAACAGTACCAAAACTGGAGTCATTGGGAATTAGAGGGAATTATAGTCATACCTAACACAGAAAAAAATGGTTGTCACTGATGAAAGTCAATCTCTCAGCCTCAAGACTCCAGTGCATGAGGTCCTCGGGGTAATTGTAAGAAGCCAATTCAATTCTATATCTACATCGGCCAATTCTTTCATCTATCATAAGGTTAGAAGTGGGGATGCTCGCTGATGATAGCACGATGTTTGCACATACTCAGATATTGAAGCTGTCAATGCCCATATGCAGCAAAAGCTGGATAACATCTAGGTCTTGGTTGATAAGTTGAAAGTAATATTCATATCACAAATTGCCATGAAATGACTATTTCTAACAATGATGAGGATGGACCACAGTTGGACTTGGGTAGACAAAGTTAAAAATCACACAACACCAGGTTATAGTCCAACAGGTTTATTTGAAAGTACTAGCTTTCAGAGCGCTGAAGGAGGTCATCCTTTAGAGGGTGAGAAGGGGCATTCAGTTATGGGATATAATGAAATGGCCGAGGCATTAAATAGGTATTTTGTGTCAGCATTCACAGTGGAGGACATAAGTATCATGCCAGTAATTGACACAGAGATAAAGGTAGGTGAGGACCTGGAAAAAATATCATAATTATGGAAGACATGATTTGGAGGAGCCGGTGTTGGACTGGGGTGGACAAAATTAAAAATCACACAACATCCGGTTATGGTCCAACAGGTTTATTTGGAAGCACTAGCTTTCAGAGCACTGCTCCTTCATCAGGTAATTATGAAGCAGGACTATAAGATACAGAATTTATAGCAAAGGATTATAGTGTCATCAACTGAAATGATATGTTGAACAAATCTATATTGTTGTTAAGTCTTGTAGAATGGGTTGCAGATTTTGATTCATTAATATGTAAATTCCAGAACTATTTTAAAGTCACATTCTCAAGATAACAAGGTTTTATAAAAAAAAGGTGACATCTCAACTCAGACAATATATTAAAAGTGTGAGGTTAGAGTCTGTCTGTATCCCAATCTTGAGTCAGACTGGTTCTATTTCCAAAATGGAATTTACAAAATATTACATGGATTGACTGCCTGCATTGACTCCCTCCAGACTGCATTTTTTGAGCAAAATAGAATGTATCTGCAAATATAATTCTGCAAAAACAAATTCACCCCATAGACGTGTGTGTGTGTGTGTGTGTGTGTGTGTGTGTGTGTGTGCAGGAGAGAGAGTGAGAGACAGAGAGAGAGAGAGAGAGAGAGAGACAGTGTGCATATGAGCGTGTGTCTTAATATGAGTGCACATGAGAGAGTGTTTGTTTGTGTGTGTTTGTGTGTGCACACTTCGTAAAGAGTATGTGTGAGTGTGATGGGGTATAAGCCTGTGAGAGTATTTGTGTGTGTATGAGCGAGAGTGTGAGTATATAAGTGTGGGTGTGTGTGTGAGAGAGAGTGTATAATGTAGTGGGGTCACATGTAGTGAAACATGAACACAAGATCTGGGTTAAGGCCATCCTCATGGCTACCGAACTTGGTTATCAGCCTTTTCTTGGTCACCTGTCCCAAAGTCTGCCTTGGAGGTTGGTCATCCGAAGAGTTGAGGCTGAATGTTCCTGACCGCTGAAGTGTTCTGGTCACTCTGGTATCATGCTCTGTCTTCTTATGGGCCAGCTATTTCTGTATCCAGACAGCCGGATTTCACTGTCTCCCATGCCTCCTTACATTCTGAATGAGCCTACCATGGGAAAAATTATCAAATGCCTTGCTAAAGTCCATGTACACTGAATCCACTGCTCTACCTTCATCAATGTGTTTTGTCATATCCTCAGAAAACTCAGTAAGGTTTGTGAGACATGACCTGCCCCTCACAAAGCCATGCCAACTATTTCTAATCAAACTGGTTTTCCATCATAAATCATCTCTCTCAGAATCCTCTCCAATACTTTGCCCAGCACAGACGTAAGACTGGCTGGTCTGAAATTCTCAGGATGATTATTCCTATTCAGTTTCTTTAACAAGGGAATAACATTTGCCACCCTCCAATCACCTTGCGCTACTCCAGTGGACAGTGAGGATACAAAAATCATTGCCAAAGGCACAACAATCTCTTCCCTCACTTCTTGTAGTAACCTGGGGTATATCCTGTATGGCTCAGGACAATTTGTCTGTTCTTATGCTTTTCAAACTTTTCAGCATATCCTCCTTCTTAACACCAACTGTTTGAGCTTTTCAGTCTGTTTCACACTGTCTTCAGAAACATCAAGATCCCTCTCAATAGCGAATACTAAAGCAAAGTGTTCATTAAGGACTTTCCCTACCTCCTCCAACTCCAGGCACAAATTCCCTGCACTATCCCCTGATTGGCCCTACCCTCATTCGAGATTAGAGTGGTGCTGGAAAAGCACAGCAGGTCAGGCAGCATCCGAGGAGCAGGAAAATAGACATTTCAGGCAAAAGCCCTTCATCAGGAATAGATGAAGGGCTTTTGTCTGAAATGTCGACTTTCCTGCTCCTTGAATGCTGCCTCACCTGCTTTGCTTTTCCAGCACCACTCTAATCTAGACTCTGGTTTCCAGCATCTGCAGTCCTTATTTTTAACTAACCACACTGTTGCCATCCTTTTGTTTCTCACATAAATATAGAATGCCTTGGGATTTTCTTTAATCCTTCCCACTAAGGCTTTTCATGCCCCCTTCTAGCTCTCCTAAATCCAGTTTTCAGTTCCTTTCTGGGTACCTTGTAACCCTCTAGAGCCCTGTCTAATCATTGCCTTCTCAACCTTAAGTAAGCTTCCTTCTTCCTCTTGTCACCCGAGATTCTTTCAACCTACCAGCCCTTCCTTGCTTCAGTGGGACAAACCTATCCAGCACAATCAGCAAGTTCTTCCTAAACAACCTCCACATTCCTGTTGTGCATTTCCCTGAGAACATCTGCTCCCAATTTAGGTGCCCCAGTTTCCTGCCTAATAGCATTGTAATTCCCCCTCCACCAATTAAATAATTTCACATACTGTCTGCTCCTAACCGTCTCCATGACTATACTAAACGTCAAGGAGTTGTGATCACTATCTCCGAAAGCTCTCCCACTGAGAGATCTGACACCTTGCATGGTTTGTTGCCAAGCACCAAATCCAATATGGCCTCCCCTCTCGTTGGCCTGTCTACATATTGAGTCAGGAGTCCTTCCTGGAAACACCTGACAAAAAACTCCATCCAAGATATTTGAACAAAGAAGGTTCCAATCAATATTAGGGAAGGTGAAGTCACCCATGTCAACCATCTGTTACTTCTGAACCTTTGCAAAACCTGCCCTCCCAATCTGCTGCTCCGTGTGTCAGTTGCTTTCGGACGTTTGGAGAAAACTCCCAATAAAGTGATGGCTTCTTTCCTGTTTTGACCTTCATCCAGACTGACTCTGTAGACTAACCCTTCTCATTGACCTCCCTTTCTTCAGATCTGATACTATCCCTGATTAGCAATGCCACTACTCCATCTCTTTTACCTTGCCCCATTCCTTTTGAAACAGTTAAACCCTAGAATATCCAACAACCGTTCCTGCCCCTGTGAAATGCAAGTCTCTGTAATAGCCACAACATCATAGTTCCAAGTACTGATCCATGCTCTAAGGTTGTCAGCCTTATTCCTGATACTTCTTGCATTGAAATAGACACACTTCAATCCATCACACTGACTGCACGTTTGCCCTATCAAGTGCCTATGTCTCCTCACAGACTCTCTGCACACTGTATTTGGCTGTTCACTACCTACTCTATCATCTGATCTGTAGGTCAGTCTCCCACCCCACTACCAATCTAGTTTAAACCCTCCCAAAGAGCTCCTGCCTGGGATATTGGTGCCCCTCCTGTTCATGTGCAACCCAACCTTCTTGTACAGGTCCTACATTCCCAGAAGTTACAGAATTTCTACAATGTAGGAACAGGCCCTTTAGCCTAACAATTCCACACTGACCCTCTGAAGAATATCCCACCCAAACCTATTCCACTCATTACTCTACATTTACCCCTGACTAATGCACCTAACCTACACATCCCTGAACACTATGGGCAATTTAGCTTGGTCAGTTCACCTAACCTGCACATCTTTGGATTGTGAAAGTAAACTGGAGGACCCGGAGTAAACTCACACAGACGTGAGCGGAATGTGCAAATTCCACACAGACAGTCGCCCAAGGCTGGAATGAAACCCGGGTCCCTGGCACTGTGAGGCAGCAGTGCTAACCACTGTGTCACCCCTATTATCCCATTGATCCACATATCTGAAGCCCTCTCTCCTACACCAGTCCTGCATCCATGCGTTCATCTGCACTCGCTCTCTATTCCTAGCCTTGCTAGCCCGTGGCATTGGCAGTAATACTGAGATTACTACTGTGCTCATTCTGCCTTCTCGCTTCCAACCTAACTCCCCATAATCTCTTTTCAGGACATGACTCAGATAATCATAGTATATTCACATTTTCCAAGAGGATATTTTACTTTGAGATGAGAAGTAAGCCTATCTTATTACAAAATATCATCTAAAATATTTGATAAAAACCATTCAATAAACTCATCTCCCAGATGATCTTTGCCATGAATTTCCATAGAGTTGCAGACATTCTTTGTTAGAAAGTGGAAGATGTGTGGGTGTTACGAAAGGAAAAATAATGGGCTTTACAGAGGGAGCGTATTTCTCTATGAAGGGTTAGAGACATGTTTCTTTCCATTTTGTCCTCAAGAGAAATTAATTCTCCATAATTCTTATTGGAAAACCTTGCAGCAAACCTTGAGAATACAGAACAAGCTCTAAATCCAAAGTCTGTCTGTCCATATTATGAGTCTTGAGTGTGGTGCTGGAAAAGCACAGCAAATCAGGCAGCATCCGAGGAGCAGGAGAATCAACGTTTTGGGCAAAAGCCTTCCAAGCTTTTCCAGCAGCACACTCTGGGCTCGAATCTCCAGCATCTGCAGTCCTCACTTTTGCCTGTCCATATTATGAGGCAGTGTTACTCAGATATTGAATAACTAATTATATTGAATACTTTGATTTATTTTGTGAACACTGTGATGTTCTTTCCTCAATGACAGCTGGAAGCATGACTGCAGATTCACTTGAAATGAGTTATGACTCACTGGAACCACGGTATCACAGTCGTAAGTGCAATTATTTTTAAACTGAAATAAATTTTCACTTTGATATACAAATAGAAGGTGTATAGGCGTTGATGTTCTAATAGTTGATGGGATTACACCGAAAGGCACTGATTCTCATCCACAATTAGGGAAATGGTGAAACTCAACAAGATTATAGGAGGCTAGGCGATGTCTTTGACCATTTAAAAGAAAATGGAAATCAAATTGTCCCAGGGTTGATATTTGATCATTATTTGGCCTGTGAATTAAAATAACAGAGTGCCTTAGTGGATTGAAAGGAACAGCATCTCTAAATATGGGTTTGAAGGCAGACAGATCTTTTACTTCACAGATCAGACTGGGAGACTAATTGTGTTAGATGCGTTCGATGGGTTGAGTATACACAGGAAGATCTTTCTATGAAATGTAAATTACGAGGAGAGTGTATTACTTGGACAATTTATGAGGCTGGATGATCTCCTCATGTAAAACTGTATGTTGTGTTCCGAGAAATTGTAGGTCTGTGTGGATTAAAGCAAAGGTTTGGAAATGGGGGAGTACTATGTAATGGGGACATTGAGAAAATGACCAGATTAATTGTGAAGGGAATGTTTGTTGAGGTTATGTATTGGCCAGAAGACAAGAGAATCTCTTATTCCTCGTAATGATCTGCGATCTTTTCCTTTTTCTTGAGAATACAGATTACACTTCAATTTTTCATTGTAAAATGCAAACCTAATGTTCAAACTGCTGGAGTGTCCATAAGAACAAATTCTGCTGATTCAGGGGTGAGAATGCTGCCACATATGACTGCTACATTGGGAAACTTGTGAGACTCAATAGAGAGATAGATTAGCTTTGTATGAGGGTAGAGGGATAATCAATATTTCTGTGGATTCAGGGTATGAAGTGTGCAGTTTAATATCACAAACCAGGCAAAGCTATCTTTCCTTGAAAAATGTACCAGTCAGGATCAATTGTTTTCTCCTGTTAATGGTATTCTTGAAGAAATGCGGTGACAAACTTTGTCAAATAGGGAGTAAGTCAGTGATCGAAGTTCTGCCTGTCAGTATTATAAAATATGTCTGTTTTTAACAATAAGTTAAAGCATTGAACAGTTTCATTATTATGCAGTGTGAACACTGAGACCTTCTCTTCCCTTTCATGACCAGGTGGAATGAGTGCAGATTCACCTGAAGTATCAAAGTCTTCTTGCCGTAAGTACAAACATGGATAGCCTTAGATTGGAAGGCATTACAATTTACTTCAGGAAAAGCAATTGGAAGGAATAGGCATATTTATGATTTAAAATCCTGTGGTACCTGAATAGCAACCAGTAATCCCTCAATTCTGCTCGCTTAACCTGTCAAGGAATGTAGTTTTTTAATGTTAAATCATAATGTCTAGAGCATGCAATTCCTTGAATCAACTCCTCCATTGAATTTATGTCATTGCCTGTTGATGAACCTTAATATCAATGACTCAATCTCACCTTGGGGGTTGGATTCATTTCATGAATTGCATATGCTTAATAATTGAGCATTATTAGCCCTCGAGACTCCGTGATGGCCATTTCTCTAGTTGGTTCCTCAATTTATTGATATCAGAAGTCATCCAGTACACATGTCAGAAATTCCTCCCCTATGGAATTCTCAATGGTTAAATTTGCCTTATCATTATGCAGGTTATAAATGCCCAGGATTACAGCTGTAACTGTAATGCTTGCATCTTTAACTTCCTCTTTTATGCCTTCCCTGTTCGCGGTCTAGATACAAACACTACTATTATTTTCTAAACTCTATGAATACAGTACAATATTGGAGTACAGCTCCAATACAGTGGAGCTAATATCTTTCCTGACTATTGCATTGATTGCATTAATTTTCCTCTTTATCAGGAACACCACCTCACCGTTTCCTTTTTGTATGTCCTTCTTAAAAATTGAGTAATCCTCAATATTTAGTTCTCATCTCTGCTCACCCTGTGATCATTTATGTGTAATCCCAACTTTATCAGCAACATTTATATCTTTTTGTGCAACTAATTTATCCACTTTATCGTGAATGCCCCGTGCGTTAAGAGACAGGGCCTTAAGGCTTCATCTGCTGCTGTCCACATGCTATAGGTTGATCTATAATCCCCTTTGAGAAAAATAGTTATATAGCATGGATGCAGACCCTTCCATCCAACTCATCCATACCAACCAGGTATTCTGAACTAATCTAGTCCCATTTGCCAGCATTTGGCCCATATCTCTCTCAACCCTTTCTAATCATATACCTAACCAGATACAATTTTAATTATTGTAATGTTAGACTAGTTAGTCTGATGTCAGTGGTGGGTAAGTTCTTGGAGGCGATTCTAAGGGACAGGATTTACACACATTTGGAAAGACTTTGCACAGGAGAAATTGTGTCTGAGTAATTTGATTGATTTTTTTGAAGAGGTGACAAAGAAGATTGATAAGGGTAGAGCAGCAGACGTTATCTGTATAAAGGTCTGCCCTTAGGGAGAGAATTCCAGGATTTTGATTCAGCAGTAGAATGACAATACAGGGTCAGGATGATTAGTGGTTTGGAAAGGAACTTGCAGCTAGTTGTGTTCCCATGTGTCTGCTGTCCTTGTCCTCCTAATTGAAAGTGGTCGTGGGTTTGGAATGTGCTGCTGTCTGAGGATCTCTGGTGAATTTCTATCATGCGTCTTGTAGATAGTATACACTGCTGCTAGTATGCTTTGGTGGTGGAGGGAGTGAATGCTTGTGGATGTGATGCCAATCAAGTGGGCTGCTTTGTTCCGAATGGTGTCAAGCATAAGCATTGTTGGAGCTGCTCCCATCCAGGCAAGTGGGGGTATTCCATCACACTCCTAACATGAGCCTACTAAATGGTGGATAAGCTTTGCCGAACCTGGTGGTGAATTAGTAGCTGCAGTATTCATAGCCTCTGACCTGCTATTATAGCCACTATGTTAATGTGGTAAGTCTAGTTGAGTGTCTGGTCAATGGTAACCTTAAGAATGTTGATAGTAGGTGATTCAGTGATGGTAACACCATTGAATATCAAGGGGTGGAGTACAGATTGTCTTTATTGAAGATGGTCATTGCCTGACATTTGTGTGGCATGATTGGCTCCTTGATGCAATGCTTTGTCAAATGCAGCATGAATGTTAAAGGCTGTCACTCTCATCTCACTTCCTGAATTCAGTACTTTTGTCCAAATTTGAACCAAGGCTGCAATGAGGAGCTGAGTGGCCCTGACAGTCCCAAAACGGAACGTCAGTAAGCAGATTATTGCTGAGCAGCAGCTACTTGATAGCATTGTTGATGATACCTTCCATCACTTTACTGACAATTGAGAGTAGACTGATGGGGCCGTAATTGACTGGGTTGAATTTGTCATGCTTTTTATGTACAGGACATAACTAGGCACATGTTCCACACTGTTCGGTAATTGTGTCAGAAAAACTCATCTGGTTCACTGAGGTCCTTTAGGGAAGGATATCTGCCATGTGATTCCAGATCCACAGCAAAGTGGTCTGTATGTGACTCCAGATCCACAGCAAAGTGTTTGACTCTTGCCTCTGAATTAAAAATAAAGAAACTGGAAGAGCTTGTCAAAGGGAACAGAAGTTCTGGCCCACATGCTTACTTGTATTGCTGGAATATTGTCAGGCAGCATAGCTTTTGCAGTATCCAATGCCTCCAACCTTTGCCTATATCACATGGAATGAATCTCATTGAGTGAAGATTGGTTTCTGTGAAGCGGAGGTCCAATGGAAGAGGATGAGATGGATGAATCACTTAGCACTTCTGGCTGAAGATTGCTGTGAATGCTTCTTTTACACTGAGGTATTGGGCTGTTCCACCATTGAGGATGTGGATATTTATGGAGCCTCCTCCTCAATGAGTTGTTGAACTACCTTCATGTTTGGATAATGAGATCACTTTGCTCTGTTGGTCACTTGTTGCTTGTCCTATTTCATAACTTCACCAGTTGACTCCTTTTTTAGGTTTGCTTGTGCTGCTAGGCAAAAGTGAGGACTGCAGATGCCAGAAACCAGAGTTTAGATCAGAGTTGTGGTGGAAAAGCACAGCAAGTCAGACAGTATCCGAGGAGCAGGAAAATCATTGTTTCAGGCAAAAGCCCTTCATCAGGGCTGCTCCTGCTTGTGCCTTTCCTGACTTACTTTCCTGCCTCCACAAAAATTGGTGGGGTGGTAAATTGCAACGAGGAAATAAGAAGTTTACAAATGGGTATAGATAGGTAAGGAGAATGGGCCAAAATGTGGTTAGTGGAGTTTAACATGGGTAAGAATGAGGTCGTGCATTTTGGTGGGAAACATTGAAAGGCGATCCATTATCTAACTAGGGATAGACTTTGGGCTGCTACAGTAATAAGGGATCTGGGTGTCCACATCATGGAGTCACCGAAATCTAGCATGTAGCTAAAGCAGATAATAAAAAAAGTGAATTGGCTTTTATAGTGAAAGGAATAGAATATAATGGTAAGGAAGTATTATTGCAACTATACAAAGCACTGGCGAGACCACACCTGGAGCATAGTGCATAGTTTTGGTCCCCTTATTTGAGGAAAGATGTAGTTGGCATTGGAGGCAGTTCAGAGGAGGTTCACAAGATTGATCTCAGAGATGAGAGATTTGTTGTATGAAGAGAGATTAAACAGTTTAGGCCCATACTCTCTGGAATTTAAAAGAATGAGGAGAGATCAAATTGAGGTATTCAAGAAGATAAAAGATATGGATAAAATAGACGTGGAGCAGATGCTTCCTCTTGTGGAACATTCTAGGATGAGAGGTCATAGTCTTAGGATAAGAGATAGCAAATTTAAAACAGAGTTAAGGAGAAACTACTTCTCCCAAAGGATTGTGAATCTGTGGAATTCGCTACTCCAAAGTGCAGTGGATGCTTGGGCAGTGAGTAAATTGAAGGAGAAGCTGGACAAATTTTTAATTGCCAGTTCTATCCATTCCTGAGCCAAATTTCTGTAATAGCTATCCTTGAGGATCTAATTTTCAACCTTCTGCCCTAATACCCCACATTCTGTCATCAGAACTCCGGTCTTTATTCTTCCTATATCGTTGGAATGAATGTGTACAATGCCCTTTTGCTGATCACTCTCTCCTTTGAAATTATTCTACACCCTCTTCCAGACATCCTTGACCCTGCCAGTCAGGAGGCATTACACCATACTGATGTCTTGCTGTCATCCGCAGATACGTCCATTTGTGCTCCTGGTTAGAGAGTCCAATTTCACAATCCATTGCTTGGAACTTGACATACCCCTCATTACAGCAGAGCCAATCTCATAACCAGAAACCTGTCGGTCAGTGCTACATTTCTGTGAGAGTCCATAATCCTTACCCTTACGTCCCACTTGCCAGATGTCCCTTTATCTGCTGTCCCCAGATCAACTTTTTGGAAGTTCCTGTTTAATACCATCAACATTTTCCTTGTCCCAGTTTAAAACTTTAAGTTCTGGAGCATGCATATCCTTTTCTATAATTATTTTTAAATTAATAGAATTACAGTCACAGGTCCCAAACTACTCCCCCACTAACACCTCAGTAATTTGCCTTGCCTTATTTCCCAAGGGAAGGTTGAGTTTTGCCCCTTCTCTCATAAGACCATCCACATGTTGACAGAGAGAGTTTTCTTGAACACGCATAAATAGTTTCTCCCCATCCAAGCCCTTAACATTATAACAGTCCCAGTCTGTGTTTGGAAAGTGAAAATCCCCTACTATTACCTTATTCTTACAGCTCTCTGCTATCCCCCTACATATTCGCTCTTCAATTTCTCACTGACTGTAAGTGTGTCTATGGTACAATTCCATCAATGTAATCACCATTTTCTTATTTATCAGTTCCATCCATATAGCTTCACTGGACAATCTCTCAGGAATATCTTCTCTAAGTACTATTGTGATATTTTCCTGAATCAAAAACACAACTTCACCACCTCTCTTGTCTCCCCTTCTATCCTTCTCATAGAAACTGTACCCTGGAGTATTGAGTTGCCTCCCTCAGTCATGTTCTGTAATAACTATGTCCCATGTTCCCATTCATGCTCTGAGTTAATCTGCCTTACCTGTCAAGCCTCTTGCTTTGAAAATAATGTAGTTTAATTAATCAGTCCTTTCCCCATTCACTGCCGTGCTGTTGTTTGCCTTTAAGTTCCTCTCTTTAACATCTATACTAGCATCATTGTCTGTCTTGTCTCATGGCTGCTTAGGGTTCCATTCCCTGCCAGGATAGTTTAAACCCTCCCAAGTAGCTCAAGCAAATCTTCCTGACAGGACGTTGTTTCCTCGCCAATTCAGGTGCAAACTGTCTCTATTCTCCAGGTCACATCTGCTCCAAAAGAGATTCCATTGATCCAAAAATCTGAATCCTTGCCCCTGCACCAGCTCCTCAGCCACGCAGTAATCTGCCCTATCCCCATATCTCACTCGCATGTGGTGCAGGGAATTTCCAGAGATTACTACCTCTGATGTCCTTCGTTTAACTACCTGCCTAACTCTCTCAGCAGGACCTCATCCATTTTTCAACTTATGTTGTTGGTACCAATGTGTAGAAAGACCTCTAGTTATTCCCGCTCCCCTTCGAGACTTTGCTGCAATTGCTCCGAGAAGTACCAGATAGGCACACACCATCATGAAGTCTCGATCGTGGGTGCAGAAACACCTGTCTGTGCCTGGATTACAGTGCCCCCATCATAAGTGTTCCCTTGGACTGTGCCAAATCCTGCTTTACAGCAGAGTTATTCATGGTGCCAAAGGTCTGGTTATTTCTGTATTTATTCCCTATGAGGGTATTTCTCCCCAGCAGTATATTTGTTTAAGAGGGGGACAGCCACAGGAGCTACCTCTCCTGGCAGTCACTAGTACTTGACTGAAACTCATGTGTGACCACTTCCCTGAAGCTACTACTATCATATTCTCTGTCTCCTGTATGCTGTTCAGTACTTCTAACTGCTACTCAAACTGATGTATGCATTCTGAGAGAAGTGATAGTCAGACATACTTCCTACAGAGAAAGTTACCTTCACCTGACGAAGGAGCAACATTGTGAAAGCTGGTGATATCAAATAAACTGATCTGACTATAACCTGGTGTCATGTGAGTTCTGACCTTGCCCACCTGAGTCCAACACCGGCACCTCCACACCATTTAAGTAACTCATCTCTGCCTTCCTTCTCCAGTGCCAATCATGACTTTCCTTAGATAAAGAAATCAATCCTGCACACAGTACCCCTAGCGGTACCAATGCCCTGTATAAACGTTTCATCATAAAGTTTTCTAGAGATATTGTGAGACTACAAATTAAACCGATGGCAGATCTAAAATGCTTGTTGAAAAGCTTTCAATAAACCCATCTTCCAGAGTACCTTTGATATGGAGAGGGAAAGTTGATAAGGAGAGTGGAGGAAATGGCAGTGTTAAGTAAGTAAATACAATGTGGTGTTCGAGGAGAGTATATATCCTGGTTTGGATGGATAGAGGTGGAATGTTTCTCTGTTTTGCATGTTCAAAAGTATTCAATATATTTGTACATAGAACAAATGACAAATCCAAATTCTCTCTGTACATGTTATGAGGCAGTTTTCCTCAGATATTGAACAGCTCATTGTATTGAGTACTTTGATTCATTTTGTGATTACTACGACCTTCTTTCTTCAATGATAGCAAGAAGCATGACTGCAGACTCATTTGAAATGAGTAATGACTCACTGGAACCACGGTATCGCAGTCGTAAGTGCAATTATAAAATTGAAACTGAAATTTATTTATAATCTAATATACAATTGGAAGGCATTTCAGCATTGACGTTGTGACAGTCTGTGGGATTATGCAGGAATGTACTAAGTCTCGCCCATAACTGAGGAAATAGTGAAATCCAACATGGTTAAATGAGGCTAGGCAATGGCTTTGGTCATTTTAAACAATGAGGAGAAAGTGAGGACTGCAGCTGCTGGGGATCAGAGCTTAAAAATGTGTTGCTGGAAAAGCGCAGCAGGTCAGGCAGCATCAAAAGAGAAGGAGAAGCAACGTTTCGGGCATAAGCCCTTCTTCAGGAATGAGGAGGGTGTGCTAAGCATGCTAAGATAAAAGGTAGGGAGGGGGGACTTGGGGGAAGGGAGTTGGGAATATGATAGGTGGAAGGATGTTAAGGTGAGGGTGATAGGCCAGAGACGGGGTGGGGGCGGAGAGGTCGGGATGAAGATTGCAGGTCAAGAAGGTGGTGCTGAGGCTGAGGGTTGGGACTGAGAAAAGGTGGGGGGATGGGGAAATGAGGAAGCTGGAGAAATCTGCATTCATCCCCTGTGGTTTGAGGGTTCCTAGGTGGAAGATGAGTTGCCCTTCCTCCAGGTGTCGTGTTGCCATGGTCTGGCGATGGAGGAGGCCAAGGACCTGCATGTCCTTGGCGGAGTGGGAGGGGGAGTTAAAGTGTTCAGCCATGGGGCGGTTGCGTTGGTTGGTGCGGGTGTCCCAAGGTGTTCTCTGAAACGTTCCGCAAGTAGGCGGCTTGTCTCCCCAATGTATAGAAGGCCACATCGGGTGCAGCGGATGCAGTAAATGATGTGTGTGGAGGTGCAGGTGAATTTCTGATGGATATTGAAGGATCCCTTGGGGTCTTGGAGGGAAGTGAGGGGGGAGGTGTGGGTGCAAGTTTTGCATTTTTTGCGGTTGCAGGGGAAGGTGCCGGGAGTGGAGGTTGGATTGGTGGGGGGTGTGGATCCGACAAGGGTGTCATGGTGGGAGTGGTCTTTCCGGAACGCTGATAGGGGTGGGGGGGGGAAATATATCCTTGGTGGTGGGGTCCGTTTGGAGGTGGCGGAAATGACGAAGGATGATCCGATGTATCTGGAGGTTGGTGGGGTGGTAGTTGAGGACTAATGGGGTTCTGTCCTGGTGGCGATTGGAGGGGCGGGATTCAAGGGCGGAGGAGCGGGAAGTGGAGAAGATGCAGTGGAGCGCATCGTCAACCAATTCTGAGGGGAAATTTCTTCTTCTTTGAAGAAGGAGGCCATCTGGGTTGTTTGGTATTGGAATTGGTCCTCCTGGGAGCAGATGCAGCGAAGGTGAAGGAATTGGGAATATGGGATGGTGTTTTTACAGTGGGCAGGATGGGAAGAGGTGGAATTTAGGTAGCTGTGGGAGTCAGTCGATTTATAGTATATGTCCGTGTTGAGTCGGTTGTCCGAGATAGAGATGGAGAGGTCGAGGAAGGGGAGGGAGGAGTCTGAGACAGTCCAGGTAAATTTGAGGTCGGGGTGGAAGGTGTTAGTAAAGTGGATGAACTGTTCAACCTCCTCATGGGAGCACCAGGTAGCGCCGATACAGTCATCAATGTAGCGGAGGAAAAGGTGGGGGGTGGTGCCAGTTTAGCTGCGGAAGATGGACTGTTCCACGTATCCTAATTCTTAGCCATGGGCACCCGTATGGGCCCTAGCTATGCCTGCCTCTTCGTTGGATATGTGGAACAGTCCATCTTCCGCAGCTACACTGGCACCACCCCCCACGTTTTCCTCCGCTACATTGATGACTGTATCGGCGCAACCTCGTGCGCCCACGAGAAGGTTGAACAGTTCATCCACTTTACTGACACCTTCCACCCCGACCTCAAATTTGCCTGGACCGTCTCAGACTCCTCCCTCCCCTTCCTAGACCTCTCCATCTGTATCTCGGACGACTGACTCAACACGGACATATACTATAAATCGACTGACTCCCACATCTACCTAGATTACACCTCTTTCCACCCTGCCCCCTGTAAAAACGCCATTCCATATTCCTATCCAAGCAATTTGAACTAAGAAGGTTCCAATCAATATTAAGGAAGGTGAAGTCACCCATGTCAACCAGCTGTTACTTCTGAACCTTTGCAAAATCTCTCTCCCAATCTGCTGCTCCGTGTCTCTGTTGCTTTGGGAAGTTTGGAGAAAACTCCCAATAAAGTGATGGCTTCTTTCCTGTTTTGACCTTCATCCAGACTGACTCTGTAGACAAACCCTTCTCATTGACCTCCCTTTCTTCCGATCTGATACTATCCCTGATTAGCAATGCCACTACTCCATCTCTTTTACCTTGCCCCATTCCTTTTGAAACAGTTAAACCCTAGAATATCCAACAACCGTTCCTGCCCCTGTGAAATGCAAGTCTCTGTAATAGCCACAACATTATAGTTCCAAGTACTGATCCATGCTCTAAGTTTGTCAGCCTTATTCCTGATCCTTCTTGCATTGAAATAGACAAACTTCAACCCATCACACTGACTGCACGTTTGCCCTATCAAGTGCCTATGTCTCCTCACAGACTCTCTGCACACTGTATTTGGCTGTTCACTACCTACTCTATCATCTGATCTGTAGGTCAGTCTCCCACCCCACTACCAATCTAGTTTAAACCCTCCCAAAGAGCTCCTGCCTGGGATATTGGTGCCCCTCCTGTTCATGTGCAACCCAACCTTCTTGTACAGGTCCTACATTCCCAGAAGTTACAGAATTTCTACAATGTAGGAACAGGCTCTTTAGCCTAACAATTCCACACTGACCCTCTGAAGAGTATCCCACCCAAACCTATTCCACTCATTACTCTACATTTACCCCTGACTAATGCACCTAACCTACACATCCCTGAACACTATGGGCAATTTAACTTGGTCTGTTCACGTAACCTGCACATCTTTGGCTTGTGAAAGGAAACTGGAGGACCCAGAATCAACGTTTTGGGCAAAAGCCTTCCAAGCTTTTCCAGCAGCACACTCTGAGCTCTAATCTCCAGCATCTGCAGTCCTCACTTTTGCCTGTCCATATTATGTGGCAGTGTTAGTCAGATACTGAATAACTAATTATACTGAATACTTTGATTTGTTTTGTGAACACTGTGATGTTCTTTCCTCAATGACAGCTGGAAGCATGACTGCAGATTCACTTGAAATGAGTTATGACTCACTGGAACCACGGTATCACAGTCGTAAGTGCAATTATTTTTAAACTGAAATAAATTTTCACTTTGATATACAAATAGAAGGTGTACAGGCGTTGATGTTCTAATAGTTGATGGGATTACACCGAAAGGCACTGATTCTCATCCACAATTAGGGAAATGGTGAAACTCAACAAGATTATAGGAGGCTAGGCGATGTCTTTGACCATTTAAAAGAAAATGGAAATCAAATTGTCCCAGGGTTGATATTTGATCATTATTTGGCCTGTGAATTAAAATAACAGAGTGCCTTAGTGGATTGAAAGGAACAGCATCTCTAAATATGGGTTTGAAGGCAGACAGATCTTTTACTTCACAGATCAGACTGGGAGACTAATTGTGTTAGATGCGTTCGATGGGTTGAGTATACACAGGAAGATCTTTCTATGAAATGTAAATTACGAGGAGAGTGTATTACTTGGACAAGTTATGAGGCTGGATGATCTCCTCATGTAAAACTGTATGTTGTGTTCCTAGAAATTGTAGGTCTGTGTGGATTAAAGCAAAGGTTTGGAAATGGGGGAGTACTATGTAATGGGGACATTGAGAAAATGACCAGATTAATTGTGAAGGGAATGTTTGTTGAGGTTATGTATTGGCCAGAAGACAAGAGAATCTCTTATTCCTTCGTAATGATCTGCGATCTTTTCCTTTCTCTTGAGAATACAGATTACACTTCAATTTTTCATTGTAAAATGCAAACCTAATGTTCAAACTGCTGGAGTGTCCATAAGAACAAATTCTGCTGATTCAGGGGTGAGAATGCTGCCACTGGGCCACACTCCACACTCCAAAGATTTGCAGGTCAGGTGAATTGGCCATGCTAAATTGTCCGTAGTGTTAGGTAAGGGGTAGATATAGATGTAGGGGTATAGGTGGGTTACGCTTCGGCAGTGCGGTGTGGACTTGTTGGGCCGAAGGGCCTGTTTCCACACTGTCAGTAATCTAATCTAATCTAATCTAAATATGACTGCTACATTGGGAAACTTGTGAGACTCAATAGAGAGATAGATTAGCTTTGTATGAGGGTAGAGGGAAAATCAATATTTCTGTGGATTCAGGGTATGAAGTGTGCAGTTTAATATCACAAACCAGGCAAAGCTATCTTTCCTTGAAAAATGTACCAGTCAGGATCAATTGTTTTCTCCTGTTAATGGTATTCTTGAAGAAATGCAGTGACAAACTTTGTCAAATAGGGAGTAAGTCAGTGATCTAAGTTCTGCCTGTCAGTATTATAAAATATGTCTGTTTTTAACAATAAGTTAAAGCATTGAACAGTTTCATTATTATGCAGTGTGAACACTGAGACCTTCTCTTCCCTTTCATGACCAGGAGAAATGAGTACAGATTCACCTGAAGTATCAAAGTCTTCTTGCCGTAAGTACAAACATGGATAGCCTTAGATTGGAAGGCATTAGAATTTACTTCAGGAAAAGCAATTGGAAGGAATACGCATATTTATGATTCAAAATCCTGTGGTACCTGAATAACAACCAGTAATTCCTCAATTCTGCTCACTTAACCTGTCAAGGAATGTAGTTTTTTAATGTTAAATCATAATGTCTAGAGCATGCAATTCCTTGAACCAACTCCTCCATTGAATTTATGTCATTGCCTGTTGATGAACCTTAATATCAATGACTCAATCTCACCTTGGGGGTTGGATTCATTTCATGAATTGCATATGCTTAATAATTGAGCATTATTAGCCCTCGAGACTCCGTGATGGCCATTTCTCTAGTTGGTTCCTCAATTTATTGATATCAGAAGTCATCCTGTACACATGTCAGAAATTCCTCCCCTATGGAATTCTCAATGGTTAAATTTGCCTTACATTATGCAGGTTATAAATGCCCAGGATTACAGCTGTAACTGTAATGCTTGCATCTTTAACTTCCTCTTTTATGCCTTCCCTGTTCGCGGTCTAGATACAAACACTACTATTATTTTCTAAACTCTATGAATACAGTACAATATTGGAGTACAGCTCCAATACAGTGGAGCTAATATCTTTCCTGACTATTGCATTAATTGCATTAATTTTCCTCTTTATCAGGAACACCACCTCACCGTTTCCTTTTTGTAGGTCTTTCTTGAAAATGGAGTAATCCTCAATATTTAGTTCACATCTCTGCTCACCCTGTGATCATATCTATGTAATCCCAACTTTATCAGCAACATTTATATCTTTTTGTGCAACTAATTTATCCACTTTATCGTGAATGCTCCGTGCGTTAAGAGACAGGGCCTTAAGGCTTCATCTGCTGCTGTCCACATGCTATAGGTTGATCTATAATCCCCTAAGAGAAAAATAATTATACAGCATGGATGCAGACCCTTCCAGACCCTTTATCATCCATACCAACCAGATATTCTGAACTAATCTAGTCCCATTTGCCAGAATTTGGCCCATATCTCTCTCATGGATAAGCTTTGCGGAACCTAGTGGTGAATTAGTAGCTGCAGTATTCATAGCCTCTGACCTGCTATTATAGCCACTATGTTGATGTGGTAAGTCCAGTTGAGTTTCTGGTCAACGGTAACCTTAAGAATGTTGATAGTAGGTGATTCATTGATGGTAACACCATTGAATATCAAGGGGTGGAGTTCAGATTGTCTTTATTGAAGATGGTCATTGCCTGACATTTGTGTGGCATGATTGGCTCCTTGATGCAATGCTTTGTCAAATGCAGCATGAATGTTAAAGGCTGTCACTCTCATCTCACTTCCTGAATTCAGTACTTTTGTCCAAATTTGAACCAAGGCTGCAATGAGGAGATGAGTGGCCCTGACGGTCCCAAAACGGAACGTCAGTAAGCAGATTATTGCTGAGCAGCAGCTACCTTGATAGCATTGTTGATGATACCTTCCATCACTTTACTGACAATTGAGAGTAGACTGATGGGGCCGTAATTGACTGGGTTGAATGTGTCATGCTTTTTATGTACAGGACATAACTAGGCACATGTTCCACACTGTTCGGTAGTTGCCAGTGTTGGAATTGTGTCAGAAAAACCCATCTGGTTCACTGAGGTCCTTTAGGGAAGGATATCTGCCATGTGACTCCAGATCCACAGCAAAGTGTTTGACTCTTGCCTCTGAATTAAAAATAAAGAAACTGGAAGAGCTTGTCAAAGGGAGCTGAAGTTCTGGCCCACATGCTTACTTGTATTGCTGGAATATTGTCAGGCAGCATAGCTTTTGCAGTATCCAATGCCTCCAACCTTTGCCTATATCACATGGAATGAATCTCATTGAGTGAAGATTGGTTTCTGTGAAGCGGAGGTCCAATGGAAGAGGATGAGATGGATGAATCACTTAGCACTTCTGGCTGAAGATTGCTGTGAATGCTTCTTTTACACTGAGGTATTGGGCTGTTCCACCATTGAGGATGTGGATATTTATGGAGCCTCCTCCTCAATGAGTTGTTGAACTACCTTCATGTTTGGATAATAAGATCACTTTGCTCTGTTGGTCACTTGTTGCTTGTCCTATTTCATAACTTCACCAGTTGACTCCTTTTTTAGGTTTGCTTGTGCTGCTAGGCAAAAGTGAGGACTGCAGATGCCAGAAACCAGAGTTTAGATCAGAGTTGTGGTGGAAAAGCACAGCAAGTCAGACAGTATCCGAGGAGCAGGAAAATCATTGTTTCAGGCAAAAGCCCTTCATCAGGGCTGCTCCTGCTTGTGCCTTTCCTGACTTACTTTCCTGCCTCCACAAAAATTGGTGGGGTGGTAAATTGCAATGAGGAAATAAGAACTTTACAAATGGATATAGATAGGTAAGGAGAATGGGCCAAAATGTGGTTAGTGGAGTTTAACATGGGTAAGAATGAGGTCGTGCATTTTGGTGGGAAACATTGAAAGGCGATCCATTATCTAACTAGGGATAGACTTTGGGCTGCTACAGTAATAAGGGATCTGGGTGTCCTCATCATGGAGTCACCGAAATCTAGCATGTAGCTAAAGCAGATAATAAAAAAAGTGAATTGGCTTTTATAGTGAAAGGAATAGAATATAATGGTAAGGAAGTATTATTGCAACTATACAAAGCACTGGCAAGACCTCACCTGGAGCATAGTGCATAGTTTTGGTCCCCTTATTTGAGGAAAGATGTAGTTGGCATTGGAGGCAGTTCAGAGGAGGTTCACAAGATAAGTGTTCCCTTGGACCTTGCCAAATCCTGCTTTACAGCAGAGGTATTCATGGTGCCAAAGGTCTGGTTATTTCTGTATTTATTCCCTATGAGGGTATTTCTCCCAGCAGTATATTTGTTTAAGAGGGGGACAGCCACAGGAGCTACCTCTCCTGGCAGTCACTAGTAATTGACTGAAACTCATGTGTGACCACTTCCCTGAAGCTACTACTATCATATTCTCTGTCTCCTGTATGCTGTTCAGTACTTCGAACTGCTACTCAAACTGATGTATGCATTCTGAGAGAAGTGATAGTCAGACATACTTCCTACAGAGAAAATCACCTTCACCTGACGAAGGAGCAACATTCTGAAAGCTTGTGATATCAAATAAACCGATCTGACTATAACCTGGTGTCATGTGAGTTCTGACCTTGCCCACCTGAGTCCAACACCGGCACCTCCACACCATTCAAGTAACTCATCTTTGAAGAGGTGATAAGTAGGTTAGACCAGGGAAACCCAGTGGATGTGGTCTATCTAGACTTCCAAAAGGCCTTTGATAAGGTACCACACGGGAGGCTTCTGAGCAAGGTGAGGGCCCATGGTGTTCGAGGTGAGCTACTGGGATGGATTGAGGATTGGCTGTCCGACAGAAGGCAGAGAGTTGGGATAAAAGGTTCTTTTTCAGAATGGCAGCCGGTGACGAGCGGTGACCCGCAGGGTTCAGTGTTGGGGCCACAGCTGTTCGCATTATATATTAATGATCTGGATGAATGGACTTGGCGCATTCTAGCGAAGTTTGCCGATGATACGAAGATAGGTGGACAGGCAGGTAGAACTGAGGAAGTGGGGAGGCTGCAGAAGGATCTAGACAGTTTGGGAGAGTGGTCCAGGAAATGACTGATGGAATTCCACGTGAACAAATACGAGATCTTGCACTTTGGCAAAAACAATAAAAGCACAGACTACTTTCTAAACAGTGAGAAAATTCGTAAAGCCAAAGTACAATGGGATCTGGGAGTGCTAGTCGAGGATTCTCTAAAGGTCAACATGCAGGTTGAGTCTGTGATTAAGAAAGCGAGTGCAATGTTGTCACTTATCTCAAGAGGGTTGGAATATAAAAACACCATTGTGCTACTGAGACTTTATAAAGCTCTGGTTAGGCCCCATTTGGAGTACTGTGTCCAGTTTTGGTCCCCACACCTCAGGAAGGACATACTGGCACTGGAACGTGTCCAGCGGAGATTCACACGGATGATCCCTGGAATGGTAGGTCTAACATATGAGGAACGGCTGAGGATCCTGGGATTGTATTCATTGGAGTTTAGAAGATTATGGGGAGACTTAATAGAGACGTACAAGATAATACATGGCTTGGAAAGGGTGGATGCTAGGAAATTGTTTCCGTTAGGTGAGGAGACTAGGACCCGTGGACACAGCCTGAGAATTAGAGGGGGTAAATTCAGAATAGAAATGCGGAGACATTTCTTCAGCCAGAGAGTGGTGGGCCTGTGGAATCCACTGCCGCAGAGTGCAGTGGAGGCCGGGACGCTAAATGTCTTCAAGGCAGAGATTGATAGATTCTTGTTGTCTCGGGGAATTAAGGGCTGCGGGGAGAATGCGGGTAAGTGAAGTTGAAGTGCCCAGCAGCCGTGATTGAATGGCGGAGTGGACTCGATGGGCCGAATGGCCTTACTTCCACTCCTATGTCTTATGGTCTTATGGTCACCTCTGCCTTCCTTCTCCAGTGCCAATCATGACTTTCCTTAGATAAAGAAATCAATCCTGCACACAGTACCCCTAGCGGTACCAATGCCCTGTATAAATGTTTCATCATAAGGTTTTCTAGAGGTATTGTGAGACTACAAATTAAACCGATGGCAGATCCAAAATGCTTGTTGAAAAGCTTTCAATAAACCCATCTTCCAGAGTACCTTTGATATGGAGAGGAAAAGTTGATAAGGAGAGTGGAGGAAATGGCAGTGTTAAGTAAGTAAATACAATGTGGTGTTCGAGGAGAGTATATATCCCGGTTTGGATGGGTAGAGGTGGAATGTTTCTCTGTTTTGCATGTTCAAAAGTATTCAATATATTTGTATATAGATCAAATGACAAATCCAAATTCTATCTGTACATATTATGAGGCAGTTTTACTCAGATATTGAACAGCTCATTGTATTGAGTACTTTGATTTATTTTGTGATTACTACGACCTTCTTTCTTCAATGATAGCAAGAAGCATGACTGCAGACTCACTTGAAATGAGTAATGACTCACTGGAACCACGGTATCGCAGTCGTAAGTGCAATTATAAAATTTGAAACTGAAATTTATTTATAATCTAATATACAATTGGAAGGCATTTCAGCATTGACGTTGTGACAGTCTGTGGGATTATGCAGGAATGTACTAAGTCTCGCCCATAACTGAGGAAATAGTGAAATCCAACATGGTTAAATGAGGCTAGGCAATGGCTTTGGTCATTTTAAACAATGAGGAGAAAGTGAGGACTGCAGATGCTGGGGATCAGAGCTTAAAAATGTGTTGCTGGAAAAGCGCAGGAGGTCAGGCAGCATCAAAGGAGAAGGAGAAGCAACGTTTCGGGCATAAGCCCTTCTTCAGGAATGAGGAGGGTGTGCTAAGCAGGCTAAGATAAAAGGTAGGGGGGGGGACTTGGGGGAGGGGCGTTAGGAATATGATAGGTGGAAGGAGGTTAAGGTGAGGGTGATAGGCCAGAGAGGGGGTGGGGGCGGGGAGGTCGGGAAGAAGATTGCAGGTCAAGAAGGTGGTGCTGAGCCTGAGGGTTGGGACTGAGAAAAGGTGGGGGGATGGGGAAATGAGGAAGCTGGAGAAATCTGCATTCATCCCCTGTGGTTGGAGGGTTCCTAGGTAGAAGATGAGTCGCTCTTCCTCCAGGCGTTGTGTTGCCATGGTCTGGCGATGGAGGAGGCCAAGGACCTGCATGTCCTTGTCGGAGTGGGAGGGGGAGTTAAAGTGTTCAGCCATGGGGCGATTGCGTTGGTTGGTGCGGGTGTCCCAGAGGTGTTCTCTGAAATGTTCCGCAAGTAGGCGGCCTGTCTCCCCAATGTATAGAAGGCCACATCGGGTGCAGCGGATGCAGTAAATGATGTGTGTGGAGGTGCAGGTGAATTTCTGATGGATATTGAAGGATCCCTTGGGGTCTTGGAGGGAAGTGAGGGGGGAGGTGTGGGTGCAAGTTTTGCATTTTTTGCGGTTGCAGGGGAAGGTGCCGGGAATGGAGGTTGGGTTGGTGGGGGGTGTGGATCTGACAAGGGAGTCATGGAGGGAGTGGTCTTTCCGGAACGCTGACAGGGGTGGGGAGGGAAATATATCCTTGGTGGTGGGGTCCGTTTGGAGGTGGCGGAAATGACGAAGGATGATCCGATGTATCTGGAGATTGGTGGGGTGGTAGGTGAGGACTAATGGGGTTCTGTCCTTGTGGCGATTGGAGGGGTGGGGTTCAAGGGCAGAGGAGCGGGAAGTGGAGGAGATGCAGTGGAGAGCATCGTCAACCAAATCTGAGGGGAAATTTCTTCTTCTTTGAAGAAGGAGGCCATCTGGGTTGTTTGGCATTGGAATTGGTCCTCCTGGGAACAGATGCGGCGAAGGTGAAGGAATTGGGAATATGGGATGGTGTTTTTACAGGGGACAGGTTGGGAAGAGGTGGAATTTAGGTAGCTGTGGGAGTCAGTCGATTTATAGTATATGTCCGTGTTGAGTCGGTCGTCCGAGATAGAGATGGAGAGGTCTAGGAAGGGGAGGGAGGAGTCTGAGACAGTCCAGGTAAATTTGAGGTCGGGGTGGAAGGTGTTAGTAAAGTGAATGAACTGCTCAACCTCCTCATGGGAGCACGAGGTAGTGCCGATACAGTCATCAATGTAGCGGAGGAAAAGGTGGGGGGTGGTGCCAGTTTAGCTGCGGAAGATGGACTGTTCCACATATCTTACTCCTTAGCCATGGGCACCTGCATGGTCCCGAGCTATGCCTGCCTCTTCGTTGGATATGTGGAACAGTCCATCTTCCGCAGCTACACTGGCACCACCCCCCACCTTTTCCTCCGCTACATTGATGACTGTATCGGCGCTGCCTTGTGCTCCCACGAGGAGGTTGAACAGTTCATCCACTTTACTGACACCTTCCACCCCAACCTCAAATTTACCTGTACCGTCTCAGACTCAATAGAGAGAAAGATTAGCTTTGTATGAGGGTAGAGGGAAAATTAATACTTCTGTGGATTCAGGGTATGAAGTATGCAATCTAATATCACAAACCAGGCAAAGCTATCTTTCCTTGAAAAATGTACCAGTCAGGATCAATTGTTTTCTCCTGTTAATGGTATTCTTGAAGAAATGCAGTGACAAACTTTGTCAAATAGGGAGTAAGTCAGTGATCGAAGTTCTGCCTGTCAGTATTATAAAATATGTCTGTTTTTAACAATAAGTTAAAGCATTGAACAGTTTCATTATTATGCAGTGTGAACACTGAGACCTTCTCTTCCCTTTCATGACCAGGAGAAATGAGTACAGATTCACCTGAAGTATCAAAGTCTTCTTGCCGTAAGTACAAACATGGATAGCCTTAGATTGGAAGGCATTAGAATTTACTTCAGGAAAAGCAATTGGAAGGAATACGCATATTTATGATTCAAAATCCTGTGGTACCTGAATAACAACCAGTAATTCCTCAATTCTGCTCACTTAACCTGTCAAGGAATGTAGTTTTTTAATGTTAAATCATAATGTCTAGAGCATGCAATTCCTTGAACCAACTCCTCCATTGAATTTATGTCATTGCCTGTTGATGAACCTTAATATCAATGACTCAATCTCACCTTGGGGGTTGGATTCATTTCATGAATTGCATATGCTTAATAATTGAGCATTATTAGCCCTCGAGACTCCGTGATGGCCATTTCTCTAGTTGGTTCCTCAATTTATTGATATCAGAAGTCATCCTGTACACATGTCAGAAATTCCTCCCCTATGGAATTCTCAATGGTTAAATTTGCCTTACATTATGCAGGTTATAAATGCCCAGGATTACAGCTGTAACTGTAATGCTTGCATCTTTAACTTCCTCTTTTATGCCTTCCCTGTTCGCGGTCTAGATACAAACACTACTATTATTTTCTAAACTCTATGAATACAGTACAATATTGGAGTACAGCTCCAATACAGTGGAGCTAATATCTTTCCTGACTATTGCATTAATTGCATTAATTTTCCTCTTTATCAGGAACACCACCTCACCGTTTCCTTTTTGTAGGTCTTTCTTGAAAATGGAGTAATCCTCAATATTTAGTTCACATCTCTGCTCACCCTGTGATCATATCTATGTAATCCCAACTTTATCAGCAACATTTATATCTTTTTGTGCAACTAATTTATCCACTTTATCGTGAATGCTCCGTGCGTTAAGAGACAGGGCCTTAAGGCTTCATCTGCTGCTGTCCACATGCTATAGGTTGATCTATAATCCCCTAAGAGAAAAATAATTATACAGCATGGATGCAGACCCTTCCAGACCCTTTATCATCCATACCAACCAGATATTCTGAACTAATCTAGTCCCATTTGCCAGAATTTGGCCCATATCTCTCTCATGGATAAGCTTTGCGGAACCTAGTGGTGAATTAGTAGCTGCAGTATTCATAGCCTCTGACCTGCTGTTATAGCCACTATGTTGATGTGGTAAGTCCAGTTGAGTTTCTGGTCAACGGTAACCTTAAGAATGTTGATAGTAGGTGATTCAGTGATGGTAACACCATTGAATATCAAGGGGTGGAGTTCAGATTGTCTTTATTGAAGATGGTCATTGCCTGACATTTGTGTGGCATGATTGGCTCCTTGATGCAATGCTTTGTCAAATGCAGCATGAATGTTAAAGGCTGTCACTCTCATCTCACTTCCTGAATTCAGTACTTTTGTCCAAATTTGAACCAAGGCTGCAATGAGGAGATGAGTGGCCCTGACGGTCCCAAAACGGAACGTCAGTAAGCAGATTATTGCTGAGCAGCAGCTACCTTGATAGCATTGTTGATGATACCTTCCATCACTTTACTGACAATTGAGAGTAGACTGATGGGGCCGTAATTGACTGGGTTGAATGTGTCATGCTTTTTATGTACAGGACATAACTAGGCACATGTTCCACACTGTTCGGTAGTTGCCAGTGTTGGAATTGTGTCAGAAAAACCCATCTGGTTCACTGAGGTCCTTTAGGGAAGGATATCTGCCATGTGACTCCAGATCCACAGCAAAGTGTTTGACTCTTGCCTCTGAATTAAAAATAAAGAAACTGGAAGAGCTTGTCAAAGGGAGCTGAAGTTCTGGCCCACATGCTTACTTGTATTGCTGGAATATTGTCAGGCAGCATAGCTTTTGCAGTATCCAATGCCTCCAACCTTTGCCTATATCACATGGAATGAATCTCATTGAGTGAAGATTGGTTTCTGTGAAGCGGAGGTCCAATGGAAGAGGATGAGATGGATGAATCACTTAGCACTTCTGGCTGAAGATTGCTGTGAATGCTTCTTTTACACTGAGGTATTGGGCTGTTCCACCATTGAGGATGTGGATATTTATGGAGCCTCCTCCTCAATGAGTTGTTGAACTACCTTCATGTTTGGATAATAAGATCACTTTGCTCTGTTGGTCACTTGTTGCTTGTCCTATTTCATAACTTCACCAGTTGACTCCTTTTTTAGGTTTGCTTGTGCTGCTAGGCAAAAGTGAGGACTGCAGATGCCAGAAACCAGAGTTTAGATCAGAGTTGTGGTGGAAAAGCACAGCAAGTCAGACAGTATCCGAGGAGCAGGAAAATCATTGTTTCAGGCAAAAGCCCTTCATCAGGGCTGCTCCTGCTTGTGCCTTTCCTGACTTACTTTCCTGCCTCCACAAAAATTGGTGGGGTGGTAAATTGCAATGAGGAAATAAGAACTTTACAAATGGATATAGATAGGTAAGGAGAATGGGCCAAAATGTGGTTAGTGGAGTTTAACATGGGTAAGAATGAGGTCGTGCATTTTGGTGGGAAACATTGAAAGGCGATCCATTATCTAACTAGGGATAGACTTTGGGCTGCTACAGTAATAAGGGATCTGGGTGTCCTCATCATGGAGTCACCGAAATCTAGCATGTAGCTAAAGCAGATAATAAAAAAAGTGAATTGGCTTTTATAGTGAAAGGAATAGAATATAATGGTAAGGAAGTATTATTGCAACTATACAAAGCACTGGCGAGACCTCACCTGGAGCATAGTGCATAGTTTTGGTCCCCTTATTTGAGGAAAGATGTAGTTGGCATTGGAGGCAGTTCAGAGGAGGTTCACAAGATTGATCTCAGAGATGAGAGATTTGTTGTATGAAGAGAGATTAAACAGTTTAGGCCCATACTCTCTGGAATTTAAAAGAATGAGGAGAGATCAAATTGAGGTATTCAAGAAGATAAAAGATATGGATAAAATAGACGTGGAGCAGATGCTTCCTCTTGTGGAACATTCTAGGATGAGAGGTCATAGTCTTAGGATAAGAGATAGCAAATTTAAAACAGAGTTAAGGAGAAACTACTTCTCCCAAAGGATTGTGAATCTGTGGAATTCGCTACTCCAAAGTGCAGTGGATGCTTGGGCAGTGAGTAAATTGAAGGAGAAGCTGGACAAATTTTTAATTGCCAGTTCTATCCATTCCTGAGCCAAATTTCTGTAATAGCTATCCTTGAGGATCTAATTTTCAACCTTCTGCCCTAATACCCCACATTCTGTCATCAGAACTCCGGTCTTTATTCTTCCTATATCGTTGGAATGAATGTGTACAATGCCCTTTTGCTGATCACTCTCTCCTTTGAAATTATTCTACACCCTCTTCCAGACATCCTTGACCCTGCCAGTCAGGAGGCATTACACCATACTGATGTCTTGCTGTCATCCGCAGATACGTCCATTTGTGCTCCTGGTTAGAGAGTCCAATTTCACAATCCATTGCTTGGAACTTGACATACCCCTCATTACAGCAGAGCCAATCTCATAACCAGAAACCTGTCGGTCAGTGCTACATTTCTGTGAGAGTCCATAATCCTTACCCTTACGTCCCACTTGCCAGATGTCCCTTTATCTGCTGTCCCCAGATCAACTTTTTGGAAGTTCCTGTTTAATACCATCAACATTTTCCTTGTCCCAGTTTAAAACTTTAAGTTCTGGAGCATGCATATCCTTTTCTATAATTATTTTTAAATTAATAGAATTACAGTCACAGGTCCCAAACTACTCCCCCACTAACACCTCAGTAATTTGCCTTGCCTTATTTCCCAAGGGAAGGTTGAGTTTTGCCCCTTCTCTCATAAGACCATCCACATGTTGACAGAGAGAGTTTTCTTGAACACGCATAAATAGTTTCTCCCCATCCAAGCCCTTAACATTATAACAGTCCCAGTCTGTGTTTGGAAAGTGAAAATCCCCTACTATTACCTTATTCTTACAGCTCTCTGCTATCCCCCTACATATTCGCTCTTCAATTTCTCACTGACTGTAAGTGTGTCTATGGTACAATTCCATCAATGTAATCACCATTTTCTTATTTATCAGTTCCATCCATATAGCTTCACTGGACAATCTCTCAGGAATATCTTCTCTAAGTACTATTGTGATATTTTCCTGAATCAAAAACACAACTTCACCACCTCTCTTGTCTCCCCTTCTATCCTTCTCATAGAAACTGTACCCTGGAGTATTGAGTTGCCTCCCTCAGTCATGTTCTGTAATAACTATGTCCCATGTTCCCATTCATGCTCTGAGTTAATCTGCCTTACCTGTCAAGCCTCTTGCTTTGAAAAGAATGCAGTTTAATTAATCAGTCCTTCCCTCATTCCCTGCCTTGCTGTTGTTTGCCTTTAACTTCCTCTCTTTAACATCTATACGAGCATCAATGTCTGTCTTGTCTCATGGCTGCTTAGGGTTCCATTCCCTGCCAGGATAGTTTAAACCCTCCCAAGTAGCTCAAGCAAATCTTCCTGACAGGACGTTGTTCCCTCGCCAATTCAGGTGCAAACTGTCTCTATTCTCCAGGTCACATCTGCTCCAAAAGAGATTCCATTGATCCAAAAATCTGAATCCTTGCCCCTGCACCAGCTCCTCAGCCACGCAGTAATCTGCCCTATCCCCATATCTCACTCGCATGTGGTGCAGGGAATTTCCAGAGATTACTACCTCTGATGTCCTTCGTTTAACTACCTGCCTAACTCTCTCAGCAGGACCTCATCCTTTTTTCAACTTATGTTGTTGGTACCAATGTGTAGAAAGACCTCTAGTTATTCCCGCTCCCCTTCGAGACTTTGCTGCAATTGCTCCGAGAAGTACCAGATAGGCACACACCATCATGAAGTCTCGATCGTGGGTGCAGAAACACCTGTCTGTGCCTGGATTACAGTGTCCCCATCATAAGTGTTCCCTTGGACTGTGCCAAATCCTGCTTTACAGCAGAGTTATTCATGGTGCCAAAGGTCTGGTTATTTCTGTATTTATTCCCTATGAGGGTATTTCTCCCCAGCAGTATATTTGTTTAAGAGGGGGACAGCCACAGGAGCTACCTCTCCTGGCAGTCACTAGTAATTGACTGAAACTCATGTGTGACCACTTCCCTGAAGCTACTACTATCATATTCTCTGTCTCCTGTATGCTGTTCAGTACTTCTAACTGCAACTCAAACTGATGTATGCATTCTGAGAGAAGTGATAGTCAGACATACATCCTACAGAGAAAATCACCTTCACCTGACGAAGGAGCAATATTCTGAAAGCTTGTGATTTCAAATAAACCGATCTGACTATAACCTGGTGTCATGTGAGTTCTGACCTTGCCCACCTGAGTCCAACACCGGCACCTCCACACCATTCAAGTAACTCATCTTTGAAGAGGTGATAAGTAGGTTAGACCAGGGAAATCCAGTGGATGTGGTCTATCTAGACTTCCAAAAGGTCTTTGATAAGGCACCACACGGGAGGCTGCTGAGCAAGGTGAGGGCCCATGGAGTTCGAGGTGAGCTACTGGGATGGATTGAGGATTGGCTGTCCGACAGAAGGCAGAGAGTTGGGATAAAAGGTTCTTTTTCAGAATGGCAGCCGGTGACGAGCGGTGCCACTCACGGTTCAGTGTTGGTGCCCCAGCTGTTCACATTATATATTAATGATCTGGATGAATGGACTGGGCGCATTCTAGCGAAGTTTGCCGATGATACAAAGATAGGTGGACAGGCAGTTAGTACTGAGGAAGTGGGGAGGCTGCAGAAGGCCCATGACATCGAACAATTCTTCCGTCGCCTCCACCTCCGAGCTTAGTTTCACAATCAGGACTCCCACCCACCTTCCGAGGATCCCTTCACCCACTTCCAACACAATGCATCCATCTGGACACCCCACGCTGGCCTATTACCTGCCCTCGACCTCTTCTTTTCCAACTGCCGCCGGGATATTAACCGCCTCAACCTGTCGACCCCCCTCCCCCACTCCAACCTCTCACCCTCACAATGCGCAGCCCTCCAATCCCTCTGCTCTAATCCCAACCTCACCATCAAGCCAGCGGATAAAGGGGGCGCAGTGGTAGTCTGGCGCACTGACCTCTACACCGCTGAAGCCAAACGCCAACTCGAGGACACCTCTTCCTACTGCCCCCTCGACCATGACCCCACCCCCATCACCAAACCATCATCTCCCAGACCATACAGAACCTCATCATCTCAGGAGATCTCCCACCCACAGCTTCCAACCTCATAGTCCGGGAACCCCGCACTGCCCGGTTCTACCTCCTTCCCAAGATCCACAAGCCTGACCACCCTGGCTGACCCATTGTCTCAGCATGCTCCTGCCCCACTGAACTCATCTCTACCTACCTCGACACTGTCCTATCCCCCCAGTCCAGAAACTCCCCACATACGTTTGAGACACCACCCACGCCCTCCACCTCCTCCAAGACTTCTGTTTCCCCGGTCCCCAACGCCTCATCTTCACCATGGATATCCAATCCCTCTATACCTCCATCCGCCATGACCAGGGCCTCCAAGACCTCCGTTTTTTCCTCTCCAGACGTCCCAAACAGTACCCTTCCACTGACACTCTCATTCGTTTGGCCGAACTGGTCCTCACGCTTAACAATTTCTCCTTTGAATCCTCCCACTTCCTCCAGACCAAAGGTGTAGCCATGGGCACACGTATGGGCCCCAGCTATGCCTGTCTCTTTGTTGGCTACGTAGAGCAGTTGATCTTCCGTAATTACACCGGCACCACTCCCACCTCTTCCTCCGCTACATTGATGACTGCATTGGCGCCACCTCATGCTCCCGCGAGGAGGTTGAGCAATTCATCAACTTCACCAACACATTCCACCCTGACCTTAAATTTACCTGCACCATCTCTGACACCTCGCTCCCCTTCCTGGACCTCTCCATCTCCATTAGTGACGACCGACATGACACTGACATTTTTTACAAACCCACCGACTCCCACAGCTACCTGGATTACACCTCTTCCCACCCTATCTCTTGCAAAAATGCCATCCCGTATTCCCAATTTCTCCGCCTCCGCCGTATCTGCTCCCAGGAGGACCAGTTCCACCATAGAACACACCAGATGGAGACCGCAATTTCCCTTCCCACGTGGTTAAAGATGCCCTCCAACGCATCTCGTCCACATCCCACACCTCTGCCCTCAGACCCCACCCCTCCAACCGTAACAAGGACAGAACGCTCCTGGTGCTCACCTTCCACCCTACAAACCTTTGCATATACCAAAACATCCACCGACATTTCCGCCACCTCCAAAAAGACCCCACCACCAGGGATACATTTCCCTCCCTACCCCTTTCCGCCTTCCGCAAAGACCGTTCCCTCTGTGACTACCTGGTCAGGTCCACACTCCCCTACGACCCACCATCCCATTCTGGCACTTTCCCCTGCCACTGCAGGAACTGTAAAACCTGTGCCCACACCTCCTCCCTCACCTCTATCCAAGGCCCTAAAGGAGCCTTCCACCTCCATCAAAGTTTTACCTGCACATCCACTAATATCATTTATTGTGTCCGTTGCTCCCGATGTGGTCTCCTCTACATTGGGGAGACTGGGCGCCTCCGAGGAGAGCGCTTTAGGGAACATCTCCGAGACACACGCACCAATCAACCAAACCGCCCCGTAGCCCAACATTTCAACTCCCCCTCCCACTCTGCCGAGGACATGGAGGTCCTGGGCCTCCTTCACCGCCCCTCCCTCACCACCAGACGCCTGGAGGAAGAACGCCTCATCTTCCGCCTCGGAACACTTCAACCCCAGGGCATCAATGTGGACTTCAACAGCTTCCTCATTTCCTCTTCCCCCACCTCATCCTAGTTTCAAACTTCCAGCTCAGCACTGTCTCCTTGACTTGTCCGGACTTGTCCGACCTGCCTATCTCCTTTTCCACCTATCCACTCCACCCTCTCCTCCTTGACCTATCACCTTCATCTCTTCCCCCACTCACCCATTGTACTCTATGCTAATCTCTCCCCACCCCCACCCTCCTCTAGTTTATCTCTCCACGCTTCAGGCTCACTGCCTTTATTCCTGATGAAGGGCTTTTGCCCGAAACGTCGATTTCACTGCTCGTTGGATGCTGCCTGAACTGCTGTGCTCTTCCAGCACCACTAATCCAGAATGCAGAAGGATCTAGACAGTTTGGGAGAGTGGTCCAGGAAATGGCTGATGGAATTCCACGTGAACAAATGCGAGGTCTTGCACTTTGGCAAAAACAATAAAAGCACAGACTACTTTCTAAACGGTGAGAAAATTCGTAAAGCCAAAGTACAATGGGATCTGGGAGTGCTGGTCGAGAATTCTGTAAAGGTCAACATGCAGGTTGAGTCTGTGATTAAGAAAGCGGATGCAATGTTGTCACTTATCTCAAGAGGGTTGGAATATAAAAACACCATTGTGCTACTGAGACTTTATAAAGCTCTGGTTAGGCCCCATTTGGAGTACTGTGTCCAGTTTTGGTCCCCACACCTCAGGAAGGACATACTGGCACTGGAACGTGTCCAGCGGAGATTCACACGGATGATCCCAGGAATGGTAGGTCTAACATATGAGGAACGGCTGAGGATCCTGGGATTGTATTCATTGGAGTTTAGAAGATTAAGGGGAGACTTAATAGAGACGTACAAGATAATACATGGCTTGGAAAGGGTGGATGCTAGGAAATTGTTTCCGTTAGATGAGGAGACTAGGACCCGGGGACACAGCCTGAGAATTAGAGGGGGTAAATTCAGAATAGAAATGCGGAGACATTTCTTCAGCCAGAGAGTGGTGGGCCTGTGGAATTCATTGCCGCAGAGTGCAGTGGAGGCCGGGATGCTAAATGTCTTCAAGGCAGAGATTGATAGATTCTTGTTGTCTCGGGGAATTAAGGGCTGCGGGGAGAATGCGGGTAAGTGAAGTTGAAGTGCCCAGCAGCTGTGATTGAATGGTGGAGTGGACTCGATGGGCCGAATGGCCTTACTTCCACTCCTATGTCTTATGGTCTTATGGTCACCTCTGCCTTCCTTCTCCAGTGCCAATCATGACTTTCCTTAGATAAACAAATCAATCCTGCACACAGTACCCCTAGCGGTACCAATGCCCTGTATAAATGTTTCATCATAAGGTTTTCTAGAGATATTGTGAGACTACAAATTAAACCGATGGCAGATCTAAAATGCTTGTTGAAAAGCTTTCAATAAACCCATCTTCCAGAGTACCTTTGATATAGAGAGGGAAAGTTGATAAGGAGAGTGGAGGAAATGGCAGTGTTAAGTAAGTAAATACAATGTGGTGTTCGAGGAGAGTATATATCCCGGTTTGGATGGGTAGAGGTGGAATGTTTCTCTGTTTTGCATGTTCAAAAGTATTCAATGTATTTGTACATAGAACAAATGACAAATCCAAATTCTATCTGTACATGTTATGAGGCAGTTTTACTCAGATATTGAACAGCTCATTGTATTGAGTACTTTGATTTATTTTGTGATTACTACGACCTTCTTTCTTCAATGATAGCAAGAAGCATGACTGCAGACTCACTTGAAATGAGTAATGACTCACTGGAACCACGGTATCGCAGTCGTAAGTGCAATTATAAAATTTGAAACTGAAATTTATTTATAATCTAATATACAATTGGAAGGCATTTCAGCATTGACGTTGTGACAGTCTGTGGGATTATGCAGGAATGTACTAAGTCTCGCCCATAACTGAGGAAATAGTGAAATCCAACATGGTTAAATGAGGCTAGGCAATGGCTTTGGTCATTTTAAACAATGAGGAGAAAGTGAGGACTGCAGCTGCTGGGGATCAGAGCTTAAAAATGTGTTGCTGGAAAAGCGCAGCAGGTCAGGCAGCATCAAAGGAGAAGGAGAAGCAACATTTCGGGCATAAGCCCTTCTTCAGGAATGAGGAGGGTGTGCTAAGCATGCTAAGATAAAAGGTAGGGAAGGGGGACTTGGGGGAGGGGTGTTGGGAATATGATAGGTGGAAGGAGGTTAACGTGAGGGTGATAGGCCAGAGAGGGGGTGAGGACGGAGAGGTCGGGAAGAAGATTGCAGGTCAAGAAGGTGGTGCTGAGGCTGAGGGTTGGGACTGAGAAAAGGTGGGGGGATGGGGAAATGAGGAAGCTGGAGAAATCTGCATTCATCCCTTGTGGCTGGCGGGTTCCTAGGTGGAAGATAAGTATTTAGGTAGCTGTGGGCGTCAGTCGATTTATAGTATATGTCCGTGTTGAGTCGGTCGTCCGAGATAGAGATGGAGAGGTCTAGGAAGGGGAGGGAGGAGTCTGAGACAGTCCAGGTAAATTTGAGGTCGGGGTGGAAGATGTTAGTAAAGTGGATGAAATGTTCAACCTCCTCATGGGAGCATGAAATAGCGCCAATACAGTCATCAATGTAGCGGAGGAAAAGGTGGGGGTTGGTGCCAGTTTAGCTGCGGAAGATGGACTGTTCCACATATCCTACTCCTTAGCCATGGGCACCCGCATGGGCCCTAGCTATGCCTGCCTCTTCGTTGGATAAGTGAAACAGTCCATCTTCCGCAGCTACACTGGCACCACCCCCCACCTTTTCCTCCGCCCAGAGAGTACAGGCCCAGAGAGTACAAGCCCAGTGAGTACAGGCCCAGAGAGTACAGGCCCAGTGAGTACAAGCCCAGAGAGTATAGGCCCAGAGAGTACAGGCCCAGTGAGTACATGGCCAGTGAGTACAGGCCCAGTGAGTACAAGCCCAGTGAGTACAGGCCCAGAGAGTACAGGCCCAGAGAGTACAGGCCCAGTGAGTACAGGCCCAGAGAGTACAGGCCCAGTGAGTACAAGCCCAGAGAGTACAGGCCCAGAGAGTACAGGCCCAGTGAGTACAAGCCCAGTGAATACAGGCCCAGTGAGTACAAGCCCAGTGAGTACAGGCCCAGGGAGTACAGGCCCAGTGAGTACATGGCCAGTGAGTACAAGCCCAGTGAGTACAGGCCCAGAGAGTACAGGCCCAGTGAGTACATGGCCAGTGAGTACAAGCCCAGAGAGTACAGGCCCAGTGAGTATTTCACATCCCCAGTTGCCCCATTGAGAAGGTGGGGATACACAGATCATAGCACCTTACAGCACAGTACAGGCCCTTCAGCCCTCGATGTTGTATTAACCTTTTGAGATAAAACGTTCTTTTTTGGAATGGCAGCCGGTGACAAGTGTGTCCCTCAGGGTTCAGTGTTGGGGCTGCAGCTGTTCACTTTATATATTAATGAAGAGACTGGGGGCATTCTGCTCTCTCTTGTTCTGTGTCTCTGACTCTCACTGTCTTTTATCTCTCTCTCCATGTCACTCTGTCACTTACTCTGTCTGCCTCCCTGTCTCGCTTTCACTCTCCCTGTATATCTGCCTTTCGGTATTTCTGTGTTTTTTCTCTGTCTTTCACCCTCTCTCTGCCTCACACTTGCTGTCTCACATGCCTGAGTGTGTCTCTATCTGTAACCCTCTTTGTGTTCATGTAACTCTCTGTCTTTGTCTCACTTTTTGTGGGTCTCTGTATCTCTCTCTCTCTCTCTCTCTCTCTCTCTCTTTCTCTCTGTCTCACACACTTGTTCTCCCTTTACCTGTGTGTGTCTTGCTCTCTCTCTTTCTGACCCTGTGACTCACTGTCCCTGGCTCTCTCTTTCTCTGTCTTACTGTCTGTGAGTTTCTGTACATATCTCTCTCTCTATCTCGGACTTGTTCTCCATGTGTCTGTGTCTTTCTCTCTCTGTGTCTACATTGTGTATCCACCAACCAGTTTTCAGTCCAGTTAAATATCCTATCCCCAGTTCCAAACATTTTAATTTTTCCCTTTTAATCTTATGTGGGACTTTGTCTGAGAGCCTTCTGAAAGTCCAAATAAACCTCATGACTTGGCATAAACCCCACTCAATCAATATCATTAAAAGCTCTTTAAACGATAGCTAGTGTTCAAGATCTCAATGTTCCTGTGAGGGTGAAGGACGAGGTTGGCAGGAACAGGGAACCCTGGATGACAAGGGACATTGAGGCTTTGATCAGAAAAAAGGAGGTCGTGTCTCAGGTACAGGCAGCTGGGATCATGGGAGTACCTGGAGCTTTACAGGGAATACAGGAGTTTACTGAAGACAAAACAGGAAGGCACAAAGGGGGGCCTTGGCTGAGAAGATGAGGTCAATCCAAAGAGATTCTTTAGGTATATTAAATGACAAAATATATCTCGAGAGAGAATAGGAATCTGGCGGCATAGTGGCTCAGTGGTTAGCACTGCTGCCTCACAACACCAGGGACCCAGGTTCGATTCTAGCCTTGGGTGACTGTCTGTGTGGAGTTTGCACATTCTCCCGGTGTCTGCGTGGGTTTCCTCCGGGTGCTCCGGTTTCCTCCCGCGGTCCGGAGATGTGCGGGTCGGGTGAGTTGGCTATGCTGGGTTGCCCATTGTATTCAGGGATGTGTAGGTTTGGTGCATTAGTCAGGGGTGGGTGTGGAGCAGTAGGGTCTGGGTGGGTTGCCCTTTGGAGGGCCAGTATTGGGCTGAGGGGCCTGTTTTTACACTGTAGACCTCTCAAGGATCTAAGTGGGCATGTATATGTAGAACGTAGGAAATGGGTGAGGACCTCATTGAATATTACTCCCCTGTGTTTATGGTGGAGAAGGACATGAAGACTTGGACATTTGGAAAGGTTAGTGATGATATCTTGGGGACAGTCCATATCACAGTAGAGGAGGTGTTGGATATATTAGAATGTGTGAAGGTGGATAAATTAGATTACTTGCGGTGTGGGGGCAGGCCCTTCGGCCCAACAAGTCCACGCCGACCCTCCGAAGCGCGGCCCACACAGGCCCATTCCCCTACATTTACCCCTTCATCTAACACTACAGGCAGTTTAGCGTGGCCGGTTCACCGGCCTGCGCGTTTTTGGACTGTGGGGGGGGGGGGGGCCGGGGGGCCTGGGGGGGTCCCACGCAGACACGGGGAGAGTCCTTGATAGTTATGATGCGGTGAGGCACAACTTAGGATGCGTGCCTTGGAAAAGTAGGCTTCAAGGCAAGGGCGCAATTGATATGTGGAGCTTGTTCAAGGAGCAACTATTGAGTGTCCTTGATAAATATGTACCTGTCAGGCAGGGAGGAAAGGGTCGTGTGAGGGAGCCGTGGTTTAATAAGGAATTGGAATCCCTTGTTAAAGGGAAGAGGGCGGCCTATGTAAAGATAAGGCGTGAAGGTTCAATTGGGGCGATTGAGAGTTATAAGGTAGCCAGGAAGGATCTGAAGAGAGAGCTAAGAGCAGCAAGGAGGGGACATGAAAAGTCCTTAGTTGGTAGGATTAGGGAAAACCCAAAGGCTTTCTAGAGGTATGTCAGGAATAAAAGAATGATGAGGGTAGGAATAGGTCCAGTCAAGGATAGTAGTGGGAAGTTGCATGTGGAGGCTGAAGAGATTGGAGAGACACTGAATGAATACTTTTCGTCAGTATTCACTCAGGAACAGGACATTGTTGCCGATGTGAATACTGAGTCACAATTAATTAGAATGGACGGCTTTGAGGTATGTAGGGAAGAGGTGTTGGAAATTCTGGAAAGGGTGAAAATAGATAAGTCCCCTGGGCCTAATGGCATTTATCCTAGGATCCTCTGGGAAGCTAGGGAGGAGATTGCAGAGCCATTGGCCTTGATTTTTATGTCGTCGTTGTCTACTGGAATAGTGCCAGAAGACTGGAGGACAGCAAATGTGGTTCCCTTGTTCAAGAAGGGGAGTAGGGATAACCCTAGTAACTATAGGCCAGTGAGTCTCACTTCTGTTGTGGGCAAAGTCTTAGAGAGAATTGTAAGGGATAGGATTTATGAACATCTGGATAGGAATAATGTGATCAAGGATAGTCAGCATGGTTTTGTGAAGGGCAGATCGTGCCTCACAAACCTTATTGAATTCTTTGAGAAGGTGACCAAGGAAGTGGACGAGGGTAAAGCAGTAGATGTGGTGTATATGGATTTTAGCAAGGCGTTCGATAAGGTACCCCATGGCAGGCTAATGCAAAAACTACGGAGGTATGGCATTGAGGGTGCATTAGAGGTTTGGATTAGGAATTGGCTGGCTGGAAGGAGACAGAGGGTAGTAGTTGATGGTAAAGGTTCATCTTGGAGCGCAGTTACTAGCGGTGTTCCACAAGGATCTGTTTTGGGACCATTGCTGTTTGTCATTTTTATAAATGACCTGGAGGAGGGACTAGAAGGCTGGGTGAGCAAGTTTGCGGATGATATGAAAGTCGGTGGAGTTGTTGACAGTGAGGAAGGATGTGTCAGGTTACAGCGGGATATAGATAAGTTGCAGAGCTGGGCAGAAAGGTGGCAAATGGAGTTCAATGTGGGTAAGTGTGAAGTCATTCACTTTGGTATGAGTAACAAAAAGATGGGGTACTGGGCTAATGGTCGGATACTTGGTAGTGTGGATGAGCAGAGGGATCTTGGTGTCCATGTACACAGATCTCTGAAGGTTGCCACCCAGGTAAATATTGCGGTGAAGAAGGCATATGGCGTACTGGCTTTTACTGGTAGAGGAATTGAGTTCCGGAGTCCTGAGGTCATGTTGCAGTTGTATAAGACTCTGGTGCGGCCGCATCTGGAGTATTGTGTGCAGTTTTGGTCGCCATACTATAGGAAGGATATGGAGGCACTGGAACCGGTGCAGAGGAGGTTAACCAGGATGTTGCCTGGTATGGTAGGAAGATCGTATGAGGAAAGGCTGAGGCACTTGGGGCTGTTTTCATTGGAGAAAAGAAGGTTTAGGGGTGACTTGATAGAGGTGTACAAGATGATTAGAGGTTTAGATTGGGTTGACCGTGAGAACCTTTTTCCACGTATGGAGTCAGCTGTTACGAAGGGGCATAGCTTTAAATTAAGGGGTGGTAGGTATAGGACAGATGTTAGGGGTAGATTCTTTACACAGCAAGTCGTGAGTTCATGGAATGCCCTGCCAGTAGCAGTGGTGGACTCTCCCTCTTTATGGGCATTTAAACAGGCATTGGATAGGCATATGGAGGATAGTGGGTTAGTGTAGGTTAGGTGGGCTTGGATCGGCGCAACATCGAGGGCCAAAGGGCCTGTACTGCGCTGTATTGTTCTATGTTCTATGTTCTATGACTCACTGGATAGCACAGCTTCCTCATTTCCCAATCCCCCCACCTTTTCTCAGTCCCAACCCTCAGACTCGGCACCGCCTTCTTGACCTGCAATCTTCTTCCTGACCTGTCCGCCCCCATCACCCTCACCTTAACTTCCTTCCACCTATCACATTCCCAACGCCCCTCGCCCAAGTCTCTCCTCCCTACCTTTTATCTTAGCCTGCTTGGCACACCCTCCTCATTCCTGAAGAAGGTCTTATGCCCGAAATGTCAATTCTCCTTCTCCTTTAATGCTGCCTGACTTGCTGAGCTTTTCCAGCAACACATTTTTAAGCTCAGTTTAAACAATGGAAATCAAATGGTCCCAGTGTTGATATTTGGTCAATACAGAATTATTTGGCCTGTGAATTTAAATAATAGAGTGCCTTAGAGGATGGAAATATATGTATTAAGGCACACATTTTTCTTCACAGATCAGACTGGGAGAGTAATTGTTTACATAGGGTGGGATGAGAGAGTATTTAGTGTTTAGGATACTATGAGGTGAATGGACAAATTCTGAGGGGGGGAAATGACCTCTTTATGAGGAGCTGCATGTTGTGTTCCTATAAATTTCTCATCTGTATAGACAAACAAAAAATGGTTTGGAGATGGGGGAGTACTATGTAATGGGGGACATTGAGAAAATGACCAGATTAATTGTTATGGGAATGTTTCTTGACGGTTACTCCTGATGAAGAGCTTATGCTCAAAATATTGACACTCCTGCTCCTCGGATGCTGCCTGAGCAGTGTGCTTTTCCAGCACCACACTTTTTGACTCTGACTCCAGCATCTGCAATCCTCACTTTCCCCAAATTGGATAAAGATGTGGATGATAATGAAATAGTGTAGGTTAGATGGGCTTTAGATTGGTTTCACAGGTCAGCGCAACATTGAGAGCTGAAGGGCCTGCACTGCGCTGTCATATTCTGTGTTCGTTGACAGCAAGAAGCTTGACCGCAGATTAACTTGAAATGCGTTCTGATTCACTGCAACAACAGCATCACAGTTGTAAGTGCAATTATAAAGTTTTACATTGAAATAAATTTTAACTGAGGCTGAGGAATGGTAGATGGAATTTAATTTAGATAAATGTGCGGTGCTGCATTTTGGAAAAGCAAATCTGGGAAAGACTTATACACTTAATTGTAAGGTCCTAGGGAGTGTTGTTGAAGAAAGAGATCTTGGAGTGCAGGTTCATAGTTCCTTGAAAGTAGAGTCGCAGATAGATAGAATAGCGAAGAAAGCATTGAGTATGTTTGCCTTTATTGGTCACAGCATTGAGTAAAGGAGTTGGGAGATCATGTTGTAGCAGTACAGAACATTGGTTAGGCCACTTTTGGAAATTCCATGCAATTCTGGTCTCCTTCCTACTGGAAGGATGTAGTGAAACTTGAAAGGGTTCAGAAAAGATTTACAAGGATGTTGCCAGGGCTGGAGGATTTGAGCTGTAAGGAGAGGCTGAATAGGTTGGGTCTGTTTTCCCTGGAGCATTGGATGCTAAGGGGCGACCTTATAGAGGTTTATAAAATCATGAGGAGCATGGATAGTTTAAATAGACAAAGTCTTTTCCCTGAGGTGGGGAGTCCAGAACTAGAGGGTAAAGATTTAGGGTGAGAGGGGAAAGATATAAAAGGGACCTAAAGGGCAACGTTTTCATTTAGAGGGTGGTGCATGTGTGGAATGGGTTGCCAGAGGAAGTGGTGGAGGCTGGTACAATTGCAGCATTTAGAAGGCATCTGGATGGGTATATGAACAGGAAGGGCTTAGAGGGATATGGGCCAAGTACTGGCCAATAGGACGATGTTAGGTTAGGATATATGGTTGGTATGGACAAGTTGGACTGAAGGGTCTGTTTCTGTGCAGTACATCTCTATGACTCGATGACTACGATATACAATTAGAAGGTTATTTTTTTCTTCATTTAATAGCCTGTGGGATTATTCAGGAATGCACTGATTCTCATCCACAACCATGGAAATGGTGAAATCCAACAAGGTTATAGGAGGTCAGGCAATGTCTTTGATCATTTTAAACAATGGAAATCAAATTGTCCCAGGGTTGATATTTGGTCAGTACAGAATTATTTAACTGTGAGCTAAAATAATAGTGCTTCAGTGGATGGAAACGAACAGCATCTCTTAATATTGGTTTGAAGGCACACAGATAATTTATTTCACAGATCTGATTGGGAAAGTAATTGTGTACATGTGTTGGATGAGGAGAATATATGTAGGAAGTTTTTTCTTTGCATTGGAAATTATGAGTTAAGTGCATTACTTCACAAGTTCTGGGGGGGGAATTGATCTCTTAAGTGAAGCTGTCTTTTTCATTCCTATAAATTACAGGTCTTTATGGATGAGAGTGAAGGTTTGGAAATGGAGGAAAAAATGTAATGGGACATTGAGATACTGACCAGACTGGTTGTTATGAATCTGTATTTTGAGGGTTATATATTGGCAAGGACACTGGAGAATGTCTTCTTCATCATAATGGCCTGCGATCTTGTACTTTCTCTTGAGAATACAGATTGCAGCGTGGTTTATCATCAGTAGAAAGCAAACTTAATGCCCAAATTTTTGGAGTGTGACATGTAACGACATTGTCCTGACTCAGAGGTGAAAGTGCTGTCACTGAGCCACAGATGACTTCTGCATTGGGCAAATTGTGAGACTGAATAGAGAGAGAGATCAGGTTTGTATGGAGGTAGAGAGAGATGAATACTTCTGTGGATTAAGAGTGACTCGCAACTTTTAGAGCATTTAAATTGTCATTGGATAAACATATGGATGATAATGGAATAGTGTACGTTAGATGGGCTTCAGATTGGTTTCACAGATTGGCGCAACATTGAGTGCTGAATGGCCTGTACTGCGCTGAAATGTTTTACGTTCTATGAAGTGGGCAACAAAATATCACAAGCCTGGTAACCCTATTTTTCCTTGAAAAATGTACCAATACGAATCAAATGCTTTCTCCTGTTAGGATAATCTTAAATAAAAGCAGGGACAAGCCTTGTTAGTGGACAAGTCAGTGATCTAAGCTCTGCCTTTCAGTATTATAAAAGATGTATATTTTTAACAATAAGTTAAAGTATTAAACAACTTAATTATTGTGCAGTGTGAGCACTGGAACCTTCTTCTTTCTTTCATGACCAGGTGGAATGAGTGCAGATTCTCTTGAGGTATCAAAGCCTTCTTGCCGTAAGTACAATCATGGATAACCCTAAATTGGAAGGTATTAAGATGTATTTAATGAAAGGCAACTGGCACTAAATAGCAATCATTAATTCCTCAGCTCTGCTCACTTATCCTGTCAATGCATGTAATGGCTAGAACACCAGTTGGTTCATGCTAAATCACAAGGTTTAGAGCAATTGAACCAACTCTTCCATTGAATTTACATTAAGGCCAATTGCTGAACCTTAATATCAACAACACATTCTCACCTTGGTGTTGAATTAATTTCATAGAAGAAATGATTAGCCCTTTAGACTCCATGATGGCTTTTCTCTTGCTTGTTCCTCAATATATTGATCCAAAAAGATATCCTGTACACACTACAGAAATTCTTCCCCAATGGAATTCTCACTGATTAGATTTGCATATTCAGTATTCAGATTAAAGACATCCAGAATTACAGCTGTATTTGAAATGCTTGCATCTCTAATTTCCTATTGTATACCTTCCCAACTTTGCCAAACCAGTTCAGAATCTAGCTGCAAATATCACTGCACATTGGTCTTTCTAAACTCTGAACACAGCATCCACTTCTCACTGGAACTGAAATCATTCCTCACTATTGCATTAATTTATCTCTTTAATCAGCAACACCGTCTCACTATTTAGTTTTGTATGTTCTACTTTAAAACTGAATATTCCTGGATTTTAAGTTACCATCACTGGTCTCCCTGCAATCACATCTACATAATTCTAGTTATGCCATCTGCATTTATATCTTTTTGTGCAACTAATTCATTCACTTTATTGCAATTGCACTGTGCATTTAGAGAAAGGACCTTAATGGCTGTCATCTTCACTATGGCTAAAGCTGGATGACATCCAGATTTTTCCTGATATGTGGCATGTAACATTCATGCCACAAAGTGCCCGGCTATGCCATCCCTAAGAAGAGAGACACCACCAAATGGTATTTGTGTTCATTGGAATTACCGCTGCTGATTTCTCCCACCATAAACAAACCATTTGGGGATTTGCCTTTAATCAGAAACTGAACTGAATAAGTCACATGTATAGATAAATACTGTAGTTACAAGAGTGGGTCAGAGGTGAGAGGATTTTAAAAATATTTTATTCATGGCAATTGAGTGTCACTGGCAAGACCTTATTGCTTGTTCAAGAACATTTTCTTCCTTGTTGTTATTAGACTCTTGAATGGATCTCTTGAACTTGAAATAATGTTGATCTTACTAGTGTTGATCTCGTTTTGAGCTCCTCCTGTGCTGTACTCAGGTACAATAAAATCGAAGCAAATCAAAGAAGGTAATGGTGAGCTGCTTTCTTGAATTGCTGCAGTCTGAATGTTAAAGGTTGATCCACAGTGCCCTTAGAAACATAGAGTTATACAGCACAGAAACAGACCCTCTGTTCCAACTCATCCATGACAAGCAGAGAAACTTAACTCATCTAGTCCCATTTGCCAGCAGTTGGGTGATAATCCCTTCCTTTCAAGTAATCACCTAGATGCCTTTTAAATGTTGTAGTTGTACCTATCTCTGCCACCTCTTCCTTCCCAGCTTATTCCCTATACGCAGCACATTCTGTGTGAAAAATTACCCTTCAGGTCCCTTTTAAATGTTTCCCCTCTCACCTTCAACCTATTCCCTCTTGCTTTAGACTCCCTTACTCTGGGAAAAAGACATTGGCTATTCAGCATATCGATACCCCTCATGATTTTATAAACGTTTACAAGGTCACCACTCAGCAGGGTGATGGTGGTATCGTGGTGAGCATAGCTGCCTTCCAAGCAGTTGACCCGGGTTCGATTCCCGGCCGTTGTGGTTTGTAAATAGCCTTGTGGGCGGCACTGTGGCACAGTGGTTAGCTGCCTCACAGCGCCAGAGACCCGGGTTCAATTCCTGCCTCAGGCGACTGACTGTGTGGTGTTTGCACGTTCTCCCCGTGTCTGCATGGGTTTCCTCCGGGTGCTCCGGTTTCCTCCCACAGTCCAAAGATGTGCAGGTCAGCTGAATTGGCCATGCTAAATTGCCCATAGTGTTAGGTAAGGGGTAAATGTAGGGGTATGGGTGGGTTGCGCTTTGGCGCGTCGGTGTGGACTTGTTGGGTCGAAGGGCCTGTTTCCACACTGTAATCTAATCTAATCAAACTCCGATGCTCCAGGAAAAAGGCTCCAGCTTATTTAACTTCTCCCTGTTGCTCAAACATTTAACTGGAGGTTAACTAATGTGAAGACATCATTTAAGGAAAAGCCTGGGAACTATTGACCGGTGAGTTCTGGTATCACTGTTGGAAAGGTTGTTGGAGGGCATTCTGAGGGACAGGATTTACAGGCATTTGGAAAAACAAGGACTCATTCAGGATAGTCAACATGGCTTTGTGCATGGGAAATTGTGTCTCAACAACTTGATTGAGTTTTTTGAAGAAGTGTCAAAGAAGAGTGATGAAGGCAGAACAGTAGACATTATTAATATTGAGTTCAGGCCTCACAGAAGGAATTCAATGTATCCCAGCACATTGTAGGAAGCCATGGAAGAAATTACAGGGCCTGCTATGGAGATATTTTGATCATCAACAACCCTGGGTGAGGTGCTGCAAGACTGGAGGTGACTAATGTTGGGCCATTATTTAAGAAAGGCTGCAATGAAAACCAAGTGAACTACAGACTGGTGAGCTTAACATTTGTGGTGACTATGTTATTGGAGAGGATTCTGGTCTTGTCCTGCAGGATATACATGAATTTAGAAAAGCAAGGACTGATTAGGAATAGTCAGCATGGTTTTATGCGTGGAAAGTCATATCTCACCATTCTACATGGACTTTAACAAGGCCTTTGAAAAGGTTTTACTTTGTTGACTGATTAATAAAGTTAGATCACATGGGATTCATGGAGAGCTAGCCAGTTGGATACAAGATTGACTTTAAGGTAGGTAGCAGAGATTTGTTGTTCATGCTAAAGGCCTGTGACCAACGGTTTACCGCAATGATCACTGCTGGGTCCACTGGCTCGTCATTTATATATATACAGTTTTGATTTGAATAGAAGAGGTATGGTTTGTAAGTTTGCAGTTTTAGTAGTCAGTGAAGAACTTTATCTAAGAGTACAATAGGATCTTGATGAACTGAGCCAATATGCCAAGGAATGGCAGGTGGCGTTTAAATCACTTAAATGTGAGATGTTGCGCTTTGGTAAGACAAATCAAGGCAGCTCTCACCCAGATAATAGTAGGACCCTGGGGTGTATTGTTGAACACTCAGGGACCAGTCAACTCAAGAGGGATTACGCAGGTTGGAGAACCGTGAAGCCCCTCTTTGAGTCTCCAGCAGACTGGTGTGAAACGGTAAAAGGGAACATCAAGAGGTTCTTCATCCTCAAAGGTGTTCAGGAGGCGAGAGTGAGGTGGGGAAAACTATACCAACTCAAGGAAAGTATGCAGAACCTGCTCCTGCTGCAGATGGTGGGGGTTGATGTCACGGAGGACCTCCAGGAGGTGAAGGGCCAGCAAGCCTCATTCTTTGCCTCGGAGGCCTCCAGGATAATCTTCCGGTCCAGAGTCTGCTCCGTGGAGCAGGACGAGATGTGCTCGCGTTTCTTCTTCCAGAAGGTGCACAAAGAGAGCTCCGTGCTCGGCAGCCTGAAGGAAGAAGATGGCTCGATAACGTCATCTCAGGCTGACATCATGAGGATCAGTAAATCCTTCTATGCCAGTCTGTATGACTCGAAGCCAACCAACAGCGCGGCCTCCCAGTCGTTCCTGTCCTCTATCATGGTGGTCCGAGACGGCAGAACACGAGAGAGGCTGGACCAGCCGCTATCTCTGGATGAGCTGACCAAGGCCCTTGAGTCCTTTGGAAAGAATAAAACTCCCGGAAGCGACGGCTTACCGGTCGAGATTTATTCCGCTCTTTGGGACTTGATCAGCCAGGACCTGCTGGAGGTTAGATTAGATTAGATTAGATTACTTACAGTGTGGAAACAGGCCCTTCGGCCCAACAGGTCCACACCGCCCCGCCGAAGCGCAACGCACCCATACCCCTACATTTACCCCTTACCTAACACTACGGGCAATTTAGCATGGCCAATTCACCTGACCTGCACATCTTTGGACTGTGGGAGGAAACTGGAGCACCCGGAAGAAACTCACGCAGACACGGGGAGAACGTGCAAACTCCACACAGACAGTCGCCCAAGGCGGGAATTGAACCCGGGTCTCTGGTGCTGTGAGGCAGCAGTGCCACAGGTGTATGTCAGTGTGCTTCGGGCAGTGAATCCATGAGGGAAGGCATCATCACCCTCATCTACAAGCAGAAGTGGGAGAGGGAGGAAATTAGAAATTGGAGACCGATCTCACTGTTAAACACAGACTACAAAATCTTGTCAAAGGTCATCGCCAACCGTTCAGGTCTGCTCTGGGATCGGTGATCCACCCTGACCAAACCTGTGCTGTACCAGGCAGGAAGATCTTTGAGAGTCTTGCAATCCTCAGGGATACGATTGCCCACGTGCAGGACAGTGGGGTGGACACCTGCCTCATTAGCCTGGACCAGGAAAAAGCCTTTGACAGGATATCGCATACATATATGAGGGATGTCCTCTCCAAAATGGGCTTTGGGGAGGGAATCGGAAATTGGATCAGACTGCTCTACACCAGCATTGTCAGTGCAGTCTCAATCAATGGGTGGGAATCAGATAGCTTCCCTGTAAGATCTGGAGTCAGGTAGGGCTGCCCCCTCTCACCCGCCTTGTTTGTGTGTTGCATAGAGCCATCTGCCGAATCCATCAGGAAGGATGCGAACCTGAGAGGGGTGACTATTCCTGGCAGCGGGGGCCTACAGGTTAAGGCCTCCCTGTACATGGATGACGTCGCTATTTTCTGCTCGGATCCGCTGTCCATGCACAGACTCATGTGCATCTGTGACCAGTTAGAACGGGCTTCAGGGGCCAAGGTAAACTGAGGCAAGAGCAAGGCCATGCTCTTCGGGAACTGGGCCGACCAATCCTCTATCCCCTTCACCGTCAGGACTGACCACCTGAAGGTGCTGGGTATTTGGTTCGGGGGGGGGCTGGGGCGTGCGCCAAGACCTGGGAGGAGCGGATCAGGAAAATGAGACAGAAACTAGGCAGATGGGAGCAACGGTCACTCTCCATTGCGGGATAAATCCTGGTCATCAGGTGTGAGGTACTCTCAGTATTGCTATATGTGGCACAGGTCTGGCCTATCCCCAGGACCTGTGCCGCTGCAGTCACCCGGGCCATCTTCCACTTTATGTGGAGATCAAAGATGGACCGGGTTCGTAGACACACAATGAAAAAAGACCGGTGCAATGGGGGAAAAAACACGCCCAATGCCACCCTCACCCTGATGGCCACCTTTGTGTGTGGCTGCATCAAGCTGTGCGTGGATCCCCAGTATGCAAACACCAAGTGTCACTACGTACTGAGGTTCTACCTGTCCCCGGTGTTGTGAAGGATGGGCCTGGCCTTGCTGCCGCGGAACGCTCCGAGTAGCTGGACCGTTCCGTACCACCTGTCCTTCATGGAGAAATTTATGAGGAAAAACACCTTTGACCACAAGTCCATCAGGAAGTGGTCAGCACGTAGTGTCCTTGAGACCCTTCGGGAAAAGGAGAGGGAGGATCCTGTCGAGCGGTTCCCTGAGCAGACTGTCAAAGCCATTTGGCAGAATGCCTCATCGCCAGAACTTTCCAACAAGCACCAAGACGTGGCTTGGCTGGTGGTGAGAAGGGCTCTGCCTGTGAGATCCTTCATGCACACCCGGACTCTCGGCCGCACCGCATGCTGCCCTCGAAGCGGCTGCAGGGGGGGACGAGACTGTCACACACCTCCTTCTGGAATGTGCCTATGCAAAGGAAGTCTGGAGAGGAATGCAGTGGTGTTTGTCGAGGTTCGTCCTGAGCAGTGCCGTGACGCGGGACTCCGTGCTCTACGGCCTGTTCCCCGGGATGCACACCGAGACGAACATCAACTGCGCCTGGAGGATCATCAACTCGGTGAAGGACGCTCTCTGGGCGGTCCGAAACCTGTTGATCTTCCAGCTGAAGGAGTTGACCCCGACTGAGTGTTGCAGACTGGCACATTCCAAGGTCCAGGACTACGTGTTGAGGGACGCGCTGAAGCTTGGGGCAGCTGCCGCCAAGGCGGGGTGGGGAAAGACCATCGTGTAACATCTGCCTGCCTAAAGAAGAACAGGGGGCCCATGCAGTCGTTTGGGCTCTGCTGATGCCTCAGCTAAATATATGGGCATATGATTGAGAAACGCACAGACCTGTATATAACAATGATAAATTCTGATCTGTGTATGTAAATGTTGACATACGTATGGCATGACCAAATGTACAGACCATCAAATCATTTTATGAATAAAGTATATATTTTTGAAATAAAAAAAAACTCAGGGACCAGTCAATGCTCTGAGTAGTTGGACCGTTCCATATCACCTGTCCTTCGTGGAGAAGTTTATGAAGAAAAACAGCTTTGACCACAAGTCCATCAGGAAGTGGTCAGTACATACTGTCCTTGAGACCCTTCAGGAAAAGGAGAGGGCGGATCCTATTGAACGGTTCCCTGAGCAGACTGTCAAAGCCATTTTGCATAACGCATCAGTGCCCGAACTTTCCAACAAGCACCAAGGCATGGCTTGGCTGGTGGTGAGAAGGGCTCTGCCTGTGAGATCCTTTATGCACGCCCGGACTCTCAGCCGCACCGCATGCTGCCTTCGAAGCGGCTGCGGGGGGGGAGGAGACTGTCACACACCTCCTTCTGGAATGTACCTACGCAGAAGAAGTCTGGAGAGAAATGCAGTGGTGTTTGTCGGGGTTCGTCCCGAGCAGCACCGTGACACGGGACTCCGTGCTCTACGTCCCTGTTCCCCGGGAAGCACACCGAGACGAACATCAACTGTGCCTGGAGGATCATCAACTCGGTGAAGGACGCTCTCTGGGTGGTCTGAAACCTGTTGATCTTCCAGCTGAAGGAGTTGACCCTGACTGAGTGTTGCAGACTGGCACATTCCAAGGTCCAGGACTATGTGTTGAGGGATGCGCTGAAGCTTGGGGCAGCTGCCGCCAAGGCGGGTTGGGGAAAGACCACCGTGTAACATCTGCCTGCCTAAAGAAGAACAGGGGCAGTCATTTGGGCTCTGCTGACGCCTCAGCTAAAAATGTAATCGTACAGACCTGTAAATAGGAATGCTTACTCTATTTTTGGTATGCAAACAAATGGAATGTTTACATATATATGGCATGTCCAACTGTACAGATCATTAAAGTATTTTATGAATAAAGTATATTTTTGAAATAAAAAAGAATTCAGGGACCAGTCAAGGGGCTGACCAATCCTTGATCCCTTTCACTGTCAGGACTGACCACCTGAAGGTACTGGGTATTTGGTACGGGGGGTGCAGGGGTGTGCGCCAAGTCTTGGGAGGAGCATATCAGCAAAGTGAGGCAGAAACCGGGCAGATGGAAGCTACGGTCGCTCTCCATCGTGGGGAAAAAAACCTGGTCATCAGGTGTGAGGCACTGTCATTGCTGTTATATGTGGCACAGGTCTGGCCTATTCCCAGAACCTGTGCTGCTGCAGTCACCCGGGCAATCTTCCATTTTATATGGAGATCAAAGATGGACTGGGTCCGAAGAGACTCGATGTATAAAGATCTGGGCAACAGGGTAAAAAACACACCCAATGCCACCCTCACCCTGATGGCAACCTTTGTGTGTGGCTGCATCAAGCTGTGCGTGGATCCCTGGTACGCAAACACCAAGTGTCACTACGTACTGAGGTTCTACCTGTCCCCGGTGTTGCTAAGGATGGGCCTGGCCTCGCTGCCGCGGAACGCTCCAAGTAGTTGGACCGTTCCATATCACCTGTCCTTCGTGGGGAAATTTATGAAGAAAAACACCTTTGACCACAAGTCTATCAGGAAGTGGTCAGCACATAGTGTCCTTGAGACCCTTTGGAAAAAGGAGAGGGCGGATCCTCTTGAGCAGTTCCCTGGGCAGACTATCAACGTCATTGGGTAGAATGTCTCAGCGCCAGAACTTTCAAACAAGCACCATGGCTTCGCTGGTGGTGAGAAGGGCTCTGCCAGTGAGATCCTTTATGCACGCCCGGACTCTCTGGCCACTGCATGCTGCCTTCGAAGTGGCTGCGGAGGGGACGAGACTGTCACACACCTCCTTCTGGAATGTGCCTATGCAAAGGAAGTCTGGAGAGGAATGCAATGGTGTTTGTCAAGGTTCATCCTGAGCAGTTCTGTGACGCAGGACTCCGTGCTCTACAGTCTGTTCCCCAGGATGCACACCGAAACGAACATCAACTGTGCCTGGAGGATCATCAACTCAGTGAAAGACGGTCTTTGGTCTGCCTGAAACCTGTTGATCTTCCATAAAGGAATTGACCCCGACTGAGTGTTGCAGACTGACACATTCCAAGGTCCAGGACTATGCGCTGAGTGACGCGCTGAAACTTGGGGCAGCTGCTGCCAAGGCGCGGTGGGGAAAGACCACCATGTAAGATCTGCCTGCTTAGGAAGAACAGGAGGCCCACTCAGTAATTGGGCTCCACTGATGCCTCAGCAGAATACCTGGATATCAATGTACAAATTTGTAAATACGAATGATTAATTCCGATCTCTGTATGTAAAGAAATGGAATGTATATGTATGTATGGCATCACCGATTGTATAGATATCAAAATAATTTTATGAATAAAGTATAGTTTTGGAATAAAAAAAAGACCAAGGGTGCAGGTATCAACCACAATAAGCCAAAGTCCCCACCCACTTCAAGAAGACCACCATCATCCCTGTACGTAAGAAAGCACATACTACCACCCAACAGCCGTGACCTCAATTATCATGAAGTGCTATGAGAGGCTGGTCATGGCCCAAATCAACCCCAGTCTCCCAGCCTATCTTGATTGCCTACAATTTGCTTACTAACGTAAAAGGTCCACAGTAGATGCCTCATTCCCCAGGCCTGCACTTATCCCTGTAACATCTGGACGTTAAGGACAGCTACGTCAGACTTCTGCTCATTGACAACAGCTCTGCCTTTAAAACTATTATTGTCCCCAGACTGATCCTAAAACTCCATGACCTTGGTCTTGGCTCTGCCCTCTGCAACCAGCTCCTCAGCTTACTAACCAAAAGACCGCAATCAGTGAAGATAGACAACTGCACCTCCACCACAATAATACTCAACACTGGAGCCCTCCAAAGGATTTATTCTCAGCCCCCTACTGTACCCCTTGTATTCTCACAACTGTGTTGTCACATTCCAAATGAATGCCATCTACAAGTTCGCTGATGACACAACCATAGTTGCACAGATATGTAACAATGATGAATCAAATATAGAAGGGAGATAGAGGACTTGGTGACATAGTGCAATCAGAACAACTTCTCTCTCAATGTCAGCAAAACTAAAGAACTAATCATTGACCGCAGAAAGGAGGAAGAAGAACATGGAACTGAGTCTGAGATGATGGATAGCATCAAGTTCCTCAGGGTGACAATAACAGGCAATCTGTCCTGGACTTACCACATAGTTGCAATGATCAAGAAGGAAAAACAACGCGTCTTCTTCCTCAGGCGGCTAGGGAAATTTGGCATGTCCTTAACTATCCTCACCAACGTTTACAGATGCACCATTGGATGCGTACTGTCGGGTGTGTAACGGCCTAGTATGACAATTACTCTGCCCAGATTCTATAAGAAACTACACAAGGTAGTATGTGAGCCTAGACAATCATGGAAGCCATTCGCTGCTGTGGAAAGGTGGCCAACATCATCAAAGTCCCATCGCACCCTAGTAACAATCTGTAACCTCTTCCGTCAGGCAGAAGATAAAGAATCTTGGACACACACACCAGCAGGTTCAGGAACAGCTTCTTTCCGGCCATTATCAGACTGATGACTGGAATCCCTAGCCTCAAATAATACTGATCTTGCTAACGTTGATCTCGCCTAGTGCACACCCTGTGCAATGTAACCTGTATGCCTCTATCATCAGTGTCTTTGATCTGTACATCCTTGCTTACTATGACCTGCTTGTACTGCCTATAAACAAAGCCTCTTACTGTACTTTGGCACAGGTAACAAAAAAAAGCAATCAATCAACATAGTTCTTGAAAGTTAGATGGGTGGTGAAAAAGCTGTTTGGCATGTTTGTCTTCATCAGCCAGAGAATTGAATAGATGAGTTGAGAGATCATATTACAAAAGATATTGGTAAGGCCACATTTGGAGTACTGCATAGATTTTTGGTTTCCCTGCTATGGCAACGATACTATAAAACTGGAAAGGGAGCAAACAAGACTTACAAGGATATTACAGTCATGGCTGATGGGTTTCTCAACCCCATTCTCCTGCTTTCTTCCCATAAACCCTTCATCCCTTTGAAACTCAAGAACCTATCTCAGTCTTAAAAATATTCAACAACCTGGCAATGAATTCCACAGATTCACCAATCTCTGGCTGAAGACATCTCTCCTCATCTCTATTCTAAAAGGTCTCCTCTTTGCTCTAAGGCTATGCCCTCGGGTCCCAGACTCTCCTATCATTGGAAGCATCTTCCCAATATCTGCTCTGTCCAGACCATTCAGTATTCTGTATGTTTCAATTAGATCCCTCCTCATCCTTCCCAACTCCATTGAGTATAGATCCAGAGTCCTCAAATGTTCCTCATTCCTGGGACCATTCTCGTGAACCTACTCTGAATACGCTTCAGAACCAGCACATCCTTCCTGAGATATGGGGCCCAAAACTGTGCACAATACTCCAAACGTGGTTTGATCAGAGCCTTATAAGGTCTCAGAAGTACATCCCTGCTTTTATATTCTACTCCTCTCAAAATAAATGCCATCATTACATTTGCCTTCCTAACTAATGATTCAACCTGCAAGTTTACCTTGAGAGAATCCTGAACTAGAACTCCCAAGTCTCTTTCCACTTCAGACTTCTGAATTTTCACCGCATTTAGAAAATAGTCCATGCCTCTATTCTTCCTACCAAAGTGCATGACCTCACACTTTTCCACATTGTACTCCATCTTCCACTTCTTTACCCACTCTCCTAACTTGTCCAAATCCTACTGCAGCCTCCCTGTTCCCTCAATGCTACCTAAGCCTCTACTTATCTTTGTATCATCTGCAAAATTAGCCAGAATGCTCTCAGTTCCTTCATCTAGATTTTTAAGGTACAAGGTGAAAAGTTGTGGTCCCAAAATTGAGTCTTGCAGAGCACCACTTGTCACCAGCTGCCATCCTGACAAGAACCCTTTTATCCTCACTCTATGCTTCCTGCCAGACAGCCAAGCTTCTATTCATGCTAGCACCTTACCTCCGACACCATGGGTCCGTATCTTACTCAATAGCCCTCTGTGTGACGCCTTATCAAAGAAGTCATTTATTGGCTCTCCTTGGTCTAACCTACTTGTTACTTCCTCAAAGAATTCTAGCAGATTTGTCAGGTATGACCTCACCTTGATGAAATCATGCTGACTTTACCCTGTTTTACTATCCACTTCCAAGTATTCAGAACTTTCATCCTTCACCATGGAATCCAGCATCTTAGCCACAACTGAGGTTAGGCTAATCGGTCTGTAATCAGTGTGTGTGTGTGGTGGGGGGTGGGGGAAGGTTTATGAGTGTCTGTGAGAGAGTGTGTAGAGAGTGTGTGTATGTGAGTGTAAAGGGGTATAAGCCTGTGAGAGGGTATATGTGGGAATGTATGTATGTATGTATGAGAGAGGGTCTACATATGTGTATGTGTGTGCGTGTGTGTAGGAGTGTCTGTCTGTGCGTGTCCATCTGTGTGCGTGTAAAGTGCAATGGGGTCACCTGTAGTGTGACATGAACCCAAGTTCCCGGTTGAGGTCATCCTCATGGGTAGCGAACTTGGTTATTAGCCTCTGCTTGGCCACCTTGCAACTTGTCACAGTAGATGCTGTAAGACGTGTCAGAATGTTGACACAGATACTACTACAGATTACACATGGGGACACCTCCCACCATGTACGTGGCAGGTACTCATGCGACTCAGCCAACGTTGCCTATCCCATAAGCTGCAGACAAGGATGCGCTGAAGCATGGTACATTGGCGAGACCAAGCAGAGGCTTCGGCAATGGATAAATGGACACCGCACAACAATCAACAGACAGGAATGTTCCCTCCCAGTTGGAGAACACCTCAGGGTCTGGAACATTCGACCTTGGAACTTTGGGTGACCTTCCACCAAGGCGGACATCGGGACAGTCAATAATGAAAAGTGGCCAAGCAGAGGCTGATAGCCAAGTTCAGTACCATGAGGATGGCCTCAACTGGGACCTTGGGTTCATATCACACTACAGGTGACCCCATTGCACTTTACACATACACACAGACACTCATACACACAGACACACACACACACACGCGTACGTAGACCCTCTTTCATACGCTCACATATACATTCCCACATACACCCTCTCACAGACTTATACCCGTTTACACTCACATACGCACACTCTCTCACAGACACTCATAACCACGCCCCATCCAAACACACACACACACACACCCCAATGCATACATACACATATAAGTTTTTGTGTGAATTTGTACTTACAGAATTACATTTTACTTTGCTCAAAAACTGTGTGAATCCATGTAAGATTCTGTAAATCCGCCTTTTAGATTAGAATCAGTCTGACTGATTGTGGCACAGACAGCCTTACAGGGAAGCTCACACCTTCAATACATTATCTGAGCCGACATGATACCAATTGTTAAAGTTCACTTGAGAATGTAACTTTTTAAACAAAAGTTTTGCGATTTACATATGAAAGAACTGAAACTAACGTGGTCATCTTAAAAGATGAGGGACTTGACAAACAATCCAGGTCTTTTTCAATATATAATTTCAGTTACATCACATTTTAAACTTTTACTATAAAGTCTGTGTCTTACAAACTTATTCTCCACAACCACCTGATGAAGGAGCAGAACTCCAAAAGTTAGTTCTTCCAAATAAACCTGTTGGACTACAACCTGATGTTGTGTAATTTTTAACTTTGACCTCATCCTTACCAATCTGCCAATTGCAGACCCATTTGTCCATGGTACGATTGGTAATAGTGAGCTCTACACAGTCTTGTCAAGAAAAAGTCTCACTTTCACATTGATAATACTCTCCATTGTGTTGTGTGGCACTATCAATGTTCCAAATTGGACAGACTTCAAAGAGATCTAGCAACTCAAGATTGGGCATCCATGAGTCACTGCACCATCAAGAGCAGCAGAATTATACTCCAACACAATCTTGCAATCTCTTGGCCTGGCATATCCCCCACTCAATCATTACCATCAAGCCAATGTTCCAATGCCGATTCAATGGTGAGTACAGGAGGTCATGCCAGGAGCAGCACCAGGCATATCTAAAACAGATGTTAATTGGTGAATCTAACAGAAACGACAAGCAGCAAGTGCTCGATAGAGCTAAGTTATCCCACTAACAAGCTCTGCAGTTCTGCCATGATCAATCATGAATGCTGGTTGGCAGATAAACGACTCACTGGAGGATGAGGCTTCATAAATATCCCCCTCCTCAATGATGGATTCCTCAACATATCAGTAGAGAAGACGCATTTGCAGCAATGTTCAGTGAGAACTGCTGAGCGGATGAACCATCTTAGTCTCCTCCAGTGATCACAGGAACCAGTCTTCAGACAATGCAATTCACTCCATGAGATACTAAGAAAAGGTTGGAGCTACTGGATACCTCAAAGACTATGGGGCCTGACAACATTCCAGACATGAGACTGAACATGTGCTCCCAAACTTGCTATTCCCATTACTGAGCTCTTCCAGTTTGTTTTCTTTTTGTCATTCATCCACATGGTGATGGCGTTGCTGGTCAGCATTTATTACCCACCCATAATTACCTCAAGGAAAGTTAAAAGTCAGCCACTTTGCTGTGCGTCTGGAGTCACATGTGGACTAGACCCAATAAGGACGGCAGATTCCCCTCCCCAAAAATGACATCTGTGAACCATGTTATGGACCAGGCCAGGCCACCTCAAAATGTTTTAAGAAGGTAGCCCAAGCATTAACTTTGGATTTTCTTTAGGCAGGTTTAGAGTGCGTGTTCCAGGAGGGATGCAGCTGGTCAAACCACACAGTTCTGAACAATTTATTTAAACATTACGGATAAAACAGGAACAAAGGAAAACAGAATTTAAAATAACTTTATTTATTTGATTACCCAAGTGACTCTATCACAACTTAACGAAGGAGCTGTTCCAATCCCCGCATCATCCCTTAAACATACCCCTTCACAAAAGGTAAATTCAAGCACAGGTTCTTACAGGCAGGAGAGGTTTCAGAGAGAAAGTTCAGGTAAGAAACATCTGTTGAAGCATAGAACCTCTTTTCACTATAGCTGCTTCTCTGTTACCAGCAGTTTTCTGACTGATTGCTGAAACAATCAGAGAGTTTAGCTTTGTATGTAGGTAGCGAGGAATGAATATTTCTGTGGATTAAGGGTGTGAAGTCCTCCATTTTAATTGCCCGCTTTGATCTTGTCATACCCTGCTTTACGGCAGATCCAATCATGGTGCCAAAACTCTGGCTTCTGCTAGTTTCTCCTTGAGAGGTCATTTCTCCTTAACAATGTCCAAAATAGTACTTTTGTTTATGTGGAAGATAGCCACAGTGGACTCCTGGCTACCTCTCATTCCAGTGACCCATCTATCTGACTGAACCTGCAGTGTAAACACCTCCCTGAAGCTGCTATCTATCAAATTATATGTCTTCTGTATGCTTCACAGTGCTTCCAACTGCCACTTTTGCCAATCCATACAGCCTGAGTGGAGCTGCATTTAGACACACTTTCTGTGGATTTGGTCACCAGGGATACTCAACTGTTCTGTGATCTCCTGCATCTGACAGAAGGCATGAACCACTCCACTGACTGCCTTCTGTGCCCCTTTAACAAGCAGCAAACTGACGAATAAAGAAAAGTCTTACCTCACCTAATCTTGTTGGTACTCACCCTCCTTATCAAAGCCTGGTATTCACTTCAGCCCACTCTATGATCTAAACAGCAGCACTTTGATCATAAAGCAGCCCCTTCCAAAAATGGCCTGAACAAGACACAGCAATGCCCACCCACCCCCATTTCACTGAACTCCTACACTAAACTCAACTCCCAGTGTTTTTATGCCCTGAAGTTCGCATTCTCTGCTGGGAGCACTTTTCTGATGAAGGGCTCTTGCCTGAAACGTCTATTTTCCTGCTCCTCAGATGCTGTCAGACTTGCTATGCTTTTCCAGCACCCGACTCACAACTCTGATCACCAGCATGGGCAGTCATCACTTTCTCCTGGGAGCACGTTAGGCCTAGCTGATGCACTTAAGGTCTGCCCTGATTCAAGAACCAAATTTAATCAACTTAGTTAACCTCATTTAAGTAACTCAGCTCTACCTTCATTCTTTAGTGCCAAGTTTGACTTTCCTTGGATAAAAAAATCAATCCTGCACACAATACTCCTGGCGACACTGATGCCCCACATAAACATAACATCACAAGGTTTCATGGAGGATCTTTTATTATGAGATTACGAATTAAACCTATGGCAGATCTAAAATATTTGTTGAAAAGCCTTCAATAAATGCATCTTCCAGATTACCTTTGACATAGAGAGGGAGAGTTAGAGAGCGGAGGAAATGGTGGTGTTATGTAAATAAATACAATACAGTACAGAATTTCAGGATAAAATATATCCCTTTTTGGAAGTTTAGAGATGGAATGTTTCTCTATTTTGTGTGATGAAGGGGAATTATATTTCATAACCTTTTTTAGAAGCTATTCAATAAAGCTCATAGAATAGAGAATAAGCCACAAATCCAAATTCTGTCCATCCATATTATGCAGCAGTGTTAGATATCGCTTCGGTAAATATATTGAACAATTGATATATTTTGTGAATGCTGTGATCTTCTTTCTCCAATGACAGCTGGAAGCATGACTGCAGATTCACTTGAAATGAGTTATGACTCACTGGAACCTCGGTATCACAGTCATAAGTGCAATAATAATGTTTTACATTGATATAAGTTTTCACTATGATACACAATTGGAAGGTATTTAGGTATTAATGTTCTAAGAGCTTGTGGGATTATGCAGGAAGGCACTGATTCTCAACCACAACCAGGGAAATTGTGAAACCCAACAAGGTTATAGGAGGTTAAGCAATGTCTTTGATTATTTCAACCAATGGAAATCAAACTGTCCCAGGATTGACATTTGGTTGGTACAGCATTATTTGACTATGAGCTAAAATAATAGAGTTCCTCAGTGGATGGAAAAGAACACCATCCCTATATGGATCTTTTACTTCACAGATCAGACTGGGAGAGCAATTGTGTACATGTATTGGATGGGGAGAATATATGTAGGAAGTTCTTTTTTTGTGCAGGAATCTATGAAGTAAATGTATTACTTGGACAAGTTCTGAGGGGGATGATCTCTTTATGTGAAGCCGTATACTGCAATTGTATAAATTGCAGGTCTTTATGGATAAGAGCAAAGGTTTGGAGATGGTGGAATACAATGTAATGGGAAAATGACCAGATTAGTTGTTATGGGACTGTATTTTGAGGGTTATATATTGGCCAAGACATTGGAGAATCTCTTCTTCCTCGTAATTGCCTGTGGTCTTGTACTTTCTCTTGAGAATACAGATTGCATTTTGATTTAGAATGCAAACTTAGTGATCAAATTTCTGGAATGTGACATGGAACCACGTTGACCTGACACAAGAGGTGAGAGTGCTGTCATTGGGCCACAGATAACTTCTGCATTGGGGAAAATGTGAGAGTAGATAGAGACGGACATCAGCTTTGTATGAAGGTAGAGGGGGGTGAATATTTCTCTGGATTAATGATGTAAATTGGCAACCAAATATCACACACCCGGCAACTCTATTTTTCCTTGAAAATATGAATCAAATACTTTCTCCTGGTGACAACCACCTGAAGAAGGAGCAGTGCTTCGAAAGCTAGTGCTTCCAAATAAACATGTTGGGACTGTAACCTGGTGTTGTGTAAGTTTTGCCAATGTCCACCCCAGTCCAACACTGGCACCTGCAACTCATTTCCCCTGTTATGATATTCTTGAATAAAAGCAGTGACATGTCAGGGAGCATGTCAGTGATCTAGGTTCTGCCTGTCAGTATCATAAAAGTTAAAGCATTGAACAATTTCAATATTATGCAGTTTGAAAACTGGGGCCTTCTTTCTTTAATGAACAGGTGAAATGAATGCAGATTCTCTTGACATATCAAAGTCTTCTTGCCGTAAGTACAATCATAGACAGCCTTAAATTGGAAGGCATTAAGATTTATTTAATAAAAAGCAGTTGGAAGGAATTTTACATTTATGATCAAAAATTCTATGACACTAAATAACAGTCATTGATTCCTCAGCTATGCTAATTTTGCTTGTCAAGTGGCCAGAATACCAGATGGTTAAAGCTATTTTATAAGGTCTAGAGCGTGCAATTCCTTAAACCAACTCCTCCACTGAATTTATATTAAGGCCTGTTGCTGAACCTTAATATCAACAACTCATTGTCACCTTGGGGTTGGATTAATTTCATAGAGAAAATGAACTGGTGTCGTTGTACATGTTTCATGTTTGAGCATTATTAACCCTTTAGATTCCATGTTGACCTTATCTCTTGTTGGTTCCTCAATATATTGATCCAGGAAGCCATCCTGTATACACAACAGGAGTTCCTCCCTGACAGAATTCTAACTGATTATATTTGCATATTCAATATGCAGATTAAAGACACCCAGAATTACAGCTGTACCTGGAATGCTTGCATCTCTAACGTTCTGTTTAACGTCCTTCCCAACATTGGCACTCCAGTTCGGGTTTAGATACAAACACCACTATTGTTTTTTTTGTCCCTTGGGCTTTCTAAACTCTACCAATACACTACCAACTCTTCCATCACTGGAGATAATATCTTTCCTCGCTATTGCACTAAATTTCGTCTTTAATCTTTAGCATTCTAGTTTTTGGATTTACCTATTCTAGGCAAAATACTTTGGTAATTCCCCTTTTCTATGCCCCTCATGATTTTATTAACCTCCATAAGGTCATCCTTCAGCCTCTGTGCTCCAGAGAAAAAGGTCCCAGCCGATCTAGCTCCCTTGAGAACTCAAACCTTCCACTGTCAGTAACTCTTTCTATATTGATAATATCTTTCATTTTGCAGGGCGACCAGAATTGTATGCATGGCTCTAAATGTGGCATTCCAAACGTCTTGTACAGTTGTTACATGACATCCCAACTCTTATGTTCAGTTCTCTGTCTGATGAAGGCAAGAATTCCAAATGCGTGCTTCACCACCCTGCCTCCCAAGATGTCACTTCCAAGGAATTATACACCCGCACCCATAGATCTGTCTGTTTGACAACACTCCCTAGGATTGAAGAAGGAGGTGCTGGAAGAGCACAGCCAATCAGGCAGCATCTGAATGACTGGCTGTGCTTTTCCAGCACCACATCTTCGACTCTGATCTCCAGCATCTGCAATACTAATTTTCTTTTAACACTCCCCAGGACACGAACATAAACTTTATGAATCCTGCTGTAGTTTGTTTTACCAAAATGCAACACGCCATACTTATCTGAATTAAACTCCACCTGTTATGCTTTGGCCCATTGGTCCAGTTGCTCAAACTCCTCTAGTACTGTTAGATAACTTTCTTCACTGTCTATAATACCACTTTTTTTTATCATCTGCAAACTTACCAACCATATTTCTATATTTTCATCTAAATTCTCATCTACTATTATTCAGACAGGATAAGTCATTCAGTGTTCTGTTTTCTGTTCATCCAGTAATCTTGTAAATAAATTGTGTTTTGTTTAAATCTAAGTTGTCGGACCAGCTAATTCTCTCCTGGAATATCCACTGTACATTTGCTTAAATCAAATAGCAAAGCTAGGGTCTGGGCTATCTTCTTCAAACGTTTTGAGGGGTCTGGCCTGGTCCATAACACCACACGTAGACAGCCATGTTAATATTTAATGGCCATTATTCTTTCCCTGGTTACTCTTCTGTCTTTAATATACTTAGAGTCATAGAGATGTAGAGCATGGAAACAGACCCTTCGGTCCAACCCCTCCATGCCGACCAGATATCCTAACCCAACCTAGGCCCACCAGCCAGCTCCCTGCCCATATCCCTCCAAACCCTTCCTATTTATATACCCATCAAAATGCCTCTCAAATGTTGCAATTGTACCGGCTTCCACCACTTCCTCTGGAAGCTCATTCCATACACATACCACCCTCTGTGTGAAAATCTTGCCCCTCAGGTCTCTTTTATATCTTTCCCCTCTCACCCTAAACCTATGCCCTCTAGTTCTGGACTCCCCTACCCCAGGGAAAAGACTTTATCTATTTATCCTTTCCATGTCCCTCATGATTTTATAGACCTCTATAAGGTCACCCCTCAGCCTCCGACACTCCAGGGAAAACAGCCCCAGCCTGTTCTGCCTCTACCTATAGCTCAAATCCTCCAACTCTGACAACATCCTTGTAAATCTTTTCGGAACCCTTTCAAGTTTCACAACATTTTTCCAATAGGAAGGAGACCAGAATTGCACACAATATTCCAACAGTGGCCTAACCAATGTCCTGTGCAGCCGCCACATGATCTCCCATCTCCTGTCATCAATACTCTGACCAATAAAGGAAAGCATACCAATCGCCTTCTTCACTATCCTATCAACCTGCGACTCCACTCATAAGGATCTATGAACCTGCACTCCAAGGTCTCTTTGTTCAGCAACACTCTCTAGGACCTTACCATTAAGTGTATAAGTCCTGTTAAGATTTGCTTTCCCAAAATGCAGCACCTCGCATTTATCTGAATTAAACTCCATCTGCCACTTCTCAGCCCATTGGCCCATCTGATTAGGGTCCTGTTGTAATCTGAGGTAACCTTCTTTGCTGTCCACTACACCTCCAATTTTGGTGTCATCTGCAAACTTACTAACTATACCTCTTATGCTCACATCCAAATCATTTATATAAATGACAAAAAGTAGTGACCCCGCACCGTTGCTTATGGCACTCCACTGGTCACAGGCCTCCAGTTTGAAAATCAACTCTCCACCCCCACCCTCTGTCTTCTACCTTTGAGCCAGTTCTGTATCCAAATGGCTAGTTCTCTCTGTATTCTGTGAGATCTAACCTTGCTAACCAGTCTTCCATGGTCAAATGCCTTACTGAAGACCATACAGATCACATCTGATGCTCTGTCCTCATCAATCCTCTTTGTCACTTCTTCAAAACAAAAACCTATAAGTAAAGAGCTAGACTGAGAGCAGCTCAGTTAACTGTTGCCAATCATCAAGACTCATTTACTTCACTAATGTCCCTTTGAGAAGGAAGTCTGCTATATTTCCTTACTCTGGCCTACATGTGACTCCAGACCCAAAGTGATGTGATTGGCTATAAATATCCTCCAAAATGGGATGGAAAGCCAATCAGTTGAATCACAACAGCTAAAAAGTGTAAAGCAAAGAAGAAAACTAGATAGTTAGCCTGCCATTAATCTTGGTACCAAAAACAAACAATGATAATATGTCTAACCATTACTCTAGCAAATTCCTCTTTACCAACATTTGGGGCTTGTGCCACAATTAGGTGAGTCAAGCAACAACCTGATATTGTCAGATTCACAAAATCATACCTTAATGACGTACCAGACACAACCATCACCATATGGATATATATCTTGTACTACCAGCAGCCACAGTACTGACGGCACAGAAATTACACAGTCAGGCAGCAATCACCTTGGTAGACTTCAACATTGATGCCTAATCCCATGGCAAATCATTCATATGCCCACCATCACACCCACCTTAGCTTATGAACGACTATTCCAGCATGTTGAACTCCATTTGGAAGAAGCACAGAGGGTGGGGGAAGTTCAATGTCCATCACCAGTGTGGCTCAATAGCACCACTACTGACTAAGTTGATCAAGTCCAGAATAGTACAGCTACTAGAGTGAGTCTGCCCGAGGTGGTGAGAGAAAAACCTGTTCTACCTTGCCCGCAACCTGTCAGAGACGCACAGCCACTGTAATATAGGTATGGTTGGCCACCGCACTCTTGTGGAGGAAAAGTCTTTTCATCAAACATGAAGGAGATCTTCTGTAATGTTACATGGCATTGTCCCATTTAGCGTGGTGGCAGTCTTCAAACAGATCCAGCAACTTAAAGCTGGGCATGCAAGAGGCACAGTGGGAGACCAGCAGAATTGTTTTCAACCACAATCTGTAACATCATGGTCCAGCAACCCCCAGCTCTACCACTAGCATCAGGCTGTGGAATCAACTTTGGGTCAATTAAAAGTGCAGGAAGGCATGCTAGGAGCCGCACTAGACACATCTAAAAAATGAGGTGTTACAATACATGCCAAATAACAGAAGCAGCACACGGTCATCAGAGATAAGTGGTCCAAAGGATTCACTCAAAGCTCTGCAGTCCTGACACATTCAGTCATGAATGGTGGTCCAAAATAAAAAGAGCCAACAGACAGAGGATGCTCCATAAAGTGTATCCATTCTCAACGATGGAGTCATCTAGTACATCAGTATAAAAGATAAGACTGATGTAGTTGTGTCCATCTTCAATCAAAAGGTGCCATAAGGATGTCTGATGTGTCCAGCACAGATTCCAGTCTTCAACCATTTCAATTCACTTTAAGGGATAAGACCATTAGACATAGGAACACGGTAGTCTGTTCAATTAAAGATGAGGAAGTCTACTCAATTAAATCATAGCTTTCAAATCAATGCTAAACTCCACTTCTTGCCATTGCCATAACTCTAGGATCTCTCACTGGTTAGAAATCCTGTCTTAGCCTTAAAAATACCCAGCCTTGGTACCCTTCTGTATTAAAGAATTTCACAGATCTATTATCCTCAGATGAGATTCCTCCTCATCATTATCTTAAACGTGCGACCCTTATTTCAGAGATTATGTCCTCTGATCCTAGACTCTTCGCAAGGGGAAACAATCTGTTACATTTGCTTGGTTAAGTCACCTAAAAACCTTGATGGTTTCAATAAGGTCTCTTCTAATTCTAACTTCCCATCAGTACAGATCCAGGTACAGGGCTCTTCATAAGACAGTCTCTTCATAAGGTATCAAACCTTATCTCCAATGCCAGTTATGTTTTTCCTTAGAAAAAGGGGCCCAAAACTGTTCTCCATATTCTAAAGCCCAGTGTAATTTTATCAAAACTTCCGCCCTTTTACTCAATTCCATTTGCCTTCCCAATTACCACCACCAAATCCATCTGCACCACTGGTTTCTTAAGTATTTCCATTTAAATACTATTCAGATTCTCTATTCATCCTGCCAAAGTACATAACCTCACATTTTCCCACATTATATTTCATTTGTCAAGTTTTTGCCCACTCACATGACCCTGTTTATATTCCTCTGCACTGTCATCCACATCACTTACCTTTGATTTATCCTTTACTTTATCTGCCAAAGCTATCTTGTGCCTCCCTTTTGCCCTCCTGATGTCCTTCCTAAGTGTGCTCCTCCACTCCCTATTTTTCTAAAGGGATTAATTTAAACCCAACTACCGGTATGTGCCTATGCATCCTTTTTCTTGAGCAGAGCTTCAATATCTCTAGTTGTCAGTTTTCCTTACTCCTGCTAGCCTTACCCTTCAAACTACCAGGAACATGCTGGCCCTGAATTCTTGTTTTTTTTCTCTTTTGAAAGCCTGCCACTTGCCATATGTCCCTTTACAAGTGACGGAACTTCCCCAATCAACTTTTGAATGTTAATGAATTAATACTATAGAAATTGTCCTTTTCCCAATTTAGAAGATTAACTTGTGGATCAGGCCTTTCATTTACCACAATTATTTTTAAAATATTAGAATTATAATCACTGGTCCTAAAGGACTTCCCATTAATACTCCAGTCATTTTTCTTGGCTTATTTCCCATGAGGAGGTCAGATTTTGCCCCTTTTTGAGTAAGACCATCTCCATATTGACTGAGAAAGTGTTTTTGTACACACTGAACACATTTCTTCCCAACTAAGCCCTTAAGTTTATGGCAGTTAGAATTGATGCTTAGAAAATTAATATCCCAAATTAATACAACCCGATTATCATTTCAGCTCTCTGCAAACCCCCTATATACTTGCTCCTCAATTTTCCACTACTGGGGAGCTGGCAGTACAATCCTATCAAAGAGGTCACCAACTTCTTATTGCTCAGTTCCACCCATTCAACTTCACTGGATGATCCTTGTCTGTACACTGACTAGAGAAGCCCTCATCAAAATTACTCACTTGGACCTTGCCATGTCCCACTTTACAGCAGAGCAAGTTGTGGTGCCAAAGACCAGACTGCTGTTGCTATTTCCCCTGAGAGCCTATTCCCCCCAACCATATGCAAAACAGTATATTTGAAAGAGGAGGATAGCCACAGCAAACTCTTGCACAACCTGACTACCTGTCCTGGCAGATGGTAGATGGGACCATATCCATAAAGCTACAATCTATCACATTATCTGCCTCTTGTATGCTTCTGAGTGCTTCCAATTGCTGCTTCATATGATCCATGTGATCTGAGAAGAGCTGCAGTTGGACACACTTCTTGCAGACTTAGTCACCAGGGATACTTGATTGCACCCTGAACTCCCACATCTGTCGCAAGTACGTTACTTGAGAAGATTCTGTGAGGTAAAATATACATGCATTTAGAAAGACAGGATTTCAGTAGGTATAGTCAGCATGGCATTGTGCATGGGAGATCACACCTCACAAATTTGTTAGGATTTTTTTGATGACCAGGAAAGTTGATGAGGGCAGAGTGGTAAACATAGCCTACATAGATTTCAGTAAAGCCTTTGATACCACATGGTAGTCTGCTCTGGAAGGTTTGATCAAATGGGATCCAGGGGTAGCTGGCAAATTGGAGACACTGTTGGCTTGATAGTAGGAAGCAGAGGGTAATAACGGAAAGATGCTTGTTGGACTAGAGGCCTGTGACTAGTGGAGTGCCTCAGGGGTTGGTGCTGGGCCCAATACTGTTTGTTATTGATATCAATGATTTGGTTGAGAACATACAGGGCATGATTAGTATGTTTGTAACTGACACTAGAATAGGAGGTATCATGGACAATGAAGAAGGTTATCAGAAATTGTAGCAGGACCTTGATCAGCTGGGGAAGTGGGTGATAAATGGCAAATGCAGTTTAATATAGATAAGTATGAGGTCTTGCATTTTGGAAAGTCAAATCAAGGTAGGAGTTTCATGGTGAACGGGAGGCCCTTAAGGATTGTAATGGAACAGAGGGACCTTGGATTTAGGTGCATGCTTCTCTGAAAGTGGAGTCACAGATAGACAGGGCAGTGTAAAAGTCTTTTTGGCACACTGACTTTCATCAGTCAGGCATTGAGGATAGAAGTTGGGAAGTTATGTTGCAGTTGTACAGGATGTTGGTCAAGCCGCACTTGAAGTATTCTGTACAGTTTTGGCTATAGGAAGGATGTTACTAAACTAGAACAAGTGTAGAAGAAATTTACAAGGGTGTTGCCAGGACTTAATGGTGTGAATTATAAGGGAGAGGTTGGACAAGGTAGGGCTTTTTTCTTCAGAGTACAGGAGACTGAGGGGGAGTCTTATGGAATTGTAGAAGATCATAAGAAACATGGATAGGGTGAATGCACTCAGTCTTTTTCCCAGGGTTGGGGAATCAAGGACTAGTGGGCATCACTTTAAAGTTAGAGGGGAATGGAACAAAAGTGAACCTGAGGCACAACATTTTTACACAGAGAGTGGTACATATGTGGAATGAGCTGTCAGCAGAAGTGGTTAAGGCAGGTACATGAACAACATTTAAAAGGCACTTGGACAAACACATGGTTAGGAAAGATTTAGAAGGATATGGGGCAGGTGCAGGGAATTGGGGATAGCGTAGATGAACATTTTGGTCAGCATGGACCAGGCATGTCTTCATGCTGCAGTGGACTCTTCTTCAGAATTAAGATTTAGACTCTTAAACTCCCACAATGAGCTCAACTCCGAGCATTTTCATTCCCTGCAGTTCTGACTCTGACAGAAGGAGCATACCACTCCACTGACTGCCATGTCTGCCGCTTTAACAAATGGCAGATGTTGGAATAAAAAAGGTATTATCTTCCTCTTATCCTGTTGCTCGTCACCCTCCTCAACAAAGTCTGGTATTCACCTGGACCCTCTCTTCCACAATGTAGCCCCTTGCAAAAATGTCCAGAAGAAGCCAGAACAGTGCTTCCCTCCACATTTCACTAAACTCCCACATTTAACTCAGTTGTCAGCATTTTCACACTCTAACATTTGCACTCTGTGCTAGGAGCACTTCAGCCTGAGCATTTTACAAACTGAGCATTTTACAGCCCTCCTTCACAAACTAGATTTAATCACTTTACTTAATTAGTTTAATCAGTTGAATTAGCTGCTCCCTCTGTGCTACAGCATCTGTGAAGCGAAATCAAAGTTAACATTTCGGGTCCAGTGGACTCTTCTTCAGAATGAAGATTTAGACTCTTAAATTCCCACAATGAGCTCAACTCCGAGCATTTTCATTCCCTGCAGTTCTCACTCTTATGTTTCAATTAGACCTTGTAAACTCCATGCAACTCCAGGCTGAGTATACAAAACTACACCTCACAGAATAATAACCATCTCTGTCTTGCTTCTCCAGTGCCATACATGACCTTCCTCAGATGAAGAAACCAATCCTGCACACAGTACTCCTGGGGTACCAATGCCCTGTATAAACATAACATCATAAGGTTTTCTAGAGAACCTTGTACTGTAAGATTATCAATTAGAACAATAGTAGATCTAAAATGTTTGTTGAAAAGCCTTCAATAAACCCATCTTCCAGATTACCTTTGACATGGAGAGGAAGAGGCAGAGTGTGGAGTAAATGGCAGTGTTAGAACATAGAACATAGAAGAATACAGTGCAGAACAGGCCCTTTGGCCCTCAATGTTGCACCAACCTGTGAACTAATCTAAGCCCGTCCTCCTACACTATCCATGTGCTTATCCAAGGATTGTTTAAATCTCCCTAATGTGGCTGAGTTAACTACATTGACAGGCAGGGCATTCTACACCCTTACCACTCTCTGAGTAAAGAACCTGCCTCTGACATCTGTCTTAAATCTATCACCCCTCAATTTGTAGTTGTGCCCCCTCGTACAAGCTGATGTCATCATGCTAGGAAAAAGACTTTCACTGTCTACCCTATCTAATCCTCTGATCATCTTGTATGTCTCTATCAAATTCCCTCTTAGCCTTCTTCTTTCCAAAGAGAACAGACTCAAGTCTTTCAGTCTTTCCTCATAAGACCTGTCCTCCAGACCTGACAACATCCTGTTAAATCTCCTCTGCACCTTTTCCAGTGCTTCAACATCTTTCCTGTAATGGGGCGACCAAAACTGTACACAATATTCCAAGTATGGCCGCACTAGCATTTTGTATAGTTGCAGCATGACATTACGACTCTGGAACTCAATCCTTCTACCAATAAAACCTAATACACTGTATCCCTTAACAGCACTATCCACCTGGGTGGCAATTTTCAGGGATCTATATACATGGACTCCAACATCCCTCTGCACATCCACACTACCAAGAATCTTTCCATTGACCCAGTATTCTGCCATCCTGTTGTTCTTCCCAAAGTGAATCACCTCACATTTAGCTGTATTGAACTCCATTTGTCACCTCTCAACCCAATTCTGCAGTTTATCCCCTTGCAACCTGTAATATTCTTCCACACTGTCCACTACTCCACCGACTTTAGTGTTATCTGCAAACTTAGTAACCCATCCACCTATGCCTGCGTTTAAGTCATTTATAAAAAAGACAAACAGCAGTGCTCCCAAAACAGATCCTTGTGGCACACCACTAGTGACCGAACTCCAGGCTGAATATTTTCCATTAACCACCACTCGCTGTCTTCTTACAGAAAGCCAGTTTCTAATCCAAACTGCTAAATCACCCTCAATTCCATGCCTCTGCATTTTCTCCAACAGCCTACCATGTGAACCTTATCAAAGGCTTTACTGAAGTCCATGTACACCACGTCAACTGTCCTACCCTCATTCACATACTTCGACACCTTCTCAAAAAACTCAGTGAGGTTTGTGAGACATGACCTGCCCTTGACTATCTGCAATCAAATTGTTGATTGTTGGATGGTTATAAATCCTATCACTTATAATCCATTCCAAAACTTTTCCTACAACAGATGTAAGGCTCACTGGTCTATAATTACCTGGGTCATCTCTACTGCCCTTCTTGAACAAGGGCACAACACTTGCAAACCTCCAATTCTCTGGTACTAAACCTGTGGAGAATGATGACTCAAATATCAAAGCCAAAGGCTCCAGCACCTCCTCCCTAGCTTCCCAGAGAATCCTCAGATAAATCCAATCCAGCCCAGGGGAGTTGTCTACTTTCACTCCTTCTAGAATTGACAACACATCTTCTTATTAACCTCAATCCTTTCCAGTATAATATCTCGTTTCTCATTCTTCTCCTCAACAATATTCTCCTTTTCCTGAGTGAAAACTGATGAAAAATATTCATTTAGTACCTTTCTGATCTCCACAGGGTCCACACTTAACTTTCCACTTTTGTCTTTGACTGACCCTATTCCTACCATAGTCATCCTTTTATTCCTCATGTACCTATAGAAAGCTTTAGGGTTCTCCTTTATTCTACTGGTTAAAGACTGCTCATGCCCTCTCTTTGCTCTTCTTAACTCTCTCTTTAAATCCTTCCTCGCCAATCAGTAACTCTCCATCGCCTCATCTGAACCATCTCGTCTCATCATCACGAGCCTCCTTTTTACGTTTAACAAGAGATGCAATTTCTGTAGTAAAGCACCTTACCTTAACACCTCCTCCCTGCCTGCCAGGGACATACTTATCAATGACACGCAATATCTGTTCCTTAAAGCAGCTCCACATTTCGATTGTCTCCATCCCTTGCATTTTGCTACCCCATTCTGTGCATCTTACGTCTTGCCTAATTGCATTATAATTGCTTTTGCCCCATTGATAACTCTTGCCCTTTCCATCGCTAAACTAAAAGTAACTGAATTATGGTCACTCTCTTCGACATGTTCAACTTTCACTAAATCAAACACCTGACCTGGTTCATTACCAAGTACCAGATCCAGTACGGCCTTCCCTCTTGTCGGCTCTTCGATACAATGTGTCAGGAAACCCTCCTGCACACATTGGACAAAAAGTGATCCAAAAGTCAATGTTGGGGAAGTTAAAGTTTCCAATAATGACCACCCTGTTCCTTTCACTCCTACCTAGAATCATTTTGCCGATTCTCTTCTCCACATCCCTGGAACTCGGCGGAGGCCTATAAAAAAACTCCCAGCAGTATGAACATATAGAACATAGAACATAGAAAAGTACAGCACAGAACAGGCCTTTAGGCCCACGATGTTGTGCTGAGGTCTAATCCTAATGTAAAATATAATAACTTAACCTACGCACCCCTCAACTCATTGCTTTCCATGTGCATGTCCGGCAGTCGCTTAAATGTCCCTAATGACTGCTTCCACCACTACCACAACTGGCAACCCATTCCATGCATTCACAACTCTCTTCATAAAGAACCTACCTCTGACATCTCCTCTATATCTTTCTCCTAATATCTTAAAACTATGACCCCTCGTACCAGTCAATCCTGCCCTGGAGAAAAGTATGACCTCTCCTTTCCTGTTTCTAACCCCAGCCTATCCTACCTCAGTAGACGAGTCCTTGTCAGAAGTTCTTTCAGCCACAGTTATACTATCCTTGACTAACAAGGCCACACCTCCACCTCTTTTACTGCCTTGCCTGTTCTTAATGAAAGATCTAAATCTTGCAACCTACAACATCCATTCCTCACCCTGCTCTATCCATGTCTCCGAAATGGCCGCAACAAATAGCCAGGTACCTATCCATGCTGCAAGCTCACCTACCTTATTTCGGATACTTCTGGTGTTGAAGTAGACACACTTCAAACCAGCTTGCTGTCTGCCAACATATTCCTGCGACCGTGAAATCCTGTCCTATCCTCCCTACTCTTATTACACGAATTATACCTTCGGTTCCCATCCCCCTGCTGAGCTAGTTTAAACCCACCTGAACAGCACCAGCAAATTTCCCACCCAAGATATTAGTACCCCTCTGGTTCTAGTGAAGACAATCCTGTTTGTAGAAGTCCCACCTTCCCCAGAATGAGCCCCAATTATCCATGTACCTGAAACCCTCACTCCCGCACCATCCCTGCATCCACATGTTCAGCTGATATGTCTCCCTATTCCTTGCCTCACTATCACATGGCATGAGTAACAATCCAGAGATAACAACTCTGTTTTAGCTCTCAGCTTTCATCCTAGCTCCCTGAAATCCTACCTTACATCCCTATCCCTCTTTCTTCCTATGTCGTTGGTACCTACGTGGACCACGACTTGGGGCTGGTCACCTTCTCCCTTTCTGGGAGCAGTGGGAGGCACAGTGGAGGTGATGTGGAGACCAGGAGGGTGGTTAGAAGGTAAGGAAACTGCTTAAATACTCACCTTCAAAGCCCACAGCCTTTTTTCCTGTCTGGAAGCAGTGGGAGACACAGCGGAGGTGATGTGGAGACCAGGAAGGTGCAGGGGAGGTAAGGAAACTGCTTAAATGCTTACCTTGAAAGCCCACAGCCTTTTTCCTGTCCGGGAGCAGCGGGAGATACAAAGGAGGTGACATGGAGACCAGGATGGTGCAGGGGAGGTAAGGAAACTGCTTAAGTATCTTCAAAGCCCGCAGCCTTTTTCCTGTCCGGGAGCAGCAGGAGACACAAAGGAGGTGACACCAGGAGGGTGCTGGGAAGGTAAGGATTTAGTATATATTTGGGCAGCGGTTAAAACCGAGATACTACATGTGTAGTATCTCCCTCCTGCACCCCTCCTCTAACCAGAAGAAAAAGAATCTGTAAGGTAAGATTTTTTCTTTTTTCTCATACATTTAAGTGCATGGTTTGATTTTAGTTCATTGATATAAAGCTAAGCTTACAATGGCAGGGGACCTCTGACTCATGGCATGTGTGTCTTCCTTGATGTGGGAGCTCAGGAGTGTGGCTGACGTTCCTGACTCTTACACATGGAAGAAGTGTGTCCAGCTGCAGCTCTTGTTTGACCACATGACGGCTCTGGAGCTGCGGATGGACTCACTGGAGCAGCCGCGATGCTGAGGAGGTCGTGGATAACACGTTTAGTGAACTGGTCACACCGCAGGTTAGAATTGCTGAGGGAGATAGTGAATGGGTGACCAAAAGGCTGAAAAAGAGTAGGAAGGCAGTGCAGGTGTCCCCTGAGGTTATCTCCCTCCAAAACAGGTATACCGTTTTGGGTACTGTTGGGGGAGGTGGCTCACCAGGGGAGGGCAGCAGTTGTCAGGATCATGGCACCGTGGTGGGCACTGCTGTTTAGAAGGGCGCGAAAAAGACTCGTAGGGCCATAGTCATCGGAGTTTCTATTGTAAGGGGAGTCAATAGGCAGTTCCGTAGCTGAAAACGGGACTCCTGGATGGTATGTTTCCTCCCAGGTGCTCGGGTCAGGGATGTCACCAATCGACTGCAGAGCATTCTAAAAGGGCAGGGTGTTCAGACAGTTGTCTTGGTGCATGAAGGCACCAACGATATAAGTAAAAAACGAGATGAGGTCCTGAAAGCAGAATTTAGGGAGCTAGGAGAGAAGTTAAAAAGGAGGAGCTCAAAGGTAGTGATCTCAGAATTGCTACCAGTGCCACATGCTAGACAGCGTAGAAATGAAAAAATAGGCAGGATGAACACGTGGCTTTAGGAATGGTGTAGGAGGGAGGGATTCAGATTTGTTGGACATTGGACCAGTTCTGGGGAAGGCGGGACTATTACAAAATGGATGGTCTACATCTGAACCAGACTGGAACCAATGTCCTTTGGGGATTTTTTTGCTACTGCTGTTGGTGTGGTTTTAAACTAATGTGACGGGGGCTGGGAACCAGAAGAGAAGACAAGTAGACAGCGAGGTGGAAACTAGAGAGTGTAAGAATCATGAAGATAGCATTAATAAGGGGAAGAGTAGGCAGAGAGCAGATGAATGCAAAAGAACTGGTGGCCTGAAGTGCATCTACTTTAATGCAAGGAGTATAGTGTGTAAGGCAGATGAATTTAGGGCTTGGATTGGTGCCTGGGAGTATGGTGTTATTGCAATCACAGAGACTTGGTTGAAGGAGGACATGATTGGCACTTAAATGTTCCAGAATATAGATGCTTCAGACAGGACAGGGAGGGAAGTAAAAGGGGGAGCGGATTTGCATTGCTGGTCAGGGATGATATCATGGCTGTGCTAAAGGAGGACACTATGGAGGGCTTGAGTAGTGAGACATTATGGGTGGAGCTGAGAAATAAGAAGGGTGCAGTTACATCGTTGGAGCTGTATTACAGGCCTCCCAACAGTGAGCGTGATGTAGAAGAACAAATAGGTAAACAGATTATGAAAAGATGTAGAGGCAATAGGGTGGTGGTGATTGGAGATTTTAATTTTCCCAACATTAACTGGGATACACTTGGTGTCAGAGATCTGGATGGGGCAGAATTTGTAAGGAGCATCCAGGAGAGTTTTCTAGAGCAGTATGTCATTAGTCCGACGAGGGAAGGGGCCTATTGGACCTGGTGTTGGGGAACGAGCCAGGACAAGTGGTAGAAGTTGCGGTGGGGGATTTCTTTGGGAACAGTGACCACAATTCTGTAAGTTTTAGAATACTCGTAGACAAAGAAGAGAGTGGTTCTAAGGGAAGAGTACTAAAGTGGGCCAAGGCCAATTATATCAAAATTAGACAGGAGCTGGGAAATGTGGACTGGACACAGCTATTTGAAGGGAACTCCACATTTGATATATGGTGGCTTTCAAAGATAGGTTAAAGATAATGCAGGATAGGAATATCCCGTTGGAGGCAAAGGATAGGAAAGGCAAGATTTGTGTACCGTGGATGGCAGGAGAAATCGTACAATGAGCCAAGAGGAAAAAAGAAGTGTACATAAGGTCCAGGCAGCTAAGAATAGAATGAGCCCTGGAGGAGTATCGGAAGAGTAGGACCATTCTTAAATGAGGAATCAAGGGGGCTAAAAGGGGTAATGAAATAACTTTAGCGAACAGGATTAAGGAGAATCCCAAAGCCTTTTATTCTTATATAAGAAGTAAGCACATTACTAGAGAAAGGATTGGTCCAGAAAAGGATAATGAATGAAGGCTGTGTGTCGAACCTGAGACAATGGGTGAGATTCTGACTGATTACTTTGCATTAGTGTTCACTGAGGAGAGGGACATGATGAATGTTGAGATTAGAGATAGAAGTTTGATGAATCTGGATCATGTTGACATAAGTAGGGAAGATGTGTTGGGTAGGCTAGAGGTTATTAAGGTAGACAAATCCCCAGGACTGGATGGGATCTATCCCAGGTAACTGAGGTAGGCGAAAGAGGATATAGCTGGGGCCCTGACATATATCTTTGTGGCATCCTTAAACACAGGTGAAGTGCTGGGGGACTGGAAGGTTGCTCATGTTGTCTCCGCTACAAGAAGGGTCGTAGGGATATTCCGGGTAACTACAAACCAGTGAGCCTGACATCAGTGGTGGGAAAGCTGCTGGAGAAAGTATTGAGGGATAGGATCTATTTATATTTAGAAAAGAATGGGCTTATTGGTAATAGGCAACATGGCTTTGTGTGGGGGAGATTGTGCCTTGCCAACTTAATAGAGTTCTTTGAGGAAGTGACCAAGTTGATAGATGAAGGAAGGGCTGTTGATGTCATATACATGGACTGTAGTAAGGCGTTTGATAAGATTCCCCATGGTAAACTAATGGAGAAAGTGTAGTCACATGGTGTGCAGGGTGTTCTAGTTAGGCGGATTAAGTACTGGTAGAGCAACAGGAGACTGAGAGTAATGGAGAAATGGAGAAAAGTGACCAGTGGTGTTCCACAGGGATCAGTGCTGGGGCCACTGTTGTTTGTGATATACATCAATGATCTGGAAGAGGGCATTGTGGGTCTGATCAGTAAGTTTGCAGATGACACAAAGATTAGTGGAGTAGCAGAAAGCATTGGGGACTGTCAAAGAATACAGGAGAATATAGATAGACTGGAGATTTGTGCAGAGAAGTGGCAGATGGAGTTCAATCCAGGCAAATGTGTGGTGATGCATTTTGGGAAGTCTAATTCTAGAGCGAATTATACAGTGAAAGGAAGAGCCCTGGGAAAAGTTGATGAGCAGAAAGATCTGGAAGTGCAGGTCCATTGTATCCTGAAGGTGGCTGCACAGGTGGATAAAGTGTCAAGAAGGCATATGGTATGCTTGCCTTCACTGGACGGGGTATTGCGTATAAGAGCTGACGGGTCATGTTAAAATTGTACAAGACTTTGGTTCGGCCGCGTTTAGAATACTGTGTACAGTTCTGGTTGCCCCGTTACCAAAAGGATGTGGACGCTTTGGAGAGGGTGCAGAAAAGGTTTACAAGGATATTGCCTGGTATGGAAGGTGCTAGCTATGAAGAAAAGTTGAGTAGGATAGATTTGTTTTCATTAGAAAAAAGAAGATTTTTCAGGGGGCACCTGATTGAGGTCTCCAAAATCATGAAGAGTATAGACAGGGTAGACAGAGATAAGCTTTTTCCCTGGGTGAGGGATTCAATAACGAGAGGTCACGCTTTCAAGGTGAGAGGTGAAAAGTTTAAGGGGGATATACGCGGCAAGTACTTTACACAGAGGGTAGGGGGGGTCTGGGACACGTTGCCAGCAGAGGTAGTAGAGACAGGCACAGTAGATTCACTTAAGATGCATGAGTAGGTGGGGAGCAGAGGGATACAGACGTTTAAGAATTGGGCAACAGATTTAGACAGTAGATTTGGATCGGCTCAATCTTGGAGGGCTAAAGGGCCTGTTCCTGGGCTGTAAATTTTCTTTGCTCTTTGTTCATTGTTCCTGGATCCCAAAGACACGATCTGAGATATCATGGATCCTGGCACCTGGGAGGCAACACACCAACCGTGAGATTTGTTTGTTCCCAACAAGCCTTCTATCTGATCCTCTAACTATTGAGTCCCCAATGACTAACACTCTCCTCCTTGCCCTCCTTCCCTTCTGTGCAACAGGGGCAGACTCTGTGCCAGAAACCTGGGCCCCACTGCATGCCTCTGGTAAGTCATCCCCCACAACAGTATCCAAAATGGTATACTTGTTTTTCAGGGGAACGACCACAAGGGATGCCTTCACTGACCGTTTTCTCCCACTTTGAACAGTTACCCAGCTTTCTTCGTGCTAGGAGTAACTGCTTCCCTGTAATTGTTATCTATCACAGCCTCTGCCTCCCGAATGATCCAAAGTTCATACAGCTCCCACTCCAGTTCCCTAAAACAGTCTTGGAGGAGCGAGAGTTGGGTTCATTTCCTGAAGATGTACATGGATGGTGTCCCTCACTTCAAACATCATTCAGGAGGAACATTCCTCTCCCTGCACTGCCATCCCTACTAGTCCCATTATCAGAAAGTAAAAAAAAGAAGAGAAGCTTACCTGATGTGTCCCTGGTGTTAAAGGTTAGAGGAGGTGGTTGTGTGGCAGGCCTTACAAAAGTAAGGCCTCGAGTTTAGAAAGCACTCACTTAAATAGCTGGAGGGAAATAAAGAAGTCCCTGCTTTCTCAGAAACCTCTGCTCTCTGATGTCAGATGTAAAGACTCGAATCAGTGACTCACCAGTCTCAACAGGGCCCTGGTCCAAGCTCCACCCTTTGAGCTGCTCTGCTGAAAAACAGAAATCAAGTTAAGCAAGTAAATATGATGGGGTATTTGAGGAGAGAATATATCCCTCTTTGGAAGATTAGATATGGAATGTTTCTTTGTTTTGTATGTTCAAAGAGAATTACATCTTATAACCTTTCTTGGAAAATATTCAATAAAGCTCACAGAATAGAGAACAAGTGACAAATCCAAATTTGGTCTGTCCATATTCTGAGGCAATATTACTCAGATATTGCCCAGTTAATTGTGTTGAGTATCTTGATTTATTTTGTGAACTGCGATCTTCTTTCTTCAATGACAGCAAGAAGCATGACCGCAGATTCACTTGAAATGAGTTACGACTCACTGGAACCACGGTATCGCAGTCGTAAGTACAATTCTAAAGTTTTGAATTGATATTAATGTTCACAATGATATACAATTAGAAGGCGTTTACGTATTGATTTTCTTTCAGCCTGTGGGATTTTGCAGGACTGCACTGACTCTCATCCACAACTGGGTAAATGGTGAAACCCATCAAGATAGTAGGAGGCCAGGCAATGGCTTTGACCATTTTAAACAATGGAAATCAAATGGTCCCAGGGTTGATATTTGCTCATTACAGAATTATTTGGCCTGTGAAATGAAAATAACAGAGTATTGTAGTGGATGGAAAAGAACAGCATCCCTAAATGTGGGTTTGAAGGCAGACAGATCTTTTACTTCACAGATCGAACTGGGAGACTAATTGTTTTAGATGCATTGGATTGATTTCCTCCAACAGTACAAAGATGTGCAGGTTAGGTGATTTGGCCATTCTTAAATGTGCCTCGGTATTCAGGGATGTGTAGGTGCATTAGTCAGGGTTAAGAAGTTCTGTGCAAAGGAAATTATGAGGTGAGTATATTACCTGGAGAAGTTGTGAGGGGGCATGATCTTTTTATTTGAAGCTGTATGTTGTGTTCCTTAAATTTGCAGGTCTGTGTCGATGAAAGCAAAGGATAGGAGATAGGGAATTCTATATAATGGGGACATTGAGAAAATGACTAGAATAACTGTCATGAGGATGTTTGTTGAGTCTCCTGGCCAATACATATTGGCCAGGAGACTGGAGAAATCTCATCTTCCTTGAAATGACCTGTGATCTTTGGTTTATCATCAGTAGAGTGTAAACGTATTGCTCAAGTTTCGGGAGTGTGACATGAAATTGCATCCTTCTGTCTCAGCACATGTGAGAGTGCTGCCACTGGGCCATAGAGGACCTGTGGTTTAAGGGAGTGAAGTTGGTAACTGGCCTGGCCACCCTTTCTTTTCATGAAAGATTTACCAATTTGAATCAACTGCTTTCTCCAGTTTATAGTATTCTTGAATAAAAGCAGTGACAAACATTGTTGAATAATGAGGAAGTCAGTGATGTAAGCTCTGCATGTTGGTATTATAAAGCATGACTATTTTTAAACAATTAATAGAAGCATTGAACAGATTCATTTTTGAGGAATGTGAACAGTAGGTCCTTCTCCTTTCTTTAATGACCAGGTGAAATGAGTGCAGATTCTCTTGAGGTATCAAAGTCTTCTTGCCGTAAGTACAATCATAAACAGATACCCGAAACTGATCTAGTTTTCCAACATTTGGCCCTTATCCTTCTACTTCTTTCCAATTCATGTACTGTCCAGATGTTGTAGAGTCATAGAGAGATGTACAGCATGGAAACAGACACTTCGGTCCAACCTGTCCATGCTGACCAGATATCCCAACCCAATCTTGTCCTACCTGCCAGCACCCAGCCCATATCCCTCCAAACCCTGCCTATTCATATATTCATCCAAAAGCATTTTAAATGTTGCAATTGTACCAGCCTCCACTACTTCCTCTGGCAGCTCATTCCATACACATACCACCTTCCGTGTGAAAAGGTTGCCCCTTAGGTTCTTTTATATCTTTCTCCTCTCACCCTAAACCAATGCCCTCTAGTTCTGGACTCCCCTACCCCAGGGAAAAGACTTTGTCTATTTATCCTATCCATGCCCCTCATAATTTTGTAAACCTCTATAAGATCACCCCGTCAGCCTCCAATGCTCCAGGGAAGACAGCCCCAGCCTGTTCAGCTCTCCCTATAACTCAAATCCTCCAACCCTGGCAACATCCTTCTAAATCCTTTCTGAACCCTTTCAAGTTTCACAACATCTTTCCGATAGGAAGGTATCCAGAATTGCATGCAATATTTCAGCAGTGGCCTAAACAATATCCTGTACAGCCGCAACAAGACTTCTCAACTCCGGTACTCAATACTCCGACCAATAAAGGAAAGCATATCAAACACCTTCTTCACTATCCTATCTACGTGCGACTCCACTTTCAAGGAGCTATAAACCTGCACTCCAAGGTCTCTTTATTCAGCAACACTCCCTAGGACTTTACCATTAAGTGTATAAGTCCTGCTAAGATTTGCTTTCCCAAAATGCAGCACCTCACAGTTATCTGAATTAAACTCCATCTGCCACTTCTCAGCCCATTGTCCCACCTGTTATAATCTGAGGTAACCTTCTTCACTGTCCATTGCACCTCCAATTTCGGTGTCATCTGCAAACTAACTAACTGTACCTCTTATGCTCACATCTAAATCATTTATATAAATGACAAAAAGTAGAGGACCCAGCACCGATCCCTGTGGCACTCCACTGGTCACAGGCCTCCAGTCTGTAAAACATGAGATCTAACCTTGCTAACCAATCTCCCATGGGGAACCTTGTCGAATGCCTTACTGAAGTCCATATAGATCACAAATCTCCAATGCTTCTTTCAGCAGCTCTTTCAATGCATGCACCACACTCTGTGAAATAAGTTGCCCCTCAATTCCCATTTAAATCTTTTCCCTATCACTTGTGGGCGGCACAGTGGCACAGTGGTTAGCACCGCTGCCTCACAGCGCCTGAGACCCGCGTTCAATTCCCGCCTCAGGCGACTGACTGTGTGGAGTTTGCACGTTCTCCCTGTGTCTGCGTGGGCTTCCTCCAGGTGCTCCAGTTTATTCCCACAGTCCAAAGATGTGCAGGTCAGGTGAATTGGCCATGCTAACTTGCCCGTAGTGTTAGGTAAGGGGTAAATGTAGGGGCATGGGTGGGTTGCGCTTTGGCGGGTCGGTGTGGACTTGTTGGGCCGAAGGGCCTGTTTTCACGCTGTAATGTAATGTAATCTAATCTAATCTTTAAACCTATGCCCGCTTGGTTTGGACTCTTGTACCCTTGAAAAAGACGTTGGCTATTCACCCTACGTATGCCCTCATAATGTTTTAAACCTCTGTAAGGTCATCCTTTAGCTTCTGATGCTCTGGGGAAAAAGCACAGTGCATTCAGCCTCTCCCTATAGCTCAAACTCTTGCCTGGAGTTTGGCTAATGTGGTGCTGTTATTTAAAAAATGTGGTAAGGACAAGCCGGGGATCTATAAGTCAGTGAGTCTTTTGTCAGTGGTGGATATATTGTTAGAGGGTTCTTAGGGACAGGATTTGCATCTGTTTGATAAGGCAATGACTTCTTAAGTGTAGTCAACATGAATTAGTGCATGGGAAATCATGCCTCATGAAGTTGTTTGCCATTTATTAAGAAATTTCAAAGAAGATTGATGAAGGCAGAGCAGTAGAAGTTGTTTGTATGGACTTTACCCCTGAGAATATAGAACATTATAGTGGAGTACAGTCCCTTCAGTCCGCGATGTTGCACCGACCTATAAAACCAATCTAAAGCCCATCTAACCTACAGTATTCCATCATCATCCATATGTTTATCCAATGACCATTTAAATGCTCTAAAAGTTGGCGTGTTGTCTGCTGTTGCAGGCAGGGCATTCCATGCCCCTACTTCTCTCTGAGTAAAGAACCTACCTCTGACGTCTGTGCTACATCTATCACTCCTCAATTTAAAACTATGTCCCCTTGTGCTAGCCATCACCATCTGAGGACAAAGGCTGTCAAAATCCACCCTCTGATCATCTTGTATGTCTGTATTAAGTCATCTCTCAAACTTCTTCTCTCTTTCAAAAACAGCCTCAAGTCCCTTAGCCTTTCCTCATAAGTCCTTCCTTTCATCCCAGGCAACATCCTAGTAAATCTCCTCTGCACCCTTTCCAATGCTTCCACATCCTTCCTATAATTCGGTGACCAGAACTGTACACAATACTCCAAGTGTGGCCGCACCAGAGTTTTATACAGCTGCAACAAGACCTCATGGCTCCAAAACTCAATCCTCTACCAATAAAAGCTAACACACCGTACGCCTTCTTAACAACTCTATCAATTTGGGTGGCAACTTTCAGGGATCTATGCACATGGACTTCGAGATCTCTCTGCTCATCCAATACTCTGTATTCCTGTTACACCTTCCAAAGTGAATCACCTCACAATTTTCTTCATTAAACTCCATTTGCCACAACTCAGCCCAGCTCAGCAGCTTATCTATGTCCACTTGCAACATCTTGCTGCACTATCCACAACTCCACCCGCCTTAGGAAGGGACTTCCAGGAGTTTGGTCCAGTGATAAAGTGGCAATATATATCCAAGTCAGGATGGTGAGTGTCTTGGAGGGTAACTTGCACGTGGTAGTGTTCCCATGTATCTGCTGACCTTGTCCTTATAGATGGAAGTGGGGTCATAGGTTTGGAAGATGCTGTCTGAGGATCTTTGGTGAATTTCTACAGTGCATCTTGTAGTGGATGCTTGTGGGTGTGATACCAATAAAGTAAGCTGCTTTGTCCTGAATGGTGTCAAGTTTCTTGTGTGTTGTTGCAGCTGCATCCACCAAGACATGTGAGGAGTTATCCATCACACTCCTAACTCGTGTGTTGTTTTTGGTGGCTAGGATTTGGCGCAACACGTGTGTAGTTTTGTGATAAGTCCAGTTGAGATTCTGATCAATGGCAACCTAAATGATGTCGATGGTGGAAGATTCAGTGATGATAACACCATTAATTTCAAGGAGTGGAGGCCAGATAGTCACTTATTGAAGGTGATGATTACCTGGCATATGTGTGGCACGAATCTTACTTGACACAGCCTGGATATTGTCTAGATTGTGTTGCATCTGAAAATAGTACACTTCAGTATTTGAGGAACCATGTATAGTGCCGAACATTGTGCAATCATCAATGAGAATCTCCACGTCTGACCTTATGATGGAGGGAAGATCATTGATGAAGCACCTGAAAATGTTTGGGTGTAACTATCCTGAGGAACTTGCATTGAGATGTCTTAGAGTTGAATTGACTGATGTTAACAACCTTAATCACCTTCCTATGTGCCAGGTATGCTCACTGATGGTCATTGATTCAAGTTTTGCTGCAACCCCTTGATGCCATTCTCTGTCAAATGCTGTGATGATGTCAAGGGCTGTCGCTCTGACCTTATGTCTGAAATGCGATCAAGAGCTGACTGGCCCTGGCAGAATCCAAAATGAATAACAGTGAGCAGGTTATTGCATATTAGCACTATTGATGACTTTACTGACAATTAAGAGAGCCAGATTGTTTCTCATTTGAGATGGGTACAAACAAGGACTGCAGATGCTGGAAACCAGAGTCCAGCTTAGAGTGGTGCTAGAAAAGCACAGCAGGTCAGGCAGCATCCGAAGAGCAGGAAAATCGACGTTTCGGGCAAAAGCCCTTCATCAGGAATAGAGGCAGGGTGCCTGCAGAGTGGAGAGATAAATGAGAGGGAGGTAGAAAGTAGCATAGAGTACAATAGGTGAATGGGGGTGGGGGGGTGGAGGCGATAGGTCAGGGAGGAGGGTGGGGGAAGGTAGCAAAGAGTACAATGGGTGAATGGGGGTGGGGATGAAGGTGATAGGTCCGAGATGAGGGTGGAGTGGATAGGTGGAAAGGAAGATAGGCAGGTAGGACATGTCATGAGGGCAGTACTGAGCTTGAAGGTTGGAGCTAGGGTGAGGTGGTGGAAGGGGAAATGAGGAAATTGGTGAAATCCATATTGATGCAATGGGTTTGAAGTGTTCCGAGGCGGACGATGAGGTGTTCTTCCTCCAGGCGTCGGGTGGTGAGGGAGAGGCCCAGAACCTCCATGTCCTCGGCAGAGTGGGAGGGGGAGTTGAAATGTTGGGCCACAGGGCAGTGTGGTTGATTGGTGCGGGTGTCCCGGAGATGTTCCCTAAAGCACTCTACTAGGAGGCGCCCAGTCTCCCCAATGTAGAGGAGACCTCATTGGGAGCAACGGATACAATAAATGATATTGGCGAATGTGCAGGTAAAACTTTGATGGATGTGGAAGGCTCCTTTAGGGCTTTGGATGGAGGTGGGGGAGGAGGTGTGGGCGCAGGTTTTGCAATTCCTGCGGTGGCAGGGGAGGGTGCCAGGAAGGGAAGCTGGGTTGTTGGGGGGGGGCGTGGACCTGACCAGGTATTCACGGAGGGAACAGTTTTTGCGGAAAGCAGAAATGGGTGGGGAGGGAAATATATCCCTGGTGGTGGGGTCCGTTTGGAGGTGGCAGAAATGTCGTCGGATGATGTGGTTTATGCGAAGGTTGGTAGGGTGGAAGGTGAGCACCGGGGGGTTCTGTCCTTGTTACGGTTGGAGGGGTGGGATTTGAGGGCGGAGGTGCGAGATGTGGACGCGATGCATTGGAGGGCATCTTTAACCACGTAGGAAGGGAAATTGCAGTCTCTAAAGAAGGAGGACATCTGGTGTATTCTGTGGTGGAACTGGTCCTCCTGGGATCAGATATAGTGGAGGTGGAGGAATTGGGAATATGGGAAAGCATTTTTGCAGGAGGTAGGGTGGGAAGAGGTGTAATCCAGGTAGCTTTGGGAGTCGGTGGGTTTGTAAAAATGTCAGTGTCAAGTTGGTCGTCATTAATGGAGATGGAGAGGTCCATGAAGGGGAGGGAGGTGTCAGAGATGGTCCAGGTGAATTTAAGGTCGGGGTGGAATGTGTTGGTGAAGTTGATGAATTGCTCAACCTCCTCGCGGGAGCACGGGGTGGCACTGATGCAGTCATCAATGTAGCGGAGGAAGAGGTGGGGAGTGGTGCCGGTGTAACTATGGAAGATGGACTGTTCTATGTAGCCAACAAAGAGACAGACATAGCTGGGGCCCATACGGGTATCCATGGCTACCCCTTTGGTCTGGATGAAGTGGGTGGATTCGAAGGAGAAATTGTTAAGGTTGATGACCAGTTCAGCCAACGAATGAGAGTGTCGGTTGAAGGGTACTGTTGAGGACGTCGGGAGAGGAAGAAACGGAGGGTTTGGAGGCCCTGGTCATGGCGGATGGAGGTGTAGAGGGATTGGATATCCATGGTGAAGATGAGGCATTGCGGGCTGGGGAAACGGAAGTCTTGGAGGAGGTGGAGGGCGTGTGTGGTGTCTCGAATGTATGTGGGGAGTTCCTGGACTGGGGGGATAGGACAGTGTCAAGGTAGTTAGAGATGAGTTCGGTGGGGCAGGAGCAGGCTGAGACAATGGGTCGGTCAGCGTGGTCAGGCTTGTGGATCTTGGGAAGGAGATAGAATCGGGCAGTGCAGGGTTCCCAGACTATGAGATTGGAAGCTGTGGGTGGGAGATCTCCTGAGGTGATGAGGTTCTGTATGGTCTGGGAGATGATGGTTTGGTGATGGGGGGGTGGGATCATGGTCGAGGGGGCGGTAGGAGGAGGTGTCTTTGAGTTGGCGTCTGGCTTTAGTGGTGTAGATGTCAGTGTGCCAAACTACCACTGCGCCCCCTTTTTCTGCTGGTTTGATGGTGAGGTTGGGATTGGAGCAGAGGGAGTGGAGGGCTGTGTTGTGAGGGTGAGAGGTTGGAGTGGGGGAGGGGGTTAGACAGGTTGAGGCGGTTAATGTCTCAGCAGCAGTTGGAAATGAAGAGATCGAGGGCAGGTAATAGGCCAGCACGAGGTGTCCAGGTGGATGGAGTATGCTGGATGCGGGCAAAGTGGTCCTCAGAAGGTGGTGGGAGTCCTGGTTTGTAAAAGTAAGCATGGAGGTGGAAGCGGCGGAAGAAGTTTTTGACGTCATGCCGTGTATTAAATTCATTGATGCGTGGATGGAGGAGGATAAAGGTGAGGCCTTTGCTGAGGACTGATTGTTCAACCTCAGTGAGGGGGCGGTCAAGGGGAATGGTGAAAACTCAGAAGGGCTGGGAGCTAGGACCTGGTATAGGTGTGGAGCTGGGAGTGGGGGTGGAATGTGTAACTGGAATGGGTGTGGTGGTAGGAGGAATGAGGTTGGAGTCATGAGCAGGGGTGGTGTTCCCCTCAGGGTTCTGGGGGCGGGAATGGTGACAGTGGGATCTGTGAGGGGGCGTGTCAGCAGAATGCAGTTGAGTGGTGTTGGTGGGGTCGGAAGTGGTGGCGAACACGGCAGTGGGAGCGACGGAAGTCACTGAGCGTGTAACATCAGCGATGATGTGAGGGGCAGAAGTGATGTCACGTGTGGTGCATGGGGAATTGTGAGGGGTGGAAGTGGCTGTGGAAGCCTTTTCATGCTTTTATTTGAGATGGTCTTGCCTGGTATTTGTGTGTCTGGAATATTACTTACCACTTGTCAGCCCAAGCCTGATTATTGTCGAAATCTTGTTGTGTTTGAACATGCACATCTTCTGTCATGTCGAGTCACATATGGTGCTGAACATTGTGCAATCATCATTGAATATCCCCACTCTGACCTTATGATGTGGGGAAGGTCAATAACGAAGCAACGGAAGGTGGTGCCTGGAATACTACCCTTAGGAAGTCATCTCGGAGAAAGTGAGGACTGCAGATGCTGGAGATCAGAGCTTAAAAATGTGATGATGGAAAAGCACAGCAGGTCAGGCAGCATCAAAGGAGAAGGAGAATTGGGCATAAGCCCTTCTTCAGGAATGAGGAGGGTGTGTCAAGCAGGCTAAGATAAAAGGTAGGGAGGAGGGACTTGGGGGAGGGGTGTTGGGAATGCGATAGGTGGAAGGAGGCTAAGGTGAGGGTGATAGACCGGAGAGGGGGCGGGGGCGGCATCCCATATTCCCAATTCCTTCGCCTTCGCCGCATCTGCTCCCAAGAGGACCAATTCCAATACCGAACAACCCAGATGGCCTCCTTCTTCAAAGACCGCAATTTCCCCTCAGACGTGGTTGATGATGCTCTCCACCGCATCTCCTCCACTTCCCGCTCCTCCGCCCTTGAACCCCGCCCCTCCAATCACCACCAGGACTGAACCCCACTAGTCCTCACCTACCACCCCACCAACTTCCAGATGCATCAGATCATCCTTCGTCATTTCCGCCACCTCCAAACGGACCCCACCACCAAGGATATATTTCCCTCTCACCCCTATCAGCGTTCCGGAAAGACCACTCCCTCCGCGACTGCCTTGTCAGATCCACACCCCCCACCAACCCAACCTCCACTCCCGGCACCTTCCCCTGCAACCACAAAAAATGCAAAACATGCACCCACACCTTTCCCCTCACTTCCCTCCAAGGCCCCAAAGGATCCTTCAACATCCATCAGAAATTTACCTGCACCTCCACACACATCGTTTACTGCATCCGCTGCACCCGATGTGGCCTCCTATACATTGGGGAGACAGGCCGCCTACTTGCGAACGTTTCAGAGAACACCTCTGGGACACTCGCAACAACCAACCCAACTGCCCCGTGGCTGAAAACTTTAACTCCCCCTCCCACTCCGCCAAGGACATGCAGGTCCTTGGCCTCCTCCATCGCCAGACCATGGCAACACAACGCCTGGAGGAAGAGCGACTCATCTTCCGCCTCGGAACCCTCCAACCACAAGGGATGAATGCAGATTTCTCCAGCTTCCTCATTTCCCCTCCCCCCCACCTTTTCTCAGTTCCAGCCCTCAGACTCAGCACCGCCTTCTTGACCTGCAATCTTCTTCCCGACCTCTCCGCCCCCGCCCCCTCTCCGGCCTATCACCCTCACTTTAGCCTCCTTCCACCTATCGCATTCCCAACGCCCGTCCCTCAAGTCCCTGCTCCCTACCTTTTATCTTAGCCTGCTTGGCACACCCTCCTCATTCCTGAAGAAGGGCTTATGCCTGAAACTTCGATTGTCCTTCTCCTTTGATGCTCCCTGACCTGCTGCGCTTTTCCAGCATCACATTTTTAAGCCCTTAGGAACTCATGCAACGATGTCCTGGAGTTGAGGTGACTGATGTCAACAACCATAACCATCTTCCTATGTGCCAGGTACGACTGCAACCAGAAGAGAGTTTGCTCACTGGTGCCCATTGATTGCAGCTTTGCTAGGACTTCTTGATGCCATACGTTGTCAAATGCTCCGCTATTAAATTCAGTGCTTTTGTCCAAATTTGAACTGAAGCTGTAATGAGATCGGAACCTCAGTGGCCCTGGCAGAACCTGAACTGGCTATTTCTGAGCAATTGCTGCTGAAGGCACTGTAGGTGACATCTTCCAATGCATTACTGACAATTGGGACTAGAATGATGGATGGGTATTTGGCTGATTTAGATTTATCCTGCTTTTTGTGTACAGGACGTAACTGCAATTTTTCCACATTGTTTTATAGATGCCAGTTTTAGAGACATACATAGAGGGCAGGTGATAGCTTAGTGGATTATCATTATCTAGAGACTCAGGCAGTGTTCCGGCGATCCAGTTTTAATCTTGCCATGGTAGATTATGAAATTTTAATTCAATAAAAACCTGGAATTATGAGTCTAATGATGACCATGAAACAATTGTCGATTATCAGAAAACTCCATCTGATTGTGATGATGCTGCCTTTTTAACAGGGTTATGTTGTCCTTGGTTTCTGTCGTAAAGGCAGAGTTTCAATATGTCTGGAAATGTCTACTTGAACACAATGGTAGCGGAGTGGCCAGTTCTCCCAGATCAGGTTATTTCTCTAGTTAGGTTTGTTTTAGCAATCAGTCAGAATGCTGCTGGTAACAGAGAAGCAGCTATCGTGAAAAGAGGTTCTATGCTTCAACAGATGTTTCTTACCTGAACTTTCTCTCTGAAACCTCTCCTGCCTGTAAGACCCTGTGCTTGAATTTATCTTTTTGTGAAGTGGTCTGTTTATGGGATATTGCAGGGATTGGAACAGCTCCTTCCTTCAGTTGTGAAAGAGTCAGTTGGGTCATCAACTAAGTAAAGTTATTTTAGATTCTGTTTTCTTTTGTTTGTGTTTCATTCATAATCTTTAAATATATTGTTTTGTTTAAAGCTGAGTGGTTTGACCAGCTGCATCCCTCCTGGAACCCGCACTCTAAACCTGCCTAAAAAAAATCCAAAGTTAGTGCTTGGGCTACCTTCTTAAAACATTTTGAGGTGGCCTGGCCTGGTCCATAACATCGTTCACAGATGTCATTTTTGAGGAGGGGAATCTGCCGTCCTTATCGGGTCTAGTCCACATGTGACTCCAGACCCACAGCAAAGTGGCTGACTTTAACTTTCCTTGAGGTAATTATGGGTGGGTAATAAATGCTGACCAGCAACGCCATCACCATGTGGATGAATGACAAAAAGAAAACAAACTGGAAGAGCTCAGTAATGGGAATAGCAAGTTTGGGAGCACATGTTCAGTCTCATGTCTGGAATGTTGTCAGGCCCCATAGTCTTTGAGGTATCCAGTAGCTCCAACCTTTTCTTAGTATCTCATGGAGTGAATTGCATTGGCTGAAGACTGTTTTTTTGTAATGCTGGGGACCACTGGAGGAGACCAAGATTGATCATCCACTCAACAGTTGACACTCAACACTGAACATTGCTGCAAATACTTCTTTTCTACTGATATGTTGGGCTTACCAATCATTTGAGGATGGGGATATTTATGAAGCCTCATCCTCCAGTTTACCTGCCAACTAGCATTCATGATTGGTCGTGGCAGAACTACAGAACAATAGATCCAAACTATTGTTTGTGGGATCACTTCGCTCTGTCAATCACTTGCTCCTTGTTGTTTCTGTTAGCTTCACCAGATTAACATCTGTTTTAGGTATGCCTGGTGCTGCTCCTGGCATGGCCTCCTGTACTCACCATTGAATCAGGTTGGGGCGTTGGCTTGATGGTTATGATTGAGTTGGGGATATGCCAGGCCATGAGTTGTAGATTGTGTTAGAGTACAATTCCGCTGCTCTTGATGGTGCACAGTGACTCATGGTTGCCCACTCTTACGTTGCTAGATCTCTTTGAAGTCTGTCCAACTTAGAACATTGGTAGTGCCACGCAACACATTAGAGGGCATTGTCAATGTGAAGGTGGGAGTTTTTCTTGACAAGACTGTGTAGAGCTCACTTTTAACAACAGTACAGTGGACAAATGGGTCTGAAACTGGCAGATTGGTAAGGATGTGGTCAAATATGTTTTTCCCTCTTTGTGAGTGTTGAACACCTGCTCTGATCACTATCCATCCACTACCTACAAGGTACAAGTCAGCAGTGTGATGGAATATTCTCCATCTTCCTGTTGGATGCAGCTGTAACAACACTCACTTGATTAGCAGACCATCTTGAACATTCATTCTCTTCACCATCAAAGCACTGTAGCAGCAGGTGGTACCATCTATGAGATGAATTGTAGCAACACACCTTGACTCCTTCGACAGGACCTTCCAAACCTTTTCCCGCTTCCATGGAGAAGGACAAGGGTAGGAGATGCCTGTGAATACCACAAACTGCAAATTCACCTCCAAGTCAGATAATGTCTTGATTTGGAACTACTGTATATTGCTATTCTTAATAGTTGCTGGTCAACATCCCAGAAATCCCTTCTTAAGAGTTGGCTGAGTGTCCAGTTACTCAAAGAATGCAGCAGTTCAAAACAGCAGGCATCACCAGGCTGTGGACAATGAGGGATGAGTCTGTGACACCTACTTCCCATGATACCAACGTCTGTGAATGGACTGATTTAATTCGAAACTGTGGTGAGGGTGAGGAATGGATTTAGCAGCTTGTGTACAGGGCTTTGACTGAGGATAGAAGTGCCCTAAGTCTTCCCAATTTTTAATTGGTGAGAATTTAGAGCTGGGTGTCAACAACATGCTTGTACTTGAGGGAATGTTGCAGGAACACCTCGTGTTGCATAAGGTTTGTTATATTTCAATCGCTTGCTATTTTAAGAAATTGTGTTTTCAGCTCTATACATTCAATTTATTTCCAATGGGAGACTGGAACCCAAGAGCATTGCCTTAGAGTCAAGAAAAGACCTTTTTTGAATGGAGATAATTAGAAACTTCTTCTGCCAGAGATTAGTGAATCTAAGGAATTCATTGCCACAGAAGGCTGTGGAGGCTGGGTCATTGAGTATATTTAAGATGGAGATAGATAGGTTCTTGAGGATCAAGAGAATCAAGGGTTTTGGAGAGAATGGGGTTGAGAAACTTAAGAGCCATGATTGAATGGCAGAGCAGACCTGATGGGCTGAATGACCTAATTTCTGCTCCTTTGTGTTGTGGTCATATGGCCTCTTCCAGCCACTCCTGATAACTCAAGCATTCAAATCTCAGTAATATCCTTGTTTGCACCTTTTTCAATTTTATAATATCCTTCCATAGCAGGGCAACCAGAAATCTATGCAGTGCTCCAAATGTGGCCTTACCAATATCTTGTACAGCTGTAACATGACCTCTCAACTCTTCTACTCAATTCTCTGGCTGATGAAGGCAAACATGCCAAACACCTTCTTCACCACCCTGTCGACTTTTCAAGGAACTATATGGATTGATTAATTTATTTATCGTCACATGTGCCTAAGTACAGTGAGAAATTTTGTCTACGAGCTGTACAAGCAGATCATAATAAGCAAGGATATACAGATCAAAGAGACTTACATAAAAACATACAGGTTACATTGCACATAGTTTGCACGAGGCGAGATCAATATTAGCTCTATCAATATTTCTTGAGACTAGAAAGTCCATTTATCAGTCTGATAATGGCTGGGAAGAAGCTGTTCCTGAACCTGCTGGTGCATGTGTTCAGGCTTCTCAAGGTTGTAGGAGATAATTATTGGGGTGTGGTGGGTCTTTGATTATATTGTTTAGAATGTAATAGAATCCCTTCAGTGTGGATACAGGCCCTTTGGCACAATAAGTCCACACTGACCCTTTGAAGAGTACGTCACCCAAACCCATTCCACTACCTTAATACTCAACATTTAGATTAGAGTGGCACTGGAAAAGCACAGCAGGTCAGGCAGCATCCGAGGAGCAGAAAAATCAACGTTTTGGGCAAAAGCCCTTCATCAGGAATAGAGAGGCCTCTATTCCTGATGAAGGGCTTTTGCCCAAAACATTGATTTTCCTGCTCCTCGGATGCTGCCTGACCTGCTGTGCTTTTCCAGCACCACTCTAATCTAGGCTCTGGTTTCCAGCATCTGCAGTCCTTGTTTTTACCTAGTTGATTTTAACCTTCCTGCGAATCCTCTTGCAAGGATGCCTGCCTTGAAGAAGTTTTCCTCCTCTCTCTACAAGAATCTCAGTGAGTCTCTCTCTCACTGCAACCCCCAGGTCATCTCCTCTGCCCTGAAGCTCTTCAACCATGTCCTGAAACAGACTTGCTACCACAGCCACACTTGCTTTCTCAGTGCCTGCCTCCGTAACCAACTCACCCCACACGGACTCCGGACCACCTTTAAACAAGCAGAGTTTGGAACTGAACAGGACAAACAGGACAGACTGCAGATTCAAAAACACCAGCAACGGTTCTCCTTCTTGATCCTTCGCTCCACACTCGCAGCCATATGCCGGCACCTAATCTCTCTACAGTCTGCCCTGCCACAGCTGAGGGCCACATTCTCTCAGAATTGCAAAGGACCCCTTCTGTACTGTATTCTCAGGAGAATTCATAATCGGCTTCTATTCCTGATGAAGGGCTTTTGCTGTCAATTTTCCTGCTCCTCGGATGCTGCCTGACCTGCTGTGCTTTTCCAGCACCACTCTAATCTAGACTCTGGTTTCCAGTATCTGCAGTCCTTGTTTTTACTTACTCTACATTTGTGGCTGACTAATTCACCCAGCCTACACATCCCTGAACACAATGGCATTTTAACATGGCCAATTCACCTAAGCTGCACATCATTGGATTGTGGGAGGAAACAGGAGCACCTAGAGGAAACCCATGCAGACATGGAGAGAATGTGCAAACTTCTCACAGACAGTCACCCGAGCTGGAATCAAATCTGGGTCCCTGGCACTATAAGGCAGCACTGAGCCACCGTGCCCCCTCTCTATGGCAGTGAGCTGTGTAAATGGACTCCATGGTTGGAAGGTTGTCTTCTGTGTGGTCTGGGCTGTGCACATCGCTTTCTGTAATTTCTTATCGACCCTGGGCAGAGTAGTTGCCACACTAGGCCGATAGCCCCCAGTGCATCTGTAAAGTTGATGAGGGTCCTTAAGGACATGCTAAATTTTCTTAGTCAACTGAGGGAGAAGACATGCTGTTGTGCCTTCTTCATTGTTGCATCTATGTGGTAAGTCCAGGACAGATTGTCTGTTATTGTCACCCTGAGGAACTTGATGCTATCCATCATCTCAGCCTCAATTCCATGTTCTCCTCCTTTCTTTCTGAAGTCAATGATTAGTTCTTTTGCTGACATTGAGAGAGAAGTTGTTCTGATTGCATCATGTCACCAAACCCTCTATCTCCCTTCTGTATTTTGACTTGTCATTGTTTGGTATCTGTCCAACTATGGTGGTGTCATCAGCGAACTTGTAGATGGCATTCCTTTAGAATTTGGAAACACAGTCGTGGATGTACAGGGAGTACATTAGAGGGGTGAGAATGCACCCTTGGAGGGCTCCAGTGTTGAGTATTGTTGTGGTGGAGGTGCAGTTGTCTATCTTCACTGATTGCGGTCTGTGGGTCAGAAAGCTGACGATCCGGTTGCAGAGGGCAGAGCCAATACTAAGGTCATGGAGTTTTAAGATCAGCCTGGAGGTGATAAAAGTTTTGAAGGTGGAGCTGTAGTTGATGAGCAGGCATCTGACATAGGTGTCCTTGATGTCCAGGTGTTCCAGGGATGAGTACAGACCTAGGGATATGGCATCTGCTGTGGACCTGTTCTGTTGGTAGGTGAATTGTAGGGGATCAAGGCAGGCTGCGAGACTGGAGTTAATTTGGGTCATGACCAGGCTCTTGAAGCACTTCATGATTATTGAGTTAAGAGCTGCTGGACGGTAGCCATTACAGCAATGTGTGCAATGCCCTTTTGCTGATCACTCTCTCCTTTGAAAATATTCTGCATTCTCTCCCGGACATCCTTGACCCTGCCAGCCGGGGGCAACACACAATCCTGATGTCTTGCTGTCAGCTGCAGATACGTCCATCTGTGCCCCTGATTAGAGAGTCCCCTTTCACAATCGATCGCTTGGAACCTGACATACTCTCATTACAGCAGAGCCAATCTCATAGCCAAAAACCTGACGGTCAGTGCTACATTTCCATGAGAGTCCATAATCCATTAAATTTATGTCCCACTTGTCAGATGTCCCTTTATCTGTGAACAGACTCCCCAAATCAAATTTTGAAAGTTCGTGTTTAATTACATCAACATTTTCCTTGCCCCAATTTAAAACTTTAACTTCTGGACCAGGCCTGTCCTTTTCTATAATTATTTTTAAATTAATATAATTTCAGTCATAGGTCTCAGACTGCTCCTCCACTAACACCTCAGACACTTGCCTTGCCTTATTTCCCAAGAGGAGGGTGAGTTTTGCCCTTTCTCTAGTAAGGCCATCTGCATGTTGACAGAGAATGTTTTCTTAAACACGCATAACAAATTTCTCCCCATCCAAACCCTTAACATTATAGCAGTCCCAGTCTATGTTTGGAAAGTTAAAATCCCCTAATATTACAACTCTATTATTCTTACAACCCTCTGCTATCCCCCTCCAAATTTGCTCTTCGATTTCTCACTGACTATAAAGGCTTCTATAGTACAATCCCATCCAGGTGATCACCACTTTCTTATTTCTCAGTTCCATCCATATAGCTTCACTGGACAATCTCTCAGGAATATCCTCTGTAAGTACTATTGTAATGTTTCCCCGAATCAAAAACACCACTCCTGTCTCATCTCCCCTTCTGTCCTTCATACTGAAGCAGCATTGAGCTGCCAGTCCTGTGCCTCCCTCAGCCATGTTCTGTAATAACCATGATATCCCAGTCCCATGTTCCCATCCATGCTGTGAATTAATCTGCCTTATCTGTCAGGCCTCTTGCTTTGAAATGAATGCAGTTCAATTAATCAGTCCTTCCCTCATTTCCTGCCGTGCTGTTGCTTGCCTTTAACTTCCTCTCCTTAACATCTATACTAGCATCAATGTCTGTCTTGTCTCATGACTGCTTAGGGTTCTATCCCCTGCCATAATAGTTTAAACCCTCCCAAGTAGCTCAAGCAAATCTTCCTGACAGGATGTTGTTCCTTCGCCAATTCAGGTGCAAACTCTTTCTGATCCCCAGGTCATACCTGCCTCAAAAGAGATTCCATTGATGCAAAAATCTGATTACCTGCCCCTGTACCAGCTCCTCAGCCACACAGCCATCTGCCCCATCATCATACCCCAACTCTCAATAGCATGTGGTACAGGGAGTATTGAGAGATCATTACTTCTGAGGTCCTTCATTTAACAACCTGCCTAACTCCCTCTGCAGGACCTCATCCTTTTTTCAACTTATGTCGTTGATACATGTGTACAATGACCTCTAACTGCTCACTCTCTGCTTCGAGAATTTGAGATGCAGCTGCTCCGATATACACCGGATAGGCAACACACCATCATGAAGTCTCACTCATGGGTGCAAAAATGTTTGAACGTGCCCAGATTGCAGAGCCCCTCATCACAATTGCTCCTTTGACCTTGCCATATCTTGCTTTACAGCAGAGCTAGTCATGGGGCCAAAAATCTGGCTGCTGCTATTATTGACCCCTGTGAGGCTATTTCTCCCCAACAGTGTATTTGTTTGAGAGATACAGTCACAGGAAACTCATGCACTACCTGGCTACCTCTCCTGGCAGTCACTCATGTACGTGACTTAACCTACTGTGTGACCACTTCCTGACGCTACTACTATCATATTCTCTGTCTCCTGTATGCTCCTCAGTACTTCTAACTGCCACTCAAACTGATGTATGCATTCTGAGAGAAGTGGTAGTCAAATATACTTCCTACAGACAAAATCATCTTCACCTGACGAAGGAGCAACATTCTGAAAGCTCGTGATTTCAAATAAACTGATCTGACTATAACCTGGTGTCATGTGAGTTCTGACCTTGTCCCCCTGAGTTCAACACCGGCACCTCCACACCATTTAAGTAACTCATCTCTGCCTTCCTTCTCTAGTGCCAAACATGACTTTCCTTAGATAAATAAATCAATCTTACACACAGTACAGGGTGGTACCAATGCCCTGTATAAACACATCATTGTAAGGTTTTCTAAATGACCTTGTATTGTGAGACAATGAATTAAACTGACAGCAGATCTTAAACTTTTGTTGAAAAGCCTTCAATAAACCCATATTCCAGAGTACTTTTCACTTGGAGCAGGTGAGTTAGAGAGTGGATGAAGTGGCAGTGTTAAGTCAGTAAATACAATGTGGTGTTCAAGGAGAGAATATATCCCTCTTTGGAAGTTTAGAAGTGGAATGTTTCTGTATTTCTCAAAAGTATTCAATACACCTCAGAATACAGAACAAGTGACAAATGCAAGTTCTGTCTGTCTATATTATGAAGCAGTTTTACTCATATTGAACAGCTCATTGTATTGAGTACTTTGATTTGTTTTGTGAACCCTGTCATCTTCTTTCTTCAATGACAGCAAGAAGCATGACTGCAGATTCACTTGAAATGAGTTACGACTCACTGGAACCACGGTATCACAGTCGTAAGTGCAATTATAAGCCTAGCTTATACATTTAAAGCATGCCTTGCTTCAAGAACCAGATTTAATCAGTTTAATTAATCTCAGAGAGGGGAATAACCTCATTTAAGTAACTCAGCTCTGCCTTCATTCTCTCGTGCCAAATATGACCTTCCTAGGAGAAAGAAATCAATCCTGTATGCAATCCTTCTGGAGACACCAATGTCCTGTATAAACATAACATCAGAAGGATATTTAATTATGAGATTACGAATTAAACCTATGGCAGATCTAAAATGCTTGTTGAACAGCCTTCAATAAATACATCTCCCAGACTATCTTTGACATAGAGAAGAATAGTTAAAGAGTGGTTGGAATGGTGGTATTAAGTAAATAAATACAATGCCATTTTTTTTAGATTAGATTCCCTACAGTGTGGAAACAGGCCCTTCAGCCCAACAAGTCCATACCGACCCTCCGAAGAGTAACCCACCCAGACCCATTTCCCTCTGACTGATGCACCTAGCACTATGGGCAATTTAGCATAGCCAGTTCACCTGACCTGCACATCTTTGGACTGTGGGAGGAATCCAGAGCACCCAGAGGAAACCCGCGCAGACACAGGGAAGAATGTGCAAACTCTACACAGACAGTTGCCCGAGGCTGGAATTGAACTTGGGACCATGGTGCTATGAGGCAGCAGTGCTAACCACTGAGCCACCGTGCCACCCCTCAAGAGGATAAAACGTATCCCTTTTTGGAAGTTTAGAGATGAAAAGTTTCTTTGTTTTGAGTGATCAAAGGGTATTCTATTTTCATAACCTTTTTAGAAGCTATTCAGTGAAGCTCATAGAATAGAGATCAAGCCATAAGTCCAAATTCTATCTGTCTGTATTATGTCAGGTATTGCATAGGTCAATGTATTGAATAATTTGATTATTTTGTGAAGACTGGGGTCTTCTTTCTCCAATGGCAGCAAGAAACATGACCGCAGATTCACTTGAAATGAGTTATGACTCACTGGAACCTCGGTATCATAGTCATAAGTACAATTGTGAACTTTAACATTGAAATAATTTTTCACTATGATACACAGTTGGAAGGTGTTTAGCTATTGCTGTTCTAAAAGTCTGTGGGATTATGCAGGAAGGAACTAATTCTCACTCGCAACCAGGGAAGTGAGGAAACCTGATAAGGATACAGGAGCCAGTCAAATTCTTTGATCACTTTAAACAATGGAAATCAAATGGTTCCAGGTTGATATTTGATTAGTACAGAATTATTTGACTGTGAGCTAAACTAATTGAGTGCTTTAGCAGATGAAAAAGAACAGCATCACAAAATATGTGTTTGAAGGCACACAGACCTTTTATTTCACAGATCAGACTGGCAGAGTAATTGTGTATGTGTGTTGGATGGGGAGAACATGTATGGGAAGTTCTTTCTTTTTATGGGAAATTATGAGCTAAGTGTATTACTTGGACAAGTTCTGAGGGGGGATGATCTCATTATCTGAAGCCGTATATTGTGTTCCTATAAATTGCAGGTCTTTATGGATGAGAGTAAAGGTTTGGAGATGGGGAAAATCAATGTAATGAGGCATTGAGATACTGACCAGATTGGTTGTTATGGGACTGTATTTTGAGAGTTACGTATTGGTCAGGACACTGGAGAATCTCTTCTTCCTCGGAATGGTCTGTGATCTTGTACTTTTCCTTGCGAATACAGATTGCACTGTGGTTTATCACCAGTAGAATGCAAACTTAATGGTCAAATTTCTGGGGTGTGATATGTAACCACATTGTCCTGACTCAAGAGATGAGTGCTTTCACGGGGCCACAGATAATTTCTGCACTGGGGAAAATGTGAGACTGAACAGAAAGAGAAATCAGGTTTGTATGAAGGTAGAGAGGGATGAATATTTCTCTGGATTAATGGTGTGAAGTGGGCAACCAAATATCACATGTCTGGCAACCCTTTTTTTGAAAAATGTACCAATATGAATTTTGGATGTAGGTTTGCTCACTAAGCTGCAAGGTTCATTTCCAGACGTTTCGTTACCCTACTCGGTAACATCCTCAGTGGGCCTCAGGCGAAGCAATGCTGAAAATTCCTGCTTTCTGTTTATATGTTCGGGTTTCTTTGTGTTGGTGATGTCATTTCCTGTGGTGATATTATTTCCTGTGACGAAGTCACTTCCGGTTCCTTTTTCTCACGGGGTGGTAGATGGGGTCTAACTCGATGTGTTTGTTGATAGAGTTCCAGGTGGAATGCCATGCTTCTAGGAATTCTCGTGCATGTCTTTGTTTGGCTTGTCCTAGGATGGATGTGTTGTCCCAGTTGAAATGGTGTCCTTCCTCATCCGTATGTGAGGATACTAGTGAGAGAGGGTCATGTCTTTTTATGGCTAGTTGGTGTTCATGTATCCTGGTGGCTAGTTTTCTGCCTGTTTGTCCAATGTAGTATTTGTTACAGTCCTTGCAAGGCATTTTGTAAATGACATTAGTTTTGCTCATTGTCTGTATAGGGTCTTTAAGTTCATTAGCTGCTGTTTTAGTGTGTTGAGGGTTTGTGGGCTACCATGATGCCAAGGGGTCTGAGTAGTCTGGCAGTCATTTCTGAGGTGTCTTTGATGTAGGGGAGAGTGGCTAAGGTTTCTGGATGTGTTTTGTCTGCTTGTTTGGGTTTGTTGCTGAGAAATCGGCGGACTGTGTTCATTGGGTACCTATTCTTTTTGAATACATGGTACAGGTGATTTTTCTCTGCTCTGCGAAGTTCCTCTGTGCTGCAGTATGTGTTGACTCATTGAAATAATGTTCTGATGCAGCTTTGTTTGTGCGTGTTGGGATGAATGTTTCTGTAGTTCAATATTTGGTCCGTATGTGTTGTTTTCCTGTAGACGCTGTTTGAAGTTCCCCATTGGCTGTTTGCTCTACTGTGACATTTAGGAATGGCAGTTTGTTGTTGTTTTCCTCCTCTTTAGTGAATTTTATGCCAATAAGGGTATTATTGATTATCTTGAAGGTTTCCTCTAATTTGTTTTATTTAGTGATGACAAAAGTGTCATCCACGTAGTGGAACCAAAGTTTGGGTTGGATGGTTGGCAGAGCTGTTTCTTCAGGTCTCTGCATTACTGTCTCTGCTAAGAACCCTGATAATGGATATCCCATGGTTGTTCCATTGGTTTGTCTGTAGGTTTTGTTGTTGAAGGTGAAGTTTGTGGTAAGGCATAGGTCCACGAGCTTGATGATACCGTTCTTATTGATGAAGTTAGTGGTGTTTGGTGTATGTGTCTTTGGGTCTTCTAACAATGTAGTCAGTGTTTCCTTGGCCAGGTTAATGTTGATTGAAGTAAACAGCACTGTTCCATCAAAGGAGACCATTATTTCATCCTCTTCTATGTTAATGTCTTTGATGGTCTTCAGGAATTCTTAGGTGGAGTGAATGGAGTGGCGTGAGTCTTCTACTAAGTATTTTAGTCTTTGGTGTAACTCCTTGGCGAATCTGTAAGTTGGTGTTCCAGGTAGTGAGACTATGGGTCTGAGGGGGGCACTTGGTTTGTGAATTTTGGGTAATCCATAGAAGTGTGGTGTGTTGGATCAATCTGGTTTCATTTTTTGGAAGTTGGCCTTACTTATTTCTCCAGATTTCTGAAATATTTTGAGTAAGGCTGTGATTTGGTTCTCTAGTTGTGGGGTCGGGTCTACCGCTACCTGTTGGTGAGTGTTCGTATCTGTAAGTAGTGCATTCGCTTTTTCAATGTAGTCTTTTCGATTTAGAATGACTGTTAAGCTTCCTTTGTCTGCAGGTAGGATAACAATATTTTCTGTTTTTTTAGTCTTTCTAGTGCCTTCCTTTCTTGTGTATTGAGTGTGTTTTCTTCCTTTTTTCTGCTTAATGTTGGTGTGACTACCTGTCTGATGGTTTGCTGGGTTTTTTCGGTGAGTTGGTTGTCTTTTAGTGTTGTTTCTAATGCTGCGAAGAAATCTTTCTTGTCCGCATTCTGGCACTTGTAATTTAATCCGCTTAATAAGATGGCTTTTTCTGTGTCTGTTAAGGGTCGGTCAGATAAGTGTTTTTATCCATGCTTCCATGTTGTGAGTGTTGTTCCTTTGTGTAAGTTTGTCTAGTTTTTTCTGCAGGTCTAGTTTTTTTCATTCTTTGTGTATGTCGCTGTCTAATATCTATGGTTTGCACTGTGTCTATTCATTCATGGTCTGTTGCATGACAGAGTAAAGATTTTTGACGCAAAATTTCCCTGTTGTACTTACGGAGTCTGTTGTGCAAGGACTGTAACAAACACTACATTGGACAAACAGGCAGAAAACTAGCCAACAGGATAAGTCTGAAAATGAATCTTCCAGCTCAGCGAGCAAACTTACATCCAAAACCTCAACCTGAGCTACAAATCTTCTCAAAACTATGAAGACCAATATGAATCAAATGCTTTCTCCTGTTATAGTATATTTGAATAAAAAAATAGACAAACATTGTCAAATAGTGAACAAATTAGTGATCTAAGCAATGCCTGTCAGTATTATAAAACATCTGAGGAGCAGGAAAATCGACGTTTTGGGCAAAAGCCCTTCATCAGAAACGTTGATTTTCCTGCTCCTCAAATGCTGCCTGACCTGCTGTGCTTTTCCAGCACCACTCTAATCTAAACTCTGGTTTCCAGCATCTGCAGTCCTCACTTTTGCCTAGTATTGTAAAACGTGTCTATTTTTAATAATTAATTAAAGCATTGAACAGTTTCATTATTGTGCAGTGTGAGCACTGGGATCTTCTTTCTTTAATAATCAGGTGAAATGAGTACAGATTCTCTTGAGGTATCAAAGTCTTCTTGCCTTAGATAGCCTTAAATTGGAAGGTATTAAGAGTTATTTAATGAAAAGCAATTAGAAGGAATTTGTGCATTAATGATCTAAACTTCTGCAGCACTAAGTTGCAGTCATTGATTCCTCAGCTATTGATTATTTAGCTATCGATTGACCAGAACACCAGTTGGTTAATGCTATTTCATAAGGCACAGAACATGCAATTCCTTGAACAAACTCCTCCATTGAATTTACATTATGGCTTATTGCTGAACCTTAATATCAACAAATCACTCTCACCTTTGGATTTGGTTCATTTCATAGTCAAAAAGATGGTGTTGTCGTACATATGCTTCATGATTGAGCATTATTAACCCTTTAGACTCCATGATGACCTTATCCACAATGTATTGATCCAGGAAGCCATCCTGTATACATAACAGGAATTCCTCCCCTGCAGAATTGTAACAGAGTAGATTTGTGTATTCAATGTGCAGATTAAAAAGACCCAGAATTACAGCTGTACCTGTAATGCTTGCATCTCTAATGTCCTGTTTAATGCCTTCCCAACATTGGCACTCCAGTTTGGGTTTAGATACAAACACCACTATTGTTTTTTTGTTCCTTGGGGTTTCTAAACTCTAACAATACAGATTATACTTCACTGGAGCTAAAATCTTTCCTTATTCTTACACGAATTTTCCTCTTTAATTTTTAATATTCTAGTTTTGGATTTACCTACTCTAGTGAAAAGACCTTGACATTCCCCTTACCTATGCCCCTCATGAGTTTATTAACCTCCATAATGTCACCTTTCAGCCTCTGTGCTCTAGGGAAAAAGGTCCCAGCCGATCTAGCTTCCCCTGAGAACCCAAACCTTCCACTGTCAGTAACATCCCATGAAAATGTTTTTGCACCCTTTCTAGATTAGTAATATTCTTCCTTTTGCAGGGCAAACCCAGAATTGTATGCAGTGCTTCAAATGTGGTGTTCCAAACGTCCTGTACAGCTGTAACATGACGTCCAAACTCTTGTGCTTAGTTCTGTGATGAAGGCAAACATGCCAAATGCCTGCTTCACCACCTTGTGTACACGAGATGCCACTTTCAAGGAATTATACACCTGCACCCATAGGTCTGTCTGTTCGACAACACTCCCCAGGATAATAACATAAATTGTATGAATCCTGCTCTGGTTTGTTTTACCAAACAGCAACACCTCATATTTATCTGAATTAAACTTCATTTGTCCAGTTGATCAAGATCCTGTTGTACTGTTAGATAACCTTCTTCACTGTCCACAATACCATTGATTTTAGTATCATCTGCAAACTTACTAACAATACCTCCTGTATTCTCATCTAAATGGTTTATCTAAATGACGAGCAACAGTGGACTCAGCAGTGATCCTTATGCCACACTGCTGATCACATGCCTCCAGTCAGGACAACAATGCTATACCACTACTCTGTCACCAACAATCAAGTCAATTTTGTATCCAACTGGCTAGCTCTACCTGGATCCTATGTATCTACTTTGTCAAAGGCCTTGTTTAAATCCATGTAGATTTTGGAGACACGGTTTCCCACATTCAAAGCCATGCTAATTACCCCTAATCAGTCTTTGCCTTTTCAAATGCATGTAGATCCCATAGAACAGGATCAGAATCCCCTCCAACATCTTACCTACCACAGATGTTAGGCTTATCGGTCTATAGTTCCTTTGCTTTATCTTGCACCTTTCTCAAATACTGACACAACATTAGCCATCTCCAGTCTTCTGGCACCTCTCTCATGGCTGTCCGGTGGAGGCCCTAATATTTTTTCCTAGCTTTTCTCAACATTCTGAGATAAACTTGAACAGGCTGCAGGGATTTATCTGCCTTTATGGGGACATATTTTCAAGATATCACTATTTATGTATCTGAGTCCCCGAGATTGCATGTCTTTCTCCACGTTAAGTACTGACAAGATGTATTAATTTGGGATTCCACCCATCTCCTGTGGTTCCACACACAGACAGCCTTGTTGATCTTTAATGGGCATTATTTTCTCCCAGGTAAAAACAATAACTGCAGATGCTGGAAACCAGATTCTGGATTAGTGGTGCTGGAAGAGCACAGCAGTTCAGGCAGCATCCAAGGAGCTTCGAAATCGATGTTTCGGGCAAAAGCCCTTCATCAGGAATAAAGGCAGTGAGCCTGAAGCGTGGAGAGATAAGCTAGAGGAGGGTGGGGGGTGGGGAGAAAGTAGCATAGAGTACAATGGGTGAGTGGGGGAGGGGTTGAAGGTGATAGGTCAGGGAGGAGAGGGTGGAGTGGATAGGTGGAAAAGGAGATAGGCAGGTAGGACAAGTCCGGACAAGTCACGGGGACAGTGCTGAGCTGGAAGTTTAGAACTAGGGTGAGGTGGGGGAAGGGGAAATGAGGAAACTGTTGAAGTCCACATTGATGCCCTGGGGGTGAAGTGTTCCGAGGCGGAAGATGAGGTGTTCTTCCTTCAGGCGTCTGGTGGTGAGGGAGCGGCGGTGAAGGAGGCCCAGGACGTCCATGTGCTCGGCAGAGTGGGAGGGGTAGTTGAAATGTTGGGCCACGGGGCAGTGTGGTTGATTGGTGCGGGTGTCCCGGAGATGTTCCCTAAAGCGCTCTGCTAGGAGGTGCCCAGTCTCCCCAGTGTAGAGAAGACCGCATCGGGAGCAACGGATACAATAAATGATATTAGTGGATGTGCAGGTGAAACTTTGATGGATGTGGAAGGCTCATTTAGGGCCTTGGATGGAGGTGAAGGAGGAGGTGTGGGCGCAGATTTTGCAGTTCCTATGGTGGCAGGGGAAAGTGCCAGGATGGGAGGGTGGGTTGTAGGGTGGTGTGGACCTGACCAGCAGAGACCCTACTCATAGACCCTTCCTGCGCTGCCGTAGTCACGGAGGGAACGGTCTTTGCGGAAGGCGGAAAGGGGTGGGGAGGGAAATATATCCCTGGTGGTGGGGTCTGTTTGGAGGTGGCGGAAATGTCGGCAGATGATTTGGTTTATGCGAAGGTTGGTAGGGTGGAAGGTGAGCACCAGGGGTATTCTGTCCTTGTTACGGTTGGAGGGGTGTGGTCTGAGGGCGGAGGTGCGGGATGTAGGCGAGATGCGTTGGAGGGTATCTTTAACCACGTGGGAAGGGAAATTGCAGTCTCTAAAGAAGGAGGCCATCTGGTGTGTTCTATGGTGGAACTGGTCCTCCTGGGAACAGATACGGCGGAGGCGGAGAAATTGGGAATACGGCATGGCATTTTTGCAAGAGGTAGGGTGGGAAGAGGTGTAATCCAGGTAGCTGTGGGAGTCGGTGGGTTTGTAAAAAATGTCAGTGTCAAGTTGGTCGTCATTAATGGAGATGGAGAGGTCCAGGAAGGGGAGCGAGGTGTCAGAGATGGTCCAGGTGAATTTAAGGTCAGGGTGGAATGTGTTGGTGAAGTTGATGAATTGCTCAACCTCTTCGTGGGAGCACGAGGTGGCGCCATTGCAGTCAATGTAGCGAAGGAAGAGGTGGGGAGTGGTGCCGGTGTAATTACGGAAGATCAACTGCTCTACGTAGCCAACAAAGAGACAGGCATAGCTGGGGCCCATACGTGTGCCCATGGCCACCTCTTTGGTGTGGAGGAAGTGGGAGGATTCAAAGGAGAAATTGTTAAGGGTGAGGACCAGTTTGGCCAAATGACTGAGAGTGTCAGTGGAAGGGTACTGTTGGGGACGTCTGGAGAGGAAAAAAAGGAAGGCTTGGAGGCCCTGGTCATGGCGGATTGGATATTCATGGTGAAGATGAGGCATTGGGGGCCGGGGAAACGGAAGTCTTGGAGGAGGTGGAGGGCGTGGGTGGTGTCGCGAACGTATGTGGGGAATTCCTGGACTAGGTGGGATAGGACAGTGTCGAGGTAGGTAGAGATGAGTTCAGTGGGGCAGGAGCATGCTGAAACAATGAGTCGGCCAGGGTGGTCAGGCTTGTGAATCTTGGGAACGAGGTAGAACCGGGCAGTGCGGGGTTCCTGGACTATGAGGTTGGAAGCTGTGGGTGGGAGATCTCCTGAGGTGATGAGGTTCTGTATGGTCTGGGAGATGATGGTTTGGTGATGGGGGGATGGGGTCATGGTCGAGGGGGCAGTAGGAAGAGGTGTCCTCGAGTTGACGTTTGGCTTCAGCGGTGTAGAGGTCAGTGCGCCAGACCACCACTGCGCCCCCTTTATCCGCTGTCTTGATGGTGAGGTTGGGATTGGAACAGAGGGATTGGAGGGCTGCGTGTTGTGAGGGTGAGAGGTTGGAGTGGGGGAGGGAGGTAGGCAGGTTGAGGCGGTTAATGTCCCGGCGGCAGTTGGAAATGAAGAGGTCGAGGGCAGGTAATAGGCCAGCGTGGGGTGTCCAGGTGGATGCAGTGTGTTGGAGGTGGGCGAAGGGGTCCTCAGAAGGTGGGCGGGAGTCCTGATTGTGAAAGTAAGCTCTGAGGCGGAGGTGACGGAAGAATTGTTCGACGTCACAGTGTGTATTAAATTCATTGATGCGTGGACGGAGGGGGATGAAGGTGAGTCCTTTGCTGAGGACTGATCGTTCATCCTCAGTGAGGGGGAGGTCTGGGGGGATGGTGAAAACTTGGCAGGGCTGGGAGCTGGGATCTGGTGTGGGTGTAGAGCTGGGAGTGTGGGCGGAACCTGTAACTGGAGTGGGTGTGATGTTGGGGGGAATGTGGGTGGAGTCATGAGCAGGGGTAGTGTTCCCCTCGGGGTTCTGGGGGGTGGGGATAGTGACAGTAGGGTCTGTGGGGGGCATGTCAGCAGAATGCAGGTGAGTGGCGCTGGTGGGGGCGGAAGTGGTGGTGACCACGGCAGTAGGGGTGGCGGAAGTCACTGAGCATGTGGCATCAGCGATGATGTGAAGGGCAGAAGTGATGTCACATGTGATGCATGAGGAATTGTGAGGGGTGGAAGTGGTTGTTGGAGTGGCCATGATGGGGGCGGAAGTGATATCATCAATCAGCGTGGAGGTGGCAGCTGCATCAGCCGCATGGCTAATGGCAGAATAGATTCCGAGGCCAGGGGAATCTTCTGGAATGTTTGAGGAGCGCTGGTTATGGAGGTGGGTGGATAAAAGTTTGTTGTACTTACAGTTTTTGATGTTTGAGATGGAGTTGAAATACTGTTTGTTGAGAGTATGAATTCTCCTGAGGATGTAATACAGAGTGGGTCCCTTGCAATTCTGAGAGAGTGTGGCCCTCAGCTGAGGCAGGGCTGACTGTAGAGAGGTTAGGTGCCGGCGCATTGCTGCAAGCGTGGAGCGGAGGATCTTGAAGGAGAACTGTTGCTGGTGTTTTTGAATCTGTAGTCTGTACTGTTTGTCCTGTTCGGGTCCAAACTCTGCTGGTTTAAAGGTGGTCCGGAGTCCGTGTGGGATGAGTTGGTTAGGGAGGCAGGCAATGAGGAAGCAAATGTGGCTGTGGTAGACAGTTTGTTTCACGACATGGTTGAAGAGCTTCAGGGCAGAGGAAATGACCTGGGAGTTGCAGTGGGAGAGGGACTCCCTGAGATTCTTGTAGAGAGAGGAGGAAAACTTCTTCAAGGCAGGCATCCTTGCAAGAGGATTTGCAGTAGGTGAGGGAGGAGGTGTGGGCGCAGGTTTTGCAGTTCCTGTGGTGGCAGGGGAAGGTGCCAGGATAGGAGGGTGGGTTGAAGGGGGGCGTGGACCTGACCAGGTAGTCACAGAGGGAACAATCTTTGCGGAAGGTGGAGAGTGGTGGGGAGGGAAATATATCCCTGGTGGTGGGGTCTTTTTGGAGGTGGCGGAAATGTCGGTGGATGATTTGGTTTATGTGAAGGTTGGTAGGGTGGAAGGTGAGCACCAGGGGCGTTCTGTCCTTGTTACGGTTGGAGGGGTGGGGTCTGAGGGTGGAGGTGCGGGATGTGGATGAGATGCGTTGGAGGGTATCTTTAACCACGTGGGAAGGCAAATTGCGGTCTCTCAAGAAGGAGGCCATCTGGTGTGTTCTTTCTCAGTTATTTCTCACCACCACCCATTCAGCTTTCACTTGATGGATCCTGTCTGTGCACAAACTAGAGAAGCCCTCATCAAAATTACTCACTTGGACCTTGACATGTCCCACTTTACAGCAGAGTCAGTTGTGGTACCAAAGACCAAACTGCTGTTGCTATTTCCCCTGAGAGCCTATTCTCCCCAACCATCTGCAAAATGGTATATTTGTTTAAGAGGAGGACAGCCATAGGAAACTCTTGCACAACCTGACTACCTGTCCTGGCAGTTAGCCATCTACAAGATGGTAGATGGGACCAGATGTCTGAAGCTACGATCTATCACATTATCTGCCTCTTGTATGCTTCTGAGTGCTTCCAATTGCTGCTTCATATGATCCATGTGATCTGAGAAGAGCTGCAGTTGCACTCACTTCCTGCAGACTTAGTCACCAGGGATACTTGATTGCACCCTGATCTCCCACATCGTCGTAAGTAAGTTACTTGAGAAGATTCTTAGAAATAAAATATACATGCATTTAGAAAGAAAGTGTTTCAATGAGTGTAGTCAGCATGGCTTTGTGCATGAGAGATCATGCCTCACAAATTCGCTAGAGTTCTTTGATGAAGTGACCAGTAAAGTAGATGAGGGTAGGATGGTGGACATGGATTTTGGTAAGGCTTTTGATAAAGTTCGATATGATAGGCTGCTGTGGAAGATTAGATTGAGTAGAATCCGGGGGAGCTGGCAGATTGGAGAGACTATTGGCTTGATGGTAGGAAGCAGAGGGTAATAATGGAAGGATGCTTGTTGGACTGGAGGCCTGTGAGTAGTGGAGTGCCTCAGGGGTCACTGCTGGGCCCAATGCTGCTTGCTATCGATATCAATGATTTGGATGAGAATATACAAGGCATGTTAGTAAGTTTGCAGCTGAAACGAAAATAGGAAGTATCATGGACAGTGAAGAAGGTTATCAGAAATTGTAGCAGGACCTTGATCAGCTGGGGAAGTGGGTGAGCAATGGCAAATGCAGTTTAATATAGATAAGTATGAGGTCTTGCATTTTGGAATGTCAAATGAAGGTAGAGGTTTCATGGTGAATGGTTGGATCTTAAGGATTGCAATGGAACAGAGGGACCTTGGAGTTCAGGTGTACACTACTCTGAAAGTGGAGTCACAGGTAGACAGGGCAGTGTAGTAGTCTTTTTGGCACACTGGCTTTCATCAGTCAGGGCATTGGGCAGAGAAGTTTGGAAGATATGTTGCATTGTAAAGGGCATTGGTCAGGTCGCAATGAAGTTCTGGTCACTTTGCTACAGGAAGGATGTTACTAAACTGGAAAGAGTGTAGAAGAAATTTACAAGGAAGTTGCCAGGATTCAATGATGTGTGTTATATGTGAGAGGTTGGTCAAGCTAGGACTTTTTTCTTTCGAGTACAGCAGACTGAGGGGGGGATCTTATGGAAGTGTATAAGATCGTGAGAGGCATGGATAGGGTGAATGCACTCAATTTTTTTCCCAGGTTTGGGGAATTGACAAGGGAGCATCAGTTTAAGAATAAAAGGGAACCTGAGGAACAACTTTTTTTATACTGAGGGTGGTACGGATGTGGAATAAGCTGCCAGCAGAAGTGGTTGAGGCAGGAACATTAACAACATTCAAAAGGCAGTTGGACAAATACATGGATAGGAAAGGTTAGAAAGATATGGGCCGAATGCAGGGAAATGGTGTTAGTGACGATGAACATTTTGGTCAGTATGAACCAATTTGGACTGGTGCTGCAAGATTCTATGACTGTATGACTCTACCTGACAGGAGGAACGTACCACTCCTCTGACTGCCATATCTGCCCATTTAACAACTAGCAGATGTTGAAATAAAAAAGGTATTATCTTCCCCTTAACTTGTTGCCAGTCACCCTCCTCAACAAAGTTTGGTATTCACCTGGACATTCTCTTAGGTTTAACCAGCAGCACCTCATCCACAACGCAGCCCCATGCAAAAATGTCCAGAAGAAGACAGAGCAATGCCTCCCTCAACAATTTGCTAAACTCTCACACTTAACTCAGTTTCCAGCATTTTCATAATCTAACGTTTGCACTGTGTGCTAGGAGCACTTCAGTCCTAGCATTCTACTCTTCAGAACTGCCCTGCCTCACAAACCAGATTTAATCAGTTTACTTAATTAATTTAATCAGTTGAATTAGCTGCCACCTCTACGCTGCAGCACAAGGACAGCTTGTTTAAAATGTCTTGCAGCCTGAAAAAAAACAACCCTTTAGATGTTTACCTTTACCCACAGTTTTAAGAAGGCACAGCATTAAGATTAAACAAAAACTGAAAGAACTGCAGATGCTGTAAATAAGAAACAAAAACAGACATTGCTGGAAAAGCTTAGCAGATCTGGCTGCATCTATGAACAGAAATCAAAGTTAACATTTCAGGTCCGGTGATTCTTCCTCAGAATTAAGATTTAGACTCTTAAACCCCCACAATTAGCTCATTTCCGAGCATTTTCATTCCCTGCAGTTCTCACTCTTATGTTTCAATTAGACCTTGTAAACTCCATGCAACTCCAGGCTGAGTATACAAAACTTCAACTCACAGAATAATAACAATCTGAGTAACTCCCCTCTGCCTTGCTTCTCTCGTGCCATGCATGACCTTCCTCAGATAAAGAAACCAATCCTGCACACAGTACTCCTGGCAGTACCAATGCCCTGTATAAACATAACATCACAAGGTTTTCTATAAAACCTTATACTGTGAGATTATCAATTAGAACAATGGCAGATCTAAACTGTTTGTTGAAAAGCCTTCAATAAACCCATCTTCCAGATTACTTTTGACATGGAGAGAGACAGAGAGTGGAGGAAATGGCAGTGTTAAGTAAGTAAATATGATGGGGTATTCGAGGAGAGAATATATCCCTCTTTGGAAGATTAGATATGGAATGTTGCTCTGTTTTGTGTGTTCAATGGGAATTATATCTTATAACCTTCCTTAGAAAATATTCAATAAACCTCATAGAATAGAGACAAATGACAAATCCAAATTCGATCTGTCCATATTCTGAGGCAGTGTTTAGATTTTAGATTAGAGATTAGATTACTCAGATATTGCCCAGCTAATTGTATTGAGTACTTTGATTTATTTTGTGAACTGCGATCTTCTTTCTTCAATGACAGCAAGAAGCATGACTGCAGATTCACTTGAAATGAGTTATGACTCACTGGAACCACGGTATCACAGTCGTAAGTGTAATTCTAAAGTTTTGAATTGATATTAATGTTCACAATAATATACAATTGGAAGGCGTTTAGGTATTAATGTTCTCTCAGCTGTGGGAATTTGCAGGACTGCACTGATTTTCATCCACAACTGGGTAAATGGTGAAACCCAACAAGGTAATAGGAGACCATTTTAAAAAATGGAAATCAAATGGTCCCAGATATAGAACAGCATCCCTGAATGTGGGTTTGAAGGCAGACTGATATATTACTTCACAGATCGGACTGGGAGAGTAATTTTGTTAGACGCATTGGATGGGTTAAATATTTAAAAGACATTGGAGTTATAGAGATTTACAGCATGGAAACAGACCCCTCAGTCCAATTTGTCTATGCCGACTAAATATCTTAATCCAATCTTGTCCCACTTGCCAGCATCTGGCCATATCCGTCTAAATCCTTCCTATTCATGTATTCATCCAGATGTCTTTTAAATGTTGTAATTTTACCAGCCTTCACCACTTCCTCTGGCAGCTCATTCCATACCTGCACCATCCTCTATTTGAAAAAGTTGCTCATTAGGTCCTTTTAAAATTTTTTTCCAATGCTACAGTGGAATCTTGCATGTCCTGGCTACCTCACAGTGACCAATCTAGCTGACTGAAACCGTAGTGTGACCACCTCCTTGAAGCCGCTATCTGCCACGTTATCTGTCTCCTGTATGATCTTCAATGCTTCCAACTGCCACTCTTGCCAATCCATGCAGCTTGAGTGGAGCTGCACTTAGACACACTTCCTGCAGATTTGGTCGAAAGGAATACTCAACTGTCTGTGATCTTCTGCACATGACAGGAGGTGTGAACCACTCCACTGACTGCCATCTGCGCCCCTTTAACAAGTAGCACACTGATGAATAAACATAGAACATAGAACATTACAGCGTAGTACAAGCCCTTCGGCCCTCGATGTTGCGCCGACCTGTCATACCAATCTGAAGCCCATCTAACCTACACTATTCCATGTACGTCCCTATGCTTGTCCAATGACAACTTAAATGTACTTAAAGTTGGCGAATCTACTACCGTTGCAGGCAAAGCATTCCATACCCTTACTACTCTCTGAGTAAAGAAACTACCTCTGACATCTGTTCTATATCTATCACCCCTCAATTTAAAGCTATGCCCCCTCGTGCTCGCTGTCACCATACTTGGAAAAAGGCTCTCCCTGTTCACCCTATCTAACCCTCTGATTATCTTATATGTCTCTATTAAGTCACCTCTCAACCTTCTTCTCTCCAACGAAAACAGCCTCAAGTCCCTCAGCCTTTCCTCATAAGATCTTCCCTCCATACCAGGCAACATCCTAGTAAATCTCCTCTGCACCCTTTCCAAAGCTTCCACATCCTTCTTATAATGCGGTGACCAAAACTGTACACATTACTCCAAGTGCGGCCGCACCAGAGTTTTGTACAGCTGTAGCATAACCTCATGGTTCTGGAACTCAATCCCTCTATTAATAAAAGCTAAAACACTGTATGCCTTCTTAACAACTCTGTCAACCTGGGTGGCAACTTTCAAGGATCTGTGTACCTGGACACCGAGACCTCTCTGCTCATCTATACTACCAAGAATCTTACCATTAGCCGAGTACTTTGCATTCCGGTTATTCAGACCAAAGTGAATCACCTCACACTTGTCCGCATTAAACTCCATTTGCCACCTCTCAGCCCAGCTCTGCAGCTTATCTCTGTCTTTCTGTAACCTACAACATCCTTCGTTATTATCCACAACTCCACCGACCTTAGTGTCATCTGCAAATTTACTAACCCACCCTTCTACACCCTCATCCAGGTTGTTTATAAAAATGACAAATATCAGTGGACCCAACACCGACCCTTGCGGTACACCACTAGTAACTGGACTCCAGGATGAACACTTCCTATCAACCAACACCCTCTGTCTTCTTTCAGCAAACCAATTACTGGTCCCAACTGCTATATCTCCCACAATCCCATTCCTCCACATTTTGTACATAGACTACTATGTGGAACCTTATCGAACGCCTTGCTGAATCCATATACACCACATCAACTGGTTTAATCTCATCTACCTTTTTGGTCACCTTCTCAAAAAACTCAATAAGGTTTGTGAGACATGACCTACTCTTCACAAATCTGTACTGACTATCCCTAATCAAATTATTCTTTTCTAGATGATTATAGATCCTATCTCTTATAACCTTTTCCAACACTTTACCAACAACTGAAGTAAGGCTCACTGGTCTATAATTACCTGGGTTGTTTCTACTCCCCTTCTTGAACAGGGGAACCACATTTGCTATCCTCCAGTCTTCTGGCACTATTCCTGCAGATAATGATGATTTAAAGATCAATGCCAAAGGCTCGGCAATCTCCTCCCTGGCTCCCAGAGGATCCCAGGATAAATCCCATCCGACCCAGGAGATTCATCTATTTTCACACTCTGCAGGATTTCTAATACCTCTTTCTTCTGAACCTCAATCCCACTTAGTCTAGTAGCCTGTATCTCAGTACTCTCCTTAACAATATTGTCGTTTTCTAGAGTGAATACTGTCGAAAAATGTTTATTTAGTGCTTCTCCTATCTCCTCTGACTCCACATACAACTTCCCACTACTATCCTTGATTGGCCCTAATCTTACTCTCGTCCTTCTTTTATTCCCTAAATGCCTATAGAAAGCCTTAGGGATTACCCTGATCCTACCCGCCAACAACTTCTCATATCTCCTCCTGGCTCTTCTAAGCTCTCTCTTTAGGTCTTTCCTGGCTACCTTGTAACCCTCAAGCACCCTAACTGAGCCTTCACATCTCATCCTAACATAAGCCTTCTTCTTCCTCTTGACCAGAAATTCCACTTCCTTCGTAAATCACAGCTCCCGCACTTGACAGCTTCCTCCCTGCCTGACAGGTACATATTTATCTAGGACATTCAGGAGCTTTTCCTTGAATAAGCTCCACATTTCTAATGTGCCTATCCCGTGTAGTTTCCTTCCCCATCCTATGCTTCCTAAATCTTGCCTAATCGCATTGTAATTGCCTTTCCCCAGTTGTAACTCTTGCCCAGTGGTATACATCTATCCCTTTCTATCACTAAAGTAAACATAACAGAATTGTGGTCGCTATCACCAAAGTGCTCACCTACTTCCAAGTCTAACACCTGGCCAGACTCATTACCCAGTATCAGATCTGATGTGGCTTTGCCCCTTGTTGGCCTGTTGACATACTGTGTCAGGAAGCCCTCCTGCACACACTGGACAAAAACTGACCCATCTATAGTTCTCGTACTATAGTGTTCCCAGTCAATATTTGGAAAGTAGAAGTCCCCTATGACAACTATCCTGTCTCTCTCATTCCTATTGAGAATCATCTTTGCTATCTTTTCCTCTACATCTCTGCAACTATTTGGAGGCCTATAGAAAACTCCCAACAGGGTGACCTCTCCTTTCCTGTTTCTAACCTCAGCCCATACTACCTCAGTTGATGAGTCCCCAAACATCCTTTTTGCAACTGTAATACTGTCCTTGACCAATAATGCCTCACCTCCCCCTCTTTTACCATCTTCTCTGTTCTTACATCTAAATCCTGGAACCTGCAACAACCATTCCTGTCTCTGCTCTATCCATGTCTCTGAAATGGCCACAACATCAAATTCCCAGGTACCAACCCACCTTATTCCGGATGCTCCTGGCATTGAAGTAGACACACTTCAAACCAACTTCTTGCTTGCTGGTGCCATCTTGCATCCCTGAAACTTGATTTCGGACCTCCCTACTCTCAACCTTTTCTATACTCGAACTACAATTTTGGTTCCCATCCCCCTGCTGGATTAATTTAAGGTAAAAAAACCCACCCCAAGAGCCTTACTGATTCTCCCCCCCAGGATATTGGTACCCCTCTGGTTCAGATGAAGACCATCCTGCTTATAGAGGTCCCATCTACCCCAAAGAGCCCCAATTATCCAAGAATCCAAAACCCTCCCTCCTGCACCACCCCTGTAGCCAACTCCTCTCTCTCCCTATTCCTCATCTCACTAGCACGTGGTACGGGCAACAAACCAGAGACAACAACTCTGTTCATCCTAGCTCTAAGCTTCCATTCTAGCTCCCTGAATTTCTGCTTTAAATCCCCATCTTTCTTCCTACCTATGTCGTTGGTGCTTATGTGGACCACGACTTGGGGCTGCTCCCCCTCCCCCTTAAGGATCCCAAAAACACAATCAGAAAATTTAAAACCCTGGCACTAGGAAGGCAACACATCAACCTTGAGTCTCTCTTGTCCCCACAGAACCTCCTATCTGTCCCCCTAACTATGGAGTCCCCAATGACTACTGCTCTGTTCCTCTTCCCCCTTCCCTTCTGAGCAGCGGGGACAGATTATGCCAGAGCCCTGTGCCGCACTGCTTTCCCCTGATAAGTCCCCCCCCCCCCCCAACAGTATCCAAAACGGTATTCTTATTGTTGAGGGGAATGGCCACAGGGGATCCCTGCACTGCCTGCCGGTTCCCTTTCCGTCCACTGACTGTAACCCATCTGCCTTTTTCTTGTACCTGAGGAGTGACTACCTCCCTGTAACTGCTCTCAATAACCCCCTTGCCTCCCGAATGATCCCAAGTTCATCCAGCTCCAGCTCCAGTTCCCTAGCGCGGTTTTCGAGGAGCTGGAGTTGGGTGCACTTCCTGCAGATGTAGTCAGCAGGGACACTAGTGGTGACCCTTACCTCCCACATTCTGCAGGAGGAACATTCAACTGCCCTCACCTCCATTCCCACTATTCTAAATTCCCAAAGAGATTGTTGAAAAATAAGGAATAAAAAATAAACTTGTTACCTTACCAATCTGGCGCACAGAACCTTTTTTTTGGTTAGAGAAGGAGGATGGGTGGGAGACACTACCCGAGTAGTATTTCAAGTAATGCAACCACACAAATATATGACTTCCCAAAAGTCCTTCGCTCCTCCCTCGCACCTCTCAGCAAATGGAGGCCTGACTCCCGAGGTAAGTCGCTTTTAATGCGGGAAATCTCACCTTTCCCGACAGCCCTCGCTTCACCACTCCTTCTGTCCTCGCCGCTCTGGCAAAATGGAGGCCCGACTTCCGAGGTAAGTCCCTTTTAATGCGGGAAAACTTACCTTTCCTGACAGCCCTGCTTCACCACTCCTTCTCTCTTCGTCGCTCTGGCAAAACGGAGCCAGAGAAAGAAAGGTCTTACCTTCACCTTATCTTGTTGCTGCTCATTCTCCTTATCAAAGCTTGGTATTCAGCTAGGCCCGCTCTTTGATCTAAACAGCAGCACTTTGACCACAAAGTAGCCCCCTGCAAAAATGACCAGAACAAGACACAGCAATGCCTACCCGCCCCCATTTCATTAAACCCCTACACTGAACGCAACTCCCAAGACTTTGATACTCTGCAGTTCGCACTCTGTGCTGGGAGCACTATAGGCCTAGTTTATACACTTAAAGCCTGTCCTGCTTCAAGAGCCAGATTTAATCAGTTTAAATGAGGGGAATAACTTCATTTAAGTAACTCAGCTCTGCCTTCATTCTCTTATGCCAAATATGATTTTCCTAGGATAAAGAAATCAATCCTGCACATAATACTCCTGGCAACACCTATTCCCTGTATAAACGTAACATCACAAGGTTTTATGGAGGATCTTTTATTATGAGATTATGAATTAAACCTATGGCAGAACTAAAATGCTTGTTGAAAAGCCTTCAGACTACCTTTGACATAGAAAGGGAGAGTTAGAGAGTGGAGGAAATGGTAGTGATAAGTAAATAAACACAATGCACTTCGAGGATAAAATATATCCCTGTTTGAAAGTTTAGAGGAGGAATGTGTCACTGTTTGTGTGATCAAAGGCAATTATATCTTCATAAACATTTTTTAGAAGCCATTTAATAAAGCTCACAGAATAAAGAACAAACTGCAAATCCAAATTTTGTCTGTCTATATTATGAGGCAGTACTAGTCAAATGTTGCATAGGTAAATGAATAATTTGGTTTATTCTGTGAACACTAGGATCTTCTTTCTGCAATGACAAGTCCCCAGGTCCGTATGGGATGTATCCCAGGTTACTGAGGAAAGCGAGAGAGGAAATAGCTGGGGTTTTAACAGACATCTTTGCAGTATCTTTGAAAAGGGTGGGGGTGGTGTGGGCGGTGTGCAAGGGGGTTCTAGAGGACTGGACAATTGCTGATGTTGCCCCATTGTTTAAGAAGTGTAGCAGGGAAATTCCAGGTAATTACAGATCTGTGAGCCTGACATCAGTTACTGGAGAAGATACTATGGAAAAGGATATATACCCATTTGGAAGGAAATAGGCTTATCAGTGATAGGCAGCATGGTTTTGTGCAGGGAAGGTCATATCTTACCAACCTAATAGAGTTCTTTGAGAGGTGACAAAGTTGATTGATGAGGGAAGGGATGTAGATGTCATATACATGGACTTTAGTAAGACATTTGATAAGGTTCCCTTGGTAGGCTGATGAAGCAGATGAGGTCGCATGGGGTCCACGGTGTTCTAGCTAGGTGGATAGAGAACTGGTTGGGCAACAAGAGACAGAGAGTAGTTGCAGAAGGGAGCTTCTCAAACTGGAGACCTGTGATTAGTGGTGTCCCACAGGGATCCGTGCTAGGATCACTGTTATTTGTGATATACTTAAATGATTTGGAGGAAAGTATCGGTTGTCTCATTAGCAAGTTTGTAGATGACACTAAGATTGGCGGAATAGCAGATAGTGAAGGGGACTGTCAGAGATTACAGCAGAATATAGAGAGATACGCTAGTTGGACAGAGAAATGGCAGATGGAGTTCAATGTGGACAAATGCAAGGTGATGCATTTTGGAAGATCCAATTCCAGAGCGAGTTATACAGTGAATGGAAAAGTCCTAGGGAAAATTGATATACAAAGAGATCTAAGTGTTCAGGCCCATTGTTCCCTGAAGGTGGCAACACAGGTCAGTAGAGTGGTCAGGAAGGCATATGGCATGCTTTCCTTCGGTGGACGAGGTATTGAGTACAAGATTGGTAAGTCATGTTACAGTTTCATAAGACTTTGGTTTGGCCACACTTGGAATACTGCTTACAGTTCTGGTTGCCACATTACCAATAGCATGTGGAAGCTTTGGAGAGGGTGCAGATGAGGTTAACCAGGATGTTGCCTGGTATGAAGGGTGCTGGCTATGAAGAGAGATTGATTAGATTATGATTATTTTCATTGGAAAGAAGAAGATTGATTGAGGACTATAAAATCAAGAGAGGTTAGAGAGGGTGGATAACAAGAAACTTTTATGCAGAGTGGAGGACTCAATTACATGGGGTTATGAGTTCAAAGTGAGGTGGGAAAGTTTAGAGGAGATATACATGGAAAGTTCTTTACGCAGAGGGTGGTGGGTGCCTGGAACGTGTTGCTAGTGGAGGTGGTAAAGGCAGGATCTATAGCGTCCTTTAAGATGTATCTAGACAGATATATGAATGGGCAGGGAGCAAAGGAATATAGATCCTTAGAAAATAGGTGGCAGGTTTAGATAGAGGATATGGACCAGCACAGGCTTGGAGGGCTAAAGGGCCTGTTCCTGTGCTGTAATATTGTTTGCTCTAATGTCAGCAAGAAGCATGACCACAGATTCCCTTAAAATGAGTTATGACTCACTGGAACCATGATATCACAGTCATTAGTGCAATTCTAAAGTTTTACATTAAAATAATTTTTCACTATGATGCACAATTGGAAGGTGTTTAGGTATTGCTGTTCTAAAAGTCCGTGCGATTATGCAGGAAGGAACTGATTCTCATTCGCAACCGGGGAAGTGGTGAAACCCGAAAAGGTTTTGGGAAGTTGGGCAGTGCCTTTGTAAGTTTTAAACAATGGAAATTAAATGGCTCCAGAATTGATATTTGGTCAGTGCAGAATTGTTTGACTGCGAGCTAAAATAATAGAGTGCCTTAGTAAATGGAAAAGAACAACATCTCTAAATATGGGTTTGAAGGAACACAGATCATTTATTTCACAGATCAAACTGGGAGAGTAATTGTGTATGTGTGTTGGTTGGGGAGAATATATGTAGGAAGTTGTTCTTTGTATGGGAAATTTTGAGGTAAGTGAATTACTTGGCAAGTTCTGAGGGGGGATGATCTCTTTATGTGAAGCTGTATGCTGCGTTTCTATAAAATGGAGGTCTTTGTGGACAAGAGTAAAAGTTTGGAGCTGGAGGATTACAATGCAATGGGCAATTCAGAAAATGACCACATTAGTTGTTTTGGGACTGTATTTTGAGAGTTACATATTGACCAGGACACTGGAAAATGTCTTCTTTCTCAAAATGGCCTGCAATCTTGTATTTTCTCGAGAATACAGATTGCACTTTGGTTTATCATCAGTAGAATGCAAACTTAATGCTCAAATTTCTGGGGTGTGACATGGACCCACATTGCCCTGACTCAAGAGGTGAGAGTGCTGTATTAGAGAAGATGTGAGACTGAATAGAGAGGGAGATCAGCATTGCATGAAGGTAGAAGGGAATGAACATTTCTCTGGATTAAGGGTGTGAAGTGGGCAACCAAATATCATAAACTTGGCAACCTTCCATTATGAATCAAATGCTTTTTCCTGTTATGGCATTCTTGAATAAAAGCAGTGACAACCATTGTCAAATAGTGAACAAATTAGTGATCTAAGCTCTGCCTGTCAGTATTGTAAAACATGTATATTTTTGACAATTAGTTAAAGCATTGAACAGTTTCATTATTGTGCAGTGTGAACACTGGGACGTTCTTTCTTTAATGACCAGGTGGAATGAGTGCAGATTCTTTTGAGGTATCAAAGTCTTCTTGCCGTAAGTACAATCATGGATAGCCTTAAAATGGAAGGCAGTAAGATTTATTTAATGAAAAGCAAATAGCACAAAATAGCAATCATTGATTCCTCAGGTCTGTTCACTTATCCTTTCAATGCATGTAGTGGCAAGAACACCAATTGGTTCATGCTAAATTATAACGACTGGAACATGCAATTCCTCAAACCAACTCCTCCACTGAATTTACATTGAGGCCTGTTGCTGAACCTTAATATTAACAACTCATTCTCACCTTGGGGTTGGATTAATTTCATAGAGGAAATGAATTGGTGTTGCCGTACATACGCTTAATGATTGAGCATGATTAGCCCTTTAGACTCCATGATTGCCTTTTCTCTTGTTAGTTCCTCAATATATTGATCCAGAAAGCCATCCTGTACACAGGACAGAAATTCCTCCCCTATGGAATTCTCACTGATTAGATTTGTATATTCAGTATATAGATTAAAGACACCCAGAATTACAGCTGTATCTGAAATGCTTGTATCTGTAAACTCCTGTTTTATACCTTCCCAACCAAGCCAAACCAGTTTAGGGTCTAGATAGAAACACCACTGCACCTTGGTGTATCTAAACTCCATGGATACAGCATCACTTCTCATTGAACAACAACAGCAATATAATACAGTACAGAAGTTAAGATCTTTCCTTACTATTGCATTAACTTTCCTCTTTAATCAGCAACACTATCTCATCTTTTAGTTTTGTATATCCTACTTAAAAACTGAATACTCCTGGATATTCAGTTCCCATCACTGGTCTCCCTGCAAGCATGTCTGCATAATTCCAATGATGTCATCTGCATTTATCTTTTTGTGCAACTAATTCATTCACTTTATTACAATTGCACTCTGTATTAAGAGACAAAGCTTTAATGCTTATCTTCTTCACTGTGACTAACAGCTGGATAATACCCAGATCTTTCCTGATATGTGGCAAGTAACATTCATGCCCCAAAGCTATGCCATCCCCAAGAAGAGAGACTCCACCAAATGGTATTGGCGTTCATTGGAATTACCGTTACTGATTTCCCCTACCATGAACCAACCATTTGGCAATATGCCATAGACCATAGAGTCATAGAAATGTACAGCATGGAAACAGACACCGGTCTAACTTGTCCATGCCGACCAGATATCCCAATCCAATCCAGTTCCACCTGCCAGCACCCGGCCCATATCCCTCCCAACCCTTCCTATTCATATACCCATCCAAATGCCTCTTAAATGTTGCAATTGTACCAGCCTCCACCACATCCTCTGGCAGCTCATTCCATGCACGTGCCACCCTCTACGTGAGAAAGTTGCCCCTTAGGTCTCTTTTATATCTTTCCCGTCTCACCCTAACTTATGCTCTCTAGTTCTGACTCCACGACCCCAGGGAAAAGACTTTGTCTATTTATCCTATTCATGCCCTCATAATTTTGTAAACCTCTATAAGGTCACCCCTCAGCCTCTGACGCTCCAGGGAAAACAGCCCCAGCCTGTTCAGCCTCTCCCTATAGCTCAAAACCTCCAACCCTGGCAACGCCCTTGTAAATCTTTTCTGAACCCTTTCAAGTTTCACAACATCTTTCTGATAGGAAGGAGACCAGAATTGCATGCAATATTCCAAAAGTGGCCTAACCAATGCCTGTATAGCCGCAACATGACCTCCCAACTCCTGTACTCAATACTCTGACCAATAAAGGAAACCATATCAAACGCCTTCTCACTAACCTATCTACCTGCGACTCCACTTTCAAGGAGCTATGAACCTGCACTCCAAGGTCTCTTTGTTCAGCAAAACTCCCTAGAACCTTACCATTAAGTGTATAAGTCCTGCTAAGATTTGCTTTCCCAAAATTTACCTCGCATTTATCTGAATTAAACTCCATCTACCACTTCTCAGCCCATTGGCCCATTTGGTCCAGATCCTGTTGTCATCTGAGGTAACCCTCTTTGCTGTCCACTACACCTCCAATTTTGGTGTCATCTACAAAATTACTAACTGTACCTTTTATGCTTGCATCCAAATCATTTATGTAAATGACAAAAAGTAGAGGGCCCAGCAGTGATCCTTGTGGCACTCCACTGGTCACAGGCTTCCAGTCTGAAAAACAACCCTCCACCACCAACACCCTCTATCTTCTATGTTTGAACCAGTTCTGTATTCAAATGACTAGTTTCCCTGTATTCCCTGTATTCCATGAGATCTAACATTGCTAATCAGTCTCCCATGGGGAACCTTGTTGAACGCCTTACTGAAGTCCATATAGATCACATCTACTGCTCTGCCCTCATCAATCTTCTTTGTTACTTCTTCAAACCAGAAACTGAACTGAATAAGTCACATGTATAAATAAGTACTGTGGTTACAAGATTATCTCAGCGGTTAGAGGGTGTTTTTGATATTTTATTCATAGCAACTGGGTGTCAGTGGCAAGCTATTATTGCTTGTTGCTAGTTTCCCTCTGTCAGGCAGAAGATAGAGAAGTTCGAACATATGCACCAACAGGTTGAAGAACATCTTCCTTGCTGTTATTAGACAGCTGAATGCAATCTCTCTAACTTGAAATAACGTTGATCTTGCTAGTGCTGATCTCGCTTTGAGCACCTCCTGTGCAGTGTTGTATTCAGTTACAATGAAATCAAGTCAAAACAAAGTCGGTGGTTGTGAGCTGCTTTCTTGAATTGCTGCAGTCCGAATGCAGATCTGCAACGCCTTGGAACCAGAGTTATAAAGCCCAGAAACAGACCCTTTGTTCCATCTCATCCATGCCAAACAGATTTACTAAACTGATCTAGTCCCTTTTGCCAGCATTTAGGTGATAATTCCTTCCTTTCAAGTATCCACTTGGATGACTTTTAAATGTTGCAGTTGTACACCTTTGCCACCTCTTCCTCACCAGCTTATTCCATGTATGCACCATGTTCTGTGTGAAAAGTTATCCCTCAGGTCCCTTTTAAATCTTTCCCATCTCACCAATTCCCTCTTGTTTTAGTCTCCCCTATGTTGGGAAAAAGATGTTGGCTAATCACCATATTGATGCCCCTCATGATTTTATAAACCTCTGCAAGATCACCCTCAGCCATCGATGCTCTGGGACAAAGGCCCCTGCCTATTTAACCTTTTCCCATTGCTCAAACATTCAACTGGAGGTTCACTAATATGATGTCATCATTTAAGGAAAAGCCTGGGAACTATAGATTGGTGAGTCTGATGTCACTGTTGGGAAGGTTGTTGGAGGACATTCTGAGGGACAGGATTTACATGTATTTGGAAAGGCAAGGACTCATTCAGGATAGTCAACATGGTTTTGTGCATGTGAAATTGTGTCTCAACAACTTAAGATTTTTGAAGAAGTGTCAAAGAAGATTGATGAAGGCAGGGCGGTAGACATTATCTATATTAAGTTCAGGCTTTACAGAAGAAATTGGTTGGGTTGGATTTATCCTGCTTTTTGGGTACAAGACATAACTGGACAATTTTCTACACAGTTAGGTAGATGCCAATGTTGGAACAGTAATCAGAGGTGAGGTGACAGCCTATTGACATTATCACTGGACTGTTAATCCAGAGAGACACCTCTTTTAGGTGTGCTTGGTGCTGCACCTGGAGTGGCACCTGCATTCTCCATTGAACCAGAATTGGTCCCTTGGTTTGATCCTAATTATTGAGTGGGGGATGTGCTGTGCCATGAGGTTGCAAATTGTGTTGGAGTATAATTCTAGTGTTTGTGAAGGTGCACAGCATCTCACGGATGATCAAATCTTGAGTTGCTGGGTCTGTTTGAAATCGATCCAGTTTAGCAGTGATAGTGCTGGACAACACCATGGAGAGTATTCTCAATGTGAACGTAGACCTTTGACCTCCACACAATCTTGTGGAGACACTCTTACCTATTGTGTCACAGACAAATGTGTCTGCAACTGCTAGATTGGTAAGGATAAGATCAAGTGTACTTTTCCCTCTTGGTGGGTGTCTCACCTCCGGTCTGTTCACCTTCAAGGCAAAAGTCAAGTGTGTGGTGGAACATTCTTCACGTTCTTGATTAGATGCAGCTTGAATAACTCAAACCATTTGATACCATAGGGAAAAAAATACCAAGCTCACTTCATTCACATTGACCATCTTAAACATTCATTCCTTTCACCATCAATGCACTGTAGCAGTAAATTGTACCATCTACCAGATAAATGGCATCATCACACCTTGGTTCCTTTGACATTAACTTCCAAGCCTGTTACCTCTCCCACCTTGAAGGACAAGAACAGGAGATGCAAATGAACACCACAAACTGCAAATTTATCTCCATGTCAGACACAATCTTTACCTGGAACTGTATCGCTGTTCCTTTTCGCGTCTGGTTCATATCTTAGAAAACACTTCTTAAGAACTATATGCATGTGCTTATATACAAAGAACGCATCACTTCAAGATGCTAAGTACCCAGAATGCTTTGAGCAATGAGGGATGAGCAATACCCACTTCCCGTGAAAGAATTGGAAAATGAGAGTAGAAGCTCTTTATGGTGTCTAATATGATACCAAAGGCTGTGAACGGACTAGGTTGATCTAAGACTGTGACGAGGGAGAGGAATGGATTTACCAGCTTGTGTATAGGGCGTTACTGAGGACTGAAGTGTCCCAAACCTTCCCAATATTTAATTAGTGAGATTTTAGAACTGGGGACATCAGCATGCTTGTACCAGAGGGAATGTTGCAGGAGCACCTTTGTTCCAAAATGGATGTTAGATTTTTATTTTAAACTATTTTAAGAGATTGCGTTATCACCTCTACCCATTCTACTTATTGCATTAGTACGTCACAGGAGGTGTATTGCTACCGTAAGTAGTAAGATTAGATGCTAAAAAGATAATTACAATATTTGAGACTGCCTTGCCATTCAAAAAAATTGTAGCTAATATTTTATCTCCACTCCACCTACTGTACTCTTCTCATGTTCCTTAATTCAATTACTACCTTAAACCTTATTGTTATGAACCAGACCACCCCTGAAAAATCTAAGTATGTAATCAAAGTTATGTTATTTCAAAGGCAAATGTAAATTACTATGTTCCAGATGGAATTTGATTGGTCAATCAACTCGTTGTTAAACAAAACAATTAAAAAACAAAAAAGCTCTATTGGAAAATTTTAAAGAATAGATAAAGTAATGACTAACTACACTGTTCCAATGTAGTAACATCCCATAAACACTCTAGGAAGAGAAAATGAAGCTTTTGGCTTTAATAGAGAGGGGAAATAGCTTCCATTTGTTCAAGCCCACAACAGTAAATACTGAAAGCCAACTAAAAAAATCCTTGATCTGAGAGAGCTTGACCGCACCCACTCAGGTTGCTTCTATTGTTCTGTTCTGTAAATAAAAACCCAAGTCTCACAACACGTTTATCTTCTCAATCTAGTCAGTGCCTGTTCCCCAATCTCAAAGAATCCAGGACAAAACATGTCTCTTAAAGTCATAGCATTGTCACACTTGCTCTCCCTTAAAAGAATTTCAATATATGAAGATGTGTTCATTTAAAAAAAAGTCTTAGTCTTTTGTGATTAGTATACTACAATACATAAACGTAACATTAGCCAAGCATGCAAACATTTGCTACCACAATCTATTTCAGTCCATTTATTCCCACCACTGAATGCCTCTGCATTTTGTCAAAGTTGTGAACATGCATTGGCAATTTTGTTCTTTCATCCTGCCACATGTATAATTTTAAAATTAGATAGTTGTAATGATAATCTCCATCTGAACAGTATGGAATTTGACTTTAAATTCCAGACTGTTTAGATGGAGATTATTATTACAGCCAATTATGATCGATATTTACAATTCTCAGATACAATATTTCGACATTTATATTGCCAGTAACGTAACACCAACACCATGTTCAAAGTTTCCTTCTCAATCACAGAATATTTCTATTGATGATCATTCAATTTTCTGGAAAAATACCAAATAGGTCTTTCTGTCTTCTTGGCAAAAGTGAGGACTACAGATGCTGGAGATCAGAGTCAAGCTTAGAGTGGTGCTGGAAAAGCACAGCAGGTCAGGCAGCATCCGAGGGTTAGGAAAATCAACATTTCGGGCAGGAGCCTGAAATGTTGATTTTCCTGCTTCTGGGATGCTGCCTGACCTGCTGTGCTTTCTAGTACCACTCTAATCTTTCTATCCTCTTGTCATCTTGTTAGAGTACAACACTGACACCCACATCACTTGCACCGATAGCCACCTTGAATGGCTTTGTTATTTAGGTGTGGCTAATACTGGGGCCATGATTGCAGTCAAGCCCTTTACAGGATTGTGAGCCCATCATGGCCAGGTGCTTAAGGACTGTGCATTGTGAACTATTAACTGTGTTTCACATTTTTCTATGTTTTCGTAAGAAGGACTGTAATGTAAACTTTGTCAGTTCATTTATTTTTCTGCTCTGTGCCAAGATGCTGTGCCTAGGTACATTTGTACCTAAGATGGTGCCGTAAGTGACAACTTGTAAACTTTTCATGGTACTCATACAAGTGAGTACATATGACAATAAAAGCTAATTATAATTCTTTTTGGGCATCAAATGCCTTCAGACAGTCCTCCATCTACTGAAATTTTCTGCACTTTAGTCAGTTAGTGGAGCAATCACACTGCTAAGATTCCATAGGAACTTATGATGAAAACCAAGAATTGTCATACTTCCTTCTTCAATAGTCTGGAAAACTCCCCAATAATATTTGTTTTCAAATCCCATGGGGCTAATGCCCATGTCCAATGACATGGCCTGGGAATGGGACTTGGGCTTTTGCAAACTGACTTTTGGCCAGGTTTATCAATCTAGCCTCTCGAAGTCATAGAGTCAGCATGGAAATAGACCCTTCAGTCCAATTTATCCATGCTGAACAGATACCCTATGTTAATCTAGTGCCATTTGCCAGCAATGGCTCATATCCCTCTAAACCATAGAGCATAGAAGAAGAATACAGCGCAGCACAGGCCCTTTGGCCCTCGATGTTGCACCGATCCAAGCCCACCTAACCTACACTAGCCCACTATCCTCCATATGTCTATCCAATGCCCGCTTAAATGCCCATAAAGAGGGAGAGTCCACCACTGCTACTGGCAGGGCATTCCATGAACTCACGACTCGCTGAGTAAAGAATCTACCCCTAACATCTGTCCTATACCTACCACCGCTTAATTTAAAACTATGCCCCCTCGTAATAGCTGACTCCATACATGGAAAAAGGTTCTCACGGTCAACCCTATCTAAATCCCTAATCATCTTGTACACCTCTATCAAGTCACCCCTAAACCTTCTTTTCTCCAATGAAAACAACCCCAAGTGCCTCAGCCTTTCCTCATACGATCTTCATACCATACTTCATATTCCGGTACCCATTCAGATGCCTTTTAAAATGCTTTAATTCTCCCAGCTTCAGCCACGTCCTCTGGCAGCTCATTCCATACACACCATCCCTTAGGTCCCTTTCATATCTTTCCCCTCTCACCTTAAACCTATGCTCTCTAGTTCTGGACTCCCACAATCCAGGGAACAGACTTATCTATTTACCTTATCTCATGATTGTGTAAACATTTAAGGTCACCCTTCAGCCTCCAATTTACCCACCAATGACATCAGTTCTCACCAGTCTATAGTTACTTTGCTTTTCCATGCAGCCTTTCTCAAGTCATCCGCCAGTGTTCCAGTGCCTTACCCACAGCTACAAATAACTCCGCTAGGGGCCCTGAAATTTCTTCCATACTTCCCATTATGCCCTGGGAACACTTGAATAGGTTTTAGGAATTTATCTACCTTTATGCATTTTAAGACACCAGCACTTCCTCTTCTGTAATGTGTAGTTTTTTCAAGACACACTACTTATTTCCCTGAGTTCCCTAGCTTCCATGTCTTTCTCCACAGTAAATACTGACAAGATATTTGTATAGGATCTCACTCATCTCCTGTGATTTCACTCAGATGGCCTCATTGATCTTTAACAGAATGATCTCCCTTGTTACTTTTTGTCCTTAATATTTTTGTAGAATCTTTGGATTCTCCTTTTCCTTATCTGCAAAAGCTATCTCATGTCCCCTTTTTGCCTTCCTGATTTCCTTCTTAAGTGTACTCCCCATTCTCCTCAAGGATTCCTGAAGAAGGGCTTATGCCTGAAACATTGATTCTCCTGCTCCTTGGATGCTGCCTGACCTGCTGCACTTTTCCAGCAACACATTTTTCAGCTCTGATCTCCAGCATCTACAGTCCTCACTTTCTCCTAGGTGTCTATCGTACAATCCCATCAAAGTGATCACCACTTTCTTATAGCTTCAAGAGATGATCCCACAGGAATATCCTCTAAATACTGCCGTGATGTTTTCCATCGTCAAAAAGGCCATTCCTCCTCTCTTGCTTCCCCTTCTATCCTTCCTATAGAAACTGTACCCTGGAACATTGAGGTACCAATCCTGTCCCTCCCTCAGTTATAGAACATAGAAAAATACAGCGCAGAACAGGCCCTTCGGTCCTCAATGTTGCGCCGACCTGTGAATTATTCTCAGCTTGTCCCCCCTACACTATCCCAAAATCATCCATGTGCTTATCTAAGGATTGTTTAAATCTCCCTAATTTGGCTGAGTTGACTACATTAGCAGGTAGTGCATTCCATGCCCTAACCACTCTCTGTGTAAAGAACCTGCCTCTGACATCTGTCTTAAATCTGTAACCCCTCAATTTGTAGTTATGCCCCTCATACACGCTGAAGTAATCATCCTAGGAAAAAGACTTTCACTGTCTACCCTATCTAATCCTCTGATCATCTTGTATGTCTCTATCAAATCCCCTCTTAGCCTTCTTCTTGCCATTGAGAACAGGTTCAAGTCCCTCAGCCTTTCCTCATAAGACCTTCCCTCCAGACCAGGCAACATCCTGCTAAATCTCCTCTGCATCTTTTCCAGTGCTTCCACATCCTTCCCAAAACATGGGGACCAGAACTGTAGATAATATTCCAAGTTAATGTTCTATGATATAAAGTCCCATGTTTCCATCCATGGCCTGAGTGCATTTGCTTTACTTGTCAGACCTCTTGCATTGAAATAAATGTAGTTTAATTCAACAAACTAGTCTCATTCCCTGCCAAGTCCACTTAAATTTCTCTAACTTTAGTACCAATCTCAACTTTGTCTCATAACTGCTTCAGGTCCCACCCCCTGCCAGAATAGTTCAAACCCTCCCAAGTAGGTCTAGCAAATTTCCCTGTCAGTTTATTGGTCCTCCTCCACTTTAGGTGCAAAGCATCTTCTTTTCTCCAGGTCATGTCTGCTCCACAAATCCAACTCATTATCCGCTGCACCAGCTCCTCTGATGATGTATATTTTCTTCCACAAATCTGGAAGACACAAGTTTCTGTACAATGGCAGATGCTTTATTATTGGACAGCCACTGAGAGATTCAAAATGTCCCCAAAGTAGCAGTGTGTGTACTTGTGGTGACACTCCATGAATCTCTGCCCTGCACACAGACAGTACTTTTTATAGGAAATAAACAAAAGGTTTATCAGTCACATGGGTGATTGTCACCACATAGTTTAAAGTAGATAATTATGAACTTACAAAGTTGGATGAATGTCAATGTCCTGTGATAACATACGAATGGATTACAGAAACTGATTATCATATTCTTCATGATTATGTGTTGATGAGAAGAGATTAAGTCAGAAGGGTTTTGCCTGCTGTAAATGGGGGATTCACATACCTATGCTAATATGGAGGGGAAGACAATAGGAGCAGGAGACAGTTGAACAAGGTTGTGGCCAAGGCTTTCATTCTTGTCTGGAAAGGGTAAATACCTCTCTCTGGGGCTACAGGGGGAATCCACATGGCTGTATTTGAGAGAGAGTACAGCTTTCAGTTGATACTGCAGTAAGACATTTGGTAGAGGAATGTTTAACCCGCGAGTCCTCAACATGTCCTGAAAGACAAGCAAAGCATGGAACTGATCCCTGTGGCATTTAACTTCCTCACCTCAGCCATCCATTTATCTGTCCGATCCACATATTCCAGCTTCTGTTTGCACTTGGCAAGGGGAGTATCTAGAAATTACTACCCACGAGGTCCTGCTTTTTAACCACCTGCCTAATTCCCTCTGCAGGACCTTTTCCTTTTTCAACCTATGTCATTGATACTAATCTGTACAGTGACCTGTGATTGCTCACACTTCCCTTTGAGAATTTGCTGCAACCTCTCCAAGATGTCCACCAGGGAGGCAATACTCACTACAGCAGAAAACATCTGCCTGTGTCCAGGCTAAAGAGTCCCCCATCACAATTGCTCACTTGGGCCTTGCCATACACTGCTTAACAATAGAACCAGTCATGGTGCCAAAGACTACAATGCTGCTATTTTCCCCATGATAGGCTATTCCCCCCACAACACATCCAAAACAGTATAGTTGTTTGAGATGGGGTAGCCACAGGAGATTCCTGCACCACCTGGCTACCTTTCCTGGCAGTCACCCATCTGCCTGACAGGCTGCCATCTGATCACTTCCCTGAAACTATTATCACATTGTCTCCTGTATGCTCCTTATGCTTCCAGTTGCACTCCACCCAATGAACGCAGTCTTAGGAGCTGCAATGGGACACTTTCTGCAGAGAAATTTACCTGGGACACTGCACTGCTCCACTCCCTGATTTTCTACACCAAACAAGAGTATACCATTCCACTGACTGACATCTCTGCCCCTTTGTTTTTGGATTAGTGGATTACAGCACAGCAGTTCAGGCAGCATCCGAGGAGCAGCTTCTCAGATGCTGCCTGAACTGTTGTGTTCTTCCAGCACCACTAATCCAAAATCTGGTTTCCAGCATCTGCAGTCATTGTTTTTACCTAGTTGATCTCTGCCCCTTTAACAACTAAGATTTGTTGATTAAAAAAAGTCTTACTTTTCACTTTTCTTGTTGCTGTTTGGCCTCCTCGACAAAGCCTGATATTCACCTAGGACCAATCTTAAGTCTAAATTTGACCACAAAGCAGTCCCTTCCAAAAAATGGTCAGCACTAGACAAATTCCTCTTCGAATACTGTCTGACCTGCTGTGCTTTTCCAGCACCATTTTAATCTTGACTCTGATCTCCAGCATCTGCAGTTTCTTTCACACAGCAATTCTTCCTTCCACTTCCCTCAACTCCTATACTTAACTCCCAATGTTTTCATGCTCTGCATAGAGTCAGAGTCCTACAGCACAGAAACAGGCCCTTTGGGCCAAACTGGTCCATGCAAACCAAAGTGTCCATCCACACTAATCCCATTTCACTGCACTTGGCTCATCCTTCTAATCCTTTCCTATTCATGTATCTGCCCAAATGCCTTTTCATTGTTGTTAATATATCCACCTCAACCATTTCTGCTAGCAACTCATGCCAGTTGCAAACTACCCTCAAAGAAGTTGCCTCTCAGGTTCCCTTTTATTCTCTTTCCTCTAACATTAAACCAATGCTCTAGTCCTCAATTTCCCAACCCTGAGAAAAAAAGAATTGAGTGCATCACCCTATTCACACCTCATGGTCTTATACATTTCTATAAGATCCCCCTCAGCACCCTATGCTCTAATTATTTTTTAAAAATCATTTTAAAGGTCTAGCTTGTCCAACCTCTCCCAATAGCTCAGACCTGGCAACATCCTTGTAAATTTCTTCTACACTTTCCAGTTCAATAACTTCCTTCCTATAGCAAGCTGACCAAAACTGAACACCTTACTCCAATTGCAGCCTGACCAAGGTCCTGTACAACTGCAACATAACTTCCAATCTTTATACTTACTGCCCTAACCAATGAAGGCCAGTATGCTAAAAGCCTTTTCATTATCCAGTCTACCTGTGACTCCATTTTCAGCGAACCAAGCACCTGAACTCCAAAACCCCTCTGTTCCACTGCACTCCTTAAGGCCCTACCATTCACCACGAAACTGTTACTTGATTTGACTTTCCAAAATGCAAGACCTCACACTTATCTACATTAAACTCCATTTGCCATTTCTTGGCTCATATCCTTGATGATCAAGGTCCTGCTACAACTTCTGATAACCTTCCTCATTACTGTCTATTTTAGTGTCATCTGCAATTTTATTAGTTTGTACATTTTCATCCAAACCATTGATATAGATAATAAACAGCAGTGGGCTCAGCACCAATCCCTGAAGCACTCTAATAATTACAGGCCTCCAGTCCAACAAGCATTCTTCCACTATTACCCTCTGCTTCCTACCATCAAGCCAATTGTGAATCCAATTTGCCAGGTCCCCCTGGATTCCATGCAATCTAATCTTCCAGAGCAGCCTATCATGTTAACCTCAAAGACTACACCTACCACCCTTCCCTCATCAACCTCCTGGTCACATCAAAGAACTAATAAATTTGAGAGGCATAATCTCCCATCCACAAAGCTATGCTGACCATTACTAATCAAACCCTGCCTTTCCAAATGAATGTCAGAGATGTACAGCTTGGAAACAGACCCTTCAGTCCAACCCATCCATGCCGACCAGATATCCCAACCCAATCTAGTCCCACCTGCCAGCATCCGGCCCACATCCCTCCAAACTCTTCCTATTCATATAGCCATCCAAATGCCTCTTAAATGTTGCAATTGTACCAGCCTCCACCACATCCTCTGGCAGCTCATTCCGTACACGTACCACCCTCTGCGTGAAAAAGTTGCCCCTTAGATCTCATTTCTTTTCCCTCTCACACTAAACCTATGCCCTCTAGTTATGGACTCCCCGACCCTAGGGAAAAGACTTTGTCCATTTATCCTATCCATGCCCCTCAATTTTGTAAACCTCTATAAGGTCACCCCTCAGCCTCCGACGCTCCAGGGAAAACAGCCCCAGCCTGTTCAGCCTCTTCCTGTAGCTCAGATCCTTCAACCCTGGCAACATCCTTGTAAATCTTTTCTGAACCTTTTCAAGTTTCACAACATCTTTCTGATAGGAAGGAGACCAGAAATGCATGCATTATTTCAACAGTGGCCGAACCAATGTCCTCTACAGCCGCAACATGACCTCCCAATTCCTGTTCTCCATGCTCTGACCAATAAAGGAAAGCATACCAAACACCTTCTTCACTATCCTATCTACCTGCGATTCCACTTTCAAGGAGCTATGAACCTGCACTCCAAGATCTCTTTGTTCAGCAACACTCCTGAGGACCTTACCATTAAGTGTATAAGTCCTGCTAAGATTTGCTTTCCCAAAATGCAGCATCTCTCATTTATTGGAATTAAACCCCATCTGCCACTTCTCAGCCCATTGGCCCATCTGGTGCAGATCCTGTTGTAGTCAGAGGCAACCCTTTTTGCTGCCACTACACCTCCAATTTTGGTGTCATCTGCAAACTTACTAACTGTACCACTTATGCTCACATCCAAATCATTTATGTAAATGACAAAAAAATAGAGGGCTCAGCACTGATCCTTGTGGCACTCCACTGGTCACAGGCCTCCAGTCTGAAAAACAACCCTCCACCACCACCCTCTGTCTTCTACATTTGAGCCAGTTCTGTATCCAAATGGCTAGTTCTCCCTTTATTCCGTGAGATCTAACCTTCCTAACCAGTATCCCATGGGGAACCTTGTCGAATACTTTATTGAAGTCTATATAGATCACATCTACTGCTCTGCCCTCATCAATCCTCTTTGTTACTTCTTCAAAAAACTCAATCAAGTTTGAGACATGATTTCCCATGCACAAAGCCATGTTGACTGTCCCGAATCAGTCCTTGCCTTTCCAAATACATGTCCATCCTGTCCCTCAGGATTCCCTCCAACGTCAGGCTCACTGGTCTATAGTTCCCTGGCTTGTCTTTACCGCCCTTCCTAAATAGTGGCACCATGTTTGCCAACCTCCAGTCTTCCGGCACCTCACCTGTGACTATTGATGATACAAATATCTCAGCAAGAGGCCATATCTTCTCAAGTAACTTACCTAACACAGGTGTTAAGCTTCCTCATCAATACTTCCCAGAAATTTCTCCACAGCCCTGAAACAATGGCACATCATTATCTACCATCCATCTTCTGGCACCTCACTTGTGATGAATGATACAGCCAGAGCGCCTGCAATTTCTTCTGTAGCCTCTTGCAGCTTTCTTGGATATATCTGATCAGGACCAGGAGATTTATCTACCATCATACATTCTAATACATCCAATACCTCCTCTACTGTGATATTGACCGTCCCCAAGATCCAAGTCTTCATGTTTTCTGCATGGAAAAGATAGAAAAACACATTCATCGAGAACCTTGTCCATCTCTTCCAGTTCTACACAAACATATCCACTTTGGAGCTTGAGGAGCCCAATTCTCTCTAGTTATTCTTTTATATATACTTACAGAACCTCTTTGGATTTACCCTAATCTTCTCAGCCAAGGCTATCTGGTTTCCCCTTTTCACCCTCCTAGATTCATAGTCAGAGATGTACAGCATGGAAACAGACACTTCGGTCCAATCCACCCATGCCAACCAAATATCCCAACCCAATCTAGTCCCACCTACCAACACCCGGCTCATATCCCTCCAAACTCTTCCTATTTATATCCCCATCCAAATGCCTCTTAAATGTTGCAATTGTACCAGCCTCCACCACTTCCTCTGGTAGCTCATTCCATACAAGTACCATCCTGAGTGAAAACGTTGCCCCATAGGTCTTTTATATCTTTCCCCTCTCACCCTAAACCTATGCCCTCTAGTTCTGGACTCCACGACCCCAGGGAAAAGACTTTGCCTATTTATCCTATCCAGGCCCCTCAATTTTATAAACCTCTATAAGGTCACCCCACCGCTTCCGATGCTCCAGGGAAAACAGCCTCAGCTTGTTCAGCCTCTCCCTATAGCTCAAATCCTCCAACCCTGGCAACATCCTTGTAAATCTTTTTTGAACCCTTTCAGGTTTCACAACTTTCCGATAGGAAGGAGACCATAATTGCACACAATATTCCAACAGTGGCATAACCAATGTCCTGTACAGCTGCAACATGACCTCCCAACTCCTGTACTCAGTACTCTGACCAAGAAAGGAAAGCATACCAAACGCCTTCTTCACTATCCTATCTACCTGCAACTCCAATTTCAAGGAGCTATGAACCTGCACTCCAAGGTCTTTTTGTTCAGCAACACTCCCTAGGACCTCACCATTAGGGTGTATAAGTCCTGCTAAGACTTGCTTTCCCAAAATGCAGCACCTCATATTTATTTGAATTAAACTCCATCTGCCACTTCAGCCCATTGGCCCATCTGGTCAAGATCCTGTTGTAATCTGAGATAACTCTCTTCGCTGTCTACTACACCTCCAATTTTGGTGTCATCTGCAAACTTAACTGTACCCATTATGCTCGCATCCAAATCATTTATGTAAATGACAAAAACTAGAGGACCCAGCACCAATCATTGTGGCATTCCACTGGTCACAGGCCTCCAGTCTGAAAAACAACCCTCCACCAACACCCTCTGTCTTCTATGTTTGAGTCAGTTCTGTATCCAATTGACTAGTTCTCCCTGTATTCCGAGAGATCTAACCTTGCTAATCAGTCTCCCATGGGGAACCTTGTTGAACGCCTTACTGAAGTCCATATAGATCACATCTACCGCTCTGCCCTCATCAATCCTCTTTGTTACTTCCTCAAAAAACTGTCAAGTTTGAGAGACATGTTTTCCCACACACAAAGCCAGGTTGACTGTCCCTAATCAGTCCTTGCCTTTCCAAATACATGTACATCCTGTCCCTCAGGATTCCCTCCAACAACTTGCCCACCACTGATGTCAGACTCGCTGATGTATAGTTCCCTGGCTTGTCCTTACCACCATTCTTAAACAGTGGCACCAGTGGCTCCAGTTTTCTGGCACCTCACCTGTGACTATCAATGATACAAACATTGAGAAAGAGGCCCAGCAATCACCTCTAACTTCCTGCAGAGTTCTCGGGTACACCTGATCAGGTCCTGGGGATTTATCCACCTTTAACTGTTTCAAGACATCCAGCACTTCCTCCTCTGTAATATGGACATTTTGCAAAATGTCATCATCTATTTCCCTATAGTCCAGATCTTTTACATCCTTTTCCATGTTAAGAACTGATGCAAAATACTCATTTATTATCTCCCCAGTTTTCTGTGGCTCCACACAAAGGCCACCTTGCTGATCTTTGTGGGGCCCTGAGACCATTCCCCCCTCCCCCCTTCCTATAACTGCCATCTATCACATACTGTTGCTGTTGCAAATTCCTCATTGCTTCTAACTGTCTGTCCAACTGATCCATTCGATCTGATAAGATTCGCAGCCAATAGCATTTATGGCCGATATAATCCACAATAACCCTTAAACTCTCATATCTGACAAGTACATATCACTTTATTAAAGGCCACTTTTGCTCCTTCACAATCTATAGACCTAGAAAATACACCATCTTATTCCTCTACAAACACTGCCCCAGGTTAAATTAATAGTTATGGCTGATATTTTAAGTTTAATCAAGAGACATAGCTCCAAAAACATAATCAAGAAAGAACCTACTCTACTCACTACTGCAGATTCTCTGTAGGCCACACTTAAAGCAACAATTAACTTATCTGATTCTGTGCTGTGAACTTCATCCAACAGTTCCTCCAAGATCAGTTATGAATTTCACTGTTTGATAATTTTCCCAGACGCACTCCAATGTCCAGCAATACACAAATTCAAACATCAAAGGCAGTAACTGTGCAGGTTCTCTTTCTCACTCTCCTGATTTCCTTTTTCAGTATATACCTCCAGGGATCCCCTTGATCAAAACTGACAGTACCCAAGCCATACCTCATGTTTTCTGGTCAAAGCCTCAATATCTCTTGTCACCGAGGGTTCCCTATTCCTGTGAACCTTGCTTTTCACCTTCAGAGGAACATATAATCCTTGAACACTAGCTAGCTCACTTTTAAAGGCTTCCCACTTGCTGGAGGTCCCTTTGCCTACAAATAAACCACTCCAATCAACCCACAAGCTCTTGTCTGGTTCCCTCAAAATTCACCTTTCTCAGTTTAGAACTTGAACCTGTGGACAGGTTTTGTCCCTTTCCATAACTATTTTAAATTTAAAACTATGGTCACTGGTCCCAAAGTGCTCCCCCACTGTCATCTCCATCACACATCCTACCCGATCAGTCAATGAAAGCAAGCATGCAGGTACAGCAGGCAGTGAAGAAAGCTAATAGCATGCTAGCCTTCATAACAAGAGGAATTGAGTATAGAAGCAAAAAGGTCCTTCTGTAGCTGTACAGGGCCCTGGTGAGACTGCACCTGGAATATTGTGCGCAGTTTTGGTCTCCAAATTTGAGGAAAGACATTCTGGCTATTGAGGGAGTGCAGCGTAGGTTCGTGAGGTCAATTCCCAGAATGGCAGGACTATCGTACGCTGAAAGATTGGAGCAACTGGGCTTGTATACATTTGAGTTTAGAAGGCTGAGAGGGGATCTGATTGAGACATATAAAGTTATTAAAGGATTGGACACTCTGGAGGCAGGAAGCATGTTTTCATTGATGGGTCAGTCCCGAACCAGAGGACAGTTTAAAAATAAGGGGTAGACCACTTAGAACAGAGTTGAGGAGAAACATCTTCATCCAGAGAGTGGTGGGTGTATGGAATACTCTGCCCCAGAAGGCTGTGGAGGCCAAGTCTCTGGATACTTTCAAGAAAGAGTTGGATAGAGCTCTGAAGGATAGTGGAATCAAGGGTTATGGGGATAAGGCAGGAACAGGATACTGACTGAGGATGGACAGCCATGATCATAATGAATGGTGGTGCTGGCTCAAAGGGCAGAATGGCCTACTCCTGCACCTATTGTCGATTGTCTATTTCCCAAGACTAGGTCAAGTTTTGCCACTTTCCACGTAGGATCCTCTATATAACTTTCCTGACCTTGCAACACATTCCACCCCATCTAAGTCCTTAACACTCCAGCAGACCTAGCCTATGTTAAGACAATTATCCCCACATCCTCCCCACATTTGCTCCTCTAATTCCCATTTGTAATCTGCATTGGCTGTGCTTTAGGCCTTGCTTTTTATACTCTGCTTCAAGAACCCGATCTAATCAGTTGACTTAATCAGCTTAATGAGCTGCCCTCTCTGTGCAACCACACTGGGAGAGCTTGTTTAAAATTTGCTTAGACCTGAAAGAAAAGGAAAACAATTCATAAATGCCTACCCTTCCTTTACCCACTGTTTTAGATTTTAACAAGGCAAAGGATTAAAATTTATTTTAATTAATCTTAAGATTAGCCTCCCACACGTAGCTCAACTCCTAGCCTTTTCATTCTCTGCAGTTCACACACTTGTGTTTCAATTAGATTTTCTAAACTTCATTCAATAAAATCCAGTATAAACATAACAAGGTTTTCAACAGGATCTTTAATTATGAGATTACAATTTAAACCTACGTCAGATCTAAAATATTTGTTGAAAAGCCTTCAATAAACCCATCTTTCAGACTACCTTTGACATAGAGAGGGAGAATTAAATTTGAGGAAGTGGCGGTGTCAAGTAAGTAAATAGGATATTCAAGAAAGATTCTTTGAAGTTTAGAGATGTAATGTTTGTCTGCTTTGTCTGCTGAAAGGGTATTATATCTTCATAACGGTGGCACAATGGTTAGCACTGCTGCCTCATGGCACCATGGACTCGGGTTCAATTCCAGCCTCAGGTGGCTGTCTGTGTGGAATTTGCACATTCTTCCCATGCCTGCATGGGTTTCCTCAGGGTTCTACAGTTTCCCCTCTACAGTCCAATGATGTGCAGATTAGGTGGATTTGCCATGCTAAATTGCTCATAGAGTCAAGGAACGAGCAGGTTAGGTGGATTAGCTACGGGAAATGCAGGATGATGCAGTGGGGTTGGGTCTGAGTGGAATACTCTTTGGAGGGTCAATGCAGACTCGATTGGCTGAATGGCCCGCTTCCCACACTGTAGGGATTCTATCATTCTATGAACCTTATTAGAAGCTAATCAATAAAACTCATTAAACACAGAAGAAGCTACAAATCCAAATTCGCTTTGTCCATATTATGAGGAGAGTTACTCAGATATTGTACAGCTCATTGTATTGAGTAGCTTGATTTATTTTGTGAACACTGTGATCTTCTTTCTTCAATGACAGCAAGAAGCATGACTGCAGATTCACTTGAAATGAGTTACGACTCACTGGAACCATGGTATCACAGTCGTAAGTACAAAAGTTTTCAATTGAAATTCATTTTCACAATGATATGGAATTAGAAGGTATTGATGTTCTAACAATCTATGGGATTACACAGGAAGGCACTAATTCTTGTCCACAATTGAGGGAATGGTGAAACCCACCAAGGGGATAAGAGCACAGACAATGGGTTTGAGCATTTTAAACAATGGAAATCACATGCTCCCAGGGTTGATATTTGGTTAGTACAGTGTTATTTGGCTTGTGAATCAAAATAACAGAATGTGCCTTCGTGGATGGAAAGGAACAGCATCTCTAAATGCAGATTTCAAGGTGCATAGATCTTTTACTTCACAGATAGGGAGAGTAATAGTATACATGCATTGAATGGGGTGAATATATGTACGAACCTCTCTCTATGTATAGGAGATTATGAGGTGATTGCATTGCGTTGACAAGTTGTGAATACAGATGATCTCTTTCTGTGAAGCTATATGCTGTGGATGGATGAAAACAAGTCTCAAGATTCTGTTATTACACGGGAGAAGTATGTAATGGGGCCATTGAGAAAATGACCCGATTAGTTGTTATGTGAATGTTTGTTGAAGGTTATATATTGGCCAGAACATTGAAGAATCACTTCTCCCTCATAACGGCCTGCAATCTTCTACTTTCCTTTGAGAAAACAGCTTGTTTTTTGGTTTATCTAATGCTCAAACTTCTGGAGTGTGACATCTAACCACATCCTTCTGACACACAGGTAAAAGTGCCACAGATGACTTCTACATTAGGGAAATTGCGAGAATGGAGAGGCAGCAACTTTAGCTTTGTATGAAAGTAGAAGGGAAATTAATATTTCGGTGGTTTAAGGGTATGAAGTGGGCAACCAGATATCACTGGCCTGACAAACATATCTTTCCTTGAAAAATGTACCAATTTGAGACAACTGTTTTTTCCTGTTTATGATGTTCTTGAATAAATGCAGTGACAAACATTGTCAAATACGGAGCAAGTCAGTGACCTAAGCTCTAGGAGAAAGTGAGAACTGCAGATGCTGGAGAGTCAAGAGTTGAAAAGTGTGGCACTGAAAAAAGCACAGCAGGTCAGGCATGACAGGCTTATGCCCAAAATGATGATTCTCCTGCTCCTCAGATGCTGCCTGACCTGCTATACTTTTTCCAGTACCACACTTTTCAACTAATGATTTAAGCTTTGCCTGTCAGTGTTATAAAACATTTCTATTTTTATCAATTAGGTTAAAGCTTTGAACAATTTCATGATTGTGCAGTGTGAACACTGGGAACTTCTCCTTTCTTTAATGAGCAGGTGAAATGAGTGCAGATTCACTTGAGCTATCAAAGTCTTCTTGCCGTAAATACAATCATAGATAACCTTAAAATGGAAAGTATTAGGGTTTATTTAATGAAAGGCAATTGGAAGGATTTTGAGTATTTATTATCCAAACTCTTGGACGTTAAATAGCAATCATTGATTCCTCAGCTCTGTTCATTTAGCTTGTCAATGTATGTAGAGACCAGAATACCAGTTGGGCAATGCTAAATGTTATGAAGATGTGGGTATACTGTGCCTTTTAAGAAAGTTAAAATCTGGCAGAACTACCTGAGAGCACTGAGTGTTCTCAATAAGGTAAAATGTAGCATGTGGTCCAGCAGTTAGTGTAGCTGGTTGCCTGGAGACAAAAACAGATTTGAATTAGGCCAAGGTTAAAAATCACACAACACCAGGTTATAGTCCAACAGGTTTAATTGGAAGCACTAGCTTTTGAAGCGCTGCTCCTTCATCAGGTGGTTGTGGAGTACACGATTGTAAGACACAGAATTTATAGCAAAAGTTTACAGTGTGATGTAATGAAATTATACATTGAAAAATACCTTGACTATTTGTTAAGTCTCTCACCTGTTAGAATGACCATGTTAGTTTCACTTCTTTCATATGTAAATTAGAAAACTTTTTTAAAAGTTACATTCTCAAGTGAACTTTAACAATTGATGTCAGCCCAGATAATGTGTTGAAGGTGTCAGCCCCCTGTGTGCTGCTGTCTGTGCCATAATGTTTAGACTGATTCTAATCTAAAAAAATGAATTAAAAGAATCTTACATGGATTCATGTAGTTTTTGAGCAAAGTACAATGTAACTCTGCAAGTACAAATTCACCCCACAAAGGTGTGTGTGTGTGTGTTTGTGTGCGTGTGTTTAGTGCAGCAGGGTCACCTGTAGTGTGACATGAACCCAAGGTCCTGGTTGAGACCATCCCTATCGGTACTGAACTTAGCTATCAGCCTCTGCTCGGCCACTTTTCACTGCTGCCTGTCCCAAAATCCCCCTTGGAGGATGGTCACCCGAAGGTCTGAATTTGAATATCCCGGACTGCAGAAGTGTTCTCCAAGTGGGAGGGAACATTCCTGTGTGTTGATTGTTGTGCGCTGCCATGATGAAGGGGCAGCGCTCCGAAAGCTAGTGCTTCCAATTAAACCTGTTGGACTGTAACCTGGTGTTGCGTGATTTTTAACTTTGTACACCCCAGTCCAACACTGGCAGCTCCAAATCTTGAATTAGGCGAATCAGTTTAAATTATACCCCAAACTGTTAAGTCACAGGGTAAACCCTCCTGCTTAATTTAAACCAGCCACACAGAAAACATTTATCCCGTGCAGTAATCTGTGAAAATTTGAGAGGTCAAGACTATTTAAAATAAAAATTAACAACTTTATTTCTTAACGTACAGCAGAGAATAATTAACTAACAACTATTTACAACTCCTTCCTCTAACCTCTTTACTTTTCACTTTGTGCTGTGACTTATGATAGTGGGACTGGGTTACCATACAGTCTAGGAAAATACCAGGATATTTGTTTTTTAACTCCTCAGTTTCTTGGTCTTCCTTGGGCTTCTCCACAACAAGGGGAGTAACTCCCACCTTGGACCCTGCCAAATCATTCCCAAGAACAAACTGAATTCCTGGAACTGACACTCTGTCAATCACTCCCACTATACCTTCCCCAGTCTTGAGTTGGCACTCCAACTTGATCTTACATAGGGAATCACTAAATTTTTATCCATCTATCCCACAAATTACCACGCTCTCAGGTATCAGATCAGAAAGAGTGCATATTCGCTCATTCCTTACTATCAGCAGCTGGTTGGATCCTGTATCTCTCAAAATGATAACTTCTTGTCCTTCTCCCCCTGTACTTTCTGAGTAAACATTACTCACAGAGGCGAATTCTTTGTAGATATCAGGTACTAACTCCATATCCAGCCCATGCCCATGCTGTGCATTCTCCTGCAGCTCCTCGGCTCTTCTTCGGTCTCCTTTACTACCTTCACTAATGCCACTGGCTTATCTTCTTTTACCACATTTTTTCCTACAGCGCCTTTCTTTAATGACCATTACTGTGTCTCTCATGTCCCACCTTCTGGCAGTGAAAACACCTTTTCCAGTGCCCTTCTGAAGCCACCAGGGCTGTAATTTTCTGTGTTCCACTCCATTACAGTGAAAACATCTGAGGCCTTTCACCACCTGTCCACCCTCTCGGCCTATTTTTTATCCTGTGGTAAATTCTTACCAGTGTTCTCCAATCTTGGTTTCGTAGGATCCCCCCCATCTCCTAACATCTATGCCTCACAGGATAAAATTCTGGCCGTAACTTGTCTTATGCACCAACATGTACTCATCTGCTAATTCTGCTGCCCTTCTCACTTCCTAACTTTCTGTTCTACCACGTGAATTCTTACCATCTCTGGAAGTGAGTTTTTAAATTCCTTCAGCAGAATAATCTCTCATAGAGCCTCAAAGGTCCTATCTATTTTCAAAGCGCAAACCCATTTATCAAACTATGCTTAATTCTTTTGAACTCAACATGAGTCTGACCTGGTTCCTTCTTTGTGTTTCTGAACCGCTGTATATATGCTTCTGGTACAAATTCATAAGGTCTTAAAATAGCCTGTTTAACCTCTTCATAATCTCTTGACCCCTTATCTGACAGCATGGCAAATATCTCACTAGCTCTGCCTACCAGCTTAGTCTGAACTAGCATTACCCATAAATTCTCAGACCTCTCCATTTGCTTAGCCAATTTTTCAAATGAAATACAGAAGGTTTCAACATCTTTCTCATCAAATATGGCAGAGTTTTGAAATATATATAAATACTATTGCCTTCTCTTTTAATCTCCATCCTGTTAACTTGACTTTGCTAACTAAGTCACAACTTCTGTTTGTAATTTTTACCTGTTTGTAATTTTTATTAATGACTTGGATGAGGGAGTCGAAGGGTGGGTCAGTAAATTTGCAGATGATACGAAGATTGGTGGAGTTGTGGACAGTGAGGAGGGCATTTGTCCTTTGCAAAGGGACTTAGATATGATGCAGAGCTGGGCTGAGGAGTGGCAGATGGAGTTCAACCTTGTCAAGTGTGAGGTTGTCCATTTTGGAAGAACAAATAAGAATGCGGAATACAGGGTTAACTGTAGGGTTCTTAGTCAGGTGGAGGAACAGAGGGATCTTGGGGTCTATGTACATAGATCTTTGAAAGTTGCCACTCAGGTGGATAGAGTTTGTAAGAAGGCCTATGGTGTATTATCGTTCATTAGCAGAGGGATTGAATTCAAGAGTCGTGAAGTGATGTTGCAGCTGTACAGGACTTTGGTTAGGCCACAGTTGGAGTACTGTGTGCAGTTCTGGTCGCCTCACTTTAGGAAAGATGTGGAAGCTTTGGAGAGGGTGCAGAGAAGATTTACCAGGATGTTGCCTGGAATGGAGAATAGGTCATACGAGGATAGGTTGAGAGTTCTTGGCCTTTTCTCGTTGGAACGGCGAAGGATGAGGGGTGACTTGATAGAGGTTTATAAGATGATCAGAGGAATAGATAGAGTAGACAGTCAGAAACTTTTTCCCCGGGTACAACAGAGTGTTACAAGGGGACATAAATTTAAGGTGAAGGGTGGAAGGTATAGGGGAGATGTCAGGGGTGGGTTCTTTACCCAGAGAGTGGTGGGGGCATGGAATGCGCTGCCCGTGGGAGTGGTAGAGTCAGAATCATTGGCGACCTTTAAGCGGCATTTGGATAGGTACATGGATGGGTGCTTAATCTAGGATAGAAGTTCGGCACAACATCATGGGCCAAAGGGCCTGTTCTGTGCTGTATTGTTCTATGTTCTATGTTCTATGTTCTCAAGTTCACATTTTCTCTCTTTTTGCACACTAAGAACCTTCTATTTCTTTTTCCTGTCTCTCTCTTTCTCTCTCCCTTTCTTCTCTCTCTTTACTCAGTTAAGAACCTTCTCTCTCTTTCTTTTCCCTCTCTTTTCCTCTCTCTCTCTTTCTTTCTTCCCCCTCTCTGTCTTTTCCTCTCTTCCTCTCCCTTTTTCTCTCCCTCTCCCTTTCCTCCCTCTCTCTCTGTTTATCTTCTAACTCCATTTTCCTCAATTGTAATTTAAGTTTTTCTACCTCCACTGCACTTGTCTGTTGCTCTGACACACCTAATTGTTTGAGTAATTCCCTTCCAATTTCAGCTTTACTTTTGTCCTTGGTTAAACCCAAATCTAACTTATTTGCTAATTCTAAAAGCATGGCTTTTTTCTTTTCTTCTAAACTTTTTTGGCAAATTTGAGAATCATCTTCAACTCCCAGAACCTCGTTAGCAATTTTAAGAGCCATTTCTCTCACTTTTAATTTAATCAACCACAAATCACTGAAATTAAACAATTTGTCTTACCTACATTTTATTTAAAGATCTAGAACACTAACCTGCAAGTGTTTAAATCTGCTGGGATTTTTCGTACCGCAAATCTGTTCAAATCTGTCTGAACCAGTTCAAATTCCAACAACGAGCCCCCAAACCCCAGATAGGTTAGAAGAGGGAGTTGTAAATAATTGTTAATTAACTAGTCTCTGTTATACTTTAAGAAATAAAGTTGTTAATTTTTATTTTAATTAGTTCATGGCCTCTCAAATTTTCACAGATCACTGCATGAGATAAATCTTTTCTGTGTTGCTGGTTTAAATTAAGAACAAAAAAAACAAAGAAACTTTACAGCCCAGGAACAGGCCCTTCAGCCCTCCAAGCTTGAGCCAATCCATATCCACTATCCAAACCTGTCACTCAATTCCTAAGCTTCTGTATCCCACTGCTCCCCACTTACTCATGCATCTGTCCAGATGCATCTTAAATGAATCTACTGTGCCTGCCTCTACTACCTCTGCCAGCAATGCATTCCAGGCACCTACCACCCTCTGTGTAAAGTACTTGCTGCATGTATCCCCCTTAAACTTTTCACCTCACACCTTGAAAGCGTGACCTCTCATTTTTGAACCCCATCGCCCTGGGAAAACAATTATCTCTATCTACCCTGTCTATAGCTTTCATGGTTTTGTGGACCTCAATCAGGTCCCCCTCAATCTCCTTTTTCCTAATGAAAACAATCCTAATCTACTCAACCTCTCTTCATAGCTAGCACCTTCCATACCAGGCAATATCCTCTTAAACCTTCTCTGCACCCTCTCCAAAGCATCCATATCCTTTTGGTAATGTGGCAGCCAGAACTGTACACAGTATTCTAAATGCGGCCGAATCAATGTTGTGTACAATTTTAACATGACCTGCCAGCTCTTATACTCAATATCCCATCCGATGAAGGCAAACATACCATATGCCTTTTAACTGGTTATATCCTATTGAAGTTTAGCAGTAGTGTTTTAAAAACAAGGCCTAATATTTGGTAGAATTGTAATAGGAAGTGAACCAATAAGCAACAAATTTACAGTTAGGGTCATGGATAATTGAATTAAGAATGGCTGAAGCTTGAATGGAGGACATTTGGTTTGTTGTGTCCATGCCAGCTCTGTACATGAACAACTCAACTGAATAAATTATTTTGAATGTATTATTACAAATGAGCAGCTGAACCTGTATGTTGAAGTTAAAGTATTTTACTGAGCTAATGAATGCATCCTATCCTTTATTGTTTAAATATATTTAGTATTAGTACTTGGAGTTATTACTTTCCAATAGGTTGAGCAGATGTGAAGAGAATGATACGCAGACGTAGAATATGTCTATCCACATAATGAGTCATTATTGTTTACGAGCAGCTAACTGTAATCGTTACTTTCACCAGAGCATACTGTAAATACTAAAGCATTCCTTCTTTAATGGTAGCATATTCATTCAGTGTGGATTCTCTAGAAGTGACAGAGTCTGGACCTTATGCATGTAAGTACCATTGTTTTGAAGTCATTTAGGTTGTTTCAGAAAAATGTAAAAGAAGGAACCATTGATGATCCAACACTATGGACCTGAACAGCAATGAACTGCTTTTTATTGTAATTCTGTTTGGTTAGCATACAAGTCAAGTGCATTTCAGGTTAGTGATAATACATCAAGAGTGGAAAGTTCTTGGATCAACTCAGGTGATACTGAGTTAGATTAATCTTAGGTGGACCCTCATGATTTGGAAGGGTAAATTGCCTCCATGACAAAAGGCAAAATCTGGAGGAGGAGGAGGAGGGTGCTATTTTTGATATTTTGAAACACCCCATTCAGATGTTTTCTGGCACATCTCTGGAGCCAGTGGGAACTTAGCCCAGCTTTCTGGCTCAAATATCAGAAGACCACCACTGTGGTCTTCATGACCCCTTATTTATATGGGATATTTAAAGAATATCTATTAATGGGTGGCTCAGAAAAAAGAAGTACCCCTACTGGAGAGTTATGCTGAGATTGTTGAAAGAGAACTTTGAGTGGATAGCAAGGAGACAGGGAATATCCTGCATAGATGGTAATAGATGGTTCATGACAGTTATAAATCCAATCTGCAATCCATTACAGGTACAAAAGACCCTGAAACCCACTATTTGGTTGTTTGAAATTTTAATAATGTAGACATGTAAAATTTATCAAGTGTATGCTGCAACTTGCATGTGTGCTCATTTCAACTGTGATCATAAACTACAAACAGTAGACAGACTCATTTTTGAGAGATTACACATATGGTTCAACACCAGAAACTCTCAGCTGGAAGCAAAGCAATAAAGTTATGTAATTGGGCAAAAGATATTACAAACGAGGACAGTTATCTGTAAGTAGAAATATAATTATTTTATTGAGAGCTGCTAAACCTTCTTTAAAATTCTATAGAAGTTGTATAGAAGCATTTTTCTCAAAAAGTTAGGAACAGTAGAATACTCAGATCTGTTCCTACCAGCTAACTGCATTCAACCCATTCATGATTTTGTAATGTGAGTTTCTCCTTTTTGATAGCTGCATGTCAAATGAGTGATGATTCACTTGAGGTGCCAAAGTCAACAGCTACAGTAGGCCGTAAGTACGATTCTGCATACATTTCAGTTGAATGACATTGGGGTTTGTCCCCAAAGATCCATTGGAAGGAGTTTCTATGCTATAATCCAAGCCTATAAGAATTTTCAGCAGCAAAATTCTCAGCTAAACCCCACAAAAAAACCTCTTCAAAAACAATCAGGGCAAAAGAAAAATAAATGAGTATTATTCTCACTTAAAAATGACTAAAAAAGGCAAAGACCAAATTATTTGTTCTCATGATATTTATTAAGCAATTAATATCGGCCAGAAGAACAAAGAAAAAAGAAAATTACAGCATAAGAACAGGCCCTTTGGCCCTTCAAGCCTGCGCCAATCCAGATCCTCAATCTAAAACTGTCACCTATTTTCTAAGGATCTGTATTCCTCTGCTCCCTGCCCATTCATGTATCTGTCTAGATACATCTTAAATGACGCTATCGTGCCCGCCTATACCACCTCCCCTGGCAACTTGTTCCAGGCACCCATCACCCTCTCTGTGAAGAACTTTCCATGCATGTCTCCTTTAAACTTACCCCCCCCACCTTGAACTTATGACCCCTAGTAATTGAGTCCTCCATTCTGGGAAAAAGCTTCTTACTATCCACCCTGTCTATACCTTTCATGATTTTGTAGACTTCAATCAGGTCCACCCTCAATCTCTGCCTTTCTAATGAAAACAATCTTAATCTACTCAAACTCTCTTCATAGCCAGTGCCCTCCATACCAGGCATCATCCTGGTGAACCTCCTCTGTACCGTCTCCAAAGCACCCACTTCTTTTTGGCAATGTAGCAACGAGAACCATACGAAGTATTCCAAATGTGGCCGAACCAAAGTCTTACACAACTGTAACATGACCTGCCAACTCTTGTACTCAATACCCTGTCCAATGAAAGAAAACATGTCTTTTGCCTTCTTGACCACTCTGTTGACCTGAGTTGCCACCTTCAGAATATAATGGACCTGAACACCCAGATCTCTTTGTCCATCAATTTTCCCCAAGGCTTTTCCATTTACTGTATAGTTCGCTCTTGAATTGGATCTCCCAAAATGCATCAACTCGCATTTGCCCGGACTGAGCTCCATCTTCCATTTCTGTGCCCAACTCTCCTATCTCTCTATATTCTGTTGTATTCTCTGACAGTTCCCTTCACTATCTGCTAGTCCACCAATCTTAGTGTCATCTACAAACTTGCTAATCAGACGACCTATGCCTTCCTCCAGATCTGATTTGGAGGAGCTGGTGTTGGACAGAGGTGGACAAAGTTGAGAAGTGTGGTGCTGGAAAGACACAGCAGGCCAGGTAGCATCCAAGGAATAGGAGAATCGACGTTTCGGGCATAAGACCTTATACAGGAATGAGGCTGGTGTGCCAAGTGGGCTGAGATAAAAGGTAGGGGGGAGGGAATTTCAGGGAGGGGCGCTGGGAATACGATAGGTGGAAGGAGGTGAGGGTGAGGGTGATAGGCCGGAGAATGTTCAACCTCCTCGTGTGAGCACGAGGTAGTGCCAATACAATCATCGATGTAGCGGAGGATAAGGTGGGGGTGGTGCCAGTGTAGCTGCGGAAGATGGACTGTTCCACATATCCTACGAAGAGACAGGCATAGCTGGGGCCCATTCGGGTGCCCATGGCTACTCCTTTGGTTTGGAGGAAGTGGGAGAATTGGAAGGAGAAGTTGTTAAGAATGAGGACCAGTTCAGTCAATCGAAGGAGGGTGTCGGTGGAAGGGTACTGGTTGGGTTGGCGGGAAAGGAAGAAGCGGAGGGCTTGGAGGCCTTTGTGATGGCGGATGGAAGTGTATAGGATGTCCATCGCGAAGATAAGGCGTTGGGGGCCGGGAAAGCGAAAATCATGGAGGAGGTGGAGGGCGTGGGTGGTATCCTGAACTTGGTGGGGAGTTCTTGGACTAAGGGGGACACCCTGCCCCTTGTAAAAATGCTATCCCATATTCCCAATTCCTTCGCCTCCGCCGCATCTCCTCCCAGGAGGACCAATTCCACTCCCAAACAACCCATATGGCCTCCTTCTTCAAAGACTGCAATTTCCCCTCCACCGTGGTAGACGTGCTCTCCACTGCATCTCTTCCACTTCCCGCACCTCCGCCCTTGAACCCCGCCCCTCCAATCGCCACCAGAACAGAACCCCACTGGTCCTCACCAACCACCCCACCAACCTCTGGATACATTGTATCATCCTCGGTCATTTCCGCCATCTCCAAACAGACCCTGCCACCAGGGATATATTTCCCTCCCCTCCCCTATCAGCATTCCAGAGAGACCACTTCCTCCACGACTCCTTCATCAGGTCCACACCCCCCCACCAACCCTCATCTTCTGCCTAGGAACCCTCCAACCACACGGGATGAATGTAGATTTCTTCAGCTTCCTCATTTCCCCTCTTCCCACCTTATCTCAGTCCCAACCCCTGGATTCAGCACCGCCCTCTTGACCTGCAATCTTCTTCCCAACCTCTCCGCCCTCACCCCGTCTCTGGCCTATCACCCTCACCCTCACCTCCTTCCACCTATCGTATTTCCAGCGCCCCTACCTTTTATCTCAGCCCACTTGGCACACCAGCCTCATTCCTGAATAAGGGCTTACGCCCAAAATGTTGATTCTACTGCTCCTCAGATACTGCCTGGCCTGCTGTGTTTTTCCAGCACTACATTTCTCAACTCTGGTCTCCAGCATCTGCAGTCCTCACTTTCTCCTTTTCAGAGGTGGACAAAGTAAAGAGTCACACAACACCAGATTATACTCCAACAGGTTTATTTGGAGGCACTTGTTTTGAAGCGCTGCTTCTTCATCAGGTGGTAAGCATCATGGATAAGCCCATTTTCTTCCAAATGGGAATAGATCCTATCCCTCAATATCTTCACCAGCAGCTTCCCTGCCACTGACATTAGGCTCACCATTCTATTATTACCTGGATTATCCCTGCTACCCTTCTTAAACAAGGGGACAACATTAGCAACTCTCCAGTCCTTTGGGACCTCACCCATGTTCAAGGATGCTGCAAAGATCACTGTTAAGGCCCCAGCTATTTCCTCTCTCACTTCCACCATTAACCTGGGATATATCCTGTCCAGACCTGGGTTCTTGTCCACCTTAATGCCTTTTAGAATGTCCAACATTTCCTCCTTGCCTTTGTTGACTTCATCTAGAGTTATCAAACATCTATGCCTAACCTCAACATCTGTAATGTCCCTCTCCTCATTGACTACCAATACAAATTACTCATTAAGAAACTCACCCATTTTCTCTAACTCCACACATAACTTTCCTCCTTTGCCCTTGAGTGGGTCAACTCTTTCTTTAGTTACCCTCTTGCTCCTTATATATGAATAAAAGGGATTTTCCTTAACCCTGTTTGCAAAAGTAACCCTGTTTGCTAAATAACTCCTCTGATTTTCTTCAAAATAAAGGTATGGAATATTTTACATCTACTTGAGAGGGAAAACAAAACTTCAATCAGACTGTAAGGCATGGGAGCAGAAATTGGGCCATTCAGCCCATTGAGTCTGCTCCACCATTCAAACATGGCTGATAAGTTTCTCAATGCCTTGATACTCAGGAACCTCTGTATTTCAGTCTTAAATATATTCAGTGACCTGGTGTCCATAGCCTTCTGTGGAAATGAATTTCATGGATTCACCACTCTCTGGCTGAAGGCATTTCTCTTTATTTACATTCTAAAAGGTCTTCCCTTTACTCTAAGGCTGTGCGCTCAGGTTCTAGTCTGGGCCATTCAGTATTCTGTATGTTTCAATTAGAACCCCCCCCCCCATCATCCTTCTAAATCCCTTTGAATGTTAACCTAGAGTCCTCAAATGTTTCTCGTATGTTAAGCCTTTTATTCCTGGGAGCATTGTCGTGAACCTCCTCTGGACCTGCTCTGATCAGAGTTTTTTACATCCTCAGAAGTGTATCTCTGCTGTTATATTCAAATCCTCTTAAAATAAATGCCACCATTGCATTTGCCTTTCTAACTAATGGATCCACCTGCAAGATTACCTTGAGAGAATCCTGGACTAGAACGCCAAGTGTCTTTGCACTTTAGACTCTTGAATTTTCTTTCCATTTAGAAAATAGTCCATGCCTCTATTTTTTTCTACTGAAGTGCATGACTTCACACTTTCCCACATTGTACTCCATCTGATACTTCTTTTCTCACTCTCCTAACCTGTCCAAATCCTTCTGTAGCTTCCCTGCCACCTCAATGCTACCTGTCCTTCTACCTTTCTACCTTCTACCTTTCTTTGTATCATCTGTAAAGTTAGATTCCAGGATCTAACCCACGACGAAGTTAGGCTAATCAGTCTGTAATTTTGTGTCTTTTGCCTTACCTTTTTTAAACAGAGGTGTCACATTAGTGAGTTTCCAGTCCTCTGGGACCCTCCCTAATTCTAGCAATTCCTGAAAGATCACCTTTAATGCCTGCACTATCTCTTCAGCCATCTCTCTTAGAACTCTGGGGTGTAGTCCATCTGGCGCATGTGATTTACCCACCTTCAGCCTATGCAATTTTTCTAGCATCTTCCCCTTGATGGTGGCCACCACACTCAACTCTGCTCCCTCACTCTCTTGAATATTTGGGATATTATTTGTGTTTCCACCATGAAGACTGATGCAAAGTAATTTTTCAGTTCCTCAGCTATTTCCTTGTTCTCCCCTACTATCTCTCCAACGTCATTTCTCAGCAGCCCAATGTTCACTTTTGCCTCTCTTTTGCCCTTTATATGTCAACAGAAATACTTCCAGTCTTCCTTTATATTATTGGCTAGTTTACCTGCATTAATTTTTTTTTTCTTTGTTGCCCTCGGTTGGTCTTTGTAAGATTCCCAATCCTCTTGTTTCCCACTGCCCTTTGCCACATCATATGCTCCCTCTTTGGCTTTTATGCTATTCCTGACTTCCCTAGTCAGCCATGGTTGTCTCATCCTCCCTGTACCATGCTTCATTTTCCTCAGGATGAAACTCTGTTGTGTTTCCCGAATTATTCCTAGAAACTCCTGCCATTGCTGTTCCACTGTCTTTCCTCCTAGGCTCCTCTCCCAGTTAATTCTACCCAGCTCCTCCCTCATGGCTCTGTCATTGCATTTACTCAGCTGTAATACCATTACCTCTGATTCTATCTTCTCCTTCTCAAACTGCAGAGTAAATTCAATTATATTATGATCATTGCCTCCTTCAGGATTCCTTCACTTTAAGTTCCCTTATGAAGTCTACCTCATTGCACATCACTAAATCCAGTATTGCCTCTTCTGTAGTGCACTGCACTACAAGATGCTCCAAAAAGCCATCTCATAGACATTCCACAAATTCCTTTTCTTACAATTCACTCCCAACCTGATTTTCCCAGTCCATCTGCATGTTGAAATCCCTCATGGTCACTGTAACTTTGTCTTTCCTACACATCTTTTCTATCTCCTGCTGTATCTTGCGCCCCAGTTCCTGACTACTATTTGAAGACCTATACATAACTCCGACGATTTGTTCACCTTTGCGGTTCCTCAGTTATACCCACGTAACTTAATATTTCACTTGAGAGACAGCATTCACAATACAGCCCTTCCTCTTACTGTGGTGTAATGTCAGCCTAATCTTGGATGTAATTTGAATGAAGGAGAAAGTGAAGGGTTATGCCTGAAAAGTCGATTCTCCTGTTCCTTGGATGCTGCCTGACCTGCTGCGCTTTTCCAGCAACACATTTTCAGCTGTAATTTGAATGACCAATCTCCTGCCTCAGAGGCAAAAGGTTAGCACTAACTACATCACAATCAACAACAATGGTGTGTAAAAGTGTGGCATAAAGAAAAGCCCAATGACATTTTTAAAATTAACCTTTAATGCTTGAATCTAAGCTTTCAGCTAAACTCATCACTTGCTCAATTTTGCAATCCAGGAAGAATTATTCCTTTCAGTGTTGTGTTCTTGGCAGTCCCTAATAGGTCCTCTCAAGGTACGAAAAACCTGAATATTACTAAAAAGAAGGACATGCTGCCAGAACTTGCATTCATTCTTGTAGTAATGTCAGAAATGCATGGCTGCTTAGGAACTAGCTGGATTTAACAAAAGCAGAGAACCAAGACTGGGTCCCTCATATTCAAGAGTACTTTTCATTTTAGAAGGATGGGATGCTAGGAAAAGATGGTCAGAAAACTCTCTTAAATAACAATGACATCAGTGCAATAGTAAGAGATGACTTTGGTTTTTAAGATCAAAATGTAAAATTTTGTTTGGGTAAAGATAAGCCAAACCATCATCTCCCAGACCATCCATAACCTCATCACCTCAGGGGATCTCCCATCCACCGCCTCCAACCTCTTAGTCCCACAACCCTGCACCACCCATTTCTACCTCCTGCCCAAAATCCACAAACCTGACTGCCCTGGCCGACCCATTGTCTCAGCCTGCTCCTGCCCCACCAAACTCTTCTCTGCATACATCGACATGGTCCTGTCCCCCTTAGTCCAAGAACTCCCCACCTACGTTCGGGACACCACCCACGCCCTCCACCTCCTCCATGATTTTCGCTTTCCCGGTCCCCAACGCCTTATCTTCAGCATGGACATCCAGTCCCTGTAAAACCTCCATCCCCCATCACAAAGGACTCAAAGCCCTTTGCTTCTTCCTTTCCCGCCCGACGAACCAGTACCCTTCCACTGACACCCTCCTTCGACTGACTGAACTGGTCCTCACTCTGAACAACTTCTCTTTCCAATCCTCCCACTTCCTCCAAACCAAAGGAGTAGCCATGGGCGCCCGAATGGGCCCCAGCTATGCCTGCCTCTTCGTAGGATATGTGGAACAGTCCATCTTCCGCAGCTGCACTGGCACCACACCCACCTTTTCCTCCGCTACATCGATGACTGTATCGGCACTGCCTCGTGCTGTCACGAGGAGGTTGAACAGTTCATCCACTTTACCAACATCTTCCACCCCGACCTCAAATTTACCTGGACCGTCTCAGACTCCTCCTGCCCCTTCCTAGACCACTCCATTTCTATCTCGGGCGACCGAATCAACACGGACATTTACTATAAACCGACCGACTCCCACAGCTACCTAGACTACACCTCCTCCCACCCTGCCCCCTGTAAAAACGCCATCCCATATTCCAAATTCCTTTGTCTCCGCCACATCTGCTCCCAGGAGGACCAGTTCCAACATCGAACAACCCAGATAGCCTCCTTCTTCAAAGACCGCAATTTCCCCCCAGACGTGATCGACGATGCTCTCCACCGCATCACCTCCACTTCCTGTTCCTCCGCCCTTGAGCCCTGCCCCTCCAATCACCACCAGAACAGAACCCCACTGGTCCTCACCTACCACACCACCAACCACCATATACATTGTATCATCCGTTGTCATTTCCGCCACCTCCAAACGGACCCCTCCACCAGGGATATATTTCCCTCCCCTCCTCTATCAGCGTTCCGATAAGACCACTCCCTCCGTGACTCCCTCATCAGGTCCACATCCCCCCACCAACCAAACCTCCACTCCCGGCACCTTCCCCTTCAACCGCAAGAAATGCAAAACATGCTCCCATACCTCCCCTCTTACTTCCCTCCAAGGCACCAAGGGATCCTTCCATATCCACCACAAATTCACCTGCACCTCCGCACACATCATTTACTGCATCCGCTGCACCTGATGTGGCCTCCTCTATATTGGGGTGACAGGCCGCCTACTTGCGGAACGTTTCAGAGAACACCTCTGGGACACCCGGACCAACCAACCCAACCACCCCGTAGCTCAACACTTCAACTCCCCCTCCCACTCCACCTTGGGCTCCTCCATCACCAGACCATAGCAACACGACTGCTGGGGGAAGAGTGCCTCATCTTCTGCCTAGGAACCCTCCAACCACAAGGGATGAACTCAGATTTCTCCAGTTTCCTCATTTCCCCTCCCCCCACCTTGTCTCAGTCCCAACCCTCGGACTCAGCACCACCTTCCTAACCTGCAATCTTCTTCCTGACCTCTCTGCCCCCACCCCCACTCCGGCCTATCACCCTCACCTTAACCTCCTTCCACCTATCGCATTTCCAACACCCATCCCTCAAGTCCCTCCTCCCTACCTTTTATCTTAGCCTGCTTGGCACACTTTCCTCATTCCTGAAGAAGGGCTCATGCCTGAAACATCGATTCTCCTGTTCCTTGGATGCTGCCTGACCTGCTGCGCTTTTCCAGCAACACATTTTCAGCTAAAGATAAGAACAGCAATGTTAAGAATTAATTCATGGGAGTTGTTTGCCAGGTAATTGTAACTACATTCTGGCACAGAAATATTGATGACTTGTAAGGAAGGCTTGACAAGGGAGGTTGATGGCCCAGTGATATTAGACTATTCATTCAGAGAACCACATCTTGGGGACATTGGCAAATAGTGGATAATGAATTCAGTAAAAATCTAGAATTAAGAGTTTAGTGATGATGCTGAAACTATTGTCAATTTTTGGAAAAACCTACCAGGTTCACTAATGCACTTTAGTGAAGAAAACTGTTACTCTTACCTGATCTTGCCTACATGTGACTCCAGAACCACAATAATGTGATTGACTCTCAACTGCTCTCTTGGCAATTAGGGATGGACAATAAATGCTGGCCTAGCCAGTAGTGCGTGCATCCCATGAATGAATAACAAACAGAATGAGATTTAATCTATGTATAAATTGAATAAATCAAAGGTAACCCAGAAGATGAAATAGATGTCAAGAATTTTCAGGTTATTTTCTTAGAGCAACAGAGCCAACCATAGAGTAGGCTGTTTTAGGCCTGATAATGCATAAGAGGCAGGCGTAATTAGTTCACTTGTAGTAAAGGAGTCTCTAAATTAAAATTATCAAAACATGATGGCTTGTCTGGAGAACTTAGGTTTCCTAGCACCAGTTGTGATCTGAGTCTGAGGTGGAGTCCAACAACTGCTGCAGATTCCCTAGTATTAATACTAATCTAGGCGCTGTCAGTACTTTCTCAGACTTTCCCAAGAGGATTTGAGTTATAGGGAGACAGTAAATAGGCTGGGGCTGTTTTCCCCTGAGGCTTAGGGATGACCTTATTGAGGTTTATAAAACTATGAGGGGCATAGATAGGATAATTAGACAAGGTCTTTTTCCTGTGGTGGGCGAGTCCAGAACTAGGGGGCATAGGTTGAGGGTGAGAGGGGGTAGATGTGAAAGGGACCTAAGGAGCAACTTTTTCATGCAGATGGTGGTACGGGTATGGAATGAGCTGCCAGAGAAAGTGATAGAGGCTGGTATAATTGCAACGTTTAAAAGGCATCTGGATGGGTATATGAATAGGAAAGGTTTAGAGGGATATAGGCCAAGTGCTGGCAAATGGGACTAAATTAGGTTAGGATGTTTAGACACCATGGATGAGTTGGACCAAAGGGCCTGTTCCCGTGCTGTATAGCTCTATGACTTGATGACTCTAACATTCCATTGTACAGAAAACCATCCTCCAGGTGGCTATGATGGAAAAGGATAGACCTGATCTAAAAGTTAAAGTCCTAACTTGGAAGAAGACCAGTGTTGACAATATTAGCCAATAACTTTCAAACATTGATTAGGGCAGAATTTCACAGGTAAAGGGTGAGTAGGAAAATGGGAAGCCTTGAAAAATTAGATATTAAGAGTCCAGAGACAACTTGTTCCTGTTGGGGTGAAAAAGAAAGGCTGAAAGATGTAGGGAATGCTGGATGACAAGAGAAATTGAGGTTTTAGTTAAGAAAAAGAAGGAAGCCTATGTTAGATATAGGCAGCAGGGATTGAATGAATCCCTAGAAAAGTATAAGGGTGAAAAAATATACTTAACAGGGAAATCAGGAGAGCAAAAAGGGGACATGAGATAGCTTTGGCAAAGGAGAATCCAAAGGAATTCTGCATATATATCAAGGACAAAAGAGTAACTAGGAAAAGAATAGGGCCCCTGAAAGATCATGTTTTGATTCATAGAATTCCTACTGTGCAGAAGCAGGCCATTCAGCCCATCAAATCCGCACCAACACTCAGAAACAAATCCCATCAAGACTCATCCCATTACCCTGAATTTACCATGGTTAACCCTAGAACTGTAAGAAATGGGAGAGATGTAAACAAGTATTTTGCATCAGTATTTACTGTGGAGAATGATATGGAAGCTAGAGAACTTGGGGAAATACATAGCGACATTTCAAAAAGTACTCGTACTATGGAGGTGAAGATGCTAGTGTCTTAAAGCGTCTAAAGATGGATAAATCCTCAGGACCTGAACAAGTGTATATGAGAACTTTGTAAGAAACTAGGGAAGTGATTGCTGGGCCCCTCGCCAAGATCTTTGTATCATTGCTGCTTCAGGTGAGGTGCCAGTAGACTGGAGGTTGGCTAACGTGGTGCCATTATTTAAAAAAGGAGGTAAGGACAAACCAGGGAGTTATAGACCTGTGAGCCTGACATCAGTGGTGGGAAAGTTGTTGGAGGGGATTCTGAGGGACGGGATTTTCATGTATTTGGGAAGGGAAAGACAGTTTAGGGATAAAATGGTTTCTGCTTCAAAAATCGTGTCTCACTAACTTGATTGAGTTTTTGAAGAAATAAAAAAGAGGATTGATGAAGGCACTGTGTTGGATATGATTTATATCTGTATTTACTTCAGTAAGGTGTTCAACAAGGTTTTACATGATAGACTGGTTGTTAAGGTTAGATCACATGGAATACAAGAACTCGCCATTTAGATACAGAACTGACTGCAAGGTAAGAGTCAGACGATGGTAGTGGACGGTTGCTTTCTGGACTGGAGGCCTGTGACTAGCAATGTACCTCAAGGATCAATGCTGGGTCCACTGTTCTTCTAAATCATAGAAATGATTTGGATATCGGAGCAATGGTTAGTAAGTTTGCAAATGACACCAAAATTGGTGAACAGTGAAGAAGGTTACCTCAGAGTACCTTGGGACCTTTATGAGATAGGCCAATGGACCAAGGAGATGGTGTTCAATTTTGACAAATGTGAGGTGCTGCATTTTGGAAAGGCAAATCAGACCAGGACTTATACACTTAACAGGAAAGTCCTGAGGATTATTGCCGAATAAAGAGGCCTTGGAGTGCAGGTTGAAAGTGGAGTAACAGGTAGACAGGGTAGTGAAAAAGGCATTTTATATGCTTGCCTTTATTGGTCAGTACGTTGAGTATAGGAGTTAGGAGGTCATGTTACAGCTGTATAGGACATTGGTTTGGTAACTTTTGGAATTGTAGTCTTGAGGTTTGAGGTGAGTGGGAAAAGATTCAGAAGGGACCTGAGGGGCAACTTTTTCACGTAGAAAGTGGTGCATATATGGAATGAACTGTCAGAGGAAGTGGTAGATGCTGGTATAATTACAACAATTAAAAGGCATTTAGTTGGGTATATGAATAAGAAGGTTTTAGGGGAATATGGGACAAATGCTGATAGATGAGACAAGATTTTAAAAATTCATTTGTGGCATGTACACGTTGCTGGCTGGCCAGCATTTATTGCCCATTTCTAATTGTCCTTGAGAAGGAGATGGTAAGCTGTGTTCATTAACTGCTGCAATCCACCAAGGGCGCATTGCCTCACAATGCAATCGGGAAGGAATTCCAGGATTTTAACCCAGCGACAGTGAAGGACCGGCAATATACTTCCAAATCAGGTTAGGGGGTGAACTTGAAGATGGTGGTGTTCCCATATATCTATTGCCCTTGTCCTTCTAGATGGAAGTGATTGTGGCTTTGGAAGGTACTGTCTGAGGACCTTTGGTGAATTTCTGCAATGCATCTTGAAGGTAGTGCACACTGCTGCTATTGAGCATTGATAGTAGAGGGAGTGGATGCTTAATTTACACTAATTTAGGATATCTGGTCAATATGGATGAATTGGACCGAAGGGTCAGTTTCCATGCAATACATCTCTATGACTCTATGACTCACGTGGTTCCCTGACAGCCACAACAATTGCCTTGCACTAAACCAGTTAATTTTCCACTTGTCTCATTGTCATGTCCAATCAACCATTGACATTTAACACTCAATGAACTATTTGAACTGTTTTGAAGAAATAGTACATAAGCCTATTACTACATAAGCCTATTTGGTTTAACTTCCCAGATATTGACTGGGAAAGCTATAGCTCGAGTTCGTTAGATGGGTCGGTGTTTGTCCAATATGTGCAGGAAGGTTTCCTGAAACAATATGTAGACAAGCCAACAAGAGGTGAGGCCATTCTGGATTTGGTTCTAGGTAATTTGGTTCAAGGCCAGGTGTTAGACTTGGAGGTAGGTGAGCACTTCGGGGACAGTGACCACAACTCGGTGACTTTTACTCTAGTGATGGAGAGGGATAAGTGTGCACTGCAGGGCAACAGTTATAGCTGGGGGCAGGGAAATTATGATGCGGTGAGGCATGACTTAGGATGTGTGGATTGGAAAAATAGGCTTCAAGGGAAGAACACAAATGGTATGTGGAGAATGTTCAAGGAACTGCTAATGGGTGTCCTTGATAAGTATGTACCAATCAGGCAGGGAGTAAAGGGTCTTGTGAGGGAGCCGTGGTTTAACAAGGAATTGGAATCCCTTGTGAAAGGGAAGAGGATGGCCTATGTAAAGATGAGGCGTGAAAGTTCAGTTGGGGCGATTGAGAGTTATAAGGTAGCCAGGAAGGATCTAAAGAGAGAGCTAAGAGCAGCGAGAAGGGGACATGAAAAGTCCTTAGTTGGTAGGATTAGGGAAAACCCAAAGGCTTTCTATAGGTATGTCAGAAATAAAAGGATGACTAGGGTAGGTATCGGTCCAGTCAAGGATAGTAGTGGGAAGTTGTGTGTGGAGGTGGAGGAGATTGGTGAGACACTAAATTAATACTTTTTGTCAGTATTCACTCAGGAACAGGACATTGTTGCCGATGTGAATACTGAGTCACAATTAATTAGAATGGACGGCTTTGAGATATGTAGGGAAGAGGTGTTGGAAATTCTGGAAAGGGTGAAAATAGATAAGTCCCCTGGGCCTGATGGCATTTATCCTATGATCCTCTGGGAAGCTCGGGAGGAGATAGCGGAGCCATTGGCCTTGATTTTTATGTCGTCGTTGTCTATGGGAATAGTACCAGAAGAATGGAGGATAGTGAATGTGGTCCTCTTGTTCAAGAAGGGGAGCAGGGATAGCCCGAGTAACTATAGGCCAGTGAGTCTCACTTCTGTTGTGGGCAAAGTCTTAGAGAGAATTGTAAGGGATAGGATTTATGAACATCTGGATAGGAATAATGTGATCAAGGATAGTCAGCATGGTTTTGTGAAGGGCAGATCGTGCCTCACAAACCTTATTGAATTCTTTGAGAAGGTGACCAAGGAAGTGGACGAGGGTAAAGCAGTAGATGTGGTGTATATGGATTTTAGCAAGGCGTTCGATAAGGTACCCCATGGCAGGCTAATGCAAAAACTACGGAGGTATGGCATTGAGGGTGCATTAGAGGTTTGGATTAGGAATTGGCTGGCTGGAAGGAGACAGAGGGTAGTAGTTGATGGTATAGGTTCATCTTGGAGCGCAGTTACTAGCGGTGTTCCACAAGGATCTGTTTTGGGACCATTGCTGTTTGTCATTTTTATAAATGACCTGGAGGAGGGGCTTGAAGGCTGGGTGAGCAAGTTTGCGGATGACACAAAAGTCAGTGGAGTTGTGGACAGCGAAGAAGGATGTGGCAGGTTACAGCGCGATATAGATAAGTTGCAGAGCTGGGCAGAAAGGTGGCAAATGGAATTCAATGTAGCTAAGTGTGAAGTCATTCACTTTGGTAGGAGTAACAAGAAGATGGATTACTGGGCTAATGGTAGACTACTTGGTAGTGTGGATGAGCAGAGGGATCTTGGTGTCCATGTACACAGATCTTTGAAAGTTGCCACCCAGGTAAATAGTGCTGTGAAGAAGGCATATGGTGTACTGGGCTTTATTGGTAGAGGAATTGAGTTCCGGAGTCCTGAGGTCATGTTGCAGTTGTATAAGACTCTGGTGCGGCCTCATCTGGAGTATTGTGTGCAGTTTTGGTCGCCATACTATAGGAAGGATGTGGAGGTATTGGAACGAGTGCAGAGGAGGTTTACCAGGATGTTGCCTGGCATGGTAGGAAGATCGTATGAGGAAAGGCTGAGGCACTTGGGGCTGTTTTCATTGGAGAAAAGAAGGTTTAGGGGAGATTTGATAGAGGTGTACAAGATGATTAGGGGTTTAGATAGGGTTGACAGTGAGAACCTTTTTCCGCTAATGAAGTCAGCTGTTACTAGGGGACACAGCTTTAAATTAAGGGGTGGTAGGTATAGGACAGATGTTCGGGGTAGATTTTTTACTCAGCAGGTTGTGAGTTCATGGAATGCCCTGCCAGTAGCAGTGGTGGACTCTCCCTCTTTATGGTCATTTAAGCGGGCATTGGACAAGCATATGGGGGTTATTGGGCTAGTGTAGGTTAGGTAGGCTTTGGTCGGCGCAACATTGAGTGCCGAAGGGCCTGTACTGCGCTGTATTTTTCTATGTTCTATGTTCTATGTTTGTCAAGGATTGCATTATCAGTCAAGGATTGCATTATTATGAGCTTTCTTCATCACTCACAATGACCATGAGCAGATAGTACTCTGATTTCTGCTATGTGTGGTGTGGCCAAAGTCATGTTATCTGCTGTTTTGATTAATGACATTAATCAAGGTGTGGACATTAATTCTTTAATCATTGCCTCATCAGAACGAAGAGCTTCAGCAGCCAGCAGATTTTGTGTGCCAAGCAGTGGTAATGAATATCCCCGTACATCCTCGCCACGGAAGCGATTGAAAGCATGTGGTCCATGTAAGTTGCAGATCAATCTAAAGAAACAACTATTTAGAGGTACCCTAGTGATATTGAGTCAATGTTGGAGTAAAATGTGTGGAAACGGGTTATCACATAGCTCACCATAGAATCATGCAACGATGCATCTTAAAAGAAGAACGCACCTATAATGCCAATGGTCCCATACATTAATGAAAAATGGCAAAGTTGCTGTAGTAACTTAAGAGGACTACAACTTAAAGGATCTTAAGACTGGTGGTGGTTTAACCTGAGGGTCACCAGGCCTCTGGTAAGGAGAGAATTTGAGAAAGAGAGTCTTTTATGGTTACCTCAGCTGGTAACCATGAAGGACTCAAACCATCCAGCTTCTTTATTAATATAAATTCTAAATAGTTGGGGCCTCAGCACTGATCCTTAGAGTACCTCATAACATACTGCCTGCCCACCTGCAAATGTCCCACATTCTGATTCTTGTACATTGACTATTTGTTTATCCATGCTAAGGAATCACCTCTATTTCCATGAACTATTAATGTTTGTGTTAATCTTTGATATGTCATCTAATCAAATCCTTTTTAGAAATTCCAGTAAACTACAGCTACTGGTTTCCCTTTATCTACTCCACTAATTACATCTTCAAATAACTTTAGTAAGAATGTCAAACATGATTTGCCCTTTGTATAACAATGTTAATTTTTCCAACAATGCTCTGGCATTCTAAGTGCATTATTAAAACTTCTTCCATCATCAGTTCTGACACTTTCCTGAAAACTAGATGACCTCTCTCACTCCTTTCATGGAATGTGAAGTTATTTTTGCTAACATCTAATTTGGTGCAATTGGTCCAGAATCTGCAGAATTGTGGAAAATTACAGTAGCTGCATTCACTCTCTCTGCAGCTATGTTTTTTAGAACCTGAAGACATAGGCCATTATATCCTGAGGATGTGACAGATTTTAGATGCTTGAGTTTTCACAGTACTTTTTCTTTTGATATTAATATGTTTAATTTTGGCACTCTTATAAGCCTCTATTACTCACTTTTGGAATGCAATTTGGTCTTCTACAGTGAAAAGAGTCACAAAGGATGGTATCTTCTGCTGTCTTCCATGGGAAGGATGGTAGCAAATGTGAGCTCTGCCCCCTTCCAATCAGCACCTCACTTAAGCCCATGGAACGATTACCTGTGGATACCCTACCCACACTACTGTGATATGAGTCCTTTGTGGGATAATTCATATCCAATTAAGGGCCACCTTCTGTTGCTGCTGATATTAGCCCAGTGGTAGTAATCCCTGTTACCACACAGGTGCTTGTGGTCTTCCCAGGGAGATGAAAGAGGAGTCCCTTGTACGAAGGCTATCGGGGCCTGATTGAAGGATTAGGCATTGGGAGGGAGGTGGTTCACTGCTTGAACCCTATACATTGCTGTTGAACCCTTTACATTGCCCTCACTTGTAATTCTCCAAAATCTTTGAACATGCTCCATCACATACCTCTTACTTGCTTTGCTCTTTCAAGGACCTCTTGTGGGCATCATAAAGGCAACAGACACTGCTTACTTCCTTTCAGTGATACTGAACACAAAAACTTCCAACCTCTGATTAGCTAGCATCATTCAAAGATAGATATCCCAGCCCTTGGTTCTTGATCCTGGGTAAGACCTGTCAGTACCTTCTCATCTAGCTGACTGGCAAGTAATGTCAATGAGTCTCCTTGAAGAAAGATAATGTAGATAACAGGCTGAGTTACCAGCTGCTAGCAAAGGCTCCCATGGACTCTAGTAATTTCACCCCAAAATGCTTTCTTCACTACTCTCCTTTTTATCTACTTGTAAAAGTATTGAGAATATTTTTATAGTCCTAGCATTACTTTTATTTTCTATTTTGTCCTTTTTTAACCATCTTCTGGTGGCCCTTTAATGGTTCTAAAGTACACTTAATTCTCAGACTCACTTACTATTCTTTGCAAAAAATATAACCCCATCTTTTAATCTAATATTGCGCTTAATATCTTTAGTAAGTCATGAATGAATCTTTCTAGATCAGCTTTTGTTTTTCAGTGCAATATATTTGTCTTGAACATTTTGAATTGTTTCTTTAAATTTTACAACCTGTTTATTTCCCACCGTACATTTTAGACTGTAAGGTGTAAGGGCAGAAGTAGGCCATTCGAGTCTGCTAAACAATTCAGTGAAATCAGGCTGATCTGATTATTCTCCACTCCATTTTTCTGCCTTATCTCCATAACTCTTCATCTCCCTACTGATTAAAAATCTGTCTCTCTCAGCCTTAAATATGCTTAATGAACCAACTTTGACCATGACCCCACCATGACCCTTCTGATCAAAATCGCTCACAATGTCCATGACCTCATTGCCTCTGGTGATCTACCCTCCATTGCCTTCAACCTTATAGTTGTACAGCAGCCCATTACCTGGTTCTATCTGCTCACCAAGCCCAGTTACTCTGGCAAACCCATTGTCTCTGCATGCTCCAGCCTCACAAGACTTATTTCTTCCTATCTTGACTTCATCTTCTTCCCCTTGATTCAGACACTTCTCACCTATATCCGCAACACTAACCAAGCATTCCACCTATTCAATAACTTCCAGTTCCCTGTCCCCCAGTGCTTTATCTTCACTATGGACGTGCAGTCCTAATAAAATCTATACCCTACAAGGATAGCCTTCAAGCCCTCAGCTTTTACCTCTCCAACAGATGCATCCACTTCTCCCTCCAACAATACCTTCTTACACCTCGCCAAACTAGTCCTCACCCTTCATAACCTTTCCTTTAACTCTTTTCATTTCCTCCAAATCCAGGTGGTGGCATGGGCACTCGGATGGGCCCTAGTAATGCCTGCATTTTTGTCAGCTATGTCGAATAGTCCCTCTTCCTAGGTTCGGTTCCCCAATTCTCCCGCTGTTACATTGATGACTGCACCTGTGCTGCATCTTGCACCCATGCAGAACTGGAACAGTTCAACGACTTTGCCTGCAACTTTCACCCTGCACTTAAATTCACTTGATCTATCTCGGACACCTCCCTCCCCTTTCCTAATCTCTCCATTTCCATTTCTGGCAAGTCTGCAGACAGACATTTACTATAAACCCGCAGAATCCCATAACTACCCGGACTCTACCTCCTCCTACCCGGTATCCTGCAAGAACTCCATCCCGTTTTCCTAATTCCTCCACCTCCACTGCATCTGCTCAGACAAGAAGACATTCCACTCCCGTGCATCCCAGATGTCCATCTATTTGGAACAACTTGCCGTTCCCCACTTTGTCATCCAGAAACCATCCACTGCATCTCGTCCATTCCCCATTCCACTGGTCTAAATACACACCCACCCCACCCCCCTCCAAATAAAGCCAGGGTCCCCCTTGTCTTCACCTACCTCCTTACCAGTCTCTGCACCCAATGTATCATCCTTAAGCACTTCTGCCAACCCCAATTAGACCCCACCACCAAGACAACCTTCCCTTCCCCACCACTCCATGCCTTCCTTCCGCAAGGACCATTCCCTTTGCCAATCCTTGGATCGTGCCACTATCCCCACCATCAACCCCTCTAGCCCCCCACCCAGCACCCCCATCCCCGAACCCCCAGGTATCTTCCCCAGCAAACTAAAACATTATTAATCTGCCGGCACACCACCGCTTATGCCTCCATCCAGGCCCTCAAACTGTCTTCCAGGTGAGACAGAGGTTCAGCTGCGTCTCCTCCAACCAAGTTTACAGTATCTGGTGGTCCTGATGTCATCTTCTCTACATTGGTGAGACTAAATTTAAATTCACCGTAATTTTAGCTGAGCATCTCTGCTGGGCCCTCAGGGGCTGACCTGACCTCCCAGTCACCATCCATTTTAATTTTCCTTCTCAGTCCCTTTCCAACATGACCATCTTTGACCTCCTCCACTACTACAGAGAATCAGACCGCAAATTGGAGGAACAACATCTCATCTTCTGCCTGGGCAGCCCACAGCCCGGAAGACCTAACATCCCATTTCAATAATCTTCCTTCCCATCCCCTGACTCTCTTTCCAGTCCTTCCCTCTCTCTTCCATTCCTCTGATCAACCTTTTCTTCCAGCTACCAACTGGATTCATTCCTCCCATTGACCAACCAGGTCATACCGTCTACCTGTGTTCACCTATCCCTTCTTCACCACCTTCCCCCCACTCCCACCCCTTTATCTGAAGCTCCCCTTACACCTACCCCCAGTCCTGAACTAGGCTTAGACCCAAATTGTTGACTGCTCCACCTCCTGATGCTGCCTTGCTTGCTGTGTTCTTCCAGCCTCCTGCTTGTCCATCTTGGAGTCCAGCATCTGTAGTTGTTTTTTGTTTCGAGCTTTGACAGTTTTCAGCAGGAATCAATTCCATAGATTTATGATCTCTGAGAAAAGAAAATCCTCCTTGACTCTGCCTCAAATAGGGGACTTCTTATTCTGAAATTATGCCCTTTGGTGCTGAAATCTCCTACCAGGGTAAACCATTTTTCCACATTTTCTATGTTTTGATAAAGTCACCCCTCATTTTCCTAAACATGCACAATCTACTCAAAGTTCATATTCCATTTGTTTTCCCTGTTATCTGTTAAACTTGGATGCTTTTTTGTGATTTAGTCTATCTACCCTGAAGAAGGGCTCATGCCCGAAATGTCGATTCTCCTGCTCCTTGGATGCTGCCTGACCTGCTGCGCTTTTCCAGCAACACATTTTCAGCTCTGATCTCCAGCATCTGCAGTCCTCACTTTCTCCTATATATCCAATCAACCTTAACTAGTTCTCCCCTCATATGATAGGCCATACTTAAGTTTAAGGTTTTTGTAAGTGATTGAAAAATGTTATTTTCAAACTTAATGTGAAGTTGAATTGTGTTATGATTACTGTTTCCCTTTTGATCCTTTATATGGTATTACTAATTAACCCAGCTTCATCACTTAACACTGGAACTTAAAAATAAACTTTAAGTTAGTCAATTCCATGAGATATTTCTCCAGGAAGCATTCACAAAAGCTTTCTTACAAATGTGTCTTCCAACTATGTTTTCCACTTTGAATGATCGAGTCTTTATGAAGATTTAAAGCCCACAGCTAATACATTGTCTTTGTTTCAAGTTTCAATAGTATAACACTGGCAGGAAGTTATAAAGTACTCCCACCAGAATTTCCTGACCCCTTCAACTCTGCATCTCAGCCTCTGTTAATTCTTCTTCTTGATTTTTCTGAGCCTTTTTCACGAATGCCCTTATGTCATCCTTTATTATCAGGGTTATCCTACTGCTTTTTACTTTCTGCATGTCTTTGCAAAATAGTATTAATTTCCCAACCTTTGTGCCCTCATTATGCATGCTTGGTCTAAGCCAAGTCTTTCATACTAGATAAAATATCACGGAAAGTATATAATGTCCTGGTGTCAGTGTTGGACTGGGTTGGACAATTTTGGATTACTTGTTACTTTGGTTCAACCTTTGTCATATGAGTCTTATACATATCATGTTTTTCCAGCTTGTCTCTATCATCTTATTTTTGATTTTTTGTAATTATCCCTCTGCCTCAATTAATCAGATCACAGGTCATCTCTTCACTTGCTATTCAACTGCTGACACTTTACTCACACTGTTTGACACTTTTGATCATCTGTAAAGACTTGTTATTTAGCCTGTTGACACTCCACTCACACCATTTGTAATATCTTTTGACACTCTTAATTACCTGGAATTATCTTGCAATGACTCTCTACCTATAAATCTTACCTGTTTGCTTCCCTCTACTTCACCTGCCGAAGGAGCAGCACTTTGAAAGCTTATGATTTCAAACAAACCTGTTGGTCTATAAGCTGGTGTTGTGTGACTTCTAACATAAAAGGTAAATTACAGAGATTTCATAAAGTAACAATTAATTCACTGTGCCAATGTAAAAGTGAATCCCATAGATCTCATCCTATTAACCTACTTCATTCCTGACCCATAAGGCAGTGGGCTTACTTACTCAGAGATAGGGGTTTGGTTTGTCACTACCAGAATATAGACACATGTCAGTAGATCCAAAACTACAAACCTATGAATCATCCTCTGAGCATCATGTAATTTAACCTGGGTGTCTGAGGTACCAAGTCTACATATGCCACTATCATGCAGTACTATGTAGAGCTTGCTGATGAATAGGCTGTGTACTATTGGTGACAGATTAATGCACTTGGATCTCTTAGTTACTAGTTGCACTGCTAGCCAGTACTCTTCCAGAAATTAAAGGCAGGAAATGAATATCAGCCTTGCCAATGATGCCCAAAGGCAGGAATGAAGTTTAAAAAAGACTTTCCAAAGACACATATTAACTGTACTTTAATGTCAATTCAACATCAATATAGATGTTTGAAGCAATTGTTTCTATTCTGTTCAATAATATTAGGTCAAGCTCGAAGGAAGGCCAAGAAAAGAAACTGTGCATGCCGTCGATGAGGTAGGCTGTAGAAGCAATAGACATAAAATCTGAAATATATAAAGGATTTTCTTGGATTAAAATGCTCTTTTCATAGCATTCCAGTGATATAGAACCATTAATAGTTCTTCAACCTCTATCATGGAAGAATGAGATGCGAGATTGTCAAGGCAGACAAGACAGGTTTTATTGGGTCTATGCTAAAAGAGCAATGGATGTCCTTGCCTACAGAAAGCAAAGTGATTCATTGCTGGTCTATTTTTCCTAAAATAAAGAGGCAAAGTGCATCTTGTTTAATGCAATATACCAATAATTGGGGCATACAGCTTATGTACCTGGTTATTGCACCAACACTGTAATTCATGTACAGCACAACTCATTCGTGTGGTAGGCAAAATATCTTTTTGGCTTAACAGCAACATTCTGTTGGTGGGAAATACCATCTGTGTTGCTATTGGTGTGATGTCAGGTGTGCAATTTATAAATATTTTAGTTGGATTCTTGAATTTTGAACTCAAGGCATACAGATTTTCTGCTAAAGGGCTTAATGATTAACGCATCAGTATTTCTACAGTACGTTGATTTCTTTTAAAGCATTGGATGAGAGCAACATACTCTGGGTAGTAAATGTATTTTGTTTACATTGGGAGAGTTAAGAAATTAACAAAGTAAATATTGTGGCGCATTTGGCTTTCAGGCAGCAGATACTAGAATTGCTTTTTTCAGTTTTGGAGAAGCACTCACAGCTTAGAATCATAGATTTCCTACAGTGTGAAAACAGGCCCTTTGGCCCAACAAGTCCACACCGACCCTTCGAAAAGTATCTCACCCAAACCTCTTGCACTACCCTTTTACTCTACAACTCTCCCTGACTAATGCACCTAAACTACATATCCCTGAACATGATGGGCAGGGATATAGCTTGGAACGAAAAACATGTTAGTGTCAGTTTGGCACAGTTTGTAAAAGAGTTGGCTGAATCTGGATGTGTAAAACTGTAGTTTTTGAGAAAGGGAGGTGGTTTAGGACTGTTGAGGAGTAGGTTACTGCAGTGTAAGGAGTTTAATATAAAAATTTCAGAACCGAAGTACTTGGCTAAAACCCTGAAGGTGTTGTTTGAAGCTGAGAAAATATAAGCTTAATTGTATGAAAATCCAGGAAAATTCTCAAGATAGAAGGTGAAGCTGCAGTTAAATTAAGCTTTATGCATGTGAAAGAGAGATTCTGTCTGGTGTGAGCACTGGGAAGGAGTATTTCAAGGATACATGGGAGTGTATTTTACCATGTGTTTCTAAATATTAAAATTTTTGTCACATTTATTTTATCTTAATTTCTTCTGTTTTATTGTAAAAATTGAATCTACAGCATTGCGTGCTTGTGTTTTAGCGGGAGACCACCTCGTTAAAGCCAAAATCAAAAGAACTATCAAGCCTGCTTTCAATCTGGGATCTGGGATTAAGAAAGCGAATGCAATGTTGTCTGATTAAGAAAGCGAATGCAATGTTGTCTCTTATCTCAAGAGGGTTGGAATATAAAAGCAGAGATGTACTACTAAGACTTTATAAAGCTCTGGTTAGGCCCCATTTGGAGTACTGTGTCCAGTTTTGGTCCCCACACCTCAGGAAGGACATACTGGCACTGGAACGTGTCCAGCGGAGATTCACACGCATGATCCCTGGAATGACAGGTCTAGCATATGAGGAACGGCTGAGGATACTGGGATTGTATTCGTTGGAGTTTAGAAGATTAAGGGGAGATCTAATAGAGACATACAAAATAATACATGGCTTTGAAAAGGTGGATGCTAGAAAATTGTTTCTGTTAGGCGAGGAGACTAGGACCCGTGGACACAGCCTTAGAATTAGAGGGGGTCATTTCAGAACGGAAATGCGGAGACATTTCTTCAGCCAGAGAGTGGTGGGCCTGTGGAATTCATTGCCACGGAGTGCAGTGGAAGCCGGGACGCTAAATGTCTTCAAGGCCGAGATTGATAGGTTCTTGTTGTCGAGAGGAATTAAGGGCTACGGGGAGAACGCTGGCAAGTGGAGCTGAAATGTGCATCAGCCATGATTGAATGGCGGAGTGGACTCGATGGGCCGAATGGCCTTACTTCCACTCCTATGTCTTATGGTCTTATGGTCTTATCTGACTTGTACAGTTATATTATCAGCTGGGATCATAACACTGCCTAGTAGAAATGTGAAATGAAAAGTTTCATCATATGAAGGATTACATCATCTTATAAGGAACAATAGGACAACCTGGGTTTGTACCCATTGGAGATTTGACAAATGAGAGGTGATCTTATTGAAATACAGAAGGTCTTGGGGGGTGGGGGAGGGGGTGGGGGAGGAATACCAGGATGAATGCTGAATGGTTATTTCCCTTTTGTGGCACTATTCAGTTTAAAGATATGGGAGTTTCCATTGAAGATTAGATGAAAAAAATCTCATTTCTTGGAGAGTGGTGAATCTTCGAACCTCTCTTTCCTAGAGAGTGGTGGAGCCAGTGTTATTGAGTACTTTTTAGGCAAAGAGAGATAAATTATTTTCTAACATGAGTCAAAAGGTTATCAAGAATAAACAGTACAGTGAAGTTGAGACCACAGTTAATCATTCCGAACTTATTGGAAGGGGCATTAGGCCTGAGAGGCTGAAAATCCTAACTTCTGCTCTTGATTCATATATTTATGATTTCTTTATCAGTCCAAATCCAAAAAGAATTGATTGGTATCTCCAATATGAAGAATGGAAATTAAGGAGGTCTGAGAGGCATAGAACATTGAACATAGAACAGTACAGCACAGAACAGGCCCTTCAGCCCACGATGTTGTGCCGACCACTGATCCTCATGTATGCACCCTCAAATTTCTGTGACCATATGCATGTCCAGTAGTCTCTTAAATGTCCCCAATGACCTTGCTTCCACAACTGCTGCTGGCAACGCATTCCATGCTCTCACAACTCTCTGTGTAAAGAACCTGCCTCTGACATCTCCTCTATACTAAAGTGGGCGGCACGGTGGCACAGTGGTTAGCACTGCTGCCTCACAGCGCCAAAGACCCGGGTTCAATTCCCGCCTCAGGCGACTGACTGTGTGGAGTTTGCACGTTCTCCCCGTGTCTGCGTGGGTTTCCTCCGGGTGCTCCGGTTTCCTCCCACAGTCCAAAGATGTGCAGGTCAGGTGAATTGACCATCCTAAATTGCCCGTAGTGTAGGTAAGGGGTAGATGTAGGGGTATGGGTGGGTTGCGCTTCGGCGGGGCGGTGTGGACTTGTTGGGCTGAAGGGCCTGTTTCCACACTGTAAGTAATCTAATCTAATACTTTCCTCCAACCAACTTAAAACTATGACCCCTCGTGTTAGTCATTTCTGCCCTGGGAAATAGTCCCTGGTTATCAACTCTATCTATGCCTCTCATTATCTTGTATACCTCAATTAGGTCCCCTCTCCTCCTCCTTTTCTCCAATGAAAAAAGTCTGAGCTCGGTCAACCTCTCTTCATAAGATAAGCCCTCCAGTCCAGGCAGCATCCTGGTAAACCTCCTCTGAACCCTCTCCAAAGCATCCACATCTTTCCTATAATAGGGCGACCAGAACTGGACGCAGTATTCCAAGTGCAGTCTAACCAAAGTTTTATAGAGCTGCAGCAAGATCTCACAACTCTTAAACTCAATCCCCCTGTTAATGAAAGCCAAAACATCACATGCTTTCTTAACAATCCCTGTCCACTTGGGTGGCCATTTTAAGAGATCTATGTACCTGCACACCAAGATCCCTCTGTTCCTCCACACTGCCAAGAACCCTATCCTTAATCCTGTACTCAGCTTTCAAATTCGACCTTCCAAAATGCATCACCTCACATTTATCCAGGTTGAACTCCATCTGCCACCTCTCAGCCCATCTCTGCATCCTGTCAATGTCCCGCTGCAGCCTACAACAGCCCTCTATACTGTCAACGACACCTCCAACCTTTGTGTCGTCTGCAAACTTGCTGACCCATCCTTCAATCCCCTCATCCAAGTCATTAATAAAAATTACAAACAGTAGAGGCCCAAGGACAGAGCCCTGTGGAACACCACTCATCACAGACTTCCAGGCAGAATATTTTCCTTCTATTACCATTCGCTGTCTTCTGTTGGCCAGCCAATTCTATATCCAGACAGCTAAGTTCCCCTTTATCCCATTCCTCCTGACCTTCTGAATGAGCCTACCATGGGGAACCTTATCAAATGCCTTGCTGAAGTCCATATACACCACATCCACGGCTCGACCCTCATCAACTTTTCGAGTCACATCCTCAAACAACTCGATAAGGTTTGTGAGGCATGACCTACCCCTCACAAAGCCGTGTTGACTGCATTTAATCAAGCCAGGCTCTTCCAGATAGTCATAAATCCTATCCCTCAGAATCCTTTCTAACACCTTGCAGACGACAGACGTGAGACTTACTGGTCTGTAATTGCCGGGGATTTCCCTATTTCCTTTCTTGAAGAGAGGAATTACATTTGCCTCTCTCCAGTCCTGAGGTACGACTCCAGTGGAGAGTGAGGATGCAAAAATCTTCGCAAGTGGTGAAGCAATTGCATTTCTCATTTCCCAAAGCAGTTGAGGACAAATCTGGTCCGGGCCTGGTGACTTGTCAATCTTAATGTTTGATAAAATTTTCAGCACATCAGCTTCCTCTATCTCTATCCATTCCAGCATGCACACCTGCTTTTCAAAGGTTTAATTCACTACAAAGTTCGTTTCTTTCGTAAAGACAGAAGCAAAAAACTCATTTAGGGCTTCCCCTACCTCCTCAGACTCCACACACAAATTCCCTGTGCTATCCCTGATTGGCCCTACTCTTTCTTTGACCATTCTCTTATTCCTCACGTAAGTGTAAAATGCCTTTGTGTTCTCCCTAATCCGTTCTGCCAAGCCTTTCTTGTGCCCCCTCCTGGCTCTCCTCAGACCATTTTTGAACTCCTTCCTCGCCTGCCTGTAATCCTCTAGAGCTGAGCTTGACCCTAGCTTCCTCCACCTTATATAAGCTACCTTGTTCCTTTTGACGAGAAGCTCCACTGCTCTCGTCATCCAAGGTTCTTTTATCTTACCGCTTCTTGCCTGTCTCAGAGGGACATATTTATTCATCACTTGCAACAACTGTTCCTTAAACAGTCTCCAAATGTCTATAGTGCCTTTACCATGGAACAATTGCTCCCAATCCATGCTTCCTAACTCATGTCTAATCGCATCATAGTTTCCTCTTCCCCAATTAAATATCCTCCCATTTTGCCTAATCCTCTCCTTCCCCATAGCCATATTGAATGTGAGGCAGTTGTGGTCATTATCACCAAAATGCTCTCCCACCACAAGATCTCATACCTGCCCCGGCTCGTTTCCGAGCACCAAGCCTAGAATGGCCTCTCCTCTCATCGGCCTGTCAACGTACTGAGTTAGGAAACCCTCCTGAACACACCTTACAAAAACAGATCCTTCCAAACCATTTGCTCGAAGGAGGTTCCAATCAATATTGGGAAAGTTAAAGTCACCCATTACAACAACCCTACTACATCCACACTTTTCCAAAATCTGCCGACCTATGCTTTCTTCCATCTCCCTGCTGCTATTGAGGGGCCTGTAGTAAACCCCTAATGAGGTGACTGCTCCCTTGCTGTTCCTAATTTCCACCCTTATTGACTCGGTAGGCAGATCTTCCTTGACAATGGAAGCTTCTGTAGCTGTGATGCCCTCTCTGATTAGTAGTGCTACACTCCTCCTCTTTTTCCCCCCTCCCTATTCTTTTTAAATGTTCTAAACCCTGGAACATTCAGCAACCATTCATGCCCCTGAGAAACCCATGTCTCTGTTATGGCCACAACATCATAGCACCAGGTACTGATCCATGCTCTATGTTCATCACTTTTGTTCCTGATATTCCTTGCATTAAAGCAAACACACTTTAACTGATCCCTTGGTTCCTTCCCAAGAAAATACTTCCCACTAGCTGGTCTACCTCTTGCTAATTGCCTCATCTGCATCAACTCTCACATCCAGTATACAGCTCAGGTTCCCACCCCCCCGCCATACTCGTTTAAACCCTCTCAAACTACTCGAGCAAACCTTCCACCCAGGACATTGGTCCCCTCCCAGTTCAGATGCAACCCGTCCTTCTTGTACAGGTCCCACCTTCCCCAGAAGACATATCAATTATCTACATATCTGAAGCCCTCCCTCTTACACCAGCTGCGCAGCCACGTGTTAAGCTGCACCCACTCCCTGTTCCTCGCCTCACTATCTCGTGGCACTGGTAGTAAACTAGAAAACACTACTCTGTTTGTCCTGCTTTGCAGCTTCCATCCTAACTCCCTGAAATCACTTTTTATATCCTCGATCCTTTTCTTAGCTATATTATTTTTAGTGCCAATATGTAACACGATTTCTGGCTGTTTGCCCTCCCCCTTTAGAACCTTATACACCCAATCGGAGACGTCCTGGACCCTGGCACCAGGGAGGCAACATACCTTCCGGGAATCCCGATCCTGACCACAAAATCCCCTGTCAGTTCCCCTATCAAGTCCCCTACCACGAGTACTTTTCTATTCTGCCCCCTTCCCTTCTTTGCCACAGTGTCAGGCTCAGTGCCAGAGAACTGACTGCTATGGCTTTCCTCTGGTAGGTCATCCCCCCCAGCAGTATCCAAAACGGTATACTTATTGCTGAGGGGAATGTCCACAGGGGATCTCTGCACTGTCTGTCTGTCCCCTTTCCTCCCCCTATCTTTAACCCATCTATCCTTGTCCTGAGCCTTAGGAGTGACCAACTCCCGGCAACTCCTCCCTAATCCCCCCTTAGCCTCCCGAATGATCCGTATTTCATCCAGCTCCAGCTCCAATTCCCTAACACGGTTTTCAAGGAGCTGGAGTTGGGTGCACTTCCCACAGATGTAGCCAGCGGAGACGTGTGCCATGTCTCCCACCTGCCACATTCTGCAGGAGGAGCAAGCAACTGCCCCAGCATCCATACCCAACTTATCTGGACACCCACTCAGTACTAAAGTAGAAAGCTTAGTTCAAGTTGCTATAAAATTAATAACAAACTTATATTGAATAGAGGAAGTTTAGAATGAACCTTACCTTATTAACCATGTTGGCTCTGGTAGGCTGGGAAAATACACTCAAAAATTTGACAGTGGACAATCAATGATTAATATTTAAAGAAATGATATATGCTGTATAACAGAAAAAGGCCCTCCAGTCCATTAAGTCTACATTGATCAAAAGCAAGCATCTAATAATTCTAATCCTATTTTTCAGCACTCGGCCCATAGCCTTGTGTGCCTTGGCATCACAAGTGCACACATAAATACTTTTTAAATGTTGTTATGGACCAGACCAGACCCTCTGAAAATATTTTAAGAAGGTAGCCTATAATCTAATTTGTTTTTATTTGAAAAGGAGATGTGAAGTGCCAGGTTCCAGATGCAATATTACATGTGTAACTTGTTACCTTGCTCTATCTGAATGCCCTATAATCTGTACATCTTCATTTGCTATGATCTGCCATGTACTGCTCACAAAACTTAGGTACGTGTTACTACAATAAATCAAATCAAATCAAATGCATCAAATCATTTCAAATGCATAAATCAAATCATGTACTTGATGTTAAACAAAACACAACTTATTTGAACACAGTGGTTAAAATACAAAAAAAAAGAGAAATTTAGAGTAACTTAGCTTTGGAAAACCTAACCGAATAATAGATACAGGAACAATTACTAATTAACTGTTCCAATATAGTAAGGTTCTATAAACACAGCCCTTGGCAAAAAAGCAAATTCAGACACAAATTCTCAAATACAGCTCTCCCATCAAGGAGGGGTAAAAAATCAAGAGAAGATTAAGGGTGAATAGCAACTAGGAGACGTACACTGAAGCCTCTACCTCTTTTGAGATCCCAAAGGCTTCTGCTTAAAACTAAACCTAAAAACTAACTAAAAACTAGAAAGTTTGGTCTGTGAGGACTAGCCACATCCCGGCTGGCCATATCATTCCACTTTTAAAAACGCTTCAGAAAAGATTTGCGACAATGTTGCCAGGGTTGAAGGATTTGAGCTATAGGGAGACGCTGAATAGACTGGGGCTGTATTCCCTGTAGCGTCAGAGGCTGAAGGGTAACCTTATAGAAGTTTATTGAATCATGACAGGCATGGATAGGATAAATAAACAAAGTATTTTCCCCGGGATGCGGGAAGTCCAGAACTAGAGGGCATGGTTGTAAGGTGAGAAGGGAATGATTTAAAAAGGAACTAAGGGGCATGTTTTCATGCAGAGAGTGGTGCGTTTTGCAATGAGCTGCCAGAGGAAGTGGTGGAGGCTGCTACACTTTCAACATTTAAAATGCATCTGGATGAGTAAATGAATAGGAAGGGTTCAGAGGGATGTGGATTAAATGTTGACAAATAAGATTAGATATCTGGTTGGTGTGAATAGTTGGACTGAAGTTTCTGTTTCTATACTTTACAGCTCTATTACTCTGTCACAACATTTAAAAGGATGAGTATATGAACTGGAAGGGTTTAGAGGGAAATGGACCAAGTGCTGGGAAATGGGACTAGATTAGTTTAGGCTATCTGGTTGGCATGGATGAGTTGGACCAAAGGGTCTGTTTCCATGCTGTACATCTCTATGACTCTATGTCCCCCTCAGTTTCCTTTGCTCCAAGGAGAATAAACACAGTCTATCCAATCTCTCTTCATAACAAACACTCTCCAGCCAGGCAACACTCTGGTAAATCTCCTCTGTCATTTCTCCAATGCAACCACAACCCTCCTATAATGCAGATTCCACTGCTACATGTAATGCTTTTGCTATGGCCTAACCAAACATTTTATACAATTCCAGCAAAATCTCTCTGCTCTTAAAATCTGTGCCTAGTCTAATAAAGGTAAATATTCCATATGCCTTCTTCACCACTTCATCCAGCTGTCCCACTGTCTTAAGGTACCTCCATACCTAGGACACTTTGATTCCCAGGGTCCTACCATTCATCTTTTATTCCATTGCCTTCTTTGTCCTGCCCGCATTCATCACCCATACTTATCTGGGTCAAATTTCATTTATCACTGATTAGGTTATCTAACCTGCACTTCTAAATCCCCATGTAATCCATTGCTGCCCTCCTCACTATTTATTCCCTAGCCAATTTTTGTATCATCTGCAAACTTACTGACCAACCATCCTACATTCAAAACAAAATCATTCATAGATACCATGTACAGCAGGGACCCCAATAGTAATCCATGCAAAACTCCACTGGACACAGGTTTCCAAGCACAAAAACATCCCTTGATCATCATCCTCTGCTTCCTCTGCAGTTGTGCATCCATTGTGTCAAATTTCCTTGCATCCCACTGGCTCTTTCCTTCCTTATCAGTCTCCCATGCAGTACCTTATCAAAAGCCTTACTGAAGTCTAAGTAGACTAAGTCAAATGCATTGCATTCATCTGCGCAGTTGGTCAGCGCTTTGGAAAATTCAGTCCAGCTGGTCAGACTTGAAGTACCCTGCTGACTATTCTTCATTAATCCTTGAAGTAGCTTCTTGAAGGCTGGTGTCCTGTCACCAAGTTATCTTTTATTTACATGTGCAATTACATGATACTGATCCAGCTAGCTCAGAGCTAGATTCTAGAGTGACCAGAACCCCTGAGACTCCTGTTTATATTTGTCAGCCAAGACTCCTTGATTGAAACAGGTTAACATAGTCTGTGAGGTCCTCCTGGCTGACCTTGGCCCAATCACTACAGGGAGGAGAAAGTGAGGACTGCAGATGCTGGAGATCAGAGCTTAAAAATGTGTTACTGGAAAAGCGCAGCAGGTCAGGCAGCATCAAAGGAACAGGAGAAACAACGTTTCAGGCATACGCCCTTCTTCAGGAATCCACTACATCCCCCCTGCTCTAAGTCCAGGGATGTAGGTCTGCTCTTCTTTCTCTAGCTTTTCCTGGGATGTTTTTACATGAGGTTCAGTTCTTTTGCCTCTGCCTCAGATACTGGCAGTGTGTGCTTGAAAATAGCCCACCTGTTGTGCTTGGAGCATCTTGGCAGAAATTCATCTTCATCTTCAGAAGGTAATGGCATTGAGGCTGCAGCATCTGCTGTATCCATCTTGTCCTCAAAGGTTTCTTCAAAGCTGGGTAGAAGGGGGATCTCACAAGTTCTGACAGCCTTGCCACATGTTCTGTGAGGTTTGGGTATGCTTTGCTACTGCCCTATTTGTGAAATTGCAGCTTTCATGTGTTCTATGGGCTTATTCAGAACCCCCTCTCTCATCTGAACTTTGCATATCACAGGACCTGACCTCACATCAACCATGCCTGTTACTTACACAGGGCCATTTCGGTGGATTTGACATCAGACTATGTCCACTGAAGAAAACTGCCTATCCCACTTGGAGGATTCTTCTGTCCGGCAATACTGATGCCGTTTCACCCTTCCTCCAGGTTTGGGAAGATCAGGTTTAACCTGCTGCAGAATCTTCTCCCAATTAGCAAGTCTTTCCCGATAGTTGCATGAGCATTGTCCTAGAATCAAAAAGCAATCAGGACAGTTTAGTATTGAATGAAGCTGTAGGCTGTTTCTTTAAGTCTGCCTTTTAAGTTTGGACTGCTCTTTATGCCCGGCCGTTGCACGATGATGGTATGGACTGACTAGAACCTCTGCAACTCCTATTTATTTCTGCCAGCCAGGAGTCCCGGATTGGACCAGGTTAATGGTCCCAAAGAGGAACTCCTATTCTATGTAGTTCATCTGGCCGACCTCATTCCAATCACTACATCCCTGTCACTCAAAGTGTAGATTAATTCTGTCCCTCTGAATTGCTTCCAATAGTCAGCCCACCACTGAAGTCAGACTGATGAGCCTGTAGTTTCCTAACTTATTCCTTCCTCCTTTCTTGGATAACTATATCACATTGTCTGTCCTCCAGTCATCTAGCATCTCTCCTGTGGCCAGAGAGGAATTGAAAATTATTGACAACGCGCCCGCTGTATCTTTTGTTCCCTCACCTTGGATACATTTTATCCTGCTGTGCCGATTCATTTATCTTAAGCCTAGCAGACCACTCAGAACCACATCTCAGTTTGTTGTAATTTTAAAAATTATATCATAGTCTTTCTCCATAATTTCTATACCCTCATCATCCCTCTCACTAGTGAATACCAACACAAAGTATTCATTTAGAACCCTTCTATTTGTTCCAGCTCTGCCCATTCTATAGTTGTCCTTTTACCCTTAATGTACTCGTAAACTCGTTAGGATTACCTGGTATTCTCTTTTCACTTGTTAATTGTTACCATCAGCCGGGATTATAACATTAGTGAACATAAAGACAGACTGTAGAAACTTGTTTAAGCCTGTGAAAAGGTGATTAGCGAGTTTTGAGAAGATTTGTAGCTCAGATTAAGGTTCTGGGTGTAAGTTTGCTTGCTGAGCTGGAAGGTTCATTTTCAAACGTTTCGTCATCACACTAGGTAACGTCATCAATGAGCCTCCGGTGAAGCGCTGGTTTTATGTCCCGCTTTCTATTTATTTATATAGGCTTCCTTCATTGTGGTGATGTCATTTCCTGTTCTTTTTCTAAAAAGGTGGTCGATGGGGTCCAAGATCTCATTGAATGGCAGAGCAAACTTAGTGATCTTAATGGTTGACTTCTGTTCTATGTCTTGTGGTATTGCGATGGAGGTACTGGAGTTAATTAATCCTTGAGATGGCAGATTATCTCATGTGAAAAATTGAGGAGACTGGCTCAATATTCTCTTGAATTTTGAAGAATGAGGGTGACCTCATTGAAACTTACCAAACTCTTACAGGGCATGACAGAATGTAGCCAAGATCCCCAAGGATCTTAAAACAGTCCATTTGGCCCAAGTCCACACTGACCCTTTGAACAGTATCCCACCCAGACCCATTTCCCTCCCCCATTACTTTACATTTCTCCTGACTAATGCACCTACCCTATGCACCCCTGAACATTATGGGCAATTTAGCATGGCCAATTCACCTAACCTGCACCTCTTTGGATAGTGGGAGGAAACTGGAACACCCAGAGGAAACCCACGCAGATACAGGGAGAATATACAAATTCCACACAGACAGTCGCCCAAGGCTGGAATCAAACCTGGATCCCTGGTGCTGTGAGGTAACGGTGCTAACCACTCAGTGTGACCGTAACATCTACCAAGGCATCTCTCTATTAGCATTGGTGGAGACTTGTTTATCCAAGTTGCTTTTGTCAGATTGCACTTTGTGAATGAAAACATCAATCCTGAATCCCAATGTAGTTTCAGAACTGGAAGATCTGAAATTGTTTTTATCTTTGCAATATAACATCTGCAACAGAAACACCATTTGAAAGCATTAGACATTTTATTCCTTTATATTTTCCTTCATCTTGCTGATACATATTGTCCTGCATATTTCATTAATGTTTCTGATTTTCATTTATGAACATCCTTGCAAGAACATTGATCCAAGTCCTGTTGAATTGCAACACTTTTTTAAAAAATGGATAACATTTGCCCTAGAACTTGTCACAATGACTTTACAAACTGAAGCCCACAGTCCTGCACCATGCCTCCAACCATGCATTTGTCCTTCCTGTTTTCCTATTTCTACTTTTGTTAAGATGTGACTCTCAGAATGATCCATTCATTATTCTTCAATGTCCTAATTTTTCAACTTTTCCCCTAATTCCTTAAACCTGACCATAGGATCTCAACAATGATGAAAGCAAAGTAGAGAAGACAATATGTAACACAAAGTTTAGCTCACTTCCTTCTCCAGACAGGATATTTTGTATAATCTCTATTAACAGGACATTGGTTCGGCTACTTTTGGAATGCTGCTTTCACTTCTGGTCTCCCTGCTATAGGAAAGATCTTGTTAAACTTGAAAAGGTCAGACAAGATTTACCTCGTTTTTACCTAGTTGATTTTAACCTTACTGCAAATCCTCTTGCAAGGATGCCTGCCTTGAAGAAATTCTCTTCCTCTCCTGATGAAGGGCTTTTGCCCAACACATCGATTTTCCTGTTCCTTGGATGCTGCCTGACTTGCTGTGCTTTCCCGGCACCATTCTAATCCAGACTCTGGTTTCCAGCATCTGCAATCCTCGTTTTTACCTTTACAAGGATGTTGCCAGGGCTGGAGGTTTTGAGCTATAACGAGAGGCTGAATGAAGCATTGGCGGCTGAGGGATGACCTTATAGAAGTTTATAAAATCATCAGGGGCATGGATAGGGTTTTTTTTTCCAGGGTAGGGGAGTGCAAAACTAGAGATCATAAGTTTAAGGTGAGAGAGGAATGATATAAAAGGGGCAACTTCTTCACACAGAGGGTGGTGCATGTGTGGAATGCGCTAGCAGAAGAGGTGTTAGAGGCTGGTTCAATTACAACATTTAAAAGGCATCTGGATGGGTATATAAAAACACTGTGTTTAGAAGGATATGGGCCAAATGCTGGAAAATGGGACTGGATTTATTTAGGATATTTGGTCGGCATGGACGAGTTGGACCGAAGAGACTGTTCCCTTGCTGTACGTCTCTATGATTCTATGACTCCATGTCCCTTATTCTAGCCTTTACCAAGAAGATCACTGGATTCAGGCTGATGGTTACAAGGTAGCCTGTTGTGGTTCTGTTCGCCGAGCTGGGAATTTGTGTTTAAGACGTTTCGTCCCCTGTCTAGGTGACATCCTCAGGCTTGGGACCCTCCTTTGAAGCGCTTCTGTGATCTTTCCTCCAGCATTTGTAGTGGTTTGAATTTGCCGCTTCTGATTGTCAGTTCCAGCTGTCTGCTGCAGTGGTTGGTATATTAGGTCCAGGTTGATGTGCTTATTGATTGAATCTGTGGATGAGTGCCATGCCTCTAGGAATTCCCTGGCTGATCTCTGTTTGGCTTGTCCTATAATGGTAGTGTTGTCCCAGTCGAATTCATGTTGCTTGTCATCTGCGTGTGTGGCTACTAAGGATAGCTAGTCATGTCGTTTCGTGGCTGGTCGATACGACCAGCTATCCTTAGTAGCCACACACGCAGATGACAAGCAACATGAATTCGACTGGGACAACACTACTATTATAGGACAAGCCAAACAGAGAACAGCCAGGGAATTCCTAGAGGCATGGCACTCATCCACAGATTCAATCAATAAGCACATCAACCGGGACCCAAAATACCGACCACTGCAGCGGACAGCTGGAACTGACAACCGGAAGCGGCAGATTCAAACCACTGCAAATGCCGGAGGAAAGATCACAGAAGCGCTTCACAGGAGGCTCCCAAACACGGAGGATGTCACCTAGACAGGGGACGAAATGTCTGCAACACAAATTCCCAGCTCGGCGAACAGAACCACAACAACGAGCACCCGAGCTACAAATCTTCTCCCAAACTTTGAAAAAGGTAGCCTTTCTGTCTGCTTAGTTGTGAGATCTCTAATAACAATTACATTTCTACACCTTACTGCTCCTTACTTTGGACTGTCTTACATTATTGTCTGCAGGCCAGCAATTATTGGCTGAACCTAGTTGCCATTGTGAAGGTGGTGGAGCTGCCTTCTCTAACCACTGTGGTTCATGTGCTGTAGGTAGACCCACTGTTGGGAGAAATTCTAGGATTTTGACCCAATGACAGTGAAGTGAGATGGTGAGTGACTTAGAGGGGAGTTTGCAGGTGGTTGTATCCCAAGTTGTCTTATTCTTCTAAACAGAAGAATAGGTTTGGAAGATGCTATGGAAGGATATTTGACTAATTTGACCTGAAAACTCCTGTACTTATTGCCACTTGCTATGTTTTTAGAAGTCCACTCTTCACTTTCCTAAATGTTTACTGCATCTAATGTGCCTATTTTCTAGCAAGTACACTCCAGAAAACACTCTTCCCCATGATGCTCTCAATAGCTCCGGCTTCCTGTCAGAAACAGAAGTGGGCCATTTAGCCCATGTAATCATCACTATTCTGATAGACCTCAACTCTACTTTCCTGCCTTATCCCCTGAGCCCTTGATTCCATTACTGATTTTAAAATATGTCTAGTTTAGCCTTCAATGTAGTAGATGATCCAACTTCTATAGTTTTGTACCGGTAGAACTTCCAGAGCATCATAGAAAGCAACCTTCCATTCATGGACTCCAATTACATGGCTCATTGTCACAGAAAGGCTGCCAACATATCAAAGATCCATCCCACCCTGGTAATGCCCTCCTACAACCTCTTCCATCAGGCAGAAGATACAGTAGCTTGAAGACAAGCGCCAGCAGGTTCAAGAACAGCTTCTTCCCTGCCATTATTAAACTGATGAATGGACTGTCTAACTTCAAATAAGACTGATCTTGTTAATGTTGATTTTGTCCAGTGCACACCCTTTGCAGTATAATCTATATGCCTCTGTCCAAGTTTTTCTTCATCCTTTGATCTGTAGGTCCTTGCTAACTATTTCTTCTTGTACTGATCATAAACAAAGCTTTACAGTGTTCTTAGGTACATGTAACAACAAATCAAATCAGGTTTATTACCCCGTGAGAAGAAATTCCTTCTCTGCCTTCAATGGATGACCCCTTTTGAGTCATGTGCTCTGGTCCTGGACTCCCCCACAAAGATGAACAACCTCTCAGCATCTGCCCTGTCAAACTCCTAAGAATTAGTAAGGTGTCAGCCTAAACTCCAATGGGAACAAACCCAATCTATTCAATTTCTCTTCATAAGGATTTCTTTTCACACCTGGAATTAACCGATAGAAACTTCTTGAGATAGCCTCTATTGTCATTTTTCCTTAGATACTGTACCAAAACTATTTATAGTGTAGTTTACATGACTTCCCTATTTTTGTACTTCACTATCTTAGAAATATAGGACAGCATTCATTTTGTTTTATCTATTACCCATTCATGGATGAGAACTCCCAAATCTCCCTCTATTCTATAATTTTCTGCAGTCTCCGTTAATTATAGGTATTCCTACTACTATTCCAAGAATGCCCCCTTGCACTCTTTATTGAACCAGAATTGATCCCTCATTTTGATGGCAATAACAGAATGGGGTATATGTTGTCCATAGTGTTGCAGATCACACAGGCTATTGGCCCACAGTGTGATTTTATTTATTCATTCACAGCATTAAGTCATTGCTGATTAGGTCAGTATTTACTGCCTGGCCCTAATTGCAAAGACGGCAGTTAAGAGTGAATCACATTGCTGTGGGTCTGAAGTCACATTTGGACCAGACCGGATAAAGGCAGCAATTTCCTTCCTCGGTCAATCTAATAGGGTTTTCCACAATCAGCAATGGTGTAAAGGTTATCATCAGATTCTTGGATCTATGAGAGTAAATCAAAGGCTAGGAATTCTGCAGCATGTAACTCATCTTCTGTCACACTAACGCCTATTTGCCGTTGACATGACATAACTTGAGAGTTTGATGGACTACTCTCCAAATGTCTGGATGAATGCAGCTCTACAGCACTCAAAATACTTTCTAGTTTTTTAAATTGAATTCAAATTCCATCACCAGCCATGGTGGGATTAGAACCCAAATCCCCAGAGCATTTCTTGCATCTCTGGATTAATAGTCTAGAGATGATACTACAAGGCCATCACATCCCCTTCAAATAGTATTTAATTCCTTTATTCTTCCTGCCAAATTGCATAATTCAAAGTCACATCCTCCCACATTATATTCCATTTGCCATACTTTTACCCACTTGCACACTGTCCATATTCTGTAGAATTTTTGTCTCATACTCACAACTTGCCATTTCTGTCATCTGAAAACTTAGTGATAGTACTTACCTCATCCAGGTCATTAGTATATTTTGTCAATAGTTGTGGTCCCATCACTGATCTCTGTACACAAGTTGTTATAGGTTCCCATCCTGAGAATGCCTTCCTTATCCCAATCCTCTATGTTCTATTAATTAGCCAATCCTTTGTCCATGCTATCGTACTACCTTCAACACCATCTTCTCTAATCTGAAGAATGAACTGGACCAGCCATAGAAATAATGGATCAATGGGAGTAAATCAAAGGCTAGGAATTCTGCAGCATGTAACTCATCTTCTGTCACACTAATGCCTATTTGCCGTCGACATGACATAACTTGGGAGTTTGATGGACTACTCTCCAAATGTCTGGATGAATGCAGCTCTATAGCACTCAAAATGCTTGATCCCCATACACAACAAAGCATCTAGCTTAATTGGCATCACAATCACCACCTTCAGCATTAACTTTGCACTTATTAGCTGCAGAGCGTAGCATTATCACTAGAGTAATTCACCAAATTTCTTCTGACAGCACCTTCTAAACCAGTAACAACTACCGAGAAGACAGAGGAAGTAGATGCATGGATGCAGCAAGACCTGCAAGTTCATAATTAAATTGCACACCATTTTGACATGGAGTTGTATCACCATTCCTTCATTGTTACTTGCCAAAATCCTAAAGCTTCTTGCCTATCAGTACTGCTGGTACCCCAGACCGTTAGGATTGTAGAAATCTAAGAAAACAGCTCACCATCACCTTCCAAGGACAAACAGGGATGGATAACTAATATTGACCAAGCCAGTGATGGCCATACTCCAAGAATGAGTAAAATTAAACTTCTTATACATTTGGTCTCCACATGAAGTCCTCTGAATTTATCAAAATTCCTTCTATTTGAAAAATCTCTTAGATTTTTAAGGATGCAGCTAACTGGCTAGATAGGGGTGAACAGTGAACACAGTGTATTTGGATTTTCAGAAGATATTTGATGATTAGCTACACCAGGAATTATTACATAAGATTAGGACTGTTTGCAATTTATGTCAATGACTTAGATGAGGGGACAGTATGCAATATAAACACATTACTTGGGATAAAAGCTTGCAAAGAGGAGGGAGCACAATAATGGAAGTAAAACCTTTTGTAGGAAGAAAGGAAAAGTAGAATATGTTTTAAATGTTGGAGTGTTTCATAAATATTGGTACTCAAATGAATTTCAGTATCTTTACACAACTCACAGAGAGTGAATATTGCTGAAAAGAGAGACACATTGCTGAAACTTTACACCTTGTGCTCAAAGGACAAATGCAAGAATGCCAAATTTCAAATAAACACGGTAATTTATGCCACAGGAATAAATGGTTCTGATCAGTTGGCAAGTCAACTCTGATTGAATAACACATTGCCATAGAGAAGTAAAAAGGAAATTTTACACTCCCCAAACTCATAGGTAATTGAAAAGGCATGTAAGGCATGAAGATATTCCTTTTGTCTCCAGAGAATGGATTTCTGTTTTCAGCAATATTCACATTAGAAGTATACACAGGGTAAGCAGGATGTATCATCAAAGAGCTGGTACAAAAATAATGGGAAAAATGCTTTTCTTTGTTGAAAGCTTTTGTTTGGGACAGTGTACTAAATACACAAGAATCATTTAAATATTAATACCCATTTCCTCTTTGTGACTATCCCTGGGTAAAGACCATCTTTGCGATAAGTAATGTTGTTATAGTCCCACTCTCATTAGAAAGAGACAGCTGGTGGTAGTTTAATTTGAGGGTCACCACACCTTAGGCAAGATTGAGAAGGAAGGGTCTTTATGGCAACTTCAGTCCAGGGTTTGAGCCTGCATTGACATCATTCTGCATTGCAAACCTACTGTCCAGTCAACTGAACTAACTGCTCCCCCTAGCCAGTACCAGCATAGCATAATTGTACTGGCACGTTTCCTGTCTCCTCTTATCTGCCAGTATGGCAGTATGGAGCAAGGTGGTACATGGTACAAAGCTGAGAAAACCTGATAAAAGAGAGTCAAATGTCTGAGAGAACTATTAATTTCTTCTTCATGTTTTAGATGCTGGAAGACAACCTCATTTGCTACATCCAGAAAGTGGAACATCTGAAGAAATAGGGAATAAGTCATCTTCTTTACTCACAAGGAATCCCAAAAACATTTCAAGATCAGTGTGTAATATCTTTGCAATAACCCTATCAATCCAATATGCTATTGTTGCTTGTGAAATTTCGCAGAAAGCAACTAGTGATAAAACATCATATCAATGAGGAAGGGTCATTCAAGTGAGATGCCTTCATTGATTGGGCTGTACTTGGTTAGCTGTGACAATAAAGGGTTTTTCTTTCAATGCCTAAAGAGTAAACACTGCACTCACTTCAAAATGTAATCTCTTAGATCTTAAATATTCAATCTGAGAGATAGCACATCTCTGAGGCTCAGTGGTTCAAAGTACTATTTGGTGGACAAGGTTTGCTGAGATGACAAAGGAATGGTAATGTGTGGAGTTGGCTCTTCACTGGTGTGGGTTATTTTGTTGTCCTCAATGACATTAAGCTATAGATAGCCAAAAAGGAAACATTAAAAAAAAGTACTACTTCTGATCACTAGCAACTGCCCCCATTGGAAGTTCGGCATTTTTACACCTTGGCAGACCTGCCTTATGTTTCAGTCTGTCAAAACTATAAATGATTCTATTATATTTTGTGGGTTGCTTAAGGAAGAGTTCAATTTGGAGCTACATGAACATAGAATTGTCAGTTCAAATTGCTGGTCTGGAGTAGTTTCTGCAGCTACATTACTTCTGGCCCTTCTCTGGGCATGTCAGTTGGTGAAACTTGAATTCATTAAAAATCTGAATAAAAGGCTGGCTGAATGTGATCATGTAACCAGTGTTAATTGTTATAACAATCCATCTGGTTCATTAAAGCCCTTTAATGAGGGAAATGTCCCACCTTTATCTGGCCTGGACTACTTGACCCACACAATATGGTTGACTCTTAACTGCCCTCTGGGCAATTTGAAATGGGCAATAAATGCTGAGTATTCCAAAACCTTCCATGAATGCATTAAAAAAAAGGTAGGCTGATTACATTCAGAGAAGGCAATGGCCTGGTGTTATTACCTATAGATTACTAATCCAGAAACTCAGCTCATGTTCATAGGACCACTGCAGATGGTGGAACTTGTATTCAATTGAAATCAAACTGGCATTAAGAATATACCAATAACCTTGAAACTATTTGGAGATAGTGAGGTCTGCAGATGCTGGAGATCAGAGTTGAGAGTGTGTTGCTGGAAAAGCACAGCAGGTCAGGCAGCATCTGGCAGGTCAGGCAGCATCCAAGTGAGGCCTCATTCCTGATGTAGGGCTCCAGCCCGAAACGTCAATTTTCCTGTTCCTTGGATGCTGCCTGACCTGCTGTGCTTTTCCAGCAACACATTCTCAACCTTAAAACTATTGTTGATTGCCAGAAAACCTCATCTGGCTCACTAACGACCCTGAGGGAAGAAAATTGCTATCCTTACCTGGTCTGACCTACATGTGAGTCCAGACCAAAAGAAATGTGGATGACTCTCAACTGCCCTTTTAAATGGCCTAGCAAGCCATTCAGAGTATCAAGAGATCTTGATCAAATGGGTCAATGGGCTGAAAAATGGCAGATGGAATTTCATCTTGATAAATGTGAGATTTTGCATTTTGGTACACAAACAAGGCGAGAGCTTATACAATTAATGGTAGGGCCTTGAGTAGTGTTGTAGAACAGAGAGACCTAGGGGTGCAGGTACATAACTTTTAAAGTTTGCCTCACATATGTACAGAGTGGTTAAAAAGGTGTTTGGAACACTTGTCTTCATTGCTTAGTCCTGAAAGTATAGGAGTTGAGAAGTCATGTTGAGGTTATACAGGACATTGGTGAGGCCTCTTCGGGAGTACTGTGTCTAGCTCTAGTGTCCAGTTATAGGAAGGATATCATTAAGCTGGAGAGGTTTCAGAAGATATTTACCAGGATTTTGCCAGGGTATGAAAAGTTCTTTTTTCACTGGAGTGTAGAGGTTGAGAGGCAACCTGATAGAAGTTTATAACATAATGAGGGGTATAGATAGAGTTAATAGTAGTTGTCTTTTCCCTAGGATGGGGTGCTTTAAGACTAGGGGAACATTTTTAAGTTGAGAGGAGAAAGATTAAAAAAAAACATGAAAGGAAAATATTTTACACAGCAGGTAGTTCAGGTGTGGAACGAATTTCCTGAGGAAGTGATGGATGTGGGTACAATTATAACGTTTAAAAGACATTTAGATAAGTACATGATTAGGAAAGGTTTGGAGGGTTATGGGCCAGGAACAGGCAGGTGGGGATGGTTTAGTTTGGAATTATTTTCAAAATGGACTGGTTGGAGTGAAGGATCTTATTTCTATATGACAATGATTCTATAAGTCTCAACAAGGAAATGAAACCTTGCATTGGTCTAGGCACTGGGAAAGACAACTACAGAAACAGCCCTATCATAGAGTCATACAACATGGAAACAGACCCTTGGTCCAACCAGTTCATGCAAACCATGTTCCCAACCTAACCTAGTCCCAATTGCCTGTGCTTGGCCCAAATCCCGCCAAATATTTCTGTTTTATCTCGCTGTTCAAATGTCTTTCAAACATTGTTATTGTACCTGCATTCATCACTTTCAATGACAATTCAATCCAAACATGAACAACTCTCTATGTAAAAAAAAAGTTGCTCTGCTTCCCTTCTTAAATCTTTCCCCTTACACCTTAAAAAATGCCCCTATTTTGGAACTCACTCATGCTATAGAAAAGACCCTTGTCATTCACCTTATTTATGTTCCTCGTGAATTTATAAATCTCAGTAAGATCACCCCTCAACCTTCTACATTCTAGTGAAAAAAGTCCCAGTCTTTCCAGTCTATTGTTATATCTCAAACCTTCAATTTGCAGCAACTTCCTGGTAAATCCTTTCTAAACCCTCTCCAGTTAATAATATCCTTCCTATAACAGGATGACCAGAACTGCACACAATACAGGGGTGACACAGTGGCTAGCACTGCTGCCTCACACTGCCAGGGACTTGGGTTTGATTCCAGCTTTGGTGACTGTCTGTGTGGAGTTTACACATTCTCCCTGTGTCTGTGTGGGTTTCCTCTGGGTGCTCTGGTTTCCTCCCACAATCTAAAGATGTGCAGGTGAGATGAATAGGCCATGCCAAATTGTCCATAGTGTTCAGGGATATGTAGGTCAGGGGCAAATGTAGAATAATAGGCTACGGGTCTGGGTGGGTTACTCTTCAGAGCGTTGGTGTGGACTTGTTGGGTCAAATAGCCTGTTTCATGCTGTCGGGATCCTCAACATGTTGTCCTAACTCTTATAACTAAAGGTCTGAGCAATGAAGACAAGTGTGCTAAATGACTTCTTAAACACCATGCCTACCTGTGACAAAAATTTCAAAGAATTGTGTACCTGAATCCAAGGTCTCTTTATTCTACAACGCTTACCAAGGGCCTACTACTATTTGTATAAGTCCTGTCCTTGTGTGTATTACTGACATCCAGAGGCTAGTGCCAATTTGGGAGTGGTGTCTCATAGACTGGTCAAGCATGCTTGACATAGTCATACTCACAGACTCATACTTTATTCAAAATGTCCTAGACACTACCATTACCACAGGACAGATCCAGCAGAGTTGGTGGTACATGGGAATGCAGTCAGGAGATAGTTGCCCTCGGAGTCCTCAGCATTGACTGCAGACCCCATGAGGTTTCATGGCATCAGGTTAAACTTGGTCAATGAAATCTCCTGTTGATTACTACATACTGCTCTCCCTTGACTGATTAATCAGTACTCCTCCATGTGGAGCAACACTTCGAGGAAGCACTGAGAGTGGCAAGGGTGAAAACTGAACTCAGGGTGGGGGACTTCGATGTCCACTACCAAAAATGGCTCAACAGAAACACTAATGATCAAGCTGGTCAGGTCTTAAGAATAAAGCTGCAAGTCTAGGTCTGCAGCAAATGGTGAGGAAATTAACAAGAGGGAAAATCTTAATTGACCTCATCATTACCAGTCTGTCAGCTGCAAGTGCATTTGTCCATGATATTATTGGTAAGAGTGATTGCTGCATAGTTCTTATGGAGACAATGTCCCACCTTCGCATGAGAATACCCTCAGTTGTGATGTATAGCTGTATCACTATATTAAATGGGACATGATGGTGTTAGACTGGGGTGGACATGGTTAAAGATCACCCAACACCGGGTTGTAGCCCGATAGGTTTATTTAGATGTACGAGCTTTTGGAGCGCTGCTCCTTGATGTCAACTATCTTGCAAAGGAGCAGCTCTCCAAAAGCTTGTATTTCCAAATAAACTGGTTTGACTATAACCTGGTGTTGTGTGATTTTTAAATGGGACAGACTTTGGACAGATCTAGGAACACAACACTGGACATTCATGAGGCTCTGTGGGCCATCAATTGCAGCAGAATTGTACTCCAGCGCAATCTGCAATCTCATGGTATGGCTTATCCCACACCTCAACTATTACCAGGATCAACCTTGGCTCAATGGAGAGTGCAGGAGGACATGCCAAGAGTCATATCAGCCATGCCTAAAAATGAAGTATCAACTTGGTGAAGCTACCAAACAGAACCATTGGCATGGCAAACTGTAAGCAGCAAGTGACAGACAAAGCTAAGCGATCTGTTGCCTGAAAAGGAGAACTCAAGCCTTTTAACCAGATATTCTTCCCTTCTTCAATTATTTCAAGACTGGGGTAACCTTCTGGCTTGGCTGATAAATGGCAAGTAATATTCACATCACTCAAGTGCCAGACAATGACTATCTCCAACATGAGACTCTCTAACCAGCAATTCTTTATATTCAATGACATTACCATCACAGATAGCAATGTGATTGATTCTTAACTGCACTATGGGCAATCAATGCTGGCCAGGCAGTGACACCCTCATCCATGAATGAATGAAAAACGATAAAATTACAATGGGATATTAATATTCAAGGTGACTGAACAAAACTATGGAAGATGACATTCAATGTAAGCAAGTATGAAGTTATCCATTTTAATATGCTTTGATTTTATTTGATTTATTATTGTCACATGTACTGAGATACAGTCAAAAATATTGTTTTCATGCTAATCAGACAAATCACACCTTATATAATTACATCAGGGTAATAGAACAGAATATGATGTTCCAACTGCAGAGAGAAATCAACTCTAATATATGAGAGGTCCAATCATAAGTCTGATAACAGTGAAGAAGATGCTGTTCTTGAATCAGTTGGTATGTGTTTTCAAACTTTTGTATCTTCTGCCTGATGGAAGAGGCTAGAAGAGAATATAACTGGGGTGGGAGGGCTATTTGATTATGCTGGCTGCTTTCCCAAGACAGCGGGAAATATTGATGGAGTCAATGGAAGGAAAGCTGGTTAGTGTGATGGACTGGGCTATGTTTACAGCTTCTATTCATTTTATAGGATGTGGACATCACTGACTCGCCAACATTTATTGCACATCCCTAATTGCCCTTGATAAGGTGGTGGTGAGCTGCCTTCTTGAACCATTGCAGTCCACCTTCTGTGGATTGACCCATAATGCCATGGGGAGGGAATCCAGGATTTTGACCCAGTGACAGTGAAGGAATGATGATATATTTCCAAGTCAGGATGGTGATTGGCTTGGAGGGGAACTTGAAGGTGGTAGTGTTCCCATATGTCTGCTGTTCTTGTCCTTCTAGATGGAAGTGGTCCATCTTGTAGATTGTACACACTGCTATGTCTGAGCGTCGGTGATGGAGGCAGTGGATGCTTGTGCCAATCAAGCAGACTGCTGTGTCCTGTTGGGTGTCAAGATTCTTGAGTGTTTTTGGGGCTGCACTAATCCAGGCAAGTGGAGAGTATTACTTCACACTCCTATTATGTGCCTTGTAAATGGTGGGCAAGCTTTGGGGAGTCAGGAGGTGAGTTACTCCCCATCGTGTTCCTAGCCTCTGACCTTCTCTTGTAGCCACTGTGTTTATGTGGTGAGACCAGTTGAGTTTCTGATCAATGATAACTCTCAGGATGTTGATAGTGGGGCATTCAGTGATGATAACACGATTGAATGTCAAGGGGCAGTGTTTAGTTATTCTCTTGTTGGTGATAATCATAGCCTGGCATTTGATTGGTGTGAATGTTACTTGGCACTTGTCAAGCAAGGTTTTTGGATCAGAGTGGTGCTAGAAAAGCACAGCAGGTCAGTCAGCATCCAAGGTGCAGGAAAATCGACGTTTCAGGCAAAAGCCCTTCATCAGAAATAGACGCTCAGTTTGGGTTCTGCCAGGGCTATTCAGCTCTTGACCTCATTACAGCCTTGATTCAAACAAGGGCAAAAGAGCTGAAATCCAGAGTTACCCCTTGACATCAGGGCTGTATTAGACTGAGTGTGGTCTAAAGGAGCCCTAGCAAAACTGGAACCAATGGGTTTGCCCCCGATACTCATTGGTTCCAGTTTTGCTAGGGGTCCTTTAGGCCACACTCGGTTTAATACAGCCTTGGTGTCAAGGGCTCACCTCTGGATTTAAGCTCTTTTGCTCATGTTTGAATCAAGGCTGTATTGAGATCAAGAGCTGAGTAGCCCTGGCAGAACCCAAATTGAGCATCACAGAGCAGGTTATTGCTGACCAGGTACTGCTTGATAGCACTGTTGATGACATCTTCCATCACTTTATTGATCATTGACAGTAGACTGATGGGGCATTAATTGGCCAGGTTGGATTTGTCCTGCTTTTTATGTACAGGATATACTTGGGCAATTTTCCACATTGTCAGGTCAATGCCAGTGTTGTGACTGTACTGGAACATCTTGGCTAGGAGAGTGGAAAGATCTGGAGCACCAGTCTTCAGTACTATTGCCGGAATGTTGTCAGGGTCCATAGCCTTTGGCAATATCTAGTGCCTCCAACTGGTTCTTGATATTTTGTGGAGTGAATGGAATGGGCTAAAGACTGTATCTGAGAAGCTGGGGACCATTGGAGAAGGCCTAGGTGGGTCATCTAATCTACACTTCTTACTGAAGATTGTTGTGAAAGCTTCGGCCTTACCTTTTGCACTGATGTGCTGGGCTCTCCAACATTGAAGATGGGGATATTTGTGGAGCCTCCTCCTCCAGTGAGTTGTTTAATTGTCCATGCCCATTCATGACTGGATGTGGTTGGACTTCAGAGCTTAGATCTGATCTGTTGGTTGTGGGATTGTTTAGTTCTGTCTATCACTTGCTGCTTATGCTGTTGGGCATGCAAATAGTCTTGGTGGCTTCATCAGGTTGACACCTCATCTTCAGGTATGCCTGGTGCTGCTCCTGGCATGCTCTCCTGCACTCTCCAACTCTATAATTTCTTGTGATATTGGCCAAAGCAGTTGCTTTACAAAGCTGTATTGCATCTGGGTAGGATGTTTTCTATGGTGCATCTATAAAACTTAGTAAGAGTCACTGAAGACATCGTGAATTTCCTTGGAAGTAGAGGTATTGATGTGCTTTCTTGACTGTAGTGTCAATATGGATGGACCAGAACAAATCGTTGGTGATATTTACTTCTAGGAACTTGAAGCTCTTGACCGTTTTCACTTCAGCACCATTGATCAGACAGGGGTGTGTCTGCCATTTCCCTTCCTGAAGTCAATGATAAGTTCCTTCATTTTGCTAAATTTGAGGGAGAGGTTGTCTTTACACCATGCTGCTTAGTTCTCTATCACTTTATTGTACTCTGTCTCACTGTTGCTTGAGATCTGATCCACAATGGTGGTGTTATCGGCAAATTTGTAAATGGAGTTAGAGCTACATTTGACCACACAGTCATGAGTGTACAAGGACTAAGGTAAGGGCTAAGTATGCAGATTTGCGGGGCACCAGTGTTAAGGATTATTGTGGAGGAGGTGTTGTCACCTATACTTTCTGATTGCTGTCTGTGGGTCAGAAAGTTGAGGATCCAGTTGCAGAGCAGGGAGCAGAGTCCGAGGTGTAGGAGTTTGGAAATGAGTTTGGTTGGAAGTTTGTTGAAGGCAGAGTTAAAGTCAGCAAATGGACGAAAAAGGTATAGAACAGGGTACTTTTGAAACTACATGAAATTAAGTACAGTGGATATCTAAGGAGACTTGGAGTTCAGGTGCATGGATCTTTAAAATGCAATGAACAGCGGGAAAAAGTAATCAAGAAAGCTAATGGAATGCTAGCTTTTATATTGAGATCTTGAATCTAAGGAAGCAGAAGTTATTCTCCAGCAATACAAAATACTTGTTAGATCCCTTGTGAGTACTTTGAGCATGATCTGGGGGCCATTGGAGAAGGCGTAGATGGATCCTCTACTCAACACTTCTGGCTGAAGATTGCTGTGAAAGCTTCAGCTTTAACCTCTCATTTAGGAAGGATACAAAAACAGAAATTGTTGGCAAAATTCAGCTGAAATAAAACAATCAACCATGGATGCTGCAGACCTGAAACAAAAGCAGAAACAGAAACAGAGTGAAGCTTAGCTTTATTTTAGGGTTTTGTTGTGGGCTGACCCAGAGTTCCTCTGTTCAGGATATGTCCTGCAAGAGCTATGCAGTTGCCTTCACTGAGGTGGTGTTCCTCAGCCTCAGTTGGACTGGCGAGAGTGTCCACCTCCTCTGGAATACCCTGGCTCTCATTTGCTCCAATTACCACATTTTCTAATGATAAAGCCAGTACTTGTTTAAAGTCCAATTGGGCTTCGGTGAGTCAGTGCTTTTGCATGGTTACATAATTAATCTCACATAACAACTGATCTCTCAGCATTTCATTAAGGGTTAAACCAAAGCCACATGCCTCTGCTATTCATCTTAAATTAGCCTAAAATCCTGATATGGATTCCCCGGCTCTCAAATTGCTGAATAACAATGATAGTGTCTCAGAATTAGAGGAGGCTTGGAGACTTAAATTCCTTAATTCCAGTGTTAGTATCTGGTGCCTCAGGGAAAGTTAGGTTCCTAATAATCAAAAAAGCTGAAGGTCCACAAGGTTACAGGAGAATTACTCATTGGCTTTCATCTGCCCCAATGTCATGTGCCTTGAAAAAATAGTAAATCCTTTGCACATAGCGGGCCCAGTCTTTGAAGCCAGGGTCAAATGAGTCAAGCATCTCAAATCATGCCAGAAAACCTTATGCCAACTCAAAGATGACTGTTGCAAGTGAGTTTCTTCAGGAAAGTGCTTTACTCTCATTGTCACTGAAGTAATTTCATAGAACTTGGTATCCTGTCACTAAGTCATCCTTTATTTACACGTGGAATGTTTTTGACTGTTATCCAGCTCCCTAAGAGTTAGCTCTCTGTGTGACAGGATGCCTGATACTCCTGTTTTTACCTGTTAGCCAAGGATCCTTTATTGGACCAGATTAACAGCCCCAATTAGGAAACTCATATTATATGAGGTCTACCTGGTTGACCTCATTACAATCACTGAATCCCTCCCTCTCTGAGTCTGAGTTCTTTTTCTTGTATCTTCTTCTGATATGTTTTAGGGCTGGATCAAGTTCTCTGACTCTGCCTTGGGTACAGGTCGCATGTAACATGCAGTAGTTCACTTCATATGCCAAGAGCAACTTGGAAGAACTTTGTTCTCTTCTGCAGGGGGCAAAGGCATTGAGATGGTGACATGCGCTGTTCCACCTCAGATTCCAAGATCTCTTCAATGCCTGATGGAGAAGGAAAGCCCACAGGTTCCAACAATCCTACCAACTATCAGGAGAGCCAGGCATGTTTTGTTCCTGCCCTGTTTGCAAGTTTACTGCTTTCATATGGTTCACATGCTTGTTCAAGCTGTTGCACATATCTGAACTTTATGCATTACTACACCTGACTTTGCATCAACCATGCCTCTTACGCATGCAGGGCCATTCCCGTGGTTCCTACACCAAACTTCTGTACCTGACGTACACTGTATCTTTCGCTTAGCGGAGCCTTGTGTCTGGCATTGGTGTACCTAATGCCATTGCACACTAGCCTCCCAGATCTGGGAAAATTAGATTTAACCTGATGTGGAGTCTTCTCTAGTTGTTAATGTATCTGCTGCAGCTACCCTTGTAGTAGCATGAGAGGTCATCCTCTAATCAAGTAGGAACTGGGACAGTTTGGTATCCAGTGAAGCTATAGGCTGTTTCTTTAAGCCTGCCATCAAAGTTTGGATTGCTGTTTCTGCCAAACCATTGGATGATGGATGGTATGGAGCAGGCATTATATGTCAAATACCATTCAACTTTTGGAATTTCTAAGATTCCCTGTTGGTAAATGATGGCCCATTATTTGTGACCAACATAGAGTCATAGAGATGTACAGCATGGCAACAGACCCTTCGGTCCAACCTGTCCACGCCGACCAGATATCCCAACCCAATCTAGTCCCTCCTGCTAGCACCCCGCCCATATCCCTCCAAACCCTTCCTATTCATAAACCCATCCAAATGCATCTTAAAAGTTCCAATTGTACCAGCCTCCACCACTTCCTCTGGCAGCTCATTCCATACAAGTACCACCCTCTGCGTGAAAAAGTTGCCCCTTAGGTCTCTTTTATATCTTTCCCCTCTCACCCTAAATCTATGGCCTCTAGTTCTGGACTCCCCTACGCCAGGGAAAAGACTTTGTCTATTTATCCTATCCATGCCCCTCATAATTTTGTAAACCTCTATAAGGTCACCCCTCAGCCGGCGACGCTCCAGGGAAAACATCCCGAGTCTGTTCAGCCTCTCCCTATAGCTCAAATCCTCCAACCCTGGCAACATCCTTGTTAATCTTTTCTGAATCTTTTCAAGTTTCACAATACCTTTCCGATAGGAAGGAGACCAGAATTGCATGCAATATTCCAACAGTGGCCTAACCAATGTCCTGTACAGCCGCAACATGACCTCCCAACTCCTGTACTCCATGCTCTGACCAATAAAGGAAAGTATACCAAACACCTTCTTCACTATCCTATCTACCTGCGACTCCACTTTCAAGGAGCTATGAACCTGCACTCCAAGGTCTCTTTGTTCAGCAACACTCCCTAGGACCTTACCATTAAGTGTATAAGTCCTGCTAAGATTTGCTTTCCCAAAATGCAGCATCTCACATTTATCTGAATTAAACTCCATCTGCCACTTCTCTGCCCATTGGCCCTTCAGGTCCAGATCCTGTTGTAATCTGAGATAACCTTCTTCGCTGTCCAGTACACCTCCAATTTTGGCATCATCTGCAAACTTACTAACTGTACGTCTTATGCTCACATCCAAATCATTTATGTAAATGTCAAAAAGTAGAGGACCCAGCATCGATCCTTGTGGCACTCCACTGGTCACAGGCCTCCAGTCTGAAAAACAACCCTCCACCACCACCCTCTGTCTTCTACCTTTGAGCCAGTTCTGTATCCAAATGGTTAGTTTCCCTGTATTCCACGAGACCTAACCTTGCTAATCAGTCTCCCATGGGGAACCTTGTCGAATGCCTTACTGAAGTCCATAAAAGATGTTGACAGTTTTCCTATCATTGTCTCTGTGTTTGATGAATGAACTGTACGCACATCCAACCAATTAGAGTGGGTGTCCAAAATGACTAGGAACACTGAGCTCATGAAAGTAGGGCAAATACATGAGGTTGTGCAAGTGACTGAAGTGTCAGTCAGAAAGCACTTTGGGTCCAGTGATCAAAGCTCTCTTAGTTTTGACATAGTTATGGAAAAAGATAGGAGAGCCCCACAGGTTAAGGTGCTAAACTAGAGCAGGGCCAATTTTGGGATCATTAGGCAGGATCTAGCAGAGATTAATTGGGTGAGTCTGTTTAAAGGAAAATGGGAGGCTTTTAAAAGTATGGTATCAAATGTCCAGGTTCAGTATGCCCCTGGTAGCATCAAGGGAAATGCTGGTAGGTTTAGGGATCCCTGGCTGATGAGGGATATTGAGGTTTTGGTCAGAAAAAATAAGAAGGCAGACATTGAGTTTAAGCTGTCAGGCTCAAGTGAATGCCTAGATGACTATAAAAAATGTAGAAGCACAATTTAGAGGGAAACCAAAAGAGTGAAAAGAAGCTATGAGATGGATCTGGCATATAAGGTTGAAGATAATCCCATGAGGATCCCGTATTAAGCATAAAAGGATGGCTAAGGAGGAAATAGGTCCGCTTAAAGATCAGCATGGCTGTCTATACGTGGAGCCACAGGAGATTAGGGAGATTTTTAATGAATATTTCTCCTCAGTGTTTACTGAGGAAAGAATCATGCATGCTAAGGAAATAAGGAAAACAAGTGGGGATGTTTTGGACCACGTGCATATTACCAGAGAGGAGGTGTTTGCAGCCTTAAAACTCATTAGAATGGATAAATCCCCTGGGCTTGATCAAGTCCATCCTTGGGCTAGAGAAGAAATTGCAGACGCCCTTGCAGAGATTTTTGTATCATCTTTAGCCACTAGAAAAGTTCCAGAAGACTGGAGGTTGGATAATGTTGTTCCATTGTTTAAGAAAGGTAGCAAAGTCAAGGCAGGGAACTACAGGCCAGTGAGCCTGACATCAGTGGTAGGCATTTTATTGGAGAGGATACTGAGAGGACACCAGGATCAGAGCTGAAAATGTGTTGCTGGAAAAGTGCAGCAGGTCAGGCAGCATCCAAGAAACAGGAGAATTGACGTTTCGGGCATCAGCCGACACCAGGATCAACCAACATTTAGTTGAGGTCTGATTAGGGGTAATCAGCATGGATTTGTGCGTGTCAAGTCATGTCTGACAAATCTTTTAGAAGAGGTAACCAAGGGCAGTGGATGTTGTTTATATGAACTTTAGTAAGGCCTTTGACAAGGTCTCACACAGCAGGTTAGTCATCAAGGTTAGGTTGCATGGAATCTGGGTAGACCTAGCTAATTGGATTCAAAATTAGCTTGATGGTAAGAAGCAGAGGGTGGTGGTTGAAGGTTGTTTCTTGGACTGTAACTCATGGTGTGCCACATGAGTTGGTGCTAGGACCTTTGTTATTTGTTATTTACTTAAATGTTCTCTCAGCTTAAACCAAAGCTTTCCAGTTTTGGACTCTGCTACTCTGGGGAAAAGACCTTGGCTACTCACTCTATCCATACCCCTGATGATTTTATAAACCTCTATAATGTCACCCCTCAGCCTCTTATGCTCGAGGGAAAATCGCCTAGCCTATTCAGCCTTTCTGATTAGATTAGATTAGATTACTTACAGTGTGGAAACAGGCCCTTCGGCCCAACAAGTCCACACCAATCCTCCGAAGAGCTAATCACCCAGACCCATTCCCCTACATTTTCCCCTTCACCTAACACTTCGGGCAATTTAGCATGGCTAATTCACCTAACCTGCACATTTCTGGACTGTGGAAGGAAACCGGAGCACCCGGAGGAAACCCACACAGACACAGGGAGAATGTGCAAACCCCACACAGACAGTTGTCTGAGGTGGGAATTGAATGCGGGTCTCTGTGAGGCAGCAGTGCTAACCACTGTGCCACAGTGCCGCCCTCTATAGCTCAAACCCTCCAGTGTGGTAACATCCTCGTAAGTCATTTCTGAACCCTTTCAAGCTTCATAACGTCTTTCCTGTAGCATGAAGATCAGAATTGAATGCAGTATTCCAAAGGTGGCCTAATCAATGTCCCACAATGACCCCCCAAACTCCTACACTCAATGCAGTGACCAATAAAGGCAAGCGTACCAAACACCTTCTTTGCCAACTTGTCTACCTACTTTCAAGGAAATGTGAACCTGCACTCCAAGGTCTCTTTGCTCAGAAATAGTCCCCATGACTATAAGTATTGCCCTGATTTGCCTTGCCAAATTGCAACACCTGATATTTATCTAAATTAAACTCATTTTGCCACTCATCTGCCCATTGCCCAATCTGATCAAGGTCCAGTTGTACTCCAAGATAATCTTCTTCACTGTCCACTACATCACAAAATTTGCTGTCATCTGCAAACTTGCTAACCGTACCTCCTATGTTCACATCCAAATAATTTATATGAATGCTAAAAAGCAGTGGATCGAGCACCGATGCTAGAGGTACACTATTGGTCACAGGCTTCCAGTCCAAAAAAGCAGCCTTCTACCACCACTCTCTGTCTCCTACCTTTAAGCCAATTTGTATCCAAATGGCTAGTTCTCCCTATATTCCTTGTGATCCAACCATGTTAATCAGTCTACATGTAAAAACTTGTCAAACACCTTACTGAAGTCCATATAGATAATATCCCCTGCTCTGCTTTCATCAATCTTCTTCATCATTTCTTCAGTGTCGTGGAATAGGAGTACAAGCACATAGTTTGTTGAAAGCAGCATCATAGGTCGACAGAGTGGTGAAGAAAGCATTTAACATGCTGGCCTTCATTGATCGAGGCACTGAGTGTCAGAGCTGGGACGTTATGTTACAATTGTTTAAGTCATTGGTGTGGCTGCACATGGAGTATTATGTACGGTTTTGGTCAACCTGTTATAGGAAAGACATAGTTAAACTGGGAAGACTGCAAAAAAGATTTACGAGGGTGTTGTCAGGACTAGTAGGCCTGAGTTAAGGAAGAAGTTGGCCAGGATAGGACTTTATTCTTTGGAACATAGGAGAATAAGGGGTGAACTTATTGAGGTGTATAAAATCATGAGAGGCATAGATAGCATGAATGCATATAGTTTTTTTTCCAGGGATGGGGAATTGAAAATTAGAGGGCATAGGTTTAAGGTGAGATGGAAAGATTTAAGAAGGACTTGAGGGGCTGTCAGAGAAAGTGGTTGAGGCAAGTATAATAGCAACATTTTAAAAAGCATTAGATTGGTATATGGGTGAGAAGGGTTAAGAGGGATATGGGCCAAATGTGGGCAATTGGAACTAGCTGAGTGGGCACCATGGTCAACCAGTTTGGGCCAAAGGACCTGTTTCCATGCTGTATTATTCTATGACTCTCTAAGTTTATGAAAGGACATGCATAGTTGATGTGTACCTGAGTCTACGGTTTACCCAGCCATTCCCTTGAATGTGGGGAAAATGCTGGCATTACGTTTTGTCCTCGTTGACTCTCTGAGTACTGCCTGACCAATGCGCTTATGTCTGCATTCAGCCCTGATGACCAAACAAAACTTCTCGCCAACATCTTCATTTTGGAAATGCCCTAGATAACCCTGGTGAAGTTCAGCCAGTATCTGGCAGTGCCCTGGTGTAGACCTTGTAAAATATTCTCTGTCGTTTGCTGAAAAATTACACAAGCCAATGATACCCCAAATGGCAGTCTGGTACAAATTGGTACAAACCCTTATGGGTATTAATTGTAGCATATATCTGGCAATTCCTCATCTAACCGCAATTGCGCATAGCTTATGCCCAACTTCATGAAGGATAGTCCCCTGAACAGCTTCATATATAAATCCACTATATAAGGGATTAGGTATTTATCCAGCAATGAAAAAGTGATTTGAAATCTCTGAACTCTTCATTTTATCTGTCAGCCAGGGCTCCCTGATTGGACCAGACTAAAGCCCCAATCAAGGAACTCGTATTGTATGAGGTCCATTTGGCTGACCATGTTACAATCACTACACCAATTATTTTCTTATCCAGTGACAAAATCAATCAAATGTATTTTGCCTTTGTACATTTATCGAGAATAGATGTGTGAGAAAAGCATTATCAATTAAACATGACAGCTGCTGTCACATTTTGAGCATCTGCAATATTTTGCTTTCTCCATTGTTTTGAGATAACTGTGAACTCTGATAACATTGTTACAAATCTGCACCATGAAGGTAGGAACCTTTTGATAAAACAGGAAGTAATATAATTTTTTTAAAATGTTGAATGAGTAGAATCTGGAAATATCTACCTTGGAGCATTTTGGAAGCAAATTCAGTGATAGCTTTCTAATGGGAATCTAATTTCATTATCATTTTAAAATTATTTGTTCATAGGATGTTAGAATCACTGGCAGCATTTAATTTCCCATCCCTAATTGACCCAAGAAGGCAATGGACATTTTACTGTATTGCATTGTGGGTCTGGAGTTACATAGCAGATTTTCCTCCCTGAAAGACATTATTGAATGATGTAAGGTTTTACAGCAATCAGTTGTGGTTCCATGAAACCATTAACCTAGCTTTCTCATTCCAAATTTTTACTGAATTCAAATTTCACCAAAAGTCTTGATCAGATTCAAACATTAGTCTGGGGAGCTGTATTGTGAGTTCAGTGACAATATCACTATCCCGCTGCCTCCCCGAAGAGACAGTCAAGACAAAGATGAGAAAGTATTTCGTCTCTCAGAGGGTGGTGAGTCTGTGGAGTTCTTTACTGCAAAGAGCTGTGAAGGTTGTCAATAAGTATACTCAAGGCTGAGATCGACAGATTTGTTTTAATCACTAAGGGAATCAAGGGTTATGGGGCAAAGGCACAGAAGTAGAGTTGAAAATTATCAAATCAGCCACAATCTCAATGAATGATTGAGCTGAATCAATGAGGTAAACAGTCTACTTCTGCTCCAATGTCTTATGATCTTTTTACCAAGAAAGCTGGCATGGACATAACATGTGAAAAGAATAGCTTAGTGTTTAACCATTCTAACCACAGATTATTCAAATGGCCCCTTGCTGAAATATTTTTATTATCGATAGTCACAGATGTGGTGCCAGAAAATTGGAGGACGGCTAACGTGGTGACACTATTTAAGGAAGCTGGTAAGGAAAGGACTGGTGAGCCTGACATTGGTGGTGGGCAAGTTGTTAGAGGGAATCTGAGAGACAGGATTTGCATGTATTTGGAAAGGCAAGGACTGATTAAGGATAGTCAACATGGCTTTGTGTGTGAGAAAACATGTCTCACAAACTTGATTAAGTTTTTTGAAGAAGTGACAAAGAAGATTGAGGGCAGAGTGGTGGACGTGATCTATATGGATTTCAGTCAGGCATTCGACGAGATTCCTCATGGGAGACTGGCTAGCAAGATCAGATCTCACGGAATACAGGGAGAACTAACATTTGGATACAGAACTGGCTCGAAGGTAGAAGACAGAGGGCAGTGGTGGAGGGTTGTTTTTCAGACTGGAGGCCTATGACCAGTGGTTTGCCACAAAGATCGGTGCTGGGTCCTCTACTTATCGTCATTTATATAAATGATTTGGATGTGAACATAGGAGGTATAGTTAGTAAGTTTGCTGTTGACACCAAAATTGGAAGTGTAGTGGACAGTGAAGAACATTACCTCAGATTACAATGGGATCTCAATCAGAAGGCCAAGAAGTTGAGGAGTGGCAGGTGGAGCATAATTTAGATAAATGCGAGGTGTTGCACTTTGGAAAAGCAAATCTTAGCAGGACTTATACACTTAATGGTAAGGTCCTAGGGAGCATTGCTGAACAAAGAGACCTTGGAGTACAGTTTAATAGCTCCTTGAAAGTGGAGTTGCAGGTAGATAGGATAGTGAAGAAGGCATTTGGTATGCTTTCTTTTATTGGTCAGACCATTGAGTTGGGAGGTCATGTTGCAGCTGTACAGGATATTGGTTGGGCCACTTTTGGAATATTGCGTGTGATTCTGAACTCCCTCCTATCGGAAGGATGTTGTGAAATTTGAAAGGGTTCAGAAAAGATTTACCTCCAGGGTTGGAGGGTTTGAGCATAGGGAGAAGCTGAATAGGCTGGGGCTGTTTTCCCTGGAGTTTGGGAGGCTGAGGGGTGACCTTATAGAGGTTAAAAAATCATGAGGGGCATGGATATGGTAAATAGACAAGGTCTTTTCCCTGCAGTAAGGGAGTCCCGAACTCGAGGGCATAGGTTTAGGGTGAGAGGGGAAAGATATGAAAGGGACCTAAAGGGCAACTTTTTCATGCAGAGGGTGGTGTATGTATGGAATGAGCTGCCAGAGGAATTGGTGATTGCTGGTACAATTACAGCATTTAGATGGAGAACACTACAGTGCAGTACAGGTCCTTCAGTTCTCAATGTTGTGCCGACCTATGAAACCAATCTGAAGCCAATCTATCGTACAGTATTCCATTATCATCCATATGTTTATCCAATGACTATTTAAATGCCCTTCAGGTTGGCGAGTCTACTACTGTTGCAGGCAGGGCATTCCACACCCCTCCTACTCTCTGAGTAAAGAACCTACCTTTGACATCTGCGTTTATCACACCTCAATTTAAAGCTGTGTCCCCTTGTGCTAGCCATCACCATCCAAGGAAAATGGCTTTCACTCTCCACCCTATTTAATCCTCTGATCATCTTATATGTCTCTATTAAATAACCTCTTACTTCTCTCTAATGAAACAGCCTCAAATCCCTCATAAGATCTTCCCTCCATACCAGGCAACATCTGAGTAAATCTACTCTCCACCCTTACCAATGCTTCCACATCCTTCCTATAATGCGGCGACCAGAACTGTATGCAACACTCCAAGGGTGGCAGCACCAGAGTCTTTTCAGCTACAACATGACCTCTTGGCTCTGCAACTCAACCCCTCTACCAATAAAAGCTATCACTCCATACCCCTTCTTAATAATCCTATCAACCTGGGTGGCAACTTTCAGGGACCTATGTACATGGATGCTGAGATCTCTCTGCTCATCCACACTACCAAGAACCTTACCATTAGTCCAGTATCCTGTATTCATATTACTCCTTCCAAAGTGAATCACTTCACACTTTTCTGCATTAAACTCCATTTGCTGCCTCTCAGCCAAGCTTTGCAGCTTATCTATGTCCCTCTGTAACCTGCAACATGCTTCCGCATTGTCCACAACTCCACTGACCTTGGTGTCATCCGCAAATTTACTAACCCATCCTTCTCCACCCTCATCCTGGTTATAAAAAATGAAAAAGAGCAATGGACCCAAAACAGATCCTTGCAGTACACCACTAGTAACTGAACTCCAGGATGAACATTTCTCATCAACCACCACTCTCTCTCTTCTTTCAGCTAGCCAATTTCTGATCCAAACTGCTAAATCACCCTCAATCACATGCCTCTATTTTCTGCAATAGCCTACTGTGGGGAACCTTATCAAACGCTTTACTGAAATCCATATACACCACATCAACCACTTTACCCTCATCCACCTGTTTGGTCACCTTCTCAAAGAACACAATAAGATTTTTGAGGCAAGACTTACCTTTAGCAAAACCATATTCACTATGCCTAATTCAAATGATTCCTTTCTACATTATTATAAATCCTTTCTCTTATAATCCTTTCCAACACTTTACTCACAACCGAAGTAAGACTTACTGGTCTGTAATTAACAGGGTTGTCTCTACTCCCCTTCTTGAACAAAGGGACAATATTTACTGTCCTCCAGTCCTCTGGCAGTATTCCTGCAGACAATGACAACACAAAGATCAAAGCCAAAAGTTCTGCAATCTCCTCCCTGGCTTCTCAAAGGATCCTAGGATAAATCGCAACAGCCCAGGGATTTATCTATTTTGACACTTTCCAGAATTGCTCACATCTCCTCCTTATGAACCTCAATCCCATCTAGACTAATAGCCTGTATCTTAGTATTCTCCTCGACAACCTTGTCATTTTTCTGTGTGCATACTGACCAAATAAATTCATATAGTGCCTCTCCTATCTCCTCAGACTCCACGCACAACTTCTCATTACTGTCCTTGATTGGCTCTAATCTTACTCTCATCATTCTTTATTCCTGACGTACCTGGAGAAAGCTTTAGGGTTTTCCTTGATCCTACCTGCCAAAGATTTCTCATGTCCTCTCCTTGCTCTTCTTAGCTCTCTCTTTAGGCCCTACCTGCTTAACTTGGAACTCTCAAGCGCCATAACTGAGTCTTCACGTGTCATCTTTACATAGCCTCCTTCCTCTTGACAAGAGATTCAACTTCTTTAGTAAATCATGGCTCCCTTGCTCAACCAGTTCCTCCCTGCCTGATAGGTACATGCTTATCAAGGACACGCAGTAGCTGTTCCTTAAACAAGCTCCACATTTCAATTGTGACCATCCTCTGCAGTTTCCTTCCCCATCCTATGCATCCTAAACCTTGCCTAATTGCGTCATTATTGCCTTTCCATCAGCTATAACTTTTGCCCTACAGTTTATACCTATCCCTTCCCATTGCAAAAGGGAACATAAGCAAATTGTGGTCACTATCACTGCAGTGCTCACCTATCTCTAAATCTAACACCTGGCCGGGTTCATTACCCAGTACCAAATCCTATGTGCCCTCGTCTCTTGATGGCCTATCTGCATACTGTGTCCAGAAACCCTCCTGCACACTTTTGAATAAAACTGACCCATCTAAAGTACTCAAACTATAGCATTTCCAGTCATTGGAAAGCTAAAATCCCCCATAACAACTATCCTGTTACGTTTGCTGCTATCCAGAATCATCTTTGCAAAATTTTCCTCTACATCCCTGGAACTTTTCAGAGACCTACAGAAAACACCCAACATTGTGACCTCTCCTTTCCTGTTTCTAAACTCAGCCCATACTACATCAGTAGATGAGTCTTCATCAAATGTCCTTTCTGCCAACATAGTACTGTCCTTGACTAACAACGCCACACCTCCCCCTCTTTTACCACCTTCCCTGTTCTTACTGAAACATCTAAACCTCAGAACCTGCAACAACTATTCTTGTCCCTGATCGATCCATGTTTCTGAAATGGACAAAACATTGAAGTCCCAGGTACCAACCCATGCTATAAGTTCGCCCACCTTATTCTGGATGCTCCTGGCATTGAAATAGATGCACTTTAAACCTCCTTCCTGCCTGCCGGTATACTCTTTTGACCTTGAAACCTGAATTCATGACATTACTACTCTCAACTTCCTGTACACTGGACCTATAATTCAGATTCTCATCCCCCTTCATAATTAGTTTAAACCCTCCCGAAGAATATTAGCAATCATCCCACCAGGATATTGGTACCCCTCTGGTTCAGGTGAGGACCATCCCATTTGTAGAGATCCCACCTACCCCAGAATAAGCCATAATTGTCCAGGTATCCAAATCCCTCCCTTCTGCAACATCCCTGTGGCCATGTGTTCACTGCTCTCTCTCCCTATTCCTCTCCTCACTAGCACATGGTATGGGTAACAAACTAAAGGCAACAACTCTGTTTATTCTAGCCACAAGTATCCACCCTAGCTCTCTGAATTTCTGCCTTACCTCCCTGTCCCTTTTTCTACCAATGTCGTTCGTGTCTATGTGGACCATGACTTGGGGTCACTCCCCCTTCTCCCTTAAGGATCCTGAAAACACGATCCGAGACATCATGAACCCTGGCACCTAGATTAGATTCCCTACAGTATGGAAACAGGCCCTTTGGTCCAACCAGTCCACAGCAATCCTTCAAAGAGTAACCCACCTAGACCCATTTCCCCCTGACTAATGCACCTAGCACTATGGGCAATTTAGCATGGCCAATTCACCCAACCTGCACATCTTTGGATTGTGGAAGGAAACCAGAGCACCCGGAGAAAACCCACACAAACACAGGGAGAATGTGCAACTCCACACAGACTGGAATCGATCCTGGGACCCTGGTGCTGTGAGATAGCAGTGCTAATCACCACTGTCTCCAACACACCAACCATGAGTCTCTCTTGTTCCCACAAAATCTCCTCTCTGTCCCCCTAACTATGGAGTTCCCAATAACTAATGCTCTAATCCTGTCTCCCTTCCCTTCTGAGCAACAGGGATGGACTGTGCCAGAGACCTGTAAACCATGGCTTACCCCTGGTAAGTCATCCTCCCCAACAGTATCCAAAACAGTATACTTGTTATTGAGGGGAATGGCCACAGAGGATCCCTGCACTGCCTGCTGGTTACCTTTCCGTCCCCTGACCATAACCCATCTACCTTATGCCTGTACCTGAGATGTGACTACCTCCGTGTAACTCCTCTCAATTACCTCCTCAGCCTCCGGAATGATCCAAAGTTCATCTAGCTCCGGCTCCAGTTCCCACTGCAGATTCTGAGGAGGGAAGTTGGGTGCACTTAAGACCATAAGATCATAAGACAAAGGAGTGAAAGTAAGGCTTGGCCCAAGGAGTCCACTCCGCCATTTAATTAGGGCTGATGGGCATTTCAACTCCACTTACCCACACTCTCTCCGTAACCCTTAATTCCTTGTGAGATCAAGAATTTATCAATCTCTGCCTTGAAGACATTTAATGTCATGACCTCCAACTTGGCAATGAATTCCACAGGCCCATCACTCTCTGGCTGAAGAAATGTCTTTTCATTTCCATTCTAAATTGACCCCCTCTAATTCCAAGGCTGTGCCCACAGGTCCTAGTCTCCCTGCCTAACGGAAACAACTTCCCAGCATCCATCCTTTCTAAGCCATTCATTGTCTTGTAAGTTTCTATTAGATCTCCCCTCAACCTTCTAAACTTTAATGAATACAATCCAAGGCTCCTCAGTCGTTCACTATAAGTTAGGCCTACCATTCCAGGTGAAAGTGAGGACTGCAGATGCTGGAGATCAGAGCTGAAAATGTGTTGCTGGAAAAGCACAGTAGGTCAGGCAGCATCCAAGGAGCAGGAGAATCGACGTTTCGGGCATGAGTCCTTCGGGGATGAGCCCTGAAGAAGGGCTGATGCCCGAAACGTCGAGTCTCCTGCTCCTTGGATGCTGCCTGACCTGCTGCACTTTTCCAGCAACACATTTTCAGCTCTACCATTCCAGGGATTATCCATGTGAATCTCTGCCGGACATGCTCCTGTGCCAGTATGTCCTTTCTGAGGTGGGGGCCCAAAATTGGACACAGTATTCCAAATGGGACTGAACTAGTGCTTTATAAAGTCTCAGAAGCACATCACTGCTTTTATATTCCAACTCTCTTGAGATAAATGACATCATTAAATTTGCTTTATTAATCATGGACTCAACCTACAAGTTAACCTTTAGAGAATCCTGGACTAAGACTCCCAGATTCCTTTGTACTTTGGCTTTATGAATTTTCTCACCATTTAGAAAGTAGTCCATGCCTGTATTCTTTTTTCCAAAGTGCAAGACCTCGCATTTGCTCACGTTGAATTTCATCAGCTATTTCCTGAACCACTCTCCTAAACTGTCTCTTTCTGAAACCTCCCCACCTCCTCAGTACTACTTGCCTGTCCACCTAACTTTGTATCATCAGCAAACTTCGCTAGAATGCCCCCAGTCCCTTCATCCACATCATTAATATATAAAGTGAACAGCTGCAGCCCCAGCACTGAACCCTATGCGACACCACTTGGCTACCATTTCCAAAAAAGAATCTTTTATCCCAATTCTCTGCCTTCTGTCAGACAGCTGATCCTCAATCCATGCCAGTAGCTCACCTCGAACACCATGGGCCCTCACCTTACTCAGCAGCCTCCCGTGAGGCACCTTATCAAAGGACTTTTGGAAGTCTGATAATAATATCCACTCTGGGACACCCAGACCAACCAACCCAACCACCCCGTGGCTCAACACTTCAACTCCCCCTCCTACTCCACCAAGGACATGCAGGTCCTTGGACTCCTCCATCACCAGACCATAGCAACACGACGGCTGGAGGAAGAGCGCCTCATCTTCCGCCTAGGAACCCTCTAACCACAAGGGATGAACTCAGATTTCTCCAGTTCCCTCATTTCCCCTCCCCCCAACTTGTCTCAGTCCCAACCCTTGAACTCAGCACCACCTTCCTAACCTGCAATCTTCTTCCTGACCTCTCCGCCCCCACCCCCACTCCAGCCTATCACCCTCACCTTAACCTCCTTCCACCTATCGCATTTCCAACACCCCTCCCCCAAGTCCATCCTCCCTATCTTTTATCTTAGCCTGCTGGTTTAACCTACTTGTTACCTCTTCAAAGAATTCTAACAGGTTTGTCAGGCATGACCTCCCCTTACTAAATCCATGCTGACTTGCTCTAATCCAATCCTGCACTTCCAAGAATTTAGAAATCTCATCCTTAATGATGGATTCTATAATTTTACCAATAACCAAGCTTAGGCAAACCGCCTATAACATTCCATCTTTTGTCTTGATCGTTTCTTGAACAAGGGGGTTACAACAGCAATTTTCCAATCATCTGGGACTTTCCCTGACTCCAGTGACTTTTGAAAGATCACAACCAATGCCTCTGCTATTTTCTCAGTCACCTCCCTCAGAAATCTAGGATATAGCCCATCAGGGCCAGGAGATTTATCAATTTTTAGACCTTTTAGCTTTTCTAGCACTTTCTCTTTTGTAATGGTTACCATACTCAAATCTGCCCTCTGATTCTCCTTAATTGTTGGGATATTACTCGTATCTTCCACTGACATAAAGTACTTATTAAGTTCTGCAGTTATTTCCTTATCTCCCATCACAAGCCTTCCAGTGTCATTTTGGAGTGGCCCAATGTCTATTTTGCCTCTTATGTATTGAAAGAAACTTTTACCATCATTTCTAATATTACTGGCTAGCCTACCTTCATATTTGATCCACCTTCCTTAGATTAGATTCCCTACAGTATGGAAACAGGCCCTTTGGGCCAACAAGTCCACACCGACCCTCTGAAGAGCAACTCACCCGGATCCATTCCCCTTCATTTACCCTTTCACCTAACACTACGGGCAATTTAACATGGCCAATTCACCTAACCTGCACATTTTTGGACTGTGGAAGGAAACCAGAGCACCCGGAGGAGACCCACGTAGACATGGGGAGAATGCGCAAACTCCACACACAGACAATTACCTGAGGCGGGAATTGAACCCGGGTGTCTAGCGCTGTGAGGCAGCAGTGCTAACCACTGTGCCACCGTGCCGCCCTTATTTCTCTCTTTGTTATCGTCTGTTTGTTTTTGTAGCCGTTCCAATCTTCTGATTTCCCAGTGCTCTTGATCACTTTATTGGCTCTCTCTTTTTCTTCGATACATTCTTTTTCCTGCAGATGAAGTCAGAGGGAACCCTTACCTTCCATATTCTCCAGAAGGAGCATGCAACTGTCCTAATAATTTTACCAATCTGGCGCACAGAATCTTTTTGTTTTGGTTAGAGAAGGGGGATGGGTGGAAGACACGGCCCATGTCGTGTTTTGGTGAAAGCAACTGGGCAAATATATACCCAGAAGGCATCTGAGTGGGTATATGAATATGAAGGGTTTAGAGGGATATGGGTCAAGTGCTGGCAATTAGGACTAGATTATGTTAGGATAGTTGGTCAGCATGAATGTGTTTGACCAAGGCGTCTGTTTCCGTGCTGTACATCTCTATGACGTCGGTGGTGGGCAAGTTGTTGGAGGGAATCCTGAGGGACAGGATGTACATGTATTTGGATGTACAATATTCCCAATTCGTTTGTCTCCGCTGCATCTGCTCCCAGGAGGACCAGTTCCAACACTGAACAACCCAGATGGCCTCCTTCTTCAAAGACCGCAATTTCCCCCCAGACGTAATCGACGATGCTCTCCACCACATCTCTTCCACTTCCCGCTCCTCCGCCCTTGAGTCCTGCCCCTCCAGTCGCCAACAGGACAGAACCCCACTGGTCCTCACCTACCACCCCACCAACCTCCATATACATCATATCATCCGTCGTCATTTCTGCCACCCCTAAACGGGCCCCACCACCAAGGATGTATTTCCCTCCCCTCCCTTATCAGCTTTCCGAAAAGACCACTCCCTCCGTGACTCCCTCGTCAGGTCCACACCCCCCACCAACCCAACCTCCACTCCCGGCACCTTCCCCTGCAACCGCAAGAAATGCAAAACTTGCGCCCACGCCTCCCTCCTTACTTCCCTCCAAGGCCCCAAAGGATCCTTCCATATCCATCACAAATTCATCTGCACCTCCACACACATCATTTACTGCATCCGCTGCACCTGATGTGGCCTCCTCTATATTGGGGAGACAGGCCGCCTACTTGTGGAACGTTTCAGAGAACACCTCTGGGACACCCAGACCAACCAACCCAACCACCCCGTGGCTCAACACTTCAACTTCCCCTCCTACTCCACCAAGGACATGCAGGTCCTTGGCCTCCTCCATTGCCAGACCATAGCAACACGATGCCTGGAGGAAGAGCGCCTCATCTTCCGCCTAGGAACCCTCCAACCACAAGGGATGAACTCAGATTTCTCCAGTTCCCTCATTTCCCCTCCCCCCACCTTGTCTCAGTCCCAACCCTTGAACTCAGCACCACCTTCCTAACCTGCAATCTTCTTCCTGACCTCTCCGCCCCCACCCCCACTCCACCCTCACCTCAACCTCCTTCCACCTATCGCATTTCCAACACCCCTCCCCTAAGTCCCTCTTCCCTACCTTTTATCTTAGTCTGCTTGGCACACTTTCCTCATTACTGAAGAAGGACTCATGCCCGAAACGTTGATTGTCCTGCTCCTTGGATGCTGCCTGACCTGCTGCGCTTTTCCAGCAATACATTTTCAGCTCTGTACATGTATTTGGAAAGACAAGGACTGATTAGGGATAGTCAACATGGCTTTGTGCGTGGGAAATCATGTCTCACAATCTTGATTGAGTTTTTTGAGGAAGTAACAAAGAGGATTGATGACGGCAGATCGGTAGATGTGATCATTATGGACTTCAGTAAGGCGTTCAACAAGATTCTCCACGAGAGACTGATTAGCAAGATTTGATCTCACGGAATACAGGGAGAACTCACCATTTAGTACAGATCTGGCTCAAAGATAGAAGACAGAGGGTGGTGGTGGTGGAGGGTTGTTTTTCAGAATGGAAGCCTGTGACCAGTGGAGTGCCACAAGGATCGGTGCTGGGTCCACTACTTTTTGTCATTTACATAAATGATTTGGATGCAAGCATAAAAGGTACAGTTAGTAAGTTTGCAGATGACACCAAAATTGGAGGTGTAGTGGACAGCGAAGAGGGTTACCTCAGATTACAACAGGATCTGGACCAGATGGGCCAATGTTCTGAGAAGTGGTAGATGGAGTTTAATTCAGATAAATGCGAGGTGCTACATTTTGGGAAAGCAAATCTTAGCAGGGAGTGTTGCTGAACAAAGAGACCTTGGAGTGCAGGTTCATAGCTCCTTGAAAGTGGAGTCACAGGTAGATAGGATAGTGAAGAAGGCATTTGGTATGCTTTCCTTTATTGGTCAGAGTACTGAGTACAGGAGTTGGGAGGTCATGTTGCGGCTGTACAGGACATTGTTTAGGCCACTGTTGGAATATTGCGTGCAATTCTGGTCTCCTTCCTATCAGAAAGATGTTGTGAAACTTGAAAAGGTTCAGAAACGATTTACAAGGATGTTGCCAGGGTTGAAGGATTTGAGCTATAGGGAGAGGCTGTACAGGCTGGGGCTGTTTTCCCTGGAGCGTCGGAGGCTGAGGGGTGACCTTATAGACGTTTACAAACGTATGAGGGGCATGGATAGGGTAAATAGGTAAAGTCTTTTCCCTGGGGTTGGGAAGTCCAGAACTAGAGGGCATAGGTTTAGGGTGAGAGGGGAAAGATATAAAAGAGACCTATGAGGCAACCTTTTCACACAGAGAGTGGTACGTGTATGGAATGTGCTGCCAAAGGCAGTGGTGGAGGCTGGTACAATTGCAACATTTAATGGGTATGTGAATAGGAAGGGTTTGGAGGGATATGGGCCGGGTGCTGGCTGGTGGCACTAGATTAGGTTGGGATATCTGGTCAGCATGGTCGGGTTGGACTGAAGGGTCTGTTTCCATGCTGTACATCTCTATGATTCTATGACTTTAAACGTGAAGCCAATTCTCCATTCACACGTTATGCATGGAATGAAAGAGTTGATGTTAGTCAAAGAAGGAACTGCGTATGTCAGGATTCTGGGAGGTGATGGCCAAATGGTATTTTCATTGGACTACTAATTTGGCAACCCTGGTAAAGTACTGGGGACCTTGGTTCAAATCCTGCTGTGGTAGATAGTAGAATTTGAGTTCAATTTTAAAAATCTTAATTAAGAGCCTAATGGTGATCATGAAATCATGACAAATTATCAGGAAAAACCCATCTGGTTCACAAATGTCCTTCAGGGAAGGATGTCTGCCATTCTTACCAGGTCCACATGTGACTCCACACCCTAGTAAGTGATTATCTCTTAACCTCACTCTGGACAATTAGGAATGGGCAATAAATGTTGGCTTGGCTCATGATGTCCATGTCCTGTGAATGAATATTAAAAAATGAACTTCATTTTGTGCTCCTGCAAGTGTTCCAAGAGAGGTAATTCCAGGACTTTGATTTGGTGACACTAAGAAAACAATGACATAGTTCCAAATTATGGTAGTCTTTATATGGGAGGCTTTAGCTGATAGTGTTGTTAAGTGTTTACTGCCCTTATTCTTCTAAGTTTTCACGGTCACATTTTGGAGAGTGCCATCAAGGAAGCTTTAGAAAGGTGAATTATGTGGTGAACTGAATATTCAAAGTGATAGATAGGGTGCTGATCAAGTGGGCTGCTTTGTCTCTGATGGTGTGAAACTTGCTAAATGCCTGTGTTCGAACTGTTCTATGATATCTCCAGCTTCTTCTTTAAACTTGAGTCCTTTGATGTGAGTTGACTTAAATTTTATGACATCATAAACAACTTGAATTAGTCATTTGATTATTCTCTATGTCATAAAGCTTTGAGGTTGATAACTGATGACAGAGTTGACAACTTGTGACTTTCAATCAGGCTTTATAACTAAGTGGTGTCTCCAGAGGAGGAGGAGAAAATGGATAATGAATGTGATCTGGAATTTAGGAAGAATTTGGAAGCCGAGCGAAGGAAGCTTGATGTGGAGCGTCAGATGAGAAAAACATATGAGGCTATTTCTCAGGATGCCAAAGAGCCCTTGGATGATACCTGTGCACTTACCTCTCCTGAGGAAGGTCAGTAATATACAACTTTTAAAAGCTTTTGTTCTCATTTAATGTTGGTTTAATTTTGATTTCCTTTGAAATGGTCTATTTCTCTCTATAATACCAGAGTCAACCAATCAGTTCTGCAAACGAACTGTTATTTGAAAAGCAAAAAACACTCCTCTGTACTCTCAATTAATCAATGCTAAGGAACTTGATTTGCTCCTAAATCTGGTATCTTTTCATTAGCAGTGACTAATGCAAGTTAGATTCATTGCCAAACAGTCAGTCGAATCTGTGCCCAAATGGGAACCTTGCCAATTTGAAGCATCAGAACAGGACAATGGGTGCATTTTAGACCATTTAGTCCTTTTTATCCTGTTCTGCTATTCAACACAATTACCATCTGTAATTGTTCACCTGATATAGCTCTTGTTTCTTTCAGTGATTAAAAATCTGCCTATCTCAGTGTTAAACCTATTCATCAATGAAGCATTCACAAACATTTAGATAGAGAATTCTGAAGCTTTATTGAAGCATAGAAGACAAGAGTAGTCCATTTAACCCCTTGAGCCTGTTCAGCAATTCAATATGATCATGGCTGATCATCGAGCTCCATATCTTAATCCTGCCCACCCCCATATTTCTTTTTCTCTTTTGTCACAAGAACTACGTCTACCTCTTTCTTGAAAACACACAATGTTTTGGCTCAAGCACTGTCTGTGATAATAAATTCCAAAGGCTCACTACCCTCTGGGTGAAAAGATTCCTTATCTCTGTACTAAATGTCCTCCCTCGTATTTATAAATTATGATACCTGATTGCGTACTCCTCGGACATCAGGAGCATCCTTTCTACATTTACCCTGTCTAGTCTTCTTAGAATTTATAGGTCTCTATGTGACCCCCTCTAATTCTTTGAAATTCCAGTGAATATAAGTTCTTAAGTTAGAAGAGCAGAATTAGGCCATTTAGCCCATTGAGTCTGCTCTCCCATTCAATCATGACTGATATCTCCCCCCTCCCCCCCCCATTTTCCTGCTTTTTCTCCTTAACCCTTCAACCCATTACCAATTAAAAATCTGTCTAACTCCTCCTTAAATTTAATCATTGTCACAGCATCAATGTCACTACGGGGTTGCGAATTCCACAGATTCACAACCCTTTTGGGAGAATTAATTTCTCCTCAACTCTGTTTAAAACCAATCCAGTTTCTCTTTATACATCAGTCCTGCCATCCCAGAAATCAGTCTGGTAAACCTTGGCTTCATTCCCTCCATATCCAGAACATCCTTCCTCAGATAAGGAGACCATAACTCACACAGTGCTCCAGGTCTCGCCTCACCAGAGTCTTGTACAATTGTAGCAAGACATCCTTTCTCCAATATTGAAATCCTCTCACTATGAAACCAACATAATATTTGCCTTCTTTACTGTCTGTTGCATGTGCATGCATACATTTATTGAATTATGTACAAGGACACTGAGGTCATATTGCAACTCCTGCTTTCCCAATTTATTTCTATTCAGATACCTGACTTCCTGGTTTTGCTACCAAAGTGAATAAGCTCAACTTTATCCATATCATAATTCATCTCTCATGCATTAGCCCACTCATTCAGCTTGTCTAAATCACAATGAAGCCTCAGTTCATACTCTCATTTTGCCTTGTGTCATCTGCGAACCCAGGGATGTTACATTTATTTACCTTACCTACTGCATAAATATATATTGTGTATAGCTGGGATCCAAGCCCTGATCCCTGTGGTACCCCACTATTCATTATCCGCCACTTGGAGAAGGAACTTTTTATTCCTACTCTGTTTTCTTTCTGCCAACCAGTTTTCTGTCCATATCAGAACACTACTCCCATCCCATGGGCTATAACTTTACGTGGTGATCTTTTACATTGAACTTTATCTGAAAGCCCAAATAGACTATATCTACTGACTCCCTTTATTAATTCTGTTGAATGCATTCTTGTTCAATGTCAAGCATGATTTCATAGTATAAAAACCATGCTGACTCTGTCTAATTCCATTATTATTTTCCATGTGTTCTGCTATTAAAATCTCTTATAATGAATTTTAACATTTTCCCTGCTATCAGTGTTACATTAGCAAGTCTACCATTCCCTGTTCTCTTTACTCTTTTTAAAATAGCATGGCTACATTAACTATCCTCTAATCCATAGGAACCGAGTCAATGGAATTTTGAAAGATGACCACCAGTATAATCAATTTTTCTAAGTCCACTTCCTTAGATACTCTGAGATACAGATTATCAGGTCCTGGGATTTACTGGTCCATTTAGCTTGTCTGTTCCAGTTTTTTCAAAGAGAAATTCAGTTAGTATGATTACCCCTTTCTTTTCCTTTTTTTCATTTATGTATTTAAGTCACTTCTGATCCACTATTGAACCTGAGTCCACCATCCAAGCAAATCCTTATCACCTGTGCTTAAAATATAGTTGCCTCATGTCATCTCTGAATCTTTTGATGATCATCTTAACTCTGTTCTCTCTCTCTCTATCTCTCTCTCTCTATTAAAAAGCTTTTGCAATTGGGAGCACTTCTCTTGATTATCTAATGACATCTTGATTAAATCTCCCTTTAGCTTTTTCTGTTCCAAGGAGAAAACTCTAGCCTTTCTGGCTGTCTCTGGGGAGGCAATCGCCTAGTGTTATAAGCACGAGACTATGAATCCAGAACCTCAGCCAATGTTCTGGGGACCTTGGTTCAATATTCAATTTTTTAAAATTTGGAATTAAGGAACTACTGATGACCATGAAACTGTTGTCAATTATTGGAAAAACTCATCTGGTTCACTAATGTCCTTCAGGGAAGTAAATCTGCCATCCTCACCTGGTCCGGTCTACATGTGACTCCAGACTACAAGCAATGTGGTTGACTCTCAACTACCCTCTGAAATGATAGATAGATTCTTGATTACCAAGTGGGTGAAAGATTTTCAGGGATGAGCTGGAATGTAGAGTTGAAGTTAAAATCAGATCAGCCATGATCTTATTGAATGCAGGAGCAAGTTTGAAGGGCCAAGTGGTTTACTCTTGTTCCTTGTCCATGCTCCATGTCTTATTGCAACATTTTGCAACTTAGGGGCCTTGATTGAACAGATGCTGAAAGGATACATCCGTCATACAGGAAATTGAATCTGGACATGCACTGTTTCAAAATAAGATATTTCCCACTTAAGGTAAAGGTGAACATAGATTCCTATTCTCAGAAGGTTGTTAACCTTTAGAATTCACCACCCTGTAGAGCAGTCGATCCTGAGTCAGTGAGTTTTCCAAGGCTGAGTTGGACAATTTTTCAAGGTACAGGGGGTGAAAGGAGCAAAGTGAGTAAAGTCCACAATCAGATGATTTTAAAATCTTGATTCCATGATTTATTGAATTATGGAACAGTCTCCAATAGCCAAATTGCCCACTTATTTTTGGATTAGATTAGATTCTGTACAGTATGGAAACAGGCCCTTTGGCCCAACAAATCTACACTGAGCCTCGTAAGAGTAACCCACATGGACCCAGTCTCTGACACTATATTTCCCCCTGACTAATACACTAACACTATGGGCAATTTAGCGTGACCAATTCACCTGACCTGCACATCTTTGGATTGAGAGAGGGAAACTTCTACTCCTATACCTTGTGTTCTCAAGTAACCTACTGATCATCATAACCTACTATGTTTGTATAACTATATCTACATTGGTTTAGTTTGAGGTTTAAACTAATTTTTTCTATTTTGCTTCCACAGAAGAAGTACAGCTTCCAAGCTTCACAAAGCGTCGTAAGTATTTCCAAAAAGAGCAAGTTAAATCTAATGAAAAATATGTATTTTATCAATATAAAGATACTGAAATAACTCCATAGAAACCAGTGTCCCATAATCAAGTAACCTTTATTTACACATGGAAGATCCTTGACACTGATCCAGCTCTCACAGAGCCAGATTGCAAAATGACAGGGTGTCTGATACTCCTGATTTTACCTGTCAGCCAGGGATCCTTGATTTGACCAAATAAACAACCCTAATCAGGGAACTCATATTCAGTGAGGTCCACCTGGCTGACATTGTTACAATCGCTATATCCTTCCCCCTCTGAGTCTGAGGATATAGGTCAGTTCTTTTTCTTGTAGCTCCTCCTTGGGTGCTTTAGTAGTGGGTCAGGTTCCTCTGACTCTGCCTCAAGTACTAATTCTGAGGAAGGATCACGGGACCGGAAAGGTTAACTCTGATTTCTATCCACAGATGCTGCCAGAACTGCTGAGCTTCTCCAGCAAATTCTGGGTGGTATGTGTAACATACTTGCCTCAAATACCCAGAGTGTCTTTGAAGAAATTAATTCTCTTCTTCAGGCAACAAAGGTATTGAGGCAGCGACATCCACCATCTCCATCTCACATTCCGAGGTCTCTGCAAGGGAGGACCGACTGGCTCTGAAGAGCATTTTCCTCCTCCCCCATTTGCGAATTTGCTTTCATATGGTTCATGTGCTTGTTCAAGACTGTTGCACATAGCAGAACTTTATGTGTTACAGGACCGGACCTTACACGACCATGCCTCTTATCCTTGCAGGACCTTCCTGTGATTCTTAAACCAAATATCGTCTCCTGAAATACACTGTTTGTCTCACACAGTGAAGCCTTGTGTCTGGTATTGGCATCCCTGATGCCTTGTACACAAGCCCCCCCAGGTCTGGACAAAATAGATTTAATCTGGTTTGGAATGTTCTCCCCATTAGCATATCTGTTGGAGCTATCCTTGTAGTTGCATAAGGAGTCATCCTATAACCAAATATAACCTATAACCCCACCAATGCTGCAATGTCTGCATCCGATCCTGGTGGCCAGACATAATGTCTCACTAACATCCTCATTTTGCAAATCCTTGGATAACCCTGAATGGAGTTCAGCCTGCATCTGGTGGTGCCCTGGTGTTGACCTTATAACATCTTCTCCTCTGTCTGCTGAAAAATTATAAAAACTGATAATACCCTAGATGGCAGTCCCATACATTGGTACGAACCTTATGGTTTTAATTGCAGCATATTTCTGGAAATCTGCATCTAACTGCAAGTGTCGCAATGTTGGTTTTCTACAACGTTACTATTGTCACAAGGCTGGTCCCTTTTTTTCTAAAAGCCATTCCTTTTCTCAAGGATACAGTGTTCTTGGTTTTCTTCAGAGGGGTCATAAACCAGTTCCTGGTTCCGATTAGTCTGGTTTGGTACAGAGATTAAATGGTATTGAGAGGACATTTTGTTAATATGTGAACAGATGAGACTTCAAGCCAAGTAGTCATGTTTTAGAAGTGACCTGTACAATGAAAGGGGAGTGGTCAGCTATCTACAGAGCAGTTCAGTCCATAACTAGTTGTGAGTTCAACAGTGGACTGTGTGAACAGGCTCCCTCTTTTGCTGCCCGTCTAACTTCAACCTGTAAGCATCTGTTCCATTGTTTTTATTGGGTTTTAAGGGGGTTTGCTTAGTGGGACTGTTGTTCGGAACAGTATAATTAAATCTAGTCTGGATAGACTGAGTCCTGTAGGGGTTCTTTATTCTGTTACTTGTGTTTCATTGTGTAATTTTGTAAATAAATGTTTTGTCTGTTTTAAAACCTGGTAGCCAACCTCGCTAACTTACTCCGGGTAATTTTCGCTGCACACTTACTGAAACAAATTGAAAAATTATGGTATGAGCTGCCTACTGAAGAATGTTTTGAGTGGTATGGCCTAGTTCATAACAGATTGGGGGCTCTTTGCAGGATTTTAAACAGTGAGTGGTAGGTGCTAGTGTCTTCATTTCAGGTATTGGTTTGGTTGGTAGACAAAGCTTGGGATAGTAATGGCTCTTTCATTCGCCAAAGGTTTCCTGGAAGTGGATCCGGTGACTTTCAAAGTTTTGCAAAAGGTGAATAAGACCAAGCTGCAGAAATTAGTAGACCAGCTGGGATTGGACCTGCCTGCCTCTGTGAGGAAAGAAGAGAAAATTACAGCAGTAGCTCAGAATTTAAACTTGCCGGAGAAACCATCCGAATCTATAGAGACAGCAAGAATTCAATTACAAATGCAGCAGCTTGAGTTCGAGGTGAGAGATAAGGAAAGGGCAGCAGAAATGAAACAGTTTGAGTTATGCTTAAAAGCAGAAGAGAGGGAAAAGGATTGAGCAGTAGAATAGAGAGAAAAAGAGAGAGCTTTTGAACTTCAAAAACTGACACTTAAAAACAAAAATCAGCTTAAAGCTAAAGGCTAAAGGTAGGCTTAGTGAAGATGAGCAAGCCCCTGGTAGTCAGAAGCCCAGTGAGAAACTTTAAGTATGTTCAAGCATGGCCTAAATTTGATGAGAAGGATATGGAAACCTTTTTCATCTCATTTGTAAAGGTGGCTAAACAAATGCAGTTGCCAATGACCCATGTGGGTTTTGTTTATCCAAATAAATTTGTAGGTAGGGCAAGTGAGGCATCACAATCAGAAGAGGTATCTGGCGAGTATGAGGAGGTGAAAATAGCCATTTTAATTGCATATGAGCTTGTACCATAAGCCTATAGACAATGTCTCAGGAATCTAAGGAGGGAACCCGGTCAAACCTTTATTGAGTTTGAAAGGATCAAACAAAGTAGTTTTGAAAGATGGATAAGAGCTTTGAAAATTGCGCAAACCTATGATGCCCTTAGCAAGGTAATTATTTTGGAGGAATTCAAAAATTCACTGCCTGAAGTAGTGCGAACTCATGTGGAAGAGCAGAGAGTTAAAATGGCAAGGTTAGCAGCTGAAGTGGCTGGTCCATATAACTTGGTTTGCTTCCAGAATCAATTTCAGTCCATGGGGGATAGAAATTGGGGTAAAGAGAAATCCTCATGTGGAAAGGGAAGGTTATGATCTCAGTGAAGGTCATAAGGATAACTTACTACAGGGTAAAAAAAAAATCACTGAGGGGGACAAAGAAGTTAAAAAACTTTGGTGTTTTCACTGTAATGAAGTGGGCCACACAAAACCACTGTATTGGCGAGTTAGGAGAAAGCCAGATGTAGGAAAACTGAACAAGCCTGGGAGTTTTGTTGGGCTAGTACCAAAAAGCACAAGGAAAGTTAAACAACTGCCTCAGAGTGTACAAGGCAATAAGAGGTTGGTTAAGGTGGAAGTGCCAGATCTGCTTAAAAAATATAAATGCAAGGGTAAAGTTTTTTCACATAGGCCAGGAGTAGCAGGTAAAGAGCTTACAATATTAAGGTATGCAGGATCCTCTTGGTCTATGATGCTGAAGAATGGGGAGACATACACACCTGAGGGACTATTGCCAGAAAAGGTGCTGGTAACAGGAATTCATGGTGAGACAAAAAATGCTCAATTATATAAAGTGAGGTTAGAGAGTCCAGAGAAGAGTGGAGAATTTGTGATAGGAGTACTGGACAAACTGTCAGCACCAGGAATAAAATTTGTCCTTGTCAATGATATAGCTGATTAACCAGGAGGCATGCTGCCTGCTCTAGTTGGAAAGCCAGTGGAGACATAGGCGACAGAAGAAATGAAGGATCTTTACTCAGGAATTTTCCATGATTGTGTGATCACAGAGGCACAATTTGAAGCAGGAGAGATCAAGAGGCACAGATAAGGGAGCTAACCTAGCTTTATCTGAGACCTTTTTGATCAGATAGGTGGGACAGAGCAGGAGCAATGAGATAAACATACAGTATCTTTAGCGCTGCTAACCTTATCGAATTACAGCAGAAAGATGAAAACTTACAACAGTTGTATCAACAAGCATTTACAGAGAAGGACAGTGAATGAATTCCTGTGTGTTATTACTTAACAAATGATGTCTTAACGAGGAAATGGAGACCATCGCACAGTCACGCAAATGAGAAATGGGCAGGGATTCATCAAATTGTTTTGCCCGTAGGGTATAGAAATGAAGTGCTGCGACTGGCACTTGAGCTACCACTTGTAGGTCATTTAGGGGTGAGGAAAACATAGGCTAAACTACAAAGACATTTTTACTGACCTGGACTACACAAGGATGTATTTGAGTTTTGCCAGATGTATCACACATGTCACCTACTAGGAAAATGACAGGCAGTAATAATACCTTCACCTTTAATATCTGTGGCAGCATTTCAGCATCCTTTCACAAGAGTCTTGATTGCATATGTCCCCTACCTCAAACAAAAAGTGGGAATAAGATTTATTAACAATAATGGATATGTCAACTAGATTTCCAGAGACAGTTCCATTATGTAACATCACAGCTAAAAGGGTTATAGAAGAATTACTTACATTTTTTACTAGATACGGACTACCAATAGACATCCAGTCAGATCAAAGATCAAACTTCACATCCAAATTATTCAAGGAGGTTATGAATAACTTGGGAATAAAGCAATTTAAATCTATTGCAGACCATCCCGAATCGCAGGGAGCGATAGAGAAATGGCATCAAACACGAAAGACCATGTGGAGGGCTTCTGGTCAGGATTATCCAGATGATTGGGATACGGGAATTTCAATTGTACTTTTAGCGATCAGAGATGCACCAAATAAATTGACCAAATTCAGTCCATTTGAATTAATTTTTGGGCATGAAGGAAGAGGATTGTTAAAATTGATTAAGGAGAAATTAATAAGTCAGAATTTAGAGGCCATTCATTTGGACTATGTGTCCCATTTTAGAGAACCATTAAATAGAACTGGAGAGTTGGCTAATCAGCATTTTAAAGTATCACAGCATACAATGAAACAGGAAGTGGATAAGAAATCACAAATTCACAATTTTGGAGTTGGGGATAAAGTATTGGTGTTACTTCCAGTAACAGGTGAGCCTTTAAAAGCAAGGTTTAGTGGACCATATCAAATCGAGAGGAAATTGAGTGAGATGAACTACTTGGTATGGAGTCCAGACAAGAAGAAATCTCACAGAGTGTGTCTTTTGAATATGCTCAAAAGGTACTTTGATAGGGAAGGAAAGCAAGAGGAGAAGGTTTTAATGATTACAGCACAGAAGGAAGAACCAAGTTCAGCGGATTATCAATTGGACATTCCTCAAATCAAATTGTTTTCCTCACCCCTAAATGACCTCCAAGTGGTAGCTCAAGCACCACTCACAGCACCTCATTTCTATACCCTACAGGCAAAACAATTTGATGAATCTCTGCCCATTTCTCATCAGAATTAGGAAATGGTCAAAAATTAGGATAATTGATTGAGTTACCTTCCTTGAGAAAATCAAAATGACCTGAAAGTGTTATTACTGTCACGTGGAGAGATATGCGCAAATAAACTGCAAAATACTAACCTAAATGTGCATAATGTAGGGATAGAAGATGCTGTTCCAATTAAGCAACATCCTTATAGGTATAATCCTCTAAAGTTGACACAGGTTTAGAAGGAGATAGAACACATTCTCCAAGATGGCATAATTGAAGTGAGTTACAGTGATTGGAGCTCACCCATAGTCATGGTGCCAAAGCCAAATAAGTACCCAATGGTTTTGTGTGGACTATTGCAAAGTCAAAGTTAAGACTGATACATATGAAATTCCATGGTTGGAGAACTGTGTTGAAAAAGTGGGACAAGCAACTTACATTTCTAAGTTGGACTTGCTCAGAGGCTACTGTCAAGTACCTCTGTCAGAGAGAGCAAAGGCAATTTCAAGCTTTTGTAACACCAAATGAACTGTATCAGTTCAAAATCATGCCATTTTGTATGAAAAACACTCCAGACACATTTCAGAGACTGACTAATAATCCAGTGATTTTTGGTCACTCATGGAAAGAACATTTACAGCATTTTTCAGACTTGTTCGATCGACTTCAGAAGGCAGGCTTTGTGGTAAGCCTAGCTAAAAGTGAATTTGCCAAAGCCCAAGTCACCTTCCTGGGCCATGTTATTAGAGATGGACAAATGGCCCCATGGGATGTAAAAATGAAAGTAATTGGAGAATTTCCCGCATTGTCAATGAGAAAAGCAGTACTACGGTTCCTGGGATTGAATGGATTTTACCAAAAGTTTGTGCTGAACTTTAGCAGTGTGGCTGCTACACTCACCAAATTGTTAAAGGGCAAGAAGTTTCAGTGGACAGTGGACTGTCAAAAGTCATTTGACAGCCTAAAAACTGAGTTAACCACTGACCCAGTATTAGCCACACGAGATTACATGAAGCTTTTCAGGGTGGCTGTCGATGCCAGTGATGTGGGTGTCGGTGTGGTACTCCTACAGGACAATGACAAGGGAATAGAAAGACCCATCGGGTATTTATCCAGAAAGTTGAACATTCATGAACAGAAATATTCAATGGTGGAGAAAGAGATGTTAAGCTTTGAGTTGGCATTACAACATTTCAGTGTTTAAATTACCAGCAATGCATTTGAGACAATTGTATATGCTGATCGTAACCCATTGACATTTGTGAAAAAATTTAAGGATAAAAATGCCAGACTGTTTAGATGGAGCTTGTTGTTGTAGCCATTCAATTTGACAATTGTGCAGGTGGCAGGTCACAAAAACATGATTGCCAATGCGTTATCAAGGCTCGAATGAGATACAGAAGTGTTCAGAGGGGGGTGGGTGTCACAGTCTAAATTTGCATGCGTTGTGCATGTTTGTATGTGTATAGTTAGTACAGTGTATGTTTGTGTTTTAGACTACCAAGCACTTTGTTTTTGAAGAGTTTTCAAAATGAAGCCGTCTTTTGGTATTGATGGCTCATTTTTTTAATGGGAGGGGTTGTCACAAAGATAGTTCCTTTTTTTTTGAAAAGCTGTTCCTTTTCTCAAGGATATTGTGCCCTTGGTTTTTTACAGAGGGGTCATAAACCAGCTCCCAGTTCCAATTAGACTGGTTTGGTACAGAGATTAAAGGGTATTGAGAGGCATTTTTGTTTAATTGCAAGCAGATGAGACTTCATGTCAAAGTGGTCATGTTTTAGAAGTGACCTGTATAATGAAAGGGGAATGGTCAGCTCTCTAGCTGAGCAGTACAGTCCTGAACTGATAAGGTGTTCAACAGTGGACTGTGTGAACAGGCTAGCTCTCTTTCTGCCCTTCTAACTTCAACCTGTAAGCATTATTCCATTGTTTTTATTGTGCTTTGAGGGGGTTTGCTTAGTGGGACTATTGTGTATATTCGGAACAGCATAATTATGTCTAGTCTGGATAGACTGAGTCACAGAGTCATAGAGATGTACAGCATGGAAACAGACCCTTCAACCAACCCGTCCATGCTGACCAGGTATCCAAACCCAATCTAGTCCCACCTAACAGCACCCGGCCCATATCCTTCCAAACTCTTCTTATTCATATACCCATCCAAATGCCTCTTAAATGTTGCAATTATACGAGACTCCACCACTTCCTTGGGCAGCTTATTCCATACACGTACCACCCTCCATGTGAAAGGTTGTCCCTTAGGTCTCTTTTATATCTTTCCCCTCTCACCCTAAACCTATTCCCTCTAGTTCTGGACTCCCCAACCTCAGGGAAAAGACTTTGTCTATTTATCCTAATCATGCCCCTCATAATTTTGTTAACCTCTATCTATAAGGTCACCCCTCAGCCTTTGACACTCCATGGAAAAAACCTCCAGCCTGTTCAGCCTCTCCCTGTAGCTCAAATCTTCTATTCCTGGCAATATCCTTGTAAATCTTTTCTGAACCCTTTCAAGTTTCACAACTTCTTTCCGATAGGAAGGAGACCAGAATTGCACACGCTATTCCAACAGTGACCTAAACAATGTCCTGTGCAGCTGCAACATGACCTCCCAACTCCTGTACTCAATATTCTGATCAACAAAAGAAAGCATACCAAAGGCTGCCTTCACTATCCTATCTAACTGCAACTGCACTTTCAAGGAGCAATGAACCTGCACTCCAAGGTCTCTTCATTCAGCGACACTCCCTAGAACCTTACCATTAAGATTTGCTTTTCCAAAATGCAGCATCTCGCATTTATCTGAATTAAACTCCATCTGCCACTTCTCAGCCCATTGGCCCATCTGGTCAAGATCCTGTTGTAAATCTGAGGTAACCCTCTTCGCTGTCCACTGCACCTCCAATTATGGTGTTATCTGCAAACTTACTAACTGTACCTCTTATGCTCGCATCCAAATCATTTATGTAAATGACAAAAAGTAGTGGTCCCAGCACTGATCCTTGTGGCACTCCACTGGTCACAGGCCTCCAGTCTGAAAAACAACCCTCCAACACCACCCTCTATCTTCTACCTTTGAGCCAGTTCTGTATCCAAATGGCTAGTTCTCCCTGTATTCCTTGAGATCTAATCTTGCTAACCCATCTCCCATGGGGAACCTTGTCAAACGCCCTACTGAAGTCCATATAGATCACATCTACCACTCTGCCCTCATCAATCCTCTTTGTTACTTGTTCAAAAAACTCAATCAAGTTTGTGAGACATTATTTTCCATGCACAAAGCCATGTTGACTATCCCTAATCAGTTCTTGCCTTTCCAAATATATGTACATCCTGTCCCTCAGGATTCCCTCCAACAACTTGCCCACGTCAGACTGACTGGTCTATAGTTCCCTGGCTTGTCCTTAGCACCCTTCTTAAACAGTGGCACCACGTTTGCCAACCTCCAGTTTTCCGGCACCTCACCTGTGACTATCGATGATAAAAATATCTCAGCAAGAGGCCCAGCAATCACTTCTCTGGCTTCCCAAAGAGTTCTAAGGTTCACATGATCAGGTCCTGGGGATTTATCCACTTTATGCATTTCAAGCCATCCAGCACTTCCTCCTCTGTAATAGGGACATTTTGCAAGGTGTCACCATCTATTTCCTTCCAGTCTATGTCTTCCATATTCTTTTTCACAGTAAATACTGATGCAAAATACTCGAAAGTTCTTGCCTACTACCGTCAAAATTGGCCTTTCTCCAATTTAGAACTTCAACTTTTAGGTCTGGTCTATCCTTTTCCATCACTATTTTAAATCTAATAGAATTATGGTAATTGGCCCCAAAATGCTCCCTCACTGATAGCTCAGTCACCTGCCCTGCCTTATTTCCTAAGAGTAGGTCAAATTTTGCAGCTTCTCTAGTAGGTACATCCACATACTGAATCAGAACATTTTCTTGTACACACTTAACAAATTCCTCTCCATCTAACCCTTAACACTATGGCAGTCCCAGTCTATGTTTGGAAAGTTAAAATCCCCTAACATAACTACTCTATTATTCTTACAGATAGCCTTACAAATTTGTTTCTCAATTTCCCTCTGACTATTAGGAGGTCTATAATACAATCCCAATAAGGTATCATCCCTTTCTTATTTCTCAGTTTCACCCAAATAACTTCCCTGGATGTATTTCCAGGAATCTCCTCCCTCTGTGTTGCTGTTATGGTACCCCTTATCAAAAATGCCTCTCCCCCTCCTCTCTTGCTTCCCTTTCTATCCTCGTCAAGGTCGTCAAACCTTGTTAACTTACTCCAGGTAATTTTCACTGTCTATTTGCTGAAACAAATTGCAAACTTATGGTCTGTGCTGCCTGCTGAAGAATGTTTTGAGTGATCTGGCCTCATCCATAACACTATGCCTTGATGATTTGGAGATGCTGGTGTTGGACTAGGGTGTACAAAGTTAAAAATCACACAACATCAGGTTATAGTCCAACAGGTTTAATTGGAAGTACACTAGTGTGCTTCCAATTAAACCTGTTGGACTATAACCTGGTGTTGTGTGATTTTTAACTATGCTTTGATTTTTTTTCCAGAAAGGACATAATTGGACAGGCTCTGACTAGTCTGGATTTGAAAGGTTTATTGGGCCCCTTTTTGTTTTCCCTCTAACAGATAATGCCTCTGGTCTAAGACTTTGATGGCTTAAAAAAAACAGTGTAATCTCAGGGAGTGGCCAGCTAGCTGTGCAGCTAACCTTTGTTTAGATTAGAGTTTTTGTTTCAGTTCAGCAGTAGTGTCTGTGCGAAGAAAGCCTGCTGGGACAAGTTCAGCCGCATACTCTTTCACTCTCACCTCAAGCCCTGTTTTTTTTAAAATTTTTACTCTTTGAGCTAAAGGATGTGATTATTGGGATTGTTGCAAGTAGTTTTGAAACAGCATCATTTGTGTTGGGATATTCTGTTGGGTTTTTGGATAGGATAAGTTGTCCGGTATTGTATTTTCTGTTCTTTGCGTTTCATTCCATAATTTTGTAAATAAATTCTGTTTGTTCAAAACTTGACAATTGGATCGGCTAATTCACTCCGGGCTTATCCATTTACACTCACCTAAAACAAATAGCAAAGTTATGATTTGGGCTACCTACGTAAAAATGATTTGAGGGGTTAGGCCTAGTCCATAACAGATCGGGGGCTCTTTGCGAGATTTAAACAGTGAGTGGTAGGTGTTCGTGTCCTTTATTTTGGATGTTGATTTGGTTGGTTTAAGCAGTGCTCGGGAGCAATGGCACCTTCAGACACCAAGGAGGTTCTGGAGATGGAAGTAGTGACCTTGGGGATTTTACAAAAGGCAAATAAGACCAAGCTGTGGGAATTAGTAGACAAGCTGGAGTTGAAGTTAGCTCTCTGACGTGGGGAAAGATGAGATGATTGCAGCAGTTTCTCAGCATTTAAATTTGCTGGAAATACCATCAGGGTCTGTAGAGATAGCTAAACTTCAATTGCAAATGAAGCAGCTTCAGTTAGAAGCAAAAATGAAGCAGTTTGAGTTATGATTACAATCAGAAGAGGAAGAAGAATAACAAAGGGCTTTAGCAGAAGAGAAAGAAAGAGAGAGAGAGAGTTTCAACTGAAAATGACACTGAGAAAAGAAAGTAGATAGGCAGGAGGCTGGAAGAACACATCATGCCAGGCAGCATCGAGAGGTTCAGAAGTTGATGTTGTGGGTGTATTCCTTCTTCAAGACTGGGGATGGGTGTGGGGGGTAGCTGCAAATAAAGGTGAAGCTGGGGCAGGGTGGTGAAGTGAGGATAGGTGAAGACAGGTAGAGGGTACAACCTGGTTGGCCAATGGAAGGAATGAATCCAGTTGGTTGGTGGCAGGGTGCAATGGAAAGGAGGGAGAGAGGCTGGGAAGGGAGTTGGGGGATGGGGAGTGGGGTTATTTGAAATTGGAGAACTTAATGTTGAGTCCTCCAGGCTTTAGGGTGACCTGGCGGAAGATAAGGTGTTGTTCCTCCAAAAGGAGCTGTAGTTTTTTTTGGCAATGAGGAAAGCCAAGGATGGTCTTGTTGGAAAGGGAGTGGTTGGGAAACTTGAATTCCTTACAACTGAAAGAGTTAAATAGAAAAGGATGAAATAATGGCCTCCTTTGATGTTACAGGAGAAAATGAGGAGTGCAGACGCTGGAGATCAGAGCTGAAAATGTGTTGCTGGAAAAGCACTTTTCCAGCAACACACTTTTCCTTTGATGTTACAGCCTTGTTCACATCAATTAACATCAACCTGTCCAAAGAAACACTGACTTCACTACTAGAAGAACCAAAGACACAACACCCATGGGATCATCAATATCAGGGTTCTTAGCAGAAGCAGTAATGCAGAGACTCAAACAAACAGCCCTCCCAACTGTCCAACCCAAACTTTGGGTCTGCTACAAGGATGGCACCTTTGTCATCACAAAATGGAGCAAATTGGAGGAAACCTACAGCACCATCAACAATATCCTTACTGGCATAAGATTCACAAAAGAGGAGGAGAATAACAACAAACTCCCACTCCTAGATGTCACAGTAGAGTGAACTGTCAATGGGGAAGTTCAAACCAGCATCTACAGGAAAACAACACACACAGTCCAAATACTGAACTACAGAAGCAATCATCTCAGCATCCACAAATGGAGGTGCATAACGACATTATTTCAATGAGCCACAACACACTGCAGCACCCAAAAACTATGAAGAGCAGAACAAACTACCTATACAACATATTCAAGAAGAACTAATACCCAATAAACACAGTCTGCCAATTTCTCAACAACAAACTCAAACAGGCAGGTACAGCATGCCCAGAAACTCTAGCCACATTGCCATACATCAAAGACATCTCTGAAATGACTTCAGACCTCTTGCATCATGGTAGCCCACAAACCTACCAACACACTTAAACAGCAGCTAATGAACCTAGAAGACCCTATACAAAAAAAAGCAAAACAAATGTCATTTGTAAAAGACCATGCAAGGACTGTAACAAACACTACATCAGAAAAAACAGGCAGAAAACTAGCCACCAGGATACATGAACATCAAGTAGCCACAAAAAGGACATGACCCACTCTCACTAGTATCCTTACATATGGATGAAGAAGGATACCACTTCGACTGGGACAACACATCCATCCAAGGATAGGCTAAATAGAGACCTGCACAGGAATTTCTAGAAACATGGCATTCTAACCAGAAATCCATCAATAACCACATTGATTTGGACCCCATCTACCATCCTCTGAGAAAAAGAACCAGAAATGATATCACCCATCCTGAGAAACCTAAACACACAAATAGAAAGTGGCGCGAAACATCAACGCTTCACTGGAGGCTTACTGATGATGTTACCTAGTATGGTGACGAAACCTCTGAAAATGAACCTTCCAGCCCAGCAAGCAAACTTACACCCAGAACCTCAACCGGAGTTGCAAGTCTTCTCAAAAATCTATCCACGCCATTCACAATCTTATAAATATCTATCAGTCAGCTCTTAACCTCCAGTTCCAGTGAAAACAAATCCAGTCTATCCAACCTTTCTTCATAGCTAAAATCCCCCATACTAGGCAACATTCTGGTAAACCTTTTCTGTACCTTATTCAAAGCATCCATATTCTTCTGGTAGTACGGTGACCAGAACTATTCACAATATTCCAAGTGTGGTCTAACTGCAGCATAACGTGCCTATCCTTATACTCAGTGCCCCTTCCAATGAAGGCAAGCATGCCATAAGCCTTTTTCACTACCTTATCTACCTGTACTGCCACCTTGAGTGATCTGTAGACCAGTATACCAGATTCCTCTGCATATCAATACTCCAAAAGCTTCTGCCATTCACTGTATAAGTTCCACCTGTACTTGACCTTCCAAAATGGATCATCTCACATTTGTCCAGATTAAACGCCATTTGCCATTTTTCTGCTCATGCCTCAAACTGATCTACACCCTGATATATCCTTTTAAAATCCTCTCCACTAATCTTTGTATTATCTGCAAACTTAGTAATTATACCAACTATGTTTTCCTGTGAATCAGAGGTCCGAGCAATAATCCCTATATAACACCATTAGTCAGGGCCCTCCATCCAAAAAACATCCTGCCACTGCTACCCTCTGTCTCCAATGACTAAGCTAGTTCTATATCCATCTTGCTAGCTCACCCCGATACCTTTTTGACCAGTCTGCCATGAGACCTTCTCAAAGGTTTTACTGAAGTCTGTGTTGACATCAACTAGTGTTTCCTCATCAATCATGTTCGTCAACCTCCTCAAAAAAACTCAATCAAGTTAGTGAGGAACAAACTCCCTCGCACAAAACCATGCTGTTTATTGCCAATAAGTCTATTTGCTTCTAAATGCATATAGATCTTGTCCCTAAACATCTTTTCCAATAATTTTCCTACCATCAACATGAGACTCACAGGCCTCTAATTTCCTGGATTATCCCTAGCATCCTTTTAAACAATCGGGCAACGTTGGCTATTCTCCAGTCCTCTCGGACCTCACCTGTGACCAAACAGGATACAAAGATATCTGTTAATACAGATCAAACGGTGAAGAAAGCTTGGAACGATATGAGGCAGAAAGGTTACACCGTACAGGACATGCACAAGGCAAGATCAACATTAGCAAGATCAGCATTATCTGAAGTTAATCAATTCATCAGTCTAATAACAGCAGGGAAGAAGCTGTTCTTGAACCTGCTTGTGTGTGTTCAAGCTTCTGTATCTTCTGCCTGATAGCAGAGGTTTTAGAGTAGCGTTACTGGGGTGTGATGGGCCTTTGATAATGTTGGCTGCCCTTCCATGGTGACGAGACATGTAAATGGAGTCCCTGGCTGGGAGGTTGGCTTCCGTGGTGGTTGAAGCTGTGCAGACAACCTTATGTAAATCTCTTACAGGCAGAGCAGCTGCCATACCGTGCCACTGTAGCCGGACGGTATATTTTCAATGGTGCATCTGTAAAAGCTGGCGAGGGTCCATATGGATGTGCCAAATTTCCTGAGCTGAATGAGGAAGAAGAGACATTGTTGTGCCTTCTTGACTGTCACATCTATGTAAGAAGTCCAGCATAGATTGGCAGTTTGCGTCACTCCGAGGAACATGATGCTCTCAATGTTTCGAATACCATGTACAAATCTGGTCACGCTACTATAGGAAGGATGTTGTTAAACTGGAAAGGGTGCAGAAAAACTATGTACAAGGATGTTGCTAGGACTGGATGCTTTGAGTTGTGGACGAGGCTAAATCAGCTGGGAATTTTTCTTTGGAATATTGGAGGCTAAGAAGTGACCTTATAGAAGTTTGTAATTGTGAGGAGCATAGATAAGGTGAGTAGCTGAGATCTTTTTCCAAGTGGAGGGGAGTGCAAAACTAGGCAGCATAAGTATAAGGTGAGGGGGAAGATTTAAAAGGGACTGGAAGGGCAACATTTTCACACAGAGGATGGTATGTGGAACGAGCTGCCAGAGGAAGTGGTGGAGGCAGGTACAATTTCAACATTTAAAAGACATCTGGAGAGGTACATGAATAAGGAAGATTTAGAGAGCGCATAGGATGAGATTACTTGCATAGAAATGGTGTTCAAGTGAATGGGGAAAAAGCATTCAATAATGATGCTCATTTAAGGAGCTGGTGCAGACGTGATGAGCCCTAAAGAGAATTCACTACTGAGAGAGTTTGGCTCAGTAAACCAAATTGTTTTAACTTCTGTGCTGTTTACTGAATTGTGGCTAAATTCTACCTTCTATTCAACAGAACGGCAGAGTTATGGAAAACCAGATGCTGCACGAATGTACGAGATTGCCCAAATGCATGTTACATGTAAGAAATCATTTCTAACATTTTGAAAAAATAGTTAATATGTTTTGTGGAAAGATACTTCAATTTTATATTTGAATAAAACTACTTATTCCCTTGATTAATTAAGAAAAGTTTTCTCATGACTGATGTGTGGTGTGATGTAATATTATTACACATATATTACTTAAATATATTGCAGTGTTTGAATTTTAAAGTAGTGCATATGGTTTTGGTCTGTATCTCAGAAGGAGTTTAATAACTAATTTGTAAAGCTTTCTGGAGCCATGGCTTTAATTAAAGAAATAACTGAGAAAAAGATTTCCTGGATTTGTTTTTCAATGGGAGTTTTTTTTTAATGGGGAAATAAAATAAGTAGTGTTGTGTGTTATAATCCTTGTTGATGTAATTAGATCCTGGACTGTAATTTGGCTTGACTGATCATAGTTTTTGCTTCTTTGGTTTTAACAATGAATCTAATGACAATTTAAATATACAATGCTGATGATTTGGTTTTAATGAAGATAGAATAGAATAAACCAAATTATTTACATATAAAGCATGTTTAAGATTGCAAAGAACATGGTAATGTACAGTTGCATTATCCTAATAGCACCCATCACAGTATGCAAAGACCAGCGAGAATTCCCTTCTGTTCAGAGATTTGTGAACACAGCCCAGTCCATCACAGACGCCAACCTTCCATTCATTGACTCCACCCATACTTCTCGTTGTCCTGCAAAGGCAGCTAACATTGTCAAAGACCCCTCCCACCCTGGTTATAATCTCTTCTAATCTATAGGGCAAAAAATACAAAAGCTTAAACACATGTACCAAGATTCAAGAAAAACTTCTTCCCTGTTGTATTAAACTTCTGAATGGACCTTTCAAACTTTAAGTTTAATATTATTCTCTCGCTTTGAACACCTTCTCTGCAGCATTAACATTGTATTCTTTGCTCTGTTCTATTGCAATGTATGTTATGTATACTTTATACTTTGGATTATTATGCACTTTGAATAATATGATCTGCTTGTACTGCATGCACAACAAACCTTTTCACAGTACCTAGGTATATGTGACAATAATAAATCAAATCAAACCAACACTGGATTCAATATAGCTATGGCTTCAAGACGGGTCTTGAGAATTTGTAAGTGAGTTACTTAATTTTTCACACAAACCAAGTGAGGCTTTTTTAGTTTCATACATAGAACATAGAACATTACAGCGCAGACCAGGCCCTTTGGCCCTCGGTGTTGCACTGACCCGTGAAACCAATCTGAAGTCCATCTAAGCTACACTATTCCATTCTCATCTATCTGCATATCCAATGACAATTTGAATGCCCTTAAAGTTGGCGAGTCTACTACTGTTGCAGGCAGTGCATTCCACTCCCCTACTACTCTCTGAGTAAAGAAACTACTTCTGACATCTGTCCTCTATCTATCACCCCTCAATTTAAAGCTATGTCCCCTCATGCTAGCCATCACCATCCGAGGTAAAAGGCTCTCACTGTCCAACCTATCTAACCCTCTGGCTATCTTAATATGTCTCAATTAAGTCGCCTCTCAACCTTCTTCTCTAATGAAAACAGCCTCAAATCCCTCAGCCTTTCCTCATAAGAACTTTCCTTCATATCAGGCAACATCCGAGTAAATCTCCTCTAAACCCTTTCCAAAGCTTCCACATCTTTCCTACAATGCAGTGACCAGAACTGTATACAATGCTCCAAATGTGGCCGCACCAGAGTTTTGTACAGCTGCAGCGTGATCTCATGGCTCTGAAACTCAATCCCTCTACCAATAAAAGCTAACACACTGTATGCCTTCTTAACAACCCCATCAACTTGGGTGGCAACTTTCAAGGCTCTATATACCTGGACCCCGAGATCTCTCTGCTCATCCACACTACCAAGAATCTTACCATTAGCCCAGTACTCTGCATTCCTGTTACTCCTTCCAAAGTGAATCACCTCACACGTTTTTGCATCAAACTCCATTTGCCACTGCTCTGCTTAGCTCAGCTTCTAGGAGGCAACACACCAACCGTGAGCCTCTCTCATTCCCACAGAACCTCCTATCTGTCCCCCTAACTATGGATTCCCTAATGACTAATGCCCTGCTTCTCTTCCCCCTTCCCTTCTGAGCAACAGGGACAGACTCTGTGCCAGAGACCTGTGCTCCATTGCTTAGCCCTGGTAAGTTCCCCCACCCCTCCCCGACAGTATCCAATACAGTCAGCTTCAGCTAATATGTCTGAAAAAATTGCCAGCCTGAAAGCCAAGAAGCTTTTTTCCAAGCTAAGGATGTTTCCCTAATCAAACATTTTCAGATTTTATTGAATAAATAAATCACCATGACAACAGAAGATATTTGGAAATTACCCCTTCAGATGCATAGGCAAAAACCCACATGCCACTCGATCAAATCCAAACTCTAAAATAAATTGTATGAAAAATAAATAAATTATGTCACAAGCTTTTCAGTTACAAAGATCTGTAAGCATGTGTTTGAATGTAGAAACATAAGAACTAGGATTAAGAGTAGGGTAATTCAGCCCTTTCAGTCTGCTCTGCCATTTAACATGATCATGGCTGCTGTTATCCTGGTCTCAACTCTACTTTCCTGCCTGCTCCCCACAGCCCTTAATCCTGCTTTTCATCAGAAATATCTCCATTTCTTTCTTGAATTTGTTGGTTGATTCTGCCTCCATGCATTCTGGGCAATGGGTCCCACAGATCCACTACCCTCTGAGAAAGGTAGATTCTACTCATCTCGGTTTCAAACCTACCTCCTCTCACTCTATATCTATGACCTCTTGTTCTCGGCTGTCCCACAAGGGGCATTAACTGATTTGGGCATGCATGATTTTCCATTAAAATCAACTTGCTGGAGGATATTAGCAAGTTCTGTTGATGGATAAAGTCAAAGAATTCTGGCTTTTGTGACATTGGATAGACTTTATGATGTTCAGAACGAAAATACTTAACAGTAATATTCCAGTAATTAGCTAATAAATTCATTGAAGCTCTATGTTACATCAATAATTTGATTATTTTTAGCCAAATGTGGGAAGAACATTTATGCCACTTAATTGTTTGCCAAGCCTCAAACAACCAATTCAGTTACAAATCTGGCTGTGGTAGGTTTGTTAAAGCAAAGGTGATTTTTTTGGACAACAGAAGGTGAAGTAATACCTAGACAAGTGAAAGCAAGAGCTCCTTTTTCTGTGCCGAGGACAAAATATGAAATTTTGTGTTATTTTGTATGTAGGTTTGCTTGCTGAGCTGAAATGTTCATTTCCAGATGTTTCATTACCTTACTAGGTAACATCATCAGTGGACCTCATGCAAAGCAATGCTGAAAATTCCTGCTTTCTATTTATATGTTTGGGTTTCTTTGGGTTGGTGATGTCATTTCCTAGCAAGGTAATGAAACATCGAGAAATGAACCTTTCAGCTCAGTGAGCAAACCTACATCCAAAACCTCAACCTGAGCTACAAATTTTCTCAAAACTCGCTGATTTTGTGTTGTGTTCATGGAAGTGGTTTTTCTCCCCTACATCAAAGACATCTTGGAAATGACTGCCAGACTACTCAGACTCCTTGGCATCATGGTAGCTCACAAACCCACCAACATACTAAAACAACAAGCTAATGAACTTGAAAGACCCTATACAGACAACAAACAAAACTAATGCCATTTACAAAATACCGTGCAAGAACTGTAACAAACACAACATTGGACAAACAGGCAGAAAACTAGCCACCAGGATACATGAACACCAACTAGCCACAAAAAGACATGTATCCTCACGAGTATCCTTACATACAGATAAGGAAGGACACCACTTCAACTGGGACAACACATCCATCTTAGGACAAGCCAAACGGAGACACGCACGAGAATTCCTAGAAGCATGGCATTCCAACTGGAACTGTATCAACAAACACATCGAGCAAGACCCCATCAACCACCCCCTGAGAAAAAGAACAGGAAATGACATCACCACATAAAATGACATCACCAATCCAAAGACACCCAATCATATAAATAGAAAGCAGGAATCATGTACACTGCTTCATCTGAGGCCCACTGAAGATGTTACCTAGCATGGTGACAAAACATTGGGAAATGAACCTCCCAGCTCAGCGAGCAAACCTACATACCTTACCATTAAGTGTATAAGTCCTGCCCTCATTTGTCCTACCAAAATGTAGCACCTCACATCTGTCTAGATTAAACTCCAACTGCCACTCCTCAGCCCATTGGCCCAGCTGATCAAGGTCCCATTGTACTCTGAGTTAACCTTCTTCACTGTCCACTACACCACTAATTTTGGTGTCATCTGCAAATTCACATCCAAATCATTTATATAAATAACAAAACGCAATGGACCCAGCACCGATCTCCGTGAGAGGCGATAGCCCAGTGGTATTATTTGCTGGACTGTTAATCCAGAGACCAAGATAACATTCTGGGAATCTGGGTTTAAATCCCACCAGAGCAGATGGTGAAATTCAAATTCAGTAAATGCCTACAATTAAGAATTTATTGATGACTATGAATCTTTTTCGATTGTCGTAAAAATCGATCTGGTTCACGAATGCCCTTTAGGGAAGGAAGGCTGCCATCCTTACCTGGTCTGCCTTACATGTGACTCCAGACCCACAGTAATGTGGTAGATTCTGAACTGACCTCAGGGCAATTAGGGATGGGCAAGAAATGTTGGCCTAGCCAGCAACACCCTTATCCGGTGAATGAATAAAAAATACCCACTGATTACAGGCGTCCAGTCTAAAAAGCAACCCTCCATCCTCCTGTTTTCCATCTTCTATCCAATTTTGTATCCAAATGCCTAGTTTACCCTGTATTCCATGTGACCAAACCATTAACCAATCTACCATGCGGAACCTTGTCGAACCCTTTTTCTGGGTCCATAATGACAACGGCTACTGCTCTGCTTTCATTTAGTCATAGAGTCATAGGGGTGTACAGCATGGAAACAGACCCTTCAGCCCCACTCGTCCATGCCAACCAGATATCCCAACCCAATCTAGTCTCACCTGCCAGCATCTGGCCCATATCCCTCCAAACCCTTCCCATTCATTTATCCATCCAAATGCCTCTTAAATGTTGAAATTGTACCAGCCTCCACCACTTCCTCTGGCAGCTCATTCCATACACGTACCACCCTCTGCGTGAAAACGTTGCCCCTTAGGCCTCTTTTATATCTCTCCCCTCTCACCTTAAACCTATGTCCTCTAGTTCAGGACTCCCCGAACCTAGGGAAAAGGCTTTACCTATTTACTCTATCCATGCCCCTCATAATTTTGTAAACCTCTATAAGGTCACCGCTCAGCCTCCAACGCTCCAGGAAAAACAGCCCCAGCCTGTTTAGCCTCTCCCTGTAGCTCAAATCCTCCCACCGTGGCAACATCCTTGTAAATCTTTTCTGAACCCTTTCAAGTTTCACAACATCTTTCTGATAGGAAGGAGACCAGAATCGCATGCAATATTCCAACAGTGGCCTAATCAATGTCCTGTACAGATGCAACATGACCTCCCAATTCCTGTACTCAATACCCTGACCAATAAAGGAAAGCATACCAAATGCCTTCTTCACTATCCTATCTACCTGCAACTCCACTTTCAAGGAGCAATGATACTGCATTCCAAGGTCTCTTTGTTCAGCAACACTCCCTAGGACCTTACCATTAAGTGTATAAGTCCTGCTAACATTTGCTTTCCCAAAATGCAGCACCTCGCATTTATCCAATTTAACCTCCATCTGCCACTTCTCAGCCCATTGGCCCATCTGATCAAGATCCTGTTGTAATCTGAGATAACCCTCTTCGCTGTCCATGATACATCCAATTTTGGTGTCACCTGCAAACTTACTAACTGTACCTCTTAGGATTGCATCCAAATCATTTATGTAAATGACAAAAAGTAGAGGATCCAGCACCAATGCTTGTGGCACTCCACTGGTCACAGGCCTCCAGTCTGAAAAACAACCCTCCAATACCACCCTCCACACCTTTGAACCAGTTCTGTATCCAAATGACTAATTCTCCCTGTATTCCGTGAGATCTAACCTTGCTAATCAGTCTCCCATGGGGAACCTTGTCGAATGCCTCACTGAAGTCCATATAGATCACATCTACCAGTCTGCTGTCATCAATCCTCGTTGTTACTTCCTCAAAAAACTCAATCAAGTTTGTCAGACATGATTTTCCATGCACAAAGCCATATTTGCGATCCGTAATCAGTCCTTGCCTTTCCAAACACATGTACATCCTGTCCCTCAGGATTCCCTCCAACAACTTACCCACCACTGATGTCAGGCTCACTGATCTATTGGTCCCTGGCTTGTCCTTGTCACCCTTCTTAAACAGTGGCACCACGTTTGCCAACCTCCAGTCTTCTGGCACCTCACCTGTGACTATCGATGATACAAATATCTGAGCAAGAGGCTCAGCAATCACCTCCCTAGCTTCCCAAAGAGTTTTACGGTACACCTGATCAGGTCCGGGGGCCTTATCCACTTTTGTGCGTTTCAAGACATCCAGTACTTCCTCTGCTGCACTATGGAAATTTTGCAAGATGTCACCATCTATTTCCCTACAGTCTATATGTTCCATATCCTTTTACAACGTAAATACTGATACAAAATACTCACTTAGTATCTCCCCCATTTTCTGCGGCTCCACACAAAGGCCGCCTTGCTGATCTTTGAGGGGCCCTATTCTCTCCCTAGTTACTCTTTTGTCCTTAATGTATTTATAAAAACTCTTTGGATTCTCCTTAATTCTATTTGCCAAAGCTATCTCATGTCCCCTTTTTTCCCTCCTGATTTCCCTTTTAAGTATACGCTGACTTCCTTTATTCTCTTCTAAGGATTCACTCGATCTTTCCTGTCTATGCCTTACATATGCTTCCTTCTTTTTCTTAACCAACCCCTCAATTTCTTTAATCATCCAGCATTCCCTATAGTTACCAGCCTTCCCTTTCACCATAACAGGAATATACCTTCTCTAGATTCTCGTTATCTCATTTTTGAAGGCTTCCCATTTTCCTGCCACCCTTTACCTACAAACATCTACCCCCAATCAGCTTTTGAAGGTTCTTGCCTAATACCATTAAAATTGGCCTTTCTCCAATTTAGAACTTCAACTTTTAGATCTGGTCTATCCTTTTCCATCATTATTTTAAATCTAATAGAATTATGGTCGCTGGCCCCAAAGTGCTCCCCCACTGACACCTCAGTCACTTGCCCTGCTTTATTTCCTAAGAGTAGGTCAAGTTTTGCACCTTCTCTAGTAGGTACATCCACATACTGAATCAGAAAATTTTCTTGTACACACATAACAAATTCCTCTCCATCTAAACCCTTAACACTATGGAAGTCCCAGTCTATGTTTGGAAAGTTAAAATCCAATACAATAACCACCTTATTTTTCTTACAGATAACTGAGATCTCCTTGCTCATTCATTTCTCAACTTCCCTCTGACTATTAGGGGGCTCATACAACCCTAATAAGGTAATCATCCCTTTCTTATTTCTCAGTTCCACCCAAATAACTTCTCTGGATGTATTTCCGGGAATATCCTCCCTCAGCACAGCTCTAATGCTGTCCCTTATCAAAAATGCCAACCCCCTCCTCTCTTGCCTCCCTTTCTATCCTTCCTGTAGCATTTGTATCCTGGAACATTAAGCTGCCAGTCCTGCCCATCCCTGAGCCATGTTCCTAACAATGCCGTGAGTTCACGTGCCTTCCCTGTTAGGTCCCCTGCATTGAAATAAATGCATTTTAATTTATTAGTCCTACCTTGTCCCTGCCTGCCCTGACTGTTTGATTCACTTCTGTTCCCAACTGTACCAGTCTCAGATTGATCTCTTTCCTCACTATCTCCCTGGGTCCCACCCCACCACCTTACAAGTTTAAATCCTCCCGAGCAGCTCTAGCAAATCTCCCTGCCAGTATTATTTGCGGCATGGTCGCTCAGTGGTTAGCACTGTTACCTCACAGCGCCAAGGACCCAGGTTTGATTCCACCTCCAGGTGACTGTGTGGAATTTGCACATTCTCCCCGTATCTGTGTGGGCTTCCTCTAGGTGCTCCGGTTTCCTCTCACAGTCCAAAGATATGCAAGTTAGGTGAATTGGCCATGCTAAATTGCATATAGTGTTCAGGGATGCATAGGTTAAGTGCATAGTCAGGGGTAATATATAGGGTAGTGAAATGGGTCTGGGTGGGTTACTCTTTGGAGGGTTAATGTGGACTCGTTGGGCCGAAGGATCTGTTTCCATACTGTATGGATTCTATAAATTCATCAATCATCTTCTTCACTTCTTCAATAAACTCAATAAAGTTGGTGAGGCATGATTTTTCCTGTAGCAGATCAGAACATTAGACAGAATGTAAAAAAAAGAATTACAGAAAGATTAATAAGGAAGGAAAAGTTAGAGTATAAGTGAAAGTTAGCCAAAAATATAAAAACAGGAAAAGGTTCTTCAGACGTTCAAAAAAAATGAAAGTTAACTAAGGAGGGGTTGTTCCTATAAAAGAATGGGAATTTAGTAATGGTGATTAAAGATATGGCAGATGATATTTTGCATTGATCTTCACTAGAGTGGCTATATCCTGGAAACAGCTGCAAATCATGAATTAAAAGAGAGGAAAGAACACAGAAAACTGTAATTACCAAGGAAATAGTACTGTGTAAATTGTTGGAATTGTGTGTTAGCAAATTTCCAGATCCTGATGGCTTTCTTCCTAGAGTCTTAAAACGAGTACGTTAGGTAGTGTATGGTTTCAACTTTCCTAAGCTCATTAAATTTGAGGAAATTTCTTTTAGATTGGAAAACATCTCAAGTAAATCCTTTATTAATAATGAGGGAAGCTGAAAACAGAAAATTACAGGCTAGCGAGTGTACCATCCTTCAGAGGGACATGTTAGAAGGTATTATTAAAGATGTCATAGCAGGGCACTTGAGTAAAATAATCAAGCAGAACCACCATTGTTTTGTCAAAGGAATATTGTTTAATTAATTTATTCAAACCCTTTGAAGAAGCAACTTATGCTGTAGATAAAGGGGACACAGCAGATGTACTTAGATTTTGAGTAAATAGTTGATAAACTGATGCATACAAACAATAAAACAAAAGACTTAAATACATTCATCCTGTCTACCCTTTTGTACAACCTCATAGTAAAGCATTTGATAAGGTTCCCCATGGTAGGCTTATGCGGAAAGTCAGGAGGCATGGGACAGTTGGGAAGTTTGGCCAGTTGGATAGAGAACTGGCTAACCGGTCAAAGTCAGAGAGTGGTGGTAGATGGTAAATATTCCGCCTGGAGCCCAGTTACAAGTGGAGTTCCGTAGGGATCAGTTCTGGGTCGTCTGCTGTTTGTAATCTTTATTAATGACTTGGAAGAGGGAGTCGAAGGGTGGGTCAGTAAATTTGCAGATGATACGAAGATTGGTGGAGTTGTGGATAGTGAGGAGGGCTGTTGTCGGCTGCAAAGGGACTTAGATATGATGCAGAGCTGGGCTGAGGAGTGGCAGATGGAGTTCAACCCTGTCAAGTGTGAGGTTGTCCATTTTGGAAGGACAAATAAGAATGCGGAATACAGGGTTAACGGTAAGGTTCTTAGTAAGGTGGAGGAGCAGAGGGATCTCAGGGTCTATGTTCATAGATCTTTGAAAGTTGCCACTCAGGTGGATAGAGCTTGTAAGAAGGCCTATGGTGTATTATCGTTCATTAGCAGAGGGATTGAATTCAAGAGTCGTGAAGTGATGTTGCAGTTGTACAGGACTTTGGTTAGGCCACATTTGGAGTACTGTGTGCAGTTCTGGTCGCCTCACTTTAGGAAAGATGTGGAAGCTTTGGAGAGGGTGCAGAGAAGATTTACCAGGATGTTGCCTGGAATGGAGAATAGGTCGTACGAGGATAGGTTTTGTGGTGGAATTGGCCCTCCTGGGAGCGGATGCGGCAGAGGCGGAAGAATTGGAAATAACAGATAGCATCTATACAGGAGGCAAGGTGGGAGGAGGTGTAGTCCAGGTAGCTGTGGGAGTTGGTGGGTTTGTAGAACATGTCAGTGTTGAGTCGGTCACCATTCATGGAGATGGAGAGATCCAGGAAGGGGAGGGAGGTGTCTGAGGTGATCCAGGTGAACTTGGGGTCGGGTGGAATGTTTGGTGAAGATGATGAAGCATTCACCTTCCTCTTGGGAGCATCAAGTGGCACCGATACAGTCATTAATGTAAGGAGGAAAAGGTGGTGAGTGCTGCTGATGTAACTGCGGAAGATGGACTGTTCCACATAACCGACAAAGAGACAGGCATAGCTGGGGCCCATGCGGGTGCCCATGGCTATCCCTTTCATATGAAGAAAATGGGAGGATTCAAAGGAGAAATGCAGAATTATGTGGCAGAATTTGAGGTTACCCACTTTGGTAGCAAAAACAGGAAGATAGATTATTATCTTAATAGCTATAACTTGAGAGACGGGAATGTGCAACAAGACCTCGATGTCCTAGTATACTCAACTGCTGAAGGTAAGCATGCAGGTGCAGCAGGCAGTAAAGAAAGCAAATGATATGTTGGTCATTGTAGCAAGAGGATTTGGGCAAGGATGTATTGGAAGGATGTTTTTCTGACTATCAACAAGTATTATATTCATAGGTGTTCAGATGAATGAGGGGGGATCTTAGAGAAATTTATGAAAATCTAACAGGCTCTTGAGAATATGGGCTTTAATTGTGCCGTGCTTCACAGTGAGTTACATAATCCTCTTCCCATTCGGATTTGTGAATCTTTTGACACTTTACATGAGTTGAGGTTGTACAGGGCATTGATGAGGCTATATCTGGAGTACTGTTTTCAGTTCTAGTCACCCTGTTATACAAAGGATATTATTAAATTGGAGAGGGTTCAGAAAAAGATTTACCAGGATGTTGCTGGGAATGGAGGGTTTGAGTTATAAAAATAGGCTGGATAGGCTGGGGCTATTTTCATGGAGTGTAGGAGGTTGAGGAGTGACCTGATAGAGGTTTATAAAATCATTAGGGGCATGGATAAGGTGAATAACAAGGGTCTTTTCCCTATGGTGTGGAGTTCAAAGCTATATTTTTCAGGTGAAAGGAGAAAGTTTGAAAAAGGACTTGTGCAACATTTTTACTAAGCGGGTGGTTCGTATGTGGAATGAACTGCCAGAGGAAGTGGTAAAGCTGCAACATTTAAAACACATTTGTTCAGGTACATTAATAGGAAAGGTTTGGGAAGATTTGCGCCAAATGCAGGCAAGTGGGACTATGGTCAATGTGGACCAGTTTGACCAAAGGGTCTGTCTCCACCTTGTATGACTGTCTGACTCTATTACTACAGAGGGTAAATGCAGGAAGCATGTTCCTGATAGCAGGGAGTTCAGAACTAGAAGTCTCAGTCTAAGGGATGGAGGCCAAAATATTTTATAATTTCAAGCAGAAATTGGATATAGCACCTGGGGCTAGCGGGACCGAAGGAAGTGGGGGAAAGCAGAAACAGTTTATTGCATTAAATGATCAGTATTGATTTTATTGAATGACAGAGCAGGTTCAAAAGATCAAATAGCCTGCTTCTGCTTCTACTTCTATGTTTCTTTCTTTAACTCTTGCAAGTTCAATATAGGTTTGTGCAGGCTTTTTCTTTAAATTAGATAATTTTTGAGACATATAAGATAATCAGAGGGTTAGATCGGGTGGACAATGAGGGCTTTTTTTCCCAGGATGATGGCTAGCATGAGGTGGCAGAGCTTTAAATTGAGGAGTGATAGATAAAGGACAGATGTCAGAAGTAGTTTCTTTATGCAAAGAGTAGTACGGTCATGGAACACTCTGCCTGCAACAGTAGTATACTCGCCAACTTTATGGGCATTTAAATGGTCATTGAATAGGCATATGGACGAGAATGGAATAGGTGGGCTTCAGATTGGTTCCACAGGTCGGTGCAACATTGAGGGCTGAAGGGCCTGTACTACACTGAAATGTTCTATGTTCTGTTTTGCCCTTATGCTTCAAGCACTAACTTGTGTGCAACTAATATAGATTTTATTACAGCATCATTATTCTGAGAAACCTCTGACCATGAAGCATAAATTTCCTGTGTTTTAAACTTTAAACTTACTTGCCTGAGCAGTATATAGTCTTCTTTATCCCAATGCATTTATCTTGCCATTTATTTCAAATAACATGAGAGATTTCTCCACATCCCAAATTTTGGTATCAAATATGCAAACTTAAGTATTTTCTTGCTTGACCTCAAATTATGATTCAATTTCTCCCTATCAGAATCTATACCAGCAATTAATGCCTCCTGTCTCACCAGTAACATTTAAAACCAATATTCATGTTCTTAGTTTCTGATTCCTATGCAATTCTAAGCCTATTTTTCATGACTTTATGTTAGAATTTTAGAATTTTTAGACTTAGCGAGTTTTGAGAGGATTTGTAGCTCAGGTTGAAGTTCTGGATGTAGGTTTATTCGCTGAACTGGAAGGTTCATTTCGTCACCTTACTAAGTAACATCTTCAGTTGGCCTCAGGTGAAGCACTGCTAATAATTCCTGCTTTCTATTTATATGTTTGGGTTTCTTTGGGTTGGTGATGTCATTTCCTGTGGTAATGTCATTTCCTGTTCTTTTTCACAGGGGATGGTAGATGGGGGCCTAACTCAATATGTTTGTTGATACAGTTCCGTTAGGAATGCCATGCCTCTACGAATTCTCAAGCATGTCTCTGTTTGGCTTGTCCTAGGATGGAGTTTTGTCCCAGTCGAAGTGGTGTCCTTCCTTATCTGTATGTAAGGATACTAGTGAGAGAGGGTCATGTTGTTTTGTGGCTAGTTGATGTTCATGTATCCTGGTGGCTAGTTTCCTGCCTGTTTGTCCAATGTCATGTTTGTTACAGTTCTTGCACGGTATTTCATAAATGACATTAGTTTTGCTTGTTGTCTGTATAGGGTCTTTCAAGTTCATTAGCTGCTGTTTTAGTGTGTTGGTGGGTTTGTGGGCTACCATGATGCCAAGGAGTCTGAGTAGTCTGGCAGTCATTTCCAAGAAGTCTTTGATGTAGGGGAGATTGGCTAGGGTTTCTGGATGTGTTTTGTCTGCTTGTTTGGGTTTGTTGCTAAGAAATCAGAGACTGAGTTCATTGGGTACCCATTCTTTTTGAATACACGGTATAGGTGATTTTCCTCTGCTCTCCGTAGTTCCTCTGTACTGCAGTGTGTGTTGCCTCATTGAACTAAAGCTCTGATGCAGTGTCATTTGTGGATGTTGGGATGATTGCTTCTGTAGTTCAGTATTTGGTCCGTATGTGTTGTTTTCCTGTAGACGCTGGTTTGAAGTTGCCCATTTGCTGTTTGCTCTACTGTGACATCTAGGAATGGCAGTTTGTTGTTGTTTTCATCCTCTTGAGTGTATTTTATGCCAGTAAGGGTATTATTGATGGTCTTGAAGACCATACAAATAGAAAGCAGTAATTATCAGCAGGAAAAAACTGTTGAATAGTCTGGTCCTGAGAGACCAAATGCTCTGGTATCTTCTGCCAGATGGCAGGAGGGAGACGAGTTAAAGCTAAATGGTGTGTGAGGTCTTCCTCAATGCTCTTAGCCTTTCGGATGCAGCTTATGGTGTAAATGTCTGCAATGGTGGGAAGAGAGACCCCAATGATCCTCTCAGCTGTCCACACTATCTGTTGTAGGATCTTACGATCCGAGACAGTGCAATTTCCAATCCAGGCAGTGATGCAGCAGCTCAGGGTACTCTCAATGAACCTATTATAGAATGTGGTGAGGATGGGGGTTGGGGGAGGTGGGGGTAGTGGGAGGTGGGCTTTCCTCAACCTACACAGAAAGTAGAGATGCTGCTGGGCTTTCTTGGCTATGGAGCTGGTGTTGAGGGACCAGGTGAGATCCTCTGCCAGGTGGATGCCAAGACACTTGGTGTTCCTCACGATCTCCAGGAGGGAGCTGTCGATGGCCAGCATGAGTACTCCAGCACAGGAGTAGTTAAAAGTTTTTGCAATAGCTGCCTCTAATAGCGCCATCTTAGGTAAAATTACCTATGTACAAATCTTGAATACTAAACATGAATAACAGGAAAAGTAGTAGTATTATGTACAATGACTAGAAAATGAATTAGAAATAACATAGTTAAGAACAAAGAACAAAGAAACTTTACAGCCCAGGAACAGGCCCTTCAGCCCTCCAAGCCTGAGCCGATCCAAATCTACTGTCTAAACCTGTCACCCAATTCCTAAGCATCTGTATCCCTCTGGTCCCTACCTGCTCATGCATCTGTCCAGACACATTTTAAATGAATCTACTGTGCCTGCCACTACCACCTCTGCTGGCAACACGTTCCAGACACCCACCACCCTCTGTGTAAAGTACTTGCGGTGTGTATCCCCCTTAACTTTTAACTTCTCACCTTGAAAGTGTGACCTCTCGTTTTTGAATTCTTCACGCTGGGAAAAAGCTGGTCTCTATCCACTCAGGTCCCGTCATAAAGAAGTTAAAGGATTGACATTATAGTCAGGTAAAGAATTTCAAATAGACATTGAAGCAGCATTACAGCAGTTCTGCGAGTGTGTAGTCTGACCACCCACACCTGGCCCCAATCCAACCAATGTCCCACTCTCCTCCAAGCCTTCTATCCATTCCACACAGGTACTCGGCGGCACCAAGGTAATGAGGTAAAAAGGGCTTTTGCCTGAAATGTTGATTTCAAAGCTACTTGAATGCTGCCTGAACTGCTGTGTTCTTCCAGCACCACTAATCGTGGGCGGCACGGTGGCACAGTGGTTAGCACTGCTGCCTCGCAGCGCCGGAGACCCGGGTTCAATTCCCGCCTCAGGCGACTGACTGTGTGGAGTTTGCACGTTCTCCCCGTGTCTGCATGGGTTTCCTCCGGGTGCTCCGGTTTCCTCCCACAGTCCAAAGATGTGCAGGTTAGGTGAATTGGCTATGCTAAATTGCCCGTAGTGTTAGGTAAGGGGTAGATGTAGATGTAGGGGTATGGGTGGGTTACGCTTCGGCGGGCCGGTGTGGACTTGTTGGGCCGGAGGGCCTGTTTCCACACTGTAAGTAATCTAATCTAATCCAGAATGCACCAAGATAAGTTGCACTGTTCAAGACTCTTTTCCACTCATGCTGCTCCATGACTCGCTTTTCTTCTTGGTGAAAGTGAGGACTGCAGATGCTGGAGATTAGAGTTGAGAGTGTGATGCTGGAAAAGCACAGCAGGTCAGGCAGCATCCGAGGAGCAGGAGAGTCGGCATTTCCGGCAAAAACCCTTCATCAGAAATGAAGCTGGGATTCTTGTGAGTGGAGAGATAAATGGGAGGAGGTGGGGGTGGGGGAGGGTAGCTGAGAGTGCAATTGGTGGTTGGTGATGGGGGTAAAAGTGATAGGTCGGAGGGGAGGGTGGTGCAGACCAATGGGAAGGAAGATGGACAGATGGGATAGGTCATGAGAACGCTGCTGAGCTGGAAGGTAACTGGGATAAGGTGGGGAGAGAGAAAATAAAGAAACAGGAGAAATCCACATTTATGCCATGGGTTTGGAGAGTCCCCAGGCAGAAGATGAGGTGTTCTTCCTCCAGGCATCAGGTGGTAAGGGAGTAGTGGTGGAGGAGGCCCAAGACCTGCATGTCCTTGGCACAGTTGGAGGGGGTGTTGAAGGGACGGTGGGGTTGGTTGGTGCGGGTGTCCCAGAGATGTTCTCTGAAATGCTCTGCGAATAGGCGTCCTGTCTCTCCAATGTAGAGGAGACTGTACTGGGAGCAACGGACAGAATAATGACATGTGTGGAAGTGCTTTGATGATGAAACATTGATGGGTGTCGAAGGTTCCTTTGGGGCCTTGGCCAGAGGTGAGGGAGAAGGTGTGAGTGCAGGTTTTGCAATTCCTATGGTGGCAGGGGAGATGCCGGGAGGGGACGGTGGATTGTTGGGTGGTGTGGACTTGATGAGGTAGTCGCGGAGGGAATGGTCATTATGGAAAGCAGATAGGGGTGGGGAGAGAAATATATCTGTGGTGGTGGGTTCCATTTATAGGTGGAGGAAATGGCAGAGGATGATGCAATGTATACGGAGGTTGGTGGGGTGGAAGGTGAGGACTGGGGGGGAGGGGCGGGGAGAGGGGGGGGTTCTGTCCTTGTTGTCATTGGAGAGCTGGGGTTCGAGGGTGGAGGTGCGCTGGAGGGCATCATTAACCACGTGGGAGGCGAAATTGCAGTCTTTAAAGAAGGAGGCCATCTGATGTGTTCTGTGGAGTAACTGTCCTCCTGGGAGGAGATGTGGCAGAGGCGGAGGATTTGGGAATAAGGGACGGCATTTTTGCAGGAGGCAGGTTGGGAGGAGCTGTAATCCAGGTAGCTGTGGGAGTTGGTTTGGTTTTTAGAGATGGTCCAGGTGAATTTAAGGTTGGGATGGAATGTGTTGGTGAAGTTGATGAACTGTTCAACCTCATCTTGGGAGCACAAGGTGGTGCCGTTGCAGTCATCAATGTAATGGAGGAAGAGTTGGGAAGAGGTGCCAGTATAACTGCAGAAGAAAGACTGTTCCATGTAGCTGACAAAGAGACAGGCATAGCTGGGGCCCATGCGAGTGCCCATGGTTACCCCTTCAGTTTGGATGATGTTGGGAGGATTCGAAGGAGAAATTGTTGAGGGTGAGGACCAGTTCAGCCAAACAAATAAGAGTGTCAAGTGGATGTCGGGAGAGGAAGAAACGGAGGGCTTGGAGGCCCTGGTCATTGCGGATGGAGATATTTAAGGACTTGATGTCAATGGTGAAGAATTTCTTGTTGTGCTTATCAGCACTACACTCTTGCTTTTCTTCTTGCGGATCTCCAGGACTCACTTCTCCTCAACCCTGCTCAGACATGCTTCCCCTTGTACTGCTCTGGGAAACATTACAGTCCTTCTGAGGTGCTTAGATATAGGCCTGGATCTGGGTTGTTCTACCACGATGCTGAGACAATCTCCAGTACGAAGCAATCGTCCAGCCTTGAGTCTCTTTGCCGCACCACTACTACAAAACCATGCCACCATTTTTCGGTGCCATCGTGCCTCTACTGACAACGCCGCCATCATGAGTATGTGCTGGGCTGATCTCAGTAATGTCGCAATTGCTGAAGCTATCAGGTCTCCCACACCTAGTCTGAACTCACCTCTCTCTACCACTGCCAGGAACCATAATCACTCCCCCTCTGCCAGTAGCACAAACTCAGTTCCCTCCAGGGCCGGGAACAAACCTTCCCTGACACACTGGACACTTTGACGCCAGCTGAACTCTCTACAGAAGATAAGTAAGGTTAAAGTGAAAAGAAAGCAGGGAAAGAATAAAAAAAAGTAAAAGTTGATGGAGCAGATAAGCTCTGGGCACTTGGGCTCAGGACGAGCACGTTGTACTGCTATTCTGCTACCATTTTGGCTGAAAATATTCTTTTCAGTTCTATAGCCATCAACCCTTTCCATTTCTATTGGGTTTTTTCCATTTGGAATTCCATCTCCAGCTTTTTTATTTCAAGTTTTTATTTTTCCTAATGCTTCAAATACTTAAGCAGTAACTGAGTACTACCTGATTTTTATGTTTTACTGCCCGGGCTAAACTGCTTCAGTTATGTCTATATTCTTAACTGTCAGGCAATGATGTCACCAGTTTATCCACCAACTGAATCACCTGGGTTCCCTGAACTGTGTCAGGTGCAAGGTTGGAGGTTCATTCACCGAGCCGGTGTGTTTTTCTGCAGACATTTCGCTGCCTTGCTGGGTGACATCGTCAATGCATCTTTGATAAGGTGTAAGTGGTCTGTCCCACCTGCTATTTATGTGTCTCTGGTGTTTGGTACTTCCGGTTCTGCGTATGAGTGGTTTGTATCCAGGGTCGGTTCAATGTGTTTATTGATTGAGTTCCGGTTGTAGTGCCAGGCTTCAAGGAATTCTCTGGCGTGTACTAGGATGGTTGCATCCTCCCAGTTGAATTTGTGCCCTTCATTGTCTTTGTGGGCAAGGACACTCTGCAGCAGCCCAGAACTCCAGAAGCTGGAACAGAAGCACCTATTCAAAAGATTTAAATGAAACGGGTACCCCAAGAGCACTAATCTCTGGTACTTGTGCAACAAACCTAAAGAAGAAAACACTAGTGCGGCCACACTTGGAATATTGTATACAGTTCTGGTCCCCATATTTTGGGAAAGATGTGGAAGCATTGGAAAAGGTGCAGAGGAGATTTGCCAGGATGTTGCCTGGTCTGGAGGGAAGGTCTTATGAGGAAAGGCTGAGAGACTTGGGTCTGTTCTCATTGGAAAGAAGAAGGCTAAGTGGGGATTTGATAAAGACATACAAGATGATCAGAGCATGGAATGCCCTTATGTAGTCAACTCAGCCACATTAGGGAGATTTAAACAATCCTTAGATAAGCACATGGATGATGCTGGGATAGTGTATGGGGGACAGGCTGAAAATAGTTCACAAGTTGATGCAACATCAAGGGCTGAAGGGCCTGTTCTGCGCTTATTGTTCTATGTTTTATGTTCTATGTAAGAAAACACTACATGACCAGGCACAATAGTGACCATACCATACATCAAAGGCATCTCAGAGATAGCCATCCGACTACTTAGACCCCTGGGATTCCAAGTGGCCCACAAACCAGTAAACACCTTCCAACAGATCCTCACAATGGTTAAAGACCTGACACCCACATCCAACAGGATGAACATTATCTACAAGGACTGTGAAAACACTACATGGGACAAACAGAAAGAAAACTGACCATACAAGCGCACAAACATCAGTCACCATTGCCCAGCATGACCTGGACTCTCTCGTTTCCAACCACACAGACATCAAAAGACACAAATTCAACTGGGTAACAACAATCCTAGCACAGGTGAAACAGAGATACACCAGAGAATTCCTTGAAGCCTGGCACTCCGTCCAAAACTTAATCAATAAGTACATTGAACTGGACCCCATATGCAAACCATTCAGACACGAAACCGGAAGTACCAAGAAACAGAGACACATAAATAGCAGACAGGACTGACCACTGACACTTCATCGAAGATGCACTGATGATGTCAACTAACAAGGCAACAAAATGTCTGCAGAAAAACACACCGGCTCAGTGAACAAATCTACGACCTCATCCATAAAAATTGTCAGGGACAGCTCTGAAGTAAGTCCTTTGCAGTTTCGAGCCAAGAGTGTGGTGCTGGAACAGCACAGCAGGTCAGGCAGCATCCGAAGAGCAAGATAGTCCATCTTTCGGGCATAAGCCCTTCATCAGAAATGAGACTTGTGAACCGAGGGCTGAGAGGTAAATTTATCCCCACTTACCTCTCAGGCTCAGAGGGTTCACAAATTGTGAAGTCTCTTAACCATTAGTTAAAAGCCACAACTGACAGCAATTGGTTTTCCTCAGGCTTTTGGTATTTTTTACTGCACTTATGAGACAGAGAGACACCAATTCCTCATCCGTGGGTCCGAAGTCTTTTGGTCTGTTGCTCACATTCTGATGCCCAATTGTATAGGTTGAGGACTACTTGTTGCTAGCCAAATCTAGTTCACAATCTCTGGTGCCAGCCCATCTGTAGTAATGTTTCCCCACTGTTTGAACAAGCAGCAGTGTAAACACAATTTACATGGAGTGTTGGTAACTTGATTTTAACAAGTGCAGCAATCCTTTTCACAATGTTTTGATTTTAAAACAGTCCTTTACCCTGTTCAGCCAACAATTAGAAATGCTGAGAAATAAAATGATATGGGTCTTTACATAAAATACAGAAGTTATATGCCACTTGTCAACCCAAATCTGGGTATTGTCCAAACCTTGTTGTATTTGAACATGGATTGCTTCAGTAGCTGAGGAGTTGCTATTGGCACTGAACGTTGCACAGTAATCAGGAAACATCCCCACTATGACCTTATGAGAGAGGGAAGATCATTTATAAAGCAATTAGGCTGAGATAATTATGGTGAAGAACCCCTGTAGAGATGTTCTGGAGTTGAGATGATTGACCTCCAAAAACCACAGTCATCTTCCTTTCTGCCAGATTTGATTCGAAGCAACAGCTGGCTTTCTCTCTGGGTTTCTTTGGCTCCAATTTTGCTCAGTCCCTTTGAATGCTACATTTGATCAAATGCAACCTTAATATCCAGGGCAGTTAATCGCACCTGGAATTCAGCACTTCCATGTGGGATTAGATCAACGTTGTAGTAGAATTAGAACCAGGTTGGTCTGATGGAAGCCAAACTGCTGTTCTAAAGATCAGGAAAACTGTTCAGTGTTTAATGGATTGTGGGAAATAGCCTGAAACTAATGGTGGTGGTCTGGTAATGTGTCTTATTAATGAGGCACTTAGCTATGATCCAGTAGGATTTAGTTCTATGGATGGAGAGAGTATTAACATCTTGTTATTGTGGATAATAATAAGAATGTCTGTTGGAATTCAGTTGATTAGAGAGAGTATTGATGGGATTGGTGGTAATGAGCAGAATCCTTTTTAAATTCACTGATGGGTCATAAGCATCACCAACTGGCTAACATTTATTATCCATTACTAATTGGCCTTGAGAAGGTGGTGGTGAGCTATCTTCTTGAATCACTGCAGTCCACCTGCTGTTGGTAGACCCACAATGCCATTGCGGAGGGAAATCCAAAATTTTGACCCAGCAACAGTGTGAGAACAGCTGATGTATTTCTAACTCAGAATGGAGTGTGGCTTAGAGGGGAATTTGCAGCTGGTGGTGTTCCTATGTGTTGCTGTCCTTGTTCTTCTAGATGGAAATGGTCATGAGTTTGAAAGCAGCTGTCTCAGGATCTTTGGTGAATTTCTGAAGTGCATCTTGTAGATGGTACACACTGCTGCTACACATTGATGGGGGAAGGAGTGAATGTTGGTCGATGTGGTGTCAGTCAAGCAAGCAGTAATGGCTTGGATGGTGTCAAGGTTCTTAAGTGTTATTGGAGCTACATTCATCCAGACAAGTGGGGAGTATTCTATCACACTCCTGATTTGTGCATGTAGATGGTGGACAGGCTTTGGGAATCAGGAGGTAAGTTATTTGCTGCAGAAGTTCTATCTCCAACCCATTCTTGTAGACACTATGTTTATGTGCGGAGTCCAATTGAGTTTCTGGTCAATGGTAACCCCCAGAATGTTAATCATGGGGGATTCAGTAAAACAATTGAATGTTAAGAGTTTTGTGAGTAGATTGTCTCATTTTGGAGATAGTCATTGCCTAGCATTTGTTGGTATAAATGGTACATGCCACGTTTCCGCCCAAGCCTGGATATTGCCAGGTTTTTTTACATTTGGACATGGATTGTTTTAATAACTGTTGAGTCACAAATGATGCTGGAGTTGGTGTTGATAAAGAGGATGTACAGTAATGGGTTGATGGTTGTGTTTCATGATGTAACAGTGACATCAGCAGTCATGTGCAAGAGTCTGAGAAGAGAGTTGGAATAGAGTGCAGTAGGGATATGTAAAGTATACCATAATGCAAATAAAAAGATTGTGCAGAAACATGCTGGTATCATGACCAGTTTATTGTTCTGCTGGACAAGTCAAATATGACTTCCGAGATCATATGCTTTTTTTATTTAAAAACAGGTGTCAATCGCTTAAGTGAAGTCTCATGAAGTTGTAGATGTTTTTCAAACCAGATCAGAGATTGCATAAAAAATGAAAACAAAAAGAAACAAAGCAAGCTATTTGAATTAAAAAGACAATTTAGAAATATCTTAAAACACACAGCAAATCTATCTTTTCAATCTACTTCAAAACACCATCACACCATAGAAAGTCTAACGAAGAGACATTACCCCTCTATAACTATTCCTTCAGTTTTGATAAGCCGATTCTGCATAGTTTCTGTCCTAAGAAACTATAGTGTTAGACCATAAGATTTAGGAACAGGAGTTGACCATTTAATGAGATAATGTTGATCTGATATTCCTCAATTCCACTTTCCTGTCTTTCCCCTTAAACTCACTTATAATTAATTCTCATATGAATACTCATAAAACTTATAGCTAAAACATTCCCAGCTTTTAATGACCTGAAGACATCCAACCAAGTACTCCTGGTCTGGAAATTTCAAATGCTAATTTTTTATACTGAGATGACCGTACTTTCCATGAACTTTTGATATAGCAAAAAGAGAAAAATTTATTTGCTTTTAACCCCAGGAAATTCTCCTTTGAACTGTCCTTAAAACTTTCAAACTCCAGATTTTTTAAAGCAAATCAATATTTGATTACTCTGAACTGAAGACAAGCTAACGATCTTCCATTTTTGCTCATCTGTTATTAACCATTGCAGTATAAATGTTGCATTGCATTAACACGCATGTGGTTCTCTGCTGTCTGAATTAGGTCACTATTCTGGAAAGACTATCTAGTTTAACTTCTTTTAAAAAAGCCCACAAACTAACCAACACTCATATGTCACTGTGTTGAATTGCAAATTCTAACAATTATATCAACCTTTTTCCCACCCTCACCTAATAATTAGTCAAAATATATCATGAAGAAATATTTTCATTTTCCACAAAAAGTTATTTTCAGCTCTATTTGTATGCTACATTAACTAATAATATATTGACCTTGTGAGTTTAATGAATATATATCCACATAAGTCCATTTAGATTACAATATTGGGTTTCCTTCATAGATGCTCTTGATAGAGCACCTGCCATGACATTGATAAAAACAATGACTGCAGATGCTGGAAACCAGATTCTGGATGAGTGGTGCTGGAAGAGCACAGCCGTTCAGGCAGCATCCGAGGAGCAGCAAAATTGATGTTTCGGGCAAAAGCCCTTCGTCAGGAATAAAAGGATTCCTGATACCATATGGGCATCAGGGCAATGCCATACATTGCCTTACCAATTAATTGTATGGCTGGTAGATTAAACTCCACCAAAAAAAACTGTAAATTTGCGCCTTGGAATTTCACCCCCTATTTCTTTTACTATCATAACTACACTTTTTGCATGACTATCCTCTCTGTTATGTCTGTTTAATATATCTCTTTTATGCATTCTTTTTTCTTCTGTCGAGAGTGCTCTCTACATAAGCCTCATAACTGAATTTCTTCTTGATGAGTTTTTCAAACTTTTGGAACATGGGCATTGCTGACTGGCCAGCATTTATTGCCCATCCCTTGTTGTCCTTGAGAAGGTAGTGGTGTTACGACATGGGGTAAATCTTTCTGCTAATTTAAATCTGATACACAAAGAAGCTCACTTCACGCCATAATCTGTTAAATTTCGAGAGGCAAAGAATTATCCCAGATCTCACTATTTAAAGGAGAAAATTAACAATTTTATTTTTTAAGTCCAAAACAGCATTAAACAAACAACTTTTCACAACTCCTTTCTCTTAAAGCTCTTTTTAGCCCCCTCTCTACTTTACTGATCTGATAAATTTCCTCTTAAATTTATGGCAAAATCGATTTCAAACTCAATTATCATATTTGATGTTGAATTTTCTCTGTAGATTTCTCTAGGTCGGCTTCAGTGTTCTGCTGCACACATTTCTTATGGACAGGTACCTTTTAGAGAGCTATTCTGCTGGCAGTTGTTGCTTGCTTGGCTGCTCTTTGCTGTTCTCCCCCTAACTATTCAAAATGTCCAATTTTATACCCCAAAACATCAGATCATTTCATTGGTTTGATGTCTCCAAAACTGTAAAATTCAAATTCACTTGGATTTTGGTATCTGGAGAATAATTTAACCTGATTGGTCAAATTTGAATTTGTTTTTTGTTCCATGGCAACACAGTTCCAGCTATTTGATTCAACCAAACGTTGTTCAGCACACTGTGTGCTTTCAGTCGGTCTTTGCCAGCTTCCTCTCTCTCTTAAAGGTACAGTACACACCTACACCTTTATAACAGTGGTCAACTGCCTTCTTGGACTTCTTTAGCTTATTTTCTGTGCATTGATCCACAATGCCATTAGGGAGGGAATTCCAGGATTTTGACGGAGTGACAGTAAAGGAGCAGTGATGATGGTAAATGGCTTGTAGGGGAACTTGAAGATGGTGGTGTTCCTAATTATCTGCCCTCACCCTTCTAGATGGAAGTTGTCATGGGTTTGGATGATCCTGTCTGAAGAGTTTGGTGAATTTCTGCAGTGCATCTTGCAGATTGCACACATTGCTGCTACTGAGTATTGGCAGTTGAGGCAGTTAATGCTTTTGAATGTAGTGCCAATCAAGAGGGCCAGGTTGTTCTGGATCGTGTTAAGATTCTTGAGTATTGTTGGAGTTGCATCCATCCAGGCAAGTGGGCTATATTCCATCATATTCCTGATTTATGCCTTGTAGGTGGTGGACTGATTTTGGGGAGTCAGGAGGTGAGTTACTCACCACAATATTCCTAGCCTCTGGCCTGCTCTTGTAACCACTGTGTTTATGTTGTGAGTGAGGTTGAGTTTCTGATGATGACCCACAGCATGTTGATATGGGGGATTCAGTGATAGTTACAACGTTGAGTAGACAGTTAGACTATCTCTTATTGGTGATGGCCATAGTCTGGCACTTGCCACTTGTCAGCCAAGCTGGGATATCGTCCAGATTTTTTTGCATTTGTACATGGACTGTGACAGTACTTAACTTATAATGTTTCTCTGGAGATGAGTAGTGACAAATTATCTGAATTAGTCATAAAATACAGAATAAATGATGGACTTCAGCAGGGATTAATTAATAATAGCAAGCACTAATTTATTAAGGAGAGATCATGCATGACCAATTGAATTTTTTAAGAAGTTGATAAGGAGAATCATGAAGGTGGTTACTAATCACACAACACTGGGTTATAGTCTAACAGATTTAATTGGAAGCACTAGCTTTCGGAGCGCTGCTCCTTCATCAGGCTCCTTCATGAATCCATGTAAGACTCTGTTAACTCATTTTTTAGATTAGAATCAGTTTAAACATTATGGCACAGACAGGGAGCACAAGAGCACTAACACCTTCAACATCTTAACATCTTCTCTGGGCTGACACTAATTGTTACAGTTAACCTAAGAATGTAAATTTTAAAGAAAGTTTTGTGATTTACATATGAAAGAAGTGAAACTATCATGTTCATTCTAACAGATAGAAGACTTAACAATCAAAGTATTTTTCAATGTACAATTTCAATTACCTCAACTGTAAACTTTTGCTATAAATTCTGTGTCTTCCAATTGTGTACTCCACAACCACCTGATGAAGGAGCAGCGCTCCGAAAGCTAGTGCTTCCAATTAAACCTGTTGGACTATAACCTGGTGCTGTGTGATTTTTAATTTTGTACACCCCAGTTCAGCATCTCCAAATCATGAAGAAGGTGGTATAGTAAATATGATCTGCATCAATATTAGCTTTTGGCAACATTCCATACTGACAAATGAATTTAAAAATAAAAGCCCATTAGCGCTGATGGAATGTGATAAGTTGAATATTGGTTACCAGAGAAATGTGAGGTGATACATTTGGGGAGGCAGAATTAGGTGAGGGAATTCACAATTAATGGAAAAAATACAAAGAGATGCAGAGGAAGCGAGGAATCTTGGAGTGAAATAACAAAGGAGATTGAGAGAAGATTTGATTAAGATATACAAGTCCAAGTGCCTGCTGAGCAGGGGAAAGGAGGATTATTGTAATGTTAATAGCATTCTATTATCTGTTGTGACATATTAATTTGACAGATTGGAAGTAATTATGCTATTTCTTTTTGACAGTGCCAAATGTAGACGATGACATCAGACGTGCATTTCCCAAACCTGCTGGTTACGTCGATAGATATTCACGTAATGTAACCTTTCATATTTCTTTAAATGAATTGAAATTGGTACATAATATATTTTATAATTGAGATGATATATTTGAGTAGATACAATTTGAAAATTAGATTTTTAAAGGGTAAATGTACAAGGATATATTGGTGTAGAAATTCAGAAATCTTTAAAAGTCATTAAAAAGTAAATAAAACACTCCAGAAGAATAAAATTAAAAAGCAGAGAAGTTATATTAAGTTCACTGTTTGATTTGATCTCACTTGGAGCATTTTATCTAGTTCTGTTGTTCATGTTACAAAAATGTATAAATAGAAATGCTGGAAAAGTGCAAAACCAAAATCACATCATTACCGTAGGGTACAACTAATGGAAAAGCCTATTGATGCTCTAAAATTATGTACAATAATACAAGTTTAGCTGACACAGAAATTGCAAGCAGGATTATAAATAGATTATTAATTAGAGTTAAAGAGTCATACAGAATGGAAACTGACCCTTTGGTCTAACCCGTCTGTGCTGACCACGCATGCCAATGTGATCTAGTTCCATTTGCCAGCATTTGGCCCATATTGCTTTAAACTCTTCTTATTCATATATCCATCCAATGTTTTTTAAGTGCTGTAATTGTACCCACTTTCATCACTTCTTCTGGCAGCTTGTTTCATACGTGCACTACCTGCTGCATGAAAAAGTTACTCCTGAGGTTCTTTTTAAATCTTACATTCTCACTGTAAACCTATGCTCTCCAGTTTTGAACTCCTCCACTCCAGGAAAAAAACACCTTGGCTATTCACCCTCTCCATGCCCATCATGATTTTGAAAATGTCTGTAAGGTCAGCCATTAGCATTTGACGTTCCAGGGACAAAAGCCCCAGTCTATTCAGTCTCTGGTCCTGGCAACATCCTTGCAAATCTTTTCTTGGCAATTTTAACAGCATCCTTCCTATAGAAGAATGACCAGAACTTTATGCAATATTTTAAAAATGGGGAGATGCATTATTTCTGCCTGCTGTTGCCCCATAGAACTCATCTCTTCTTACTTCAGTTTGATATTTTTTACCCTTCCCATTTATATCCACTATTCTTCTGATACTTTACATCAGTTTCAGAATTTCCAGTTTGCGAGTACCAGCTGCCTCCTCTCTGCCATAATGTAAGAACATAAGAACTATGAACGGGAATAGCTGTCAGGCCCATTGAGCCTGCTCTGCTATTCAGTAAGACCATGGCTGATCTTTTCATGGTCTTAGCTCCATTTACCCGCCCTCTCACCATTACCCTTAATTCCTCTCTTGTTCAAAAAAAACTTAGCTTTAAAAACTCAACTGCTTCACTGGGTAGGGAATTCTAAAGATTTACCACCCTCTAGGTGAAGACGTTCCTTCTCAATTCGGTCCTAAATCTGCTCCTCCTAATTTTCAGGCTATGCCCACTTGTCCTACTTTCACTCACCAGTAGAAACATCCTGTCTACTTCTATCTTATCTATTCCCTTCATAATTTTATATACTTCTGTAAGATCTCCCTCATTCTTCAAAATTCTTCTAAATTCCAGTGAATATAATTCCAGTCTACTCAGTCTGTCCTCGTAAGCCAAATCCCTCAATTCCAGAATCAACCCAGTAAACCTCCTCTGCACCCCCTCTTGTGCCAGTCCATCCTTTCCCAAGTAATGAGACCAAGACTACATGCAGTACTCCAGGTGTGGCCTCACCAGCACCCTGTACAGCTGCAACATAACCTCCCTGCTTTTAAACTCAATCCCTTTAGCAATCTGAAGAGCATCCCATCCAAAGCCAACCCCTACCCTATCCCTGTAACCCTGTATTTCCTGAGACTAACCCCCTAGTCTGGATGATATGGGCAATTTAGCATGGCCATTCCACCTAACCTGCACATCTTTGGACTAAGGGAGGAAACTGAGTACCTGAGGAGACCCATGTAGACATGAGAAGCATGTGCAAATAATAGTTGATAGGATTATCAGTTAGATCCGATCCATCTCCTGCACTTCAGTTCTCTTCCTCCCCTCACCTACCATCTCACCAGCAGCCACACCCAAAGGATCATTAGTTGGAATTTCTGCTACCTCCAATAGGATGCCACAACCAGACACATATTCCTCAACCCCTCCCCTTCAGTGTTCTGCAAGGACCGTTCCCTCTGGGAAATCCTTGTCCACTCCTCCTTCACTCTCAACCCTCTCACAGCCCCATGGTACCTTCCCCTGCTATTGCAAAACATGTAACAGCTGCCCATTTACGTCTGCCCATTTACAGTGTCGAAGGGCTCAAACATATGTTCCAGGTGAAGCAATGCACTTCACTTAATCTAGTTTACTGCATTTGCTGCTCACATTGTGGTCTCCTCTACACTGGGGAAATGAAACGTAGACTGCGTGACTGCTTCGCAAAGCACCTACATTCTGTGTGCAAAAAAGACCCCGAGCTTCCATTTGCTTGCCACTTCAACACACCACCTCTGGACTCCATGTCAAGTTCAACAATTTTAGGGCTCCAGGCACCTTCTCCCATGTTCTTACCTCAACTCCCACACATGTGGCCTTATTATCAAATGGGCTGCTAACACACACTAGCCATTGTTATCCTCTAATAGTCCCCATTAGTAGCTATTCATTCACCTAGGCTAATCGTTATCCATTCCTTTGTCTGTCCAAATGTTCATCTGTCTCTTTGGGTTCTATCTACACTTATCATTTCCTCCTAACCCCTCTCCCTACCATCAGTTCTGAAGAAGGTTCACGAGACCCAAAATATTATCTCTCCACACTTGCTCAGCTATTCCAGTAGAGAGTATTCCTCCTATCTATAGAATCCATCTACCAGGCCCGCTATCAAGGAAAGGCCGCCAGCATTCTCAAAGATCCATCCTACCCTGGCAATGTTTTCTACAGCCTCTACCATCGGAGAGAAGGTACAGAAGCCTGAACACATTCATGAGCCAGTTTGAAAACAGTTTCTACCCAACTGTTGTTAGAATACTGAAAGGACTCACAAACTTTTAACATTGGCCTGTACCTGTGTTTTTGTTTTTGCCAATGTTTACCTATTATTTAATTTTCTATGCTACTTAATTATGTGATCTGCTTGTATTGCTCACAAGACAAAGCTTTTTACTGTGCCTCGGTACCTGTGGCAATAAATTCAATTCAAATTAATTTCAGTATTTTCTGATTCTGATTCTAAAAATGACCTAACCAATGTCCTGTACAGCCACAACGTGATATCACAATTCTTATACTCAATGTACTGACCAGTGAAGACAAGCAGGCCAAAGATCTTCTTCATCAGCCTGTTCACCTGTAACTTAATTTCAAGGAACTATGTGTGCCCTTGTATCCCGAGGTCTCTTTGTTCTGCAACATTCTGCAAGGCCCTACCAATAACGAAATAAATCCTGACCTGATTTATTTCACCAAAATCCAATACCTCACAGTTATATAAATTTAACTTCATCTGCCACTTTTTGGACCGATTGGCCTCTCTGATCAAAACTCTGTGTACTCTGAGATAGCCCCTTTCACTGTCCACTAAATCACTTATTTTGATGTCATCTGCAAACTTACTAACCATGCCTCCAATATTCACATCCAAATTATTCATATAAATAACTAAAAGCAGTGGACCAAACACTGATCCCTGTGGCACAATGCTGGTCACAGACCTTCAATCCAAAAAGCAACCCTCTACCGCCACGCTCTGTCTTCTACCTCTCCTATATCATGTTTCTTGCATAATAGTATTATTGATCCTTAAATCCTGCTCCATGTTTCTATGTATATTGTGTTGAGGTGAACATTGCATTTAAGGCAAAGTTAGTTAAACCCTTGAGGGTGAAGAGAGTAAAAGGAATGAAAGGAAGCACATGGTGAGGTCATTGCAGAAGAGAGAGAGAGAGAGAGAGAACCTGCACAGTTACTGCCTTTGCTGTTAGTGCATCTGAGAAAATTAACAAACAGTGAAAGTCACAACTGATCTTGGAGGAACCGTTGGGCGAAGTTCACAGCACAGAATCAGAAAAGTTCATCGTTGTTTTTAAGTGTGGCCTAAGAGAATCTGCAGTAGTGAGTAGAGTGGGTTCTTTCTTGATTATATGTTTTTGGAGATATGTCTCTTGATTAAACTTAAAATATAAGCCATAACTATTAATTTAACCTGGGGCAGTGTTTGCAGAGGAATAAGATGGTGTTATTTTCTGGGTCTGTAGATTGTGAAGGAGCAAAAATGGCCTTTAATAGAGTGATATGTACTTCTTGTCAGACGCGGGAGTTCAAAGAGAGTTTAAGGGTTACTGCAGATTATATCTGCCAGAAATGCTACTGGCTGCGCATCTTATCAGATCGAATGGATCTGTTGGAGAGACAGTTGGAAGCAATGAGGAATTTGCAACAGCAACAGTATGTGATGGATGGCAGTTATAGGAAGGGGGAAAAATCTCAGATACAGTCACATAGTTGGGATAACTCCAGAAAAGGTAAGAGAGGTTGACAGCTAGTGCAGGAGTCTTTTGTGGATATAACCATTTCAAACAGGTATTCTGTTTTGGAAAATATAGGGGGTGATGGATTAACAGGGGAACATACAGCCAAGTTTCTGGTATTGAGACTGGCTCGAATGCAATTGAGGGATACATCAGGTTCTGAGTGATCAATTGTGTTAGTGGATTCTCTAGTCCAAGGTACAGACAGACGTTTCTGTGGCCAGCAGTGAAAAATCAGAAAGGTGTATTGCTTCCCTGGTGCCAGGATCAAGGATGTCTCAGAGAGGATGCAGAATGCTCTCATGGTGGAGAGCTGCCAGCAAGAGGTCATTGTCCACATTGGAACCAACAACATAGGAAGGGAAAAGGTTGAGATTCTGAAGGGAGATTACAGAGAGTTAGGCAGAAATTTAAAAAGAAGGTCCTCAAGGGTAGTAATATCTGGATTACTCCCGGAGCGACTAACTAGTGAGGGCAGGAATAGGAGAATAGAGCAGGTGAATGCATGGCTGAGGAGCTGGTGTATGGGAGGAGGATTCACATTTTTGGATCATCGGTATCTGTTTTGGGGTAGAAGTGACCTGTACAATGAGGACGGATTGCACCTGAATTGGAAGGGGACTAATATACTGGCAGGGAAATTTGCTAGAACTGCTCAAGAGGATTTAAACTAGTAAGGTGTGTGTTGGGGGAAGGGGTGGGGAAGTGGCGGGTGGGACCCGGGGACATAATGAGGAAAGAGATCAATCTGAGACTGGTACAGTTGATAAAAGAAGTGAGTCAAACAGTCAGGGCAGACAGGGACAAGGTAAGACTAATAAATTAAACTGCATTTATTTCAATGCAAGGGGCCAACAAGGAAGGCAGATAAACTCCAGGCATGGTTAGAAACATGGGACTGGGATATCATACCAGTTACAGAAACATGGCTCAGGGATGGGCAGGACTGGCAGCTTAATGTCCCAGGATACAAATGCTACAGGAAGGATAGAAAGGGAGGCAAGAGAGGAGGGGGAGTGGCATTTTTGATAAGGGATAGCTGAGGGAGGATATTCCCGGAAATACATTCAGGGAAGTTATTTGGGTGGAACTGAGAAACACAAAAGGATGATCACCTTACTGGGACTGTATTATAGACCACCTAATAGTCAGAGGGAAATTGAGAAGCAAACTTGTAAGGATAATAGGGTAGTTATGGTAAGGGATTTTAACTTTCCAAACATAGACTGGGACTGCATTGTATGAAGGGTTTAGATGGAGAGGAATTTGTTAAGTGTTTACAAAAAAATTTTCTGATTCAGTATGTGGATGTACCTACTAGAGAAGGTGCAAAACCTGACTACTCTTAGGAAAAAAGGCAGGGCAGGTGACTGAGGTGTCAGTGGGGGAGCACTTTGGGGCCAATGACCATAATTCTACTGGATTTAAAATAATGATGGAAAAGGATAGACCAGATCTAAAAGTTGAAGTTCTAAATTGGAGAAAGGCCAATTTTAACGGTATTAGGCAAGAACTTTCGAAAGTTGATTGGGGGCAGATGTTCTCAGGTAAAGGGATGGCTGGAAAATGGGAAGCCTTCAGAAATGAGATAAAGAAAATCCAGAAAAAATATATTCCTGTTAGGGTGAAAGGAAAGGCTGGTAGGTATTTGGAATGCTGGATGACTAAAGAAATTGAGGGTTAGGTTAAGAAGCAGAAGGAAGCATATATAAGGTATAGACAGGATAGATCGAGTGAATCCTTAGAAGAGTGTAAAGGAAGTAGGAATATACTTAAGAGGGAAATCAGGAGGTCAAAAGGGGGGTATGAGATAGCTTTGGCAAATAGAATTAAGGAGAATCCAAAGAGTTTTTACAAATACATGGAAGACAAAAGGGTAACTAGGGAGAGAATAGGGCCCCTCAAAGATCAGCAAGGCGGCCTTTGTGTGGAGCTGCAGAAAATGGGGGAGATACTAAGTGAGTGTTTTGCATCAGTATTTACATTGGAAAAGGCATGTGGAAGATATAGACTGTAGGGAAGTAGATGGTGACATCTTGAAAAATGTCCATATTACAGAGGAGGAAGTGCTGGATGTCTTGAAATGAGTAAAGGTGGATAAATCCCCCGGACCTGATCAGGTGTACCTGAGAACTCTTTGGGAAGCTAGAGAAGTGATTGCTGGGCCTCTTGCTGAGATATTTGTATCACCAAATTCACAGGTGAGATGCCAGAAGACTGGAGGTTGGCAAACATGGTGCCACTGTTTAAGAGTGTGCTAAGGACAAGCCGGGGAACTATAGACCAGTGAGCCTGACATCGGTGGTGGGTAAATTGTTGGATGGAATCCTGAGGGACAGGATGTACCTGTATTTGGAAAGGCAAGGACTGATTAGAGACAGTCAACATGGTTTTGTGCAAGGGAAATCATGTCTCACAAACTTGATTGAGTTGTTTGAGGAAGTAACAAAGAGGATTGATGAGGGCAGAGCAGTAGATGTGATCTACATAGACTTCATTAAGGCATTCGACAAGGTTCCCCATGGGAGACTGATTAGGAAGGTTAGATCTCATGGAATACAGGGAGAACGAGCCATTTGGATACAGAACTGGTTCAAAGGTAGAAGACAGAGGGTGGTGGTGGAGGGTTGTTTTTCAGACTGGAGGCCTGTGACCAGTGGAGTGCCACAAGGATAGGTGCTGGGTCCTCTACTTTTTGTAATTTACATAAATGAATTGAATGTGAGTATAAGAGGTACAGTTAGTAAATTTGCAGATGAAATCAAAATTGGAGGTGTAGTGGACAGTGAAGAAGTTTACCTCAGGTTATAACAGGATCTTGACCAGATGGGCCAATGGGCTGAGAAGTGGCAGATGGAGTTTAATTCAGATAAATGCGAGGTACTACATTCTGGGAAAGCAAATCTTAGCAGGACTTATACACTTAATGGTAAGGTCCTCGGGAGCGTTGCTGAACAAAGAGACCTTGGAGTGGAGATTCATAGCTCCTTGAAAGTGGAGTCGCAGGTAGATAGGATAGTGATGAAGGCGTTTGGTATGTGTTGCTTTATTGGTCAGAGTATTGAGTACGGGAGTTGGGTGGTCATGTTGGGGCTGTACAGGACATTTGTTAGGCCACTGTTGGAATATTGCGTGCAATTCTGGTCTCCTTCCTATCAGAAAGATTAGATTAGATTACTTACAGTGTGGAAACAGGCCCTTCGGCCCAACAAGTCCACACCGACCCGCCGAAGCGTAACCCACCCATTCCTGTACATTTACCCCTTTACCTAACACTACGGGCAATTTAGCATGGCCAATTCACCTGACGTGCACGTCTTTGGACTGTGGGAGGAAACCGGAGCACCCGGAGAAAACCCACGCAGACACGGGGAGAATGTGCAAACTCCACACAGTCAGTCACCTGAGTCGGGAATTGAACCCGCTGTGAGGCAGCAGTGCTAACCACTGTGCCGCCATGCCGATGTTGTGAAACTTGAAAGGGTTCAGAAAAGATTTGCAAGGATGTTGCCAGGATTGGAGGGAGAGGCTAAACAGGCTGGGGCTGTTTTCCCTGGAGCTTTGGAGGCTGAGGGGTGACCTTATAGAAGCTTACAAAATTATGAGGGGCATGGATAGGGTAAATAGACAAAGGCTTTTCCCTGGGGTTGGGGATTCCAGAACTAGAGGGCATAGGTTTAGGGTGAGAGGGGAAAGATCTAAAAGAGACCTAAGGGGCAACCTTTTCCCACAGAGGGTGGTACATGTGTGGAATGAGCTGCCAGAGGTTGGAGGCTGGTATAATTGTAACATTTAACGGGCATTTGAATGGATATATGAATAGGAAGTGTTTGGAGGGCCAGGGCTGGGTGCTGACAGGTGGGACTAGATTGGGTTGGGATATCTGGTCAGCATGGATGGGTTGGACCAAAGGGTCTGTTTCCATGCTGTACATCTCTATGACTCTATAAGTGAGGGCAGTTGCATGAGGACTTTTAAGGCCAATATGAATAGTGTGTCAAATGGACTGTTTCTCTGCTGTACATTTTGTTTAATTCTGTATTTAGTGGGAATGAATGGGAAGTCATTTGAAACATTGATTTGTGAAAAAGAATTTTGCTTGCATGATTAATCATTTTTTATACATTAATGAACCATATTCAGTTTCCAAGTCTAACTCAACAAAGACAGGTGTTGCTGTTCTTGGCTTTACTGACACTTTGGAATTTCATCTTTTCAAGTTCAATTTGTGGATTCAAATCCTTAATCAAGGAAATATTACACAGAGCTGGTCAGGTGGGAGTTCCTGTTGAATCAGGAACTGTCCAGAATTATAATAAAGGATCTCACTTGAGAAGAACTGAGAATACAGAATGAGAAAAGACATTAAGGTCACTGTATTATTTTCCATTTAGATGGGTATTATTCTTCCTAAAACCAGTAGCAGAATTTTGGAGGGAAGGTTCACAATAGGTCAACAAAATAATGGAACTAGATTTTAAATTTGTTAACTTGATGTAAAACTGATACGGCTCTTTATAGAAATTGTCCAATTCTCATTTTATAACAGGGCATCCAATCCAAAATGCCAATTGAACTATCCAGAAACCAAGTGGAAAATTCACCCCATTGATCCTGAATGGAATTGTAATATGTTTACTCACTCCCTGTTTTATTAAGCTATTAAGTTATCATCTGTCGTTATGCATTTATTCAAATAGATTGTTTTTGTTTTCTCCAGCAACTCAGCAAACGCTTAGACATCATCCCTACGTTGGTTACACGCTTGGTGGCAGGCATTATGGTTCTCTTCCTCCAGATGAATCTCATTTGTCCGATGATGTGATTGCAGCAAACAGGCAGAGTACTGACATTTCTTAAAATTCATAAAAGTCACTTAAATAGAAAGATTTCTTAAAAGGTCATTTTTAAAAACTGTCTTGTTCTCTTAATTAGTCAACAAACATATACATGCACAACTCAGATCTCTGACCTTTAGTGGGGATTGGAATAACTGGCCCAGCTGTGTCTGGATTTAATACAAACAAAAAAATATAAATAATGCAAGGAAGAGGGGTGGGGGGGTAGGTTGAGGTGACACCAATGACTGCATGATAGTCAGCAAGGTATGTTATTCTGTAAAGTGCCTCACCTTTCTCTTGCCCACAAGTAATGGGCTGCCTTCTTGAAACACGTGTGGAGCACTTCCCAGTGGGGGTCCTCTGAAACAGTTTAAAGGTATTTCCTTGTGATCACGAAAGCAATTATTGCAAAAACTGTCTGAAACATGGAGCAAAAGGCCTCATCAGAAAGTTCTCTTCATTTGAGTTGGCCATTAGGTGGATTTGCTTTATTTTAGTGTGAATGTAGATGGTATAAGGGCAGAAAGCAAGCTAATGATTCACCACAAAATGAAAGAAATGATTATCTTCTTGCAAAGTCCTTATCCATTATGCTTGATCCTGTGAGTTTCTACCTTTGCCTCTGTGCAATTAATCTTTTCCTTTCCCTATGCCGATGTCTATCGATAAGCCAACAGGGAAAACATTTTTGCCACTTTCATTTGTGACAGGTGGAAGGGTTCATAACAAGGAGAAGGTGAGGACTGCAGAAGTTGAAGATCAGAGTTAGGCAGTTAGGAAGGGTTCATGACAGTCAGGATTGGCCATGGGTCACTTACTTGATACATTTTGTGCCATAGCACCTCCCATAATTTGGCAAGTGCTTGCTATCTTAACCATATTCTCACTCTTATCCCTCGATTTTTAAAATAATAGTTCATAGGATGAGGGCAAGCTGACTAGGCCACCATTAATGCCAATAGCTGGTTAAGAACTTATCCCGTTGATATGGATCCCGAGTCAAATTTAGGTCAAACCAGGTAAGGATGGTAAATTTCCTTCCCTAAAATACATTAGCAATCCAGGTGGGTTTTATAATGATTGACAGTGATTAAGTGACTTATATTCTAGATTCTTATTTCATTTAAATTTTGATATCTGTCATGTTGGATTCAAACCCATATCCTCAGAATGTTAGTCTGGGATTCTATATTACCAATGTTGAAAGTGTGGTGCACAGCAAGTCAGCAGCATCCGAGAAGCAGGAGAATTGACGTGATGTTTCAGGCAGGAGCCCTTCAATTGGAATGAATGATGATGTATGGCTCCTCTCGAAACGTCACGTCGATTCACCTGCTCCTCAGGTGCTGCCTGACTGTCTGTGCTTTTCCAGCACCACACTCTCGGCTCTGATCTCCAGCATCTGCAGTACTCACTTTATTCTATATTACCCTATTCTATATTACCAGTCTAGTTACATTGTAGTGCACCAATGTCTCTCAGTCACTACCTTGTTGTACTGTCCTTAGAAGGACACAGCACCAAACAACCAGATTAACACCTAAGAACATGGATTTTATCCCATTTAGCAGATGTTTAAAATGCTAAAGAGCATCAACAAAGTAAGTGACATGAAATCAGGTTATCGTCCAACAGGTTTATTTGAAACCACAAGCTTTCAGAGCACTGACACTTCACCTGATGAAAGATTGGCACTCCGAATGCTTATGATTTCAAATAAACCTGTTGAACTATAACCTGGTGTCATGTGACATCTGACTTTGCCCACCTCAGAACAACACCGATAACATCACATTATCAATAAAGTAGGTACTAATAAACAGAATCCAAATTTGGCTTCTTGAGCATCCCCATTTTAATTATTCCACTGCTGGTGGCTTCAACCACCTAGAATCAGAGCACTGGAATTCCCTCCTTAAAATTCTTTTTGGCCTCAAAATCTACCCCTTTGCGCTGAAGCCTGTGAGGACAAATTTGAGATGTTTTACTATGTTAAAAGTGCTAGATAAACACAAGTTGTTGATCTGGTAAATGCAATGCTTTTATCCATCAAGGAAGTCCACCTATGAGTATCAGTGATTAATAGACTCAAATTATGTCTTTATGTCAGTGCATGTTATGTTTCACTTCAATGAACATACAAAGTTTGTAATAATTGCTTCTAATGTCAGGGATCATCCCACTGCCAGCAAGACAAAGTGACAGATTTACCATTGAATGGGAACCAGCAAAGAAGAAATTCAAATGTGAGTTTTGTAGCCACGATGGGTAAAATGGGTTCCTTTTGCCATGGTATTTAGTCGCTCTAAATTGTAATTGTGCTTTTCATTTTGGGTAAATTCTGCATATATGGGGTGAGGTATATTGGAGGGAGTTTTGGGCAATCAGAGGGAGCTGTTTCAGTTGATTGTGTTGATACAGAGAACTTTACAGCTGTGATTTAATTCCCAACTACCACCAACAAGGTGTGTGAAACTGCTTTGGGCATTCTGAAGGCTACCTGGTTGGTTTGAGTCATTGGGACATCCACTTAGGCTGATATGAAAAAGGAGTTTTTGCGGGGCAGCATTGTTGGGACATGGCAAAGAGAGCTTTACTTTAGATCCTGCTATTTTGGAGCACTAGATGTTTGTGATGGGTGTCCAGGTCTAGAATTGTAGGAATGCAAGAGAAGGAAGGAGCAGGTTGAGCATTTGTGCATCTCTAGCAGTTCACTATTCACCATGGGGAAGAGGGTGGAACTTATGGGGTGAAACTTATCGGGTGAATTTATTGAAGGTTTAAGACCATTTTCAACAACACATTTTCTTCCCTAATGGACTGAGTTTGTATTGTGAAAGGGTTTCAAAATATTGACACAGGGAATCTACTTCCATCAGCTGGGAAATCAACAAAAGGGAATCTTGTTAATAATTTTACTATTATAATTAAGTGATTGAAACAACTTCGCTATTTCAACCATTTCAAATTTAAATCAATTGGGATATGAGCTCTGGACTGATCACTTGCACTCTCTGCCTACAGCACCATATGTCGCAGGAGGTATAAAAAGGGGTAAGTACAAAATTGTGCAAATAATCAGATTTGGAAATAGTATGGCTTGCCTTTTCAAAATCTAGTAATAATGTTTGTTTGGCTCTATCACAGTTGGAAGAACTGGCACTACCTACAGACAGCCAATACGCAATGAAGACTTGTATAAAATAGACTACAGAAAGAAAATCAAGGGCTGCAGGACAGTGGCTGAACTGGATGATATGGAAAGTGAGTTGCATCAAAGGAGCTGTTTCTACTAAAGTAGACCACTTAGAATGCAAAATGTGACCTTGCTGGTTCCATTGGCTTCCTGCTAGAACTGCAGTGCAACCTCAAAGATACTGGGGCAAGCTAGTTATCATAGATCACTCTATCTTTGACACATTTGATATTGATTTCTAAGGATGGAACTTCTACAGATGAGAAGGTTTTTCTGAAAATGTTTGATTCTGAGAAGAGTGATAACTGATGTGTCAAAGGAGGTCAGCAAAACACACTTTATTCTTACATTACAGTTAAAAATACAGGCAATTTTAAAAAAATGATTTGATTCACTGTAACTATTAAGATACTTAACAAAATAGGATTTACTTTAACAACTATTTATTAGATTAGATTAGATTAGATTACTTACAGTGTGGAAACAGGCCCTTCGGCCCAACAAGTCCACACCACCCCGCCGAAGCGTACCCACCCATACCCCTATATCTACATCGACCCCTTACCTAACACTAGGGGCAATTTAGCATGGCCAATTCACCTGACCTGCACATCTCTCAACTGTGGGAGGAAACCGGAGCACCCGGAGGAAACCCACGCAGACACGGGGAGAACGTGCAAACTCCACACAGTCAGTCGCCTGAGGCGGGAATTGAACCTGGATCTCCGGATATTAGTTGTTCCAATATAGCTGCATCCTATAAACAGCCTACAAAGGCAGATTCAGCAAAATAAATCTCCCCTTGTTGATCTCCAGACCAGGAGAATGGAAAAACCTGAAAACAGTAAAGAGAGAACTCAAGCTTTTTGCAACAGCAAAGTGTTGGATCTTCCTCCAAAATTACAGTTCACCGACCGCCAGCAAATCCTGCAAACCCTGGGTCTGTGTGTTCTTGACTCCACTCACTCATGCTTCTTTTTCTTAAAAAAAACAAAGCTGTCAGCGGGCAGCACCACATTGATGACAGTTGCTTTCAAAACATCATCATCAATGGTAAGGCCAACTTTTAATACTGAAACTGGAATTTGGAAATTGGACATACATCATTTTCCTGAAATGTTACAGTTAGCTTAAGGCACTTCCAAACTGTTTAAATTGGGATTTCTAAGATTTTGAACTAAAAAAGTGGAGCCAATATATTTTCAAACCAGTGGTGTGGCTGAATCATAATGAGCTACCTTGAAATCAGCTACTCATTATTAAATCTCAAAGACAATCAAATACTGAAACAATGGTTTAAATTGTACTGCATGTAGCAACCAAAATAAGACCCCTCAAGAAAACAGGTTAAGTCTCATAACCCAATTTGGCTGTGATCCAATTAATGGTGAAACATGGCCATGATTCCAACCAACAGTATCTATCTCTCGAAGTGTCCAGGGTTCAAACCTTGTACAATTCTTCAAAGTTTTGCCAAAGGGGAATTCTGGTCTTTTACTTGTATATAGATTTTTGTCCTTTGGTCTCTGTGTGATATTACTAATAATTCTTTAAAAGTCCTTTCATCCAAATTACTGCAAATCTGCAGCTTGCATTCTTATGAGAAAGAGATTTTTTGTTCTCTGTTACATTTGGCCTTGGAGTCAGAGTCACACAGCATGGAAACAGACCCCCTTTGGTCCAACTTGTCCGCGCCAATGAGATATCCTAAATTGATCTAGTCCCATTTGCCAGCATTTGGCCTATATCCCTCTATACTCTTCCTATTTATGTACCCATCCAGATGCCTTTTAAATGTTGGAATTGTACCAGCCTCTACCATTTCCTCTGGCAGCTCATTCCATACACACACCACCCTCTGCGTGAAACATTACTCCTCTGAAGGCAATGGTCCAGTGACATTATCCAAGCCCAGGTAATCCCATTCAAATTTCACCACAGCAGATGGTAGAATTTGACTTCAATAAAAATCTGGAATTAAGTGTCTAATGATTTGTGGTAAATGTGGTGAATATGGATTTTAATAAGGCATTTGAACAAATTCCCCATGGTAGGCTCATTCAGAAAGTGAGGAGGTATGGGCTACAGGGAAATGTGTCTGTCTGGATACAGAATTGGCTGGCTGAAAGAAGACAGTGAGTAGTAGTGGATGGAAATTATTCTGCCTGGCGGTCAGTGACCAGTAGTGTCCTGCAGGGATCTGTTCTTGGCCTCTGCTCTTTGTAGTTTATATAAAATGACTATCTAACCATATATAGTCCATCTATAATCCATCTAACCTGCATATCTTTGGACTGTGGGAGGGAACTGGAGCATGCAGTAATAACCCACACAGACAGGGTGAGAACAAGCAAACTTCACACAGTTGCCCAGGTCCCTGTCGCTGTGAGGCAGCAGTGCTAGCCACTGTGCCATCATGCCATCCCAACTAAACACTAATTATATCACCGAGTACAGCGTGCAGTCTTGTCACATTACAGGAATATTAGAGAAAGTATAGAACAGACTTTTTCAGCAGCACTGGAAAATTCAGTCTTTTGATTTTCAAAGCTAAAACTAAATTCTTTACTTTTTCCACAGAGATGCTTCTTGAAGAAGCTGATCGTCATAAAGGTAAGCACTGTGATTGAATGAAGTAAATAGACATCAAATATGTTTTGGGCAATCCTCTCTGAATAGCACCTAAGCTCAACTGACTAGAATGTGGCTGGGCTTGATTTACAATCTCTGTTAGAATAAACTATTCCAGATGAAACGACAGTGGTAGAGCTATAAGTTACACCCAGTAAAGGGTACAGCTCCATTTTCCACTTTATACTGCCAACAACTTGCAATGCAAAATGCCATCAATGTTAATATCAAGGCCAACACAAGGCTGGTTTACTGCAAATGTTGTTTAATAGCCTGCTTAAGCAAACTTTGGTCAACATTTTTCACTTGATATTTCATCACTCTGGCAATATATTCCAGGAGGCTACTTGTATTTGTATACTGGTTGTGATTCATCAATGACTCATTAGCCATTACTAAAGCTAGCAACACTGCATGTATTACATAGAGAAAAGAGCAAAACACTAATTTGAGTGCTTCTTAACCAGATAATCAGAGTAGAGTCTAAATATTTTAAAACATTATACGGAAAAAGGGGAAATGTGACACGGTAGGAGTTTTTCCAGAAGGGTTTGATGTATTTACAATGAGTTGGATCATACATGCTATGTATGAGATTGAGAGGTGATATCAACTAGCAGATGTCAAAAGGATATGCAACTGCTGAAGGATCATACATATAGGTGAAAACAGGTAATATTAGCAGGTAAAATTGACATTGGTAAATTAAACTGGTAGGCTGTCTGAAATGGAACAATTGTGGTTGATAGTAAAAGAATGTGACAATGGTGTTAAAGTTGAAAGAATAAAGATGAGGGAAGTCAGATTACACAGAAACCTGTAGACCTTTGCTGTACTCCTATTTAAAAGAACATTGTCTTGATCACTGAGGGAGAAGAAAAGGTAACAGGTACATTTCATTCTATGTTTCGTACAAAAGATTTAACATTATGTAAAATTACTCTGGTTGATTGTCAGCATCAAAATCAGGCTTTGTTCAAAAGGTTCTGGTGCTTTAATTATATTTCTCAGCACCTCAGAACTACATGTGTTTTGATCAGCCAATGTTTTACTGAAAAGTCTTTATTTTTGTTAACAGTGAATCTTGGAGCAGCAAAAGCAGCACAAAGAGGTAAGTGTTGTGAGGAATTTAGAAGCAATACTAAATTGTTTTAGGAAAAAGTGCTGTATTAAATGAGCAAAAGGCACAAGCTGTAACTTAACTCTGCATCAAATCTGTGCTCAACCAATCTTCAAATTTCCTGTGGTGGTTTATGAGGTAGTGTAGATGGAAGTTTACTCTGCAGTTAGCATGACCTGTACCTGACTAGTCATATAGAAACATAGAAGATAGGAACAGGCCATCTGAGTTTGCTCTGTCATTCGCAATGTTCATGACTAATCGTATAATCGTATAATCATGTAACTCAAACCCTGATCTTGTTTTCTCCCCCATCCTTTACCTCTGAGAACTACATCTAATGCCTCTTTGAGAGCAGTGATTCTGTTGATTTGTTTTTAACCACAGAGGTTGAGATAGACAACTCTTTAATCAGTGTGGGAAGTTAAACGTTATAGGTTTAAGGCAAGAAAGTGAAATTGAAGATATTCAGATGTAATGGACCAGGCCAGATCCCCTCAAAATATTTTAAGAAGTTAGCCTAAACCCTAACTTTTTCTTACTTGTAAGGCAGATTTGAAGTGGATGTTCTAGGTGTGATGCAGCTGGTCAAACCACTCGGCTTTAAGCAAAACATAATTTATTTAAACACTACAGTTGAAACGTGAACAAAAGAAAATGGAATTTAGAATAGCTTAACTACTGGAAACCTTAACCAACCCCAATATACCAATTTAACTATGAAGCAGTTCCAATCCAGTAATTTTCCATAAACAGACCGCTTGGCAAAAAGGTAAATTGAACCACATGTTCTTACAAACAGCAGGGAACAACTTCCAAAGTGATTTCAAAGAGAAACGTCAGTCAGGGCTCTTCTGCCAAAGCTTGAATCCTTTTCTCTGGATTCCAGCATCTTGTGACTGCTCCAGATAAAAACAAACTGGAAAAAACCTGAACTGGGAGAACTTGCCACTCCCCTGCCATTATTAAACTAGGGACTTCAGCATCTCTGCCTTTCAGACCTCTCATGAAAAAAAAAACAAGAACAAAATAATCATTTTAACTTGACAGAATCGTCACACTGATCAGCCATGATCTCATTGAATGGTGGAGCAGACTTAATGGACTGACTGATCGATTTCTGCTTCTACATTTAGTGGTCTGAAGGTATTATTAACTATCTGCCAAGCCTTGGGTGCCTCTTCTGTGTTCAGAGAGGATTTCAAAATTAAAGTCAGGGTCCCAAAGCTTTTCCCTTGCTCTGTAGCAACTTGGGAGACAACTCATCTGGGCCTGGTTATTTATCCAGTATCAACTAGGTGAAAGTGTTTACACAGCTAAACCTTCTTCCTTCCCAACAGCCCGCCTCGCTGATTTATTTCCCTATATCATATTACTTCATAGTGAGTACAAATGCAAAGTACTCATTTAAAACCTCACCCACAGCTCCGTATCCACACAGAATTTTCAATTTGGTCTGTACCTTTCCCCTCTGGTTATCTTCTTGTTCTTAGCATGCTTCTAAAATGTATGTGAATTTTCCTTTATGTTACCAATCAGTATATTTTAATACTGCTTCACTTTTCTAATTTTTTTAACTAATCCCCTTAAGTAACTTTGTATACATTGCTAGGCCTTCTGTGGTATTGAATCCTCAGTATCTCCAATAAACATTCCCTTTTACCTTTCTTCAATCCTGTATGTTCCTCAATAGCCAAGTTACTTTGGACTTGTTGGTCCTACTGTTCACCTTCCTTAGGAATATGTGCCTACAGTCTTTTTCTTTTATAAAAGACTCACGCAGCTCTGAAGTGGATTTCCTCCGAATGTCTGTTCTCAGAACACTCAGATCTTATAATATTAAAGTTAACCCTCCCCCACTCCAGAACTCTTTTCTTCTGGTCCACATTATGAAGTTGTGGGTGTACTGTACCTTTAAGGGAGCTGAAATTTCTGGCTAGCACAAAGTTTGCTGAACATTTAAAAATGTAACATTTGGGTTGAAACACATATCTGGTATTGTGTTGCCAGGATACAAAAACAAATTCAAACTTTGCCCACTCAGTTTAAATGATGTCCCAAATACAAAAGTCTAATTGAAATTGAATCTTACTCTTTTGGATGACATCAAATCAATGAAACAATTGGATGTTTTGGAGTATAAATATCAAACATTTTGAAGAGTTAGACAGAACGGCAAAGAGCAGCCAGCACCAACAGGACTGCTTGCAGAAAGATCTGCTCTGGAAAGGTACCTTTATCTATCAAAGACCTGTGGAGCAGAATCTCGAAGAAGAAGAAAGGAAAACAGGAATACAGAGAAGAAGTGAAAGGTGCATAGTTTTGAAATAAGTTTTTTTAAAAAATCTTAGTCGGGATTTTTTAATCAGACTAGTATCGTAGAGAGGGAGGGAGAAGATAGGTTTAAGAGAAAGAATATTCTCTGTTAGACTTATAGAATAAAGTTGTTAATTTTTACTTTAAATATTGACTTTTGGGATAGTTCCTTGCCTCTCAAATTTTAACAGATTACAGCACAGGGTGAATCATTTCTGTGTTGCAGGTTTAAATTAGCAGAGGGGTATGGAAGCTCAGATACAAAAATTTCAGGGCACATTTCTCACCCTGTCCTGGTTGAAAACTATTGGTCTATTGTACATTCCCAATAATGTGACTGATCTATTTTGTTTGTATATTTGAGCTATAGTGCCTCAGTTCAGGACTCTTGAATGATATCATCACTCATTATTACAGTCAAGATTGTAACACCACATCTTCATGCATCTCCTTGCCTCACCTGAAGATTCAATAGCTCAGAATAATGATCAGCCACTTCTGCTTCTCTCTTAAACATTTCTCCACGATAGTAATGATGTTTATTATCTCCATGTATTAATTAGCACTCTCAACTCATCTTCCTTGTTCAGATCTTCCTTATTGTATTAAAATAAATGCTATCTGACCTTGAAGAGCTTCCTTATGCCTTGATTTGAATAAATCCACTCAGAATGAATCCCCTGCCCACTCTGATTTTTTAAAAATTGCTTCTCCCCTCTCTCCCCCGATGAGAATAAATTCCTCAAAGGATTCTCCTTCATGAAGCCATGTTGACTCTGTTTGACTGTATTATTTATTTCTAAGTGGTCTGCAACTGCATTCTTTTATAATACATTCCAAGATCATCCCAACAGCAAAAAGGAAAAAATTCACAGGGCCAAAAAAAGTATTCTAATTAGTGTTACAGGTCATTTTGCTATAACGTGGCAGCTGTGTTCTTCTGCATCTCATGCTCTAGAAAATTGCACTGTTGAAGATCAGTAATAGAAAATTGCCATACCTGTTCAGTCGAAAATTTGCATTATCCACAATTCATCAATTACGTTATAGCCAATTTGTGCTGATAAAAGATGCATTATAGCGGAACAACCTGTACTCATAAAGAGCTGGCAATATGGGTCAAATGACCTCCTTCTGTTCTCTATGATTCTTTGATTCTCCAAGAGTCAAAAATAAAATGAGTTGCAAAAAACATTTCAGTTAAATGCTATATAGATGGTGAACAATTCAATAAATACAGCTAGTCTTGTATTGTCACAGTGACAAACGTATTTAGAAAAATCTTGTAAGTAAAATTACCATGAACTGTTTTATTCCCTTTTCACAGCTGAAATGGTGAAAGGTTATGCTTCCAGATACCGCAGTAAGTATTAGAAGATAAGATTTAATGTTATTTGCCATCTACCGTTTACTTATTGCAGTGTTACTGGTCACTAATGTTCCAATGCAGTTCTTGTTCAAAACAAGGAAGCTCAGGACCAATAGCCAAGCCACATTATGGTTGAATCAATTGGATCAAGGGTCCCAAGATAGTGAGAAACTTAAAATGGTTAATCCTAACAAAGAAAAAGATCAGGAGAAATTAATGGACTGGAAATTGAGAAGAAATTGGTGGATGTATATGCAATTACAACATTTAAAAGAATTTGGAGAAGTACAAGAATAGGAAGGGTTTGGAGGGATATGGGCCAGGGTCAGTCAGGTGGGAGTGGTTTAGTTTGAGATTATGTTTGGCATGGATTGGTTGGACCAAAGGGTCTGTTCCTACGATATATGATTCTATGCCTCTATGATGGCTTACTGTTAGTATTCCAAGTGAGGCCTCCATGCTTTGTGGATCACACCGCTAAGTAAAAGGATTTAAAATTATGTGCCAGGTGTTAACAGTCCTTGAAGGTGGCCTTCCTGTGGATGGCTAGGGACATTGGTAGCACAGTGGTAGTGTTCCTTTCTCTAGGCCAGGAGTGCTGGGTTCAAATTCCACCTGCTCCAGAGATCTCTTATCCATTATCAGGTTAATTAGAAAATATATTGCTAAAGTTGGCTAGGATTTACTTTTCATGGAGGAAAGAAGATTAAAAGCATATTTAACAGGAATTCATCACTAGAAAATGTTTTAACCAAGTTGATAGTAACAGTTTTCACTTGTAGCATGATTAGTAACCAAAGGATACTAATATTGACAAAATAATTAGGGAAACTGATAATGTCACCATTTAAAACAAAACTTCCATTTTTTCATTTGCCAAAGAATATCTCCCCCTCACCACTGAACCTCTGGAGTTGATAAACAACATTTCTTTAATGTGGAGTCATTGCCAGACTAACAGGTGTTTTGCAAAGTTTCTTCCTTTATGGGGCTATTAGGAAGCAGCTGCCAGCAGTCTATTTACCCACAGGATTATACATAAGAAGAGATTTCTGTTATGGTATTACTATATAATGACTTATTCAACAGTATTAAACTTGTGCCAGCCAATATTTAGCTGTGAAAGACCTGAACTGAGATATTTTGTCAACAGAAAAACTTGCAGGCGAGGAGAGAAGCAAAACCATTGGTAAGTAAGAATCTCTTCAGAAGTATTGGTTCTGATGAAAGTTAAGGTAAAGTCATTACAGAGCTGTTGTCTCATTAGAGAGAGAGAGAGAGAGAGAGACAATTAGCAACGGTTTCTTCTGAGGGTCATCATTCATCAGACCCTCAGGAGATTGAGAAGTAACGTGATTCATAATAACCTCAACCGATGTGGGAATTAGATCCCACACTATTAGCATCACATTTCATGACCAGTGAGCTGTCCTGTTGCTAAGCTGACCCCAATGAAAATGATGAATGTTAAGTATAATGATGGAGATTAATATAGATAAGATGGGGTTTAATATAGATAAGTGTGAGGTCTTGCATTTTGGAAAGTCAAATCAAGGTAGGAGTTTCATGGTGAATAGTAGGGCCTTAAGGAGTGTAGTGGAGCAAAGGGACCTTGGAGTTCAGGTGCTCAGTTCTCTGAAAGTGGAGTCACAGGGAGACAGGCAGTGAAGAGGCTTTTGGCACACTGGCCTTCATCGGTCATAGAACATAGAACATTACATTGCAGTCAGGCCCTTCGGCTCTCGATGTTACGCCAACCTGTGAAACCAATATTAAGCCATCTAACCTACATAATTCCATTTTGTTTCATATGTTTATCAAATGAACATTTAAATGCCCTTAAAGTTGGTGAAATGGCTACTGCTGCAGGCAGGGCATTCCACGCTTCTACTGCTCTCTGAATAAAGAAACTACCTTTGACATCTGTCCTACAAGTATCACCCCTCAATTTCAAACTTTCTCCCCTTGTACTAGCCATCACCATCCAAGTAAAAAGGGTCTCACTGTCCACCCTATCTAATCCTCTTATCATCTCATATGTCTCTATTAAGTCACAACTCAACCTTCTTGTCTGTAACAAAAACAGCCTCAAGTCCCTCAGCCTTTCCTCATAAGACCTTCCTCCATACCAGGCAACATCTAGGTAAATCTCCTCTGCACACTTTCCAAAGCTTCCACATCCTTCCTATAATGCAGCGACCAGAACTGTATGAAATACTCCAAGTGTGGCCACACCAGAGTTTTGTACAGCTGCAACATGACCTCATGGCTCCAAAACTCAATCCCTCGACCAATAACAGGTAACACACCATATGCCTTCTTAACAACCTTATCAACCTGGGTGGCAACGTTCAGGGATCTATGTACATGGACACAAAGATGTCTCTGCTCAACCACGCTACCAAGAATCTTACCATTAGCCCCATACTCTGTGTTCCTGTTGTTCCTTCCAAAGTGAATCACCTTGCAGTTTTCTGCATTAAACTCCATTTGTCACTCTCAGCCTAACTCTGTAGTTTATCTATGTCCCTCTGTAACCTGCAACATCCTTTGACATTATCCACAACTCCATTGACCTTAGTGTCATCTGCAAGTTTACTAACTCATCCTTCTATGCCCGCATCCCGGTCACTTATAAAAATGACAATGAGCAGTGGACCCAAAACAGATATTTGTGGTGCACCACTAGTAACTGAACTCCAGGATGAACATTTCCCATCAACCACCACACTTTGTCTTCTTTCAGCTAGCCAATTTCTGACGCAAACCACCAAATCACCCTAATCCCATACCTGTGTATTTCTGCAGTAGCCTACTGTGGGGAATCTTGTCAAATGCCTTACTGAAATCCAAATACACCACATCAACAGCTTAGCCCTCATCCACCTGTTTGTTGACCTTCTCAAAGAACTCAGTAACATTTATCATAGCATTGAGTATAGAAGTTGGGAAGTTATATTGCAGTTGTACAGGACGTTGGTGAGGCTGCACTTGGAGTATTGTGTTCAGCTTTGGTCACCTTGCTTTAGAAAGGATATTTTTAAACTGGAAAGAGTACAGGAGAAATTTTCAAGGATGTTGCCAGGACTCAATGGATAGGGAGAGGTTGACAGGCTAGGACTTTTTTCTATTGAGCAATGGAGACTGAGTAGGATCTTATGGAAGTGTATAAGATCATAAGAGGCATGGATAGAGTGGATGCACTCAGTCTTTTTCCTAGGGTTGGGAAATCAGAGACTAGACGGTATCAGTTTAAGGTTAACCTGATAAGAATAAAAGCAAACCTGAGGGGTAACATTTTTACACAGTATGTGGTACACATATGGAATAAGCTGCCAGTGGGTACTTTAATAACATTTAAAAAGCATTTGGACAAATATGTGGATAGGAAAGGGTTAGTAGGATATTGGGTAAGTTCAGGGAAATGTGGTTTGCATGGATGGACATTTTGGTTGGTATGGACCAGTTTGAGCCAAAAGGCCTGTCTCAGTGCTATAGGACTCTTTGACTCTATAATTCTATAAATAAACGGCAACATTTGATCTGTTTGGCAGACAGGGAAATCAGCTCTTGTATTGAACTGATTCATCTGATCTCAGGCTGGCCCATACAGTCTGCTTCAGTTGGTTGCAAGAAGGTGAACAACTCAATCAGTATTCCTGCATCTAAGTGTTATCATGCAATTCTTTCAATAAAGCACACTGATAGAGCAAATGTAAAGGACTGACTTGACTATGATCCGAGGCAGGAATAATCTGTTTGCACCTGGATGTGGAACTGGATATCTCTTTATATCTGTGGAATAATATGGAAGTTAGTTGGTGTAAAATTGGTCTTTGTCAAACTAGCAGATAGGTAACTCATCCATGTCAACTTCAACGGCCATCGGCCAGCAGAATTGGCAGACAAGTGGGGAATAGTGGTCTTCATAAAATAGAGGCCTGTTTACAAAAGTAGGGTAAGTTGTGAAGAATCATAAAAGTTGATTAGGCCACAACTAGAATTTGCATTCAGTTCTGCTCACCATGCTCTGGGAAATATGGAAAAGATGATTTACCAAAATCTTTACAGTGATGAGAATTTTATATAGAAACTTGGGCCAAAAGGAGGTTGAGGGGAGAGCTAATAGAAGTTGACATTTTGACAACTTTCAATAAGGTGCTGGTATAAGGACAAGGGGTCACTGATTTAAGATTTCGAGTAACAGCTCAGGGGTGATAATAAAAAAATGCATTTCTTTTGGGGAGCAAATGGTAATCAGTTGTGTCTTTCCACTTGGTGGAAGTGGAGACAGTCATTGGTTGGAGCTGGGACGAGGTGGGGGAAGGGGAAATGAGGAAACTGGTGAAATCCACATTGATACCATGGGGTTGAAGTGTTTCAAGGTGGAAGATGAGGCATTCTTCCGCCAGGCATCGAGTGGTGAGGGAGCAGCAGTGGAGGAGGCCCAGGACCTGCATGTCCTTGGCAGAGTGGGAGGGGGAGTTGAAATGTTGGGCCACAGGGCGGTGGGGTTGATTGGTGCGGGTGTCCTGGAGATGTTCCCTAAAGCGCTCTGCTAGGCGGCAAAGGGGTAGCCATGGGCACCCGTATGGGTCCCAGCTATGCCTGTCTCTTTGTTGGCTACGTAGAACAGTCCATCTTTCATAGTCCAGATCAAAGTGTTAGCAATGGGCACCCGTATGGGCCCCAGCTATGCCTGTCTCTTTGTTGAATACGTAGAACAGTCCATCTTTCGCAGTTACACCAGCACCACTCCCCACCTCTTCTTCCACAACATTGATGACTGCATTGGCGCCACCTCATGCTCCCGCGAGGAGGTTGAACAATTTATCAACTTCACCAACACATTCCACCCTGACCTTAAATTCACCTGGACCATCTCTGTCACCTCCCTCCCCTTCCTGGACCTCTCCATTTCCATTAATGACGACCAACTTGACAATGACATTTTTTACAAACCCACCGACTCCCACAGCTACCTGGATTACACCTCTTCCCACCCTACCTCCTGCAAAAATGCCATCCCGTATTCCCAATTCCTCCGCCTCCACCATATCTGCTCCCAGGAGGACCAGTTCCACCACAGAACACACCAGATGGCCTCCTTCTTTAGAGACCACAATTTCCCTTCCCACATGCCCTCCAACGCATCGTGTCCACATCCCGCACCTCCGCCCTCAGACCCCACCCCTCTAACCGTAACAAGGACAGAACCCCCCTGGTGCTCACCTTCCACCCTACCAACTTTTGCATAAATCACATCATCCAATGACATTTACAGCACCTCAAAACGGTCCCCACCACCAGGGATATATTTCCATCCCCACCCCTTTCCGCTTTCCGCAAAGACTATTCCCTCTGTGACTACCTGGTCAGATCCATGCCCCCCAACAACCACCCTCCCTTCCTGGCACCCTCCCCTGTCACCACTGGAATTGCAAAACCTGCGCCCACACCTCCTCCCTCACCTCTATCCAAGGCCAGAAAGAGCCTTCCACATCCATCAAAGTTTTACTTGCACATCCACCAATATCACTTATTATATCCATTGCTCCCGATGTGATTTCCTCTACATTGGGGAGACTGGACGCCTCCTAGCAGAGCACTTTAGGGAACATCTCCAGAATACCCGCACCAAACAACCCCACCGCTCTGTGGCCCAACATTTCAACTCCCCCTCCCACTCTGCCAAGGACATGCAGGTCCTGGGCCTCCTTCACCACCGGTCCCTCACCACCCATGCCTGGAGGAAGAACGCTTTATCTTCCGCCTCGGAACACTTCAACCCCATGGCGTCAATGTGGATTTCACCAGTTTCCTCATTTCTCCTTCCCCCACCTCACCCCAGCTCCAACTTTCCAGCTCAGCACCATCCTCATGACCTGTCCTATCTGCCTATCTTCCTTTCTACCTATCCACTCCACCCTCCTCTCTAACCTATCACCTTCATCCCCACCCCCATTCATCTATTGTCGTCCTTGCGACGTTCCCTCACCCTCCTCTCTGACCTATCACCTCCATCCCCATCCCCATTTGCCTATTGTACTCTATGCTACTTTCTCCCCACCTCCACTCCCCTCTCATTTATCTCCCCACTCTGCAGGCACCCTGCCTCTATTCCTGATGAAGGGCTTTTGCCCAAAACATCGATTTTCCTGCTCCTCGGATGCTGCCTGCTCTGCTGTGCTTTTCCAGCACCACTCTAATCTAGACTCTGGTCTCCAGCATCTGCAGTCCTTGTTTTTATCTATTTCACAAATATGTTTACATTACCATGTAGGACTTTACCCCATCACAACACACAGTCTCAGGTAGAAATATCCACGTGAGATTTACGTGGGCAAAAAGTGTGAGATGATCAAATTCCATGTGTGTTAAAGTTGAATACTATGTGGAAACTGTAATCATGAGTGAAGCATTGCTTCTACAGGAGTATACTGAAGAATTAAGAGTCCTATTTCTCAATTCATGCCACAGCCAAGTTTTCACAAGTTGTGATTCTGGTTGTAAAATCTGGTATTATTAAATTTACAGCAGGCAACTTTGTAGCATAAGGTGTGTGAATAAGCCTTTGCAAAGGAGGGTATAAAAGGGAATAGAGACATGATAGCAGAATGGACTGTGAGTGTTCTGATTGCAGAGTATAACCAGCATGAAGTGAAATCAGTTGGTTTTAATGTGAATACAAAGAAGTGAAATGTTATTGATATATCTGAAGCTGATGATTTTTATGTTTTTTGTTAACAGAGGCGATAAAACAAGGCATTCTGGAAAAAGCAAGTAAGTTTCAGAAAGAGGAAATTGTCAAAAAGAGAAACAAAAGAGGTTCCACATTAAAAATCCAATAAATATCCACATTTGGAAACCGATTACTGGGTCATAGTGGAGTTCCTTTTGAAATTATAAAATGATCTGGACCAGTATATCTTATTCACAAGTTTTACTGGTTTTACCTGCTGGATCAAGCTAGAGAAGACCAAAGGCAGACAGCTTTGAGGTTCAGCAGGATTGCAAGATTCCCCATAGCCTAGGGAGCCTTTGAACACAGATGTGTGATCATGTAAGCCCCTAATTTAAAGTTACAGGTGTTCAAGAAGAGGAACATACTTTGTTCCCTCAATATTGAATCTATGTGCAACTAATGGCAGAATAGGCATGCAAGTATAAATTCTTCATCAGCAGCTGCCATGACATTTCGATGAAACACTCATCCATCCAAAGATCTTGTATAATAATTTGCTTCAAAATAACAGATTTTGGTATTAAATTTACAGGAATTGGAGGTAATACTCCAGGCCTATGACCTCCTTGGTAATCTGCTCCCACATCTGCTGGATTAGTTGCCTCTTTGGCCATTTCCCCCACCCCCATGGAGCCATGTTATCCATCAGTGAGCCCTCTGTCCCTGAGTCAAACTGTCAGTGCACTTCACACCTTCAATGAAAGTGCACACTTGGGGAAATGATCTCTCCAGGAAAATTATTGCTTATCTGAGCTTGTGTGCTAAACATATCAGTTTCTTTAGTGTCTCCAGGCGACCTGCAGTTAACACTTAAATTGCAAGCTAAGCCTAGACTCTTGATGCAACCCTGCAATTCCTCCCTGAAAAAAGCCTTTAACCTCTTGCTGGTGGCTCACCTTCACACTGCGTAACTTGGGCCTCCAGAAACTCTCTCCAGCTCCCAATAGCTACTGGTCCCTGATTAGGCAGAAGTTTCAGACTGGGTGGGAGTTCACTAACATGGTACATGATAGACAGGCTCCTTGGCCTATCGAGACATAAGTGATTGATGCTTAATCTGACTGCCTTTCTTCGCGATTTTGATGTGGAGTTAGTTGCCATTAAAATGCCTACTCCCTACACTTAAAGCAAAAGCCATGAAATCCCAGCCGCATAAACTGATTATAGATAAGTTAAATAACTGTTTGATATTTTGTGTATCTCTCGTAAGATTTCATAGAGTTAGGGCTTAGAATATTGCCTTTGACAGCAATTAAATGACAACTGGGTATTCTGCAACTTTTGCTATCCCTTTTAGAAGGGGGGAAGTCAGCTGGCTTGGGTCTGCTCCTAAAGAGAAGCCAAGAACATCTGGCTCGATTCACTGCACAAAGTACACTGATGCATTGTAACAAAGCCTGGAGAGGCAGGAGGCAACTCTTTCTAGTGCAGGGTACATTTGCTATGCACCAAAACAAAATAGTGGTGCCAGCAAAGGCTGATGGTCATAAAAGCCACCAAAGGTTTCAAATGTGAACCAGGATTCTGTCAATGGAGACCAAAGCCACAAGGACAAAGCGATGGTCCTGTTGAAAATTATGGCCATCTAGAGAGATAAAGTTCCCTCCGTTCTTCATTTGAAATAGCTCTCAGCATGCACAGATGCATTGTGTTACTCATCAATCTCTGAGGCCTTCATGAGTTTCAAAGGCAGAATAGATCTTTCCTGCTGAATGTATCTGAGATCTGTCCTTTAGTACTTTATATAGCCCAGTGTTCATAGTATTTGCTCTGTAGATTTGATAGTTGTTAGGTTTTATTCACAGTAAAATTTTAATTAAGTTAATTAAATTTACTGTTCTTTGTTTTTATATACAGGAGATGATGAACATGAAGGTATGATCAAATTTGGTATTGATTTAACATAACATAAACAAGTAGTTAAAGCGGTCCAGTTTATCAAATAGTGATGGGAACACCATGTATAGGGAAGTTACTTGTTCAGTTTCTCAGCCTGTATTACCATGGTTGAAGAACCTGTAAACTGGGTCACTTGCACATCAAAAAAATTAATGAAACTTCTAATCCAAGATAATTGAGATCAATTTTCCACAGTTCAAGTGATAACATAACATTAGCTTAGAGCAAAAAATGTGATGGTGAGGCAATTTCATTGTTCAGTCTGGCCAGCTAGTTCTTCCAAGAATTTCTACCACTTATTATTAATTATAATCCATCAGCCACTGGCTCCAATAAGCCTGATATACTTTATGAGAAATTATGCATAGCACCAGAATGAATTAGGATAGAAATAACAACAGAAAGAACTGAATCACAAAACCCATCCACTGTTAAAGATATTGTGTGCTCACTGATTTAGAAAATCCAAGCTGCTATTTTGCAGAATGAATGGAAGTTTGGTTTCTATTTTGGTGGATTTTCATCCTGGATGCTAGGTCAGAAGAGTTGAAAAATTCTTGGATGAGCATGCCCATCTGAGAAGGAAATTTCCAGGGGGGTGGGCCAGCCACCCCTAGTTTGGAGATGCATGTTAAGGTACTGTTGGTGCAAGCTTGGTTTTTAAAAGGTTTGCCTCAGTGCTATGGGATTTCATCTCTATTGCAATAAAACCAGGGAATTCTCAAAAACAGGAAGTCTCCCTGTCAGGATATCAGTCTCTGACTATTGACTCTATCTGACTATTGACTCTATCTATTCCTCTCGTTATCTTATATACCTCGATCAGGTCTCCTCTCTTCCTCCTTCTCTCCAGAGAGAAAAGTCCGAGCTTTTTCAGCCTTTCTTCATAAGGCAAGCCCTCCAGTTCAGACAGCATCCTGGTAAACCTTCTTTGCACCCTCTCCAAAGCCTCTGCATCTTTCCTATAGTAGGGCGACCAGAACTGGGCTCAATATTCAAGTGCGGTCTCACCAGGGACTTGTAGAGTTGCAGCAAAACCTCGCAGCTCTTTCACTCGATATCCCTCTTAATGAAAGCCAAAACACCATATGCTTTCTTAACAACCCAATCCACTTGGGTGGCAACTTTGAGGGATCTATGTACTTGCACACCCAGATCCCTCTGTTCCTCCACATTGCCAAGAATCCTGTCTTTAATCCTATATTCTGCATTGGAGTTCGACCTTCCAAAATGCATCACTTTGCATTTATCCATGTTGAACTCCATTGCCATTTCTGAGCCCAGCTCTGTATCCTGTCTATGTCATGCTGCAGCCTGTAGTAGCCCTTTATACTATCGACGACTGCCTACCTTTGTGTCATCTGCAAATTTAACCCACCCCTCAACCTCCTCATCCAAGTCATTTATAAAAACTACAAAGAGCAGAGGCCCAGGAACAGAGCCTTGCAGGACCCCACTCAACACTGACCTCCAGGCAGAATACTTTCCATCTACAACCACTCTCTGCCATCTGTCAGCCAACCAATTCTGAATCCAGATAGCCAAATCTCCCGAATGAGCTGACCATGGCGAACCTTATCAAATGCCTTACTAAAGTCCACATACACCACATTCACTGCTTAACCTTCGTCGACCTGTCTTGTCACCTCTCAAAGAACTTAATATGATTTGTGAGGCATGACCTGCCTCTCACAAAGCCATGCTGACTGCCTTTAATCGCACTATGCTTTGCCAAATAGTCATAGATCCTATCCCTCAGAATTCTTTCCAAAACTTTGCTGACCACAGACGTAAGACTGACTGGTCTGTAATTGCCAGGGATTTCCCTGTTACCCTTCTTGAAAAGAGGAACAACATTCACCTCCTTCCAATCCTCCGGTACGACTCCCATGGAGAGTGAGGAGGCAAAGATCTTCACCAGTGGCGTAACACCCTCCTTTCTCGCTTTCTGGACCAGCCTAGGATAAATCTGGTCTGGCCCTGCGAACTTATCAATCGTAATGTTTTCCAAAATTTCCTAACATTAACTTCATCAAACTTGATCTGATCAAGCCTATATCCCAGCTCCTCAAAGTTCTCATTCACCACAATGTCCCTTTCCTTCGAGAAAAAGGAAGCAAATTACTTATTTAGGGCTTCCCCTATCTGCTCAGACACCACGCACAAGTTCCCTACACAATCCTTGATCAGTCCTACCTTCTCCCTGATCATTCTCTTATTCCTCACGTATGAGTAAAATGCCTTTGGGTTCTCCCTAATCCTATTTGACAAGCCTTTTTCGTGTCCCCTCCTGGCTATCCTCAGTCCATTTCTGAGCTCCTTTCTAGCAAGCCTGTAATCATCTAAAGCATCTGTAATCATGCTAGATCCTTGCTTCCTTTACCTTACGTAAGCTGCCTTCTTCCTTTTGATGAGAAGCTCCTCTGTTCTCATCATCCAAAGGTCCTTAATCTTACCCCTTCTTACCTGTCTCAGAGGAATAAATGTGTGCATCACTCACAACAACTGCTCCTTAGGCAGTCTCCACTAACACTGTTTTATAAACATTGAGAAAGGGAAAAAAATGAAGAGTGGAAAAATACGAGTGATATAGGATTCTATAGTGAGAGGATAAGGGAGGCATTTCTGCAGCATTAAACAGGAAATCATACAACAGCTACAAGACATCCTCCTAGGTTAGGGAGTCAGCCAGAAGTCATGATTCACAGAGGTACTTAAAAAAATGTTAGACTTCAGAGATTAAGAGAAGTAATTACAAGGTAGGACCTCCACAGCAATAACTTCAGAATTGCTTCCAGTGCCATTTGCAAGTGACCATAGGAACAGGAGTATCAGTCGATTGAATATGTGGCTGGTGAAGTAGTGTAGGCGAGAGACCATCAGATCACTGAAATGTTTGGGACCAGTTCTGGGTAGCTATCATCTGCAGAAGCTGGATAGGTAACATCTTAAATAAACTGATATCCTCTTAGGGGGATTTCCTGTCTTTGAGAATTCCCTATTTTTATACTCCATTTATTTTGACAAAAGGCCAACATTTCATTTGCCATAACCAGTTGAATTCATATGGTAGTATTTTTGTGATTTGTGAATGAGAATTCTCAACTTACTATGTGCTTTGGGTTCTGCAGTCTTTCTCCAGTCAAATTTAGTTCCCTTTACAAGAAAACAGCTTACAATTTGAAACAAGAGAATTAAAGTCAGAAAGTGGGAAACCACAGGATTCAATTATCCAACTTGATTATTAAATCATCAAAGAACTGTAACAAATTATTCAAACATAATTTATCCTTCATTAAACAATACTGATTCTGATGCATTGAGTTTTAACTTTTGGAATATCCTGCTATTAATTCGTTACTAATGGATTTTAACATTTTCCCAATAATGGAAGTTATACTAACTGGTCTGGAGCATATCTGAACTTCTAGAGACATTTGATAAGGTGCTGCACAAAAGGTTATTACATAAGGGAAGATCACATGGAGTTAGGATTAATTTATTAGCTTGGCTAGAGATTGACTAACCAACAAAGCAGAGATTTGAGATAAATAATTGACAAGATGCATCTGGTGTGGTGTCACAGGATTTGATTCTTGGGCCCCAACTGTTTACAATCTATATTAATAATTTGGATGCAGGGATAGAAAGAAATATAGGCAAATTTGCAGATGACACTAAAATAAGTAGGAAAGTCAATTGCAATGAAGAAATAAGAAATTAACAAGTGGATACAAATAGATTAGGTGAATGGACCAAACTTTGGCAGATGGAATTTGATGTGGATAAAGTGTGAGGTTGTCTATTTTGGTTGAAAGATTCGGAAGACTACATATTATGTGAATGAAGGGAAACTTCAGAGTGCTTCAGCGCAGAGGGATCTGGGTGTCTTTGTGCATGAACTGCAGTAAATTAGTATGCAGGTATAGTAGGTAATAAGCAAGACAAATAGAAGTTTGGCATTTATTGCTAAAGAAATATCTGATTCTTTCTGGATTCTGTCCAAACACAAGCTAGTAATTGCATCCTCAGATTGTTATGGACTAGGCCCGACCCCTCAAAACACTTTTAAACAGGTAGCCCAGACCATAACTTTGCTACTTGTTTCAGGGAAGTGTATAGTGGATATTTCCAGAGTGAATTAACTGGTCAGACTGCTGAATTTTAAACAAACAAAACGTGTTGACAGAATTACAGAATGAAACACACCGAACCAAAAATAGAATACATAAATAACTTATCCTATCCAAATGATAGGACTTGAACAGACTTAATGATGCTGTTCCAAAATACTCGCAACAATTCCAATAAACAGATCCCTTAGCACAAAGAGTAAAAATGACACAAAAAGCTTACAGGTTACAAAGTCAGAAGGGCAGGAGGAGTTGGAGAGTTTCAATTGTGACTCTGACTCAACTAATCCCTGAGCTGAACTGTCCTGCCAAGCTAGAGAGTTGGCCACACCCCCTTGATCATACCAGTTTTTTTAAAAAGACTTGAAAACTTTCTGCCTGAAACATTACCTGTTAGGTATAAATAAAAGGGCCCCAAAGAACCATTCAAACATCGGACATTGGGCGGCACAGTGGCACAGTGGTTAGCACTGTTGCCTACACAGTACCAGAGACCCAGGTTCAATTCCCGCCTCAGGCGACTGACTGTGTGGAGTTTGCACATTCTCCCTGTGTCTGCGTGGGTTTCCTCCAGGTACTCTGGTTTCCTCCCACAGTCCAAAAATGTGCAAGTTAGGTGAATTGGCCATGCTAAAGCCCGTAGTGTTAGGTGAAGGGATAAATGTTGGGGAATGCGTCTGGTTGGGTTGCGCTTCGGCGGGTCAGTGTGAACTTGTTGGGCTGAAGGGCCTGTTTCCACACTGTAAGTAATCTAATCTAATGATGGAACCCTGGGTCATTTAGAACCTCTCTGAAAAACATCAAGGACAACATGACCTTGTAAAAGGACCAGCTTTGTGACAATATACCTAGCAGATCATAAGCTTGTGATTGTGGTAGAAAGTTATTTTGTTTTCATTCGTTTTAGAAGAACATCTCTTTTTGTTACTCGTGGGAGAGATGGCCACATTTCAATATAGTTAGATCCTACAATATGCCATCAGTATCTATTTCTTCAGTATTATTCAGAGCATTGTCAGAGCAAATTTGAATTTCATTAATAAGTACCTATATCTCTGAGTGTTAAACCTTTGTATTGTTTCTAGGAAATCTAGCCTGGGACTATGGATTTGAACAAGGTAAACTCTTGAACCAGAAATTTAAAAATGCTTAGTTGGTTGGCATGAGCATTATGCAGATAGTAAATATTTGAGAATTCAAAGGTATGCTCCTTCTCCTTGGTTGATTCTGTCAGGACATAAGGTATTTGCGTTTGAGGACTGATGTCAGAAAAGAGGGTATAGTTTAATGCTCTCTCCAATGACCAGTTTTATTACATCTCATGCTGAGAGTCATCCTTCGTTCTAGCTCTCACGACAATCACCTTGTAACCTTATCTCCCATGCACATCACCTTTGGCATGGATCCACCCTTGGTTTGAGAGCCAAGGTGGTGTCATAACACATACAGCCATCATCTTTCTGGTGGAAGTGTTGATCACCATGGTTGATTAACTTCTGATTAACCAGCAGCTCTCAATGGATAGGATCTCTGACCTATGGGAGCTTTCTCATAGTGGAAGGTCTGTTACTGCCCTTTCTAGTCCCTGAGTAGCATCCAATGCGTTAAGCCCACCCAAAGGGAAGGTGACAGCCTAAAGGTATTATCACTGGACTGTTAACCCAGATACCCAGGTAATGACCTGGGTTTGAATCCTGCCATGGCAGATGGTAGAAGTTGAATTCAATAGACATCTGGAATGAAGAGTGGAGAGTGTGGTGCTGGAAAAGCACAGCAGGTCAGCAGCGTCCGAAGAGCAGGAGAGTCAGTGTTTCAGGCATAAGCCCTTCCTCAGGAATGAGGCCTCATTCTGTTAATTCTCCTGCTGTTTGATCTGCTGTGCTTTTCCAGCACCACACTCTACTCTAATCTCCAGCATCTGCAGTCCTCATTTTCTCCCATCTGGAATGAAGAGTTGAATGATGGCCATGAATCTATTGTCAATTGTCAGAAAAATCCATTTGGTTCCCTTATATCCTTTAGGGAAGGAAACTTACATCCTTACCTGTTCTGGCCTCCATGTGACTCCAGACCCACAGCAATGTGGTTGAATCTTATCTGCCCTCTGGGCAATAAATGCTGGCCTAGCCAGTGACACCCTCATCCCCTGAATGAATATGTTAAAGACATGAGGTGACATGGGGCTCTCACTTGGTACCCTGACAACAAACAAAACCTCATTAGCCTCTACTAAATTGAAAATCATATGCTACTTGGTTTTAGTTAACAGGTTTATTTAAAAGTGCACAGCTCAGGAATGCAACTTTGGCCTAATTTAAAGAATAATATTTTGATTAAATTAAAATTTTAAGTTCTCTTCTGCTGTAGAAACTTTTAACTTGTTGCATGTTGTTTTTCATAGTGTGATACAAAGCTTCAAATATTGATTCTTTTTGAAATAAGAACTTCTATTTTCTGTTTTCCACTAAAACAACAGCACTAAAGAGGGAAGCATTTCGACAAGCTGTGGACATTGTTGATGAAAATGAGCCTGAATGTAAGTGTGAATATAAATCAGGAATAATCTGAATAAACCAAGTGATCTTATAAACTACACTTTATGTGGTGAATAGCCAATATATCCTGCCGCTATTCCAAAACTGGTATTGTAAATATACAGTGTTAAAGTTTCAGCATGTTACCATGGGTCTTCACTTTGCCCATTGTGTTTTTATAGAAGGAGCAGATCATATCTAGCAATTTTGATGGGCTGCAAATTTCTTCAGCAGTCTAAATGAACCACCTGTTCTTACATGGTTAAAATCTCTGGTGAGATGTTTGAAGGCAATATATGGTTGTTCAATATCATTTGATCAGAAAGCATTTCTCTTACAGCTATAAACTGAGACGATTATGTTGTTGTGAACTTTCAGTTTTGAAACTGTGCCTCAATTTGGATTAGGTGTAATCGGCCAAGCTTTGCTGCCTGACTGCAGGCATATTATTTTCCCATGATGTCCACGAGTGTGCTGCACTTGCTGCAATCTCTCTAGTTCTTAGACAGAGTCACAATCTTTGGATTGCACATATCCAAGGTCATTACCCTTTCCTCCAACAGAGGCAGCTGGTGGATGTTTTAGGGACCTGAACAGTGTGGGCTGATGATTGGATTTGAGGGAGAATTGCATGAAAAGGTGTGCGTTAATGTCAGGAGCAAAGAAAGAACAAAGAAAATTTACAGCGCAGGAACAGGCCCTTCAGCCCTCCAAGCCTGAGCCGATCTAAATGTACTGTCTAAACCTGTCGGTTAATTCCTAAGCATCTGTATCTCTCTACTCCCCACCTACTCATGCATTTATCCAGACACACCTTAAATGAATCTACCGTGCCTGCCTCTAACACCTCTTTTGGCAACGCGTTCCAAACGCCCACCACCCTCTGTGTGAAGTACTTGCCGCGTGTATCCCCCTAAACTTTCCACCTCTCACCTTGAAAGCGTAACCTCTCGTTATTGAATCCTTCACCCTGAGAAAAAGCTTGTCTCTATCCACCCTGTCTATACCCTTCATGATTTTATAAACGTCAATCTCCTTTTTTCTAATGAAAATAAGCCTAACCTACTCAACCTTTCTTCATAGCTAGCACCTTCCATACCAGGCAACATCCTCGTAAACTTTCTCTGCACCATCTCCAAAGCGTCCACATCCTTTTAGTAATGTGGCGACCAGAACTGTACACAGTATTCTGTACACAACAACTCACTGTACCTCTTATACATCTGCTGACGAGGCAAGTTTCTGAACAAGCTGAATGTTGAGAATTCTCAACAGAGAGATCAGAGTAGGTACCTGCATAGCTGACAGTGAAGTGTTTCCTTGTTGCTTGGCACTGAGCCACATATAGTCATGCTGCACTCCTCCCCTCTTCCCTGAGCATTGGTATTCAGCACCTTTCAAACCCTCATCACTATCAAAATGCCCTCAAAAGGTTTTTCCTTTCTTATTTCCTTCCCACTCCATCTTAGTGTTGTCCCAAGTTCCACAGTTGGAAGGAGTTTGCTCAGCAGTGGACCCTTTAACCCTAGAGGTTTGATCAGGTATCTCCAGGAGGTGTTTGAGTCTGGATAGCCCAAACATGTTGAAGGATTTCTTTCCAAAGGCTAGTGACCCTCTGTCTTGAAATTCCAAATGTCGGAGGGAGAAAGCATAGAGGTGGAGCCAGAGGGGCTCAGCAACCTCTGGAGTTTCCTGAGATCAGACTTCTCAATGATATGTATGTTACTTTTCCCCTAGCTGGGTGCTCCTTAGTAGTGCCCTATCTCCTAGTGAGAAAAGGGCATTTGGAGTGCAAGCCAGTCTCCCCATATCCCCTGTCACCATACTTTTGTTTTTGAGGACCAGTGGCTGGGGTGATGGAGAGCAAAAGGTAAAAACAATGACTGCAGATGCTGGAAACCAGATTCTGGATTAGTGGTGCTGGAAGAGCACAGCAGTTCAGGCAGCATCCAAGTAGCTGATGGAGAGCAGCTGTGTGCAGTATCCAGTAGATCCAGAGGAGGCTGCGCCTATCTGTCCTTGGCAGCTACCCACCTGACAATGGAGGCAGCCACATGATGTTATACTTGGGCCATCTGAGTCTGCACAGTGTAGCTGTATTCTGCAGCCTCTGAGCAATAAGTGGTGCTGAATCCCAGATGCCTTTTGCCATTGTTGTTCCTCCCTGTGCGTGTGGACAGTGTACCTGATTGCTGATCGCATTGTCATGTCCTACAAAAGCTGAGCAGATATCTGGTCTCCATGGTCTTTCAAGTGCTAGTGGCCTATGGAATCTCTTCCTCAACCAGCTGAGGAGTTGTTGCAGTGTGGTTTTCATCAGCTTATGCTCCAAACATTCAAAGCCTGACTTTCCATTGAGATGTCAGTTTCTGAGATAGAGGGTGGGAGGAGGAAGCAATGCAATGTTTCCCCAGAGTCCTTTGTACTGTCATTCTCAGTGGGTGAAGAGATGCCTTTTGCCAGAACAGGTTATTTCTCTGCTGAGGTCATAGACGCCCTGCTGATATCTCCAAAACATGAAGAAGAGAAAGTTTTGCAGTCGAGCATTTCAGGTGGTGCGGAACAAATGACCATCTTCAAAAACAGACAATCTAACCACCACCCTTGACATTCAATGTTGTTACCATCACTGAATCCCCCACTATCAACTTTTAGGGGTTAGCATTGATCTAAAATGCAACTGGATTCACCACATAAACATAGTGGCTACAGCACATTGGTTTGGCCACTGTTGGATTATTGCGTGCAATTCTGGTCTCCTTGCTATCGGAACAATGTTGTGAAACTTGCAAGGGTTCAGAAAAGACTTACAAGGATATTGCCAGGGTTGGAGGGTTTGAGCTATAGGGAGAGGCTGAATAGGCTGGACTGTTTTCCCTGGAACATTGGAGGCTGAGGGGTGACCATATGGAGGTTTATAAAATCATGAAGGACATTGATAGGATAAACAGACAAGGTCTTTTTCGTGGGATGCGGACATCCAGAACTAGAGGGCATCGGTTTAGGGTGAGAGGGGAAAGATATAAAAGAGACCTAAGGGAAACTTTTTCATGCAGAGTCATAGAGTCTTAAAAGGCATCTGGATGGGTCTATGAATAGGAAGAGGTGTGGGCCAAGTGTCAAGTGCTAGAAAATGGGACAAGAGTAGGTTAGGATATCTGGGTAACATGGATGCACTGGACCAAAGGGTCTGTTTCTGTGCTGTATATCTCTATGACTCTATGACTCTAAGAGCCAATCAAAGGCTAGGAATACTGCCGTAAGTAACTCACCTCCTGACTCCCCCAAGTCTGTCAACAAGACACAAGTCAGGAGTGAAATGGAATACTCACTACCTGTTTGGATGGGTGCAGCTCCAAAAACATTCAAAAAGCGTTACCTCACCAAAGCAGCCCACTTGATTGGCACCACACCCAAAAGCATACATTCCCTCCACCACTGACATTCAGGAGCAGAAGTGTGTATCATTTACCAGAGGCACTGCAGAAATTCACCCAAAATCTTTAGATAGTGCCTTCCAAGCCTATAACCACTTGCATCTACAAAGACAAATGCAACAGATAGATAGGCTTCAGATTGGTTCCACAGGTTGGCGCACCATTGAGGACTGAAGGGGCTATACTGCGCTGTAATGTTCTATGTTCTTCGTTCTAGACAGGTGGAGACATCACTCATGCATCTCCAAGTTACTCACCATTCTGACTTGGAAACATGTCATCATTCTTTCACTGTCACTGGATCAAAATCCTGGAATCTTGCATCTCTAAGGGCATTGTGGGTCAACTAACAGCAGTAGTTCAAGAAGTCAACTCACCACCACCTTCTCAAGGGCAATTAGGGATGGCAATAAATGTTGGCCATCTAGGGATGCCCACATCCCACGAGTGGGTGAAAGATAAAATTACCCCGACAATAGGGTTAATATGAACATTGAAATACAGTGGACAATGGAGCTTCTTTGGATGGTGTGACATGCATGTCTCAGCATCCCCCACAGGATTGGTCCCAGTCCTTTCCTACAGGGGCCAAGATTCTCTCCTCAAAGTAGGTGAGAAAGTCCTGTGTCACCATATAGATTATCCTTGTCAAAAATGAATTGGATAGTTTAATCTGACATTGAAAGGAGGCACTGAGAAATACTTATGTCACCTTATGTTTACTCTTTCAACAAACTGTTGTAGCCATAATAGTCCACTCTCTAAACTCCATCTAGGCCTCCTTCTGTACTTTATCATTTTATAACTATATCACAAAATCAGAAGTTGTATGACACCAGATTACAGTCCAATAGGTTATTCGAAATCCCAAGCCTTCGGAGGGCTGTTCCTTCATCAGTTGAAGTGCTCATCCAAGTACTTTTTAAAGCTTATGAGGTTACTCATTTCAGCCTAACCAAATGCTTTACATCCCCAGTATGACCTCCCTACTCTTACAATCTACACCTTGCTGATGAAGGCAAGTGTCCAATACGCTTTCTTAATGGCCCTCTTAACTTATCACCTTCAGGGATCTGTGGATAAGCACCCTAAATTCTTCTGAGCTTCCTCATGTCTTGCCAGTCAGTGAATAATTCCTCATCTTGTTACATATTGTTACCCTAACATATTACATTACAATTGCTACTTGCTCTTCCTCCTTACATATTCCAGTAGATGTATTTATCATTAATAACCTGGTGATATTTTGACAGATGAAGATGAAGCCTATTTCCCTTGTATCTGCCATTGTTGCCCTGAGAAAAAAACAATGAAAATGGGAACAATAAGATACCAGCTCTTATATAGTGAAAAGGTTACCAACTTTGGAACAAAAACAGAAATTGCTAGAGAAACCTAACAGGTCTGGCAGCATCTGTAGACAGAAAGCAGAGTTAAGCTTTCGGGTCCAGTGACTCTTCTTCAGAACCCAATTTGGAACTTCACCTGAGAAGAGCAAAATGACTGGATAGAATTGTTGAAGATTGTATGATATGTATTCCCAGGAAGAGTAAGTTGTCATGACCAGATATCAACAGACTGTAAATCTTCAGCCATACCCAGATTCCAGCTAGTTATGTTGAACAAATATTTGTTCAACATTGTAATAAAAGCTGATGGTAACATCAAGTCATGTTAGATCAAAATTGTTAGATTTTTATTGATGATTGATTAATTTATTAGATGATTGGGCACATCTTTGACAGATTCCTTTCACTTTCTGTTAACAGACTTGTTATCACCAGAATTCTTTAAAACGGAATTTGCAGAAGATGTAAACTTGAGTTTTCTCTCTCCAGAAAGGTATTATAAGCCATCGCCTGTAACTCAAGGTATGTTTTACAGTAAGAAGGATTGAATTGTTCACCACATTTTTTATATGTGGAAGGCATTTATTTATAATGAATAGATTGAACATTTGATGAGGTGGAATTTTCCCTTCTTCTGGATATAATGAGAATGGTAAATAATTGGGTGAGTTTGTCCTGGCAAGATGGTCATCTTCATACCAATCCACTAATCACAAAGAGCAAGAGAAAAATACGTGGAGAGAGTATGGCACCTAAAAAAGTGGGAGAGATGAGAACCTTGTATTTCATAAAAAGCAGGAGAGAGGGACAGCAGCTCCATAAAAAAAAGCAAGAAAGTGAGCAGGAGAGAGACTGACAACAGAAGCTTCTCAACCAATGTGAGATAGTGGAGGCAGTAGCTTCATAAAGAGAGGGAGCGAGCACTTGGACAACAGCTTCTTAAACAATGTAGGACAATGGGGAAAGCAGCTTCATAAAGAGAGGGAGCGAGCACTTGGACAACAGCTTCTTAAACAATGTAGGACAATGGGGAAAGCAGCTTCATAAAGAGAGGGAGCGAGCACTAGGACAACAGCTCCTCAAACAATGTAGGTGAGTGGGGACAGCAACTTCATAAAGAGAGGGAGCGAGCATGGGGACAGCGACTTCTCAAACAATGTAGGACAATGGGGAAAGCAGCTTCATAAAGAGAGGGAGCGAGCACTTGGACAACAGCTTCTCAAACAATGTAGGACAGTGGGGAAAGCAGCTTCATAAAGAGAGGGAGCGAGCACTTGGACAACAGCTCCTCAAACAATGTAGGTGAGTGGGAACAGCAACTTCATAAAGAGAGGGAGCGAGCATGGGGACAGCGACTTCTCAAACAATGTAGGACAGTGGGGAAAGCAGCTTCTGAATGAGGAGAGTGGTGCACCATGAGAAGGGTTGTGCTGGCTTAGGTGATGAAATCCAATAACAGAGAGCTCCTTTAACCTATTTCTTACTGTCAGAATTGAAGTGCAACCTCACAGGAAAACAAATAGATTATTGATGTGTATTTCTTCAGTGCCTGTTTTGATTTTATATCAAGAGACGTCATTACAACTGAAGAGCACAATTAAATTAATTTAAAATATTTAACATGCAAATTAACAAAGTGAATAGAATAGAGGTGGCTGGGCAAGTGTTGTTTTGTAACTTTAGTATGAGGAAGCTGGTGGTGCCTGTATGATCCATGGTGAACACATCTGCAAAGAGTGTTGGTTGCCAAGGAAATAGGCTCAGTGTTGATGAGCTGCAGTCTGAACTGCACACAATGTAATGCTTCAAGTAGGGGAGAAAAATCTGGACACTGTGTTTCTGGAGAATCACATCTCTCAGATGGATTACATTAAATTCGACAGGTGGTCTTAAGGTCTTGGATTCATAGAGATCTACAGCTCAGAAAAAACCTGTTTGGCCCATCAAATCTGTTAATCCATTTTTCAGCACTTGGTTCATAATCTTTATGCCTTGGCATTGCAAATGCTTCCAGTCTTACCACCGCCCTTTGGTCGTTTTTATAAATGACCTGGATGAGGGCGTAGAAGGGTGGGTTAGTAAATTTGCAGACGACACTAATGTCGGTGGAGTTTTGGACAGGGACGAAGGATGTTGTAGGTTACAGAGGGACATAGATAAGCTGCAGAGCTGGACTGAGAGGTGGCAAATGGAGTTTAATGCGGACAAGTGTGAGGTGATTCACTTTGGTCAGAGTAACCGGAATGCAAGGTACTAGGCTAATGGCAAGATTTTTGGTAGTGTAGATGAGCAGAGAGATCTCAGTGTCCAGGTACACAGATCCTTGAAAGTTGCCACCCAGGTTGACAGGGTTGTTAAGAAGGCATACAGTGTTTTAGCTTTTATTAACAGAGGGATCGAGTTCCGGAACCATGAGGTTATGCTGCAGCTGGACAAAACTCTGGTGCGGCTGCACTTGGAGTAATGTGTGCACTTCTGGTCGCTGCATTATAAGAAGGATGTGGACGCTTTGGAAATGGTGCAGAGGAGATTTACTAGGATGTTGCCTGAAATGGAGGGAAGATCTTACGAGGAAAGGCTGAGGAACTTGAGGCTGTTTTCGTTGGAGAGAAGAAGGTGGAGGGGTGACCTAATAGAGATATATAAGATAATCAGAGGGTTAGATAGGGTGGATAGGGAGAGCCTTTTTCCAAGTATAGTGACGGCGAGCACGAGGGGGCATAGCTTTAAATTGAGGGGTGATAGATATGGGACAGATGTCAGAGGTAATTTCTTTACTCAGAGATTAGTAAGGGTATGGAATGCTTTGCCTGCAACGATAGTAGATTCGCCAACTTTAAGTACATTTAACTTGTCATTGGACAAGCATATGGATGTACATGGAATAGTGTAGGTTAGATGGGCTTCAGATTGGTATGACAGGTTGGCGCTGTAATGTTCTATGTTGTATAAAACATATTCCTCACATCCCCATAAAACCACCTGCCATTACACTCAGTTTATGCTTCCTTCCTTCCAGTCTACCCTATCTATACCCTCCATAATTTGATACATCTCAATCATGACCCTCCCTCAGTCTCCTCTGCTCCAAGGAAAATAAATCGAGTCTGTCCAATCTCTCTTAATAACTGAAACTCTAAAAGATGCACTGCTGAAATTCACCAAAGACCCTCAGACAATATTTTCCAAACTCATGACCACTTCCATCTAGAAGGACAAGGGCAGCAGATACATGGGAACACCACCATCTGCAAGTTCCCCTCCAAGCCACTCACCATCCTGACTTGGAAATATATCACTGTTCCTTCACTGTCACTGGATCAAAATCCTGGAATTCCCTCCCTAACGGCACCTACAGAAGGTGGACTACAGTGATTCAAGAAGGTAGCTCACCATTACCTTCTCAAGAGCAATTAGGGATGGATGATAACTGTTGGTCAGCCAGTGATGCCCACAAATCACAATTTAATTTTATTTAATTAGAACCAGAGTCCTTTAGTGCAGGGGTCAGTAATCAGATAAATGATAGGAAGTTTAGAAAGGATTTAAGGAAGAATCATTTTACCCAGAGGGTGGTGAGTATCTGTAACTCTGTCTGAAAGGGAGGCAGAGGCAGGAATCATCACAGCTGTTCAGAAATATTTAGATGAACATTTAAGATGCCAAGGCAAGTAATGAAAAATGGGACAAGGATTAATAGATGCTTGATGACTGGCATTTGACAATGGGCTGAGACACCTCTTTTTGTGCTGCAAAACTTTTTGGCTCTGTGATTCTAAGTAATAATGGTAAAATGGTTGAAGCGTAAAGCTGCTTACTGGAATGCATTTGAATGAGATAGATGAGTTGACAGTGTTATGAAGGTGTAGAGGTGTACTGTACCTTTAAGAGAGTTGAAAATATAGCAAGGACTTACAAAGCACAGAGTCCTGAACAAAGTAACAATGTAACACTTGATCAAAACAAATATCAGCAGATGGGTTGCCATGAAACAAAAAACAAATTCAAATCTGGCCAATTAGTTTACATTTGCCCCAAGATACCAAAATCCAATCAACGTTGAAATTATTATTTTGCTAATATTAAAACCAATGAAACAATCTGATATTTTGGGGTATAAAACTGGACATTTTGAACAAGTAGGGGGAGAACTGCCAAAGACCAACAAATGTATAGACTGCCAGCTAAAGAGCTCTCTGAAAGGTACCCATCTGTGTGGAGTCTGTGCAGCAGAACATCAGTGCTGACCTGGAGAACATCCACAGAGCAAAGTCGACAGAGGAAAATCGGCAAAGCAGACTGGTTTGAAATGTGATTTTTTTTAAAAATAAATCTTAATCGGAATTTTTTATCAGACTAGTATTGTAGAGTGGGAGGTAAAAGATAGTTTAAAGAAAAAGGAGTTGTAAATAGTTATTGGGTTTTAATATTCTCTGTTGGATTTTAGGAATAAAGTTGTTAATTTTTACTTTAAATCGTGACCTCTGGGATAGTTTTTTGCTTCTCAAACTTGAACAGATTACAGCATGGGGTGAATCTTTTCTGTGGTGCTGGTTTAAATTAGCAGAGAGGTTTACCCTGTGTTGTAACAACAGTGAAATAAAAATGAATGATTCTGATTTGTTAGCTATTGGGAAGTATTAGAAACATGAAAGAAGGACACTGCAATTATCATAGGTGCCTTTAATCTGCATATTAATTGGAGTATTTTCCAGAACCTACCAGAGAACAAGCTATTTGAGATCTGGTAATGTGTAATGAGCCACAATTAATAAGAGATTAAGAAGGATTCTCTGGGGTAGCAATCATAATATGGTCGAATTTCAAATTCCGTTTGATTTGTGAGTAACTCACATCTTCAACTTAAAGTGGGCTAGCATAAATGAAGAGGAAAGTCAGTAAATGAGGAGTGGCTAACTTTTAGGCAGATGTTTCATAGTGCTCAGTATAAATCTATTCTGGTTAAAAACAAGGACTCTTGAGAAGGATGAATCACCTGTGGTTAACAAAGACGATCAAGGAGTGTCTCCAATTAAAACGTAAGGTGTACAAAGTAGCAAAAACTAGTGTAAGAATTGGGAATATTTTAGGAACCAGCAGGGGATGGTCAAAAAGCTAATAAAAAGAGAGAAAATTGATTAATCGGCAGGAAATATAAAGTGGATGAGTTTTTATGGGTATATAAAAAGAGACTATCTAAGGTTTAGGACCCTTGGGAGATACAGTTAGGGAATTAATAATGAGGACTAGGGAAGTGGTAGAGAATTTAAACCAATGTTTTGCATTGGTCTTCACAATGAAGGACAACAAATATCCCAAACATAACAAAAGCAAAGTGCTAACAAATCAGAAGACGACTGTCTATCATAAGGGATGAAGCATTTGACAAACTGATGAAACCAAACTACTAATATGATGCTGCTAAGCCTATTCAAGAAGGGGGATGGGTGGAGGGAGAGAGACAGAAAGAATGCAAGAAACGGTAGGCCAGTGAGCCTAACATCTGTTATCATGAAAATGATAGAATTCATAACAAAGAAGGAAATAACATTGCATTTAGAAAACTTAAACAGAGTCGGCACAGTATTGTGTTAGAAATGTATGACATACTTGCCTGAATTCTTTAAGGATGTAACTAGCAGAGTTGGTAGAACATAGAACATAGAACAAAGGACTGTTCAGCACAGGAACAGGCCCTTCAGCCCATGATGTTGTGCTGAACATGACACCAAATGGAACTAATCCCTTCCGTCTCTCCTTGGTTCATATCCTTCCATTTGTTGCATATTCATTTGCTGATCTAAAAGTCCCTTAAAAGCTCCTATCGTATCTGCTTTCACCACCCTAGCAGTGCATTCCAGACTCCTACCACTCTGGGTAAAAGACTTGCCCCACCGATCTCCTTTGAACGTTTTCTCTTTCACCTTAAATGCATGCCCCAATCTATTAGACATTTCAACTCTGGGAGAAAAATTCTGACCATCAACCCTATCTATGCATCTCATAAATTTATAGACTTCTATCAAGTCTCCCTCAGCCTCCACCACTCAAGAGAAAACAGGTTGTTTAGCCTGTCCTTATAGCTACTACCCTCTAATCCAGGTAGCATCCTGGTAAACCTCTTCTGTACCTTCTCCAAAGTCTCCATATCCTTCCTGCAATGTGGCAACCAGAATTGAACATAGCACTCTAAGTGTGGACTAACCAAAGTCTTATAAATTTGCAACATGACATCCTGGTTCTTGTATTCATTTCCCTGACCAATAAAGCAGCACGGTGGTTCAGTGGTTAGCACTGCTGCCTCACAGCACCAGGGTTCTGGGTTCAATTCATGCCTTGTGTGACTGTCTGTGTGCAGTTTTCACATTCTCCCGGTGTCTGTGTTGGTTTCTGCTGGGTGCTCTGTTTTCCTCCCACAGTCACAAAGATGTGCAGGTGAGGTGAATTGGCCATACAAAATTGCCCACAGTGTTAGCTTGCATTAGCCAGAGGGAATGGGTCTGGGTGGGTTACTCTTAGGAGGGTCGCTGTGGACTTGTTGAGCCGAAGAGCTTGTGTCTACATTGTAGGGAATCTAATCTAATCTAAAGGCAAGCATGTCCTTTGCCTTCTTTCCCATCCTATCTACTATGTGGCCACTTTCAGAGAGCTGTGGACTTGAGCCCCAAGATCCCTTTGCACATCAATATGGTTCAGAGTCCTGCAATTAATTGTGTACTTTTCCTTAACATTTGATCTCCCAAAGTGCAGTTCCTCACACTTACTCAGACTAAACGCCATCTGCCATTTCTCTGCCTATATCTGCAACTAATCTATATCCCACTGTATCCTTTGACAGCCTTCTACACTATCCATAACTCGACTGGTTTTTGTGTCATCTGCAAATTTACTAAACTACATATCTACAATTTCATCCAAGTCATTTATATATACACCACAACAGGGTGATAAAGTGGAACTTAAAGATGTAGTGTATTTGGATTTCAAGACGCATTCAATAAAAGGTTATTGCACACAATAAGATCTCATGGTATTTGGGGTAATGTATTTGCATGGATTGAGGATTGGTTAACACACAGACAACAGAAATTCCAGATGAATCATCTTTTTCAGGTTGGAAAGAGGTAAATGTGTCCCAAGGAGCAGTCAAGGACCTCAATTATTTACTATCGTTATTAATGGCTTGAAGGAGAGGGCAGAGTGTAATTCATCCAAATTTGCCACTGATACAATAATGTGTGGGTGTATGTTGTAACAAGGACATAAGGAATTTGTAAGGAGATATTGATAGTTTGAGTGAATGGCCATAAATGGCAATTGGAGTTTAATGTAACAAAGTATGAGGTCACACGTAAGAAAAATCAAAAGGCAGACTCATTTAAGGACTTCAAAAATCTAACACAGGGGATCTAGGAGTTCTTGAATATGAAACACAAAGGATAGCATGTAGGTGCAACAGCTAACTAAAAAGACCAATTAAATATTGTCCTTTATTGCTAGGGAGTTGGAGTTTAAAAACCAAGAAGTCTTTCACCAATTGTACAGAGTATTGGTGAGGCCACAACAGGAATACTGTCAAGTTTCTAAGAAAGGAGGTACTGGGATTGGAGGAAGTTCAAAGAGATTCACTAAGCTGATTTCTGGGATGAAAATATTGGCTTATCAAGAGTGACAAAACAGATCAGGCTTTTATTCATTAGAATTGCGAAGAATGAGGAGTAATCTTACTGAAATGTATAAGTTCTGAGCTTGACAGGGTAGATATTGAGAAGTTTTTTTTAACTGGTGGGAGAGTCTTGAACTCAGATATTGAGAAACATTGAGGAGTTGAGGGCTGGCACAAAAAAGGAGTTGAGGCCTGAGGCAGATCAACTGTGAATGGCTGGGCAGATTGGAAGGGTCAAATGGCATACTCCAGCTCTTCTTTGTTATTCTCCTAGCTTCTACATTCTAGGTAAGAGGTTGCTAACAACCAAGACCCTCAAGCAATCAATTAATGACCACTTAAGGAACCTTATCTCACCACATCCCCTAATTGACAGGTTTCCCCTAACGGACAAACCAAGGCAACATGCCTGCCGGTTGATGCTGGGTGGAAGACTGCTATTGTGAGGAGATCTACAGGATTAAAGTTATCCTCTGAAAATTGCCACATTCCCACTCCATCTTGATGTGGAAGCTCCTCACCCATACACACGTGCATACACACACCGAATAAAAAAAAGAAATTATATGGGTCACTTTTAGTGTTCGCGAGGCTAACGTTGTGATTTTAACTTGAAATTTAACTGGCACGTGTGCTTGGGTCAAAATGAGAAAATGGACTGAAAATAAATGGGGTTAAGCCGGATCTTCTTCTTTTTCTATTTTTTTAAAATGTGGGCTGAAATGGGAAAAGAGCTGGTTTAGGAGCCAAAGAATGTTGAAGGATTGCAGTACTTTTTAAAAGCAAGTGTTTGTATTACCGCATGCTTATGCACTGGGGGAAGGTTATTGCAGACAGGCTATCACCAGGGTATGCGTATGAAGTGAGATTTGGCTAGCAAAACATAGCTGATTGATTTGTAGAGTTGTGACTGGTTATCAATGTCAATGTGATTGGCTCTCATTTAGTTTGTGGATGTGACCTATATGGGCAGAAATCTTCAGATTTCTAGAAAGGGAGGTGGCGTGTCTCTCTCTTCTTCCCTGGTTAAAAATGCCTAAAATCTAAAAAGAATTGCTGTAATCTGAGCCTTTTAACCAGAAGCTAAGAAACTTTCAGTTTGTGAACCAGTCAGTCTGTATCTCATACAAGGAAGTGAAAAGCATCCGGAGAAGAAAAATTGATGAACACTAAGTCCTGACAAGCCAGAAGTATCTCCGCAAACTCTATGGACAAGGACATTAAACAATCTTTCCCAGTTTTCCCCCTCTAACAATAATACCATTATTTTGTTTTTTATCCGGGTGTGTGTATGTGTGTATGGGGAGTTTTATAAGGAGGTTAGAGGTTTAACCATTAGAATTATATGTCAATGGTTCATAGTTATTTATTTGAAGTCAGAATGTCTTTTTTGACAATACATAGTAAATCTTGTTAAGTACAGAAACCTGGATCTTGCTTTCCATAAAACAGGATCTAAAAAGACAGCTAAATTCGGGTGTTTTGTTAACTGATAAGTCTTTAACTTTTGTGAAAATCCCTGAAACAGTCGGGAACAAAAACAGAAAATGCTGGAAAAGTTCAGCAGGTCTGGTAGCATCTGTGGAGAGAAATCAGACAACCTTCCTCAGAGGAAGGGAGACTGGACCTGAAACCTTAACTCTGATTTCTCTCCACGGATGCTGCCAGACCTGCTGAGAGTTTCCAGCATTTTCTGTTTATGTTTCTGATTTACAGCACCCACAGTTTTTTTTTCGGTTTTCCAGAAATAGTGGGACTTGATTTTCCAGTGAAACCTGACAGTGCACATCAAATAGCATCCATGATGTTTGATTGATTGATTGATTATTGTCACATGTGCCAAGATACATTGAAAAGTGTTTTGCGTGCTATTCAGGTAGATCATACCATACAAAGTGCATCAGGGTAGCAGAACAGCATGCAGAATACAGTGTTACAATTGCAGAGAACATGTAGAGAAAGAGATTTGAATTAGCAGTTGAGAGGTCTGTTCAAAAGTCTGATAATAGTGGGGAAGAAATTATTCTTGCTTCTATTCATGCATACCTGTATTCAAACTTTTATATCTTCTGTCTGACTGTGTGTGTGTGTGTGTGTGTGTGTGTGTGAGAGAGAGAGAGAGAGAGAAAGAGAAAACAAAAAAACCCAAAAGATTTAGGTGACTAACAGCCAATATAAATGCATTTCCATTACACTGACCTCTTTAGTAGAAATATTATATTCATGCTTGGTAGCTACTTGCAGTAAAGATGAAGTTTGGTGCAAAACGTATATGGTAACTGACTGCTTCCATTTTTTGTTGACAGCTGAGAAAGCAGAGAGGGCTAAATCTCAAACCCGCCTTGAAAGAGGTAAGCCCTTGGACAGTAGCAGATGCTAAACTGAAAGCCTAAGAAGTACTTTTTTGGTGCTTTTAACATCTTGCGTTTTCTTGAGTCATGTGTCCCTTTTGGGCAAGAGGAGATTTCTCTGGAGCTTTCTTCAATCCTCTTGACCACTTTAGTGTAAAATCGACATTCACGGAATTCACACTGTGGGATCATGTTCAATTGCGACTGAGTTCGGTGAGTGGTGAAAATTGCCTCTTTATTGAGCATCTGCAGTAGCACAGTTTGAGGCAGCAATGAAATCCAAAATACAATTTTACAGTAGCCTCCATTATTCACAGTTTTTGCATACATTAAACTTTTAGCACTATTGTATCACATAATTGTATCGATTGTACACAAAAGATTGCATAACATCTGTCCTGGGGAAGCAGGAGATGGTTTAAGTACTTGCTAAATGCTGCCTGTTACTCCCGACGGGATTAGAATGTCTGTCTGCTCTGAGCTTGTATAATTAAAAGGGGTTAGTCCTTGTGTCTTTAAAGTGAGTAACGTTAGTGAAAATACTAGATCTAAATAAGTGAGAAACTTTTAAATATACTAAATAAAAGGATAGAAGATATTAAACTGATGTCTCACAGCTGGGTCGTGAGTTTTCATTAACTATTAAAGGTTTTGACAGCTCCTACTCGTTTATTCATTCAGTTTCACAGAAATGCTGTTTTGGTATTAAGTTTCTTAAAAAGGTTAGTGGCCCCATTTAATGTGTATTTAAAAAGTATGAATCCATACATTAGTACAAGATGGTAGTTCTGAATAAAAGTTAGAAATTGGTAGTGGAAAAGAAAATTTCAGAGACAAAGAGCAGCAAAATGTAGAGACGTGCTGGTGGAGGAAACTGTTTAATGTTCTGCAACCTATTCACATCCCAATAGATGGTTGCTTAGGGCTGATTAATATTATAATCTTTCCATAATTTTGAGTGAGTTATGGAGACACAATGATGGGGGTGGCATTGTTCTAATTAGGTTACAGAATTAGCACTTATTCGGAGTAGCCTTTGATACAGAAACAGGTCTAAACACCACATGCAGCATAAGGCTGATAGTAATTGAACAGTTTAATGAAACAGTAATTGGATGGCAGCCTAGAAAGGGATGTTTAATTTAATTTATCTTGTAAGAGAAAAATGTACTATAAATACGCAGTTTTATGAATGAGTGGATAGAAACTCAGTATAGTAAACATAGAGCGCTTGTGACTGAATTACTAAAGAGAATCATAATACAATATGTCACAAAGCCTACACCTAGGAAGATTTCGTCCAATCTTCTGTTGAAATTACAACAGCTAATCAAGAGAACATTGAGGAGATTCCTAGTAGATTACATAAATCTATAAAATCCTGATGTGAGAAATGAAATGCATGTGTGCAGATGTTGCTTTACGAGTTAACAGCTGTATTTACCTGTGCACATGTATGTAAGTATTGGACATGTATGTGTGCATATATGTAACCAATAAGTTAATGTTGACCTTTTGCAATGCCTGATTAGGCATACAGTCATGGAGACTCCTACATGGTTTGGTTTGATAAACCAAAGAAATATTAGCCAGTTTTATAAAACAGTCATTTATATTAATGAAGTAAAACAAAACAAAGAACTGCAGATGCTGGAGATCTGAAACTGAAATTGAAATTTCTGGAGAAATTCAGCAGGTCTGGCAGCATTTGTAGGTAGAAAGCAGAATTAACATTTTGTGTCTGATGACTCTTCATCAGAACTGTTATCAGTGAGAAAAACCTGGTATTTATGTTGAGGGTGAATAACTAATAACAGGACCAGGTACAGGGTGGGTAAAAAATATGGATGGATAGAATCCAACTGTAAAGTCATTGGATTTGATGTTGAGTCCTTGAGGCTGCAGGGTCCTCAAATGGAAAATGAGATGTTCTTCAAGATTGCTTTGAGGCTTGCTAGACACTGCTGCAGGCCTGTGACAGATACGTTGGCCAAGGTACATAGTAACTTGTTCAAGTGGCAGGCAACTGAAAGCTTGTGGACAAAATGTAGGTGTTCTGTAAAGTGGTCACCAGCTCGCATTTTGTTAGTCCAATGTACAGGAGACTACATTGTGAGCAGCTGTGAATACTACAGTGTTATGACAGTGGTTGTTTTTGGCACATTCACCCAATCTCACATACAACAAGGCCGATTGTCACATTGCATTCAGTACTGCTCACCCATTGTCTCCAGTCAGAGGGTGGCGGTGGAAGGTTATTTTTCAGACTGGAAGCTTGTAGCCAGCAATGTGCCCCAAGGATCGGTGCAGACTCCACTGTTGTTCGACATTCATATAAATGATTTGAATGAAAATACAGAAGGAATGGTAAGTTTATGGATGATACCAAAATTGATGGTTTAGAAGACAGTGAAGAAGATTATCTAAGAGTACAGCAGTGTCTTAATCAACAGCCAGTGGGTGATGGAGTTTAGTACAGATAAATGCAAGATGTTGCAGTTTGGTAAGACAAACAGGAGCAGGACTTACATATTAATGCTAGGATTTTGGAGAGTGTTGTCTAACAGAGAGACCTTGTGGTGCAGGTACACAGTTCTCAGAAAGTGGTGCACAGGGTTTGAAGATGTTTGGCACCCTGCCTTCATTAGTTAGTGCATTGAGTACAGGAGCTGGAATGTATAGCTGTACAAGATATTGGTGGGCAGGAGGCTGGAAGAACACGACATGCCCAGCAGCATCAGGAGGTGGAGAAGTCGGCACTTTGGGTGTAACCCTTCTTCCAGACTGGGGGTGTGTGTGGGGAAGCTGCAGATAAAGGGGGAAGCGGGAGCAGGGTGGTGAAGTGGGGATAGGTGAAGACAGGTAGAGGGTATGACCTGGTTGGTCAATGGAAGGAATGAATCCAGTTGGTTGCAGGAAGCAGTGGAAGGGAGGGGGAAGGGCTGGGATGGGAGTCAGGGCATGGGGAGGGAGCTTATTTGAAATTGGAGAACTCAATGTTGAGTCCTCCGGTCTGTAGGGTGCCCAGGCAGAAAATAAGGTGTTGTTCCTCCAGGAGGAACTGTGGTTTGTTTTGGTAATGGAGGAGGTTAAGGATGGTCATGTTGGAAAGGGAGTGGTTGGGGGAATTGAAATAGGAGGTGACTAGGAGGTCCGGCCCCTGCGGATCCAGCTGCGATGCTCAGTGAGCCGTTCACTCAGTGAGTTTACATTCAGTCATCCCAATGTAGAGAAGACCACATTGGGAGCACCTGACGCAGTAGACTAGGTTGGAAGAACAAAGAATAAAGAACCTCACATCACAGGAACAGGCCCTTCGGCCCTCCAGGCCTGTGCCAATCCAGATCCTCTATCCAAAGCTGCGGCCTATCTGTATTCCTCTGCTCCCTGCCCATTCATATATCTGTCTAGATACATCTTAAATGATGCTATCATACCCATCCCTACCACCTCCGCTGGTAATGCATTCAGGCACCCACCACCCTCTAAGAGAAGAACTTTCCACGTATATCTCACCTAAACATTTCCCCTCTCACTTTGAACTTGTGACCCCTAGTAATTGCATCCTCTGCTCTGGGGAAAATGTTTCTTGCTATCCACCCTGTCTACCCCTCTCATGATTTTGTAGGCCTCCTTCTTTCCAATGAAAATAATCCTAATCTACTCAACCTCTCTCCATACCAGGCAACATCCTGGCCAACCTCCTCTGCACCAAGCATCCACATCCCTTTGGTAACGTGGCAACCAGAACTGTATGCAGTATTACAAATGTGGCTGAATCCAAGTCTTATACAACTGTACAGAGAGAGGCAGGTGAACCTCTATCTCACGTGGAAGGACTGTTTGGGGCCCTGGATGGAAGTGAGTGGGGTGGTGCATCAGCAGGTTTTATATTTTTTCTGTTTGCATGGGAAGGTACCTGGGGGTTCAATGGTGAGAATGGCATGAACCAAGGACTGTCAGAGGGAACGGTCCTTGCAGAAGGCACAGAGAGGTGGGGAGGTGAAGATGTTATTGGTGGTGGGTTCTATTTCCCTCCCTTCCACTGCTCCTTGCCACCAACTGGATTCATTTCTCCCATTGACCAATCAGGTCGTACCCTCTAACTGTCTTTACCTATCCTCACTGCACCATCCTACCCCTGCCTCCTCCTTTATTTGCAGCTCCCCCTACACCCACCACAGTCCTGAAGATGGGTTACACCCGAAGCATCAGCTTCTGCACCTCCTGATGCTGCCTGACCTGCTGTGTTCTTCCAGACTCCTGTGTGTCTACTTTGGGATTCCAGCATCAGCAGTTTTTTGTTTCTAACCAGGACACTGGTAGGGCCACATTTGGAGTTCTGCATACAATTCTGGTTACCTTGCCATATGATGTAAAAAAAATGTAAAAGGATGTAAAGAAGATTTACAAAGACTTGAGTGTGGAATAAGGAAAGAATATGACTTTGTTCCCTGGAGAGCAAGAACCTGAGGGGTGACCTTATAGAGGTCATCAGAATTATGACGGAGATGGATAGGGTGAATTTCCAAGGTATTCTCCCCAGGGAGAGGATACCAAAACTAGAGAGCATAGGTTCAAGGTGAGAGAGGAAAGATTTAAAAGGCTCCTGAAGGGCAACCTTTGCACACAAAGGGTGGTGTGTATATGGAAGTGATAGAGATGAGCACAGTTATGGCATTCAAAAGACACTTGTATAGGTATATGGATAGGAAAGATTTAGGATGATATGGGCCAAACACAAACAAAGGGGACTAGTTCAGTTTCGGAAACCTGGTCACCATGGATGAGATGAGCTGAAGGGTCTGTTTCCGAGCTGCACACCTCAATGACTCTATGACTGTCCTTAGTTCTTATTATCACTTATTCTGCTTTTCCTTTGGCCTGGCCTGCTATCCATAATCTCCTTGTTTACCCGCCCCCTGCATACCTCTCCTGCTCTGGTCTACACCTCCATCTATCTACTCACCTCTCTCCTCTTGAACTCTGACATTATCATAAATCCCATTTTCTGCCAGCTGTTTACAGTTCTGAAGAAGAGTCACTCACCTGAAAGTAACTCTTCTTTTGTCCCATAGATGCTGCCAGATGTGCTGAGTTTCTCCTGTAATTTCTGTTTTTGCATTAATGAAGTGATTGCTCGGAATAATACCCAAACACAATTAAAAATGGGTGTACGAGAGTTATAGAGTTGTACAGCATAGAAACAGACCTATCAGTCCAACTTGTTCATGCTGATTGATATCCTAGCCTGATCCAGTCCCATTTGCCAGCATTTGGTCCATATCCCTTTAAACACTTTGTATTCATGTACCTATCCAGATTTATTTTAAATGTTGTAATTGTACCCAGCTCCACCACTTCCTCTGGCAGCTTGTTCATACACATACTACTTTCTGAGTGAAAAAGTTATCCCTCTGGTCCCTTTGAAATCTTTATCGTCTCACAAGTTGCATGTCTTTCTGTGACTGGATTTCCAAGCAGCAGTTAATTGATTTAGGTATTTCCTAGAGTTTTCTTTGATAACGGCCGTAAGTTATCCTTCATCCAATCTCTCTGACTTTCAGCACAGATACAGCTGTTACTTCGCTCACTGGAGCCTAGCTGAGGAATGGTGGGGAAAAGTGAACAGAAGAGTTAGACATGTTGCAGTTTGAGGCCAGCCTACATTTTTGAAGTCAGCCTGGAACATCACACCAAAACATTCATCATAATTTTTAAAAACTATTGCAGAAGTAAAGTGTATAATAAGAAAATGCCTACACAGTTACATCTGCCATGATCTGGAGATGCCGGTGTTGGACTGAGGTGTACAAAGTTAAAAATCACACAACACCAGGTTATAGTCCAACAGGTTTAATTGGGGGCACTGGCTTTTGAAACACTACTCCTTTATCAGGTGGGTGTGGAGTATTAAGATTGTAGGACACAGAATGTAAGAAGTGCTCGAAAAGCTAGTGCTTCCAGTTAAACCTGTTGGACTATAACCTGATGTTGTGTGATTTTTAACTTTGTACATCTGCCATGAATTAATAACTCACAGATCTGTAATTCTATAGTTCATCCTTACCACCCACCTTGAAAAATGGAACTACATTAGCTGTCCTCCAGTCCTTATGTCTCTCCTCTGTGGTTAGAGAGGAATTAAAAGTTTGGATCGGAGACCTTGTAATTCTTCCCTCACCTTCAATGCCTCCTCACTCCTTATGTCAATCTGCTAAAGAACATCAGAGTCCCTCTTCCTGAATTCTGTATGTACATATACTCTTCTCTCATGAAGACAAATATGAAGTACTCATTTAATACCCTCTGGCTCCATGCATTGTTTGACCCTAATGGGGCCTATTCCTTCCCTGGCTACGCTTTTAATGTGCATATACAATTTGTTGGATTCCTTTAATTTCACCTGCCAGTAGTTTTTCATATCCTCTCTTTGCTTTCCTAATTGCATTTTTATGTCCGTCACCTGCACTCCCTTTATTCTAAAGTAGTCTCTGCTGATTTGTTCCCCTTGCTAAAAATCTCTCTTTTCCTTCTAATCCAGTTCAATCTATTTCTAAAGATCCCAAGATCTCTGGGACAAACAAAAACAGGAATTGCTGAAAAAACTCAGCAAGTCTGGCAGCATTCATGGAGAGAAAAACAGAGTCAATGTTGCAAGTCTAGTGACCCTTTGTCAGAACTGTTTCTTCTGCATTTCACCTTAAAGGGAGCTTGTTGGGCAAGTACTCTCCCCCTTGTGCTTTTTGAAATACTTCCTCTCATTTAGGACTATTCGTGTGTCAACTTAAAAATTTTGCCGCAAGACATTATAAGAATTTTGCCATCTTTAAGCTTTTCACACTTTTACCTCTTCCAGTTAGTATTGGGAGAATGTAGGTTCACAGTTAATATTGAAAGAACATGGGTCCAATGTTAATATTGAGAGAACACGAGTTCAAAGTTGACATTAAGAGAACATGGGTTCACAGTTGAGATTGAGAGAACATGGATTCATAATTAATATTGAGAGAGTAAGTCTTCACAGTTAAAATGGAGAAAAAATGGATTGACAGATAAGATTGAGAGAACACGAGTTCACAGGTAATAATGAGAGAAGACAAGTTTATGGTTTTTTGATCATGGATTTACAGTTAACATACAAACAACACAAGTTCGCATTTAATATCAAAAGAACACCACATTTACAACTGATGTTGAGAGAACATAGCTCCTCAGTTATTATAGAGAGAACACAGTTAATATTGACAGAATATATTAATTGAGGGCCAAACAGCCTATACTGTTCAATGAGTTCATAGGTAATATTGAGAGAATATGGGTTCACTCAGTATTGAGAAAACACCAGGATGATAGTTAATATCAAGAGAACAATGCTTCAAAGTTAATATTGATAGAATATTATTTTATTGTCACGTGTACTCCATTGTAGGAGTACAGTGAAAAACTTTTACCATGTCTGCTTTCTTACGCCAACAGCTTAGGTACAAGTACGGAGGTACAGTTGTTGAATACAGCAGAGAAATAAAAGAATTGAAAATTAAGTTAAAAATAGGATATCATTAAGGGGTTCACATTAAACTAAGACAGGAAATTTCAAATAGATACTACCTTGTAGCAACTCAGCACATGGTCTGACTGCCTGTACCAGACCCCAGTCCAACAGCCATCCCTGCTCAACTCCAAGCCCCAATGTACTCTGTACCAGCACTCAACTGCTCCAAGGCCAGCATGCCAGTCTCCACCCAGTCAGCGCAGACCCTAAGTTTTCTAGTTGTTTTAAGCAAATGTAAGATGGATGTTCCAGGAATGATGCATCCATTCTGGCCCAACCACTCAGTTTTAAACAAAACAGAATTTATTTTACACATGAACAGAAGAAAACCGAATTTAGAATAATGTAACTATTTGAAAACCTAACCAACACAAAAACACAACTTAAGCAAGAGCTGTTCCCAAATCCCTGCAACATCCTATAAACATTCCCTTGGCAAAAAGGTAAATTAAAACACAGATTCTTACAGGAGAGAGATTGCAGACAGAGAGAGGATCAGCATGGAGCTATTTCTTTTCCCAGCAGCTGTTTCTCTAGACCCCCAGCAGAAACTGAACTAAATCAAAACCCTGAACTGGAAGAACTGGCCACTCTCCTCTCATTGTGCAACAAAACTTAAAAACGTTTCAAGTAGATATTTCCAGACATATTGGAACCTCTGCCTTTATGACCTCTCCTGAAAAAAAGCCAAGGGTGAAATAACCTTCTTAAAGGAGCAGTACCATCACACCTCCCCCCCCCCCTTAAAAAAGAATGAACAATCAATATTCAAAGATGGCTTCATTTTAAAACACCTAAATCTTCCACTGTTCGTGCACATAACACATATATATTGCTTTGATTATAAACATGCAAACATGCACCACTACATTCTGTTTTAGTTTGTTTACTCCTGCGACCGAACACTTCTGTTTCTCATCCAAGTCTCAACGATGCATCGGCAATCACATTTTCTCTTCCTAACACATGCACAATTTTCAAATTGAATGACCATAACAAGCTCCAACTTAATAGTCTGGTATTTTTGTCCTTAAATTCTCCAAAAAGCTCATTGGGTTATGATCAGAATATATGATTGTCTCAGATACATGACTGGTTAACATAAACATTGAACTGTCAACACCAAGCTCAAAATCTCCTTCTCAACTGCTGAATATTTCTGCTGATGAATGTTGAGATTCCTGGAGAAATATCCGATAGGCCCTTCTATCTTCTCATTGTCTTCCCGTAATAACACATCACTGACATGCACATCACTCACACCAATAGCCACCTTGAATGGCCTTGCCTAATTAGGTGTGGCTAACATTGGGGCAGTGATTCACACAGCTGTCAAATGCCTTGTGTGACTAAGCATGACCAGGTTATCAAATAAACTACACAATTGGGTAATTCAGAAATGACCTTATTGGTTAGTCTTTGGAATGTGGCTATTGCATTTTTCATACTGAATGGCATGACTTTAAACTGTTACAGTCCATTCAGCATTACAAAAGCTGAAATTACCTTTGCTCTTTCAGACAAAGGTACCTGCCAGTACCTTCCAAGCAAATCCAACTTAGGAATGTAAGTTGTTTATCCCACATTTTCAGTACAGCCTTCCAAATGTGGAATCGGATGTGCATCAGTTTTTGTAACTGCATTGACTTTGCAATAGTCCACACATAACCATTGGGTACCATCTGGTTTTGGCACCATTACTATGGGTGGGCTCCAGTCACTGTAACTCACTTTGATGATGTTGTCTTGGAGAATGAGTTCAATCTCCATTTGAACCTTTGCCAACTTTAGAGGTTCATGCCTATAAAGATGTTGCTTAATCGGAACAGCATTTCTTGTATCTATAATTTGGTTGGTACCGCTCAGCTTATTGTCACATAACTTCACATGCGATAGCAAAAAACTCTTTCATTTTGATTTCCCTCTGATAGGTAACTCAATTATTTATCCCAATTTTTGACAACTTCCTCATTGTCGAATTTAATTTGAGGAATGTCCAATTAGAATCCTCTGACCCTGGTTCTTCACTCTGTATTGTAACCAATAACACAGTCTCCTTTTGCTTTCCTTCCCTGTCAAATTTGAGCATATTCACATGACACACTTGATAAGATTTCTTTCTGTCAGGAGTCCTTATCAAATAGTTCACCCCACTCAATCTCCTTTTGACTTGATGAGGTCCATTAAACCTTGTGTTTAAAAAGAACTAGAATTAATTAAGGAGAAATTGTTAAGTCAGAATGAAGCAGTCCTCTCACTTCATGCCCAAAAACGAATTCAAATGGACTGAATTTGATCGATTTATTTGGTGCATCCCTAATGGCAAAAAGTACAAATGGAATTCCTTTATCGTAATCATCTGGATAGTCTTGACTATAAGCTCTCAACACGGTCTTTAATGTCTGATGCCATCTTTCTAGCACTCCCTGTCATTCCTAGACCTGATGGTACAAAGAACACCGAACGGAGAATTCACCACAAAGGTTTACAGGAAAGCCACACACACAGACCAAGTCCTAAACTATGAAAGCAACCACGCCAACACACACAAACGAAGTTGCATCAAGACACTATTCAAAAGGGCCACAACACACTGCAGCACACCAGAACTACAAAAAGAGGAAGAGGAACACCTATACAAGGTATTCGCCAAAAACGGATACCCTCGCAATTTCATCAACAGATGCCTAAGAGAAAGACAACGGAACGAGGACATGCCGCAACCCAAAGGACTAGCCACACTACCATACATCAGGAGCATTTCAGAACTGACAGCCAGACTACTGCGACCACTAGGACTAATCACAGCACACAAACCAATAGCCACTCTCAGACAACAACTCACCAGAACGAAGGACCCGATACCCAACATGAGCAAAACCAATGTAGTGTACAAAATCCCATGCAAGGACTGCACAAAACACTACATAGGACAAACAGGAAGACAGCTAACGGTCCATATCCATGAACACCAACTAGCCACGAAACGACACGACCAGCTATCCTTAGTAGCCAGACACGCAGAAGACAAGCAACATGAATTCGACTGGGACAACACTACCATTATAAGGCAAGCCAAACAGAGAACAGCCAGGGAATTCCTAGAGGCATGGCACTCATCCACAGACTCTATCAACAAACACATCGACCTGGACCCAATATACCGGCCACTACAGCGGACAGCTGGAACTGACAACCGGAAGCGGCAGAGACAGGCCACTATAAATGCCGGAGGAAACATCACAGAAACGCTTCACAGGAGGCTCCCAAGCACTGAGGATGTCACCTAGACAGGGGACGAAACGTTTGCAAGACAAATTCCCAGCTCGGCGAACAGAACCACAACAGGTTTTAAAGGTGCAGGTTTATTACTGCCTGTGGTTTTCCAATTACCTGACAAGTATGAAATGTCTGGAAAAATTCAACTACATCCTTGTGCAGTCCAGACCAGTAAAAATGTTTTTGTATTTTAGCCTGTGTTATTCTCACCCCTAAATGACCCCCAAGTAGTAGCTCATGCGCCACTCACAACACCTCCTTTCTATAACCTACTGGCAATAAACTTGATGAACTTCAGCACATTTCTCATCTGCCTGAATTTACTATGGTCTCCATTTCCTCATTAAGACATCATTTTTAAGATAGTAGTACATGGGATACATTCAGATTCTTTTTCCATGCATGTCTTTTGATATAATTGCTTCAAATTTTTATCTTTCTGCTGTAACTCAGTTAATTTCTCTGAACTAAAGCTGTCTGCTTTGTCATCTATTTGCTCCTGTTTTGTCTCAACCATTCGATCAAACAGGGACTCTCATAATTCCACTTCATCTTTCTTATCAGTACTGTTTGATCTCCCTTGTATCAACGGTGACTTTGTGACCTCATTACTACGCAGTCAGTAAAAATCCCAGGTTCAGCTGCCTGACTTTCCACTGGCTTTTCAACCACAGTAGGCAGCATTCCTGCCTGTGAACCAGCTACATCATTAGCAAGGACAAGTTGTATTCCTGGAGCTGAGAGTTTGTCCAGTACTCCTACCATGACTTCTCTACTCTTCGAAGGTCACTCTAACCTCATTTGACATAATTGAGCACTTCTTGTCTCACTGTGAATTCCCATAACTAGCCCTTTTTTCTGGTAATAGTCCTTCACAGGTTGGACCTTTTATTCTTATTCTCTTTCCTCTGCCTTCAATTGTAATTGAAACCGTTTCATTTCTTTCTCTTTTTCTTTGCCTCTAACTCAAGCTGCTTCATTTTCAATTGAATTTTAGCAATCTCCAAAGATTCTGATGGCATTTCCAGCAAATTTAAATGCTGAGCTATTGCCGTAATTATTTCTCCTTTTCCTATGGACAAACGTAACTCCAACTGCCAATTCTAGCTCCTCCTTGTTCACTTTTGCAAAGATCCCAAAGATTGTTCTTTCACTCCCAGAAAAGCGTTGGTGACTGAAAGAGGCATCGCTACCCAAAGCACTGTTTTAACCAATCAAATCCAGCATCTGGAACAAAAGACACTTACACCTACCACTTGCTGGCTTTGAGTCCAGCAACTCTAATCCCAAATTGGAACTATAAAACAAATCCCGCACAGAGCCCTAATCTGTTATGGACCAGGCCAGAGCTCCTCAAAATATTTAAAGAAAGTAACCCAGACTGTAACTTTGCTCGTTGTTTTTAGCAGGTGTAAGATGGATATTACAGGAGAAATGCAGCAGCCACAACCACTCAGTTTTAAACAAAAGAGATTTTATTTTCACAAGAACAAAAGAAAACCAAATTTAGAATCATGCAACTATATGAAAACACATTTTGACACAAAAACGCAACTTAACCAAGAACTGTTCTAAATCCCTGCAACATCCAATTAACAGCCCCTTGGCAAAATGGTAAATTTAAACACAGGTTCTTACAGGAAAGAGATCGCAGAGAGAGAGAGAGAGAGAGAGAGAGTGGGGATCAGCATGGAGCTACTGCTTTTGTCACCAGTGATTTCTATAGCCTGCCCAGCTGAAACTAAGTCAAACTAAAATCCTGAACCTAGAGAATTGGCCACTCCCCTTTCATTGTACAACAAAACTTTAAAATATTTCGAGTAGATATTTCCAGACATATTGGGACCTCTGCCTTTACGACCCTTCCTGAAAAAAACCAAGGGCAAAATAACCTTCTTAAAGGAGCAGCATCATCTCACATGGCACTGGGAATACTCCAGTGATTAGTACCCTAGAAGGCCTTCTTTTTAAGCTTCTGCCTAACTTCCCATATTCACACTGCAGGACCTTGTCCCTTCTTCTACCTACGTCATTGGTCCCATTGTGTAAAAATGACCTCTGACTGCTCACATTCCCATTTGAGAATTAGCTGCAACTACACTGAGATGTCCTTGATCCTTGCACCAGGGAGGCGAAACATCATCCCTCTGTACTCTTGACTACGGAGTCCCTAATCACTGTTGGTCCCTTTGACCTTGCCAGACCCTGCTTTACTAGAGACAAAAAAGTGCAGATGCTGAAATCCAAGGTAGCTAAGCAGGAGGCTGGAAGTCTTCCAGTCATGGCCAAAGAGCTGGCTGCTGCATGCGTTCTCCTCTGACAGGCAAAATAGTATCCTTGTTGGAGAGGGAGAAAGCTGTAGGAGACTTGCTCACTACCAGGCTACTTCTCTTGGCGGTCATCCATCTACCTGACTGTGTGGTCACCTTCATGAAGTTACTATCTGTCACATGCTCTGCCTCCTATATGCTTCCAACTGCCACTCCAACCAATTCATGCAGTCTGACAATAGCTGCAGTCAGACACACTTCCTGCAGACATCATCAACCTGATGAAGTCCAATGAACAAGACTTCTTGCATGCCAAACAGCACAAACAGCAAGTGATAAACAGACCAAAGTGATCCCACAACCATCAGATCAGAGTTAAGCTCTGCAGTCCTGCCACATCTAGTCATGAAAGGTGATGAACTGGAGAAGGAGGCAACACAAATGTCCCCATCCTCAATGATGGAACAGCCCAGCACATCTATGCAAAAGATAATGCTGAAGCTTTCGCAGCAATCTTCAGCCAGGAGTGCCAACTGGGTGATCCTTCTTGGCCTTTTCCAGTGATCCCCACCATTACAGATGCTAATCTTCAGTAAATTAAATTTACCCTATACGACATAAAAAAATGATTGGAGAGAATGGATACTGCAAAGGTTACGGACCCTGACAACATTCTAGCAAGAGTACTGAAGATTTGTGCTCCAGAATGTGCTGCTCCCCTCGCCAAGTTGTTCTATTACAGTTATGACACTAATATACAACCAGCAATATGAAAAATTGCCCAGGTATATCCTGTACATAAAAAGCAGGACAAATCCAACCCAGCCAATTTCCAACCCATCAGTCTATGCTCGATCATGAGTAAAGTGATGGAAGGTGTCATTAACAGTGCTACCCAGCAGCACTGCTCAACAATAATCTGCTCAGTAACACTCATTTTGGGTTCTGCCAGGGCCATTCAGCTCCTGACTTCATTACAACCTTGGCTCAAACTTGGACAAAAGAGCTGAATTCCAGAGGGGAGAGGAGAGTGACAGCCCTTACATCAAAGAGCCCTTGCAAACTGGAATCAATGGGTACTGGGGGCAAACTCTCCAGTGATAAAAACCATACCTGGCACGCAGGAAGATGATTGTGGTTGATGGAGGTCAGTCATCTCAACTCCAGGACATCTCTGCAGGAATTCCTCAGGGTAGAGTCCTCGGCCTAACTATCTTCATTTGCTTCATCGATGACCCTCCTTCAATCATAAGGTTGGAAGTGAGGATGTTTGCTGATGATTGCACAATGTTCAGCACCATTAGTAACTCCTCAGAAACTGAAGCAGTCCATATCCAAATGCAACAAGATCCAGACTTGGGCTGACAAGCGACAAGTAACATTTGCATTACACAAATACCAGGCTTATGACCATTACCAATAAGAGACAACCTAACCACCACCTCTTGATGTTCACTGAATCCTGCACTATCAACACCCAGGGAGTTATCATTGAGTAGAAATTCAACTGAACTCACCACATAAATGCTGTGGCTACTCGAGAAGGTCAACCCCAAAGTGGGTCCACCATCTACAAGATGCAAGTCAGAAATCTGATGTAATACTCCCCACTTTCCTGGATGAGTGCAGCCCCAACAGCACTTAGGATGCTCTACATCATGCAGGCAAAGCAGCCAATTTGATTGGCACCATATCCACAAGCATCCACTCCCTCCACCACCAGCATTCAGTAGCAGCAATGTGTACTATCTACAAGATGCACTGCAGAAATTCACCAAAGATCCTCAGTAAGCACTGACCAAACCCATGACCACTTCCATCTAGAAGGACAAGGTCAGCAGATACATGGAAACACCACTACCTGCAAGTTCCCCTCTAAACCAATCATCATCCTGACTTGGAAATATATCACCATTCCTTCACTGTCTCTGAGTCAAAATCCTGAAATTCCTCCCTAATGGCATTGTGGGTCAACTCACAGCAGGTGGACTGTAGTGGTTCAAGAAGGCAGCTCACCACCACCTTCTCAAGGGCAACTAGGGACGTGCAATAAATAGTGGCCAGCCAGTGATGCATACATTCCACAAATGAATAAAAATAAAGTCACAGAGACACTTGACTGCTGTCTGATCTCCCATATCTGACAGGAAGAACATTCCACTCCACTGACTACCATCTCTGCTCCTTTAACAATTAGCAGACTTAAGCATTAAAGAAAGGTTTTACCTTCCCCTTACCTTATTACTGCTTGCCCACCTTATCTAAGCCTAGTATTCACCTCGGCTCGCTCTTAGATCTAAACAGCAGTATTTCAGCCACAAAGCAGCCCCTTGCAAAAGTGGCCAAAACAAGACTCAGCAATGCCTCCTTCCCTCAGACGTTGCTCAACTCTCAGTGTTTTCAGTCTCTGCATTTGTTCTCCATGCTGGGAGCTCTTCAGGCATCGTGCATAAATATTTAAAAAACACAATTTCAAGGTTAACATTGAGAGGACACAGTTTCACAGTTAATATTAAGAGATCACATGTGTGCTTTCCATGAGAGCAGGAAATTGTGAACCCAATAGCAGCTGGACGATCAGAGACCAGTAGGTCTTACACTGTAGTGCCATGGGGGAGGTAGTGCCAGTTGCTGAATGACATCCACTGAAGCAGCACAAGCTGAGGCTCAGAGCAGCAGAAATTTATATGTGGGATAGAGGTGCCCTAGGAGGAAGGTAAGGGCAAGGACAGGGGGGTAGCTGTCAGTAGACCCTAGTGCCCTTTAATGATCAGAAAATCTGCACATATGCTGATTTAATAGCAGCAGGGCTGGGATATGGCCCTTAAAGGTCACAATTAGCAACGTAGCTGAAAGGCCTTCTTGTCATAGACTTCATCAGGGTGGAAGTGGGAATATGATGTCATCCTGCCTGACGTAATGCCAACCACACCCTCATTGGCCCCAAACTCCAGACCGACTGTGACGCAGAACATAGAATTTTACCCAGGGGAGTTGAATGGGTTTTTCTAAGATGTGGAGCTGGCAATGTTGGACTGAGATGGATAAGGTCAAAAGTCACACAACAGCAGATGATAGTCCAGCAGGTTTATTTGAAATCTCAAGCTTTTGGAGTGACAAAGCAGCTCTCCAAAAACTTATGAATTTAAATCTGCACATATGCTGATTTAATAGCAGCAGAGCTGGGATATTGCCCTTAAAGGTCACAATTAGCAACGTAGCTGAAAGGCCTTCTTGGACCAGAACCTGGTGTTGTGTGTTTTTCTAAGATTACAAAGGGATCTTGATCAAATGGGTCAATGGGCTGAAAAATGGCAGATGGAATTCAATCTTGATAAATGCGAGGTTTTGCATTTGGTACAACAAAGACGGGTAGGGCTTGTACCTTTAATAGTAGGACCTTGGATATTGTTGTAGAACAGAAGGACCTAGGGATTCAGATGCATGATTCTTTGAAGTTTGCCTCACATACAGACAGGGAGAAAGTGAGGACTGCAGATGCTGGAGTACCAGAGTTGAAAAATGTGGTGCTGGAAAAACACAGCAGGCCAGGCAGCATCCGAGGAGCAGGAGAATCGATGTTTCGGGCATAAGCCCTTCTTCAGAGAGGAAACTGAGAGAAAAGTAGAGGGAAAAGATTGAGTAAAGACCTGAAGAAGGGCTTATGCCCGAAACGTCAATTCTTCTGCTCCTCGGATGCTGCCTGGCCTGCTGTGTTTTTCCAGCATCACATTTTTCAACTCACATACTGGATAGTTTTAAAGGCATTTGGCATGCTTGCTTTCATTGCTCAGTCCTTTGAGTATAGGAGTCGGGAAATAATGTTAGATTGTACAGGATATTTATAAGGCCTCTTCTGGAGTACTGTGTCCAGTCCTGAAGAAGGGTTACACCGGAAACGTTGACTTCTCCCCCTCCTGATGCTGCCTGACTTGCTTGTTCAGCCTCCAGCCTGTCTATTCCAGTTCTGTTCAACCAGTTAGAAGAAGAATAGTATTAAGGCTGAGAAGTTTCAGAAAAGATTTATCAGGGTGATACTGGGTATGAAAGATTTGAATTATAAAGAAAGGCTGGATAGACTGAGACTTTTTTTCACTGGAGCGCAGGAGGTTGAGAAGTGGCCTGAGAGAAGTTCATAAAATAAGGGAGGTATAGATAGATTTAATAGTAGCTGTCTTTTCTGTAGGGTGGAGGATTTCAAGACTAGGGAGCACATTCTTAAGATGAGAGGAGAGAGATCTAAAAACAACATGAGGTGCAGATCTTGTTATACAAAAAGGTAGTTCGCATTGTGGAATGAACTTCCTGAGAAAGAGGTGGATGTGGGTACATTTACAATGTTTAAAAGACATATGGATAAGTACGTTAATAGGAAAGGTTTGGAGGGATATGGGCGAGGAGCAGGCAGATGGGATTATGTTCGACTTGGACCAAAGGATCTGGTTTCTGTGCTATATGACTCTATGAGTGTATGTGTCCAATGTGTTTGCAGATACATGAGAACAGTTGTGCATATACTCAGTGCCTTGGATAACTTAAAATGTAAATGATAACACATGCAATGTTTTTTATTATTTGAAATAAAAGGTGGATGTTTATGATTGAACTGCAATGCTGTACTATGGTGCCTCCTAGATTGCCGTAATGATGTGACCTTTACTATGAGGCACTCACTGTAGACTCTAATGGTCTTACAAACAATTCAAACACGACAACGGTGCAATCCAGCCTGCTGTCCTGTGGGCTCATGAAGCAAGGGATGCAAGCTAATTATGGCTGAAATGTTGACAGATGTCTTCACTCAGAAGTTACTGAAACTTTGGAATATCTACTTCAGAGGGCCATAGCAATTCAGCCTTTGAGTATGTTCAAGATAAAAATCAATAGATTTTGAGATATTATAGACATCAAGCAACCTGGAGATAGTGTGAGAATATAGTATTGAGTTAAATGATTAGACATGATCTAGGATGGTGGAGCAGGCTGGGTGTCCTACTCTACCATGTTCCAACGAGACTTCGGATCATGTGGGTTGTTTTGTGTTTCAAGTACGATGTTCTCTCTTACCACCCCCTGTAAACAAAGGTGTTAATCTAAGACTGTTGCTGTTCAATCACAAGAGATCACAGACAGGAGACTTAAAGCCAAGAAAATGATTTAATCAACAGCTAAAGAAGAGCTGAATTTTTAGACTAAGCAAGAGGAGACTAAGGGAAATGGAGAGAGATGGTGAAGACTGAGAGAAGGGGAAACTCAATGCTGAGAAAGAGGAAAACCAAGGGCAATTGGGAAGCAAGAGATGGGATGTGGAGAAACTGAGAGAAAAGTAGAGGGAAAAGATTGAGTAAAGACAAAGAGTAACCAAAACCAAGAATCAGAAGGGTCTGATTTGGGGATCAGTTTTCAGTGAGAAGCCTAGAAGTGAAAGAAGCCAGGAATGAATGGAAACTCACCAAAATTTTACTGAGAGCAAATAGCAATTTGTTAGCAATCCAATTCATCTCCTAACCACCAGTAAAACAAGAAAAGGTGTATTTAGTAATAGGAGTAATGTACTGATTTCTGACTGTAGCTAATAGTAATCTGACAAATCACTGATTCATTCTGAAGTCATAGATGGATGCGATTGAATTACTAAGAAGCTATAAGATTGATCAAATAGTTTGATATATTGAGACAATGTCTTTCCCTCACTGTGCATTTGTGTGTGATATACAATAACTTCAACTCTAAATGTGAAAATTTAGACAGATGATTGATACTTGTTTCTGTCTCAACAGAGCGGCTTTTGGCAGCAGTTGAAGAGGGACGAACCAGGCGTAAGTTCCAATATGAGAAAAGATGAATTACACACTGATTACACCATCTCCTTCAGTTAAAGTTCACATTTTCACATGGCCTAATCTAATGACAAGTAATCAAAGCTATCTCCATTTTCTCTGTCAACAGGTAAGAGATTGAACGAAGCAGAAAAGCGGAGACAGGAAAGGTGGAAATTTGAAGGTGACGTTATGGAGGTTTATAAAATCACGACAGGCATGGATAGGGTAACCATCCAAAGTCTTTACCCTGGGCTGGAGAACCCAAAACTAGAGGGCATAGGTTTAGGGTGAGAGGGGAAAGATTTAAAAAGAACCTGAAGGATAACATTTTCACACAGAGAGTGGTGCATTATGGAATGAGCTGCCAGAGGAAATGGTGGAGGTGGGTACAATAGCAATGTTTAAAAGTCATTTGGATGGGTATGTGAATAGGAAGGGTTTAGAGGGATATCAGACAAATGTTGGCAAATGGGACTAGGTCAGTTTGGGATGTCTGGTTGGCATAGAAGAGTTGGACTGAAGGGTCTGTTTTCATGCTGTATGGCTTTATGTTTGTGAAAGTTATGTAACTAAGCCAGAGTCAAGTTAAAATGGCAAAGTGTTGTACCAGTGTGTTCGACGAAAAGTGTATTTTATACATATTTTTTGCATTTGAATTTCCGTGAAGGTGTTTGTCTTTTAAATGTCAGAAGGTTAATTTGGAACAGTAACCTAAATAACATTGACTCTAAGAAAGCATGTGACTGCAGTACAGTGCCAGGGAGCAGCCCTCTAGTGTTGCAATGTTTATCATGTTGTGTTTATGGCAGCCAGCGTAAATAGATTAAGGCAATCAGTTTTTACTTCAGAACAAACATTTCAAAGTTTTTGTTTAGAATAATTCATAGTACAATTTAGAATAGAATTATTTTTGTCCTACCTTGAGAGCCAAGGTTATTTCCTGTTCAGTTCAGGGATCTAATTTCATCAGCAGAAGTGGCTTCTAGTCTGTAAAACTTCTAACGAAGCTCAAACATGGATTTAGGAGGCTAAACAGAGTCTTGAAATATCCTTGTCCAGCAGGGTAAGGAGAATCAAAAGATTATTTATACATTTTTAGAAGCAAGAGGATACCTAGGGAAAGGGTAGGCCCACTCAAGGATTAAGGAGGAAGGTTGTATGTGGATCCAGAGGAAACGGGTGAGATCCTAAATGAGTACTTTACATCAGCATTCACCAAAGAGAGAGATATGAGGGATTTTGAGGTTAGGGAAAGTATGTGAATACTTTCAGGCAGGTCAACATAATGAAAAGGTAACTGTTGGTGTTTTGGAATGCATTAAGGTAGATAATTCCCCAGGCCAGATGGGATCTATCCCTGAATTCTGTGGGAAGTGTTATGGACCAGGCAGAGCCCCTCAAAACGTTCTAAGAAGGTAGACCAGACCCTAACTTTCCTAGTTGTTTTAAGCAGGTGTAAAATGTGTATTCCAGGAGTGATGCAGCTGCCCAACCACTCAGTTTTAAACAAAACAGAATTTATTTACAGACTACTGAATGAAGCACAAGCAAAAGAGAACCAAATTTAGAATAACTTCACCCATCTGAAAACCTAACTAACTCTATCGCAACTTAATGATGCTGTTCCATATACCTGCAACATCCCATAAACCCCCTTGGCAAAAAGGTATGGTAAATTCAAACACAGATTCTTACAGGAGAGAGATTGCAGAGAGAGAGGATCAGCACGGAGCTGCTTCTTTGGGTCCAGCAGCTTCTCAGGGTTCAGAGCTAAAGATTTGGCCAGCAAATTCAAACAGCCTGCTTGCTAAAACCATACTAAACCAAACCCTGAACTGGGAGAACTAATTATTCCCCTTTCATTGTCCAAGTGCATTTAAAAGAAACATAAAGTCTTTTCAAGTAGATTTTTCCAGACATTTTGGAACCTCCGCCATTTACAACCCCTTTTTGTAAAAAACAAGGACAACATAACATTGTTAAAGCAGCAGCATAATCACAGAAGCAAGGGAGGAAATAGTTGGGGCCTTAACAGACATCTTTGTATCCTCTTTGGCCTCACACAAGGTTCCAGAGGACTGGAGGATGGTCAATGCTAATCCTTTGTTAAAGAAGGGAAACAGAGATGATCAGGTAATTACAGGTCAGTGAGCCCGATGTCAATGGTAGGGGAAGCTGTTGGAGAAAATACAGAGAGACAAATTTTATTCACATTTATTAGTGACAGGTAACAAGGGTTGTATGGGGAAGGTCATGGGGAAGGTCATGTCTCACCAACTTGACTGAGTTTTTTGAAGTGGTGCCAAGATTGATTGATGAGGGCAGGGCAGTGGATGTTGTCTCCATGGACTTTAATAAGGTAATTGATCAAATACCTCTTAGCAGGCTGGTACAAAAGATGGAGTTTCATGGGATCTGGGGTGTGCTGGCTAGATAGATACAAACTAGCTTGGTCGTAGAAGACAGATATCAGTGGTGGAAAGGTGTTTTTTGGAATGGAGATCAGTAATTAGTGGTATTCTGCAGGAATCAGTACTGGGACCCTTGCTCTTTATAGTATATATAAATGATCTAGAGGAAAATGTAGATAGTCTGACTGGAAGTGTGTGGATGACACTAAAATTGGCAAAGTTGCACATAGTAAGGAGGACTGTCAAAGGTTACTGTGGGATGTAGATAGATTTCAGATTTGGGCACAGAAGTGGCAGATGGAGTTTATTCCAGACAAATGCAAGATGACGTATTTTGGAAGATCAAATTCAGGTTAAATTATACAATACGTGGCAGATCCCTTAGGAGCGTGGACATAGAGATGGATCTGGGTGTACAGGTGCACAGATTCCTGAAAGTGGCAATACAGGTGGGTAACGTGGTCAAGAAGGCATATAGCACACTTGCCTTTATCAGCCAGAGCATCAAATATTAAAGTTGGCAAGTTGTGTTATAGTTTTAGTTCGGCCATGTTTAGAATATTGCTTGCTGTTCTGGTTGTCACACAACCAGGAGGATGCAGATGCTTTGGAGACGGTGCCGAGAAGGTTTATCAGGATTAAATACAAAGTACTGGAAAAGCTCAGCTGATCTGGCAACATCTATGAAGAGAAATCAGAGTTAACATTTTGGGTCCAGTGACTCTTCCTCAGAGCTGATGATAATTAGGAAAATGTTGGTTTTTATGCAGAAAATAGAAGGGGAGAGAGTAAGGAGTAAATAATAGGTGGGGATGGAGCCCAAAGAGAGAGAAGAGCAGTTGGACAGACAATGGAATGGATAGCAATCTGACTAGGAGGGTGCTTAGCTGTTAATGGAAACCATTAATTGGCTGACAATAGGTTGGATCTAATTGCAGACAATACGATCACAAGGTCTGGTGTGTGGGGGTGGTAGCTGGGACATAGAAGAGTTCAAGCCCTAAAGTTATTGAACTCGGTAATGAGCCCTGGAGGCTGCTGGGTCCCAAAGCTGAAAATGAGATGCTGTTCTTCCAGCTAACGCTGAGCTTTGCTGGAGCACTGCAGCAAGCCTGAGACAGAGATTGGAACACCATAAGATGTAGAAACAGGAATTAGGCCATTCAGCCTCTCAAGTTTTTTCTAGCATTCGATCATGGTTGATAGGGTTCTCAACCCTATTCTCTCGCTTTTTCCTTGTAACCCATTGACAATCAAGAATCTATTTATCTCAGTCTTAAATATACTCAATGACCTGGCCTCCCCAACCTTCTGTGGCAATAAATTCCATAGATTCACCAGTCTCTAGCTGAAGATGTTTCTCCTTATTCTAAAGGGTCTTCCCTTTACTCTAAGGCTGTGCCCTTGGGTTCTTGTCTCTATTGCCAATGGAAACATCCTCCCAACATCTATTCTGTCCAGACCATTCAGTATTCTGTAAATTTCAATCAGATTCCCCCTCCCCCATCCTTTTAAACTCCATCGAGTATAGTTTCAGACTCCTCAAACGTTCCTCATATGCTAAGCCATCATTTTGGCCAGGGTCTGTTGAAGTGATAGGCAACTGGAAGTTCAGGGTCATTTTTACAGGGAGGATGTGGGTGTTCTGTGAAGTGGTCACCCAGTCTATGCCTTGTTTCTCTAATGTCGAGGAAACCATATTGTGACCAGTGAATGTAGCAGGCAAGATTGTGTGAGGTGCAGGTAAAGTGCTGCATCATCTGAAAGGCGTGTTTGGGACCTTAGATACTGAGGAGGGAGGAGGTAAATGGTCAGGTGTTACATCTTCAGTGGTTACAGGGCAAGACACCATAGGCATGTGGGACGTGTTAGGAGTGAAGGCAGAGTGGATCAGGGTGTTCCTGCAGGAGGAAGCCAGGAGAGGACTGGGGTATACATGTGCTGCATCTTGCCGGAGGTGGCGGAAATGGTGACTAATGATTTTCTGGTTGTGAATACTGTTAGGATGGTACATAAGGACAAGGGGATCCCTTTAGCAATCGCAGGAGGAAAGAGAAGGGGTGAGGGCAGAAGTGCAGGATTCTGGATTAGTGGTGCTGGAAGAGCACAGTAGTTCAGGCAGCATCCAAGTAGCTTCGGAATCGACGTTTCGGGCAAAAGCCCTTCATCAGGAATAAAGGCAGTGAGCCTGAAGCGTGGAGAGATAAGCTAGAGGAGGGTGGGGGTGGGGAGAAAGTAGCAGAGAGTACAATGGGTGAGTGGGGGAGGGGATGAAGGTGATAGGTCAGGGAGGAGAGGGTGGAGTGGATAGGTGGAAAAGAAGATAGACAGGTCGGACAAGTCAAGGAGACAGTTACTGAGCTGGAAGTTTAGAACTAGGGTGAGGTGGGGGAAGGGGAAATGAGGAAACTGTTGAAGTCCACATTGATGCCCTGGGGTTGAAGTGTTCCGAGGCGGAAGATGAGGCGTTCTTCCTCCAGGCATCTGGGTGGTGAGGGAGCGGCGGTGAAGGAGGCCCAGGACCTCCATGTCCTTGGCAGAGTGGTAGGGGGAGTTGAAATGTTGGGCCATGGGGCGGTGTGGTTGATTGGTGCGGGTGTCCTGGAGATGTTACCTAAAGTGCTCTGCTAGGAGGCGCCCAGTCTCCCCAATGTAGAGGAGACCACATCGGGAGCAACGGATACAATAAATGATATTGGTGGATGTGCAGGTAAAACTTTGATGGATGTGGAAGGCTCCTTTAGGGCCTTGGATAGAGGTGATGGAGGAGGTGTGGGCGCAGGTTTTACAGTTCCTGCGGTGTCAGGGGAAAGTGCCAGGATTGGAGGGTGGGTTGTTTGGGGACGTGGACCTGACCAGGTAGTCACAGAGGGAACGGTCTTAGCGGAAGGCGGAAAGTGGTGGGGATGGAAATATATCCCTGGTAGTGGGGTCTGTTTGGAGGTGGCGGAAATGTCGGCGGATGATTTGCTTTATGCGAAGGTTGGTAGGGTGGAAGGTGAGCACCAGGGGTGTTCTGTCCTTGTTACAGTTGGAGGGGTGGGGTCTGAGGGCGGAGGAGCGGGATGTAAATGAGATGCGTTGGAGGGCATCTTTAACCACGTGGGAAGGGAAATTGCGGTCTCTAAAGAAGGAGGCCATCTGGTGTGTTCTGCGGTGGAACTGGTCCTCCTGGGAGCAGATCCGGCAGAGGCGGAGGAATTGGGAATACGGGATGGCATTTTTGCAAGAGGTAGGGTGGGAAGAGGTGTAATTAAGGTACTGGTGCTCACCTTCCACCCTACCAACCTTCGCATAAACCATATCATCCACCAACATTTCCGCCACCTCCAACCAGACCCCACTACCAGGGATGTATTTCCCTCCCCACCCCTTTCCACCTTCCGCAAAGACCATTCCCTCTGTGACTACCTGGTCAGGTCCACGCCCCCAAACAACCCACCCTCCAATCCTGGCACTTTCCCCTGCCACCGCAGGAACTGTAAAACCTGCGCCCACACCTCCTCCCTCACCTCTATCCAAGGCCCTAAAGGAGCCTTCCACATCCATCAAAGTTTTACCTGCACATCCACTAATATCATTTATTGTATCCGTTGCTCCCGATGCGGTCTCCTCTACATTGGGGAGACTGGGCGCTTCCTAGCAGAGCGCTTTAGGGAACATCTCCGGGATACCCGCACCAATCAACCACACTGCCCCGTGGCCCAACATTTCAACTCCCCCTCCCACTCTGCCGAGGACATGGAGGTCCTGGGCCTCCTTCACCGCCGCTCCCTCACCACCCAGATGCCTGGAGGAAGAACGCCTCATCTTCTGCCTCGGAACACTTCAAACCCAGGGCATCAATGTGGACTTCAACAGTTTCCTCATTTCCCCTTCCCCCACCTCACCCTAGTTCTAAACTTCCAGCTCAGTAACTGTCCCCATAACTTGTCCGGACTTGTCCTACCTGCCTATCTTCTTTTCCACCTATCCACTCCACCCTCTCCTCCCTGACCTATCACCTTCATCCCCTCCCTCACTCACCCATTGTACTCTATGCTACTTTCTCTCCACCCCCACCCTCCTCTAGCTTATCTCTCCACGCTTCAGGCTCACTGCCTTTATTCCTGATGAAGGGCTTTTGCCTGAAACGTCGATTATGAAGCTACTTGGATGCTGCCTGAACTGCTGTGCTATTCCAGCATCACTAATCCAGAATCTGGTTTCCAGCATCTGCAGTCATTGTTTTTACCCAGATCTGCAGGAGATGGGTTGGACCCGGTTGAGGGCCCTGTCAACAAAGGTGCTGGGGAATCCTTAGTTGTGGAAGAAGGTGGACATTTCAGAGACTCCCTTGTCAAAGTTGACATCATCGGAACACATGATGAACCAGGAGAATGGAATAGAATCTTTACTGGAAGCAGGGTACAATGATATATAGTCCAGGTAACTGTGGGAGTCAGTAGGTTTGTAATGGATATTATTGGTCACTCTATCCCCAGAAATGGAAACAGAGAAGCTAAGACAGGGAACGGAGGAGTCAGAGATGGACCAGGTGAAAGTGAGAGCAGAGTGGCAATTGGTAGCAAAATCATAAACCTTTCTAATTCAGATGAGAGAGGGAAAAACAGCATCAATGATAACATTGATACATTGGAGAAAGAGTTGGTGAGTGGGTTGGGAATAAGACTGGAACAAGGAATGTTCCACATACCCCACAAAGAAACAGGAATAATGGGTCCATGCAGGTACCCATGGCCAGCCCTCACACCTGAGGAAAATAAGAGGAGTTAAAAGAGAAGTTGTTGAGGGTGAGGAGGAGCTCAGCCAAGTGGAGGAAGGTGTGGCGGGTGGGGATGGTTCAGGTGTTTGTTCCAGGAAGAAGTAGCGAGCCCTGAGACCATCCTGGTGGGAAGTGGACATGTAGAGGGATTGGTGGGAAATGGACGTTCAGAGGGATTGCATGTCCATGGTAAAGAGAAGTCAGCTGGAGCCTCCAAACTGGAAATTCCACAACTGGCATAAAGCATCAGAGGAATTGTGAAGTAAGTGGGCAGTGACCGGAACAGGGGAGAAAAGACTGAGGCAAGGGAGGGAGAGATGGGGGGCAGCAGCAGACAGAAATGATGGGTCTGCCCAGGCAGTCCTGTTTGTGGATTTTTGGAAGGAGGTAGAAGAGAGCCTTATGTGATAACTACAACATCACCAACCTTAGTGGCTTAATAATGTAGTCATGGTTGGATCTGAGTGCAAGGAGTGCAGTAGGTTCGAGGGAGACAGGTTGGATTAGCTGAAAAGTCAAAGAAATTGGGGCGACCAATAATCACATTGACAGTTCTCAATGAATAGACCAAGTGCAGATAAAAGGCCAGAGGAGGGGTCCAGGTGAGGGTAAGTATTGGAGCTGGGTAAAGGAGTCTGTGGGATAGGGAGAGGACTCTTATCCAAAGAAATGGGCATGGAGGCGCAGTCGATGCAGGAAGAGTTGGATGTCATGTCATGACTGAAATTCATTCAGGTAGGGATGCAGAGTGATAAAGCTGGGACCTTTGCTGAGTACAGAATGTTCAGCATCAGAGAGAGGAAGGTCATGAGGGATGGTGAATACCAGACAGGAAATGTGGGTGGGGAGGGGATGGAGTCAGAGGGAAAGAAATGGGAAGAAGGTTCTGGAGGGCTGTGGCTGTCTCTGAGTTGTTGCATTTTGTGTACCTTAATGCCTGAAAGGAAAAGAGAAAAAAATCTTGTTAATGCGATGAATGACCCCGAGGATGAAGTGGAACTACAAATTGGTGCAGCCCTGAGCCAGCGCGATGTGATGCTGTTGGAAAGAGAGGTCGAGTGTGTGCATGTGATGCCACATGGCACTGACTACGGATCTCAGGATGTGGTGAGAACAACTGTCTGTGGAGCATTGAACATCATGGAGACACCTGTGATCTTGGGTGGATTCAAAGCATGAGGGATAAAACATGAGTTGGGTGATTCTGAGCCAGAGGCGGTGACTGAGGAATGTGATGTGGCTGTGGAAATGAGCTTTAGCAAATACCTGATCAAATACCAGGAGTGACAAAGAAATTAATGTTGGTGGACAAGAAAAAAGATTGAAACAGAAATCCCATCAGAGAGAGGAGCTGAACCTTTTCAAGGTGGCTATGCCTAGGAGAAAGTGGCAGTGAGTTATATTTTACCAGGATGTTGTCTGGTCTGGAGGGTTTGAAGTATGAGGAGGGCTTGGGCATACATGGATTGTTTTTAGTAGAAAGACAGAGGTGGAGGGGTGAACTTACAGAAGTCTACACAATTATGAGAGGTATAGATATGGTGAATAGTCAGGCTTTTTCCCAAGTTGGAAAGGGCAACAACAAGAGGGCACAGGTTCAAGGTGAGAGGGGGAAAGGGGAGAGGAAAAGGAAAACGTTTTCACACAGAGGGTAGTGAATACCCAGAATGCACTGGCATTGGAGGTAGCGGAAGCATGCATTTTAACAATGTTTAAGGTATAAGTTGATGGACTCATAACAGGAAACAAACGGAGACACTGAAACCATAAATGGACAAGAAGTAGCAAGTCTAAATAGGAATTGGCACAGCCTGGTGAACTGAAGGGCCTATTCTTGTGCAATATTGTTCTTTGTGCTTTGTTCTTTGTTCAAACCAGGGTAGTTTGGATAGTAATTTGAACTGCAAAGGTTTAAATAGTGAAAGTAGCAAGGTCTGCCAAGTGGGACGCATAATATGAGATCCCTGACTGGGGCTGTTAATCTGGATAAAACAGGGGACCCTGGCTGACAGATATAAACAGGGGTGTCTGAGGTTCTGTTCACTCAAAGAGCTGGCTCTGTGGGAGCTGGATCAGTGTAAAGAACTCTCCGCATGTAAGTAAAGGATGACTTGGTGATGGGATACCGGCCTCTGTGGAGTCATTTCACTGGCAAACAAGAGAAAAGCACACACCTGAAGAAATTCGCTCACTATAATCATCTTTGAATTGGGCTAAACATTTCCTGCATCATGCCATTATATGGGAACTTTGGCTCATTCGATCCTGCTGTTGAAGACTGATTAATTGATTTATTGTTGTCCCATGTTCCGAGGTACGGTGAAACATGTTGTTCTGCATGCTATACAGGCAGATTATACCGTACAAAATGCATGAAGGTAGCAGTCACAGCCATCAATATCAGACTTTGGACACAGGAATGTTATTCCTGGCAAAGCTGAAAGAGATGTTCGTGATGGGAGGAACCAAAGGGCCGTTACAACCAGAACTGAAACTTTTTGGACCCATAGAGACTAGATCACAATAGAGAACGGCATATTATTAAGGGGAGCAACAGCGATTGACCTGAGCAAACGCCATCACCAGATACTGGTTGAACTCCATCAGGTACATCCAGAGTTTCAAAAATGAAGATGTTGGCAGGAAGTTATGTCTAGTGCCCAGGATTGCATGGAGATATAGCTGCATTGGTGGGGCAGTGCCCAATTTGCTAATGAGAATATAAATTACCTCCAGCAGACCTACTATATTTGTTGGAATAGCCAGGTATACCCTGGACTCTCTTACATTTCAGCTACATAGGTTCCTTGATGGGCTCAATGTTCTTAGTCATTGTGGACATCCACTCAAAACGGCTGGATATGCAGAGAATTTATTCGTCAAATATGGGGACAATGATAGAAAAGCTGTACGCATTTTTTACAAGACTCCCAGAAGTGTTGGCCACAGGTAATTGGCCATCGTTTACTAGCAGAGAATTTTGAGTATTTCCTCAAGTTGAATGGTATTCCTAATATAGGGAGAGCTCCACATTATACATTATCCAGTGGTCTGGCAGAAAGAGCAGTCCAAACTTTGAAAGCAGGTTTAAAGAAACAGGCTACCGCTTCTTGAGATACCAAACTGTCCTGATTCCTTTTTGATCATAGAAGCACCCCTCTTAGAACTACAGCAATAGCTCCAGCAGATATGCTAATGGGGAGAAATCTCTGCACCAGATTCAATCTGATTATCCTGGACCTGAGGGGAGGCTGAAATGACGTCAGGGACGCCAGCATGAATGCTAGACTCCTCTAAGCAAGTTTACTTCAGGGAACAAAGTTTGGTGTAGGAACCAAGGGAATGGCCCAGCAGGGGTAAGAGGCATGGTCAATATGAGGTCAAGTCCAGTAACATATAGAGTTCAAGTAGGTGCGACAAGCCTGAGCAAAAACATGGACCATATGAAAGCTGTAAACCCACAAACAATGTACGAGAAAAACAAACCCAATCTTTCTGACCGTTCTAGAATGTGTGGGTTCTTTTGCTCCATCAAGCGTTGAAGATACATCAGAATCAGAGATGGCCACCTTGATGCCTTTACCACCTGAAGAGGAGAATGAATTTCTTCTAAGACACTCTGGATGCAAGAGATGAGCTACTGTGTGTTAGATGCCTCCCTAATCTGAGGTAGAATTGGAGGAACCGGACCCAGTGCTAAAACTCCCCAGGAGACACAAAACTAAAACAAGCTGTCCATGTCCTCAGACTCTGGGGAGGGATGTAGTGATTGTAACGACATCAGCCAGTTGGACCTAATAGAATATCAGTTCCCTGATTGGGGCTGTTAATTCTGGTCCAGTCAGAGAGCCTGACTGACAGACATAAACTGGAGTGTGAGACTTTCTGTTTATTCAAGAGCTGGCTCTGAGAGAGCTGGGTCAGTGTCAAGGATTCTCCACGTACAAATAAAGAGTGATTTGGTGATGGGATACTAGGTATGTGGAGTTACTTTAGTTTAGATTACCAAAATAGTAAGACTATCATGCCAGTGGATCGGAAAGTTGTCTCTGTACCTCCAAAAAAAGAAACTGGAAAGCATTGGTTAAGTAAAGATTTAACAAGTTGCGAAAGGAGTGATATTTCACAGAGATTGAGACTCTAGCACGTGATGTTAAGACCTTTCTAACTGTCTGCTGTATAAAAATAACTTTGTTTATTTCTATTTTCTATAAATATAGGCTATGTTGTTAAGCTAGCCTCATGTCAGTATCTTTCAATGACTAACCACCACTTTAGCAAATTGATGAAAACCTATATGATCTGTCAAAGCAGCTTTCATTATGTATTTGTCCTGTACAGTATTGGCATAAGCTGGGTTATAACAAAGTGGAGGTCAGTATTAGAATTTAAGACTGATCAATTTCTCCTTGAAAGAAATTTGTACACCGATGTCCTGGACATGAACAAGAAATTGTGGTGGAGACATTCCCACCATGAATTAGACTTTCAAAATGGTCTTGAGTTTTGCTAAGAATTTTCTGGTAGTAACAGTGGAAAAAGACAAACTGAGAATGTTTGCAGATACATTGAACTTAGAAATAAAAATGCATTTTCAATTAATGGGAGAAAACCTTAAACTTGTTGTGTCACCTCTAGATTTTTTTCTTAATATCTATTCTCGGCACTAGCTAGAGCAGAGCTGGAAAACTGAACAGTTTTGAGCCATTATCTGAGTGAAGAAGGTATACTGACACCGGAGGCAGTCCACAATAGGTTCATTATGCTGATACCAGGAATGAAGGTACTGTCTTAAGAGGAGAGGTTGAGTAGATTAGACCTGCACTCAAGGGAATTTTGAAGAATAAAAGGCAACATGGAAACACGTATGATTCTTGGGGAACTTGAGAGGGTAGATGTGGAAAGGTTGCTTCCCCTTTTGGGAGTGTCTAGGACTAGAGGATATAATTTCAGAATAAGGAGTCACTCTTTTAAAGACAGAGATGAGGAGCAATTTCTTATCTGAGAGGGTAGTGAATCTATTGAATTTTTTACCAGAGAGAGCTGTCAAGGCTGGTCATTAAATATATTCAAGGCTGAAATAGACAGAATTTTAATCAGTAAGGGAATCAAGAAGCTTGGGAAAAGGCATGAAAGTGAAGTTGAGGATTATATCAGATCAGTCATAAGCTCCGTGAATGGTAGTATTGTCCTTATCAATGTCTTGTAGAGTTGTAACATGACATCCCAAGTCCTGTACTCAATGCTCTGACCGATGACAAGTGTGTCAAATGACTTCTTCACCACCCCGTCTGCCTGTGATACCACTTTGAAGGATCAATATATCTACACCCCTGGGTCTCTCAGTTCAACAACACTCTCCAGGGCCCTGCCATTAACTGTGCAAATCCAAAACTTGTATGTCCAATACAATATTTTGCATTTATCTGAATTAAACTCCGCCTGCAATTTCTCAGCCCAGTTGATCAAGGTCTTGTTGTATTAACTTTATTTTCTGTTGTGTATTAACAGAGAGTTTGCGTCAGATGCCTGAACCATGTAAGTATAGTGAAAGTATATGGACACTTTCATTCAGACGTGATAACAAAATTTGTGATTGAGATTTGGTGGAATTGGTAACAGACTCTCTTTCTTATTTAGCAGCTGAACCCAAGCCAAAACGAAAGATGAGACGTAAGACATCAATTAGCACAATAACAGTTTTAAGCCGATAACTTTAATCTCCACAATAATATTGTGTATGGGGCAAGGTTAACATTGGTCATAGTTGGGCCAGGACACATTTCATTTGTTCTCATCTCCTCTCGGATATCAAAAGAATATTGTCCAGGACACGACTGCAAGCAACATGGGAGAGAAAAATGATGGCACATATTAAATGCTAGTATGAATTTTCTTTTTTTTTAAATTCAGTGCTCAAATATTGGAAAAGTATTTGTTTTAAATTACTGTTTAACTGTGTGAAAATTGTAAGATCATGCAATGAAATCACCAGATATACATCCGTCTTGAATTGGCAGTCTTATCCCTGATTAAGATTTAATAACTTTGCTTGCATTTGGTCATTTAGTAGCAAAGAACTTGAGCATTGCTGTAAAAAGTCACATTTTGTCAAAGCTTTTCATCTGCCACTCAGTACAATTAACATGACATACCAATGTAAAGAGAAATAAAAGTACCTTTATTGATCAGAGTCAACCTGCCCAGTTAAAATGTAAACAAAGCTTGGTAGTTAACTGTCACTCATCATCTAACCAGTGAATTCTCCATGGAAGTTAATCTACCAATCAAACTGTATTTCTAACACATCAGCACTCTCCTCTCATTCAGTATGAATCCTGTCTCTCTTACATTAATACTTCTTGTGAATAGGCTTGATGAGTACAAAACAAGAAACCTCAACAAAATGAGTATTTGTCAGCAAATATATTTCGTTTTCTTCTAGTGATGCAGGCAACATTAGCAAAGCCCTACTTAATAGATAATTCATGGTTGCCCTGAGAAAGTAATTGTGAGCCTTCCTGCTGAACTACCAGAGTCCCTTTGGTGGCATTGCACAGTTGTGTTTGGAAGGGAATTCTGGTATGTTGACCCAATTGCAACAAAAGAATAGCAAACATTGTATTTCTAGGTGTTATGGACCAGGCTAGACTGCCTCAAAACATTTCAAGAAAGTAGCCCTAGACCTAACTATGCTAGTTGTTTTAAGTGTGTGTGATGTGAATGTTCCAGGAGGGATGCAGCTGATCAAATCACTTAGTTTTAAACAAAACAGAATTTATTTACAAGATTACAAAATGAAACACAAATAAAAGAGAACAGACTACAGAATAACTTAACATATCCTAAAACCCAACTGATCAACCCAACTTAATAATGCTGTTCCAAATAGCTGCAAAAATCCCCAAAAATACCCCTTGGCACAAAAAGTAAGATCAAACACAGGCCCTTACAGGAAAGAAGTCACAGAGAGAGGACGATCAGCCTGGATCTGCTTCTTTGGGTCCGGCAGCTTTTACAGCTGCCTGACTGCTTTCATGAATAGCCAGAACAAACCAGAGGAAAGCTGAGCTGGGAGAATCTGCCAGTCCCTTTTCATTGTACGTGTTTTTTAAAAATAAACCTGGAAGTCTTTTGCCTGAGGCAGTTTCCATTAGATATAATCAAACTGGCCCTAAAATCCATTGAAACCCAGACTGTCTTTTACGACCTCCCTGAAAAAGAACTAAGGGCAACATAACCTTGTTAAAGGAGCAGCATCATCGCACAGGTTTGCGTGTAGGAAAACTTGACAGTCCTTTTGAGTAGTCGTATTGATCCCAGGAGAGGAGTTCGCTGGCAAAATTACTTTGGTGAATAGCTGCAATGCACTCCGCAGGTTATAAGTACAGAGTAAATAGTCTGCTTTCTGTATTGCTCATATTGGCATTGTACCATATATATTGCCCATAGTTAAATGGATCAACAACTATATCCTTACTGGAGCAGTGTACATTTTTTTAGATTAGATTAGATTACTTTTTTTTAGATTAGATTACTTACAGTGTGGAAACAGGCCCTTTAGCCCAACAAATTCACACCGACCCTCTGAAGACCAACCCACCCAGACCCATTCCCTTACATTTACCCCTTCACCTAACACTACGGGCAATTTAGCATGGCCAGTTCACCTAACCTGCACATTTTCGGACTGTGGGAGGAAACCGGAGCACCCGGAGGAAACCCACGCAGACAGTGGGAGAATGTGCAAACTCCACACAGACAGTTGCCTGAGGCAGGTATTGAACCCTGGTCTCTGGCGCTGTGAGGCAGCGGATGACTGAAAAGAATGCTGATCAGAAAAAGAGTGTTGTATCGGAGTGCAGTCTGAGTGGGTTTGCAAGCTGGCTGTCCCACTTGGATAAAGCTATTCAAATCTGCTGAGCACTTGTATTGATGGAGGCGGCATTTCTACCATGAGACATAACATATAGGAGTAAAATTAAACCATTCAGCCCATCAAGTCTGCTCTGCCATTCAATCATGGCTAATATGTTTCTCAACCTCATTCTCCTGCATTCTCCCCATAACCCTTGACCCTCTTACTAATAAAGAACGTATCTACTTCTGTCTTAAATACACTTAATGACTCAACTTCCACAGACTTCTATGACAATGAATTCCACGTATTCACCACCCGCTGACTGGAGAAATTCTTCTCATCTCAGTTTTAAAGGATTATCCCTTTGTTCTGAGGCTGTCTCTCTTAATAACAGAAACATCTTGTCCGTATCCACTCTATCTAGCCTCTCAGTATTAGAGTCATAGAGTCCTAGAGCACGGAGATAGGTCCTTTGGCCCAAACTGATCCATGCCGAACAAAATGTCCGTCCATGCTAACCCCATTTCCGTACACTTTTGGCCCATATCCTTCTAATCCTTTCCTATTCATGTATTTGTCCAAATGCCTTTTAAATATTGTTCATGCATCAGCCTCAACCACTTCCGCTGGCAGCTCATTTCATATGTGTACCACCTTCTATGTAAAAAACGTTGCCCCTCAGGTTCCTTTTATTCTTTCCCCTCTCGCAATTAACTGATGCCCTCTCGTTCTTGGGGAAAAGACTGAGTGCACTCACCCTATCTATGCCTCTCATGATCTTATACACTTCGGTAAGATCCCTCCCAAACTCTAAAGGAAAAAGTACTAGCTTGTCCAACCTCTCCCTGTAACTCAGTCTCTTCAGTCCTGGCACCATTCTTGTAAATTTCTTTTGCACTCTTTCCAGTTTAATGATATCCTTCCTATATCAAGTTAACCAAAACTGAACACAATACTCCAAGTGTGGCCTCACCAACATCCTGTATAACTGCAACATAACTTCCCAACATTTGCACTCAATACCCTGACTGATGAAGGCCAGTGTGCCAAAAGCCATCTTCACTGCCCTGTCTACCTGTGATTCTGCTTTCAGAGAACTGTGAATCTGAAGTCCAAGGTCCCTCTATTCCACTACACTCCTTAAGGACCTACATTCTAGTGCTCTTGGTGGGGGGGGGGGGGGGGGGTTTAAAACTAACTCTGCAGGGGCATGGGAACCTAGACTGTAGCTTTAGGGTGCAGAACCTGGAGTGTAGGGTGTTTAGGAACATGGCATCAATCTCAAAGGAGGGTGCCTGTAAACAGGAAAGTGGCTTGTATACTGTGTGTATACTGCAATGCAAGAAGTATACGAAATAAGGTAGGTGAACTTGCAGCGTGGGTTGGTACCTGGGATTTCGATGTTGTGTCTATTATGGAGACATGGGTAGAACAGGGACAGGATTGGCTGTTGCAGGTTCCAGGGTTTAAATGTTTTAGTAGGGTCAGAGGTGGGGGCAAAAGAGGGGGAGGTGTGGCATTGCTTGTCAAAGATAGTATTACAGCGGTGGAAAGTATGATGGATGAAGACTCGCCATCTGAGGTAGTTTGGGCTGAGGTTAGGAATAGGAAAGGTGAAGTCACCCTGTTAGGAGTTTTCTACAGGCCTTCTAATAGTCCTAGAGATGTAGAAGAAAGGATTACAAGGATGATTCAGGAGAAGAGTGAAAGTAATAGGGTGATTGTTAAGGGGGACTTTAACTTTCCAGATATTGACTGGGAAAGCTATAGCTCAAGTTCGTTAGATGGGTCGGTGTTTGTCCAATGTGTGCAGGAGGGTTTCCTGACACAATATGTAGACAGGCCAACAAGAGGTGAGGCCCTACTGGATTTGGTTCTGGGTAACGAACCAGGCCAGGTGTTAGAATTGGAGGTAGGTGAGCACTTTGGGGACAGTGACCACAATTCGGTGACTTTTACTCTAGTGATGGAGAGGGATAAGTGTGCATTGCAGGGCAAGAGTTATAGCTGGGGGCAGGGAAATTATAATGCGGTGAGGCATGACTTAGGATGTGTGCCTTGGAAAAGTAGGCTTCAAGGCAAGGGCGCAATTGATTTGTGGAGCTTGTTCAAGGAGCAACTATTGAGTATCCTTGATAAGTATGTACCTGTCAGGCAGGGAGGAAAGGGTCATGTGAGGGAGCCGTGGTTTAATAAGGAATTGGAATCCCTTGGTAAAGGAAAGAGGGCGGCCTATGTAAAGATAAGGCATGAAGGTTCAATTGGGGCGATTGAGAGTTATAAGGTAGCCAGGAAGGATCTGAAGAGAGAGCTAAGAGCAGCAAGGAGGGGACATGAAAAGTCCTTAGTTGGTAGGATTAGGGAAAACACAAAGGCTTTCTATAGGTATGTCAGGAATAAAAGAATGACTAGGGTAGGAATAGGTCCAGTCAAGGATAGTAGTGGGAAGTTGCGTGTGGAGGATGAAGAGATTGCGGAGACACTGAATGAATACTTTTCGTCAGTATTCACTCAGGAACAGGACATTTGTAGCCGATGAGAATACTGAGTCACAATTAATTAGAATGGACGGCTTTGAGGTATGTAGGGAAGAGGTGTTGGAAATTCTGGAAAGGGTGAAAATAGATAAGTCCCCTGGGCCTGATGGCATTTATCTAGAGCACTAGAATGTAGGATTCACTGTGAAGCAAGGGAGGAGATTGCAGAGCCATTGGCTTTGATTTTTATGTCCTCGTTGTCTGCAGGAATAGTGCCAGAAGACTGGAGAATAGCAAATGTGGTTCCCTTGTTCAAGAAGGGGAGTAGGGATAACCCTAGTAACTATAGGCCGGTGAGCCTCACTTCTGTTGTGGGCAAAGTCTTAGAGAGAATTGTAAGCATCTGGATAGGAATAATGTGATCAAGGATAGTCAGCATGGTTTTGTGAGGGGCAGATTGTGCCTCACAAACCTTACTGAATTCTTTGAGAAGGTGACTAAGGAGGTGGACGAGGGTATATGGTGGTGTATATGGATTTTAGCAAGGCGTTCGATAAGGTACCCCATGGTAGGCTACTGCAAAAATTACGGAGGTATGGCATTGAGGGTGAGTTGGAGGTTTGGATTAGGAATTGGCTGGCTGGAAGAAGACAGAGGGTAGTAGTTGATGGTAAAGGTTCATCTTGGAGTGCAGTTACTAGCGGTGTTCTGCAAGGATCTGTTTTGGGACCATTGCTGTTTGTCATTTTTATAAATGACCTGGAGGAGGGGTTAGAAGGTTGGGTGAGCAAGTTTGCGGATGATACGAAAGTCGGTGTAGTTGTTGACAGTGAGGAAGGATGTGTCAGGTTACAGCGGGATATAGATAAGCTGCAGAGCTGGGCAGAAAGGTGGCAAATGGAGTTCAATGCGGGTAAGTGTGAGGTGATTCACTTTGGTATGAGTAACAAAAAGCTGGGGTACTGGGCTAATGGTCGGATACTTGGTAGTGTGGATGAGCAGAGGGATCTTGGTGTCCATGTACACAGATCTCTGAAAGTTGCCACCCAGGTAAATAGTGCAGTGACGAAGGCATATGGCATACTGGCTTTTATTGGGAGAGGAATTGAGATCCGGAGTCCTGAGGTCATGTTGCAGTTGTATAAGACTCTGGTGCGGCCTTATCTGGAGTATTGTGTGCAGTTTTGGTCACCATACAATGGGAAGGATGTGGAGGCACTGGAACGGGTGCAGAGGAGGTTTACCAGGATGTTGCCTGGTATGGTAGGAAGATCGTATGAGGAAAGGCTGAGGCACTTGGGGCTGTTTTCATTGGAGAAAAGAAGGTTTAGGGGTGATTTGATAGAGGTGTATAAGATGATTAGGGGTTTAGATAGGGTTGACCACGAGAGCCTTTTTCCACGTATGGAGTCAGCTATTACGAGGGGGCATAGCTTTAAATTAAGGGGTGGTAGGTATAAGACAGATGTTAGGGGTAGATTCTTTACTCAGTGAGTCGTGAGTTCATGGAATGCCCTGCCAGTAGCAGTGGTGGACTCTCCCTCTTTATGGGTATTTAAACGGGCATTGGATAGTCATATGGAGGATAGTGGGCTAGTGTAGGTTAGGTGGGCTTGGATCGGCGCAACATCGAGGGCTGAACTGCGCTGTATTGTTCTATGTTCTATTCACCATGAAACTCCTACCTTGATTTGACTTTCCAAAATGCAAGATTACCTCACACTTGTCTATATTAAACTCCACTTGCTGTTTCTTGGTCTGCTATTTTCTGGTCTGCCATTTTCAAGGTCCTCACTGTCCACGATCCCACCTATCTTAGTGTCATCAGCAAACTTACGAATCATGCCTGGTACATTCTCATCCCGAAGTAGCCAAAGTACAAAGGGATCTGGGAGTGCTAGTCGAGGATTCTCTAAAGGTCAACATGCAGGTTGAGTCTGTGATTAAGAAAGCGAGCGAATGCAATGTTGTCACTTATCTCAAGATGGTTGGAATATAAAAGCACTATTGTGCTATTGAGACTTTATAAAACTCTGGTTAGGCCCCATTTGGAGTACTGTGTCCAGTTTTGGTCCCCACACCTCAGGAAGGACATACTGGCACTGGAACGTGTCCAGCGGAGATTCACACGGATGATCCCTGGAATGGTAGGTCTAACATATGAGGAACGGTTGAGGATCCTGGGATTGTATTCATTGGAGTTTAGAAGATTAAGGGGAGACTTAATAGAGACGTACAAGATAATACATGGCTTGGAAAGGGTGGACGCTACGAAATTGTTTCCATCAGGTGAGGAGACTAGGACCCATGGACACAGCCTTAGAATTAGAGGGGGTAAATTCAGAACAGAAATGCGGAGACATTTCTTCAGCCAGAGAGTGGTGGGCCTGTGGAATTCATTGCCGCAGAGTGCAGTGAACGCCTGGACGCTAAATGTCTTCAAGGCAGAGATTGATAGATTCTTGTTGTCTCAGTGAATTAAGGGCTACGGGGAGAATGCGGGAAAGTGAAGTTGAAGTGCCCATCAGCAATGATTGAATGGCGGAGTGGACTCAATGGGCCGAGTGGCCTTACTTCCACTCCTATGTCTTATGGTCTTACGTCTTATGGTCATCCAAATCATTGATATAGATAACAAACAGTAATGGGCCCAGCGCCAACCTTTGAGGCACTCCATTAGACACTGGCCTCCATTCCGACAAGCATCCTTCACTATTACCCTCTGCTTCCTAGCTTCAAGTCAATTTTATATCCAATTTGCCAGCTTGCCCTGGATTCCATGCAAACTAACCTTCCAGAGCAGCCTACCCTGTACAACCTTGGTTCTGTGTAAGTTTCATTCAGATCCTACCCAACCTTCGAAACTCTAAGTACAGATCCAGAGTCCACAACTGCTCCTCATATGACAAGCCCTTCATTCCCGGGATCATTCTCATAAACCTCCTTTGGATCCCTTCAAGGCTAGAACATCCTGTCTTGGATCAGAGGGAGAATGTTGTGAAGCTTGAAAGGGTTCAGAAAAGATTTACAAGGATGTTGCCAGAGTTGGAGGATTTGAGCTATAGGGAGAGGCTGAACAGGCTGGGGCTGTTTTCCCTGGAGTATCGGAGGGTGAGGGGTTATCATATAGAAGTTTACAAAATTATGAAGGGCATGGATAGGGTAAATAGGCAAAGTCTTTTACCTATGGTTGGAGAGTCCAGAACTAGAGGGCATAGGTTTAAGGCGAGAGGGGAAAGATATAAAAGAGACCTAAGGGGCAACTGTTTCACACAGAGGGTGGTATGCATATGGAATGAGCTGCCAGGGCAAGTGGTGGAGACGGGTACAATTGCAACATTTAAGAGGCATCTGGATGGGTATATGAATAGGAAGGGTTTGGAGGGATATGGGCTGGGTGCTGGCATGTGGGACTAGATTGGGTTGGGATATCTGGTCGGCATGGATGGATTGGACCGAAGGGTCTGTTTCCATGTTGTACATCTCTATGACTCTATGACTCCAAGTGTGAGATATTTTGGAAAGTCAAATCAAGATAGGAGTTTCATGGTGAATGGTAGGCCTTAAGGAGTGTAGTGGAACAGAGGGATTTGGAGTTCAGGTTCACAGTTCTCTGAAAGTGGAATCACAGGTAGACAAGGGCAGTGAAGAAGGCTTTTGGCACACTGGCCTTCATCAGTCAGGGTATTGAGTATAGAAGTTGAGAAGTTATGTTGCAGTTATACAGGGCCCAAATCTGCTCACAATATTCCAAATGCAGTCTGACCAGAGCCTCAGCAGTACGTTTCTGGTCTAATGTTTCAGCCTTTTTGTAATGAATGCTAACATTGCTTTTGCTTTCCTAACTGCCAACTGAATGTTAACCTTAAGAGAATACTGATTTAGGACTCCCAGTCCCTTTTGTGCTTCAGATTTCCAAGTCTTACCCCATTTAGAAAACAGTCTATGCTTTTATTGTTCCTACCAAACTGCATGACCTCACATTCTCCCACACTGTATTCCATCTGCCACTTCTTTGCACACTCTCATAGCCTGACAGTCCTTCTGCATCCTTGGGGGGCATGTCAGCAGAATACAGGTGAGTGGCGCTGGTGGGGGCGGAAGTGGTGGTGACCACGGCAGTAGGGGTGGTGGAAGTCACTGAGCAAGTGGCATCAGCGATGATGTGAGGGGCGGAAGTGATATCACGTGTGATGTATGAGGAATTGTGAGGGGTGGAAGTAGTTATGGGAGTGGCATCCTCCCTGCCTCCTCAACATTATCTCACCTTCGCCAATCTTTTTGTCATCTGCCAATGTAGCAACAATACCTTCAGTTCTTTCATCCAGATCATTAATATATATCATAAATAGTTGTGATCCCAACACTGACCCCTGTGGAAGTCCACTAGTGTCCTGCTGCTATCCTGAAAAAGACACCTTCATTCCTGCTCTCTGCCTTCTCTGAGTCAGCCAATCCACTAACCATGTCAATACCTTCTTCCTAATACCATGGGCTTATTTAGCAGTCTCCTGAGCAGCACCTTATCCAAAACCTTCTAGAAGTTCAAATAGACCACATCCACTGGTTCTCCCTTGTCTAATTTACTCACTATCTCAAAGAATTCTTGATGAAGCTAAGTTGGCTGAGCCCTTTTTTACTACATATTTCCAAGTACTCCACAACCTTATCCTTAATAGTGGATTCTAAAATCTTATCAATGATGGAGGTTAGGCAAACCAGTCTAAAATTTCCAGTCTTCTGCCTCCCTCCCTTCTTAAATAAGGGTGTCACATTAGCCATTTTTCAGTCCTAGATCACTACCAAAAGCCTCTAAAATTGCCTCAGCTATCTCCTGCAGAACCCTTGGGTGTAGTGCACACTTACTCCAGCACCTTCTCCTTCATGATGGCCACTACACTCACTTTTGCCTCCTGACTTTCTTGAAGTTCTGGCATGCTACTTGAAATAACTCTTCAGAGGCTTGTATCCTTTTGCCAAGTCACCCTTTATTTACACACAGCAATTCATTAACACTGGTTCAGCTTCCTCAGAGTCAGCTCTTAGAGTGTCAGGCACTCTTCTTCATGGCTCATGCAGCCTGAACTGCTGTGCTCTTCCAGCACTACTAATCCAGTAGTTCATGGCTCCTATGGCTACCTGACTGGACCAATTAACAGCCCCAATCAAAGAATTCATTTTCTATGAGTTGGAGATGCCGGTGTTGGACTGGGGTGTACAAAGTTAAAGATCACACAACAACAGGTTTAATTGGAAGCACACTAGCTTTCGGAGCATCGCTCCTTCATCAGATGGTAGTGGAGGGCTCAATCCTAACACACAGAATTTACAGCAAAAATTTACACTGTGATGTAACTGAAATTATACATTGAAAAATTGATTGTCTGTTAAGCCTTACATCTGTTAGAATACCATGATAGTTTCACTTCTTTCATGTGTAAATCACAAAACCTTTTTTTTTAAAAGTTGCAATCTCGGGTTAGCTGTTAACAATGGTGATAGCTAGACAATATGTTGAAGGTGTTGGCCCCCTGTGTTCTCTGTCTATGCCATGATGCTTAGATTGATTCTAATCTAAACAGTGAGATAATGGAGTTTTACATGAATGCATGCAGTTTTTGAGCAAAAAGTACAATGTAACCTTGCAAGTACAAATTCACCCCACAAAATATATGTGTGCATGTGGGTCTTTGTCTGTCTGGGTTGGGGGTTGTGAGTGTGAGAAAGTGTATGTGTGTAGTGAGTGCAGAGTGTCTTAAGTCAGTGAAGCGGTGCATGTGTGAGTGTGGGAGTGCATGTGTCTGTAAGGGTGTGTGCAGGTGTCTGTGTGCACGTCTGTGTATATGTGTGTATGTGTGTATAAGAGTGCCTGTGTGTGTGTGAGAGTGTGTGTGTGTGTAGGAGTATCTGTGTGTGTGTATAGTGCAATGGTGATCACCTGTAATGTGACATGAACCCAAGGTCCCGGTTGAGGCCCTCCCTATGGATACCGAACTCTGTTATCTCACTTTTTAGATTAGAATCAATCTAAACATCATGGCATAGACAGAGAACACAGGGGGCCAACACCTTCAAAATATTGTCAAGCTATCACCCATTGTTACAGCTAACCTGAGAATGCAACTTCTTAAACAAAGGTTTTGTGATTTACACATGAAAGAAATGAAACTATCATGGTATTCTAACAGATGTAAGGCTTAACAGACAATCAATTTTTCAATGTATAATTTCAGTTACAACACACTAAATTTTTGCTATGAATTCTGTGTGTTAGGATTGAGTTCTCCACTATCAAATCCGAAAGCTCCGAAAGTTTATAGTCCAATTAAACCTGTTGGACTATAACCTGGTGTTGAGTGATTTTTAACAATGTTCTATAAGGTCCACCTGGCTGATCTTGTTACAACCCTCAAGCTGCTGGTGTCTTCCAATGTGAAGGCTAATGAAAAGAGCTATTCAGTTCCTCCACCATTTCTTTATTCTCCATTATTACTTCCCCAGACGAATTTTTCAGCAACCCAATGTCCATTTTTGCCTCTCTCATACCTTTTAGATATCTAAAAAAAAGCTATTGCAATTTTTTTTATATTACTAGTTAGCTTACTCCTTTATTTCATCTTCTTTATCCTATGGTCTGTTTCTGTCCTGCATGACTCTATGTCTCGAGTAACCCTCTGCTGGTTTTTAAAGGCTTCCCAATGCTTTGGTTTCCCACTAGTCCTAATCACACTGTAGGCTTTTTCTTTTACTCTTTTGCTGTCCCTGACTTCCTTTGTCAGCCAAGGTTGCCTTATCCTAACACCATTAGTGTTAGTAATATGACTTATTTTTTGATCTTGTGTATTTTAATTTGCACTTGCCTGCGTTAAATATCACCTGCTATTATTTTGTCCAAATCTCTATCGTTGAATTCCATTCTGTAGTTTCACTGTTTGTCCCAGTTAGGCCTTATCATTAAATTTGTCCACATTTGATTTGAGTTACTGAATCTATTTACGTGCAAACTGACAGATTGATTGAAAATGATGCAAATATTAAGAGAAGAATTTCATGTTAAGTGTGCACATAACTCTCCACATGATGATAGTCAGTAGCTTTGAAATAATAGCCATAAAGTGTCAAAGGACAAAATGGTTAATAATTGAGTATCTTGACTTAAAATTTTGTTTGGCTACCAAATATGCAGAGTAAATTAGCCTACTATTAAGAATGCTAAAACCTAGCTCTTGCTGGAATTGTTTAGTGGCTTGTATTATCTGATCAATTGTTAATCTTTGTTTCATTTCACAGCAACAGTTTGTAAGGATTACACAGATGAGCAGATGGCAAATTACTTTGTACCTAAAGGTCGTCCTCTTCGAGATAAACTTCCACCTCCAAAACCTTCACCAGTTAAGAGTAAGTATAAGAGATTCATAAAATCCTGATAACTTGGAAGCAGGCCATTCAATCCGTTGAGTCCACATTGACCTCCAAGGGCATCCCACCCACACACATCTCATTCCTGTAACCCTGCTTTCCTAATGGCTAATTCACCTAACCTGCACATCCCTGGACACTGGGCAATTTAGCATTGCCAATCCACCTAACCCACACATCTTTGGACTGTGGGAGGAAACATATGCAGACACAGGGAGAATGTACAAACTCCACACAGAATGGGGTAAAGCTCACATGCTGAATGTACCATCACTCATCATGTCCTCGGAAGATCTGAGACAAGAGCCAATCACTACCCTTGCAGGATATCATCTGATTTAAGTAAGGAAATCACCAGGTATTTGGTCTGGACAGAAGCAGAAAGCAGGAGCAGTTCCAAGACCAACTTGGATGTGGAAGCAGCTTCTGCTCAAAGTCGGAAGGGCTTCTGGCTGGTCATATGAGTTGAGTTAAGCAAGACCCACAACCCAATTCACACTAATCTCACCCCATGCAATTTTTAAGGATTTGGTGGTTCAATGTTAGCACTGTTGCCTCATAGCACCAGGGATATGAGTTCAATTCCAGCCTTGGGCTGTGTGGGGTTTGCATAACTTGAAAGAAACTTTCTCATAGAATTCCTACAGTATGGAAACAGGTCATTTTGCCCAACAAGTCCACACCGACCCTCAGAAGAGTAACCCATCCAAATCTATTCCCCTACCCTATTACTCTTCATTTATCCCTGACTATTGCACCTAACCTAAACATCCCTGAACACTATGGGCAATTTAGCGTGGTCAATTTACCTAACCTGCACTTCTTTGGATTGTGGGAAGAAACTGGAGCACCCAGACGAAACCCATGTGGAGACAGGGAGAACGTGCAAACTTCACACAGACTGTTGCCCGAGGCTGGAATCAAAGCTAGGTCCCTGGTGCTGTGAGGCAGCAGTGCTAACCACTGAGCCACTGTGCTGCCCCAAAGATTCTTAGGACTTGTTTAATTATCTCTTGTGTCCTTATGTACAATACCATGGTTGCTCAAGTGAGTATGTTGACCAGTCCCCATGATGATTAGACCTGCTGAGTTTCTCCAGCTATTTCTGTTTTTGTCTCATGGTGATAAGACCATTAGACATAGGAGCGGAAGTAAGGCCATTCGGCCCATCAAATCCACTCCGCCATTCAATCATGGCTTATGGGCATTTCAACTCCACTTACCTGCATTCTCCCCGTAGCCCTTAATTCCTTGTATAGACAGGTGGTGCACCAGCAGTATTGAGCTAGCATCCTATGACAAGCAAAGTCAAACCACAACACAAGTGATGAATTTAATTTACGCTGTAATTAGTACCACTGACCAGATGTATGACAGGAATGATTACACATGAACACATGACACATACCATGGTGATCAGCACTTCTTGATACCACGTGCGGTGGGAAATTGTTCACAACCTGCAAGTGCTCTCCCTAGTGTTATGGTACAAATAAAAACAACTTCTGATGAGTTGTAATCCATAAGCTGTGAAAGAAGAAAAACCTGTAAAGCTGCTAGATTGTGGTTAAGAAAAGTCCAATTGCTTCACCAATGTTCTCTAAGTAGGAAATTTGTTGTACCGTTTAGTCTGACCTAAGTTTGAGTGACTCGATTCCCTACATGGTTGATTCCTAATTGTCAAAGTAACCTAGCAAACTCTTCTAGGTATACTCTTTATACCATCTTTCACATTGTGCACAAGTATCATTGGATAATTAATATAGTTCTGTCATGCTACCTTTTTCCTGAGAATAAATTAAAAATTGTGACCTATGAAACCACCTGACCAGCTGTACAGCAAGGAGACCAGGTTGTCAAGGTTCTTATTGTGCCTCCACAAAGAGCTTCTCTATTGTGGAAAACAAGTTGTTTGCTTAGCTAGCCTCAGAAAAGTGCTAACATCAGGTTAGTGAGTAACAAAGGACAGTAGGATGGGTAGGGTTTGCAAATAGTGACCAGCGGGTATAGTGTTTCCTCTAGCATTTCCTTGCTATCCATTGATGGTTTCTTGCAATGGCCAGTACTTTTAAAATTGATGAGTGGGTGGTTCCTGTGTATCTCAAAGGGCACATTGTAAAACACAGACTTTGTGTTCCCTGCACGTCATATTCCCAATGATTGGAAATGAATGTAACAGCACAAGTAGAAGTGCAAACAATACAAATTTACAAGGCTGCCTTTGCTTGGGATCTGTAAAATGTAGCTGAAAAATGTGTTGCTGGAAAAGCGCAGCAGGTCAGGCAGCATCCAAGGAGCAGGAGAATCGATGTTTCAGGCATAAGCCCTTCTTCAGGAATGAGGAAGGTGTGCCAAGCAGGCTAAGATAAAAGGTAGGGAAGAGGGACTTGGGGGAGGGGCGTTGGGAATGCGATAGGTGGAAGGATGTTAAGGTGAGGGTGATAGGCCGGAGAGGGGGTGGGGCGGAGAGGTCGGGAAGAAGATTGCAGGTCAAGAAGGTGGTGCTGAGTCCGAGGGTTGGGACTGAGAAAAGGTGGGGGGAGGGGAAATGACGAAGCTGGAGAAATCTGCATTAATCCCTTGTGATTGGAGGGTTCCGAGGCGGAAGATGAGGTGCACTTCCTCCAGGCGTCGTGTTGCCATGGTCTGGCGATGGAGGAGGCCAAGGACCTGCATGTCCTTGGCTGAGTGGGAGGGGGAGTTAAAGTGTTCAGCTACGGGGTGGTTAGGTTGGTTGGTGCGGGTGTCCCAGAGGTGTTCTCTGAAACATTCCGCAAGTAGGTGGCCTGTCTCCCCAATATAGAGGAGGCCACATCGGGTGCAGTGGATGCAGTAAATGATGTGTGTGGAGGTGCAGGTGAATTTGTGATGGATATGGAAGGATCCCTTGGGGCCTTGGAGGGAAGTGAGGGGGGAGGTGTGGGCACAGTTTTGCATTTCTTGCAGTTGCAGGGGAAGGTGCTGGGAGTGGAGGTTGGGTTGGTGGGGGGTGTGGACCTGACGAGGGAGTTGCGGAAGGAGTGGTCTTTCCGGAACGCTGATAGGGGAGGGGAGGGAAATACATCCTTGGTGGTGGGTCTGTTTGGAGGTGGCGGAAATGACGAAGGAGTCCGTAACTGAGCAGTAACCTTGAGGAGTACAGGGGGCACAGGAGTTCACTTAAGCGGGGAATCAGGAGGGGGAAAAGGGATATGAGATAGCTGTGGCAGATAACATTAAGTAGAATCAAAAAGCTTCAACAAGTATATTTAAGCCAAAAGAGTAACAAGGGAGGGATTACGGCCACTTAAAGATGAATGAAGCCATTTATGTGTGAAACAACAGGAAATGGGTGACATACAAAATATTTACTGTGGAGAAAAACATGGAAGCTAGGGAAATAAATAGTGATGTTGTAAAAAGAGTCCACATTTCAGGAGTGATGGTGCTGGCAGTCTTAAAATGCATAACGCTAGGTAAACTTCCGGGCCCTAATAAAGTGTATCCCAGGACATTGTGGAAAGCTAGGGAAGAAATTATTGGGCCCCTAGCAGAAATATTTGTATTATCAATACCCGCAGGTCTGAGATGCCAGAAAACTAGAGGGTGGCTAATGTTATGCCATTATTTTACCATGGCTGCAAGGAAAAGCCAGGCAACTACAGACCGTTAGAGCCTGATGCCAATGGTGAGTAGGTTGTTGGACGGGATTCCAGTAGACAGGATCTACATGCATTTGGAAAGGCTAGGTCTGATCAGGGATAGTCGGTATGGTTTTGTGTATGGGAAAGCATGTCCCACAAACCTAATTGCATTTTTTGGAGAGGCGACCAAGAAAATAGATGAAGACAGAGTGGTAGATGTTGAGTCGAAAGTGTGGTGCTGGAAAAAAAAAAGCAGGTCAGGCAGCATCTGAGGAGCAGGAGAGTCGGCATTTTGGGCATAAGCTTTTCATTAGGAATATGGGGGTGGGGGGAAGGGGGCTGAGAGATAAATAGGGTGACGGTGCAGCTGAGGGTAAGGTAAGTGGGAAGGCGATAGGTGGGTGCAGGTGGAAGATGATTGTGATAGGTCAGTGGGGAGGGTAAAGCGGATTGGCTGGAAGGACATTCGACAGGTAGGACAGTTCAAGAAGGCAATGTCGAGTTGGAGGGTTGGATCTGGGATGAGGTGCGGGGGGGAGATTTGGAAATTAGTGAAGTTGATGTTGATGCCGTGTGGTTGGAGGGTCCCAAGGCAGACGAAGAGTCATTCTTCCTCCAGTTGGCAGGTGGCTTTGATTTGGCAGTGGAGGAGACCCAGAATTTGCATGTCCTTAGAGGAGTGGGAGGGGCAGTTAAATGTTCAGTCAGAGGGTGGTAGGGTTGTTTAGTGAATATACCCCAGAAATGTTCCTTGAAACACTCTGTGAGTTGGCATTCAGTATCCTCATTGTAGAGGAGATGACATCAAGAGCAATAGATGCAGTAAATGAGGTGGGAAGATGTGCAGGAAAATCTCTACCGGATATGATACGATCCTTTGGGGCCATGGGGGGAGGTAAGGGGGGGAAGTGTGGCCACAGGTTTTGCACCTCAGGGGAAGGTACCAGATGTAGAGAGTGGATTGATGGGGAATGTGGACCTCATAAGGGAGTCACAGAGGAAATGGATAGGGGTGGAGAGGGAAATATACCTATCATAATCGTGGCCTACCTGCATCTACCTATTGCTTTCCCATCTACCTTTGCCCCAGTCCAACCCCCATTCCCCGATTTATCTCTCAGCCCCTTCCCGATACACATTCCTGATTAAGAGCTTATGTCCAAAATGTCAACTCTCCTGCTTCTCAGATGTTGCCTGACCTGCTGTGCTTTTCCAGCACCACCCTTTTCGACTCTGACTCTCCAGCATTTGCAGTTCTCACTTTCTCCTAGAGTGGTAGATGTAGTATACACGGAATTTAGTGAAATGTTTGACAAGTTCTGCACGGTACACTAGTTAGTAAGGTTTGATCACATGGGATGCAGGGAGAACTGGACAACTGGATACAGGATTGGCTTGATGGTGGTAGAGGATTATGGTTCAGAGTGGTGGCCTGTGACCAGCAGTACGCCGCAAGGATTAGTGTTCAGTCCACTTTTGTTTATCATTTATATAAATAATTTGGATGAAAATGCAGCAAGACATGGTTATTAAGTTGTAGATTAATTGGTGGTTTGGCGGAAAATGAAGAAGGTTATTTGAGAGTACAATGGCAACTTGATCAACAGGGCCAGTGGGCTGTGGAATGGCAAATGGCATTTAATTTAGACAAATATGAGATGTTGCATTTTGATAAGACAAAGTATGGCAGGGCTTACAAAGTTAATGGTTGGGCCCTGGAGAATGTTCTGAAACAAAGAAATCTAGTGGGGGCCAGGTAAATATTTTCTAGAAAGCGGCATCACAGTTAGACAGGGTGGTGAAGAAGGCACTTGGCAGGCTTGCCTTTGTCAGTCAGAGTACTGAGTGCAGGAGTTAAGATGTCATTGTTACCGTTGTACAAGACATTGGTAAGGCCACATTCAGAGAGCTACAAACAATTGTATTTGCCCTTATTTAGGAAGGATGTCATGAAACTGGAAAGAGTGTAAAAATGTTTGACAGGGATGTTACTGAGACTGGAGGGTTGAGCTATAAGGAGATGCTGGATAGGCTGGGACTTTCTTCTCTGGAGCATAAGAGGCTAAGCTGTGAGCTTATGGGGGTTTCTAAAATAATGAGGAGCGTGGATAAAGTGAACATCCAAGGTGTTTTCCCCAGGGCAGGGGAGTCCTAAACAAGAGGGCATAGGTTTAAAGTGAGAGGGGAAAGATTTAAATGGACCTGAGGGGGCAACCTTTCATTTAGAAAATGGCTCATACAAGAATGAGCTCCCAGAGGAAGTGGTAGAGATAAAAAAAATGCATTTGCTGCAATCCAAGGTCGACGAGCAGGAGGCTGGAAGAACACAGCAAGCCAGGCAGTGTCAGGAGGTGGAGAAGTCAATGTTTTGGGTGTAACCCTTCTCCAGGACCCTTCAGGAAGTGGTAGAAGTGAGTACAATTGCAACATTTAAAAGGCATTTGGACATAGCAAAGGTATAGAGGGATTGGGTGATATGCAGGCAAATGGGACTAGTTCAGCTTAAAAAAACCAGGTCAGCATGGATGAGTTGGGTTGAAAGGTCTGTTTCCAGCCTGTATGACTCTCTGAACTGACCTCAGTATAGTGAATAGCATTGCTTGTTTTCAAAGTGCAGTTAGAAGTGGAGTGAAAGAACTAGACACTTGTTCAAATTTGGTAAAAACAGTGACTGCAGATGCTGGAAAGCAAATACTGGATTAGTGGTGCTGGAAGAGCACAGCAGTTCAGGCAGCATCCAATGAGCAGCGAAATCGACGTTTCGGGCAAAAGCCCTTCATCAGGGCTTTTGCCCAAAACATTGATTTCGCTGCTCGTTGGATGCTGCCTGAACTGCTGTGCTCTTCCAGCACCACTAATCCAGTACTTGTTCAAATTTAACTTTCCTCATGAACTTTTTGTTCATGATCCAACTCGATCAAAAATAAAACAACATGGGCATGATTTTAAATTGATAAACTTCAAAATATGGTACTCAATGTGGATAATTGGCCAGAACTTCCATAAATGTATTGCAGTGGGAAGCTCAACAACTGACTCAATCTGACTGTGGGCAAAGTTGCTCTTCGGACTACTAAATTGGAGGCAGGAACAGGTCATCGGGCAAAGCTTGACTGCCTGCAACAGAATGAATTGGACACATTATTTTGCAGGAATTTAGTCCTTAGCCCTGGGATTAAATACATATCAACAGCTTTTCCAAAAATGCCAAGCAAATATTGTTTTCCTACACCCTACTCCTTGAGAGGTTCCTTGTTCATTGGCTCATTTGACTAACCTGATATCAGGTGGAGATAGAACTGTTGAAAGCTCTCCCATGACTACATCACTTGATTGTCCATAAGGAAAATTACACTCTGAAATTCATTGCATTTTCTTTTGTTCATCACTGACTGAGCCAGTATTTATTGTTCATCCCTAATTAAGAGTCAACCACATTGCTGAAGATCTGGAATCGCATGTGATATAGATTAGATTACTTACAGTGTGGAAACAGGCCCTTCGGCCCAACAAGTCCACACTGACCTGCCAAAGCACACCCACCCGGACCCATTCCCCTACATATACCCCTGTACCTAATACTACGGGCAATTTAGCATGGCCAATTCACCTAACCTACACATCTTTGGACTGTGGGAGGAAACCGGAGCACCCGGAGGAAACCCACGCAGACACGGGGAGAATGTGCAAACTCCACACAGACAGTCACCTGAGGCGGGAATTGAACCCAGGTCTCTGGCGCTGTGAGACAGCAGTGCTAACCACTGTGCCACCGTGCCGCCCGTAGGCCAGATCAAGTCAGGATGGCAATAGTGAACCAGATGGGCTTTTTCAACAATGGTTAAATTAGGCTTACTTTCAATTCCAGATTTTATTGAATGCAGGCATCACTATGTGCTTTATCCCAAGAACGTTAGCCTCAGGCTGCCAGATTACTAATTTGTTGACATTACTACTATACCATTGCCTCTCTTCTGGTGCAAAAGTTCATTTGTTAAAAAAAATATATATATGTAAATGATAAAAAAAATCTATCATAAATATCTACCTTGAATTTCTTTAAAATAAGTGTTAAAATATTCCAATGTAGTTAGAATCCAACCCAGGTGCATTTTGTTCAGCTCCAATTAAAACTGCTTGCAAGTTCTTCACGAAAAGGATAAGTGATTTTAATTGACAGTTTGCCTTACATTGGAGAGATTGACAGAATTGTTGTGATGCAGAAGGAGGCCTTTCAGCCTGTCATATCTGTACAGGCCCTCTGAGCATTTAGACTCAGCCCTCTTGAATGCCTCAATTGAACTTGCTTTCACCACTCTTGCAGGTAGTGCATTCCATCCCCTGTAACTCGCTGTGTGAGAAAAATGAGTTCTCAGCTTGCATTTGCTCACTTAAGTATTCTCAGTTCTTTTACAAGCAGGAACAGTTTCTTTCTATCTCGTTCCAGACTCCTCATGATTTTGGAAACTTCTTTCAAAACTTCCCTCAACCTTCTCCTTTCCAAGGAAATCAATCCCAACTTCCCCTCATAATTGAACTTTCTGTCCTTGGAATCATTCTCATAAACCACTTCTGCACTCTATCTCATGCATTCACATCTTTCCTAAGTCTGCCATTTGCCTGCAATAGTTTTGGTCCACATATTGAGCAAAGGTTTAAAACTCCAAGCACACACTGAAGCAGGCGGCCAATGGGGGTCAGCAATTAGGTCTCGAATGAGTTATTAATGGGACACTAAATAAAGACCTGAGGCAAAATATATAGAAGGGCATTTATTATAGTTAGACATATACTGGCCGATGGTTGTGTATGTCTTGGCATGGCAAGTGTATTTCTAAATACTACTTAAATATGGTGAGGCTTTCTCTCAGTGGGCTGGAGTGGTAGTCCTGATGATGGGCTCCTGCCCAAAACGTCGGTTTCCTGCTCCTTGGATGCTGCCTTGCTTGCTGTGATTTTCCAGCACCACTCTAATCTTGATTCTAATCTCCAGCACCTGCAGTACCCACCTCTGCTTGGCAGTCTTTCAGTAACCTGGTATAGCCTCAGTGTGGACCTGCGGCTTGGAGATGATTCCAGAGTAGTCTCCTAGCTACACAAGCCTCGAGGTGAAGCTTGGCACAGACTAGAGACTAGGTGGAATTGGGTTGGAAAGACTGTTATTCTGAACTTTTTATTTCTTTGTTTTTCTAATTTATTCTTAAGATCTGTAATGCTGGACATTTTATTTCTCTATTTTTCTAATGGTTTTCCCCCCAAGAGTTTGTATTTAAGAATCTGTACCTAGATACCTTTATATTTAAGATGGCACCGTAAGTGACAACTTGTAAACTTTTCACTGTACTCATTGGAGTATATGCGACAATAAAGCTAATTAATTTCTAATTCAAACTCTGGTGCCAGAGGAGACTCACGCAAAATTTAAACACCGTTGCAGATCAGTTAAGTTGAACAGGGAGAAAATGACAACTGAAGATCAGAGAAGAAAAGTGTGATGCCGTAAAAGCACAGCAGATCAGGCAGCATCCAAAGAACATGAGAATCAATGTTTTGGGCATAGGGTCTTCATCAAGAATGAGGGGTTCATTCCTCATTCCACATGAAGAGCTTATGCTCAAAACGTCGACTCTCTCCTGCACTTCGGTTGCTGTATGACTGGCTGTGCTTTTACGGCATCACACTTTTCGACAGTTATGTTGAACAGTCTATTTAAAAGCTATAAATTCTAATTGATGTCACGGTGCTTTCACTGATGACTTGTTGATCATCAAATATTGAAGACTCTCTTATTTACAGTTTTGTTTTATCTAAGCATGTTTCACTTCTTTTGTTAACAGAAAAAGAAGACGATCAGCTCTATGATCCCTTTCCCCCAGCACGGTCACCACCAACACCCAAACCCTGGCCAAGTGTATGGTCATACAGGGATACTCCAATGCCTATCGTATTACCAATACCAGAGGGGCTGCCAACACCGCTGCAACCCAGGAGTAAGCTCCAAAATTGCAACATTTATTTATTGGCAGGATATTTCAGCAATAAATTAGTGAGTTGATGTGGTGAGTAACTGAATTTCTACATCTGATACAGAGGAGAGTAGGACATTCCCATCACACCCCAACCACTTATACAAGAACACAGGTGGTAAAATGGAAAATATATTACATCAATCCTGCTGTGCCATTGAACATGATCATGGCTGAAAGCTCCACTTTCCCACATGTTGAATTTACAGTGAGATGCATTTCTATGAAGCAAGGAAATCCTTCCTTAAGTATGGAAAGCTGGGCTAGTCTCTCAAAGCCCTATATAATTTAAGCAAGAATAATTTTATCCTTGCATCACAGGTCCTCATATCATGCCATTTACCTTGCTAATTATGAGCTGTAGTTGCATGCTAACATTCTGGCTTCCTTTGATGATCATGCCTAAGTCTCCAAAACCATCATTAAGTGTTCACATTCAGGATGGAAGTAGCAATACAGCAGATGCACATTTTCAAGTGCAGGGTCAGACAGTGGATGTTGTCTACGTTGACTTTACTAAAAAAATTGGCAAGGTCCCTTGTAGGCTTGTCTGGAAGTGTATCCATGTTGAGTTGGTAAGTTGAATACAAAATGAATTGGTCATGGAAGTCACATGGTAGTTGTGGAAGAGTGTTTTTCTGGCTGGAGGTCTGTGACCAGTGGTGTTCCACAAGGATCAATGCAATGACCTCTGCTATTTGATTTGGATAAAAATATAAGTGGTCTGAACAGTATTTTTGTAGAAGTAAAATTGGTAGAATTGTGAATAAGAAGTTTGTCAAAGGATAAAGTAGGATATAGACCCATTATAAAGTTAAGTGGAGAAATGGCAGATTGAGTTAAATCCAGACAAGTTGAGGTGATGCATTTTTGGAGGTCAAATGCAAGAGAAAAGTATACAGTAAATGGCAGGACCCTTAGGACAAAGGGACGGACAAAGGGATCTCAGAATGTGAGTTCACAGTTCCTTGAAAGTGGCAACAGAAGTGGACAAGGTGGTAAACATGACATTTGGCATCCTTGCCTGCATCATTTAGGGTTTTGAGTAGAAAAGTTAGCAAGTTATGCTGCAGTTGTGTAAAATTTTAGTTAGGCCACATTTGGAGTATTGTGTGCAGTTCTGGTCACCACACTGGTCACCATCTGTATGCATTTGTATGTTATGATCTGCCTGTACTGCTCGCAAAGCAAAACTTTTCACTGTACTTAGGCACATTTGACACCATTAAATCAAATCATTTCAAAATATGAAGTATGTGGAGGCTTCAGACAAAGTGCAAAATATGTTTACTATGATATTCCTGGATTGTAGTGTATTAGCTGTAATGAGAGATTTGACAAACTTGTCCTGTTTTCTCTAAAGCACCAGAGACCGAGAGATGGCCTGATAGAGGTGTATAGAAGTATGAGAGGCATGGTTAGGGTGGATAATCTGAGTCTTTTTTCCAAGGTGGAAATGTCAAATACTAAGGAACAAATGTTTAAGGGAGGGGAAAAGTATAAAGGAGATGTACAAAGCAGATGTTTTACAGAGAGAGTGATAGGCACCTTGAATGTGCTGCCAGGGGATGTGATAGAAGCAGAAATGACAGCAATGTTTAAGAGGCAATGAACAGGCAGGGAATAGAGGGATTTGGGCCATGTTTGGCAGATGGGATTAGTTCAGAATGGCATCATGGTCAGCACAGACATGGTGGGCTGAAGACCTGTGAAGATGAGTGTTTGCTTTTACAGTGCATCGAGAGACAAAATGAAAGAATAGTGCAGGTTTTCTCAGAACTTCATAAATGAGGTTTAGCAATTTTTTTTACTAAGTAGACGTGAGTTAACTGTCTTGAAAGAAAATCATCATTTTAAACTCATCCACTTGACATATAATATCACCAAATTGGATCAGCTATATGTTTCAAACTGTAACAGCAATTCGATCATGTTAGTTTCCTTCTAGAATAATCTAAATCCACATAGTAGATTTCCTTTTCCAGGTTCCATCAGTTTAATAGCTTTTGTATAACTGTGTATCCATTTTTGTGTAACATTGAAATACCTGTGGGTTATCCTATTCTAAATAGTTTTTTTTTGATGTTCCAGTGAGTTGAGTGTTTCTGTTCTCTTATGCAGAATACAGAAAGCCAATAAAAAGGGCAGTGCCAAGACCAGTGAGAAGTAAGTTTCAAACTGCATTCTTTAATGGCAGGATACAGGAACAGCCATTCCAAAGTGTAGTGTTTAAAGATGTTGTAAGTAGCGATAAGATCTACATGTACCATAGATGGAAGAAAGCAGAAGACACTCTCTCTCCTATCTGTGCCCATCCCTATCATTTTGGTAGGTGCAAGGTGGTGACGTTTACATTAAGGTACAGATTTTCAAGAACATCTTTCTAAAGTGACCACTTAGAATTGACATGACCTTATCCTGACCTCAGATCTGCAGATAAAATGCATGCATGGCACAGTGGCTCAGTGGCTAGTACTGCTGCCTCACAGCATTCAGGACCCAGTGTGGACTTTTTACATTCTCCTCCCATCGGCATGGGTTTCCTCTGGGTTCTCCAGATTCCACCCACAGTAAATGCAAGTTAGGTGGATTGGCCATGCTAAATTGACCATCGTGTCTAGGGATGTGCAGGCTAGGTAGATTAGCCATGGGAAATGCAGCATTACAGGGATGGGGTAGGGGCCTCTGTTAGGGGGCTAGGACTGGGCCTGAATGGGATGTTCGTAGGAGTGGACTCAAGGGCCGAATGGCCTTTTTCCATACTGTAGGGATTCTGTGAAAGAAATGAACATGTTTATTTAGAAATGCATTATTTGACCTGAAGGTCACCACTCCTCATATGAGGAGAGAGATCAAGAAGGAGAATCCTTCATTGTAACCTCAGCCAGTGTGAGAATTAAACCCAAAATGTTGGCACAACTCTGCATTGCAAACCAGCAATTCAGCCAACTGAACTATAGCTTACTTCCTCTGTGTACCTTTATGGCAAATACATCTGACTTAAGTAGGGACAACATAATATTGGCTCTTTCGTATAATTATACTGGAATATTAGCCCTTTATAACTGCAGTAAGATATCCATGGTTTGAAATGAATTTTAGTTTTTACTATGTTGACAACTTAATTAGCCAACAAAAAAGGGCATTATTTTTAACATGACCTACCTGGCAAAATACCACCGGGATTGGATCAAATGCCTGTTTCAAAGTATGACAGAATCTGATCACGGCAGTTTCCTGATAAACAGATTGGGGTGATCTTGAGATATAGAGTCAGAGAGATGTACAGCACGGAAACAGACCCTTTAGTCCAACTTGTCCATGCTGACCAGAAATCTTAACCTAATCTAGTCCCAATTGCCAGCACTTGGCCCATATCCCTTTATTCCAGATGAAGGACTTTTGCCAAAACTTTGATTTTCCTGCTCCTCGGATGCTGCTTGACCTGCTGTGCTTTTCCAGCAACACATTCTTGACTCTAATCTCCAGCATCTGCAGTACTCACTTTCGCCATATCCCTCCAAACCCTTCCTATTCATAAACCCATCCTGTTGCCTATTAAATGTATAATTTTGCCAGCCTCCATCACTTCCTCTGGCAGCTCATTCCATACACACACCACCCACTGCATTAAAAAGTTGCCCCTTAGGTCCCTTTTAAACGTTTCCCTTCTCACCTTAAATCCATCGACTCCCCCACACCAAGGAAAAGACCTTGTCTATTTATCCTATCCATACCCATCATGATTTTATAAACTTCTCAAGTGAACATTAACAATTGGTGTTGCGTCAGCTCAGATAATGTATTGAAGGTGTGAGCTCCCCTGTGTGAGACTGTTTGTGACTCAATGTTTAGACTGATTCTAATATAAAAAATGGATTTACAGAATCTTTTATGGATTCATGCAGTTTTTGAGCAAAGTAAAATGTAACTCTGCAAGTAAAAATTCACCCCACAAATTTATATGTGTATGTGTGCATGTGGGTGTGTGTGTGTGGTTGGGGAGGAGGGTTTATAAGTGTCTGTGAGAGGGTGCATGTGTGAGTGTGGGAATGTATGTGTGAGCGAATGAGAGAGGGTCTGCATCAGTGCGTGTCTGTAGGAGTGTCTGTGTGTGTGTGTGTGTGTGTGTGTGTGTGTGTAGGAGTGTCTGTGTGTGTGTGTGTGTGTGTGTAGGAGTGTCTGTGTGTGTGTGTGTGTCTGCTCCCCACGTCATCGCTGATGTCACACGCTCAGTGACTTCCACCCCCCCACCCCACTGCCGTGTTCGCCACCACTTCCGCCCCCACCAACGCACTCACCTGCATACTACCGACATGCCCGCCACAGATCCCACTGTCACCAGCCCTGCTCCCCAAAAACCTGAGGGGAACACCACCCCTGCTTCTGACTCCACCCCCTTTCTGCCTAACACCACGTCCCGGTAGATGGTGGGATCACTGTGTAGTTTTATCAGTGACTCCTCGCCAGGGGTCCAGAAGTAGAAAATGTCATCAATGTACCTGATGTATAGTGTTGGTTAGAGGTCCTGCGTAGAGAAGAACTCTTGTTCGAACCAGTGCATGAAAATGTCGTCATATTGGTGTGCAAATTTGGTCCCCATGGCTGTTCCGTGGGTCTGGATGAAGAACTGGTTGTTGAAGATGAAGACGTTGTGATCGAGGATAATGCACATGAGTTGTAGGACGGTGCATGGAGATTGGCAGTTATTGGTGTTGAGTACTGATCTAAATCTATATTGTAAGTTTTCTTTGCCTGGTTCATCTGCCAGGTTCATATGTAATGTTCTGAGGAAGGGTCATTGGACTCAAAATGTTAACACTACTTTCTCTCCACATTGGTTAGATCTGCTGAGTTTCTCCAATAATTCCTGTTTTCATTTTAAATCTTCAACATGCAATGTTCTTTGTTTAATTTTAAATTCATGTATAAGTTACTGTATCTGTGCTTTCACTGGGGGCTTGGCAGTTAGTGCTACTGGATTAGATTTCTTTTGATGTTCTTGTTTTGGCTTAAATGTATTCCTGTTAAATTAACAGCACCAAAGAAACCACCAGGATTATTGTCACATCCATTGCCAGAACCACTGCCGTGCCCAATGAATGCCCAACGTAAGTACTCAAACAGTAGGCATTTTTAGTTACTACAATATTAAAAGAATCATTTGAAATATAGAAAGTAAGAACAGTTGAGCCTGTTCCATCTTTCACTATGATCATAGCTCATCCTCTGTTTCAATGCCGTAGTCCCCCTTTTGTCCCTTACACTTTGTTGCTTTTAGAATCTAATAATTTATCTATCTCTCCATTCAATATATTCAGTGACTTGGCCTTTCTAAACGTATATGGTACAGAATTCCACAAGTTGGGACAGGAGGGTGTGGCTGTGTGTGAGGCAGGTAGAGGGATCCAGGAGGGAGAGTTGCAAGAGTCTCAGCCCTTTTCTTTGTCCAGTAGCATCAAGAGTTTTACTCCCTGTGTGGATGGGAATGAGCACTGCAGAGAGAATGAGCTGATTGACTGCAGCACTGTGGTGCAGGGAGCCATTCAAAGGTGGGGAGAGAAGAGAAATGTTATTGTAATTGGGGATAGTATAGTTCAGGGCATAGACACTGTTCTCTGCGACTAGGATTAAGAGTCCCAAATGTTGTGTTGCCTGCTCTGTACTCGGGTTCAGGATATCTCATCTGGGCTGCAGAGGAACTTGGAGTGGGAGGGTAACAATCCAGTTGTTGTGGTCCACATAGATACCAATAGCAGAGATAAACCTAGGGCAAACCTTCTGCTAAGGGAGTATGAAAGGCTAGGAACTAAATTAAAAAGTAGAACCAAAAAAGTAATAACTCTGGATTACTACCTGATCCACAAGCTAATTGTCACAGGGTCAATAAGGTTGAACAGATAAATGTGTGGATTAAAGACTGGTGTGGGAGGAATGGTTTAGAAGTCATGGGATATTGGTACTAGTACTGGGGAAGAAAGGACCTCGTCTGATGGTCTTTACCTGAACTGTGCTGAGACCAGAATCCTAGAAAATCGCATAACAAGAACTGTAGACAGGGCTTTAAACAAAAGGTGGGCGGGGGGATGGATGCTTCATTTCTAGGGGAAATTAGAAAACATAAATTAGGGGAGGAGGTAAGAGTGCAGGTTAGCAATGTGGTGGATGGATACCAGACAATAAAGGTGAGGGACAGAACAGGTGCATGTCTTTATGCACCAAGGAATTATAAAAGAGTAGGGAAATTTAGCAGTAGAACAAATTTAAAAGCTTTATATCTAGATGCACAAAGCGTTGTAAAAACAAAAGCAATTAACGAATTAATGATGCAGATAAAAACAGTATGGTATTATTTGATAGCAATTACTGGGATATGGCTACAAGGAGATCAGGTCTGGGAATTGAATATCCAAGGATACTCAGCATTTCGGAAAGATTGGCTGAAAGGAAAAGGAGGTGGTGGAGCTTTGCTGGTAAAGGAAAAGATCAATGTTGTAATGAGAAATTTCATAAGCACGGGAGATCAAGATGTGGAATTAGTCTAGGTAGAAATAAAAAATAGCAAAGGGAAGAAGTACTTGGTAGGAGTAATCTATAGGTCCCTAAACAGTAGTTCTGCAGTGGGGCACAATATAAACCAGGAAGTATTAGAGGCTTGCAAGAAAAGTACAGCAATAATCATGGGTTATTTAACACCCACATAGATTGGAAGGATCAAATTGACAAGGGTAACCTGGAAGATTAGAGTGGTACTGGAAAAGTACAGTGGGGTCAGGCAGCATCCAAGGAGCAGGAAAATCAATGTTTCCGGCAGGAGCTCTTCATCAGCCCTTCATCATCATTCGGGGCTCCTGCCCGAAACGTCAATTTTCCTGCTTCTCAGATGCTGCCTGACCTGCTGTGCTTTTCCAGCACCACTCTAATCTTGACTGTAATCTCCAGCATATACAGTACTCACTTCCGCCAAGGTTAGCCTGGAAGCAGAGTTCATTGAATGTATTAGAGATCGTTTCCCAACCAGGGAGCAGGCTACTCTGGATTTGGTATTGTGTCAAGGGGAGAGATTAATTGATGACATCATAGTTAAGGATCCCTTAGGGAGTTGTGACAATAGTATGATAGAATTCAACATTCAGTTTAGGGTTGAGAAAGTGGAGTCCCACGGTGTTGTTCTGGAATTAAACAAAGAAAATTACATAGGCATGAGAACAGATTTGGTCCGAGTAGATTGGACATGATGCCTAAAAGGTAAGACAGCGGATGAGCAGTAGCTGATGTTTAAGGAGTTACTCAATTCCTCACAACTAAAATATATCTCACTGAGAAAAAAGATGGTAAGGGGAAAAGGTTAAAAAAAACCCATGGCTAAACAGTGAGATCAAGGACAATATAAAGTCAAAAACTAAGGTATACAGATTGCAAAAGCCAGTGGCAGGCTGGAAGATTGGGAAACTTTCAAACATAAACAAAGGGATCCTAAAAAATTAATCAAATGAGCTAAGGTAAATTTCAAAAGAAAACTAACTCAAAATATCAAAAAGGACAGCAAAAGCTTCTATAGGTATATAAAAGGTAAGAGAGTCACCAAGGTGACTGTTGATCCCTTAGAAGATGAAATCAGAGAGTTAATAGTGGGGAACACTGAGATGGCAGAGATGCTGAATCAACACTTTGCCTCAGTTTTCACGGTGGAGGACAATAGTACTATTCCACTTGGAACAGGCAGGTCAGAGGCAATAGGAAGGGTAGGACTTAGAACAATCAACATCAAGGGGGAAAAGATACTCAGCAAACTATTAGAATCGAGGACAGACAAGTCCTCCAGGTCTGATGGCCTACATCCTAGGGTATTAAAGGAAGTAGCAGTGGAGATAGTAGATCCATTGGTTACAATATTCCAAACTTTCCTTGGAAAAGTGCTAATGTAACACCCTTATTCAAACAGGGACAGAGGCAAAATGTGGGAAATTACAGACCAGTTAGTTTTACATCTGTTGTTGGGAAAGTGTTAGAATCAATTATCAAGGAAGCAATATCAGTCCATTTAAAATGTTAAATCGCTATCCGTCAAAGTCAGCATGGTTTTATGAAGGTCAAATCATATTTGACTACATCTTCAAAGATGTAACAAGCAAAATGGATAATGGGGATCCTGTAGGTGTAGTATATCTGAACTTCCAGAAGGCATTTGATAAAATGCTGCACAAAAGGTTAATTTAAAAAGTTGGATCATATGGGATTGGGGTAATTTATTAGCCTGGATAGGTGACTGGCTGATGGACAGAAGACAGAGAGCCAGGATGATTTTTTTTTTCTGGATGGCAAGTTGTAACCAGTGGGGTGCCACAGGGTTTGGCCCTTGGGCCCCAGCTATTTATTATCTACATTAACAACTTGGATACAGGGATAGAAGGCTTTACAGCGAAACTTGGGAACAACACAAAAATAGGTGGAATGGTAAATTGCAATGAGGAAATAAGAATCTTAAAATTGATATAGATAAGTTAGGTGAATGAGCCAAAATATAGCAGATGGAGTTTAATGTGGATAAGCGTGAAGTCATGCATTTTGGTCAGAAAAGTGGGAAGGTGGCCTATTAGCTAAATGGGGAGAGTCTTCGGTGTGCTCTGGTCCAAAGGAATCTGGGGATCCTCATTCATGAGTCACAGAAAACTAGCATGCAGGTACAGCAGATAATAAAGGGAGTGAATGGAATGTTAGCTTTTCTAGCTGAAGGAATAAGATATAAAGGTAAGGAAGTATTCTTGATGAAGGGCTTTTGCCCGAAACGTCGATTTTACTGCTCCTCGGATGCTGCCTGAACTGCTGTGCTTTTCCAGCACCATTCTAATCTAAACTCTGATTTCCTGCATTTGCAGTCATTTTTTTACCTATAAAGGTAAGGAAGTATTGTTCAACTATACAAGGCATTGGTGAGACCACATCTGGAGTATTGTGCACAGGTTTGGGTCCCTTATTTGAGGAAAGATGTAGTGGCATTGGAGCAGTTCAAAGGAGGTTCACTAGATTGATCCCAGGGATGAGGGGTTTGTCGTATGAACAGAGATTGAACAATTAAGTCTATACTATCTGGAATTTAGAAGAATGAAGGGAGATTGAATTGAAGTATTCAAGATAAAAGGTGTGGATAAAATAGACATGGAGTAGTGCTTCTTCTTGGGGGGTATTCTGGAGGTGAGAAGTCAGAGTCTCAAGAGAAGGGATAGCAAATTTTAAACAGAGTTGAGGAGAAACTACTTCTCCCATAGGGTTGTAAATCTGTAGAATTCACACCCCAAAATGTGGTGGATGCTAGGATAGAGAGTAAATTTAAGGAGGCATTAGAGAGATTTTTAATTGGTAATGGGTTGCAGGGCTATGGGGAGAAGGCAGGAAAATAGTGGTGAGGAGCACATCAGCCATGATTGGATGGTGGAACAGACTTGATGCGCTGAATGGCCTAATTCTGCTCTATGAACTTATGAACCTCATTAGCCTTTGAATTAATGATTTTTTTTCTCATCTCAGTCCTAAATGGTCTACCCTATACTGAGACTATCACTGGCTCTAGACTCTCCAACTAGCAGAAAATATGCTCCATGTATCTCATCTGTTCAGCCCTGTTAGGAGTTTATACATTTCAATCAAATCTCCTCTCTTCTATCTTGTGAATACAGGCTAAGTTGAACCAAACTCTCCTCATAGTCTTGCCAAATGACTGGGCTGTTCTTCCATTCAAGAGAAGACTGGTGGTGGTGGTTCAACCTGAGAATCAGTATGTCTCACATTGAGAAGGAGGGTGTTTCATGGTAACTTCAGCCAGATGCTGGAATTAAACCCACATTGCTAGTTTTACTCTGTATTGCAAACCAGCCATCCAGCCAACTGAGTTATAGCACCTCCTCTGTGTAGTCTCTGTCACAAGTTTATCCTTACTTAGGTGGGAAGAATAAAACAAGCACATAACATGTACCCTATTTTTGTTATTATATTGCAGTAATGGCTGTGTTTCCTATCTATTAATCAATACATAATCCATGCCATGCCATTTTGCCCACTAACCTCATATGACAGACATTATCAAAAGCCTTCTGAAACTCCAAATACATCAAAGTTACTAGTTCTCATTATTCTACTGATTGCCTCCTCAAAAAACTCCAGTAGATTTGTCAAGCATGGTGTGCATTTCATAAATCCATGCTGACTATGTGCAATTCTGTTCATTCTTTCCAAATGTTCTATTGTCACATTTCATAATAATAAACTCTCACACTATTTCCCCTTACTGATGTTAGGCTAACAGGGATAGAATTTTCTGTTTTTCCTCTCCCTCCATTGTTAAATAGTGGCATTAAATTTTTCACTGTCCAATCAGTAGGAACTACTCCAGAGTCAGTAGAATTTTGTAGAATGGCCACCAATGCATCCAATATTTTCACAGTCACTACCATCAGTGCACTAGCATAAATTATCAGGCCCTGTGGATTTGTCAGCACATACACTAATAATTATTCCTATCAACTTTATTCTCTTTTTGTCTAGCCCTTTGGTTCCCTAACATTTATGCAAGCTATTTGTGCTCACTTGTATGAGAACAGAACTAAATTATGTGTTCAATTCTTAAGCCATTTATTTGTTCCTCATTATAATTTCCCTGGCTTTTTTCGCATACTTGTAGAAGCTTTTACAGTTATTTTCCTATTTTCTTTCAATTTTACTCTCATACTCTATTTTCCCTCTCTTAGAATCATAGAGTTGTACATCACGGAAATAGACCCTTTGGTCCAACCCGCCCATGCCGACCAGATATCCCAACCCAATCTAGTCCCATCTGCCAGCACCTGGCTCATATCCCTCCAAACCCTTCCTATTCATATACCCATCCAAGTGCCTCTTAAATGTTGCAATTGTACCAGCCTCCACCACATCCTCTGGCAGCTCATTCCATACCCGTACCACCCTCTGTGTGCAAAGGTTGCCCCTTAGGTTTCTTTTATATCTTTCCCCTCTCACCCTAAACCTATGCCCTCTAGTTCTGGACTCCCCGACCCCAGGGAAAATACTTTGCCTATTTACCCTATCCATGCCCTTCATTATTTTGTAAATCACTATAAGGTCACCCCTCAGCCTCCGACGCTCCAAGGAAAAAAGCCCCAGCCTGTTCAGTCTTTCCCTATAGCTCAAATCCTCCAACCCTGGCAACATCCTTGTCAATCAAGGTTTTTGACCCCTTTTGCAGAATTCTAAAATGGTCTCAGGTTTCAGCCTTGCTGCTTTCTCCGGCAATTTTATATCCTTTTTAGATCCAATATTGTCCCAAATTCCTTCTGTAAGCTACGCTTGAGCCACCTTTCTTTTTTTTTTGCTGAGGATTTTATTTTTGCTGTGTAGAAACATTTTCTCTAACTCAAGTACCTAACAGAGGTATTTGAGAGCAAAATGCACAGATCACTAAAGGAAACACAGTTAACAATGCAATGAGAAAAGGATAAACAGTGCACAGGTATTTATTTTGGGAGGGATAGAACTGAACAGTTAAAAAAAAGAACGAATTATGCTGAACGTGTATCTTATCTTGGCTATAGTATACCTAAATAACTATGCCAAAATCTGGTAGAAGATAGAGACATTAGAGTGGGTGCAAAAGCAATTTGGAAGGTTGGCACCAGATACATGATACATACATATACATACATACATACATACATACCAGATACATACATATGCCAGGAGGGACTGGTTTGGGATGGCATGGTGGCTCAGTGGTTAGCCCTGTAAGGCTGCAGTGCTAGTGACCCTGGTTCAATTCCAGCTTTGGGCAATTGTCTGTGTGGAGTTTGCACATTCTCCCTGTGCCTGCGTGGGTTTCCTCCCACAGTCCAAAGATGTGCAGGTCAGGTGAATTGGCCATGCTAAATTGCCCATAGTGTTAGGTGCATTAGTCAGAGGGAAATGGGGCTGGGTGGGTTACTCTTCAGAAGGCCGGTGTGGACTTGATGGGCTGAAGGGAAACTAATCTAAATATGATAAAAGCTGATATTTATTCTTCTAATGACCATATTGTTTTCTTTTAGACTTTGTACTGATAAAAATGCAACCTACTGGTCTAGATTGGTGCTATTGAAATGTCATTCTTTGACTGTTTTTCTTTCTTTTTCCACCCATAAAAATCCATATCTTTGTGTGCTTGCCTGTTGTGAAGGTGGGAATTTAAGAAAGGATAGAGTTTGAATTGTAGCGTTACAAGTTTGCATTTCATATTTTTAATGGTGTTACTTAAAGAGTTTGTTTGTAATAAACAACTATTTTTAGTACAGGAACTTGATGAGCGTTTACTTTCTACCTGAGCTCATCGGATATGTTGTGAATTTTGGATAGTTTGAATGCACCTTTTCACATTAGTGACAACTTAGAAAATTAATTTCCAGTTCATAACCCATTGAGTTGTGACAGTTTGGGTACTTGTGGCTGGGAAACAAAGATAATGTAAAAGTGGGTGTGGAGTTGATAAGTAATAAAAGGATAAAAAAAGCAACATGAGGTTTTGTAGCATCAAAAATAAGATGCCAATAGAAACTGCTAAAACTTTCCTGAAGGTGGAAGCCATGTCCTTGACAAACTTTAAAAAAATCACAGAGCCAAGTTGATTGAAAGATGATCACCAGTGCATCCACTATTTCTTATGTATTTTGGGATGTAGATTGTCAGGCCCCGGGGATTTATCAACCTTTAATCCCATCAATTTCCCCATGACCACTTCCCTAATAATACTGATTTCCTTCAGTTCCTCCCTGTCATTAGAACCTGTGTTCCCAATTACTTTTGGGACCTTATTTGTATTCTCATTTGTGCAGACAGAATATGTAATTAATGGGTCTGTCATCTCTTTATTCCCCATCATAACTTCCCCTTTTTGGTTGCAAAGGACCTACACTTGTCTTCACTAATATTTTTATTTTCACGTACTTATGGAAGCTATTACAATCAGTTTCTGTGTTTCCTGGAAACTTAGTCTCATACTTTATTTCCCCTCTTTGACCTCTTTCGCTGAAATCTAACCTGCTCCCAATCATCAGGCCTGCTGCTATTTTTTTGGCCAATTTGTATTCCCCTTTCTTGGATCTAATACAATTCTTAATTTTCTTGTTAGCCATGGTCAAGCCACCTTTCTTGATTTTATTTTGTGCCAAATTCTCTCTTCATCCTTCTCCTCTTAAGAAATTCTCTTAAAATCTTTGACCAGGTTTTAGCTCAAATTTGATCTGATATCTCCTTATGTGATTTAGTGTAAAGTTTTGCTCAATAATACTCATGTGAAGTTCCTGGGAATGTTTCACAATGCTTAATGCACTTTAGAAATTGCTCTCATCTTTGTCTACCAATGTTCAATCTATACTGTACCTATATTTTACAATGCTTTTTTGTTCATTAACAGAGATACCAGCTCCCTTTGTTATTCCACCAGAATATCTGAAGAAGCCATATTTGTCACGTAAGTTATGAAAGTGGAAAAATTGTTTAACTGAAAAGTATTTAAGGACTCTTTTGCAAATAACATTTTTGGATCCATCTCCCTCCTCCAATCAAAAGCTGGTAATTTATTCAGTAAATGGTTGAGCTAACGTACGCAGAAAAAATTTGTTGTATAAAGTCTTACAATTCTAATTTGTAACTTTTTAAAAATATATACTTATGCCAGCTGGACCAGTGTTGATTAGCTATCCCTAATTGTCCCTAAGATTATGGTGAGCAACTCAGAATAAGAATAATTAACTGGGGAAGAGCCAACCTTAATGGGGGCAAGAATGGAGCTGGGCCAGGTTCAGTAGAACTGAAGGTCGGCAGGATGAACTATAGCTAAACAATGAGCTTCTTTCAAACAAAAGATGTTTAGGCACAACTGAGATACATTCCCACAAATGGGAAGTGTGGAGTAAGTAAACCCAAAATTCTCTGAATTAATAGGAGATGAAGATAAAGAAGGAAAGGTGGGCTTATGACAGGTGCCAGATGGAACTGCTTTCAAGAAGCACACTTCAGAAGGTTTTAAAAAGAAAATAAGAGTAGCAAAGACAGATAGGGCAGCTCAGTCATTAGCACTACTGCCTCACAGTGTCAGGGACCCGGGTCCATTTCCACTCTCAGGTGACTGGTTGTGTGGAGTTTCTACATTCTCCCAGTGTCTATGTGGGTTTCCTCCGATGCTCTGGTTTCCTCCCACAATCCAGAGATATGCAGGTTAGGTGGATTGACCATGTTAAATTGCCCAGAGTGTCCAGGGATGTGCAGGCGGTGTGGGTTAGAGTCATAGAGTCATAGAGATGTACAGCACGGAAACAGACCCTTCGGTCCAACCTGTCCATGCCAACCAGATATCCCAACCCAATCTAGTCCCACCTGCCAGCACCTGGCCCATATCCCTCCAAACCCTTCCTATTCATATACCCATCCAAATGCCTCTTCAATGTTGCAATTGTACCAGCCTCCACCACCTCCTCTGGCAGCTCATTTCATACACGTACCACCCTCTGCGTGAAGACGTTGTCCCTTAGGTCTCCTTTATATCTTTCCCCTCTCACCCTAAACCTATGCCCTCCCGTTCTGGACTCCCCAACTCCAGGGAAAGTACTTTGTCTATTTATCCTATCCATGCCCCTCATAATTTTGTAAACCTCTATAAGGTCACCCCTCAGCCTCCGACGCTCCAGGGAAAACAGCCCCAGCCTGTTTTCAGCCTCTCCCTGTAGCTCAGATCCTTCAACCTTGGCAACATCCTGGTAAATCTTTTCTGAACACTTTCAAGTTTCACAACATCTTTCCGATAGGAGGAGAACAGAATTGCACGCAATATTCCATCAGTTCAAAGTTTGTGAGAAGATTTGTAGCTCCGGTGCTCGTTGTTGTGGTTCTGTTCGCCGAGCTGGGAATTTGTGTTGCAGACATTTCGTCTCCTGTCTAGGGGACATCCTCAGTGCTTGGGAGCCTCCTGTGAAGTGCTTCTGTGTTGTTTCCTCTGGCATTTATAGTGGTTTGTCTCTGCCTCTTCCAGTTGTCCGTTCCAGCTGTCCACTGCAGTGGCCGGTATATTGGGTCCAGGTCGATGTGTTTGTCCACTGCAGCGGACAGCTGGAACTGACAACCAGAAGTGGCAGAGACAAACCACTATAAATGCTGGAGGAAACAACACAGAAGTGCTTCACAGGAGGCTCCCAAGCACTGAGGATGTCCCCTAGACAGGGGACGAAATGTCTGCACACAAATTCCAAGCTCGGCAAACAGAACCACAACATATTCCAACAGTGGCCTAACCAATGTCCTGTACATCCGCAACATGACCTCACAACTCCTGTACTCAATACTCTGACCAAGAAAGGAAAGCATACCAAATGCCTTCTTCACTATCCTATCTACCTGCAACTCCACTTTCAAGGAGCTATGAACCTGCACTCCAAGGTCTCTTTGTTCAGCAACACTCCCTAGGACCTTACCATTAAGTGTATAAGTTCTGCTAAGATTTGCTTTCCCAAAATGCAGCACCTCGCATTTATCTGAATTAAACTCTATCTGCCACTTCTCAGCCCATTGGCCCATCTGGTCCAGATCCTGTTGTAATCTGAGGTAACCCTCTTCGCTGTCCACTACACCTCCAATTTTGGTGTCATCTGCAAACTTACTAACTGTACCTCTTAAGCTCGCATCCAAATCATTTATGTAAATGACAAAAAGTAAAAAGGCCCAGCACCGATTCTTGTGGCACTCCACTGGTCACAGGCCTCCAGTCTGAAAAACAACCCTCCACCACCACCCTCTGTCTTCTACATTTGAACCAGTTCTGTATCCAAATGGCTAGTTCTCCCTGTATTCCATGAGATCTAACCTTGCTAAATCAGTCTCCCACATGAACCTTGTCGAACGCCTTACTGAAGTCCATATAGATCACATCTACTGCTCTGCCCTCATCAATCTTCTTTGTTACTTCTTCAAAACACTCAATCAAGTTTGTGAGACATGATTTCCCACGCATAAAGCCATGTTGACTATCCCTAATCAGTCCTTGCTTTTCCAAATACATTTATATCCTGTCCCTCAGGATTCCCTCCAACCACTTGCCCACCATCAATGTCAGGCTCACTGGTCTATAGTTCCCTGGCTTGTCCTTACACCTTTCTTAAACAGTGGCATCATGTTAGCCAACCTCCAGTCTTCTGGCACCTCACCTGTGACTATCGATGATACAAATATCTCAGCAAGAGACCCAGCAATCACTTCTCTAGCTTCCCACAGAGTTCTCGGGTACACCTGATCAGGTCCTGGGGATTTATCCACCTTTAACCATTTCAAGACATCCAGCACTTCCTCCTCTTTAATCTGGACATTTTGCAAGATGTCACCATCTATTTCCCTACAGTCTATATCTTCCATATCCTTTTCCACAGTAAATACTGATGCAAAATATTCATTTAGTATCTCCCCCATTTTCTGTGGCTCCACACAAAGGCTGCCTTGCTGATCTTTGAGGGGCCCTATTCTCTCCCTCGTTACCCTTTTGTCCTTAATATATTTGTAAAAGCCCTTTGGATTCTCCTTAATTCTATTTGCCAAAGCTATCTCATGTCCCCTTTTTGCCCTCCTGATTTCCCTCTTAAGTATACTCCTACTTTCTTTTTTATACTCTTATGAGGATTCACTTGATCTATCCTGTCTATACTTGACATATGCTTCCTTCTTTTTCTTAACCAAACCCTCAATTTCTTTCATCATCCAGCATTCCCTATACCTACCAGCCTTCCCTTTCACCCTGACAGGAATATACTTTCTCTGGATTCTTGTTATCCCATGGTTAGCCATGGGAAATGCAGGATTACACAGACAGGGTATGGGTCTAAATGGGATGCTCTTTGGACGATCAGTGTGGACTTGATGGGCTGAATGTCTGCTTCCACACTGTAAGGATTCTATGATTTATGAAAAAAGACTAACAATTAACATAAAGGAAAGCCCAATGTTACCTTTAAGCACATACCAGGGTAAATCCTATAGATTTAAGGCAAAGTTGGATCAAAAATTGGCTGAAAGGAAAGGAAGTGGGGAATAGTAAACAGATGTTTCTGTGACTGGAAGTCTTTTTCCAGCAAGGTTCCACAGGTCTTGGTGCTGGGGCCCTTGCTGCCTGTGGTGTTCATTAATGATTTGGAATTAAATGTAGGAGAGAATGATTGCATAAAAATTGGTATGGTCATAAATCATGAGATGAATAGCTGTAAACTGCAGACAGGTATCTACAGATTGGTCAGCTGGACAAAGCAGCCACAAATTAATTCAACCCACAAAAGTATGAGGGAATGCACTTGAGAAATGCCAACAAGACAAGGGATTATATTTTGACCAGTAGGACCCTGGAAAGTACTGAAAGTCAGAGAAAGCTTGGTGTGCCTATCCACGCTTCTTGAAGAGAGCAGAGCAGGTAGTTAAGAAGCCATATTGGAATCTTCCTTTTATTAGCCTGGGAATAGAATACAAGAGCAGGGAGATTATGCTATGACTGTATAAAATGCTGATTAGACCACAACTGGAGTACAGCGTGCAGTTCTCGTTACCATATTTTAAGAAGAATGTGATTGCATGAAAATGGGTGCAGAGGAGATTTGACAGGATGTTGCCTGGGCTGGCAGGCCTGAGAAAAGATCAGATTGGCTGGGGTTGATTTCCTTCAGCTACAAAGGTTGAGAGGGAGGTTGATAGAGGTGCTTAAGATTATAAGGAGCATAGATAGTATGAATAGGAAGGCTCTTTTTCCATTAGCAGAGGTGACAGTACCAGGAGGCATAGAGGGGGAGGAAGAGGGCATGGCTGAGGTATTAAATATATACTTTACACATGCCTTTACTAAAGGATATCCAGTCATGAATACAAAGGAGTAAATTCAGTCTCAGGAAGGCTCTAAAATTAAAAAAGAGCAGATATAAGATAGATGATGATTAATTAATTTGTTAAAATAGTAGATGAGATGCATCCAAGGATATTAAGGGAAATGAGAATGGAAATTGCAGTGGGACATGTCTTAATCTTTCAGACATCTCTCAGGGAAATCCAGGGAGACACCAAAAGACTACAGCATTACAAATGTTTTATGGGAGTTGGGAAGATTTGTAATGGAGTTCCCCTGTGTTGGTATTAGGCACTTGTTTTTCCTGAAATATGCTATCCCAGGTTACTGAGGCAAGTGAGATAGGATATAGCTGGGGCTTTAACAGATATCTTTGTAGCATCCTTGAACACGGGTGTGGACCCAGAGGACCAGAGAATTGCTAATATTGTCCCCTTGTTTAAGGAGGGAAGCAGGGATAATCTGGGTAATTACAGACCTGTGAGCCTGACATCAGTGGCATAGAAGCTACTGGAGAAGATACTAAGGGGTAGGATATATGCCCATTTAGAAGTAAGTGGGCTTATCAGTGATAGTCAGCATGGTTTTGTGCAGGGAAGGTCATGTCTTACAAACCTAGTATGATTCTTTAAAGAGGTGATAAAGTTGATCGATGAGGGAAGGGATGTAGATGTCATATACATGGACTTTAGTAAGGCATTTGATAAGGTTCCCTGTGGTAGGTTGATGAAGAAGGTGAAGTCGCATGGGGTCCAGGGCATTCTAGCAAGATGGATAGAGAACTGGTTGGGCAACAGGAGATAGAGAGTAATTGTGGAAGGGAGCTTCTCAAAATGGAGACCTTTAACCAGTGGTGTCCCATAGTGATCTGTGCTGGGACCACTGTTGTTTGTGATATACATAAATGATTTGGAGGAAGGTGTAGTTTGCCTCATTAGCAAGTTTACAGATGACACTAAGATTGGTGGAGTAGCAGATAGTGTAGGGACTGTCAGAGAATACAGCATAATGTAGATAGATGGAGAGTTGGGCAGAGAAATGGCAGATGGAGTTTAATCTGGACAAATGCAAGGTGATGCATTTTGGAAGATGCAATTCCAGAGTAAACTATACAGTAAAGGAAATGTCCTGGGGAAAATTGATGTACAGAGAGATCTGGGCATTCAGACCCATTGTGATGGCAACGCAGGTCAGTAGAGTGGTCAAGAAGGCATATGGAATGCTTTCCTTAATCAGATGGGGTATTGAGTACAAGATTTGGCAGGTCATGTTACAGTTGTATAAGAATTTGGTTTGGCCACATTTGGAATACTGAGTACAGTTCTGGTCGCCACATTACCAAAAGGATGTGGATGCTTTGGTGAGGGTGCAGAGGAGGTTTAAAAGGATGTTTCCAGGATGGTATGGAAGGTGCTAGCTATGAGGAGAAGTTGAGTAGATTAGGATTATTTTCATTGGAGGAGGTTGAGTGGAGACCTGATTAAGGCCTACAAAATCATGAGTGGTGTAGACGGGGTGGATAGCAAGAAACCTTTCTAAGAGTGGAGGACTCAATTACTAAGGGTCATGAGTTCAAAGTGAGAGGGGAAAAGTTTAAAGGAGATATACGTGGAAAGATCTTTACGCAGAGGGTGGTGGATGCATAGAATGCATTGCCAGTAGAGGTGGTAGGGGCAGGCACGTTTAGATTAGATTACTTACAGTGCGGAAAGAGGCCCTTCGGCCCAACAAGTCCACACCGACCCGCCAAAGCGCAACCCACCCATTCCCCTACATTTATCCCTTTTACCTAACACTACAGGCAATTTAGCATGGCCAATTCACCTAACCTGCACATCTTTGGATTGTGGGAGGAAACCGGAGCACCCTGAGGAAACCCACGCAGACACGGGGAGAATGTGCAAACTCCACGCAGTCAGTCACCTGAGTCGGGAATTGAACCCGGGTCTCTGGCATTGTGAGGCAGCAGTGCTAACCACTGTGCCACCGTGCCACCCATTATAAATGACATGTTATAGTCATTTACGATGTACCTAGACAGATACATGAATGGGCAGGGAGCAAAGGGATACAGATCCTTAGAAAATAGGCAGCAGATTTAGATAGAGGATCTGGATTGGCATAGGCTTGGAGGGCTGAAGGGCATATTCTATGCTGTAATGCTCTTTTTTCATCGTTCTATCTTGGTGTTTGGAACTAATCAGTTTTTGGCTTCATCAGCAAGATTTGTTATTATGAGATATTTCTAGTGCTGTTCTTGGCATGCTATCTTACACTCTACATTGAACTAGCCTACAGGTAATTGTAGAGTAGGGAAATTACAAATTGTGGTTAAATACAAATTTTCTCATCATGGTGATCCATAGCATCTCATCATTACCTGGTACTGAGTTGCTAAATCTGTTCTGAAATGGTGGTAGAGCCAGAAAACACAATAGAGAACATCTTGATGTAAAGTTGTGACTTCATCTCCAAAAGAATTTTGTGATGGTTCCTCCTACCAATATCACCATGGGCAGGTGCACCTGAAACAAGTTGATTGGTGAATTCATGCTTTTCCCTCTTGGATCTTCAGCTGCCACAGACCAATTCTAGAAACTATGAATTTGAGGATGTGGGTAGCTAAGTCAGTAGTGATGCTATCAAGCCATTCTTGATGGTCAACATTTAAGCTCCTCCACCCAGAATATTCATTGGAGTTTAGAAGAATAAAAGGGCACCTAATTGAACAGATAGTATCCTAGGGGGCTTTGACAGGGTAAATGCCAAAAGTATGTTTCCCTTAATGGATCTGAAGGTGTAATCTCAGAATCAGGTGTCACACATTTAAAACTGAAATAAAGAGGGTTTCTTTTCTCTCAGAGGCTAGTGAATCAATTGAATTCTTTCCTGTAAATGGCTGTTGAGACTGAGGCATTAAATATATTCAAGGCTGATATAGACCATTTTTTTATTTAAGGAAATTAGGCATTAAAGAGGTAAGGCAGGAAAGTGAATTTGAGAATTATCATCCATGAATGATGGAGCAAGTTCAATGGGCTGCCAGGCCTACATTTGCTCCAATGTATTATGGTCAGTGACCCTACATTAATTCGAAGAAAAATACATATTTTTTAAAAAGTTAGCTTTCCCAGTTATATTTTGTGGGGCAATGTTCAGTTTAGTAAAGGCCCCCTAAGGCACTATAACCATTGTGCACACACATCATTGAGTAAATTTAAGGAGTAGATAGAGATTTTTAATTAGTAATGGATTGGAGGATTGAAGATGGATTTGGGGACTGCTTCAGCTGGAGTACATCTTAGCTTTAAAGAGGTGTGTAATAGTTTTAGTTGTGGAGATTAGCTTTAAGTAGTATATGTTACTAATGATATCAGGCTTGCTGCTAGTGTGTGCAATCATAAAGCAATTTGGATAGCTCTGGCTGCAGCAGAAATCATTATAATAATGATGCTGATTTCTTGACTCTACAGAAACCAGTTACTTCAGATATGGTTGTGCTTGGATATGTTAAAGTGTACATATCTTGGAGAGTCAGTTGAGTCCACACAGAGCAGGACCCTAACCCTGAGCTAAGTACTGTTGCCAGAAATGAAAGGAAGAGCTGAGAAAGGGCTCTCAACAGATCATAAATGTTTGGGGTGTTCAGGACATTGCCATCTCAGCTGAATATTGTGGTGATCAGTTTTTTTAATGTCTGTTCTCTTTGCTTTTTACTGGCAATTTGCAGCCAAATCACCAATGTTTGAGCAGGGCATACTGGGTCAAAGTCCTGGAACTCCTTCCCTATGATTCAAGAAGGCAGCTCACCACCATTTTCTCAAGGGTGATTCGACATGAACAACAAATGCTGGTTAAGCAAACGGTACCCAAAAAATATGAATAAATGAAAATAAAAGGCAAAGTGCTGAATTGCCAGTGGTAGTGAAGGTAACCATGACCATGAACTTTTATGAACCTGGCTCCTGCTTGCTGTTGAAGATATTAGCAATATCATATAATTTGCTGTCCACTGATGCACAAAAGGTTGACATGCCGACAAGGTATCCTAACCTAATCTAGTGAATCTCATCAAACAAGAAAACATAATTTCATTTCATTCCCACTTACCACACAGAACTGGACAGAATAAACACAAGGTTTCACAAGGAATGGAGATTTCCCAATAGTGAAGACTGCTATTGACTACATGCACATAGCTTTGTGGATACCTCACCTGACAGCAGTTCTGCTATACATCAAACCACAAAGGATTCCACTCCTTAAGCACAGTTGATGTGTGACCACGAGCATGGCAGAAAAAATTTTGCGTTCAGTCTGCAGCACTCCTGTATGCCATTTATGTTATCCTCTAGGATATATGCTAGATCAGAACTGCTGATTGCAAATATGAAATTGAGTGGCAATGTGTCTTCACCAGAACTGTTTTCCAGTTCTTTAGCTATTAAGTGGATAGAATGCATATTTTGGGTATCTCAAAAATATAGGGGAGAAGAGAAAGGAAGACGTTGGAAGAGATTATAGAATGAGGGGGTAAGTGAGGTGTAGTTTTGAGGATCCATCAACCTTCAAGTCAACCATTTTTCAATCATAACTTTAACAATGGCTCTTATGTCTAAAAATGACTTTTCCATGGGTTTTAGAACCTGCTGACATGACAGATCTTGTTCAGTGATGCTCTGCTACTTCCAGTTATACATTTCATTGCAGAAAATAATCAAGAAAGCTAATGGAATGCTTTATAACTCTTATATCGAGAGGACTGGATACACAATGCCGAAGTTATACTGCAGTTATACAAAACCATGGTTAGACCGCACTTGGAGTACTGAGAGCAGGTCTGGGCAACACATATTAGGAAGGATAGATTAGCCGTGAAGGGAATACAATGTATCTTTACAAGAATAATACCTGGACTTCAGGTGTTACATTATGAGGAGAGATTATACAAATTAGGCTTGTTTTCTAGAATGTAAAAGGTTAATGGATGATCTCATCAAAGGCTTCAAGGTATTATTTGGAGATCCTAGAACTGTTTTTTTCTGTAAGGCCTCCTGCCATGTTGAGCATATGAGGAATCCCTCATCATTTCATTTTTTTTTGTTATTCATTCATGAGCTGAAGATTTCACTGGCTGGGTCAACATTTAGAGTCATAGAGTCATAAAGATGCACAGCATGGAAACAGACCTTTCAGTCCAACTCGTCCATGCTGACAAGATATCCCAATCTAATCTATTCCCATTTGCTAGCACTTGGCCCAAATCCCTCTGAATCCTTTCCATTCATAGAGCCATCCAGATGCTTTTTAAATGCTGCAATTGTACCAGTGTCCACCACTTCGTCTGGCAGCTCATTCCACATGTATTGCCCATCTAGAATTACCCAGAGGGTGGTTAGGAATCAACCACATTGCTGTGGTTGTGGAGTCACATCTAGGCCAGACCAGGTAAGGATGGCAGTTTCCTTTCCCAAAGGACATGAGTCTTTGAACAGACGAGTTTTTCCAACAGTTTTAATTCCAGTTGTTTTTAATTAAGTTCAAATTCCACCATCTACCATGGCAGGATTTTAACCTGGGTCTCCAGAACATTGTCTGGGTCTCTGGATTACTAGTTCAGCAACAGCACCAATCAACCATCACCTCCCCCTCCACCATCCTCTTCCTCCCCAACAAAAAAGGTTATGCAGTGTGTGAAAACCTGTGTGTGTCCTGCCTCTCTTAATCTATCATTCTCCAGTGTTTCCCAGGTCAAAATAAATTGCAGATAACCTCCCAGGAACTGCTTCAGCCAGAGTGCATCTTAGCTTTAAAGAGGTGTGTGATAGTGTTAGTTGTGGACATTAGTTTTTAGTAATGTATGTTACGAATGATATCAGGCCCTCTGCTAGTGTGTGCAATCTAAAGCAATTTGGATAGCTCTGGCTGCAGCAGAAATCATTACAAGAAACATGCAGTGCAAAGTTGGAATGCATTACACTGGATAGGCTTGAGCTGATCACACATTGTGATCCCTGTGGCTGTTTCCTGGAGATGGGTGGATTGAGGGCAATCCAACCAAACTCCACAAGCTCCATTCCTCTGCACTTACTACAAAACATTTTATGTAGTCATACAATCTGATGATACTTTTTGTTCAGGTTTCTCATTAAGAATATAATAATAAAGAAAGAATAACTTGCACATGTTTGAAGATAAATTAATGTCTATGAATCTTGTAAGTTGAAAACTAAAGAGAAATAAATTATGCAGCTTGTTCTTGACAGTTTTTTTTCTATTTCCAGAGGAAGAAAGGGACAGGTATAATAAATTGATAGGTAAGTTCCAGAATAAGGTACCGTTATAAAATAAGGAAATGTATCATGTAACAAGCACAGCGGAACACAACAATGGCAACTTCTTCCAAGGACTGTATTGAAGAAAGGTTTAAACTCATATTATTTCCAACATAATGTATCTTCTTCTTCCTCAGCATTTCCTCAGCATAGTTGAGAGGACCTCCATTGTATATGGTTTACTCATGCACTTCTACTCTCATCCATTCCCCTCTCTTCCAGGACCATGATTGTGTTCCCTTGCCCTCAGCTTCCACCCACAAGCCATTGAGTTCAACAGATTGGCCTCTGCCATTTCTGATACCTCCAACATGATGCCAACACCCAACACATCTCGTCTTGCCCTCCATTTTCAGCATTCAAAAGTGACAATTATAACTGTGATACCTTGGTCCACTCCTTCAACGCCCTCAACACATCTCTTTTCTACGGCACTTTTTTATGTCAGTGTATTAGAAGCACCACCTGCCCTTATACCTCCTCCCTTCTTACCATTCAATATATCAAGTACTTCTTCCAAGGAAAACAGCAATTTACTCGTACTTTTCAATTCAGTATACTATTTTCACTACTCATAATATGGCCTCCTATCTACTCGGGAGACTGAACACAGATTGGGTGACTGCTTTGCAAAACACTCCCATTCAATCTGCAAGGATAACCTCGAGCTTCCAGTTGATTGTCATTTTAATTCTTCACCGTGCTCTCACTTTGAACCCTTCTGTTCTTATCCTTCCACAGTATTGCAGTGAAGCCCAATGCAAGCTCAAGGAACAGCATATCATCTGTCAACTTGATTCTCTATCATTTTCTGGACTAAATACTGGAGTCGACAATTTTGTGTCATTACCTCTACTTTCATTTTGTTTCCTGTCTTTGTTTAGCTCGTTTGATGTTTTTTTTGTTTCTTTCTTTAATCCTTCACTTTCCATTTAGACAGCTACAATCTAGACATTTATATCTCACCTAAGGAACACTTTTGTTTCTTTATCCATTATTATAAAGTAGTTTATCATTAAATCCTTCCTGCTGTTTACTCAATTGCGGACCTCCCCTTTTGATCTTCACCCTGGCACATTTCCACAATTTCCAATCTTTCACTTGTTAAAAATTTATTACATTTCTAGTTTTCCTCAGTTCTGATGAAGGGTAATCATCACCCTAAAACGTTAGCCATCTTTCAACTTTCCATAGATGCTGCCTGACCTGTTGAATATTTCCAGCATTTTCTGTTTATATATTAAACCTCTTGGTTCAACTATTGACATTCTTTCTTCAGAACCAGAAGGTTTTAATTTCAATGGATAAATCTAGACTGACATCTGAGATATGACTCAACAGATGATGCTTGGCCACCTTTGTTAAACCAAAGCTTCAAATTGCCTGTGTAAATGGGTGTAAAAAGGCGTATGTTAACAGTTGAAGAAATGTAGTGACTTCTTACTGGTGTCTGGGACAATATTTATCCCTGAATTAACATCATGAAAATAGATGTTATTTATGGTGCTTTACTGTGCACAAGTTGGTTTCCACATCTGCTATCAACAAATGACTACACATCAGGATCACTGAATTGACTGTGACCCAGGCCCTCAGGTCAGCTGGTCATTGGATCATATCAAGCTATGTATTGGGACTCCTCAGAAGTTCTGATGTATTGAGTTTATTGGAATAATCCAGGAAGTTTAAACTTCTGATGTAAAATTCCTTATCTTTGACAAAGACAGCAGAAAGAAATTAGCATCTGTAAAAGTTAATATCTAGAATGTTGAAGTCTTTATTAGGTGTTTTCGATGCTTCTCCAGAATAAACAAATAGAACATAGAACAGTATGGCACAGTACAGGCCCTTTGGCCCCCGATGTTGTGCATTGACCTTCTATCCTACTCTAAGCTCATACTAACCTACATATCCTTCATTGTACTATCTTCCATGTGCCTATCCAAGAGTCGCTTAAATCTATCTGACTCTACTACCACTGCTGGCAGTGCATTCTACGCATCCTCCAATCTCCGTGTAAAGAACCTACCTCTGATATCTCCCCTAAACCTTCCTCTAATCACCTTAAAATGATACCGCCTCATGATAGCCATTTCCGCCAGGGAAAAAAGTCTCTTGCTATCCACTCTATCTATGCCTCTCATCATCTTGTACACCTCTATCAAGTCACATCTCATCCTTCTTCACTCCAATGAGAAAAGCCCTAGCTCCCCCAACCTTACTTCATAAGCAATGCCTTCCAGTCCAAGCAGCAATCTGATAAATCTCCTCTGCACCCTCTCTAAATAAGTAGGATGTATTTAAAAAGATGCCAGGACACCAAAAGTGAAAATTCATCTATTCCATATGGGGATGTATCCTGGGTTACTGAGAGAATTAAATGTGGAAAATGGGAAAGAAGCTCTCACTAGGAGTCAAATATTTCTATCTCTTTGGAGGCTAGGGTACGATTATGTGGAGTCTCTAGAAAAATCTTGAAAATCTGCAATCAGATGATCCCAGTAGCTTTTTTGCACAACTTTCAAAGGCCACTGGTATTTTGCCAGAGCTGCAGCACCACCCCTTCCTTATGTCTGCAATCCATCTCCTCACAGGGTAATCATACAAAATCCTCTTTAAAGGGAAATAAAAGCTTCATTCAGCACATCTACTGGCAAGTAGAGTCACAGAGACATACAGCACAGAAATAAAACCTTTGACCCAACTCATCCATGCTGACCAGGTTACCCAGACTGAACTAGTGCTGCATTTGAGCCAGATTCCTCTAAACCGTTCTTATCTATGTACCTGTGCAAATATCTTTTAATTGTTGAAAGCTCTGGCAGCTTGTTCCATATACAAATCTGTGTGAAAAGGTTGTTCTCAGATCACTTTTAAATCTTTCCTCTCTCACTTTAAAACCTTGCCCTTTAGTTTGGATTCCCCTAGCTTTGGAAAAACACCTTCGCTATTCACCCTACCTCATGATTGTATAAACCAGTATAAGGTAACGCCTCAATTTCATATGCTCCAGGAAAAATAGCCCAGTCTATCCAACCTCTCCTTATAGCTCAAATCCTCCAGTCTTGGTAACATCGTGGTAAATCTATTTTGAACTTTTCCAGCTTAATAATACCTGGACAGGCAGCATCTGAGGCAGCAACTCTCTGCCTGACCAGCTGTGTTTTTCCAGCACCACACTCTTTGACTCTGATCTCCAGCATCTGCAGTCCTCACTTTCTTTCAGCTTAATAATACCTTTCCATATCAGTGTGATCAGAATTGTATGCAGTCCACCAACTATGGCCTTACCAATGCCTTGTACAGCAGTAACATGTTGTTCCAATTCTTATTACAGAGCTCTGATCGATGAAGGCAAGTGTACCAAATGCCTTTTTTACACTCTGTATACTTGTGATGCAACTTCCAAGGAGCTATGTATCTGCCCCCCAGGTCTGTCTGTTCAATAACACTCCTTATTATTGTAGAGACCCTCATGTACAGGTCAGTCTGCTGCAGAAGAGATCACAATGATCCAAAAATCTGTAACCCTGTCCCTGCATCAGTTCCTCAGCCATGCATTCATCTGCCCTATCCTAATAATAGTACTCTCACCAGCAGGTTTCACTGGGAGTAATCCAGAGATTAGCACTCTTAATGGCCTGATTTTTAACCTTCTGCCTAACTCCCAATATTTACACTGCATCTCTTTTTCTACCTATAATTGTTGTACAACAACTTCTGGCTGCTCACACTCATTTTGAGAATTTGCCACAACCACTCTGAGATGTCCTTGCTTGTGACACCAGCATGCTTATGGCTGCAGAAGTACTCTGTACCTCTGACTTGAGAGTCCCCCATTATAATTGCTCACTTGGCCCTTGCCATATGCTGGTTTACAGCAGAGCCATTTCTGATGCCAAAGACCTGGTTGCTGTTGCTATTTTCATGCTGCTGCTTTCATGTGAAAAGATTTCCTCTGTTGACAGATCCCCTCATAGATTTGGACATTGGCATTCATCTGCCACTTACAGTATGCTTCCATCTTGTGGTGACCATTCTTTGTCAGCCTGACAGCCTTGTTTCCTTTGACCGCACTTATTGGTCATCCCTAATTGGGGATCATAAACTATTAATTTTTCACAGGTATAACACAACAACAAAAGCATTAAAACATACATTCAAAACCAACATCTTCCTTTTGTATATTTAAGTCTGAGATGGATAAATCTTTGATCAGTAAGGGAATCAAGGGTTTCAGGGAAAAGGCAGGAAAGTGGATGTGAGGAATGTCAGATCAGCCATGATCCCATTATGTGATATAGCAGGCTCAAGAAGCTGAACAGCCTAGTCCGGTTCCTATTTCTTATGGTCTGATGGTTATGGTTGTGTCTTCTCGAACTAAAGGTTCGTCTCTAATCTGTACTTGCTAAGGTGTTATTGTGATGCTATTGCTGCCCCACACTATGTCTTGTCCTTCCTAGCCTCACTCTTCAAATCCCGTCAGTCTAATTTTCACCTTTCCACAAGAACTAAGTTTTGACAGCATCATTTTTTTCCCCTTTTCAGCCCTACTGTTACCATGCCCGTTGGTGCCAGGGTCTTAACTGTACTCCTTCAAGGCATCATGACCATCGGCTGCCTCCAATGCTGAGCACCATAGAGTCATAGAGATGTACAGCACAGAAAGATCAGACATCCCAACCTAATCTAGTCCGATTTGCCAGCACCTGGTCCATATCCCTCCAAACCCTTCCTATTCATATACCCATCCAAATGCCTTTTAAATGTGTAATTGTACCAGCCTCCATCCAGTTTGAGATTGGCACAAACCCCAGTGACTTCTGCTCTTTCCACCACGTTCTCCTTCTGGATAATTATCAAACAACTATTCTCAACTCTTCCTGTCTTGTGGGTTAACTATGTTTTGGAACCTAGGATCCAGAAATCTTTCAATCTCCCTGATGCTCTATTATGACTCCAAATGCGAATTAAACTGTGAAATCCTGAGCTCAAGCTTAAACAGAGACCCTTCTTGCATATTTGACCATCATGATCCTCCCAAGCTCCTCCCCTACCCCCACAAAGATGTGCAAGATGCCCTCAAATTCCAACGTACTGCAGAATCAACAAGTAACAGGTCTTAGTTGACCATCCATGATCCAAAAAAATCTATTTCATTATTTCAAATCCAGTTTGAACTATTGTCTGAGCGATTGGTTTTGACTAATATCCCCAGATGTACTATGCATAATACTGATTGTTAACTCACTTACTACTGTTCTTATCCCAAATTAACTTTTAAAAAAATTCTTGGCTCTTAGTTTGCAAAAATGTCCACCAACCACTCACTAATTTGTTTTCCTGTGACTTAATATGTTGACCTTTTCCTCTTTCATTTTCAGTCTGCTCTGAATCTAGCTCTTTAAAAGTCACCATAGTCTCAGAAGATGATCGGGCTGGTCTCTCATTAGAGAGAGATGACTGGTGATGACTTCACCTAGTAGTCACCATGCCTCAGGCAAGGGATGAGTATGAAAAGGCAAGACTTTGGTAACCTCAACTGGTCCAGGATTGGACCCATGCTATTGGTCTCACTCTGCACTACAAACCAGCCATCCAGCCAAATGAACTAACTGACCCCCCGAGCTTTTTATCTTCCACTGCTAAGCTTGCTCTCACTTTGCTTTTGCTGCTGTTAAACTGTATTGTATTAAGCTTCGGATATTGTTTGAATGTGACTGTTCCTCTTATGTCTTTGTCAATAGGGAGTCAACGCTTGGCTTTCGATTTTACCCCTTTTCAAACACCAGAGACTGTGCATGCCTTGTGGAATAAGTTGGATCAACAAACACAGGCATTGGAAAAGCGACGGAAAGAGATAATTGAATTGAAAACTCTTAGAAACCAATATGAGGTATTGCTTGTCCAGCAGCAAACGAAAATTCAGAAACTGCTAGAGGGTATAAAATGCCCAACAACATCTCCAGAAGAGAAAGCAGAGTTAGCAAAGGAGCTACAATTGTTAGAAAAGCTACATATTGAAGCAAAGCACCAACTCTTGGAGGTCCTGGCAATTCTGTTGAAAATTGCAGAACAACAGCAAAAACAATGGGTTGAGCAGAAAAAGCAAGAGGAACAATGTGGTAAGTTGCAAAAATTAAAATGTTTATGATTGTCTCAGTTCATTCTTGGCATTTCAAATAATTTTCTTAACACTGCTGGCAGTGAATCACTAAATCATATAGACTTGAGAAGCCTTAAATTTGATGTATACTTATAATCCTGTGGACTGCCTTGTACTGCTCAGAATTTGACTGATGTGTTGATTAACTGTACTCTATGTGTAGTCAATCAAGCTTAGATATGGTTACTGAGGAAAAGAAACTAAAAGTAAGCTATAGGCTTGTAACTATTGCAAACAGTTGAATAGCATCAAAATAAGTTGTTCAGTTGTGGAAACTGGTGTCATCTTGGCATAACTCTAAGATATAAATTCATTGTTGGCAATCTCTCGCTAATGAGCACAATTGTATATCTAGGAAATTCCATGTCATTGCTAAAGGTTCTGTGGGTCCTTTTGTGGCTGATGACCTCAATCCAAGTACCACATTTCTGACCATATACTTGGCAGGTATTTCCAGGACAAAGAATTGGATCTTGGTTTGGAGATTAATGGCATTCCTTTCTCTGGTTGCTTTTCCATACTCCCTCTTGATGGTATTCTGAAAAAAATAAGTTACTTTTTAGAGGAGTTTCCTCCAAGTTGGGATTTTTCATTTCGAGGATCTGCCATGAGTTGATATCAATGTTGCATTTCTTGCTGGAAGACTTCAGAGAGTCTTTGAAAGACTTCCTTTGACCTCCTCGTGTTCAAGTGCCTATCTTGAGTTGGGCAAAGATGATTTGCTTTGGCAGTCAAACTCAGAGATCCTAAATATGCAACCAGTCAAGTGGACTTGGTTTCACATGATTATGGCTTTGATGCTGGTGCTATTAGCTTTCTCGAGGATGCTGGCATTGGTATGCCTGTCCACCAGATAATGTGGAAAATCAATCTCAAACAGCATTGATGGTACTTTCCACTGATCTTGCCATGGCATCTATGTGCATTGAAGTTTAAAAATCACATCAAACCATCAGAAGAATCATTACTTAATAGATAAGGTTCTTGTTGTCAGTAGTCATCGAAGTCTCTCATAATTAAGTGTCTGAAGTTTGTGCTCGCAGATTAGTTGCAAAGTTGAATCTCCAAATCAATGTCAGCCTTAGATGTGACATAGATTCCCAGTATGCCAAATGCTTATGAAGATTTCACCATTGAGCTTAAACGAGAAATAGACTGGAACTTGACTTTGGATGGGTCATAAAGGATTTGAGTTTTCTTGAAGTTAAAGCTGAGGCCAATTTTCCAGTACATTTCAGTGAAAGCATTAAAGAAGATTTGAAAATTCTCTTTGAGAGAACAGAAATGACACACTGAAGTTCCACAAGCAAAGTTGATGCGGTTTTCTTTTTGCATTTCAACTGGTCGAGGTTGAAAGGATTTCCATCCATCCTGTTGACAATGTCCACACCACTGGAAAGCCTGTTCTTCACAAGCTGAAGAATAGTGACCATGAAGTTCGAGAACAGGGTTAGGGTTAACACATCCCCCCACTTGACCTCTTCCATGACTTCAAAGGATTCTGTCAAACCAACATTTGTGAGAACAGTTGCTAACAGCTTGTTGTGGATGAGATAAAGGATGTTTGTATTCTTCACTGGACAGTTGGCCTTTGACAGGGCTTCCCGTAGCACTTCTTGATGAAAATTATATCCATAGCTACAATATAAAAATGGATGGAAATGCAAGTTGAGAGAGGAATACAAACAGCTTATCTAGAGATATTGAGAGGTTAAGGAAGAGGGCAAACATTTGGTAAATGGGGTATAGAGTGGGAAAATGTGAAGTTGCTTCCTTTGAAAGGGAGAACAGAAGCTACAGTCTTATTTAAGTTGAAAGAAAACTGTAGAAAGCTGCAACAGAAAGGGACTTGTGCATGAAACACAGAAGGCTAGCACACAGGTGCAGCAGGCAATCTGGAAGGTTAATGGAATGTTGGTCCTTATTTCAAGGGGATTGAAGGATAAGAGTAGGGAAATGAACCCAGCCAGGTGATCAAAGTTTCAGTGGGATAGCATTTTGGAAATAGTGACCATAAATCCTTAAGTCTTTGTATACTTATGATTAATGGCAAGAGGGGACCTCAGATGATGGTGGTAAATTGGACGAAGGTCAACTCTAACCAAATGAAGCAAGAATTGGAGAATGTGGATTAGGAGTGTATGTTTGAGGGTAAATCCACATCTGACATGTGGGAGTCTTTTAAATACCAGTCGTTCAGAGTGCAGGACCGGCACTCTGAATGAAGGACAGGAATAGCAAGACTCAGAAACCTTGGATGGCAGAGGAAATTACCAGCTTAGTCAAAAAAAAGGAAGCATTGCTAAGGTCTAGGCAACTTAAAACGTACAAATTCCTTGAAGAATATAGAGAAAGTAGGAAAGAGTTCAAATGGGGCGTCAGGAGGATTAAAAGGAGCCATAAAATATCCTTGGCTATCAGGGTTAAGGAGAAATCCAAAGAGTCTTAAACATATGTTAGGAGCAAGAGGGTAACTAGGGTAAGAGTAGGCCCACACAAGGATAAAGGAGGGAGGTTATCTGTGGAGCTAGAGGAAGTGGGTGTGATCGTTAATGAATAATTTACTTTGGTATTCAACAAAGAGAGGGAAGTGAGGGATATAGAGGTTAGGGAAAGGTGAACATAACAAAGGACAAAGTGTTGGGTGTCTTGAAATGCATTAAGGTCGACCAGTCCCTAGAGCCAGAATAGGATCTATCCCAGGATACAGTGGGAGGCAAAGGAAGAAATAGCTAGGACCTTAACAGATATCTTTGCAACCTCTTTTGCTTCAGGAAGGTTCCAGAAGACTGGAGAATGGCTCATGTTGTTCCTTTGTATAAGAAGGGAAATAGAGATAATCCAAGTAATTACAGGGTGGTGAGCTTGATGTCAGTGGCAGGCAAGCTGTAGAAGAAGATACTGAGAGACAGGATTAATTCACATTTAGAAGCGAATGGACTTGTTAGTGATAGGCAGCAATGGCTTGTGTTTGTCTCAACAACTCGATTGAGATTTTTTTGAGGAGATGACAAGAATGATTGATGAAGGAAGGGCAATGGGTGTTGTCTGCGTGGACTTTAGTAAGGTAATTATTCAGGTACCTTATGGCATGCTGGTACAAAAAGTGGGATATCATGGGATCTGGAGTGTGCTGGCTAGATGGATACAAAACTGGCTTGGTTATAGAAGATGGAGAGTAGTAGTGGAAGGGTGCTTTTCAGAATGGCGATCAGTAACTGATGGTGTTCCACAGGAATCAGCACTGGGACCTTAAATGATGGGGAGGAAAATGTAGGGATCTGATTAAAAGGTTTGTGGTTGACACCAAAATTCGCAGGGTTGAGGATAGTGAGGAAAATTGTCAAGGATTACTGTGGGATATAGATAAATTGCAGATTTGGCAGACTGAGTTTAATCTGGACAAACATAAGGTGTTGCATTTTGGAAGATCAAATTCAGCTGTAAATTATACAAAAATGGCAGAGCTCTTAGAAGTATTGGCATACAGAGGGATCTGGGTGTACAGGTCCACAGATCTTTGAAAGGGCAATACGAGTGCATAAGGTGGTGAAGAAGCACTTGACTTCATTGGCTGGGGCATCAAATATAAAAGTTGGCAAGTTATGTTACTCCTCCTGTATAAAACTTTGGTCTGGTCACATTTGGAATATTGTATGTAGTCCTGGTCACCACACTACCAGAAGGACTTGGATGCTTTAGAAAGGGTGCAGAGAAGGTCTACCATAATGTTGCAAAGTTTGGATGGTTTTAGTTATGAGGAGAGGTTGGATAAATTCAGATTGTTTTCACTGAAAAGTCAGAGGCAGAGGGGCAACCTGATAGAGATCTACAAAATTGTGGGAGGTTAGATAAGGTGCTTAGTGAGGTTTTTCCCAGGATGTTAAGGTCAACTACAAGAGGACACCAGTTCAAGGTGAGAGGGAGACAAGTGGGGAGAAATCTTTCGTGCAAAGGGTGAGAGTACCTGGAACACACTGCCAGAGGAGGTGGTGAAGCAGGCATTTAAGCAATGTATAAGACATATCTTAATAGACACATGAGAGGAAAGCAATCAGAGGGATAGAAACTACATATGGGTAGAATGCAACAGCTCGAAATAAGGATTTGGAATCAGTACAGGCCTGATGAGGTGAGGGACCTGTTTTGTGCAGTATTATATTGTTTTAAGTACATGTGCACAATATCCATTGCAATCAGTGGTTTAGTCGGAACAGGGTGGGTAGTATGGAAGGAATTATAACAGTCTTGGTCAAAGAGTATCATTGTCCTTTAATGAGTTGCAACTCTTAAATTAGAATCTGAATAGTTGAAGGTGAGAAACAAGAAGGGAACTGGGTCCTTGTTGGGTATTTATTATAGACTTCCAAATATTGGGGAGGAAGTGGAAGACAGCATTTGTAGGCAGATTATGGAAATCTGCAGGACAAATAGGTTTTTGGTAGTTGGTGATTTGGTGACTAATTGAGAAATAGTGATCGTAACATAATAAGGTTCAATATTAAATAGTAAAAGGATAAAAATCAGTCAATGATTCAGATCCTAGACTGAAAAAGGGCAGAATTTAAAGGTTTAGAAGTTGAACAAGACCACACTAATTGGAAATGCGCTTTAGTGGATAAACAGGTGGATGGAAAATGGGAGAATTTCAAAAACAGGATGAATAGAATATAATAGATACATACCCATGAGAAATAAATAAGGGTATCTAAAGCTGGAGTACCCTGGATGACATGAATATTAATAAGAAAATAAGGAAGAATGATGATGCCAATGATGCATACTACCAGGAGTGGAAATCAGGAAAAGTTTTGTTATAAAGCAGAGGTTGATCTCCTGAGAACTAAGACCAAAACACCCGAAAAGGAGCACCTCTCCCTATAATCTGTAAAAGGAGTGTGAAACGTGTTGTAACCTGCTTTTCAGAAACTTGTAGTGGTTAAATGAAATAAATCCCTGACACTCATTTAAAAATGAACAAATAATAACTTGTTACGTGTATTGTAGTGAACAAATTAACTAAACTATTAACAAAGTGAATAACACTCTTCTACTGACTAACTATTCCCAAATAAATCAAGATTGTAATGGTATGCTATCCCAATAAATACAAGTAACTACTTATACAAAAAAAGTATCTTGAAATTACAGCTAGGTTATGTGTCTTCCGGAATGTTCTGTGCCTTCTCTGTCAATTTTTATGTCAGGAATTTTAACTAGTTGTGCCATTGGTACCGTTGTTATTCAGATGGTGCTTTCTTTAAGGCATAGAAGTAGTGGTGATTCCCTCTTGAGCTGACAGCCATTGGCTCTGGTGAATGGCAGCTAGTTCTGCCCTGAGGTCTTTGTCCAACCGCCCTCTTCTTTTATACCCCTCAGTCACATCAGTATTTCTTACCATAGGATTGGTGCAATGTTATCAAAACCATCAGACTTAAATTTAATAGCTTTTAGGCATCTAAGTAATTGGTTCAAATTGTTTGGCTAAATTCAAAATTGCTGCAAGGCCTGCTAACTGTACAGCCTTTTGATACAAATATTTCAATTCGGGTGTTCTCTGCATACTTGCAAACTTTCAAGCTGCTGTTCACAGATATCCATTTTAAATCTCTAAGCACAGAAAAAGCACATGATCTTCTAAAGGGACTACACAACGCTTCCCTCCAGCACTTTACAAACACCAAGTTCTAACTTCTTATCTCCCAATCCACAAGCACTCTACCCAACTTCGCAATACACTCCCTTAAGAAAAAAAACATTTTTATGAAAAGATGGTTTCATATTTTTTCTTTATCTCCATTGTATTAGTAAATCCATAGCTAATTAATCTAGAGTTACACATTTTATATGAATTCTATTTATATATATAACATTGAACACTATCATTTCTATCTTATATAAGCATTTTTCTTTTAAACCTGTGACCTAGCACCGTAATAAGATTTTCATGACCCTCAACATATAAATTAAATGTTTGTAACATGAGACTCCAAATGAAATAATCTGGTATTCTTGTCCTTAAATCTTTCCAGAAATGTCAAAGGATTGTGATCGGTATACACAATCGTCCCTGATGCATTGTTTGCAATGTGAACATTAGAATGTTGCAAGGCCAAACTCTTTTTCAATGATTGAATATTTTTTCTAGTGGGTATTGAGTTTATTTGAGAAATACCTAATTGGCCTTTCAATTCCACAGTTATCCTGCTGTAACAACATAGCTCACTTGCATCAATGGTGACTTTGAAGGGTTTCAAAACCTTTGCATGGCTAAAACTGGTACAGTGTTTAATATTGCTTTTAAATTCTCAAATGCCTCCTGATATTGTTTAGTCACCCGAAGGTTTTTAAGAAATCCGTCAACAGTACCACTATGCTACTAAAGTTTGGTATAAATTTCCTGTAAAATCTGCTCAGTCCTAAAAATTGTAGCACTTCCTTCTTCGAGGATGGTCTTGGAAATTCCTCAATGGCCATTGTCTTAGAACATAAGAACTAGGAGCAGGAGCAGCCTGTCTGGCCCCTCGAGCCTGCTCCGCCATTCAATGAGATCATGGTTATCTATTCATGCCCTCTAATTCTGTACTCTCCCACCCCAGGGAAAATAGCCTTGTCTATTTATTCTATCCATGCCTGTCATGATTTTGTAAACCTCCATAATGTTACCCCTCAGCCTCCAATGCTCCGGGGAAAACAGCCCCAGCCTGTTCAGCCTCTCTCTATAGCTCAAATCCTCCAACCCTGGCAACATCCTTGTCAATCTTTTCTAAACGCTTTTAAGTTTCACAATGCATCTGGAGTGAGAAAAATATTAAACAGAATTGCAAGAAATGTTTCAAAAGTGACCTAACTAATGTCCTGTACAGCCGTAAGATGATCTCCCAATTCCTCTACTCAATGCTCTAACCAATAAAGGAAAACATACCAAACTTTCTGAATCTGCGTGGCTTTGAGAGGATTAAGCCAGTAGGGGTGTAGGTCCTCATGGCACTGTAACAAGTCTTTCAATTCAGTTCTCTGTTAATGGGACAGAAATCTCACTACCATATCCCATTCCTTAAGGACGTCCTCATTATTCAATTTATTTTGAGGCACATCAAAATCCAAATCATCTCGATTTGATTCCTCATTCTGAATGGCAATTTGTAATAACTGTTTGTCCTGTTCCCTTTCCCTGTCAGAGTAAAGTTTCAGCATATTCTCATGACATACCCAAAAATTTATTTTCCTATCAGGCATCTTTACCAGATAATTCACCTGACGTAACTTCTTCTGAATCAGATAGGGACCACTAAACGTTGCTTTGAAGGGGTCTCCTACTCCTGGTAATAGCACCAATACTTTATCCCCAGTTATTAAATTTAGATTTCTTATCTGTGCCTTGCCTCATCAGATGCTGTGCCACCTCCAAATGTTGTCTAGTCAATTCACCTACTCTGTTTAATATTTTTCTCACCCCAGATGCATAATCCAACTGTGAGATCTCTGACTTTGGACCTATAAACTTTTCCTTAATTAATTTTAAAGGCCCTCTTAGTTTGTGTCCAAATATCAATTCAAAGGGAGTAAGCTAAGTTGATTCATTTGGAGCATCTCTAATAGCAAATATATAAATGGGAAACCTTTATCCCAATTATTTGGGTAATCCAGACAGTATGCCCTTAACATTGTATTAGGGTCTGATGCCACCTTTCCAATGCTTCCTGGATTTCAGGATGGTACACACTTGATTAAAGTGTTCGATGTCTAAACTATCCATGATCTCCTTAAATAAATGGCAGTAAAATTGAACCCTTGCTCTGATTGAATCTCCCTGGGTAGTCCATAATAGGTAAAGAAAGCAAGCAACTTCTCCACACCTTTCTTGCCTTGACATTCCGTCATGGAATTGCCTCTGGAGACCTCGTAGGCACGTGCATTACGGTTAGCAAATAGTGGTTCCCACTTTTGGTTTTAAGAGGGGAACCTGCACAATCAATTAAAACCTGTGTAAAAGATTCTTCAAATGCAAGAATTTGCATCAAAGATGCTGTTTTTATCATTACTTGTGGCTTTCCTACCATCTGACATGTATGACAGATTCAACAAAATTCATCCATGTTGTTCTGTAATCCAGGCCAATAAAAATGCTTCTGTATCTTAGCCTGAATCTTCCTCACTCCTAGATGATCTCCTACAGGTAATTTGTATGCTACCCACAATACTTCCTATCTGTATTCTACCGTCAACATAATCTGATGGACATCTGCCCATTTATCATCTGCACTAACCTGCCAAGGTTTCCACTTCTGTCTTAAAGTAATAGCATTCTCCATTACACTCAGATTCCTTTGTTGAGTAGGCTTTAATGATATAAATTCCTTTACCGTTTAATCTTTTTGTTGTAACTCCAGTGATCTAGCAGAACTAAACACCTCTGCCTGATCCTCTATCAGCTTAGGTTTTTCCTTTACCATCTCATCAAATAGAGTGTCAGCTAACTGGACCTCGACTCCTTCATTTTTCTCTTTTGTTCTCCCTTTTTGTTTTAACTTATGGGTGTGGGATCTTGTCACTACACAGTCCAGAAAAATTCCTTTTAATTCCTCAGTTTCCCAGCTTTCTTTTGGCTTTGGTTAAAAAGATATACTTGGCTGAAATTTGATATTCCAGTTGATGTAAAGCATAAATTTGTCCTTATCCAAATGACTAATTTGGGAGAAAAGGTGGGAGGAGGAGGGTGGAGGGTGGATAGCCCGAGTAACTATAGGCCAGTGAGTCTCACTTCTGTTGTGGGCAAAGTCTTAGAGAGAATTGTAAGGGATAGGATTTATGAACATCTGGGTAAGAATAATGTGATCAAGGATAGTCAGCATGGTTTTGTGAAGGGCAGATCGTGCCTCACAAACCTTATTGAATTCTTTGAGAAGGTGACCAAGGAAGTGGATGAGGGTAAAGCAGTAGATGTGGTGTATATGGATTTTAGCAAGGCGTTCGATAAGGTACCCCATGGCAGGCTAATGCAAAAACTACAGAGGTATGGCATTGAGAGTGCATTAGAGGTTTGGATTAGGAATTGGCTGGCTGGAAGGAGACAGAGGGTAGTAGTTGATGGTATAGGTTCATCTTGGAGCGCAGTTACTAGCGGTGTTCCACAAGGATCTGTTTTGGGACCATTGCTGTTTGTCATTTTTATAAATGACCTGGAGGAGGGGCTTGAAGGCTGGGTGAGCAAGTTTGCGGATGACACGAAAGTCGGCGGAGTTGTGGACAGCGAAGAAGGATGTGGCAGGTTACAGCGGGATATAGATAAGTTGCAGAGCTGGGCAGAAAGGTGGCAAATGGAATTCAATGTAGCTAAGTGTGAAGTCATTCACTTTGGTAGGAGTAACAAGAAGATGGATTACTGGGCTAATGGTAGACTACTTGGTAGTGTGGATGAGCAGAGGGATCTTGGTGTCCATGTACACAGATCTTTGAAAGTTGCCACCCAGGTAAATAGTGCTGTGAAGAAGGCATATGGTGTACTGGGCTTTATTGGTAGAGGAATTGAGTTCCGGAGTCCTGAGGTCATGTTGCAGTTGTATAAGACTCTGGTGCGGCCTTATCTGGAGTATTGTGTGCAGTTTTGGTCGCCATACTATAGGAAGGATGTGGAGGCATTGGAACGAGTGCAGAGGAGGTTTATCAGGATGTTGCCTGGCATGGTAGGAAGATCGTATGAGGAAAGGCTGAGGCACTTGGGGCTTTTCTCATTGGAGAAAAGAAGGTTTAGGGGAGATTTGATAGAGGTGTACAAGATGATTAGGGGTTTAGATAGGGTTGACCATGAGAACCTTTTTCCGCTAATGAAGTCAGCTGTTACTAGGGGACACAGCTTTATATTAAGGGGTGGTAGGTATAGGACAGATGTTCGGGGTAGATTTTTTACTCAGCGGGTTGTGAGTTCATGGAATGCCCTGCCAGTAGCAGTGGTGGACTCTCCCTCTTTATGGTCATTTAAGCGGGCATTGGACAAGCATATGGAGGTTATTGGGCTAGTGTAGGTTAGGTAGGCTTCGGTCGGCGCAACATCGAGGGCCGAAGGGCCTGTACTGCGCTGTATGTTTCTATGTTCTATGTTCTATGTTTTCCACTACAATGGGCATCACTTCCATGTGTGTTCTAGCTATATCATTTCCAAGAATAAACTGTATTCCTGGAATAGCCAATTCTTCCACCACTCCCATTATCACTTCCCCAGTCTTGATCGGACTTTCTAGCCTGATCTTACATGGGGGAACACTACTCCTCTCTCCATTTATTCCACAGATTACCACTCTCTCGGGCAATATTTCAGAAGGAGTGCAAATATTTTAATCTCTTACTGTTAGAGACAGACTAGCTTCCATATCTCTCAATATTTTAATTTCTTCACCTACTTCCCCTATTCTACCTGAGTAAATCTTACTCAGACAGGTGAAGTCTTTGAAAAGATTGCGTGTCACCTTACTATCCAGCCTGTGACTAGACTGTGCACTCTCCTCGACTTCTCTTGGGATTTCCTTCAAAGCCTTAATTAATCCCATTGGTTCAGCCTCTTTTACCACAATTTTTTCCCAGTGCCTATCTTAAACCAGCGGCACTGTGACTTTGTGTGACCCACTCTATTGCTGTGAAAACACCTGAGGCCTTTCACCTCTTTTCCACCCTCTTGGGTTTCTTTTTTTACGTATGGTAAACTGGTCCCAGTGTGATTTACTTTTTGTTTTACATTGAAAGATCTTCCTCTTTCTCAAGTTCCAACCCTCATGGAATGAAATTGCTGTCAGAAGCTAAATTTCAATTTATGCACTAATATATATTTACCCACCATAGAACATAATACATTACAATGCAATACTGGCCCTTCAGCCGTCGATGTTGCACCTACCTGTGAAACCACTCTGAAGCCCATCTAATTTACATTATTCCATTTTTATCCATCAATCCAATGGCCATTCAAATGCCCTTAAAGTTGGTGAGTCTACTACTGTTCCATGCCCCTACTACTCTCTGAGTAAAAAAACTATCTCTAACATCTGTCCTATATCTATCACCCCTCAATTTAAAGCTGTCCCCTCATGCTAGCCATCACTATCTGAGGAAAAAAGGCTTTCACTGTCCAGCCTATCTAACCCTCTGATTATCTTATATGTTATAATAAAGTCACCTCTCAAACTTCTTCTCTCTAACAAAAACAGCCTGAAGTCCCTCAGCCTTTCCTCATAAAACCTTCCCTCCATACCAGGCAATATCCAGTAAATCTCCTCTGAGCTCTCTCCAAAGCTTCCACATCCTTCCTGTAACATGATGACCAGAACTGTATGCAATACTCCATGTGCGGCCACACCAGAGTTTTGCATAGCTGCAGTGTGACCTCATGGCCCCGAAATTCAATCCCTCTACTAATAAAAGTTAATGCACCGTATGCCTTTTTAACAACACTATCAACCTGGGTGGCAACTTTCAGGGATCTATGCACCTGGACACTGAGATCTCTCTATTCATCTATGCTATCAAGAACTTACCATTAGCCCACTACTCTTTATTCCCGTTGCTCCTTCCAAAGTGAATCACCTCACACTTTTCCACCATTTTCCACCTCCCAGCCCAGCTGTGCAGCATATCTATGTCCCTCTGTAACCCACAGCATTCTTCCGCACTATCCACAACTCTACCAACCTTAGTGTTATCTGCAAATTTACTCACTCATCCTTCTACATCCTCATCCAGGTAATTTATAAAAATGACAAACAGCAGTGACCCCAAAACAGATCCTTGTAGTACACCACTAGTGACTGAATTTCAGGGTGAATGTTTCCCATCAACCACCACCCTCTGTCTTCTTTCAGTTAGCCAATATCTGATCCAAACCGCTAAATCACCCTCAATTGCATGCCTCCGTATTTTACGCAATAGCCTACTGTTGGAAACCTTATCAAAAGCCTTACTGAAATCCATATACAGCACATCAACCACTTTACCCTCATCCACCTGTTTGGTCACCTTCTGAAATAGCTCAATAAGGTTTGTGAGGCACAACCTACCCTTCTTAAAACCATATTGATTCTCCCTAATCACCTTATTCCTTTCTAGATGATTATAAATCCTATCTCTTATAACATTTTCCAACACTTTACCCACAACTAAAGTAAGGCTCACTGGTCTATAATTTCCAGGGTTGTCTCTACTCCCCTTCTTGAACAAGGGAACAACATTTGCTATTTTCCAGTCTTCTGACACTATTCCTGTAGACAATGATAACGTAAAGATCAAAGTCAAAGGCTCGGCAATCTCCTCCCTGGCTGCCCAGAAAATCAACGGATAAATCCCATTCGGCCCAGGGGATGAATCTATTTTCACGCTTTCCAGAATTGCAAACACCTCCTCCTTATGCACCTCAATCCCATCTAGTCTAGTAGCCTGTATCTCAGTATTTTCCTCGACAACATTGTCTTTTTCCAGTGTGAATACTGACAAAAAAAAATTGATTTATCACTTCTCCTATCTCCTCTGACATCACACACATCTTCCCACTACTGTCCTTGATTGGCCCAAATCTTACTCTAGGCGAAGGTGAGGACTGCAGATGCTGGAGATCAGAGTCTAGATTAGAGTGACGCTGGAAAAGCACAACAGGTCAGGCTTTTGCCCAAAACATCGATTTTCCTGTCCTTGGATGCTTCCTGACCTGCTCTGCTTTTCCAGCACCACTCTAATCAAGGCCCCAAATCTTACTCTAGTCATTCTTTTATTCCTGATATATCTATAGAAAGCCTTAGGGTTTTCCTTGATCCTACCTGCCAATAATTTCTCATGTCACCTCATGGCTCAACACAGAATCAGATAAGTTAATTGTTGTTTTAAGTGTGTCCTATAGAAAGGCTGCAGTAGTGAGTAGAGTGGGTTCTTTCTTGATTATATGTTTTTGGAGATATGTCCCTTGATTAAACTTTAAATATAAACCATTTAAGCTGGGCAGTGTTTTGTAGAGGAATAAGATGGTGTTATTTTCTGGGTCTGTAGATTGTGAAGGAACAAAAATGGCCTTTAGTACAGTGGTATGTACTTCTTGTCAGACGTGGGAGTTTAAGGGTTACTGTGGATGTTATCTGCCATAAATGCTGTTGGATGTGAAACTTATTAGATCGAATGGATCGGTTGGAGAGACAATTAGAAGCAATGAGGAATTTGCAACAGTATGTCATGGATGGCAGTTATAGGAAGGGGGTAAAGTCTCAGATTCAGTCACATAGATGGGTTAAGTCCATGAAAGGTAAGAGAGGTAGGCACCTAGGGCAGGATATACCCATTTCAAACAGGTGTGCTGTTTAAAAAAATGTAAGGGGTGATGGATTCTCAGGGGAATGTAGCACGAACAGTCAAGTTTCTGGTATTGAGACTGGCTCTAATGCAACAAGGGTTACGTCGACTTCCAAGAAATCAATTGTGTGATGGGATTCTGTAGTCCGAGGTACAGACAGATGTTTCTGTGGCAAGCAGCGAAAAATCAGAATGGTGTGTTGCTTCCCTGGTGCCAGGATCAAGGATAGCTCAGAGACGGTGCAGAATGTTCTTACAGGGGAGAGGGGCCAGCAAGAGGTCATTGTCCACACTGGAACCAACGATATAGGAAGGGAAAAGGTTGAGATTCTGAAGGGAGATTACAGAGAGTTAGGCAGAAATTTAAAAAGGAGGTCCTCAAGGGTAGTAATATCTGGATTACTCCCAGTGATACGAGCTAGTGAGGGGGTGAATCGGAGGATAGAGCAGATGAATGCATGGCTGAGGAGCTAGTATATGGGAGAAGGATTCACATTTTTGGATCATTGGAATCTCTTTCGGGGTAGAAGTGACGTGTACAAGAAGGACGGATTGCACCTAAATTGGAAGGGGACTAAAATACTGGCAGTGAAATTTGCTAGAACTGCTTGGGAGGATTTAAACTAGTAAGGTGGGGGTGGGGGTGGGACCCAGGGAGGTAGTGAGGAAAGAGATCAATCTGGGACTGGTACAGTTGAGAACAGAAGCGAGTCAAACAGTCAGGGCAGGTAGGGACAAGGTAGGACTAATAAACTGCATTTATTTCAATGCAAGGAGCCTAACAGGGAAGGCAGATGTACTCAGGGCATGGTTAGGAACATGGGACTGGGATATCATAGCAATTACAGAAACATGTCTCAGGGATGAGCCGGACTGGCAGCTTAATTTGTTCCAGGATACAAATGCTACAGGAAGGATAGAAAGGGAGGCAAGAGAGGAGGTGGAGTGGTGTTTTTGATAAGGGATAGCATTACAGCTGTGCTGAGGGAGGATATTCCCGGAAATCGATTCAGGGAAGTTATTTGGGTGGAACTGAGAAATAAGAAATGGATGATCCCCTTATTGGGATTGTATTATAGACGCCCCCAATAGTCAGAGGGAAATTGAGAAATTGAGAAATTGAGAAACTTGTAAGGAGATCTCAGCTATCTGTAAGAATAATAGGGTGGTTATGGTAGGGAATTTTAACTTTCCAAACATAGACAGGGACTGCCATAATGTTAAAGGTTTAGATGGAGAGGAATTTGTTAAGACAATTTTCTGATTCAGTATGTGGATGTACCTACTAGAGAAGGTGCAAAACTTGACTTACTCTTGGGAAATAAGGCAGGACAGGTAACTGAGGTGGCAGATCTAAAAGTTGAAATTCTAAATTGGAGAAAGCCCAATTTTGACAGTATTAGGCAAGAACTTTCGAAAGCTGATTGGAGGCAGCGATTCACAGGTAAAGGGACGGCTGGAAAATGGGAAGTCTTCAGAAATGACTTAAAGAGAATCCAGAAAACCTATATTCCTGTCAGGGTGAAAGGAAAGGCTGGTAGGTATAGGGAATGCTGGGTGACTAAAGAAATTGAGGGGTTGGTTAAGAAAAAGAAGGAAGCACATGTAAGGTGTAGACAGGATAGATCGAGTAAATCCTTAGAAGAGTATAAAGGAAGTAGGAGTATACTTAAGAGGGAAATCAGGAGGGCAAAAAGGGGACATGAGATAGCTTTGGCAAATAGAATTAAGGAGAATCCAAAGGGTTTTTACAAATACATTAACGACAAAAGGTATCTAGGGAGAGAATATGGCCCCTCTAAGATCAGCAAGGTGGCCTTTGTGTGGAGCCGCAGAAAATGGGAGAGATACTAAATGAGTATTTTGCATCAGTATTTACAGTGGAAAAGGATATGGAAGATATAGACTGTAGGGAAATAGATGGTGACATCTTGCAAAATGTCCAGATTACACAGGAGGAAGTGCTGGATGTCTTGAAATGGTTAAAGGTGGATAAATCCCCAGGACCTGATCAGGTGTACCCGAGAACTGTGGAAAGCTAGAGAAGTGATTGCTGGGCCTCTTGCTGAGATATTTGTATCATCGATAGTCACAGGTGAGGTGCCAGAAGACTGGAGGTTGGCAAACGTGGTGCCACTGTTTAAGAAGGGCAGTAAGGACAAGCCAGGGAACTATAGACCAGTGAGCCTGACCTCGGTGGTGGGCAAGTTGTTGGAGGGAATCCTGAGGGACAGGATGTACATGTATTTGGAAAGGCAAGGACTGATTCGGGATAGTCAACATGGCTTTGTGGGTGGGAAATCATGTCTCACAAACTTGATTGAGTTTTTTGAAGAAGTAACAAAGAGGATTGATGAGAGCAGAGCTGTGGATGTGATCTATATGGACTTCAGTAAGGCATTCAACAAGGTTCCTCATGGGATACTGATTAGCAAGGTTAGATCTCATGGAATACAGGGAGAACTAGTCATTTGGATACAGAATTGGCTCAAATGTAGAAGACAGAGGGTGGTGGTGGAAGGTTGTTATTCAGACTGGAGGCCTGTGACCAGTGGAGTGCCACAAGGATCGGTGCTGGGCCCTTTTACTTTTTGTCATTTACATAAATGATGTGGATGCAAGAATAAGAGGTACAGTTAGTAAGTTTGTAGATGACACCAAAATTGGAGGTGCAGTGGACAGCGAAGAGAGTTATCTCAGATTACAACAGGATCTTGACCAGATGGGCCAATGGGCTGAGAAGTGGCAGATGGAGTTTAATTCAGATAAATGTGAGGCGCTGCATTTTGGGAAAGCAAATCTTAGCAGGACTTATACACTGAATGGTCAGGTCCTATGGAGCGTTGCTGAACAAAGAGACCTTGGAGTGCAGGTTCATAGCTCCTTGAAAGTGGAGTCGTAGGTAGATAGGATAGTGAAGAAGGTGTTTGGTATGCTTTCCTTTATTAGTCTGACTATTGTGTACAGGAGTTGGGAGGTCATATTGCGGCTGTACAGGACATTGGTTCGGCCACTGTTGGAATATTGCGTGCAATTCTGGTCTCCTTCCTATCAGAAAGATGTTGTGAAACTTGAAAGGGTTCAGAACAAATTTACAAGGATGTTGCCAGGAGGAATTGAGCTATAGGGAAAGGCTGAAGAGGCTGGGGCTGTTTTCCCTGGAGCATCAGAGGCTGAGGGGTGACCTTATAGAGGTTTACAAAATTATGAGGGGCATGGATAGAACAAATATATAAAGTCTTTTCCCTTGGGTCGGGGAGTCCAGAACTAGAGGGCATAGGTTTTGGGTAAGAGGGGAAAGATATAAAAAAGACTTAAGGGGCAACCTTTTCACGCAGAGAGTGGTACGTGTATGGAATGAGCTGCCAGAGGAAATGGTGGAGTCTGGTACAATTGCAACATTTAAGAGGCATTTGGATGGGTATACAAATAGGAAGGGTTTGGAGGGATATGGGATGACAGGTGGGACTAGATTGGGTTGGGATATCTGGTTGGCATGGACGGGTTAGACGGAAGGGTCTGTTTCCATGCTGTACATCTCTATGACTTTATGACTCTTCGTAGCTCTCTCTTTAGATCTTTCCTGGCTAACTTGTAACTCTCAAGTTCCCTAACTGAGCCTTAACATCTCATCCTAACATTAGCCTTCTTCTTCCTCTTGACAAGACTTGAACTTCTTTAGTAAACCATGGCTCCCTCGCTCGACCACTTCCTCCCTGCCTGATAGGTACATACTTACCAAGGACATGCAGCAGCCATTCCTTAAATAAGCTCCACATTTCAACTCTGCCCACCCCCTGCAGTTTTCTTCCCCACCCTATGCATCCTAAATCTTTCCTAATCGCAACATAGCCTTTCCCCCAGCTATAACTCTTGGCCTGCAGTATATACCTATCCCTTTCCATCATTAAAGTAAACATAACTGAATTGTTGTCACTGTCTCTAAAGTGCTCACCTACCTCCAAATCTAACACTCGGTTCATTACCCAGTACCAAATCTAATGTGGCCTCACCCCTTGCTGGCCTATCTGCAAACTGTGTCAGGAAACCCTCCCGCACACATTTGACAAAAACTGACCCATCTAAAGTACTCAAACTATAGTATTTCCAGTCAATTTTTGGGAAGTTAAAGTCTCCCATGACAATTACCCTGCCACTCTCACTCTTATCGAGAATCATCTTTGCTATCCTCTCCTTTCCTGTTCCTAACTTCAGCCCATATTATCTCAGTAGACGAGTCCTCAAATGTCCTTTCTACAATCGTAATACTGTCCTTGATTAACAATGCCACACCTCCCCCTCTTTTACCATCTTCTTTGTTCTTACTGAAACATCTAAATCCTGGAACCTGCGACAACCATTCCTGTCCCTGCTCTATCCTTGTCTCCAAAATGGCCACAACATCAAAATCTCAGGTACCAACCCATGCTGCAAGTTCACCCATCTTATTCTGGATGCTCCTGGCATTGAAGTAGATGCACTTCAAACCATCTCTGCAGTTCTTCTCCCTATTGTAACTTCCTGTTCATCAACTTGTGTTCTTATCATTTTTGGAAGTGAGTTTTTAAACTCCTCCAGCAGAATATTCTCTCTAAGACCCTCATGTCTCTTTTCTATCTTTAATACTGTCATCCATCTATTGACGTTGCTCTGTTTAATTCTTTCAAAATTGATATAAGTCTGGTCTGGTTCCTTTCCTACATTTCTGAATGTTGTCTCTATATTTCTGGTACCAATAAGAACTCAAAATAACCTTTTTTACTTCTTCATGTTCTCTTGACACCTCCTCTGACAGCGCTACAAACACCTCACTAGCTCTATCTACCAACTTTGTTTAAATCAACAAAACCCACATGGTCACTGGCCACTTCATTTGCTTAGCCATTTGTCAAATGAGATGAAAAAGGCTTCTGCACCCTTCTCATCAAATTTAGGTAATGCTTGGTCATATTTAAAGGCATCTCCATCAGGCCTTTGATTATGAAGGTTTTGCTCATCATCACTACCCTCCTCACTTAACTTACCTCCTACCTTCACCTGCTACCTTTTGAGCCAACTTTCCTGTCTAATTGCCAACTTATTAAGTTCAAACTCTCTCTCTCCCTTTCTTCTCTTTCTTTTTCCCTTTCTTATCTCTCCTTTTCTGTTTCTTCTGCTTGGGCCTTCCTCTCCTTTTCTTTTTGTTCTGTCAGAGCGATTCTTCCCTTTTCTCTTTCCTCTGCTTTAACCATAATTCAAACTGTTCCAGTTCCCTTTCATGTTCAAACTGCTTCATCTGCAAATGAATTCTTGCCATTTCCAATGATTCAGATGGCATTTCCAGCAAATCTAAATGCTGAGCTATTGCAGTAATTATCTCTCCTTTTCTCACAGATGAAGGTATCTCCAACTTCAGCTTGTCTGCCAATTCCAACAGCTTTCCCTTGCTCAGTTCCTGTAAAATTCCCAAGTCACTTCTTCCACTCCCCGAAAACGCTTAGCAACTAAAAGAGCCATTACCCCCTATTAATTTAACTAACAATAAGCATCAAAATTAAATGGATTTTCCACTTCTCATTTAAATCTTTTATTTAAAGATTTAGGATACTAATCCCCAAGTCTGTTTAAATCTGCTGATATCTTTCATACCCTACGTCTGTTCATATCTGTCCAAATCCCGGACCCAAGCCCCTCATCTGTTACAAAGCGAAGGTTGAACCCCACCCCCCTAGTCCGACCCGCCTATCTTCTTTTCCACCTATCCACTCCACTCTCTCCTCCTTGACCTATCACCTTCATCTCCTCCCCCACTCACCCATTGTACTCTCTGCTACTCTCTCCCCACCCCCACCCTCCTCTAGCTTATCTCTCCACGCTTCAGGCTCACTGCCTTTATTCCTGATGAAGGGCTTTTGCCCGAAACGTTGATTTCGCTGCTCGTTGGATGCTGCCTGAACTGCTGTGCTCTTCCAGCACCACTAATCCAGTATTTGGTTTTCAGCATCTGCAGTTATTGTTTTTACCAAGGTGAAGAGATTGTCAGGTCTGGATGGGATTGCTGAGAGAGTTAAGGGAACAAACCAGGCAGCTGTTGACAGAAATTTTCCGAGTCTGACTGAACGTAGGACTAGCCCCGGGGGTCTGGAGGATTGCAAATGTGACACTATTGATTAAGAAAGGGGCAGAGGTCAACCCAGGAAACTACGGAACCGTCAATGTGATGTCAACAGTGGGAAAATTAATGGAGGCTATAGTATAGGATTAGGCAAATATACACTGAGAGAAGAGTAAGTTAATACTGGACAGTTGACATGGCTTTGTCAAAGGCAGGATATGTCTGACAAATTGAATTGAGTTCTTTGACACAGGCAGCAGATGAGGATAGTGCTGTGGCTGTATATTTGGACTTTCAGAAACCTTTGATGCAGTGTCACATGGCAGGTTGGTGAGTAAATTACAAATGTTTGGGATTTATGGGTCCTTGGCAGCATGGATTAGAAGTTGGCTAAAAAGTTGGAAACAGAGGGTAGGTGTAGATGGGCATTTCCCAGATTGGAGACATGTTGAAAGTGTTGAATGAGATTGGTGTTGAGACCCTTTTTCTGATTTATATAAATGATTGGGGATGGATATTGAGAGCAAATTCTGTATATTCTCAGATGATAATAAACTAGGGAGAGCAGTGAATTGTGAGGGTGATGCTGAGTGATTTAGAGGGACATTGATGACATGATCAATCTGGCAGATGCCTGGCAAATGAATTTCAAAGCAAAGAATGTACTTGGTACAAGAAATTCAGACAATACACAACTTTAGGAAATTTAGGAGGAAAGGGACCTTGGAGTTCACATAAATTATTCTCTGAAGATGGCCAGGCAAGTTGAGACAGTTGTTATGAAGGCTGATAGGATCTTTGGGTTTATAAATAGAGGCATCAAGTATAAAACCAAGGAAGTGATGCTACACCTCTATAAATCATTGGTCAAACCGCGTTTGATTTGATTTTATTTATCATTGCATGCACTAAGTACAGTGAAAAGCTTTGTTTGTGAGCAGGAGAGGCAAATCATAGTAAGCAAGGACATATAGATCATAGGGTGAAAAACAGAGTGACAGAGTGAAATATACAGGTTACACCACAAAGGATGTGCACTAGGCAAGATCAACATTAACACAATCAACATTCTTTGAAGTTAGAGAATCCATTCAGCAGTCTAATAACGGCTGGGAAGAAGCTGTTCTTGAACCTGCTGATCCGTGTATTCAAATTTCTGTACTTTCTGCCTGACGGAAGAGATTGTAGGAGAGCATTACTGGGGTGGGATTGGTCTTTGATGATGTTGGCAGCCTTTCTATACCCTTGAGATATGTGAATGGAATCCATTGATAGAAGGTTGGCTTCCATGACAGTCTGGACTGTGCACACCACCTTCTGTAGTTTCTTAGTTATAATAGAGGTGTATAGCATTGAAACAGACACTTCGGTCAAACTTGTCCATGCTCACCAGATATCCTAAATAAATCTAATCCCATTTTCCAGCACTTGGCCCAAATCCCTCTAAACCCTTCCTTTTCATATACCCATCCAGGTGCCTTTAAATGTTGTAATTGTACCAGCCTCCACTACTTCCTCTGGGAGCTCATTCCATACATGCACTACCCTTTGCGTGAAAATGCAACCCCTTAGATTCCTTTTAAATCTTTCTCCTCTCACCTTAAACCTATGCCCTCTAGTATTGGACTCCCCCACCCGGAGAAAAGACTTTGGCTATTTCCCCTATCCACAGCCCTCATTATTTCATAAACCTTTATAAAGGTCACCCCACAGCCTCTGACACTCCAGGGAAAGTAACGCTAATCTATTTAGACTCTCCCTATAGTGGTCAACCCTCAGCCTCTAACGCTCCAGGGAAAGTAGCCCCAATCTATTTAGATTCTCCCTATAGCTAAAACTCTCCAACACTGGTTTGAAACAAATTACAGGAAACCTTCAAGACCATCAATAATACCCTTACTGGCATAAAATTCACTAAAGAGGAGGAAAACAACAACAAACCACCATTCCGAGATGTCGCAGTAGAGCGAACAGCCAAGGGGGATCTTCAAACCAGCGTCTACATGAAAACAACACATACGGACCATAAACTGAACTACAGAAGCAATCATCCCAACATCCACAAACAAAGCAGCATCAGAACATTATTTCAACAAGCCACCACATACTGCAGCACAGAGTAACTACACAGAGCAGAGGAAAATCACCTGTACAGTGTATTTAAACAGAATGGATATCCAATGAACACAGTCCGCTGATTTCTGATCAACAAACCCAAACAAGCAGACAAAACATATCCAGAAATCCTAGCCACTCTCCCCTACATCAAAGATACCTTGGAAATGACTGCCTGACTACTCAGACCCCTTGGCATCATGGTAGCCCACAAACGCACCAACACACTAAAACAGCAGCTCATGAACTTGAAAGAGCTGATACAAACAACAAGCAAAACTAAAGACATTTACAAAATACCATGCGAGAACTGTAACAAACACTACATTGTAGAAACAGGCAGAAAACTAGCCACCAGGATACAAGAACATCAACTAGCCACAAAATGACATGAGCTTAAAAATGTGATGCTGGAAAAGCGCAGCAGGTCAGGCAGCATCAAAGGAGAAGGAGAATCGACGTTTCGGGCATAAGCCCTTCTTCAGGAATAAGGAGGATATGGCAAGCAGGCTAAGATAAAAGGTAGGGAGGAGGGATTTGGGGGAGGGGCGATGGGAATGCGATAGGTGGAAGGAGGTTAAGGTGAGGGTGATAGGCCGGAGAGGGGGTGGGGGCGGATAGGTCGGTTTGTCGGTTTCAACACGGATATATACTATAAACCGACTGACTCCCACAGCTACTTAGATTACACCTCTTCCCACCCTGCCCCCTGTAAAAACGGCATCCCATATTCCCAATTCCTTCGCCTTTGCCGCATCTGCTCCCAGGAGGACCAATCCAATACCAAACAACCCAGATGGCCTCCTTCTTCAAAGACCGCAATTTCCCCTCCGACGTGGTTGACAATGGTCTCCACTGCATCTCCTCCACTTCCCACTCCTCTGCCCTTGAACCCCGCCCCTCTAATCGCCACCAGGACAGAACCCTACGAGTCCTCGCCTACCACCCCACCAACCTCCAGATACATCGGATCATCCTTCGTCATTTCCGCCACCTCTAAACGGACCCCACCACCAAGGATATATTTCCGTCCCCACCCCTATCAACGTTCCGGAAAGACCACTCCCTCCGCGACTCCCTTGTCAGATCCACACCCCCACCAATCCAACCTCCACTCCCGGCACCTTTCCCTGCAACCACAAAACATGCAAAACTTGCGCCCACACCTCCCCCCTCACTTCCCTCCAAGGCCCCAAGGGATCCTTCAATATCCATCAGAAATTCACCTGCACCTCCACACACATCATTTACTGCATCCGCTGCACCCGATGTGGCCTCCTATACATTGGGGAGACAGGCCGCCTACTTGCGGAACGTTTCAGAGAACACCTCTGGGACACCCGCACCAACCAACCCAACTGCCCCGTGGCTGAACACTTTAACTCCCCCTCCCACTCCGCCAAGGACATGCAGGTCCTTGGCCTCCTTCATTGCCAGACCATGGCAACACAACGCCTGGAGAAAGAGCGACTCATCTTCCGCCTAGGAACCCTCCAACCACAAGGGATGAATGCAGATTTCTCCAGCTTCCTCATTTCCCCTCCCCCCACCTTTTCTCAGTCCCAGCCTTCAGACTCAGCACCGCCTTCTTGACCTGCAATCTTCTTCCCGACCTCTCTGCCCCCACCCCCTCTCCGGCCTATCACCCTCACCTTAACCTCCTTCCACCTATTGCATTCCCAACGCCCCTCCCCCAAGTCTCTCTTCCCTACCTTTTATCTTAGCCTGCTTGGCATACCCTCCTCATTCCTGAAGAAGGGCTTATGCCCGAAACGTCGATTCTCCTTCACCTTGGATGCTGCCTGACCTGCTGCGCTTTTCCAGCAACACATTTTTAAGCTCTGATCTCCAGCATCTGCAGTCCTCACTTTCTCCTACAAAATGACATGACCCACTCTCACTAGTGTCCTCACATACGGATGAGGAAGGACACCACTTTGACTGGGACAAACATCCATCTTAGAGACATGCACGAGAATTCCTAGAAGCATGGCATTCCAACCGGAACTCTATCAACAAGCATATGACTTGGATCCTCTTTACCAACCCCTGAGAAAATGAACAAGAAATGACATCACCATAGGAAATGATGTCACCACAGGAAATGACATCACCAACCCAAGAAAACTCAAACATATAAATAGAAAGTGGGCTACACCACCGGTGCCTCATTTGGAGGCTCAATGAGCATGTTACCTAGCTTGGTGACGAAACATCTGAAAACAAACCTTCCACCTGAGCGAGTAAATCTACATCCAGAACCTCCATCTGAGCTACAAATCTTCTCAAAACTGTTTGATTCAATGACTCAATTTGATCTTGTCCTACATCTGCCACGGCATTATATTTATTTATGGAGATAATGTATCGATTTGCATCCTTGAACATGTTTAACTTACAGCATATGGACTGCAGCTGTTCAAGAAGACAGCTCACCACTACCTTCTCAAGGGTAACTATGGACCAGCAATAAAATGCTGGTCAGCCAGCAATGTCCACAACCCATGGGTGAATTTTAAAAAAAGTTCTCATTCTTTAAAAAGAAAATAGAGCAGATTGTTGCATCAATCCCAGAGCATGTCAATGTACCTCAAAGGCAATTACATGACAAGCATATGAAGCTCCTGCATAAAGAACTTCACTTTCAATCATTCCCTGCTCAGTGCAATGGAGTCTGTGCAGTGTGTTCAATCAATAAGGAAATTATATGTAACAGAAATATTCAGCAATAACAGAACCCAAGACACTGCACAAGTCACTGTAAATAGTGTTGTTAATGAGTTTCAAGGCATCTGTTTCAACAAGAATCCTATCCCTGTGGTATGTGAACCAACGTAGCGAAGCATTCAGACCATATCATACTGGCAACAAAACCACTGCACTTTATGTCTCCAATGAAGGTACTGTCCCTTCAATTAGAGTTATTAATGAACTATTTTGGTTTTAAACTGATCATTCAATTAGTGCTCAGTCACATATTCAGTTTCTTGCGTATTGCTAAAAGATCATTTATTTTGTCAAAGTCTTTCATCTTGCACTCCTCAGGACAATTTGCTGAAATGCTGTTATAAAAGAAAAATGATATTTCTACTGTGTGAGAGGAACATACTGGCTGGTTAGTAAGTGGACTGTGATTGGTAGAGCGAGTGCTGTGGGGAATGCAGCAGTTAATGGCAACTAGGCAAAAGTGAGAACTACAGATTCTGGAGATTAGAGTCGAGAGTGGGATGCTGGAAAAGCAAAGAAGGTCAGGCAGCATCCGAGGAGCAGGAAAATCGACACTTCAGGAAAAGCTTTTCATCAATTAATGGTCACTGTTAACTGTCAAGCTCTGTTTTAATTTGAAATCAGGCAGGTTTATTCTGATTGATTAAGCAATACCGTGAGACATGAATCAATGAGTGACAGTCAACAAATTTGTTGAATTGAAAAAGGGTCAGTGTGTGTACATGAACGTTCAGGTCTGATGGTGTGTGAGTATAACTTACTTCTAGTACATGTGAGTGTGCACACTGACAGCTTGACTGGCAATCCTAAACTGGCATCTTCTTTTAGCTGTTCACAATGAACTGACCATACCCAACATGCCCATGATTGCAAAACTTACAGCACCAAGTCCAACATTAGATGTGATACCACATGTGCACAACATCTATTGCATAAACCTGAATCATAGAACCCCTAAACTGTGGAAGCAGGCACTTTGGCCAAACAAATCCACACCGACCCACTGAAGAGTAACCCACCCAGACCCATTCCCCTACTTATCCCTGACTAATGCACATAACCTATACATCACTGAACACCCTGGGCAACTTAGTACAGCCAGTTCACCTGACCTGCACATCTTTGGATTGTGGGAGGAAACCGAAGCACCCGGAGAAAACCCGTGCAGACACGGGGAGATAGTGTAATCTCCACACAGTTACCTGAGGCTAGAATCGAACCCAAGTCCCTAGCGCTGTGAGGTAGCAGTGCTAACCACTGAGCGATCGTGCTGCCCACCTAACTGAGGCAAATTGGAATTGTTAGGGGCAAGGTCTGGTGCACATGTTTGTATTGGAAGCTGCATATATTGAGATCTCCTCCCCAAAGGACATTAATGAATTAGAATGGATTTTTACAACAATGGGTCCTAAAACTAATTTTCTATTCAAAATTCATTAATTGAGGTAACATTTAATCAGTTACCATAATAGAATTTGAAACCACATCCTCAGAAGATTAGCCTGAGCCTCTAGCTTGCTTAGTGACATTACCAGTGCATCACCAGCTCTGCCATACAACCAATGCCATAGAATCATAGAGCCATAGAGTCCTACAGCATGGAGACAGGTCCTTTGGCCCACGCTGGTCCATGCCAAACAAAACACCACGGTTAACTCCATTTCCCTGCACTTGGCCCATATCCTTCCAATTTTTTCCGATCATATATTTGTCCAAATGCCTTTTAAATGTTGTTAATGTACCTGCCTCAACCATTTCTACCATGGCAGCTTATTCCAAGTGTGCACTATCCTCTGTGTAAAAATGTTGCCCCTCAGGCCCCTTTTTATTCTTTCCTCTCTAACCTGAAACTAATGTCCTCTAGTCCTTGATTCCCCAACCCTGGGTAAAAGACTGAGTGCATTCACTCTATCCATGCCTCTTATGATCTTGATTTGGAGATGCTGGTGTTGGACTGGGGTGTAAAAGGTTAAAAATCACTAGGTTATAGTCCAACAGGTTTAATTGGAAGCATACTAGCTTTCGGAGCGCTGCTCCTTCATCACGTGGTTGTAGGTAGAGTGAATGTACTCAGTCCACAACCACCTAATGAAGGAGCAGCGCTCTGAAAGCTAGTGTGCTTCCAATTAAACCTGTTGGACTATAATCTAGTGTTGTGTGATTTTAAATCTTATGATCTTATACACTTCTATAAGATTCCCCCTCAGTCTCCTATGCTCTAAAGAAAAAAAAGATACCATACAGATATACTTGTGGTTTCAAAAGTAATTGACATATAATGCAAAATTTGAATTTTATAGACTTACAAATTGCACAAGGTGACATAGTGGTTAGCACTGCAGCCCCACAGCACCAGGGACCCAGGTTCAATTCCAGCCTCAGGTGACTGTCTTTGTGGGATTTGCACAATTTCCTCATGTCTCTGTGAGTTGCCTGCCATAGTCCAAAGATGTGCAGGTTGGGTGGATTGGCTATGCTACATATTCCAGGGATGTGCAGGTTAGGTGGATTGGCCATGAGAAATACAGGGTTACAGGAATAAGGTAGGGGAGTGATTCTGGCTGTATGCTCTTCAGAGAGTTGATGTGGACTTGTTGGGCTAAATGGCCTATTTCCACACTGTAGGGATTCTATTCTATTCTATTCCGAAGAAGGTTGAATTAGGGAACTAAACACTTCTTACAATTCCAGCATTCAGGGAAAGAGTGCGCCAGAATAATGCTGATACACTGAGGATGCAAGAAGATGAATAGGCTCTAGAATTGTGCACTAAGTTCAGTAATTAATCAATCTAACACTAACCATATGTTCAAATATATTGTCAGACTACCTGCTATCAAAAGGAATTTGATTTTTGTCTGCAGGGCAAATATTGCTAATTATATCACCAGACAAAGATCAGGATCAAACTTATTATACGTGTTGTTACAATTATTTTGTTAACCCAATAATGTCTATCATCTTTTTATTAACAGCTATAAGACCTGATACTCGGCGGCCTGGGGACGATAGACTTCCACAAAAATTTGTTCTTCAAGCTCCTCCAAAGAAGAAACAAGGTAAATTAACAATTAGCTAGTTAAACGTGTGTGGTCAAATATCAGTCAGCTCAGTTGAGATCGTACACTCTTGCGTTAGGAGATTATGGGCTCCAAACATTTTGGCTGAGATTTAAAGCTACAATGGCTAATGTTGAAACTGAGTGGCTGCATTTTTTGATTTGCTAATTCATTGTATCAAGTATTTACACGATGTCTTGCCTGCCTGTCCCACTATTTAACAGATTCCTGTATATTTATTTCTTTTGGGGATGTTGGTGATATCAAATCTGTCTTTCAAATGCCCACTGCTGGTTGCCTATAGAGGTGATAATAAGCCTTGTTCTTAACAAATTTGAGACATGGGACAGAATTTAATGCCCTCCAATCTTTGTGCAATTTTGTAGTTGGGACAGCCATGTGGTTTAATAGATGTGTTTCAACTTATGATCTTGCTTCTCTTCTGCCTATCTTTGATCAAATCCAGGCCCCAGATGAGGGCTTAAAGTGCTTGCTAAATAGTAATTGTCTGGGTTTGCCAATGGTATACCAGGAAAGGTATAGACCAAAGTGTGAAAGGCAGTTATAAAGATAGTGGTGGGTGTATTAGTCATCACCTTTCAAAATTCTGTATATTCTGGAATGATTCTTGCAGATTAGAAGTTTACAACTGTAAAGTCAATGTTTAAGGAAGGAGAGAGATACAATTAGCCATTTTATAGAACAGAACTTGAGCATCATTCAGAAAAGACACTGTGTGAATTATTTGGAGATGCAGTTGTTGGACTGGGGTGTACAAAGTTAAAAAAAAATCACACAACACCAGGTTATAGTGCAACAGGTTTATTTGGAAGTACTAGCTTTTGGAGCACTGCTCCTTCATCAGGTGGTTGTTGCTTGTTCTTCATACATTTACCACAAACATGTTTGCCCCAATCTTACTGACATTCAGGAGATCATACATACCGCAACTGTGACACCTGTCCTGCTGTTTTTATGTGTTCAAAGGAACAACTTAATTATTTTCTTCAATTACATATTTACTTATGTTTTCTAAATAGTTTATTAACCTTGCCACCCCAGTTACTATTCTGTGCTGAATTTCAGGAACAGAATAAAAATTAGTCACTTACTGATTTTTGATCTAAACTAACTTAAATAATAGTTCTCAGGTAATTCTGCATTTATGTTTTTATTTTATTCTAGACAGGCAAAAGATTTATTATCCATATCCACCACATTCATTGGCAAACAGCACCATGGAACAGGGCTGACTCTACCATCCTTCCTGTATAAAAGTAAATCTTCCTTTTCTTTCAAAGATTTCCACTGATGCTTTTGTTCTCGATAAAGGCTCAGCTATTTCATTTTCTATAGGCTACCCATTTCTTACATAGTCAACGTTCCCAAACTTCCTTTTGCCCTCCCAATTTCTCTTGAAATTTCACTTAGTTTTACTTCTTATGACCTGATCATAAGTTTTATGATGTGAAGGTGCCGGTGTCAGACTGGGGTGGACAAAGTTAAAAGTCTCATGACACCGGATTGTGGTCCAACAGGTTTATTTCAAACCGCAAAGTTTCAGAATCTTCGCTCCTTCCTCAGGCAGCTCGTGAGAGGGAATACATCAGACACAGAACTTATAGTAAAAGATCAAAGGGTCATATAACGTATGCGAGTGTATTAAACAAACCTCAAAGGCTTTAATCAGTTAGAATGGAGGTGCTGGTTCGATCGATTAATATGTAAATCCCTGCCCCAAGATAACTCCAGGTTTTATCAGAATAAAGGTAACACGTTAGGTCAGATAATGCATTTTAGGTGTGAGGCCATGTTTCAAATCTGTTTGTATCTATCCTGGAACCAGACTGGTTTTATTTCCAAAGTAGAAATTTATGTAATGCCTCATTGACTGACTGTCTACAGATTACAGATTATTTTTGAACAAAATAGAATTTACCTACAAATTCAAATGTGCAAATGCAATTTCATCCCATAGATTTATGTGTGTGTGTGTGAGTGAGAGAGAAGAGTGTGTGTGTGTGTGTGTGAGAGATTGTGAGCGTGTCCGTGTGCGTGTGCATATGTGTGTGTGTGTGTGAGAGAGAGAGTGTGTGTGTATGTGTGTGTGTGTGTGTGCTTGAGACGGAGTTTGTGTGAGTGTGGGAGTATATACCTGTGAGAGAGTGTGAGTGTGTGTGTGTGATTGTGTGCGTGTGCATATGTGTGTGTGGGAGAGTGTGTGTGTGTTCTTGAGAGAGAGTGTGTGTGTGTGTGTTTGCGGTTGAGACGGAGTTTGTGTGAGTGTGTGGCAGTATATGCCTGTGAGAGAGTGTGTGTGTGTGTGAGAGAGAGAGAGAAAAAGAGTGTGTTTGTGTGTGTGTGTGTGTGTGTGTGTGTGTCTGAGTGTGTGTTTGAGAGAGAGTGTATAGAGTAGTGGGGTCACCTGTAGTGTGACATGAACCCAAGGCCCCAGTTGAGGCCATCCTCATGGGTACTGAACTTGGCTATCAGCCTCTGCTCAGGCTCAGGCACTCTGTGTTGTTGCATATCCTGAAGCCAGTCTTGGAGGTCATTCGCCTGAAGATCCGAGACTGATCCAGACCACTTAAATACTCCCTCATTGTGAGAGAATGTCCCTGTCTGATAATTGTTGTGGGGTCATTTACTGTCATAGCGTATGTCCGGTCTCGCCAATGTAACATGCCTAGGAACATCCTTACACGTAGGGTATGAAATAGATAACGTTAGCTGAGTCACATGAGTACCTCCTATGCACGTGGTAGTGGTGTTCCCACATATAATGATAGTATCCATGTCGATGATCTGCCAAATCTTGCAGAGGTTGCCATGGTAGGGTTGTGTGTGGTGTTGTGGTCAATGTTGTCCTGAAGGCTGGGCAGTTTGCTGCGAACAATGGTCTGTTTAAGGTTTGATGGTTGTTCAAAGGCAAGAAGTGGAGGTGTAGGGAAGATCTTGGTGAGGTGCTCATCCTCATCAATAAAGTGTTGAAGGCTGCGAAGAACACGGCGTAGTCTGTCTGTTCCCGGGAAGTACTAGACGATGAAAGGTATCTTATCGGTTGTATTCTGTGTGTCTCCTCAGGAGGCAATGACAGTTTCTTGTTGTGACATGTTGGAACTAGCGATCGATGAGTTGAGCATCTAATCCTGTTCTGATGAGGGTATCCCTCAACACCTTCAAGTGTTTGTCATGCTTCCCCTCAGCGGAGCATATCCTGTGTTTGCGTAGGGCTTGTGATCAAACACTTAATAGCCATCTAGGTTTGTTGCATAAATTATATGACGCATTGATCTTTCCTACAAATTCTGTGTCCAATGTATTCCCTTTCACTAGCTGCCTGAAAGAGTGGGTGCTCTGAAAGCTTGCGGTTTCAAATAAACCTGTTGGACTTGAACCCACTGTTGTGCAAGTTTTGACATAATATTTAATAAAGTCCACTTCCTGCAAGCAGATTAGTCTCCTGCCCCTAGTTCTGCCCAGGTTAAAAGCAGAAATGACATAACGTGGTGATCCCTGACCCACATATTTTGCATTTTAATATTTGAAGTGACAGAACCAGATGTAAGTGGGAATAAATATTTATCTCTTCATTTTCCTTCTTTGTTTTCAAGCTGAAGCAAGTGGCCAAGGATCATCAGACGACGTCTGTCCATTGCCATACAGCAGTCCATGTAAGCTCAAAGATAAATAATTAAATCAATGATAAGGTTGTTTATAAGAGAATTCTGGAAATAGCAAAGAATAGTTAATGCTTGTGAATAAAACAAAATTATAATCTAAAGCAAATAAGAAATCTGAGCATTTCTGACAGGGCAATATTTGGTGCTCATCAAAACAAAAACTGAAAGAACTGCAGATGCTGTAAATGAGAAACAAAAACAGAATTTATTGGTAAAGCTCAGTACGTCTGGTATAATTTTTGAGGAAGAGTCATTGGACCTGAAATGTTAACTCTGATTTCTCTCCACAGTTGCTGCCAGACCTGCTAAGCTTTTGTTTCTGTTTTTGTTTGTTATTTGCTGCTTGTTCCTAGTTTCCCTTGACTTGAATAACCTGCACAGCCATTTCAGACAGTATAGAAGCTACTTTGCCATAGGTTCAGAGTTACAAGTAGGTTAGACCAGATAAGGATGGCTGATTTTCCTCCCTAAGTGGCAAAAGCGAACCAGATTTTTTCTTTAAATGAACAGCAATCAATGATATATGCCATATTCACAAACACCGAGAATGGATTTCATTTGTAGATTCCTTTTTAATAATTAATCAAACTTTCCACAAGCTGCCATGGTGGGTTTTGAATCCAGACACTCCAGAACATTGAGTTACGAGCCAAGTGAGTGTACTGTAGGCAACCCTACCCAAACCATCCCACATGATACTCAAATGCACTAATTCAATCAATAATAATTATTAATGCTGTCAGAGTAATCTTTCAGACAGTCCAGATACAATACAGATAGTTCAAGCTAAAACTTCATCAATGGAATCTATAAACATTTTTAAAGAAATCCACCATTCTCATTGTTAGACAATATGATTTCTTGTTTAGATAAATGATCTGGAAGATAAGATAAGAAGCATTATTAGTAAGTTTATGAATGACACCAACATTGGTGGAACAGTGTACAGTGAAGAGAGATATCTAGGAGTACAAAGGGATCTTTATCAGTTGGGCTATTGGGCCATGGAGATGGAATTCAATTTAGATAAATGTCTTGAATTGTGTCTTTGGGGCCCTGAGGGAGAGGGTGACCAGCCCCAAATTGTGGCCCACATAGTACCAACGACATAGGTAGAAAGAGGAATAGGGATGGAAAGTAGGATTTCAGGGAGCTAGGGTGGAAGCTGAGAGCTAAAACAAACAGAGCTGTTATTTCTGGTTTGTTACCCATGCCACATGATAACGCAGCAAGGAATAGGGAGAGATATCAGCTGAACACATGTCTGCAGGGGCGGTGCAGGAGGGAGGGTTTAAAGTACATGGATAATTGGCGCTCATTCTGGGGAAGGTAAGACCTCTACAAACAGGATGGTCTTCACTTGAATCAGATGGGTACTAATATCCTGGGTGGGAAATTTGCTGTAGCTATTCGGATGGGTTTAAACAAGCTCAGCAGGGGGGTGGGAACCTGAGGTGTAGTTCCAGTACACAGGAGGATGAGAGTAGGGAGAGCATGGACAGGATTTCACATTCTCAGGAATGTGCTGGCAAACAGCCAGCTGGTTTGAAGTGTGTCTACTTCAACGCCAGAAGTATCCGAAATAAGGTAGGTGAGCTTGCAGCATGGATAGGTACCTGGGACTTCGACGTTGTGGCCATTTCTGAGACATGGATAGATTAGATTAGATTAGATTACTTACAGTATGGAAACAGGCCCTTCGGCCCAACAAGTCCACACCGCCCCGCCGAAGCGTAACCCACCCATACCCCTACATCTACATCTACATCTACATCTACCCCTTACCTAACACTACGGGCAATTTAGCATGGCCAATTCACCTGACCTGCACATCTTTGGACTGTGGGAGGAAACCGGAGCACCCGGAGGAAACCCACGCAGACACGGGGAGAACGTGCAAACTCCACAGTCAGTCGCCTGAGGCGGGAATTGAACCCGGGTCTCTGGCGCTGTGAGGCAGCAGTGCTAACCACTATGCCACCGTGCCGCCCAAAAGATAGAGCAGAGTGGATAGAGCAGAGTGAGGAATGGAAGTTGCAGGTTCCAGGGTTTAGATCTTTCATTAAGATCAGGGAAGGTGGTAAAAGAGGGGGAGGTGTGGCCTTGTGAGTCAAGGACAGTATAATGGTGGCTGAAAGAACTTCTGACGAGGACTCATCTGCTGAGGTAGTGTGGGCTGAGGTTAGAAACAGGAGAGGAGAAGTCACACTGCTGGGAGTTTTTTATAGGCCTCCGCAGAGTTCCACGGAGGTGCAAGAGAAGATTGGTGTAACAACTCTGTTCAATGCAGCTAAATGTGAGGTGATTCACTTTGGGAAGAATAACAGGAAGGCAGAATACTGGATCAATGGAAAAATTCTTGGCAGTGTGGATGTGCAGAGGGATCTTGGAGTTCATGTACATAGATCCCTGAAAGGTGCCACCCGGGTTGATAGTGCTGTTAAGAAGGCATATGGTGTGCCAGGTTTTATTGGTAGAGGGATTGAGTTCCGGAGCCGTAATGTCATGCTGCAACTATACAAAATGTGTGGCCGCACTTGTAATATTGTGTACAGTTCTGGTTGCTCCATTACAGGAAGGATGTGGCAGCATTGGAAAAGGTGCAGAGGAGATTTACCAGGATGTTACCTGGTCTGGGATCTGGAGGGAAGGTCTTATGAGGAAAGGCTTAGGGACTTGGTTTGGAGATGCTGGTGTTGTACTGGGTTGAAAAAAGTTAAAAATCACACAACATCAAGTTATAGTCCAACAGGTTTATTTGGAAGCTCTAGCTTTCAGAGCACTGCTCCTTCATCAGGTGGTTGTGGAACCTGATGCAGCTAAATGTGGAACCTAGTGCTTCCAAATAAACTTGTTGGACTATAACCTGGTGTTGCATGATTTTTAACTCAGAGACTTGGATCTGTTCTCATTGGAAAGAGGAAGGTTAGGAGGGGATTTGAAAGAGACAAACAAGATGATCAGAGGATTAGATAGAGTAGATAGAGGATGTCAGAAGCACTCTTTTTACTCAGAGAGTAGCAAGGGTGTGGAATGCCCTGACTGCCAGTGTAGTTAACTCAGCCACATTAGGGAGATTTAAACAATCCTTGGATAAGCACATGGATGATGATGGGATAGTGTAGGGGGATGGGTTTAGATTAGTTCACAGGTCAGCGCAACATCGAGGGCCGAAGGAACCTGTATTATTCTACACTGTATTATTCTACACTGTATTATTCTATGTAAATGCATGGTGTTGTATTTTGGTGGGGTTTGCAAAGGCAGGATTTACACAGTTCATGGTAGGGTCCTGAGGAATGTTGTCAAACAGAGAGACTTGGGGATTCAGGTGCATAGTTCCTTAAAAGTTACATCACAGGTCCACAGGGTGGTGAAGAAGGCATTTAGCAGACTCGCCTTCATTGCTCAGACTATTGAGTATCAGAGTTGGGATGTCAAGTTGTGGTTGTACAGGACATTGGTTAAGCCACTTTTGGTGTACTGTATGCGGTTTTGGTCACCCTGCTATCGGAAAGATATTATTGAACTGGAGACAGTGGAGAAGAGATTCACCAGGATGTGACCAAAACTGTAAGGTTAAAACTATAAGAAGAAGCTGAATAGGTGGGACTTCCATCACTGGAACATAGGAGGTTGAAGCGTGATCTAATAGAGGTTTGTAAAAATACGAGGGATGTAGTTGGGGTAAAGAATAAAGATCTTTCCAAATGACAGGGGAATTCAAAACGAGAGTGCTTAATTTTAAGGTGGAAGGAGAAAGATTTAAAAGAGACTGGCATGGTGGCTAAGTGGTTAGCATTACTGTTTCATAGTGCTCTGGACCTGGGTTCGATTCCAGCCTTGGGTGACTATCTGTGTGGACTTTGCACTTTCTCCCTGTGTCTGTGTGGGTTTCCTCCCACAGTACAAAGATGTGCAGATTAGGTGAATTGGCCACGCTAAATTCCCCCTAGTGTTCAGGGATGTGTAGGTTAGGTGCATTAGTCAGGGGAAATGTAGAGTAGAGTAATACAATGGGGGAATTGGTCTGGATGGGATACTCTGCAGAGGGTTGGTGTGGACTTGTTGTGCCAATTGGCCTTTTTCCACAATGTAGGGATTCCATGAGGGCAATTTTTCAGACAGAAGGTGAACTACCAAAGAAAATAGTAGATGCAGATGCAATGTTTAAAAGACATTTGGACAGGTACATTAATAGAAAAGGTTTAGTGGGATATGGGCCAAACACAGGCAAGTGGGACTAATTTAGCTTGCGAACCTGCTAGGCCCAGACGAGTTGCACCAAAGGGCTTGCTTCGAATGCTGTATGGCTCTATTACGCTCTAATAGTCTGACTATCATGATACTGTGCTTCACTTTGTTTTCTGTTTAATGGCAGCACCATCACCACAACCTATTCGGCCTCCTGTAGCTTTCACTGTGCCATGGAGGGATGAGACTCCATAAGTTTGGATGTAAGTAACAGAAAGAGCACATTCTGTCATTCAAATTAATTCAATTATGTCATAATGTTTTGAAATTTGCTTAAGGATGACATTAGGGTCTGAATATTCTTCATCCAGGGCTTGTAATATCCTTTCTAATACCTTCAAATAACACATCAGTGATTAGAGATCCTCCACTTGTTTACCATTCCAAAGAAAGGTCATATGAACTTTGTTTCTATTACCACAGATGGTGCCTAACCTCAGGTATTTCCAGCATTCTCTGCTTTTATTTCCTAATAATAGAAATTTCCATTAATACTTTTAGCACAGTAAAACATTCCAGGATGCTTCAGGAGAGTATTTCAAACAAACTTGATACTTCCTCACAGCTGAAGAATGGCTTGGATTAGAAGTGAATTATGCATTAATTGTGGCCCATGCAGAAACCAGTGATGTGAGTAAAACCTACAATGAGGTCCTGCTGAGAGCTTGAGCAATCAGAATTTAAAATATGAATGCTTGCAGGTTCTTGCATACTGCCTGAGCCACATAAAAGCTGGAACTGGCAGATTCAAGGTTTAATGGTACAGCTGAAAGAGGGCTGTGAAAGGCAGTGGATTTAGAGGATGGGGCACTGGCACAGTCCTGCTCCTTCAGAATTCACTTGTACTTAGCACACTGGAGAACTTGAGCAATATCTCGGGTGTTACATTAAAGAAAGGGTAGTGTAGAAGGAAAGATTAACTGCAAAAGAAATAAATGTTGGGGCTGGACAGTCAACATGGATTTGTTAATGCCAGCTCATGTTTAACGAATTCATGCAGCATAGAAACAGGCTGTTCGGCCCACCATGTCAATGCCAACTAACAAACACTAAACTACATTAATTCCATTTACCTGCACTTGTTCTGTCGTCTCCTATGCCCTGGCATTTTAAGTACTCATCCAGAAGCTTCTTAAAAATTGCAAGAGTACTTGCCTCCACCACTCTCTCAGGAAGCACATTCCATGCTTTTAGAACCCTCTGGGTGAAAAGACCTTTCCTCAGATTTCCTCTAAAACACTTGCTCCTCACTTTAAACCTATGTTCTCTGATCTTAGACATGTTTGGCATGGGGAAGAGATTCTTATGATTTATCCTTTCGATGCCTCTCATAATTTTGTAAACCTCAATCAGCTCCTTCCTTAGCTTCCTCTGCTCAATGGAAAACAAACACAGGTCTATCCAGTCTTCCTCAAAACTGAAACCCTTCATCCCAGGTAATATCCTGATGAATCTCTCCAATGCAATCACACCCTTCTGATGAGTGGCAACCTGAACTGCATGCAATATTCCATTGGCCTAACCAATGTTTTGTAAGTAGTAACAAGACATTCTTGTTCCTGTATTCTATGCCTCAGCAAATGTGGGCAAGGATCCCCTATGCCTTCTTCACTACCATGTCCTCCAGAGCTGATATCTTCAAGCATTAATGTACTTGTACATCAAGATCCATTTGTCCATCAGTACTCCCAAGGGACCTACTGTTCATGGTGTTTATCCTTCCCATACTAGACCTCCCAAAATGCATTACCCTGCACTTGTTAGGATTAAATTCAGGTTGGCACAGTGGTTCAGTGGTTAGCACTGCTGTCTCACAGCGCCAGGGCCCTGGGTTCAATTCCAGTCTTGGGCACCTGTCTGTGTGGAGTTTGCACATTCTCCCTGTGTCTGCGTAGATTTCCTCTGGGTGCTCTGGTTTCCTCCCATGGTCCAAAGTTAGGTGAATTGGCCATGCTAAAATTGTCCACAGTGACTAGGGATGTATTGGTTAGATGCATTAGTCAGGGGAAATGTAGGGCAATGGGTCTGGGTGGGATACTCTTCAGAGGGGCAGTGTGGACTTGTGGGGTGAAGGGCCTGTTTCCACACTGTAGAAATTCTAACTCTAAATTCTATCTGCCATTGCTTTGCTCAATTTACTGCTGATCAATTTCAGACTGTAACTTGACAGAATCTGCCTCACTATCAACAACTCCACAAATTTTTGTGTCACCCTCAGACCTACTAATTCAATATTCATATCCAAGTTTGTTAATGTAGATGGATCCTGGTATCAGCTTGCACAGCCCGAACACATGGGATCATGTCTTTACATGAGGTCATGCTGAAACATGGACATATACATATCTTGGGATATTTGTTTTGCTGAATAGCTTCTTCGGAATTTTATTTTTAATTGGTGGAAGTAAAATTGAGTAGCTTCAGGTCTATTTCACATGATAGTTGCAAGTATTTTGTTAAAAAAAACAAATTGCGAGATAAATGCGAGGTGATTCATTTTGGAAGGTCGAATTTGAAAGCTTAAGATTAAGGATAGGATTCTTGGCAGTGTGGAGGAACAGAGGGATCTTGGGGTGCAGGTACATAGATTCCTTAAAATGGCCACCCAAGTGGACAGGGTTGTTAAGAAAGCATATGGTGTTTTGTAAGTAAAAGAAAACAAAAGAGAAAAATGAATGGAGAGAGAACTGAAAAGAAAAATGGACAGAGTGGATGGGCCCTTAAAACAGGGGGATTGAGTTTAAGAGTCGTGAGATCTTGTTGCAGCTCTATAAAACTTTGGTTAGCCCGCACTTGGAATACTGCGTCCAGTTCTGGTCGCCCTATTATAGGAAAGATGTGGATGCTTTGGAGAGGGTTCAGAGGAGGTTTACCAGGATGCTGCCTGGACTGGAGGGCTTATCTTGTGAAGAGAGGTTGACTGAGCTCGGACTTTTTTCATTGGAGAAAAGGAGGAGGAGAGGGGACCTAATTGAGGTAAACAAGATAATGAGATAGAGTCGATAGCCAGAGACTATTTCCCAGGGCAGAAATGACTAATACGAGGGGTCATAGATTTAAACTGGTTGGAGGAAAGTATAGAGGGGATGTCAGAGGCGGGTTCTTTACACAGAGTTGTGAGAGCATGGAGTGCGTTGCCAGCAGCAGTTGTGGAAGCAAGGTCATTGGTGACATTTAAGAGACTACTCGACGTGCATATGTTCACAGAAATTTGATGGCGCATACATGAGGATCAGTGGTCGGCACAACATCGTGTGCTGAAGGGCCTGTTCTGTGCTGTACTGTTCTATGTTCAATGTTCTAAAACAAGTAGCACCTATCCCCGTAGTTTACTGCTGATAACAGGCATCCTATTACACAAACAATCCTCCACTATCTCTCTTTGCCTCCTATTTGCAAGTCCATCTTTGATCCAGTTTTCCAATTTACCCTCACTCCCATAGTCTCTTACCTTTGCACCAGCCTTCCACGGGATCTTGTCATTTCATTAACTGTGAGATGGTGTTGTAGTCGGCCTTCTGAGCCCAGGGCCCATCCACTCTGTCCATTTTTCTTTTCAGTTCTCTCTCCATTCATTTTTCTCTTTTGTTTTCTTTTACTTACAACTTGGTGAAGAGATTGGTCATAGTGATGGACTGGAGTGGGCCCAGCAGTGCAGACTGCACTGGGCTCAACAGTGCAGACTGGAGTGGGTCCAGCCATCCGCACAGGAGTGTGCCGAGCAGTGCAACTGGAGTAGGCCCAGCAGTGCAGACTGGAATGGGCCCAGGACTGCTGACTGAAGTGGACGCACAGCACTGTGGACTGAAGTGGGCCCAGCAGTGTGGCCTGGAGTGGACCCAGCAGTGTGGACTGGAGTGGACCCAGCAGTGCGGACGGGAGTGGACCCAGCAGTGTGGACGGGAGTGGACCCAGCAGTGTGGACGGGAGTGGACCCAGCAGTGCGGACGGGAGTGGACCCAGCAGTGCGGACTGGAGTGGGCCCAGCAGTGTGGCCTGGAGTGGGCCCAGCAGTGCGGACGGGAGTGGACCCAGCAGTGTGGCCTGGAGTGGGCCCAGCAGTGTGGCCTGGAGTGGGCCCAGCAGTGTGGCCTGGAGTGGGCCCAGCAGTGCGGACGGGAGTGGACCCAGCAGTGTGGACGGGAGTGGACCCAGCAGTGTGGACTGGAGTGGGCCCAGCAGTGTGGCCTGGAGTGGGCCCAGCAGTGTGGACTGGAGTGGACCCAGCAGTGCGGACGGGAGTGGACCCAGCAGTGTGGACTGGAGTGGACCCAGCAGTGCGGACGGGAGTGGACCCAGCAGTGCGGACGGGAGTGGACCCAGCAGTGCGGACTGGTATGACTTCTGCATAATCAAGGCGGTTCTAGTGCTAACTCATGGTTGCTGTGACAGAGGTGAGTTTGGATTCTCAGCAGCGTCTGCATGCAGTGGTGATTCAAAGAGGTGGCAGGAGAGGCGAGTTTGGGCTCAGTATGTGACCCAGCAGCATGAGCAGCGGCTGTGTCAGCAAGGTGGGCTCAAAGCATGGTTATGGTAGAGTTAGGTTTGAGCTGGTGTGGTACTGCTTGGCATCAGTGGCATTTGCATTGGTGAGCTTCAGTGAGGATTCACAGTGGTGAGGGCATCTGTAAATATAAGGTGACGCCAAAGAGTGGTGACTTCCATTCCAGTAGTGGCAGAATGGCAAAGGAGTCTTGTGTCTGGTCACCAGGCCCATGACCCATGATAGTGCCGTTAACAAGGAGGACTGTAAAGTTGTACACTTTTTCTTTATTTTTTCATTTTTCTGCCTGTATGTTCCATATGTTCATTTATTTTTCTCAGTTTTAAGATAGCACTGGAGAGTGGCGAAACTACAACACTTTTCACTTTTTTTTTGTAACAAGATGCATGTGGCAAGGAATAAATTAAATCAAATCAAAGACCTTACTGAAGTCAATGTAAATCACATAAACTGCATTATCCTAGTCACCCTTTCAAAAAACTCAATTAAATTAGTCCAACAGAATCTTCATCCAGCAAATCCATGTTGGCTATCCCTTATCAATCCCAGCCTTTCCAATGAGGGTCACTCAAACCGAAACATGAACTCTGATTTCTCTCCACAGATACTGCCAGACCTGCTGAGCTTTTTCCAGCAATTTCTATTTCTGTCCTTGCCTTTCCCATTATTGATTAATACCGTCCTTTGGATTTTTTTTCTTGTAACCGCTCTCCCATTGTCATGCAACTAATTGGTCGATAATTACCTGGCCTATCCTTGCTGTACTGCTTAAAGAAAGGAATCATATTAGCTATCCTTCAGTCATCTGGCACTTGACCTGTGGCCGGCAACATATTAACTATCTCTGCCAATGCCCCAGCAATCTCCTCCCTTTCCTCCTATAGCAGCCTTGGGATAATCTCATCAGGCCTTGGGGATTTATGCACCGTTATGCCAGCTATATATCATAGAATCCCTGCAGTGTGGAAACAGGCCATTCAGCCCAACAAGTCACACCATCTCTCCAAACAGCATCCTACCCAGACTTTTCCCCTACCTATCCCTGTAACTCTGCATTTCCCATGGCTAATCCACCCAATGCCTCATCTTCACCATGGATATCCAATCCCTCTACACCTCCATCCACCATGGCCAAGGCCTCCTGAATTACACGTCATCCCACCCTACATCCTGCAAAAATGCCACCCCGTATTCCCAATTCCTCCGCCTCCGCCGTATCTGCTCCCAGGAGGACCAGTTTCACCCCAGTACACACCAGATGGCCTCCTTCTTTAGAGACCGCAATTTCCCTTCCCACCCCCATTCACCCATCGTACTCTTTGCTACCTTCCCCCACTCTCTTCTCTGACATATCACCTCCATCCCCACCCCCATTCACCTATTGTACTCTATGCTACTTTCTCCCTACCCCACTCCCACTCCCATCCACCTCTCATTTATCTCTCCACTCTGCAGGCACTCTGCCTATATTCCTGATGAAGGACTTTTGCCTGAAACATCAATTTTCCTGCTCCTCGGATGCTGCCTGACCTGCTGTGCTTTTCCAGCACCACTCTAATCTAGACTCTGGTTTTCAGCATCTGCAGTCCTTGTTTTTACCTAATCCACCTAATCTACACATCCCTGTGTGCACATCCCATGGCCAATCCACCTAACCTGCATATCATTGAACTGTGGGAGGAAACCAGACCACCCGGAGAAAACCCACGTAGACACGGGGAGAATGTGCAAACTCCACACAGACAGTTGCCTGAAGCTGGTATTGAACCTGGGTCCCTGGCGCAGTAAGGCTGCAGTGCTAACCACTGAACTACTGTGCCGCCCTAAAACATCTAATACCTCCTCTTTGTTAATCTTAACATGCTCTAGAACCTCACCATTCCAAATCCCCTCAAACTATATTAAGAAGACAGCCTAGACCCAATGTTTTTCTTATTTTTAAAGGCATGTGTAAGACATTGTGTTCTGGATGTAATTGGATTGGTCAAGGTACCGGCTTTGAACCAAAACAGATATAATTTTTACTCTATAGATGAAATACAAACAAAAGAATTGGACTAACTTAACTGCATTGGCAAACTTAACAGAATAACATTATTTATTCTAAACAGCAACTGTTCCAATATAATAACGTACACTTGGCAAGGGCAAGTTCAGTAAAACAGATTGTCCCACAAGCAATTCTAGCAACAGGAAGGAGAACCCAAACTTTTAGCTGTAACAAAGGGAGGAATAAAAGCTTCCACATTCAGCTTCAAGATCCCAGCAACTGCTACTGGAGGCTAAAACTAAAAAAAAATCCTTGTTCTGCAGGAGCTTATCTCCACCCTTCAGGCTGCTTCTATTGTCCCAACTTCAAAAAAAGAAATACCCAAGGCCAAGCTGTTTCTCTGGCTTTGGGCAGACTGTATGGTGCCTCTGTCTCAATCTTTCTTCATGAAAAAAAACAGGATAAAACACATCTCTTAAAATAAAAGTATTGTTTCACCTCCCCCCCACCCCCTTAGCAAATAAACCATAAATACAGAAAGATGGCTTCATTTTAAAAAACCTTTAGTCTTACTGTATGAGGTATATACATTACCTTGACTCTAGGCATGCAGACATTCACCACTATTGTCATTTTCAGTTTGTTTCTTCCCCCACCAAAAACCTTCATGTTGAGAGTCATAGAGTCATAGAGATGTACAACATGGAAACAGACCCTTCAGTCCAACTCGTCCATGCCGATCAGATATCCCAACCTAATCTAGTCCCACCTGCCAGCATCCAGCCCATATCCCTCCAAAACCTTCCTATTCATATACCCATCCAGATTCCTTTTAAATATTGCAATTGTACTAGCCTCCACCACTTCCTCTGGCAGCTCATTACATACACTTATCACCCTCTGCGTGAAAAGGTTGTCCCTTAGGTCACTTTTATATCTTTCCCCTCTCACCCGATACCTATGCCCTCTAGTTCTGGACTCCCCAAACCCAGGGAAAAGACTGTCTATTTACCCTATCCATGCCCCGCATAATTTTGTAAACCTCGATAAGGTCACCCCTCAGCCTCCGACGTTCCAGGGAAAACAGCTCCAGCCTGTTCAGCCTCTCCCTGTAGCTCAAATCCTCCAATCCTGGCAACATCCTTGCAAATCTTTTCTGAACCCCTTCAAGTTTCACAATGTCTTTCCGATAGGAAGGAGACCAGAATTGCACACAATATTCCAACAGTGGCCTAACCAATGTCATGTACAGCCGCAACATGGCCTCCCAACTCCTGTACTCAATACTCTGACCAATAAAGGAAAGCATACCAAATGCCTTCTTCACTATCCTATCTACCTGCAACTCCAATTTCAAGGAGCTATGAACCTGTACTGCAAGGTCTCTTTGTTCAGCAACACTCTCTAGGACCTTACCATTAAGTGTATAAGTCCTGCTAAGATTTGATTTTCCAAAATGCAGCACCTCGCTTTTATCGGAATTAAACCCCATCTGCCACTTCTCAGCCTATTGCCCATCTGGTCAAGATCCTTTTTTAATCTGAGGTAACCCTCTTTGTTGTCCACTGCACCTCCAATTTTGGTGTCATCTGCAAACTTACTAAGTCGTGACAACGCGTCTGCATTAGATTCTCTCATCCTGCCACGTGTCTAAGTTTCGAATTGACTGGCTGCAATAACAAGGTTCATCTTAACAGTCTGGAATTTTTATCATTAGTTTATTCCAAAATATTTAAGGGTTTTATAATCAATATGTACAATTATCCCAGGCAGAGAACACTGAAAGTCTGTAGAGGGATATAGATAAGTTACGTGAATGGGCAAGAGTCTGGCAGATGGAGTACAAGGTTGCTAAATATTGAGGTCATCAATTTTGTTCGGACCAACAGCAAAATGACCTATTATTTCAATGGTGAAAATTTGCTGCACGCTGCTGAGCAGAGGGACCTGGGTCCCTTGTGCATGAATCACAAAACGTTGTTTGCAGGTACAGCAGAAGCCAAATTGAATATTATTCATTGCTAGAGGGATGGAGTTTAAGAATTGAGAGGTTATGCTACAGCTGTTCAAACTGCTGGTGACACCACACCTGGAATATTGTGTATAGTTTTGATCTCCTTACTTGAGAAAGGATGTATTGGCAATGGAGGAGGTAAAGAGGAGATTCTAGAATTGAGATGACTGGCTTATGAGGAGAAATTGAGTAGACTGTGACTTTACTCATTGGCATTTAGAAGAATGAGAGGGGATCTTAAAGAAACATATAAAATTATGAAGGGAATATGTAAGATAGAAGTAGAGAGGTGTTTCTACTGGCGAGTGAAACTAGAACTAGGGAGCATCGCCTCAAAATAATGGGATTTTGGATAGATTTAGGACTGAATTGAGAAGGAACTTGGTCATCCAAAGGGTTGTGAATCTGTGGAATCTTCTGCCCAGTGAAGTAGCTGAGGCTACCTCATTGAATGTTTTTAAGGCAAAGATAGATAAGATTTTGAACAGTAAAGGAATTAAGATTTACAGTGAGCAAATGGGTAAGTACAGCTGAGTCTATAAAAAGATCAGCCATGTTGTTCTGAATGGTGGAGCAAGCTCAGCGAGCCAGATGCTCCTAGTTTTTATGTTCTTATGTTTAGGCACATTACTGGCAATATAAGTGTTGAGATGTTGCAATGCCAGCCAAACTCAAGGTCTCCTTCTCATCTGTAGAATATTTTTGTTGATAATTATTCAATGTTCAGGAAAAATACCCAACAGGTCCTTTTAATCTTCTCTCCATCTTCTTATAAGAGCACAGTATCGACATCCACATTATGTGCATCGATAGCCACCTTGAATGGTTTTGCGTAATTAGTTGTGGCTAAGACTGAGACAATGGTTAATATAGCTTTCAGTCTGTCAAATGCATTCTGACACTCCCCCATCCACTGAAATTTTCTGCATTTCTTCAACAAGTCAGTCAGTGGAGCAAACACACTGCTGTAGTTCGCTACAAACTTCCAAGAAAGACAACATAGTCCCAGGAATCATAGAACTTTTCTCTTTGTCGATGGGATGGGAAATTCCCCAGTAACCTTTGTTTTCACATCCCACAGTGTCAGCTGTCCATGTCTAGTGACACGGCCCAGAAACGTAATTGGGCTTTTGCAAACTCATTAGCAAAGTTCCTCACCAAGCCTGTTCATATCGATCAAACAATTCTGAGAGATTTTCCAAATGTTCCTTTCATATGTGACTAAAATTCATCAGATTATTGATGTACACCACAAAATTGGGTAATCCCGAATGATTTTATTGGTTGGTCTCTGAAATGTGGGTGCCACATTTTTTTTATACCAAATGGTATGACTTTAATCTAGTACAGTCCATTCAGTGTCATGAAAGCTGAAATTTCCTTTGCTGTTTTGGTAGGGGTACCTGCCAATTTTCACGGCATAAGTCCAACTCAGAAATATGTATTACTTGTCCCATCTTCTCAGTCTTCCAAATGTGGAATAGGGTATGAATCTGATTTTGGAACTGCATTTAGTTAGTGAAGGTCCACACATAATCGTTGGATACGACCAGGTTTTGGCACCATTACTATGGGCCAGCTCCAGTCGCTTTAACTCATTTCAATTAGATTGAACGCTTGGTCAAACACAATCTCCTTTTGAACCTGCGCCAACTTTAGAGGATTAAATCCAAAAGGATATTGCTTAATTCTATTAGTTTTAAAATAGTGATGGAAAAGGATAGACCAGATCTAAACGTTGAAGTTCTGAATTGGAAGAAGGCCAATTTTGACAGTATTGGGCAAGAACTTTCAAAAGCTGATTGGGGGCAGATGTTCGCAGGTAAAGGGACAGCTGGAGAATGGGAAACCTTCAGAAATGAGAGTCCAGAGACAGTATGTTCCTGTCAGGTGAAAGGAAAGGTTGGTAGGGTAGGGGATACTGAATGACTAAAGAAATTGAGGGTTTGATTAAGAAAAAGAGGGAAGCACATATCAGGTATAGCCAAGAGAGATCGAGTTAATCCTTAGAAGAGTATAAAAGCAGTAGGAAAGTAATCAGAAGGGCAAAAAGGGGAAATGAGATAGCTTTGGCAAATAGAGTTAAGGAGAATCCAAAGGATCTTTATAAATACATTAAGGACAAAAGGGTAACTAGGGAGAGAATAGGGCCCCTCAAAGATCAGTAAGGTGGCCTTTGTGTGGAGCTGCAGGAAATGGGGCAGATACTAAACGAGTGTTTTGCATCAGTATTTACTGTGGAAAAGGACATGGAAGATATAGAATGTAGGGAATTAAATGGTGACATCTTGCAAAATGTCCAGATTAAGAGGAGGAAGTGCTGGGTGTCTTGAAACACATAAAAGTGGATAAATCCCCAGGACCTGATCAGGTGTACCTAAGAACTCTATGGGAAGCTAGGGAAGTGATGTGCTGGGCCTCTTACTGAGATATTTGTATCATTGATAGTCACAGGTGAGGTGCCAGAAGACTGGAGGTTGGCTAACATGGTGCCACTGTTTAAGAAAGGTGTAAGGACAAGCCAGGGAACTATAGAACAGTGAGCCTGACATTGATGGTGGGCAAGTGGTTGGAGGGAATCCTGAGGGACAGGGTGTAAATGTATTTGGAAAAGCAAGGACTGATTAGGGATAGTCAACATGGCTTTATGCATGGGAAATCATGTCTCACAAACTTGATTGAGGTTTTTGAAGAAGTCACAAAGAGGATTGATGAGGGCAGAGCATTAGATGTGATCTATATGGACTTCAGTAAGGCATTTGACAAGGCTCCCTGGTGAGCAAGGTTAGATTTCATGGAGTACAGGGAGAACTCACCATTTGAATACAGAACTGGCTCAAAGGTAGAAGACAGAGGGTGGTGGTGGAAGGTTGTTTTTCAGACTGGAGGCCTGTGACCAATGGAGTGCCACAAGGCTCAATGCTGAGTCCACTACTTTTCATCATTTATATAAATGATTTGGATGTGAGCATAAGAGATATAGTTAGTAAGTTTGCTGATGACACCAAAATTGGAGGTGCAGTGGACAGTGAAGAAGGTTACCTCAGATTATAACAGGATCTTGATCAGATGGGTCAATGGGCTGAGAAGTGGCAGATGGAATTTAATTTAGATAAATGTGAGGTGCTGCATTTTGGGAAAGCAAATCTTAGCAGGGCGTGTACATTTAATGGTAAGGTCCTAGGGAATGTTGCTGAACAAAGGGACCTTGGAGTACAGGTTCATAGCTCCTTGAAAGTGGAGTCACAGATAGGATAGTGAAGAAGGCATTTGGTATGCTTTCCTTTGGTGGTCAGAGTATTGAGTAAAGGAGTTGGGAGGTCATGTTGCGGCTGTACATGACATTGGTTAGGCTACTGTTGGAATGTTGCATACAATTCTGGTCTCCTTCCTATCGAAAAGATGTTATGAAACTTCAAAGGGTTCAGAAAAGACTTACAAGGATGTTGCTAGGGTTGGAGAATTTGAGCTATACGGAGAGGCAGAACAGGCTGGGGTTGCTTTCCCTGGAGCGTCGCAGGCTGAGGGGTGACCTTATAGAGGTTTATAAAATCATTAGGGGCATCGATAGGATAAATAGACAAAGTCGTTTCCCTGGGAGTAGGGGAGTCCAGAACTAGAGGGCATAGGTTTAGAGTGAGAGGGGAATGATATAAAAGAAACCTAAGGGGCAACCTTTTCACTCAGAGGATGGTAAGTGTATGGAATGAGCTGCCAGAGGAAGTGGTGGAGGCTGATACAATTGCAACATTTAAAAGGCATTTGGATGGGTATATGAATAGGAAGGGTTTGGAGGGATATGGGCTGGGTGCTGGCAGGTGGAACTAGATTGGGTTGGGATATCTGGTCGTCATGGACGTGTTGGACTGAAGGGTCTGTTACTGTGCTGTACGTCTCTATGACTCTAATTGGAATAACATTTCCTATCTGTACATCATGCTAATTAGATTAGTATTTCTCAGTTTATTCTCACATATCTCCCCATCTGTTTGGAATAATTCTTTCAGGTCATTTTTTTCTTTAAAATTGGACTAGGAAATTCTCAAAAATTAGGATAAATGAAGGTAACGCAATAATTTATACCAATTTTTGAGAACTTCCTCATTGTCTAAGTTAGTTTGAGGAATATCCAAATCAGAATCTTCTGAACCTGATTTATCACTCTGTAACACATTCTCCTATTGCTTTCCTTCCCTATCAAAGTATTTTTTGAGCATTTTTATATAACACACTCTGTGAGATTTCTTTCTAACTGGTGTTTTCATCAAATAATTCAGCTCATTCAGTTTCTTTTTGATTTGATAAGGCTCAGTAAACCTTGCCTTCAAAGGTTAACCTACCACTGGGAGGAACAATATCACTTTATCTCCACAAACAAAATGTTGAAACTTTGATCTCTTGTTTGCTTCCTGTTTCATCGCGTGCTGTGTTACTTTTAAATGCTGGCTAGCCAATTCCCCCTCATTATTCAATCTTTTCCTAAAATCTGACACATATTTCAAACATGTCGTCTCTGAATTCTGACTCACCAGTTTCTCCTTAATTAATTTCTGTGGCCCTCTCATCACATGCCCAAAAGCTAATTCAAATGGACTGACTTTAGTTGATGAATTAGGTGCATCCCTAATTACAAAACATACAAATAGAATTCCTTTATCCCTATCCTATGAAGAGTCCTGACTATAAGCACTCAATATGGTCTTTAGAGTTTGATGTCACCATTCTAATACTGTGTGATTTTGGATAGTGCGCAGTGGATTTCAACTGTTTTACTCCTAAGCTATCCATAACTTCCCTGAATAACTTTGATGTAAAATTTGACCCTTGAACTGATTATATTTCTTTGGGTAGCCCTTGTCTAGTAAAAACATGTGGGAAACTCTTCTCCAAGCATTTTAGCTTGATACTGTATAATTGAATGGCCTCCGCAAATCTAGTGGACACATCCATTATGACCAACAAATACTGATTCCCACTGTTTGTTTTAGTGCAGCCCTATACAATCAATTAATCAGGGTGCTGGTTTTATCATTGCCTGAGATGTTCCAATTACCTGACATGTATGATACATCCAGTAAATTTCAACTACATTTTTATGCAGTCCAGGCCAATAAAAATGTTTTTATATTTTGGCTTGAGTTTCCTTACTCCCAGCTGACTTTCTGCTGGTAATTCATGTGCTACCTCCTTAGTATAACTCACCAACAACACAACCTGGTGAAGCTCTGCCCATTTTTCATTTGTCTGAATATGTAACGGTCTCCATTTCCTCATCAAGACCTCATTTTTAAAATATTAACTTTCTGCGATCCAGTCAGATTTCTCTTCTGTCTATGTATTTTTGATACGACTGCATTGGTTTTTCATCTTGGTGTTCTAATTCATCTAATTTCTCTGAACAGAAAATATCCACTTTTTCCTCATCGGCTTTTGTTTTTTTTTAGCCATTTGATCAAACATTGTCACTGAAAATTGAACTTCAACTTCCTTCACTTTATTTTTTATTTCTCCTCCTGCTACAACCTGTGGCTTTGTGATCTTGTTATTACAGTTAGGAAAAATTCTAGGATATACTTCCTGTGACACCTCAATTGCTTAATTTTCCTCTGGCTTTTCAACCACAGTCGACATCACTCATACCAGTGAACCAACTGTATTATTCCCAAGGATAAACTGTATTTCCAGAACCAAGAATTTCTCTCCTACTCCAATTACCACTTTTTTCATTGGACTCTACAACCTCATTTAATAGAATAGAACATTGCACTTCTCATCATGAATTCCACATATTGCCACATTTTTCCTGGTAATGCTCCTTCCGAATTACAGAAGAATCTCGATTATCTGGCATTCGATTAACCGAATTTCGGATTATCCAAACAAGTTTGCGAGGTTCCTGTGCTTGGCTAACTATTTTATCTGGCACTCAATTAAGCGGCATTAGATTATTCACCGCCCGTGTCCTTAGGATAACCAACGTTCCTCTGTACATATCTCTTCATGTTTCACCATCAAATATTGACTTGCTCCTGTAACTCTTCAAATTTCAATTTCTTTGCTTACTTCTCCTGGTACACAAAGTAAACATTATCTTCGCAAGTAAATTCTTTAAAGAGATCTGGCACTTTTCTCTTCCAATCCCTGATCAGGTTGTACATTCTTTTGAAGCTTTTTTACCTTCAACTGTGCTTTCCTTTACTAATTCAACAAAACTCACGGCTTATCCTGTTTTCTCCTATCCCTCTTCCCAGTGCTTTTTCCAAACAACTAACACTGTGACTTCATGTGGCCTACTTTATCCCAGTGAGAAGACCTGAGCTTTTTTACTTCTCGTTCCCCCTCATAGACTTCCTTTTCAACCCATGGTAAATTAACTTCATTGTTATCAGTGAGATCTCCTTTACCCTTACCACCTGAGGATTTTACTTTTCCCCAAAGCCAAACTTTGATTTATGATCTAACACATAATCATCTGCTATTTCTATTACTAATCTTCCAGTCTTAACTCTCTCCTCTTCCATATGAGTCCTTGAAAATAATTGTCATATGTTTGATTGATTTTCAATGCCTTTATCTAGAACATAGAACACAGAACATAGAACATCACAGTGCAGTACAGGCCCTTCAGCCTTCGATGGTGCACCGACCTGTGGAACCAATCTGAACCCCATCCAACCTATACTACTCCATTCTCGTCCATATGCCGATCCAATGACCATGAGGCACAACCTACCTTTCACAAAACCATTTTAACTATCTCTAATCAACTTATTCCTTTCTAGATGATTATAAATCCTATCTCTTAAAATCCTTTCCAACACTTAAACCATAACTGAAGTAAGGCTCACAGGTCTATAATTTTCAGGGTTATCTATACTCCCATCCTTGAACAAGGGAACAACACTTGCTATCCTCCAGTCTTCTGGCACTATTCCTGTAGACAATGACGACATAAAGCTCGGCAATCTCCTTCTTGGCTACCCAGAGAATCCTGGGATAAATCCCACCCAATCCAGGAGACTTATCTATTTTTACATTTTCCAGAATTGCTAACACCTCCTCCATGTGAACCTCAATCCCATCTAGCCTAGTAGCCTGTATCTCAGTATTCTCCTTGACTACATTGTCTTTTTCTAGTGTGAATACTGATTAAAGGTATTCATTTATCGCTTCCCCTATCTCCTCTCACTCCATGCACAACTTCCCACTACTACGTTTAATTGGCCCCAATCTTACTCTAGTCATTCTTTTATTCATGATATAGCTACAGAAAGACTTAGGGTTTTCCTTGATCCTATCCACCAACAATTTCTCATGTCCCCTCCTGGCTCTTAGCTCTCTCTTCAGGTCTTTCCTGGCTAACCTGCAACTCTCAAGTGCCCTAACTGAAAGCCATCACATCTCACCCTAACATAAGCAGTCTTCGTTGTCTTGACAGGAGATTTAATTTCCTTAGTAAGCCCCCACAGCTCCTGTGCTCAACAATTTCCTCCCTGTCCTTAAATAAGCTCCACATTTCAACTGTACTCATCCCCTGCAGTTTTCTTCCCCAACCTATCAATCCTGAATCTTGCCTAATCACATCATAATTGCCTTTCTCCCCCAGCTATAACTTTTGTCTTGCAGTATATACCTATCCCGTTCCATCACTAAAGTAAACATAACTGAATTGTGGTCACTATCACCAGAGTGCTTACCTACCTCTAAATCTAACACCTGACCAGGTTCATATCCACTACCAAATCCAATGTGGCCTCACCTCTTGTTGACCTGTCTAGATACTGTGTCAGGAAAAGCTCCTGCACACATTGGACAAAACTGGCCCATCTAAAGTACTTGAATTATAGTATTCCCAGTCAATATTTGGAAAGTTAAAATCCCCTATAACAACTACCCTGTCACTCTCACTCCTATCGAGGGTCATCTTTGCTATCCTTTCCTCTACATCCCTGGAACTATTCGGAGGTCTATAGAAAACTCCCAACAAGGTAACCTCTCCTTTCCTGTTTCTATTCTCAGCCCATACTACCTCATTAAAGGAGCCCTAAAACATCCTTTCTGCTACCGTAATACTGTCCTAGACTAACAATGCCGCACCTCCCCCTTCTTTACCATTTTCTTTGTTCTGACTGAAACATCTAAATCCTGGAACCTGCAACAACCATTCCTGTCCCTGCTCTATTCATGTCTCCGAAATGGCCACAACATCAAAGTCCCAGGTACCAACCCATGCTGCAAGTTCACCGACCTTATTTTGGATGCTCCTGGCATTGAAGTAGACGCACATCAAATCAACTTCTTGTTCGCTGGTGCCTTCTTGTGATCTTGAAATCTTAGTTCTGACTTCACTTCTCTCATCCTCCCCTAAACTCAAACTACAATTTTGGTTTCCATCCCCCTGCTGAATTAGTTTAAACGCTCCTGAAGAGCCTTAGCAAATTGCCCCCTCAGGATATTGGTACCCCTCTGGTTCAGGTGAAGCCCATCCTGTTTGTAGATGTCCCACCTACCCCAGAAAGAGCCCCAATTATCCAGGAATCCAAAACCCTCCTTCCTGCATCATCCCTATAGCTATGTGTTCAACTCCTCTCTCTCCCTATTCCTGGCCTCACTAGCATGTGTCTCACAACCAGAGACAACTCTGTTTGTTCTAGCTCTAAGCTTCCAACCTAGCTCCCTGAATTTCTGCCTTAAATCCCCATCCCTCTTCCTACCTATGTCGTTGGTGCCTATGTGGATCACGACTTGGAGCTGGTCCCCCTCCCCCTCAAGGATTCTGAAAACACAATCAGAGACATCACGAACCTTGGCACCTGGGAGGCAACACACCAACCGTGAGTCTCTCTTGTCTCCACAGAACCTCCTATCTGTCCCCCTAACTATGGAGTCCCCAATGACTAATGCTCTGCTTCTCTTCCCCCTTCCCCTCTGAGCTACAGGAACAGACTCTGCGCCAGAGGCTGTGCCCTGTTGCTTATCTCTGGTAAGCTCCACCCTCCACAACCCCCCCCCCCCCCTCCCCACCCCAACAGTATCCAAAACGGTATACTTATTGTTGAGGGGAATGGCCACAGAGGATCCCTGCACTGCCTTCTAGTTCCCTTTCCATCCCCTGATTATATACCATCTACCTTCTTCTTGTACCTGAGGTGTGACTACTTCCCTGTAACTCCTCTCAATAACCTCCTCCACCTCCTGAATGATCCAAAGTTCATCCAGCTCCAGCTCCAGTTCTCTAATGCTGTTTTCAAGGAGCTGAAGTTGGGTGCACTTCCCGTAATTGCAGTCAGCAGGGACACTACATTCCCACATTCTGCAGGTGGAACATTTAACTGCCCTAACCTCCATTCCCACTATTCTAAATTCCCAACGAGACTACTGCAAAACTGAAAAAAAAGAAATTAATCACCTTACCAATCCGGTGTCCAGAACCTTTGTTATTGGTTAGAGGAGGAGGATGGGTGGAAGACACTAACTGAGTAGTGTTTTGGGTAAAGCTTCACTTACCCAGCAGTCCTGTGTCCACTTCTGCTCAGAGTGCGCTCCATCTATACACAAGGTAAGCTTTTATATCGTTTAAATCTTTTAAAATTGGCCTTCTTGTTGAGTCTCTGGTCCTCGCTGTTGCTCCTCCCACTCCAACCGCCGGTGAGAAAATTAAGAACACTGAATTCCCGAGAAAGCTTTTATATCTTTTAAAATTTATCTTCCCATCAGTCCTTTGGTCCTCACTGTCAATCCTCCCACTCCAACTGCTGCCAGAAAAATGAAGAACGCTTAACTCCCGAGAAAAGCTTTTATATCTTTCAAAATTTACCTTCTCGACAGGCATCTGGTCCTTGCTGTTGCTCCTCCCACTCCAACTACTGCCGAGAAAATGAACCTTCTTATCTACCTTTCAAAATTGCCTTGTTTGATCCTTTCAAACCCAAATGTATGTTTGACCGGGTTCCCTCCTTATATTCACAAAACATTGTCTATACCTTCTGGTACTAGTTCATATGCACTTAAGATAACTTTTTACACCTCCTCATACTCCCCAGGTACTTCCACCAATAGTGATCTAAGAACCTTATTAGCTCTCCCTTCCACCTTGTAGACTGATGAGGTGATGGAGTGGATTGACACATGGAAGTCTGATATTGTCGCCATTCACAGAAACATGGTTGAGCGAAGCACTGGCCTGGTAACTCAACATTTCAGGGTATAGGCAAGATAGAGGAGGGTGTAAAAATACTGGTCATGTAGCATTATTATTTAAGGAGTCAATTACTGCAAAAAGCAGAGATGAAAATGGTCCTCAAACGAGGCTTTGTGGATAGAACTTAAGAATGTTAGGTGGCAGCTACTTTACTGGGAGTGTATGAAAGGCCCCCAAAGAGTCAACGGGAAATAGAGGAGCACGTATGTAGACAGTTCACAGAGGGGTGTTAGAGTGATAATCGGGTAATTATACTAAGGGATTTCAACTTTTCCAACACGAATTGGGATAGCCTAAGTATTAAGGGTTTAGAGGGGGCGGATCTCTCGAAATGTATTCAGGAGCATTTTTTGCATCAATGCACAGAAGCTCAACAAGAGGCAGCAGATTGCTGGACCTAGTTCTGGGGAAAGAAGCTGGACAAGTGTTTGATATGGCAGGGAAATAACATTCAGGTGACTGCAACCACAACATGCTGGTTCAAATTTGTTCTGGAAAAGGAAAAAGATAACCTGCAATAGATGGTTTTGGATTAAGGGAAAGCAGATTTTATTAAAATAAGGCAGGATCTGGCCACAGGTGATCGGGAACAGTTTCTTGGGGGTAAGTCTACAGCAGAGCAATGGAGAGTATTCACAAAGGAGCTGGGAGAGTACAGTCCAACATGTACGCTTTGGAGGAAATGTAGGAGCAATAGGTTCAGAGAACCCTGGATGTCAAAGATAATTCAGAACTGGATAAAGAAGAAGAGTAGAGCTTTCAGCAAGTACAAAGAAAGCAATTCAGGTTTACAGCCATAGAGGAACACAGACAGTGCAGGTAAAAAACTAAAGAAAGCAATGACAAGAGCAAAAAGGGGGCATAAAAAAGGACTTGCGAACAGGATTAGGGAGAATCTTAAGGTATTTCATAAATAGTTTCAAGGGGAGACCCAGGCTGCTGTGGACCTAGAACACCTACAGTAAAATGCCCTCCCTACTGTCTGCCGTGAGAGTCCACTTCTGCCATCCTGACAGCAGTTTACATACCACCCCATGTGGATGTGAAGAATGCCCTAGCTATAATGTATGCTGCCACAAACACTCTAGAGATGAAATTGCCCAAGGCCCTATTCATCGTGACCAGTAACTTCAACCAAGCCACTGTAGCTGAACACTTCAACTCCCCCTCCCACTCCACCCAGGGAAATGCAAGTTTTCTGCCTCCTCCACCGCCAAATTCTAGCCACCCAAAGCCTGGAGGAAGAACACCTCATCTTCTGCCTTGGGAGCCTTCAACCTCATGGGATCAATGTCGATTTCACCAGTTTCCTCATCTCCCCTCCCCCCACCTTATCCCAGATCCAACCCTCCAACTCGGCACTGCCCTCTTGAACTGCCCTACCTGTCCATCTTCCTTCCCACCTATACGCTCCACCCTCCTCTCCGGCCTATCACCATCACCCCCACCTTCATCTACCTATTGCATTCCCAGCTATCTTTCCCCCAGCCTCACACCCCCTCCCATTTATCTCTCAGCCCCTCTGTTCACCACCCCTCATTCCTGATGAAGAGCTTATCCTTGAAACGTCGACTCTCCTGCTCCGCAGATGCTGCCTGACCTGCTGTGCCTTTCCAGCACCACACTTTCTAAGGCTGATCTCCAGCATCTGCAGTCCTCGCTTTCTCCCAGGAAATCCATTCCCTACTGAAGGGCAGATGGATGACATTCATATCGGATGAACACTGACCAATAAAGGAAATCCAGACCAATACAGGAAATCCAGACCAATAAAGGAAATCCAGACCAATACAGGAAATCCAGACCAATACAGGAAATCCAGACCAATAAAGGAAATTCAGACCAATACCGGAAATCCAGACCAATACAGGAAATCCAGACCAATACAGGAAGTCCGATATAATGTGGATCAGAAATTGGCTAGCTGAAAGAAGACAGAGGGTGGTGGTTGATGGGAAACATTCATCCTGCAGTTCAGTTTACAGTAGTGTATCACAGGGATCTATTTTGGGTCCACTGCTGTTTGTCATTTTTATAACTGACCTGGATGAGGACTTAGAAGGATAGGTTAGTAAATTTGTGGATGACACTAAGGTCGGTAGAGTTGTGGATAGTGACAAAGGGTGTTCTAGGTTACAGAGAGATATAGATACGCTGCAGAGCTGGGCTGAGAGGTGGCAAGTTTAATGCAGAAAAGTGTGAGGTGATTCACTTTGGAAGGAGTAACAGGAATGCAGAGTACTGGGCTAATGGTAAGGTTCTTGGTAGTGTAGATGAACAGAGAGATCTCAGTGTCCATGTACATAGATCCCCCAAAGTTGCCATCCAGTAGATAGGGCTGTTAAGAAGGCATAAGGTGTGTTAGCCTTTATTAATAGAGGGATCGAGTTTCAGAACCATAAGGTCATGCTGCAGCTGTACAAAACTCTGGTGCAGAGTATTGCATGCAGTTTTGGTCAGGATGCAGTTTTAGGAAGGATGTGGAAGCTTTGGAAAGGGTTCAGAGGAATTTTAATATGATGTTGCCTAATATGGAGGGAAGGTCTTACAATAAAAGGTTCAGGGACTTGAGACTGGTTTCATTAGAGAAGAAGGCTAAGAGGTGACTTAATTGAGATATATAAAAAAATCAAAGGGTTAGACGGGGTGGACAGTGAGAGCCTTTTTCCTCAGATGGTGATGGCTAGCACGAGGGGACATAGCTTCAAATTGAGGGGTGATAGATATAGGACAGATGTCAGAGGTAGTTTTTTTACTTAGAGAGTAGTAGCGGCATGGAACGCACTGCCTGAAACAGTTGTATACTTGCCACCCTTATGGGCATTTAAATGGTCATTGGATAGGCATTTAGATGAGAATGGAATAGTGTAGATTAGATGGGCTTCAGACTGATTTCACAGGGTGGCACAATATTGAGGGCTGAAGGGCCTGAACTGCACTGTAATGTTCTATGTTCTAACGTCTGCAAAGCCATCAGGAATGCCAAAAGGCATTACCTGACCAAGAGGTCTAAGACAACCAGATAGACTCCTGATGCCTTCAAGGCAAGGCCGAAACAACAAAATGGGATACAAAATGAAGGAGAGCAAGATAGCAGTCAAAAGCACATTCCTGTCTGATGTGCTCAGTCCTTTCGATGTGGGTTTGACAAGAATGCCAGTGGCGTGGTGCCACCTGCACTGACAGCCCTGGACGCGCCTGTGCCCACTGTCACCGCTGCAGACCTCAGATCAGTCTTCCTGGGAGTTAACCCAAGGAAAGTGATGGGACCAGACAGAGTTCCCAGCCGAACACTCACATCCAGTCTGGAGGTACTCACTGACATCTTCAACCTTCCCTCTTACAAGTCGAAGTCCCCACCTGTTTCTAGAAGATTACCATCATCCCTGTACCTGAGAAAGCACATGCAATGTTCCTTAATGACTACCGCCAGTGACTCTGACCTCCATAAGCATGAAGTGCTTCGAGATGCTGGTCATGGCCCACATCAACTCCAGTCTCCCAGCCTGCCTCAATTCCCTGCAATTTGCTTACCGACATAACACGTTCACAGTGGACACCATATCCCTAGACCTGTGCTCATCTCTGGAAATTATGCACTCATTCCTGATGAAGGGCTTTTGCCTGAAACATCATTGCTGCCTGACCAGCTGTGCTTTTCCAGCACCATACTCTTGGCTCTAATCTCCAGCATCTGCAGTACTCACTTTCACTTGGAAAATATGGACTACAAGGACCCCTAATCAGACTCCTGCTCATCAACTACAGCTCTGCCTTCCACTCCATTACCCCCTCTAGATTGATCTCAAAACTCTGAAACCTTGTTCTCAGCTCCACCCTCTGTAACTGGATCTTCAGCTTTCTGACCCACAGACCACAATCAGTGAAGATAGACAACAGCACCTCTTCCATGATAACTCTGGACCCCCTGAAGGATGCATCCTCACCTCCCTACCATATTCCCTATAAACCCACAACTGTGTAACCAAATTCCAAACGAATGCCATCTACAAGTTTGTTGATGACTGTAGTAGATGGCTATCTAACAATGACAAGTCAAAATACAGAAGGAAGATAGAGGGCTTGGTGATATGGTGCAATGAGAACAACCTCTCTCAATGTTGGCAAAACTAAAGCAAGTTCAGAAAGAATGGAGGAGAATTCATACCCATCAATGACAACAGAGCAGAGATTGAAAGGGTGGAGAGCATCAATTTCTTCAGAGTGACAAAAACCGACAACCTGTCCTGGAGTTCCCATGTCGATGCGATGGTGAAGAAGTCACAACAAAGCCTCTTCTTGCTCAGGCAGCTTAGGAAATTCAGCATGTCCACAAGGACCCTCACCAATTTCTACAGATGCACCATTGAAAGCATACTGTCTGGGTGCATAACTGCCTAGTATGGCAAATACTCTGCCCAGGGCCATAACAAACTACAGAAGATGGTGTACAAAGCCCAGACCATTACATAAATCAACTTTCCATCAATGGACTCCATTTACACAGCTCACCACCACAAAAAGGCTGCCAACATCATCAATGATGAGAGTTAGCCAGAGAGACATTGGATCGTACTTCGGATCAGAGACATCTCTCTGGCTAGATATCTGCTAACATCGGATCATCCCATTGGTTTGATGTTATTAAAACAGTAAAATTGAAATTCGATTGAGTTTCAGTATCCTAGGGCATAATTTAAACTGATTGGTTAAATTGAAATGGTGGTCAAAACAACTGAAGTATCTAGTTTACAGCCAAATGTGATATATTTTCAATTTTCTAGTACACTCAGGGACTGATTGTCAGTCACATGACAGTTACCTGCAAACTCTCACTGCCAAAGCAGCCTTTACTCTCTCTTAAAGGTACATGCACGCCTTCAACATCATAACATATTTCATTTGTTTATCCAATTTCTCCAATGAAATGAGAAAGGCTTCCACATCATTCTTGTTAAACTTAGGCAATGCTTGGACATATTTAGACATGGATAAAGAATGGAGCTGGAAAAATCACAGCAGGTAAAGCAGCACCAGAGGAGCAGAGGAGATGATGTTTCACCTTTGAAACTTTCCATCAGGACTTCCTGATGAAAGATTCTGACCTGAAATGTTGACTCTCCTGTTGCTGTGATGCTCCATGACCTGCAGTGCTTTTTCTGGCTTCACTCTTTATTCACTCTGACTTTCCAGCATCGGCAGTCTTCACTATCTCCACATTCAGATAGATCCCCATTAGGCCTTTGGCTATGATGGGATTGATCTCCATCAATGTCCTCATCATTGCTCCTACCTTTCAACTCTACCTTTGCCATTTTAGTTGACTTTGAGTTTTCAGTTCCAATCTCTGGTTCACAAGCTCCCTCTTTCTCCCTTTAGAACATAGAAATACACAGCACAGGAACAGCCCTTATACTGAGCATGATGCCAAATGAAACTAATTCCTTATACTTGCCCTTGGTCTATATCCCTCCATTCATATACTTTGCTGAGGAATTAGTTTAGCTCAGTTGGCTGGATTGTTGGTTTACAGAGTAGTGTGATACCAAAAGCATGGGTTCAATTCCTATCAATGATTTGAGGTTAGAGGTAGAACTATCCTTCTCAACCTCTCTTCCTTTGCCTGAGGTCTGGGAGCCCTCAGGTTAGATTACCACGAGTCACCTCTCTCTAATGACAAGCAGCCCCTGTGGTCTGGTAAGACTACAGCTGCACAATACATGTGCTTCTCTAAAAGCCTTTTAAACGTTCCTATCATTTCTGCCTCCACCACCAACCCTGGTATTGGGTTCCACACTCCTACCACTCTCTGTGTGAAAAAACCTGCCTACCCACATCCCCTTTGAATTCTCCCCCCTCACCTTAAACGCATGCGTCTCTGTATTTCTTCCTTTCTTCTGCTAGAGCCATCCTTTCCTTTCACTTTTGTTCTGCTTTTACTTCCTTTCCTTTTCATTTCCTTTTTTCTTTCTTTTTCTTTTGCTTCCATCTCAAGCTGCTCCATTTTTAATTGCATTTTAGCCATTTCCAACGGTTCCAACAGCATTTCTGTCAATTGTAAATGTTGGGTTATTGCTGCAAGTACCTCCCTTTTTCACACAAAGGCAACTGCAATTCCAGCCATACTGTCAATTCTAAAAGGTTGGCATTGCTCACTTTCTGTAAAACTCACAAAGTGACTTCTTCCACCCTCAGAAATTCTTAGTGACTGAAAGAACCTTTATTACACCAACCAAATTCAACACCTAAAATAAGAACATCAACACTCATTGCCTTTGAGCCAAATAATCCTAAACCCAACTTGGATTTAGAGATTTTGATCACTGATGAGCCCCCAGTTTGTTATAGACCAGAGTAAACTCTTTAAAAATATATTAAGAAGATAGCTTCGATCCCAATTTTTTTTCGTGTCTTTAAAGGAAAATTATGTTCTGGATGCAATTCTATTGATCAAATTACGAGGTTTGAAGCAGAGCACATTGTATTCTTACTCAGTAGGGGATGGTGTGTGTATGGAATGAGTTGCCAGAGGAAGTGGGGGAGGCTGGGACAATTACAACATTTAAAAGACATCTGGATGAGGATATGAATAGGAAGGGTACAGAGGGGCATGGGTCAAATGCTGGAAAATGGGCATTGATTAATTTAGGATATCTGGTCAGCATGGATGAGTTGGACTGAAGGGTCTGTTTCCATGCTGTACATCTCTATGACTCTAAGACTCTAAAAGATTGAAGAATTGGGATAACTTTATTGGAAAATTTGACAGAATAACAGATTATTTAACTCCTCAACAGCACTGGTCCAATATAGTAGCATCCTATAAATACACCCTTGGCAAAGGCAAATTCAGTAAAACAGATTGTTTCATATTCAATTCCAGTAGCAGGAAGATCACCCCCAGCTTTTAACTGTAACAGGTGAGGAATAACAACTTCTACGTCCAGCATCAAGACACCAACAGCTTCTGAAGAAACTAAAAAAAAGTTGCTTCTGTGGGATCTTGGCCCCACCCATTCAGAGGCTTCTTTTGTTCCAACTTTAAAAAAAAATCTAAGACGTCACAAGCTACTTGCTTTTTTTTTGGCTTTGGAGCAGACTTCTCACTTCTTCTGTCTCAACCTTTCTTTACAAAAACAAACTACAACAAAGTCATTGTATCGCAACACTGACGAGGCCAGGTTTACAAGTTTGCTGACAATAGAACCATTGTGGGTTGGATCTCAAATAGCGATGAGACAGAATGCAGGAAAGAGATTGAATACTTAGCAGCATGATGTAAAGGCAACAATGTCTCCATCAAAGTCAGAAAAAGAAAACTTAAGGAGGCAGAGTGGAGGTCATGCCCTTGTCTGCATCAATGGTGCTGAGGTGGAGATGGTCAAGAGTGTCAAGTTCCTGGGAAAAATGATTACCAACAACTTGTTCTGGTCCACCCACATTATCGCAATGGTCAAGAAAGTGCAATAGCATCTCTACTTCCTCAGAATGTTAAAGAAATCAGGCATGTCCACTAGGATTCTTACCTATTTCTATAGATGTACCATAGAAAGCATCCTTTCTGGATGCATCATAGCATGAGTTTGCAATAACTCTTCCAAAGACCACAAGAACCTGCAGCCCAGACCATCCCATAAACCATCGATTGACTCCATATATACTTCCTGCTGCCTTGGCAAAGCAACTAACATAATCAAAACCATCTCCCACCCCAGTTATACTCTTTTCCACCATGCAGAAGATATAAAAGTTCTGTAACATGTACAAACAGATTCAAGAAAAGCTTCTTCCCTGCTGTTATCAGACTTTTGAACAGGCATCCCAAATGTTAATGCTAATCTCTCTTACTCCACACCTTGTCTGTGACTGTATTCTCCAATCTGTTCTGCTATCCTGATGTACTTTGTGTGGTACAAACTGCCTTTATAAGCATGCAAGACAACACATATCTTGGCTCATGTGACAACAATAAATTAATCAATCAATAATTTATTACCTGTCCCAAATAATTTCCTAAGGGACATTAGTAAACCGGAGGGATTTTTCTTGACATTGAGAAGATCATCATTAGATTCTTCATTTCAGATTTTTATTGAACTTAAATTAGAACATAGAACATAGAACAATACAGCACAGAACAGGCCCTTCGGCCCACGATGTTGTGCTGAACTTCTATCCTAGATTAAGCACCCATCCATGTACCTATCCAAATGCCGCTTAAAGGTCGCCAATGAATCTGACTCTACCACTCCCACGGGCAGCGCATTCCATGCCCCCACCACTCTCTGGGTAAAGAACCCACCCCTGACATCTCCCCTATACCTTCCACCCTTCACCTTAAATTTATGTCCCCTTGTAACACTCTGTTGTACCCGGGGAAAAAGTTTCTGACTGTCTACTCTATCTATTCCTCTGATCATCTTATAAACCTCTATCAAGTCACCCCTCATCCTTCGCCGTTCCAACGAGAAAAGGCCGAGAACTCTCAACCTATCCTCGTACGACCTACTCTCCATTCCAGGCAACATCCTGGTAAATCTTCTCTGCACCCTCTCCAAAGCTTCCACATCTTTCCTAAAATGAGGCGACCAGAACTGCACACAGTACTCCAAATGTGGCCTAACCAAAGTCCTGTACAGCTGCAACATCACCTCACGACTCTTGAATTCTACCCTCTGTGGGAATTTCATATGAGAATATTTGAATCCAGGTTCCAGAACATTACCATAGTCTCTGGATAAATAAAAACTGAAACAATGCTAGATGCTGAAAATCAGGAATAAACAGAAATTGCTGGAAAATCTCAGCAAGTCTGGCAACATCTGAGGAGAGAAATCAGAGTTAACATTTCAGGTCCAGTGACCCTTCCTCAGCACACTGGATTACTAGAGTCTCTTGTATGAATAATCAAATGATAATACCACTAGACTATCACCTCCCTTGTCTCAAACTTCAAAAGGACATAGGCAGGCTATGGGACAGATAAATAAGTTATATATCAATTTATTGTAGAGAGTGGTGGGAAGAATGCAGAAGAGAGACAATATAAAAAAAGGTTCAGTTTAAAAGTCGGTGTAGGATAAGAGGAACCTGGATGTATGGTGAATAAATCATTGAAAATGGCAGGACAGGATGGAAGAGTGGTTAATAAAGCATATGATATTCTAAAATTTATAAACAGAAACATAATGTACAGAGGCAAGGAGTTTTGAGAAACCTGTCTAAAAACATTAGTTTGACATCATAGACCAATGGACCGAGGACTGGCAGATGAAATTTAATTTAGATAAATGTGAGGTGCTGATTTTTGGAAAGGCAAATCAGTGTAGGGCTTATATAGTTAGTGGTAATCTCCTGGGGAGTGTTGCTGAACAAACAGCCCTTGGAGTGCAGGTTCATATTTCCTTGGAAATGAAGTCCCAGGTAGATAGGATAGTGAAAAAGGTGTTTGGTATGCTTGCTTTTATTGGTCACAGCATTGAGTATAGGAGTTGGGATGTAATGTTGCAGCTGTACAAGACATTGGTTAGGCCACTCTTGGAATATTGCATGCAGTTTTGATCTCCCTCCTATAGGAAGGATGTTATGAAACATGAAAAGGGTTCAGAAAAGATTTACAAGGATATTGCCAGGATTGGAAGGTTTGAGCTATAGGCTGGGGCTATTTTCCCTGGAGTGTCAGAGGCTGTGGAGTGACCTTATATAAGTTTATAAAGTCATGAGAGGCATGAAAAAGGTGAATAGCCAAGTTCTTTTCCCCAGATATATGAACAAATCAACGGAACACCCATGGGCTCACTGATCCTCTGGACTCATAGCATAAGCTGTAATGCAAAGATTAGAACAAACAGTCTTACCACAAATTCAACCCAAACTCTGGGTCAGATATGTGGATGACACCTTTGTAATAATTAAAAACACAGAAATAGAGAACACACACCGGATTATCAACGCCACACTCACAGGAATCCGATTCACGAGAGAGGAAGAAAAGGATAACCAACTCCCATTCCTAGACGTGATGGTACAGAGAACACCGTATGGAGAATTCACCACAAAGGTTTACAGGAAAGCCACACACACAGACCAAGTCCTGAACTATGAAAGCAACCACCCCAACACACACAAACGAAGACACTATTCAAAAGGGCCACAACACACTGCAGCACACCAGAACTGCAAAAAGAGGAAGAAGAACACCTATACAATGTATTCGCCACAAACGGATACCCGTGCAATTTCATCAACAGATGCCTAAGGGAAAGACAACGGAACGAGGACATGCCACAACCCAAAGGAGTAGCCACACTACCATACATCAGGAGCATTTCCGAACTAACAGCCAGACTACTGTGACCGCTAGGACTAATCACAGCACACAAACCAACAGCCACTCTCAGACAACAACTCACCAGAACGAAGGACCCGATACCCAGCATGAGCAAAACCAATGTAGTGTACAAAATCCCATGCAAGGACTGCACAAAACACTACATAGGGCAAACAGGAAGACAGCTAACGATCCGCATCCATGAACACCAACTAGCCACGAAACGACATGACCAGCTATCCTTAGTAGCCACACACGCAGATGACAAGCAACATGAATTCGACTGGGACAACATTACTATTATAGGGCAAGCCAAACAGAGAACAGCCAGGGAATTCCTAGAGGCATGGCACTCATCCACAGATTCTATCAATAAACACATCGACCTGGACCCAATATACCGGCCACTGCAGCGGACATCTGGAACTGACAACCGGAAGCATCAGAGACAGGCCACTATAAATGCTGGAGGAAACAGCACAGAAACGCTTCCCAAGCACAGGAGGCTCCCAAGCACTGAGGATGTCACCTAGACAGGGGAAGAAAATTTTTTCAACACAAATTCCCAGCTCGGCGAACAGAACCACAACAACACTATACTAACTATAAACACGCAAATATGCACAACCACATGCAAATCCAGGCCGCAGTACACCCACCACCGATGCCTCCGTATCTCATTCAAGCCTCGATAACGCATCGGCAATCATGTTTTCGTGACCTGCAACCTGCACAATTGTCAAATTGAATGGCTATGATAACAAGCTCCATCTAAACAGTCTGGTAATTTTTGTCCTGAACTTTTTCCACAAATGTCAATGGGTTACGATCAGTGTGTGTGATAGTCTCAGGTGCATTGCTGGTAATATAAACACTGAAATGTTGTAATGCCAACACCAAGCTTAAAGTCTCTTGCTCCACCATTGGATATTTCTGTCGATGAATGTTAACTTCCTGGAACAATACCCCTTGGGTCTTTCTATTCCCTCAGCATTGTCCTACAGGAGCACCACACCGACTCCCACATCACTGGCATCGATAGCCACCTTGAAAGGCTTCATGTCATCAGGCGTAGCTATACTGGGGCAGGGGTTAACACAGTTTTTAGGCTGTCAAATGACTTTTGACAGCCCTCTGTTCACTGAAACTTCTTACCCTTTTTTAACAATTCAGTGAGTGGAGCAGCCAAACTGCTAAAATTCGGCACAAAATTTCGGTAAAATCCATTCAATCCCAGGAACCGCAGTACGGCTTTTCTCGTTGATAGTGCGGGAAATTCCCCAGTTACTTCATTTTTGCATCCGGTGGAGCTATTTGTCTATGTTCAATAACATAGCCCAGGAAGGTGACTTGGGCTTTGGCAAATTCACTTTTAGCTAGGTTTACCACAAAGCCTGCCTTCCGAAATCAATCAAATAATTCCAATAAATGTTGTAAATGTTCCTTCCATGAGTGACTAAAAATCACCAATATACACCACACAGTTGAGTCATCTGGCAATGACCTTATTAGTCAGTCTCTGAAAAGTGGTTAGAGCGTTTTTCATACCAAATGGCATGACTTTGAATTGATATAGTCCATGTGGTATTACAAAAGCTGAAATTGCTTTTGCCAGTAGCCTTTGAGCAAGTCCAACTGAGAAATGTAAGTTGCTTGTCCCACTTGTTCAACACAGTTCTCCAACTGTAGAATTAGATATGCATCAATCTTTGTAACGACATTGACTTTGCGATAGTCCACACATTGGTACCATCTGGCTCTGGCACTAAGACTATGGGTGAGCTCCAGTCACTGTAACTCACTTTGATTATGGCATCTTGGAGCATGCATTCTATCTCCTTCTGAACCCATGCCAGCTTTAGAGGGTTATGCCTATAAGGATGTTGCTTAATTGGAATAGCATCTCCTATACCTACATCATGCACGATTAGGTTGGTACTTCCCAGTTTATTTCCACATATCTCCCCATGTGATAGTAATAACTCTTTCAGCTCATTTCCATTTTCTCAGGAAGGTAATTCAATAATTTATCCCAATTTTTGACAACTTCCTCATTGTCCAATTCAGAATCCTCTGAACTTGGTTCTTCCTTCTGTGCTGTAATCATTAACACCTTCTCCTCTTGCTTTCCTTCCCGAACAAAATACCTTTGGAGCATATTCACATGACGCACTCTGTGAGATTTCTTCCTGTCTGGAGTCTTTATCAAGTAGTTCACCTCACTCAATTTCTTCTTAATTTGATATGGTCCACTAAACCTTGCTTTTAAAGGCTCACCTGTTATTGGAAGTAACACCAATACCTTATCCCCAACTCCAAAATTGCGAATTTATGATTTCATATCCATCTTCTGTTTCATTGCATGCTGTGATAATTTTAAGTGCTGTCTAGCCAACTCTCCAGCTCTGTTCAATTATTCTCTAAAATGCGACACATAGTCCAAATGGGTGGTCTCTGAATTCTCACTTATTAATTTCTCCTTAGTCAATTTTAATGGTCCTTTTACTTCATGGCCAAAAATAATTCAAATGGACTGAATTTGATTGATTCATTCAGTGCATCTCTAATCGCAAGAAGTACAAACGCAATTCCCTTTTCCCAATCATCTGGATAATCCTGACCATAAGCCTGCAACATGATCTTTAATGTTTGATGCCATCTCTCTAGCCCCCCTTGTGATTCTGGATGGGGGGGCATGCAGTAGATTTGAATTGCTTTATTCCCAAGTTATCCATTACGTCCTTGAATAATTTGGATGTGAAGTATGATCCTTGATCTGACTGGATCACTATTGGCAGTCTGTATCTAGTAAAACATTTAATTAATTCTTCCACAACCTTTTTTGCTGTGATATTGTGTAATGGATTGCCTCTGGAAATCTAGTTGACACATCCATTATTGTTAATAAGTACTTATTCCCAATTTTTATTTGAGGTAGGGGACCTATGCAAACAATCAAGACTCATGTGAAATGTTCCTCAAATGCTGGCATAGGTATTAAAAGTGCAGGGTTTATTACCGCCTGTGGTTTTCCCATTAGCTGACATGTGTGACACATCTGGCAAAATTCAACTACATCCTTGTGCAGTCCAGGCCAGTTAAAATGTCTTTGTATTTTAGCCTGTGTTTTCCTCACCCCTAAATGACCTCCAAGTGGTAGCTCATGCGCCACTCACAGCACCTCCTTTCAATATCCTACTGGCAAAACAATTTAGATTAGATTCCCTTCAGTGTGGAAACAGGCCTTTTGGCCCAACAAGTCCACACCAACCCTCTGAAGAGCAACCCACCCAGACCCATTCCCCTACTCCTGACACTATGGACAACTTAGCATGGCCATTCACCTAACTGGCACATCTTTGGGCTGTGGGAGGAAACCAGAGCACCCGGAGGAAACCCATGCAAACACGGGGAGAATGTGCAAACTCCACACACACAGTTGCCTGAGGTGGGAATTGAACCTGGGTCCCTGGTGCTGTGAGGCAGCAGTGCTAACCACTGAGCTATCGTGCTACCCCTAAATTTGATGTATCTCTGCCCATTTCTCATCTGCTTGAATGTGTGTGGTCTCCATTTCTTCATTAAGACATCATTTGTAAAGTAATAACACACAGATGCATTCACATTCCTTCTATGTAACTGCCTTTTGATATAACTGTTTTAAATTCTCATCTTTCTGCTGTAACTCAATAGGCTTAGCAGAGATAAAGATACTTGCATGTTTACCTTTTAGTCCTTCTCTGTTTCACTTATCCGATTAAAGGACATTTCTGATAAAGCTATGTCAGCTTCCTCATCTGTGCCTTTTGATCTCTCCTGCTTCAGCTCGTGCCTCTGTGATCTTGTGACCACACAATCAGGGAAAATTCTTGGATAAACATTCTCCATGTCTTCAGTTGCTTGAGTCTCCACTGACTTTTCAACTATTGTAGGCAGCACGTCTAGCGGTGAATCAACTATATCATTTGCAAGCACAAATTATATTCCTGGAGCTGAGAGTTTGTTCAGCAGTCCTACCACAAATTCTTCACTCTTCTCTGGACTTTCTAGTCTCACTTTACATAATTGAGTACTTTTGGTCTCACCATGAATTCCTGTTACCAGTACCTTTTCAGGCAATAGTCCCTCAGGAGTACATATCTCCTCATCCTTCAGCATTACAGACTGAGAGGATCCTGTATTCCTTAATATTCTAATATCTTTACCTACTGCTCCTGGCCTATGTGAATAAATTTTACCCTCGCATGTATATATTTTAAGCAGATCTGGCACTTCCTCCATAATCAACCTCTGATCATCTAGTACACTGAGGCAGTTGTCTACCTTCCCTTTTTGTTACTACTCCAACAAAACTCCCAGGCTTGTCTGGTTTTCCTATATCTGGCTTTCTCCCAGCCCACCAACACTGTGATTTCGTCTGCTCACTTTATTACAATGAAAACATCAGAGCTTTTTAACTTTTGTCCCCCTTTTTTTACCCTGTGGTAAGTTATCCTTATGATCTTCACTGAGATCTACCTTTCCCTTTCCATGTGAGGATTTCTTTTTGCCCCAGTTTCTGTCCCTCATGGACTGAAATTGATTCTGGAAGCCAAACCAAGTTTTATGGACCTGCTCATAATCATCAAGCACTTCAGCTGCTAGCCTTGCCATTTTAACTCTCTGTTCTTCCATGAGTTTGCACTACTTCAGGTAGTGAATTTTTGAATTCCTCCAAAATAATTAGTTCCCTTAGGGCATCATAGCCTTGCTCAAGTTTTAAAGCTTTTCTCCATCTATCAAAATTACTCTGTTTGATCCTTTCAAACTCAATATAGGTTTGACCAGGGTCCTGCTTTAGATTCCTGAAACATTGTCCATAGGCTTCTGGTACAAGCTTATATGCACTTAAGATAGTTTTTTTCACCTCCTTATGCTCCCCAGATCCCTCCTCTGATAGTGATGCGAATACTCACGAGCCCTACCTACAAGTTTCATTTGGATCAACACAACCCACATTGCCACTGGCCACTGCATTTGTTTAGCCACCTTTTCAAATGAGATGAAAAAGGCTTCCACATCCTTCTCATCAAATTTAGGCCATGCTTGAACATACTTAAACAGTTTCTCACTGGGCTTCTGACTACCAGGGACTTGCTCATCCACACTCGCTTCCTCACCAAGCCTACCCTCAGCCTTTATCTCCAGCCTTTTAAGCCAACTTCCCTTTTTAAGTATGAGTTTTTGAAGTTCAAAAGCTCTCTCTTTTTCTCTCTGTTCTGCTGCTCTCTCCTTTTCCCTCTCATCTACTTTTAATCGTAACTCAAACTGGTTAATTTCTGTTGCCCTTTCCTTATCTCTTGCCTCTAAGCTGCTTCATTTGCAATTGAATTCTTGCCGTCTCTACAGATTCTGATGGTTTCTGCAGCAAGTTTAAATGCTGAGCTACTGCTGTAATTTTGTCTGTTTTCCTCACAGAAGCTGGCAGTTCCAATTCCAGCTTCTCTGCTAATTCCTACAGCTTGGTCTTATTCACTTTTTGCAAAACTTCCAAAGTCACCAAATCCACATCCAGAAAACTTTTGGTGACTGAAAGAGCCATGACTACCTCAAGCTTTGTCTATCCAACCAAATCTCATGCCTTCTCCAATTCTTTTCTAAGTATCTGAAATTTTCTTCAGTTGTGTTATGGACTAGGCCTGACCACCCAAAACATTCTTAAGCAGGCAGTCCAGACCATAACTTTGCAATTTGTTTTGGTAAGTGTACAGTGAAAATTACCCAGCTTAAGTTAGTGAGGTTGACTACCAGGTTTAAAACAGACAAAATTACACAATGAAACACGAAGAACAGAATAAAGAACCCCCACAGAACTCAGTCTATCCAAACTAGACTTAAGTATGCTGTTCTGAATATACACAGCAGTCCCAATAAACAAACCCCCTTTAAAACACAGTGCAAAAAAGGGTCAGATGCTTATAGTTTGAAGTTAGAAGGGCAGAAGAAAGAGTTTTCACACAACTCATTGTTGAACTCCTAACCAGTTCTGAACTTTCCTGATGAAGGACTTTTGCCTGAAACGTCAATTTTCCTGCTCCTCGGATGTTGTCTGACCTGCTGTGCTTTTCCAGCACCACGCTAATCTAGACTCTGCTCAGCTAGAGAGCTGACCACTCTCCTTTCATTCCACAGGTCACTTCTAAAACATGACCACTTTGGCCTGAAGTCTCATCTGTTTACATATAAATAACAGGCCTCTCAAAATCCTTTTCATCTCTGTATCAAACCAAACTGGTCGGAGCGCGGCCCGGTTTATTACTCCTCTGGAAAAAAAATCCACGAAAGAGTATCCTTGAGCCAAGGAACAGCTTTTAGAAAAAAAAGGACTAGCTTTGTGACAATGTGTAACTCAACATTTTCCCACATTATATTCCATTTGCCAGGTTTTTGCCTACCCACTGAACATGCCGATCTACATCTCCCTGCAGACTCCCTGTGCCACCCTCACTACTCACATTTCCATCTTTCCAAATTTGCAAATTTGGCTATAGTACATTAATTTCCCTCATCAAAGGAATTAACATCTTTATTGTAAGTGATTGCAACCTCTGCACTGGTCCCTGTGGCACTAGGTACAAGTTGTCATTCTGAAAATGCCCCCCTTATCCCAACTCTCTGTCTATTAGTCTGCTAATTTTCTATCCATGCTAATATACTACCTCCAAAACCATGGGCTCTTAGCCATATTAGGTAGCCTTATAGGCAGTACTATGGAATGCCTTTCTGAAGTTCTAATATGTAATGTCTGCTGGTTCTGACCGGCTATGATTTTACAGCATCACACTCTTCGACAGCAATTCTTGTCACTGAGTAATAACTGTTCACAATCTTTCTGTGCTTTCTGCTTTTGGATTTATTTGTTCTTATTTTACAAGGCAGTGCAGTGCATTGTCATTGATGCATAAACTTTAAAGAAAGCAAGTTGCAATAATACGTTTCTGAAACATAGAAGGCTTGGATTTCAAAATATTTAGGTTTTGTTGTAAAAATGCCATTGATAACTGACAAGATATTGGTTCATACTAGCAAATAATACAGGTAATATTTTTAAATTTATTCTTTCAAGAGATTTGGTTTTTCCGACAAGGCTTTTTTTCACCCATCCCTAACTTGCCTTAAACTTGTTAAGCCATTTCAGAAGATAATTGGAAGTCCACACATTGCTGTGTACAGTTGGTTCTAATGTAATGCAATAGTTCTGTTCTTGTGTGATCTCGTATTATAAGAAAATTGGGCGATAGCTGCTTCATTTAACCTAATGGGGCTGGAATTGTACTACAACCATTACAGGTAAGGAAAGTTCGGGTGTTACAAACAATGGTCTAAATTCTTCAATTGCGTTAAAGCCAATTCATACTGAAGAATCACATGTTATAGTAGAACCCACTGTATCTGGAGGTAGGTCAATCCAGGTAAGGACAACAGATTTTCCTTCCTTAAGGGCATTAGCAAACCAGATAAGTTTTTTTTTCCCTCAGCAATCAATATGTTCATGGTTATCATTACTCAGAGTAACTTATAATTCCAAGTTTTAATAATTGGCTTTAAACTTCCCAAGCTGCTTGATTTGAACCCATTCCCCCACAGCATTAGCCTGACCTCCGGTTTGCAGGTCAAGTGACATTGCCCCAACACTATGAATTACCTACAGTCCTTTTTGGATTTATAACATGTGTACCTATGATACCCTCATGCAGCAGTCTACTGCATTACTCTTAACGTTTTATGGCTGTTTCTCAGCAGCAAGCTTCATGCTGGTATTCCAGGTCTAGTACAGTTCTCAGGTAGTTCAGAATCTGAATGTTGTTTTCCCTTATTCTTCCAGCTGGGTAGAAAGAATGGCATCAGCATCACAACCAGCCAACTCATCCATCCATCCAATCGGCATTTTTACAGGAACAATTGAGTGGTCGTGGAAAAAATGTTAGCAGCTCCAAACTGCCCAAGTAAATCTGTCATCTGTGTTGCTCAAGACAGGTATTCGTTTCTCAATGAGATTCAATGATGAATTAACAAGGAAACCAACATTCAGACACCATTTCACCATCTCTCACCAACTACTGTCAGATCACTCAATAAAGCAACAACAAACTGGCACGATGTTTATGTCTTTCTGATTTATTGTCAACAGTTGTTATCTTTATCACAATTAATGGCCCAGTTAATTTTATAAGAGTGAATCTTTATAAATTACGTTAGATGTCCTTCAGTTTGAATGTCTCGTGGGATGCCTAATTATTAAAATATTGGCTTTTTGTTTTCAAATCCAACAAACATACTTTGCTGTTTTAACCTGAATGTGAGCATTTTGAGAGATTTATTTTCTTAGTTTGCTTATGGAATGTATCATTGACAAGGCAAGGTTTTGCTCGTAGCCCTTCTTGAACTGCTGTAGTTCATGTGATGCCTACAGGTACGTATACAGAGCTGTTACACAGCAAATCCATAGATGCATACAATGTGGCAATTTGGTATGCTGTGTCTGTGCTAGCTTTCCTTAGGAGCGTGTCACATGGAACCATCCCCCTGTTTCTCCATGTAGGCAGACACACTTTTCCTTTCAGGTGAGGTCTCAGATTTTGACCCCAGTGACCATGAAGGAAAGGTGATACTCCCCCAAAGGATGTGAGTTGAAGATGAACTTGCAGGTGGTAGTATTTTCGTGTACTTTCTGCCCTTTTTAGGAGGTAAGTCACAGGTTTGGAACATAAGTTAGAGTAACTTCGGTAAGTTTCTGCAGTGGATCTTTTAAATGATACATTTGGCTGAAATGGACAGGGTGCCAATCGGGTGTAGTGCTTTACCCTGGAGCATCCATCATTAGCCATCAATCTCTGGATCTGGCTGGACCTCTGTAAAACACTATTGGGTCTGCTCTCAGCTGCTAAAACTGCTGACGATTTCAGGATCATCATGGAATGTCAAGATAATGGCCAGCTTCTTCTTTCCTTTGGGAATAGCTATCCAACTTCCCTTCACAATTCTATCCAAGCAGATGTGCGAGGAGTACATGGAGTCCTTGTCATGAAGATTCAGCTCATCCAGTCAGCTTCCTTGTCCATGATCTTCCTTTTGACTAATCCACTTGGTCAAACTTGCCAAATCTCATTTTCATTAGCACTGAATATGTTTTGCTCGAGTTTCTCTCCGATTTCCCCTCACTCTCTCTCCACTCTCTTTTTGTCTATGATACCAACCTCCTGCTCTTTCAATCTTATTATCATATAATTACACACCACCAAATTCCGCTTCACGCTTCCCTTCAGTATCATGAACGTTTTTGCTTAGGTATTGTCGCTCTCTTCAAATTTGCTGACATCATACTACATCCTAAAAACCTGACCCTACGTTTCTCACAAACAACTGCTGCATCTCCAAATTTCCTTTTATAGGATGATAGAGATGTACAGCATGGAAACAGCCCCTTTGGTCCAATGCATCCATGCCGACCACATATCCTAACCTAATCTAGTCTGATTTGCCAGCACTTGGCACATATCACTCTAAACCCTTCCTATTCCAAAATGCAGCACCACACATTTATCTAAATTAAACTTCATTTGCCACTCCTCAGCCCATTGGCTCATCTGATCAAGATCCTGTTGTACTCTTAGGTAACTCTCTTCGCTGTCCACGATACTTCCAATTTTGGTGTCTTCTGAAATCGTACTACCTATACCTCCTACGTTCACATCCAAATCATTTATATAAAAAGAAAAAAACAATGACCCAGCATCGATCCTTGCGGCTCACCACTGGCCACAGGCCTCCAGTCTGAAAAACAACCCTCCACCACCACCCTCTGTCTTCTATCTTCAAGCCAGTTCTGTATCCAAATGGTTAGTTCTTCCTGTATTCCATGAGATCTTACCTTGCTAACCAGTCTCCCATGGGAAACCTTGTCGAACGCCTTGCTGAAGTCCATATACATTACATCCACTGCTCTGCCTTCATCAATCTTCTTTGTTTCTTCTTCAAAAAATTCACTCAAGTTCGTAAGACATGATTTCCCATGCACAATACCATGAAAACTATCCTTAATCAGTCCTTGCCTTTCCAAATGCATGAAAATCCTGTTCCTCAGGATTCCCTCCAATAATTTGCCTACCACCGACATCAGGCTCACTGGTCTATAGTTCCCTATCTTTTCCTTACCACCTTCCTTAAGTAGAGGCACCACGTTAGCCAATCTCCAGTCTTCTGGCACTTCACCTGTGACTATTGATGATATAAATATCTCAGCAAGGGGCCTTGCAATCACTTTCTTAGTTTCCCGCAGAGTTTGAGGGTACACTTGATCAGGTCCTGGGAATTTATCCACTTTAATCCATTTTATGACAATCAGCACCTCTGCCTTTGTAATGTGGACATTTTTCAACATGTCACCATCTATTACCCCAGATTCTACATCTTCTACGTCCTTCTCCACAGTAAACACTGATGCAAAATACTTGTTTAGTATCTCACCCATCTCCTGCAGTTCCAATAGACAATCGAAAATAGGTACAGGAGTAGGCTGTTCGACCCTTCAAGCCAGCACCACCATTCATTATGATCATGGCTGGTCATCCACAATCAGTATCCTAATCCTGCCTTATCCCCATAACCCTTGGTTCCACTATCTTTAAGAGCTCTATCAGTCTCTTTCTTGAAAGTATCCAGATACTTGGCCTCCACAGCCTTCTGGGGCAGGGCATTCCATATATCCACCACTCTCTGTGTGAAGACATTTCTTCTCAACTCTGTTCTAAATGGCCTACCCCTTATTTTTAAACTGTGTCCTCTGGTTCTGGACTCATCCATCAGCAGAAACAAGCTTCCTGCCTCCAGAGAGTTCAGTCCTTTAATCAGATCCCCTCTCATCCTTCTAAACTCAAGTCTATACAAGCCCAGTCGCTCCAACCTTTCAACATATGATAGTCCCGTCATTCCGGGAATTGACCTCATGAACCTACACTGCACTCCCTCATTAGCCAGAATGTCCTTCCTCAAATTTGGAGACCCAAAAATGCACAGAGTACTCCAGGTGCAGTCTCACCAGGGCCCTGTACAGCTGCAGAAGGACCACTTTGCTCCTATACTCAATTCCTCTTGTTATGAAGTCCAGCATGCTATTAGCTTTCTTCACTGCCTGCTGTACCTGCACGCTTGCTTTCATTGAGTGATGTACAAAAACACCTAGATCTCATTGTACTTCCCCTTTACCTAACTTGGCTCCATTTAAATAGCAATCTGCCTTCCTGTTCTTGCCATCAAAGTGGATAACCATACATTTATCCACATTAACCTGCATCTGCCATGCATCCGTTCACTCACCTAGTCTGTCCAAGTCACCCTGTATTCTCATAGCATCCTCCTCACATTCATCCTGCCACCCAGCTTTGTGTCATCAGCAAATTTGCTAATATTACTTTTAATGCCTTCATCTATATCATTAATGCATATTTTAAACAGCTGCAGTAGCAACACCAAACCTTGTGGTACCCCACTGGTCACCGCCTGCCATTCCGAAAGGGACCTGTTTATCACTACCCTTTGCTTCCTGTCAGTCAGCCAATTTTCAATCCAAGTCAGTATTTTGCCCCTAATACCATGTGCCCTAATTTTGTTCACTAATCTCCTATGTGGGATTTCAAAGGCTTTCTGAAAGTCCAGGTACACTACATCCACTGGTTCTCCCTTGTCATTCTTCATAGTTACATCTTCAAAAAATTCCAGAAGATTAGTCAAGCACAATTTCTCCTTCGTAAATCCATGCTGACTCTGACCTATCCTGTTACTGCTATCTAAATGAGTCATAATTTCATCTTTTATAATTGACTCCAGCATCTTTCCCACCATTGACGTCAAGCTAACCGGGCTATAATTCCCTGTTTGCTCTCTCCCTCCTTTCTTGAAAATGGGACAACATTAGCCACCTTCCAATCCACAGGAACTGATCCTGAATCTATAGAACATTGGAAAATGATGACCAATGTGTCCACAATTTCTAGAGCCACCTCCTTAAGTACCCTGGGATGCAAACCATCAGGTCCCACGACTTATCAGCCTTCAGGCCTAACAGTCTATCCAACACCATTTCCTGCCTAAAAAAATTCCCTTCAGTTCATCCATTACCCTCGGTCCTTCAGCCACTATTACATCTGGGAGATTGGATCTGTCTTCACTGGGGAAGACACAAGCAAAGTACCTATTCAACTCTTCTGCCATTTCCTTGTTTCCCATAATAAATACTCCTGTTTCTATCTTCAAGGGCCCAATTTTAGTCTTAACCATTTTTTTTCTTTTCACATACCTAAAAAATCTTTATATTTTTGGCCAATTTGCCTTCGTACCTCATTTTTTTCTCCGCATATTGCCTTTTTTGTTATCCTCTGTTGCTCCTTAAAAGTCTCTCAGTCCCCCGGCTTCCCGCTCATCTTCGCTATGTTATACTTCTTTTTTATCTTTATACAGTCCTTAACTTTCCTCGTCAGCCACGGCTGCCCCTGCCTCACCTTAGGATCTTTCTTCCTCTTTGGAATGAACTGATCCTGCACCTTCTGCATTATATCCAGAAATACCTGCTATTGTTGTTCCACTGCCATCTCTGCTAGGGTATTGAACCATTGAACTTTGGCCAGCTCCTCCCTCATAGCTCCATAGTTCCCTTCATTCAACTGCAATACTGACACTTCCGATTCTCCACTTTCCCTCTCAAATTGCAGATTGAAGCTTATTGTATTGTGGTCACTATCTCCTAATGGCTCCTTTACTTCAAGGTCCCTGATCAAATCCGGTTCATTGCACAACACCAGATCCAGAATTGCTTTCTCCCTGGTAGGCTCCAGTACAAGCTGTTCTAAGAATCCATCTCGGAGGCACTCCACAAATTCCCTTTCTTGGGGTCCAGTACCATCTGATTCTCCCAGTCTACCTGCATATTGAAATCCCCCATAACAACTGTAGTAATACCTTTGTGACAGGCTAATTTCAACTCCTTATTCAACTTAGAACCTACATCCAGACTACTGTTTGGGGGCCTGTAGAGAACTCCCATTAGGGTCTTTCTACCCTTAAAATTTCTCAGCTCTATCCATACGGACTCTACATCTCCTGATTCTATGTTCCCCCTCACAAGGGACTGAATATCATTCCTCACCAACAGGGCCACCCCAACCCATAAGCCCGTCAGTCTGTCCTTCTGATAGCATGTGTAGCTTTGAACATTCATTTCCCAGGCCCTGTCCACTTGATGCCATGTCTCAGTTATCCCCATAACATTGTAGCTGCCAATTTCCAACTGAGCCTCAAGCTCATCCATCTTATTTCTTATGCTTTGTTCATTCATATGTAATATTTTTAATTTGTTACTCCCCTCACCCTTCCTATCAATCCCCATTTCACTTGACCATACTGTATGATCCCTTCTTGAGTTTTCTGTTGTCTGTCTCGACTGTTTCCAAGAAATTCAACCTGTTCACGAGAGGTACTTCCCCTGGGGTCTCTTGCACTTGAATTACCTCCTCCTTTCTTATTGTCATCTCCCTTCTTCTCTTTTCTGTTATGCTCAGTGTAATGACCTCACTTAAGGTCCTGTCCAGTAAATTCTCACTCTCTCATGAGCCTGAGGTCATCTAGTTCTTTCTTCATTGCTGCAACAAGCTCCTTCAGAAGCTGTATGTGTAAACACTTTCCAAAGCTATAGGAGCCAGAGACACCATCAGTGTCCCTGACCCCCCACATCATGCACACAGCACACTGAATCAGCTTGGCAGTCATGTCTTCATCCTCTTCAAACTGTGAAGTTCCACTGTGAAGCCTTGCTGATCTCTGAGGGGCCCTATTTTACCCCAGTTACCCTTTTGTCCGTAATCTATTTATAAAATCCCTTTGGATTTTCCTTAAACCTATTTGCCAAAGCTATGGCATGTCCCCTTTTTGCCTCCTGATCTCTTTCTTAAGTATACTCGTACTGCTTCTATATTCTAAGGATTCACTCGATCTCTCCTGTCTATCCCTGACATATGCTTCCTTCTTTTTCTTAGCCAAAACCTCAATTTCTCTAGTCAACCCACATTCCTTAAACGTATTGGCCTTAACTTGCACCTAAACAGGAACATACTGTCTCTGATCTCTCGTTATCTCATGTTTGAAGGCTTCCCATTTTCCAGCCGTCCCTTTACGTGCGAACATCTGTCCTCAATCAACTTTTGAAAGTTCTTGTCTAATACTGTCAAAATTGGTCTTCCTCCAGTTTAGAACTTCAACTTTTAGATCTGGATTATCCTTTTCCATCACTATTTTAAAATTAATAGAATTATGGTCGCTGGCCCCAAAATGCTCCCCACTAACATCTCAGTCACCAAGAGGAGGTCAAGTTTTGCACCTTCTCTAGTAGGTACATCCACATACTGACCTAGATAATTTTCTTCTACACACTTAACCAATTCCTCTCCATTGAAACCCTAAACACTATGGCAGACCCAATCTATGTTTGCCAAGTAAAAATCCCCTACCATAACTGACTCTAACAAATTTGTTTCTCAATTTCCTGCTGACCATTTGGTGGGGGTAGTCTATAATACAATCCCAATAAGATGATCATCCCTTTCTTATTTCTCAGTTCCACCCAAAGAACTTCCCTGGATATATTCCCAGGAATATCTTTCCTAGATACAGCCATAATGCCAACATTTATCAAAAACGCCATTCCCCCTCCCCTCTTGCCCCACTTTCTATCCTTCCTGTTGCATTTGTATCATGGAACATTAAGCAGCCAGTCCTGTTCTTCCCTGAGCCAAGTCTCTGTAATTGCTATGATATCCCAGTCCCATGTTCCTAACCATGCTCTGAGTTCATCTGCCTTCCCTGTTCGGCTTCTAGTGTTGAAATAAATGCAGTTTATCAGTCCTACCTTGTTCTCTGTTCCTGTCTGCCCTGTTTGACTTGCTCCTTTTCCCAACTGTACCAGACTCAGATTGATCTCTTTCCTCACAATTTCAATGGGATCCCGCCACCCCCCAACCTTACTAGTTTAAATCCTCCTGAGCAGCTCTAGCAAACCTCCCTCCCAGTATATTAGTGACCTTCGAATTCTGTTGCAATCCATCTCTTCTACCCCAGAAGAGATTCCAATGATCCAAAAAAAAGTCAGTCCTTCTACCCTGCGCCAGCTCCTCAGCCACACATTCATCTGATCTATCCTCCTGTTCCTACCGTCACTAGTTTGTAGCATGAGAGTAATCCAGATATTCCTACCTTCAAGGACCTCCTTTTCAATTCCTGCCTAACTTTCTATATGCTCCCTTCAGATTCTCAACCTTTTCTCTGCCTATGGCATTAGTTCCAATGTGTACAATGACCTCCTGCTGGTCCCTCTCCCCTTTGAGAATATTCTGCACCCTTTCCGAGATATGCTTGATCCTGGTACCAGGGAGGCAACACACCACTTTAATTTTTAGCTGCTATCTGTGCGTCTGACTGGAAAGTCGAAAGTATGGTGCTAGAAAAGCACAACAGGTCAGGCAGCATCCGAGGATCAGGAGAATCAACGTTTCGGGTATAAGCCCTTCATCAGGAATGAGGCCTGTGGGCCAGAGGGGCTGAGAGATAAATGGGAGGGGGGGCTGGGTTGGGGAGAAGGGTTGGGGAGAAGGTAGCTGGGAATGTTATATGTAGACGAAGGTGAGGGAGGTGGTGATAGGTCGGAGAGCAGGGTGGAGTGAATTGGTGGGAAAAGTGATGGACAGGTCAAGAGGGCGGTGCACAGTTGGAGACTTGGGACTGGGATAAGGTGCGGGGAGGGGAAATGAGGAAACTGGTGAAATCCACATTGATCCCATGTGGTTGCAGGGTCTCAAGGTGGAATATAAGGCGTTCTTCGTCCAGGCATCAGGTGGTTAGGGTTTTGCAATGGAGGAGGCCCAGGAACTGCATGCACTTGGTGGAGTGGGATGGGGAGTTAAAGTGTTCAGCCATGGGGCGGTGGGGTTGGTTGTTGCGAGTGTCCCAGACATGTTCTCTGAAATGATCTGCATCAGAGAGACCAGATCGGGTGCAATGGATACAGTGTATGAAATGTGTAGAAGTATGGGTAAATTTCTGTCGGATATGGAAGGATCTTTTGGGGGATTGTATGGAAGTGAGGGGGGAGGTGTGGGCGCATGTTTTGTACTGCTTGCATTGGCAGGGGAAGGTGCCGGGAATGGGGTGTGGGCTGGCGGGAGGCGTGGATCTGATGAGGGAATCATGGAGGGGATAGTCTCTCCAAAACGCAGATAGGGGTGGAGAGGGAACTATATACCTTATGGTGGGATCTGTTGGTAGGTGGTGGAACTGGCGGAGGATGATGCGATGTATGCAGAGATTGGTGGTGTAAGGTGAGGACCGAGGGGGTTCTGTCCTTGTTACGATTGGAGGGGTGGGAGTCAAGTTTGGATTTGTGGGAGGTGGAGGAGATGCGCTGGAGGGCATCGTCAACCATTTGGGAGGGGAAATTGCAGTCTTTGAAGAAGAAGGCCATGTGGGATATTCTATGGTGGAATTGGTCAACCTGGGAACAGATGAGGTGGAGGTGGATGAATTGGGAATAAGGAATGGCGTTTTTACAGGAGGCAGGTTTATAGTCCAGGTGGCATTGGGAGTCAGGTTTGTGGTAGGTGTCCCTGGTTAGTCAGTCGCTGAAGGTAGAGATAGAGAGGTCCAGGAAGAGGAAGGGAGGTGTTGGTGAATCTGATGAACTGTTTAACCTCCTCATGGGAACACGGGGTGGCGCAGATACAGTCATCAATGTAGCAAGAGGAAATGGTGGGGAATATTGTCATTGTAGCTGCGGAAGATGGACTGTTCCACGTACCTGATGAAGAGGCAGGCATAGCTGGCACCCATATGGGTGCCCATGGCTACCCCTTTGGTTTGGAGGAAGTGGGAGGATTGGAAGGAAAAGGTGTTGAGGATGAGGACCAGTTCAGTCAGGTGGATGAGTGTGTCAGTGGAAGGATACTGGTTGGGATGGCATGAGAGGAAGAAATGGAGGGCTTGGAGGCCTTCGTCATGGCGGATAGATGTGTACAGGGACTGGATGCCCATGGTGAAGATAAGGCCGGGGATCCGGGGAAACAGAAGTCTTGGAGGAGGTGAAGGGCTGGGGTGATGTCCCAAATGTATGTGGGGTGTTCCTGGACTAAGGGGGAACAGAGCAGTGTCAAGGTATGCAGAGATAAGTTAGGGGGTGCAGGAGCAGGCTGAGACAATGGGTTGACCGGGTAAGCCAGGTTTGTGAGTCTTGGGTAGGAGATAGAATTGAGCGGTGTGGGGTTCTTGTTCGATGAGGTTGGAGGCTGTGGGTGGGAGATACCCTGAGGTGATGAGGTTGTGTATGGTCTGGGAGATGATAGCTTGGTGATGGAGGGTGAGGTCATGGTCGAGGGGGCAGTAGGAGGAGGTGTCTGCAAGTTGGTGCTTGGCTTCAGCGGTGTAGAGGCCGGTGCGCCAAACTACGACAGTGACCCCCCCCCCCCGTCTGCTGGTTTGATAGTGAAGTTCACATTGGAGCAGGAGTGGAGGGCTGTGTGTTATGAGGGTGAGAGGTTAGAGTGGGTGGGGGAGGTAGACAGGTTGAGGCAGTCTATGTTCCTCTGACAAAAAGAGTCCTTTATCACAATTGATCACTTGGAACCCGACATACCCCTCATTACATTCGTGCCATTCTCAGTATCAGAAACGTGCCTGTTCTTGCTACGTTCCCCTGAGAGTTCATCAGCCCCTACATTTTCCAAAACAACATACTTGTTTGAGATGGGGATAGCCACAGAAGACTCCTGCGCTACCTGCCTACCTTTCCTACCTTTTCTGGAGTTAATCCATCTTCCTGACTGTATCTCCGGCTTTTCTCCCTTTCTATAACTGCCATCCATCACACCCCTTAACTCCTGTAAATTCCTTATTGCCTGTTACTGTCACTCCAACCAATCCATGTGCTCTGATAGGATTCACAACCAGACATTTCCTGGAGACATAATCATCAGTACCCTCCCTAAACGTCCACATCCAACAGGAAGAGCACATCACTCTACTAAAGGCCACCTTTGCTCCTTCACCATCTACAGACCCAGAAAATAGCACTGTCTTATTGCTCTAAAAAAATACTGCTCCAGGCTAACTTAATACTTATGGTTTATATTTTTTAAGTTTAATCAAGAGACAGATCTCAATAAAACATACAATCAAGAAAGAACCCACTCTACTCACTATTGTAGATTTACAGCAAGGTTACCCTTAAGAACTGTGCACTTATCTGTTCCTGTGCTGTGAAATCTCCCACACAGTATTTCTCCAAGGTCAGCTGTGAATTTTGCTGTTTGTTCATTTTTCCTAGACACATTCCAATGTCCAGAGATACTTAAAGTCAAACAGCAAAGGCAGAAACTGTGCAGATTCATTTCTGTGTCAGACAGCAGCATAGTTTCTTTCTCTGACCATGTGGTCTCTGCCTTTATCTGTGTTCCTCCTTTTTAAAGTGCTATTGTTTTGATCTTTTTCCCCCAAAACTCCAAAACAATGCAACACCTTATAAAATATTAATTGCTGCTCCTGGAATTGGAGGAAACGCCCTCCAACACCTAAAATACCTCAAAAAAAGGAATAGCTCTTACAGCCACACATTTTCCCCATCCTCCATCTTGAATTACCCAGAATCCTTCTTGTTGTGAAGTTGGTGTTTATAAAATTGTAAAATGGGGAAAATATTGTGTGGTGTCTTTAAAAGATTGTTTTTTCTATCTTTAGAGTCAAAGTGGATGCCTGGCAGCATAATGAGTTTGCTATACACAGAGCACTTGAATTGAAACATTTTGTATCAAAAGGTCAAGCAGCAGTTTTATCTAGACAATAGCTTATAAATTTAGTCAATCAACTTAAATCAGGCTCTTAGCTCCCAAAAACTATCAAATTTAAATCTGATGATTTTGATAACCTAGGTCTAATCCGATTGTAAAAATAATCGTATGCCATCAAGCGTATAGCTAAAGAGGGCAGTTGGAAAATTAGCAGAGCTAAATGCCATCCTGCCACAGTCAACAGCACTTAGCTCTCTCTCTCTTGAGAGAGAGAAATTGATTCTCACAGTCATCTATGTCTAAATAATTCTGGTGCCAATGACGAAGAAACAACAGAGAAGATATTCCCCACAGAAGAAACTGACGGACAAGATACTCCTGACAAAAGAAACTGATAGAAGGAGGCATAGAATATTCCAGAAAATGTAACCTGACTGTAATTTGAGAGACTAAATTCTATTTGTTTTTGTATCAGTAGGAATTGTATTTAATGGAACACATACCATTAGAATCTTACTTTATTCAGAAATAGTTAGTAGTGAGAAGGGATTTATTCTGCTTGTTATTAGTTTAGTTAATTAGTTCACTGTCAGAGCTAGATAAGTAAATTGTTACTTGTGAGTTGTAAAGTGAGTGTCAGGGATTGCTTTTACTTAACTGATAGAAGTTGCTGAGCAGCAGGTTACACCACTTTTCACATTCCTTTGAACAGATTAGAAGGCAAGGTGCTCCTTTATAAATCGTTCGGTTTTATTTCTCTGGGGTGGGGGGGGGGGGGACCGTCAACCTCCGCTTTATAACAGATTGGGGACTCGTCTGGGAATTGGACAGATTTGAACAGATTAACGGATTAGTGTCCTAGATCCTTAAATAAAACTTAAGTGAGAAGTGGAAATCTGTTTAATTTCAGTTGCTTGTCGTGTGTTAAATCAAAAGTAGGGAAAAGGCTTTCAACATTGCTAGAGAGGTTCTGGGGGATGAAGATGCTTCCCAAATTTGTCAAGGAAGTTTAGAAAGACAGAAAAAGGTGATACTTTTAGAATTAGCAAACAGATTAAAATAATGGTTACTGAGAAAGCTGAAATTTCAATGGAGTTAGCCAAGCATTTAGGTATATCAGAGAACTAAGTGAAAATGAGACCTGGAGATGCTGGAGATTAGAGTCGAGAGTGTGGTGCTGGAAAAGCACAGCAGGTCAGGCAGCATCCGAGGAGCAGGAGAATTGAAGTTTCAGGCAAAAGCACTTCATCAGAAAACTAGTCAAGTGCAGTGAAGTTAAAAAAAAATGACATTGCAAGTGAGACAATTGGAGTTAGAAGATAAAGAAATGGAAAGGGAACTGAAAACGTTTGAAATACGGTTAAAAGGAAAGGAAATCAGAGGTCTGATGGGATCTATTCCAGGTTACTGAGGGAAGTGAGAGAAGAAATAGCTGGGGACTTAAAAGATATATTTGCAGCATCCTTGAACATGGGTGAAGTCCTGGAAGACTAGAGAATTGCTAATGTTGTTCCCTTGTTTAAGAAGGGCAGCAAGGATAATTCTGGTAATTATCGAACGGTGAACTTGACATCAGTGTCAGGGAAGCTGCTGGAGAAGACACTGAGGGATAGGATCTATTCCCATTTGGAAGAAAATCGTCTTATCAGTGACAGGCAATACGGTTTTGTGCAGGGAAGGTCATGTCTTACCAACTTCATAGAATTCATAGATGGTAAATATTCAGCTTGGAGCCCAGTTACAAGTGGAGTTCTGCAGGGATCAGTTCTGGGTCCTCTGCTGTTTGTAATTTTTATTAATGACTTGGAAGAGGGAGTCGAAGGGTGGGTCAGTAAATTTGCAGACAATACGAAGATTGGTGGAGTTGTGGATAGTGAGGAGGGCTGTTGTCGGCTGCAAAGGGACTTAGATATGATGCAGAGCTGGGCTGAGGAGTGGCAGATGGAGTTAAACCCTGTCAAGTGTGAGGTTGTCCATTTTGGAAGGACAAATAAGAATGCAGAATACAGGGTTAACGGTAGGGTTCTTAGTAAAATGGAGGAGCAGAGGGATCTTGAGGTCTATGTTCATAGATCTTTGAAAATTGCCCTCAGGTGGATAGAGCTTGTAAGAAGGCCAATGGGGTATTAGCGTTCATTATCAGAGGGATTGAATTCAAGAGTCGTGAGGTGATGTTGCAGCTGTGTAGGACCTTGGTAAGGCCACATTTGGAGTACTGTGTGCAGTTCTGGTCGCCTCACTTTAGGAAAGATGTGGAAGCTTTGGAGAGGGTGCAGAGGAGATTTACCAGGATGTTGCCTGGAATGGAGAATAGGTCGTACGAGGATAGGTTGAGAGTGCTAGGCCTTTTCTCATTGGAACGGCAAAGGATGAGGGGTGACTTGATAGAGGTTTATAAGATGATCAGGGGAATAGATAGAGTAGACAATCAGAGATGTTTTCCCCGGGTACAACAGAGTGTTACAAGGGGACATAAATTTAAGGTGAAGGGTAGAAGGTATAGGGGGGATGTCAGGGGTAGGTTCTTTACCTATAGAGTGGTGGGGGCATGGAATGCACTGCCTGTGGGAGTGGCAGAGTCAGAATCATTGGTGACCTTTAAGCGGCAATTGGATAGGTACATGGATAGGTGCTTAAGCTAGGACAAATGTTCGGCACAACATCGTGGGCCGAAGGGCCTGTTCTGTGCTGTATTGTATTGTTCTATGTTCTAATTGTTTGAGGAAGTGACTAAGTTATTTTATGAGCAAAGGGCTGTATATGTCATATACATGGACTTCAGTAAGGTGTTTGATAAGGTTCCCTATAGTAGGCTGATGGAGAAAGTGAAGTCGCGTGGGGTCCAGGGTGTACTAGCTAGATGGATAGAGAACTGGCTGGGCAGCAGGAGACTTACAAAACTATCAGTTTGTTGCTAGGTGAGGTCAGTTTTTTTTCTGTAATGATATTTGTATGACTATTTGTAATAAAAACATTAAAGAAAATGGATGGAAAAATAAAAGGGTGGCATGGTCGCTCAGTGGTTAGCACTGCTGCCTCACAGCGCTAGGGATCCGAGTTCAATTCCAGCCTCGGGCGACTGTCTGTGTGGAGTTTGCACATTCTTCCCATGTCTGCGTTGGTTTTGTCTGGGTGCTCCAGTTTTCTCCCACAATCCAAAGGTATGCAGATTACATGAATCGGCCATGCTAAATTGTCCCATAGTGTTCAGGGATGTGTAGGTCAGGTGTATTAGTCAGGGGTAAATATAGGATAATTGGGTCTGGGCAGATTACTCTTCAGAGGGTCAGTGTGGACTTGTTGGGCCAAAGTGCCTGTTTCCACACTATAGGGATTCTATGATTCTATGAGACAGAGTAGCAGTGGAAGGGAGTTTCTCAAAATGGAGAACTGTGACCAGTGATGTTCCACAGGGATCCGAGCTGACACCACTGTTGCTTATGATATATATAAATGATTGGGAGGAAGGGATAGGCTGTCAGAGAGTGCATCAGAAAATAGATAGATTGGAGAGTGGGCAGGGTAAATGGGAGATGGAGTTCAATCCAGACAAATGTGAGGTGATGCATTTTCGAAGACCCAATTCAAGAGCGAGCTGTATGGTAAATGGAAAAACCCTGGGGAAAATCTACATACAGAGGGATCTGGGTGTTCAGGTCCATGGTACCCTGAAGGTGGCAACGCAGGTCAATAAAGTGTTCAAGAAGGCATATGGAATGCTTTTCTTCATCATATGGGATATTGAGTACAAGAGTTGGAAGGTCATGTTACAGTTGTATAGGACTTTGGTTTGGCCGCATTTGGAATTCTGCATACAGTTCTGGTCGCTACATTACCAAAAGGATGTGGATGCTTTGGAAAGGGTGCAGAGGAGGTTCACTAAAAACTTGCCTGGTATGGAGGGTATCAGCAATGAAGAGTGGTTGAGTCAGTTAGAATTACTTTCATTAGAAAGATGGAAGTTGAGGTCTACAAAATCATGAAAGGTATAGACGGGGTGGATAGCAAGAAGCTTTTTCCCAGGGTGGGGAACTGAATTACTCGGGATCATGAGTTCAAGGTGAGAGGAGAAAAGTTTAAGAAAGATATGCCTGGACAGTGGTGGGTGCCTGGAATGCGTTGCCAGCAGAGCTGGTAGAGGCGGGCACAATAGTGTCATTTAAGATGTATCTGGATATTTACATGAATGGGCAGGGAGCAAAGGGACACAGATCCTTAGAAAATAGGCGACAGGTTTTGATAGTGGATCTGGATCGGCACAGGCTTGGAGGGTTGAAGGGTCTATTCTTGTGGTATAATTTTCTTTGTTCTTTGTTCTTTGAAAAAGAAAAGTAAAGGGGAAAAACAGAGAGAAGAAAGGGAAAGGAGAACCATGGCAGAAGAAAAAGAAAGGTAAAGAATGTTCGAGTTGGAAAGAATGAAGTTGGAACTTGAGGAAAAAAGACTTCAAATGACAGAAATAAAAGTACAGGAGAGAAGTGACGATGAGCAAACTCATCACAGTCACCAACCTGGTATGGATATATGCAAGTATATCCAAACATTACCAAAATTCGATGAAAAGGATGTAGAAGCCCTTTTTCATTTCCTTAGAGAAATGAGCTAACCAGCTGAATTGGCCAGAGACTGTGTGGTAATGTTAATTCAGACCAAGTTGGTAGACAGGGCTAGTGAGGTGTTTACAGCACAGTCAAGAGGAGGTTTCAGGATTATATGAAGAAGTAAAAAACGCTAGATTGAGTGCCTACAAATTGTTACTAGAAGCATATAAACAACATTCAGGAACATAAGAAAGGAACCAAATCAGACTTATATCGAATTTGAAAGAATTAAATAGCAATTTCGATAGATGGGTGAGAGCATTAAAGATAGATAAGACATACGAGACTATTAGAGAGGATATTCTGCTGGAGGACTTTAAAAACTCACTTCCAGAAATGATAACACATGTTGAGAACAAAGAGCTGCAGAGATGATGGATGAATAAGCATTCATGTATAAATTGAAATTTAGCTTCTGACAGCAATTTTATTCTGTGAGGGATAGAAATTGGAAAAGAAGGAGATCCTTCAATGTAAAACAAAAAGTAAATCACACTGGGACCAGTTTACCAGATGTGAAAAAAAGAAACCCAAGAGGGTGGAAAAGAGGTGAAAGGCCTCAGGTGTTTTCACTGCAATAGAGTGGGTCACACAAAGTCACAGTGCCGCTGGTTTAAGAAAGGCACTGGGAAAAAAATTGTAGTAAAAGAGGCTAAACCAATGGGATTAATTAAGGCAGTGAAGGAAATCCCAAGAGAAGTCGAGGAGAGTGCACAGTCTAGTCACAGGCTGGATAGTAAGGTGACACGCAATCTTTTCAAAGACTTCACCTGTCTGAGTAAGATTTACTCAGGTAGAATAGAGGGAGTAGGTGAAGAGATTAAAATATTGAGAGATACGGAAGCTAGTCTGTCTCTAACATTAAGAGATTAAAATATTTGCACTCCTTCTGAAATATTGCCCGAGAGAGTGGTAATCTGTGGAATAAATGGAGAGAGGAGTAGTGTTCCCCCATGTAAGATCAGGCTAGAAAGTCCGATCAAGACTGGGGAAGTGATAATGGGAGTGATGGAAAAATTGGCTATTCCAGGAATACAGTTTATTCTTGGAAATGATATAGCTAGAACACACATGGAAGTGATGCCCATTGTAGTGGAAAAGCCAAACGAAAGCTGGGGAACTGAGGAGTTAAAAGGAATTTTTCTGGACTGTGTAGTGACAAGATCCCACACGTTAAAACAAAAAGGGAGAACAAAAGAGAAAAATGAAGGAGTCGAGGTCCAGTTAGCTGACACTCTATTTGATGAGATGGTAAAGGAAAAACCTAAGCTGATAGAGGATCAGGCAGAGGTGTTTGGTTCTGCTAGATCACTGGAGTTACAACAAAAAGATTAAATGATAAAGGATTTATATCATTAAAGCCTACTCAACAAAGGAATCTGAGTGTAATGGAGAATGCTATTACTTTAAGACAGAAGTGGAAACCTTGGCAGGTTAGTGCAGATGAAAAATGGGCAGATGTCCATCAGATTATGTTGACGGTAGAATACAGATAGGAAGTATTGTGGGTAGCATACAAATTACCTGTAGGAGATCATCTAGGAGTGAGGAAGATTCAGGCTAAGATACAGAAGCATTTTTATTGGCCTGGATCACAGAACAAATTGGTTGAATTTTGCTATACTTGTCATTCATGTCAGATGGTAGGAAAGCCACAGATGGATAAGACATCTAAAATTTGTAATCTGCCAGTGGGGATAAAATATTGGTGCTGTCGCCAGCGGTAGGAGATCTCTTCAAAGCAAAGTTTAATGGTCCCTATCACATTGAGATGTCAGGTGGATTACCTGGTAAAGCTGCCAGATAGGTAAAATATATATCGAGTATGTCATGTGAGTATGCTGAAACAGTATAATGACAGGAAAAGGGAACTGGAGAAACAGGTATTAGTAACTGCCATTCAAAACGAGGATTCCAAACCAGAAGATTTGCCATTCAACATGCCTCAGAATAGATTGACTAATGAGGGAGTCCTTAAGGAATGGGATAGGGTAGTGAGCTATCAGTCCCAGGACAGAGAACTGAATTGAAAGACTTGTTACAGTGCCATGAGGACCTACGTAGGAATAGAATGGGGAGGACTAATGCCATAGTATATGAGGTGGATCTAGGGAATGCAGTTCTGATAATGCTTTGGAGATTCTGTTGTTGGATTGGGGTGTACAAAATTAAAAATCACACGACACCAGGTTATAGTCCAACAGGTAAACCTGTTGTGATATTTAAAAGACATTTAGATAAGTACATGAATAAAAAACGTGTTTAGAGGGATATGGGTCAAGCGCAGGTAAATGGGACTGGTTTAGTTTAGGATTATGGTAGGTATGGACAGGTTGGACCAGTACTGTTTCCGTACTGTATGATCTATGAGTAATTCTGAACGCAACAGGTGTAGTATCCACATCCACATCAGAGAAAAAGATCACACTGAAGACTTGTATCCACCTTTAGCAATGAAATGCTGATTGGATGATCCATTTCTGCCTCTTCCTGATGTCCACATACAGTCTTCAGCCAACATGACTCACTCCACATGCTATCAACAAATGGCTCCAAACACTGGATACATCAAAAGCTATGGCCCGAGTAATATTCTGGAAATAGTACTGAAGAATGGTGCTCCGGAACTAGACACACCTTCACCGACCTGTTCCATCCAGCAACTTCACTGGCTTCTATCTGATGTGGTAAATTGTCCAGGGATGTACACTTCAGTCAGGTCCACCCTCAACTGTCTCTACTCTAAAGAAAACAAGTTGAACCTATCCGATCTCCCCTCATAAATAAAATGCTCCACCCCAGGCAACATTTGGGTGAATCTTTTTTATCAGTCTCCCATGTGACTCTTTCCAAGGCTCTGCTGAAATTCACATAATCTACTGTGATGATACTATGGTTTTAAGACATGTATTTTGTCCTGGATTTTTTTTGAAGAGAGGTTTTAAGACAGAAGAGAAAGCTGTCTATTGAAAGCCCATAAACAACGTATGAGGCCTTGGGTTTTTTCTATGGTTGGAACAGTAGAAGCAGCCTGAATGGGTGGAGTCAAGCTCCCACAGAACAAGGCTTTTAGTTTTAGTTTTTTGGTAGAAGCTGCTAGGGTGTTGAAGTGGGGTTTGGAAGCTGTTTCTTTTCTCTCGGTTACAGCTAATAGCTAAGGGTTCTCTTCCTGTTGCGAAATTACATGTGTCCATCCTCAGCACCACACTCTACCGCAAACCCACAGACAACCTCACAATGCTACACTTCTCCAGCTTCCACCCAAAATATATTAAAACAGCCATTCCCTATGGACAAGTCCTACGCATACACCAGATCTGCTCAGATGAGGAGGAACGTGACAGACACCTGGAAGTATTCAAGGATGCCCTCACAAAAACGGGGTATGATGCTCAACTCATCGACCGCCAGTTCCGACGTGCCACAGCAAGGAACCGTAATGACCCCTCAGGAGACAGACACGTGCTGCAACCGACAGGGTACCCTTCGTTGTTCAGTATTTTCCAGGAGCTGAAAAATTACGCCATGTTCTTCGTGACCTGCAGCTCCTTTTCAATGAGGATGAGCACCTCATTGCTCTGAAGATTTGTTAGGCACGACCTACCCTTCACAAAACCGTGCTGACTGTCCCTGATCAGATTATTCTTTTCTAGATGGTTATAAATCCTATCTCTTATAACTTTTCCAACACTTTACCAACAAATGAAGTGAGACTCACTGGTCTGTAATTACCAGGGTTGTCTCTTCTACCCTTTTTGAACAAGGGAACCACGTTTGTTATCCTCCAGTCCTCAGGCACTATTCCTGTAGACAATGATGATTTGAAGATCAATGCCAAAGGCTCGGCAATCTCTTCCCTTGCTTCCCAGAGAATCCTAGGATAGATCCCATCCAGCCCAGGGGACTTGTCTATTTTCACACTCTGCAGTATTTCTAATACCTCTTCCTTGTGAACCACAATCTCTTCTAGTCTAGATGTAAATATTTCTGTATCTTCCTCACCAACATTTTCATTTTCTATAGTGCACACTGTTGAAAAATATTTTGGGGGGTGAATTTGTACTTGCAGGGTTACATTGCACTTTGCTCAAAAACTGCATGTATTCATGTAGAACTCTGAGCTCAAAAACTGCATGAATTTATGTAAAATTCCGTTATCTCACTTTTTAGATTAGAATCAATCTAAACATCATGGCATAGACAGAGAACACAGGGGGCCAACACCTTCAACATATTGTCTAGCTATCACCATTGTTAACAGCTAACCCGAGAATGCAACTTGTTAAAAAAAAGGTTTTGTGATTTACACATGAAAGAAGTGAAAATATCACGGTATTACAACAGATGAAAGGCTTAATAGACAAACAATTTTTCAACGTATAATTTCAGTTACATCACACTGTAAATGTTTGCTATAAATTCTGTGTGTTAGGATTGAGCCCACCTGATGAAGGAGCGACGTTCCAAAAGCTAGTGTGCTTCCAATTAAACCTGTTGTATGATTTTAAACTTATTACTTGGTTAAGCGTTTTAATAGAGTTACAGTTAAGCCAATTTTAAAATTTATTTTTATTTTGTCTGTATCTTATCCGTGGTGGAAAAATAAAGTCTGTTGGCTTAACATCGAGTAGTTTGATCAATTCAATTGCATCTGGAACACAACACCTAATACGTATCTTTTTAAAAAAGAAAAAGGGTTCAGACTATCTGTTGAATACATTTTGAGAGAGTTAGGTCTGGTCCAATACAAATTAGGAGCTGTTTTCAGGATTGAAATCTCTAACTCCAGGTTGGGTTTAGGAGTACTGGTGAGTGTTAGCTTTTCCATTTTGGGTGGAGTGTGGTTGATCTAAACAGAGTGTGCCTTGTGTAGTAATGGCTCCTTCAGTCACTAAGAGCTTCCTGGATGTGGAAGAAGTAACGTTGGGGTTTCACAGAAAGCAAAGCTTTTGGAATTGATATCGGGAGACATTTTCAGGATAACAACCTGTAATGAGTGGAGTGTCACGGTGACCAGGACAAGGTCACATTTATTTACAAAATTTATCAATGATTAGATGAAGATAGTGAGTGTGCCTTCATCAATTTTGTGGATGACACAAAATAGGCAGGAAGGCAAGTGGTAATGATGATACAAAGAATCTGCAGAGAGATATAGACAGGTTAAATAGCTGAGTAAAAGATGTTGGTAGTGGGGGATTCAGTGATGGTAACACCATTGAATGTCATGGGGCCATGGTTACAGTGTCCCTTATTGGTGAAGTTATGACTGACATTTGTGTGTGGGAACATTACTTGCCACTATTCATTAGCTAATCCTGTGTGCATGCTAATATACTACCTCCAACAATGTGTGTTCTTAAAATAGAAATTTCTGAAGAACTCTGCAGCATCTGCGGAGAGAAATTAGAGTTAACATGTTGGGGGCAGTGCCGCCCTCATCAGAACTGGTAGTAGCAAGGAAAAGGTTGGTCTATATGCTGAAGATGGAGTGGGGGGAGGGGGAAGGAGGAAAAGATAGGTGGGGAGGTTCCTTACAGAGAGAGAGAGAGAGAGAGAAAACAAGTTGCGCAGACAAAGTAGTGGGTAAAGATCAGCCTGGAAGAATCAATAACTGCTAATGGGGACCGTTAGTAACTGAGAGTGGGATGGTTGTGGTGGAGGCCTGTGTGATGGCAAGGCCTGGTGTGTGGGGGTTGGGGTAAGGATATGGGAGAAGTCTGAAAATTATTGAAGTCAAAATGAGTTTGAAAGGCTGCAGGGTGCCCAAGGAGAAAAGGAAGTGCTGTTCTTCCAGCTTGCACTGAACTTCATTGGAGCATTGCAGCAAGCCTGAGGCAGATGCTGATCTGTGAACGCGTGTGTTGAAGTGGTAGGCATCTGAAAATTCAGGATCATTTTTGCAGACATAACTTATGTTTCTTGCCAATGGTTGCCTGGTCTGTAGAGAAGAGCATACTGTGAGCAGTGAATACTGTGGATGAGATTGAAGTGCAGGCAAATCACTGCTTCACCTGGAAGTTATGTTTGGGCCTTTGGATAAAGTAAATGAATGGGCATTAATACTTTGTGCAGTTAGAAAAGGTACCATGCAGGAGGGGAGAGGATCATGGTCTCCCAGAGAAGTGGTCCCTGAGGACTCCTGACAACGGAAAGACGAGGACTATGTGTCTCCTGCTGGAGGTGATGGAAATGGCAGCTAATGATCCTTTCGCTGTGGATGCTGATGGGGTGGTAAATGATAATGAGGGGCCTCCAACCCTGCTTTGGAGGGAAAAGAGGTGGTGAGGGCCAGAGTTCAGGTGATAGGTTAAATATGCTGAGGGCAGTGTGAACCACAGTGGGGGGAATCCTCAGTTGAGGAAGAAGATGGATGTTTCAGAGACCCCCTTTCGGAAGCTGGCATCATCAGAATGGATATGACAGAGACAATAGCTGGGAGAATGGACTGTATTTCTTTACAGGAAGCAGGTTGTGAGGAGGGATATTTAAGGTAACTGTGGGAGTAGGTGGGTTTATAGTGGAGATTGGTGGCCAGAGATGTTGAGAAATGGAAGGGTGGTGTCAGAGATGGACCAGGTGAAGGTGAGAGCGGGGTGGAATTTGGAAAAAAAATTAATAAACTTATCTAATTCTGGATGAGAAAGGAAAGCAGCACCAATGATGTCATAGATGTTCTTTTTTACTGTGAAGACTGATGCAAAATATTTATTCAAATTATCTGCCATTTCCTGGTCCCCCATTATTATTTTTCCAGTCTCTTTCTTTAAGGGACCTATGTTCACTTTAGCCTCTCTCTTCCTTTTTCTCCATTTAAAGAAGCTCTTCCTTTCTGTTTTGATGTTACTTGCAAGTTTACCCTCAAAGTTTATCTCCTCCCTCTTTATTAATTTATTGGTCACCTTTTGTTGGTATTTTGACTTGTCTATTCCTCTGGTTTACTACTAATCTTTGCCACTCGAAAGCAGAAACACTGCCCCCTGCCCCTCCTGTCTTTATGGGAAGGTAGCACAATGTGTTTCCCTGAACTTTTGCTCAGTAGCCTCAGTCTGATTTACTGAGCTGCATCATCCATGGGAGAGAAAATTGATCAGGGAATGTGCAGATGCTGTTCAGTATTTCATAAATATTGGAGATGGGGGAAGTAAAGTACATTCTTTATTTGAATTGGGCCAACAGCAATTGAGTGGCTGCAAGGAGCACTTGGACAGCAGTACAATATTACATCCTCTTAAACTGGCCTATGTGATTACCAAAGGGATGAAAAGTTAATGGAGATATGCAGGAATGTAGAGTTGAGGCTAAAATCAGATCAACTATTGAATGGCAGAGTAGGCTCCAAGGACCAAGTGGCCTATTATAGTCCTTTATATTGTATGTCCACAACATCCTCAAGATTCTTGTTACTGCAATCAGTTTCTATGTCCTGGTGTTAACAGCATTGCTGGACATAACTTGATGATCCCTTGTTAATCTCAAAATAGTGGCTGTGTCTTTCCCTTCAGTCAGGGTCTATCTTCCAGTCAATCATCCATCAGTCAGTATTGACTTTAATAGCTTTAGAATGTAACATGTAGAACCAAAATATGTTTGAATAGAAGTAGGTCACTCAAGAGAAGGTGATAGCCTAGTGGTATTAGCAAAACAGAAACCCAGTTCAAAGTTCTGGTGATCTGAGTTTGAATCCTGCCTTGGCAGATGGTGGATATTGAACGCAATGGAAAAACAATCTGGTATTAAAAGTCTAATAATTGTCGGGGAAAAATCCACCTGATTCACCAGTGTCCTTTAGGAAAGGAAACTGCCATCCTTACAGGGTCTGGCCTCCATGTGACTCCAGACCCACAGCACTATGGTTGACTCTTACCAATTAGTGATGAAAAAGAAATGTTGGCCCAGCCAGTGACACCACATCCCGTGAATTACTAAAAACAACAAAAAAAATCAACCCATTGAGGCTACTGTGCCATTCAATGGGTTTAATATTATTATTTGCAGTATTATTCAAACTGAAACAGAGATTGGCATGGCTCAGTTTTATTGAGTGAACACCCACTGATGGAAATGCATTTGTTACAGCCACTGGCTTTTCTCTGAACAATAACCTCTACCAAATAAACAGTGGCCTGCCATCATTAGCTGACATGTTTGCCAAACAGTTGAGCAGCACCATTAGATCCAGCACTAGATTCATTGGAGCATTTGCATGGATTGCTTGCTTTAGAAATTCAGGATCATTGTATTTTGCTAACATTGTTGGGGACTGTGGTTTTTCTTTGAGGATTCCAAAAGTATTGACGATGTGTTCTGCGAATTTGGGGTGGGTGTTGGGACAGTAGCCGAAGTTTCTCAGTTGCTGCATGATCTCATTGTGGCGGTTTGTCATTTGGTCATGCTCTCCACGACATGCTGCGACCTAGACAACAAACAACCTGGTGAGTCCGAATTCTCTTCTCTCATATTCTCGAATACATATTACATGTAGTAGAATTAAGTACACTCTAAACAGAGATGAGGTTGCTCATTACAGGGTAAAGAGATTGTATTTGATTGGGCACATTTGACTTGTTAGTAACCAAAAGAAGCACAACATACCTGCTATAAGCAATACCTGTTCCAACAGAAAAGCATCAGTTCAATTGATATGTTGGCCAAATAAGGAATATGGCTGACCTGAAGGTGCAATCCTCAAGACTGTCGGCTGTCACAACACTAACTAGCTACAATGTTTGCAGGAGTTGGTTCTTAGATTATATTAATGATGGGTGAACATAACCTTCTTTGTTCCTCATGTGCTTTGCTGCCCCAGCCATGCAGTCAGCACAGAGAAAAGCTTCGACAAACATCTACTCATCCCTCCTGATGACATGGTGTTCTCTTTGCTAACATTATTTCAAAGGCATCTTTTAAAATCACTTCCCCCTCAGTTTCTCCACTTCTTGCTCTATTTTCACACAGTGCCATCATTCAATGCCTCAGGGCCCACATTTGACATTATACCAAATTAAAACAGATAATAGCGGGGCATCATCCGAACAGGAGATTAATCTTTTCCGAACTCATTCTCAGCTCTAGGGTTCAAAAGCCCTTGCTTACATTAAAGCCTAGCCATATAATATCTTAAGAGTCATGGAGTCATAGAGATGCACAGCATGGAAACAGACCCTTTGGTCCAACTCATCCATGCTGACCAGATATCTCAACCTAATCTAGTCCCATTTGCTAGCACTTGGCCCAAATCCCTCAAAACCTTTCCTATTCATATACCTATACAGATGCCTTTTAAATGCTGTGGTTGTACCAGCCTCCACCACTTCCTCTGGCAGCTCATTCCATACATGCACCACCCTTTGTTTGAAAAAGTTGCCCCTTCGGTCCCTTTTCCCTCTCACCCTAAACCTATGCCCTCTAGATTGGACTCCCACCCCACCAAGGGAAAAGACCTTATCTATTTACTGTATCCATACCCTTCATGGTTTTATAAACTTCAATAAGGTCACCCCTCAGCCTCCGACGCTCCAGGAAAAACAGCCCCAGCCTGTTCAGCCTCTCCCTATAGCTCAAATCCTCCAACCCTGACAACATCCTTGTAATCTTTTCTGAACCCTTTCAAGTTTCACAACATCCTTCTGATGAATAAAGGAAAGCATACCAAACACCTTCTTCACTATCCTATCCAACTGTGACTCTACTTTCAAGGAACTACGAACCTGCACTCCAAGGTCTCTTTGTTCAGTAACACTTCCTAGGACCTTACCATTAAGTGTATAAGTCCTGCTGTGATTTGCTTTTCCAAAATGCAGCACCTCCCATTTATCCAAATTAAACATCATCTGCCACTCTTCAGCCCATCTGATCAAGATCCTGTTGTACTCTGAGGTATCCTTCTTCGCTGTCCACTGCTCCTCCAATTTTAGTGTCATCTGCAAACTTACTGACTATACCTCCTATGTTCACATCCAAATCATTTTTATAAATTAAGAAAAGTAGAGGACCCAACACCAACCCTTGTGGTACACCACTGGTTACAGGCCTCCAGTTTGAAAAGCAACCCTTCACCACCACCCTCTGTCTTCTACCTTTGAGCCAGTTCTGTATCCAAATGGCTAGTTCTCCCTGTATTCCATGAGATCTAACCTTGCTAACCAGTCTCCCATGGGGAACCTTGTCGAACGCCTTACTGAAGTCCATATAGATCACGTCCACTGCTTTGTTCTCTTTGTTACTTCTTCAAAAAAACTCGAGTTTGTGAGACATCTTTTCCCACGCACAAAGCCACATTGACTATCCTTAATCAGTCCTTGCCTTTCCAAATATGTGTAAATCCTGTCCCTCAAGATTCCCTCCAACAACTAAGAAACTGAAGACTGCATGCTAATATAATGAGAAAATGGCTTTGAGGAGACATTTTTACTTATTTTAAATCAGGCAAGTCAAAGATGGTCAACCAAACACTCACTGAAAAGCATTTTTTTCTATCTACCCATTTTCAGCTGCATTCGTTAATTTGCAGTAAACTACTTTTAAATTAATCAAGGATTACTCTAAAAGCAAAGGTTTTTCTTGAGAATATATTATATTCTATAATGCTGATAAACTGTGCAGGATCATGGCAGATTTTGTTGATAATTAGGTTTGAGAAGAAACTTGAGCAAAATACACACAACTTGAAACTTGCATAGTTTTGCTCGCAACGTGTTTATGTTTTACAGATCGGAAACTCTATTCCGTACTGTTATTTGGAAGGTGACCGTGATGTAATATTTAAAACTTTAAAATGGTGGCAATTGGGTGAAAGATGAATGGAATAAATCTAAAAAGAATAAAGCCTTAAAACATAACTCAGGACTTATTTAACACGAAAAGTGGTTAGAATTTCACAGCTTTCTTCATTATAACCATTCCATGAGTGTCAAAGAGTGATCTTAGTGCAGAAGATGGCCACTCAGCCCATTGGTCCATGATGGATATTGACACAGCAATGAACCTCAGGACCCTGAGGAGATCCTAACAGCTGGACATGCACAATACTCACATGAGGAGTGCGAGCTTTTTGATAGCTATTTTTATGCTGCCAGATTGCTGCATGTGATTGGCCTCAGAGCCATGTAAATTGTTAGCCCAATCCTTAGGCTAACGGTTACACAGATTGACCAAGAGATTCACACAGCAGATGTAATGTAAGTAAATCTGCTGGAATCTTACAGTTCACAGTAACAGGAAATTGCTCAAACTCAACTAACCAGAAGATTGCTCAAACTCAACTGTCCACCCACTCCTCTGGCTCCCCATCTATCTTCCCCATTCACCCACCAGCACCACTTCATCCTTCCTAACAACATTCCCTCTGTTCCTGACAAATCCTATCTTCCTGACTCACCTCCTGGTAAGCCTGACTCCTGTCTGACCAGTGTCCGCTATGCTAGAGAGTACATACATATGAAGGAGAATGAACAAGATAAAGGGGAAGAATTGAACCTGTGAGAAGGGAGGGGTGTACAAGCATTTTCAAGAAGATAAGAGTAGATATGCAGTGTTGGGCATTAAATTTAACTCACTTTAAACCAGTCACAGTTGAAATCATAAGATTAACCATATGGGGTTTGATCCAGTTCACTGTTAAAATAGATATATGCTTTATTGAAAGCAAAGTCATTCAAGTACTGATTTGACAATTATTTATAATTATCACCCTTTGAGTTAAGGAGTTGGGATGTCATGCCAGGGTTGTACAGGGCATTGGGGAGGCCTTTTCTGGAGAACTGTGCTCAGTTCTGGTTGCTCAGTTATAGGAAGAATATTATTAACTTGGAGAGAGGATTCTGAAGAGATTAACTAGTGTACTAGAGGGGTACCAACATCCTGGGGAGGGGGGAGGGGGATTTAAACTAATGCAGTAGGGGGATGGGAACCTGATTTATAGTTCCAGTGGAAAGGAGGTTGAGGGTAGTGAGGTCAGGGATAGATTGACAAGGTCATGAGAGGGACCAGCAATCAGGATGTTGGTTAGAAATGTGCGTACTCCAATGCCAGGGGCATCCGGAATAAGAGTTGGTACCTGGGATTTTGATGTTGTGGCCATTTCAGAGACATGGCTAGAGGAGCGACAGGAATGATTGTTGCAGATTCTGGGATTTAGATGTTTCAGCAAGAACAGAGAAAATGGTAAAAGAGGGAGGGGGTGTGGCATTGTTAATCAAGGGTACTATTACAGCAGCTGAGAGAACATTTGAGGACTCAACCATTGAGGTGGTTTGGGCTGTGGTTAGAAACAGAAAAGGAGAGGTCACCATGTTGGGAGTTTTCTATAGGCCCCTGAATTGTTCCAGGAATGTAGAGCAAAGGATAGCAAAGATGATTCTTGATAGGAGCGAGAGTAACAGGATAGTTGTAATGGGGACTTTATCTTCCCCAATATTGGCTGGGAATACTATAGTCCAAGTGGGTTAGATAGGTCAATTTTTGTTCAGTGTGTGCAGGAGGGTTTTCTAACACAGTGTGTAGACAGGCCAACAAGGGGCAATGCCATATTGGATTTCGTACTGGGAAATGAACCCGGCCAGGTGTCAGATTTGGAGGTAGGTGAGCACTTTGGTGATAGTGATCATAATTCGGTTATGTTTACAATAGCAATGGGCAGGGATAGGTATATACTGCAGGGAAAGAGGTATAACTGGGGAAAAGGCAATTATGATGTGATTAAGCAAGATTTAGGATGCATAGGATGGGGAAGGAAACTGCAGGGGATGGACACATTGAAATGTGGAGCTTATTCAAGGAACAGCTATTGTGGGTCCTTGTTAAGTACAGGTAGAAGATCCTTTATCTGACCATCCAAAAACTGGAAAGCTCCAAAATTCAAAGATTTTTTTGTGAATTTTTTTTCATTAACAAGGTTGTTTGGTGTGCAAACAGTTCGCCCAAGTCGACACCCACTCGATGCATGTCACTCACATGCAACATGAAGGGGCGTGGTCAAACACCGACTAAGCTGGTTCTCTGTGAACGCCCCCAAGTCGACACCCACTCGATGTACGTCACTCAGATGCGATGTGAGGGATGGGGGGGGGCGCGTGGACACACACATTCTTACTTAAACGTCTGCTCCTCCGGTAAGATTTTTAAAAATTTCACCATTTAGCTTTTTTTAATTCTATATTTTTTCTATATATGTTTATACATTTGTACATGAGGGTGAGTTGGGGATTTTTTTTATTATCTGGGTTTTTTGTACTGTTTTGAATTATATTGTTTTGTACTTGTCGTAATATTAAAAAAATCTATTTTTTTCTCAATAAAAATATATTATATAAAGAAACTCACTTGGGGCAGTACAGTGGTTCATAGGTTAGCACTGCTGGCTCACAGTGCCAGGGACCCGGGTTCAATTCCCACCTTGGGCGACTGTCTGTGTGGGGTTTGCACATTCTCCCTGTGTCTGCGTGGGTTTCCTCCGGGTGCTCCGGTTTCCTCCCACAGACCAAAGATGTGCAGGTCAGGTGAATTGGCCATGCTAAATTGCTAGTGTTAAGTGGATTAGTCAGAGGTAAATGTAGGGGAATGGTGCTGGGTGGGTTGCTCTTCGGAGGGTCAGTGTGGACTTGTTGGGCCAAAGGGCCTGTTTGAACACTGTATGGAATCTAATCTAATCTAATCTTATTCTGAAAACCAAAAAATTCTGAATTTAGAAAAACAGCTGGTCCTGAGCATTTCAGATACACCTATCAGGCAGGGAGGTAGTTGTCAAGAGAGAGAGCCATGGTTTACTAAAGATGTTTAAGCTCTTGTCAAGAGGAAGAAAAAGGCTATGTGAGGATGAGGCATGAAGACTCAGTTAGTGGGCTTGAGAGTTATAAGTTAGCCAGAAAAGATCTAAAGAGAGGGCTAAGAGAGCCAGGAGGTGACATGAGAAGTTGTTGGTAGATAGGATCAAGGAAAACCCTAAGGCCTTCTATATGTATATATCAGGAATAAACTATAAACAGGAATAACTAGACTAAGATGAGAGCCAATCAAATATAGTAGTAGAAAGTTGTGTGTGGAAATAGGGTCCCTGCTTGGGCGGTTACTTTGGGGGTGGCACGGTGGCTCAGTGGTTAGCACATTGCCTCATAGCGCCAGGGACCTGGGTTCGATTCCAGCCTCTGTGTGGAGTTTGCACATTCTCCCAGTGTCTGCGTGGGTTTCCTCCAGGTGCTCCGGTTTCCTCCCACAGACCAAAGATGTGCAGGTCAGGTGAATTGGCCATGCTAAGTTGTCCATAGTGATAGGTGCATTAGTCAGGGGCAAATATAGGGTAGAGGAATGGGTCTGGGTGGGTTACTCTTCAAAGGGTTGGTGTGGACTTGGGCTGAAGGGGCTGGTTCCCCACTGTAGAGAATCTAATCTAATCAAGCACTGAACGAATACTTATCATCAGTATTTGCATTGGAAAAGGGCAATGTTCGTGAGAATATGGAGATACAGGCTACAAATTAGATGGGATTGCGGTTTTGTAATTTTGGAAGATCTGAAAATAGATAAGACCCTTGAGCTGGATGTGATTTATCCTCAGATTCTCTGGGAAGCCAGAGAGGAGATTACAGAGCCTTTGGCTTTGATCTTTATGTCATCATTGTCAACAGGACGAGTGCTGGAAGACTGGAGGATGGCAAATGTTGTTTAAGAAGGGGAGTCGGGGCAACCCTGGTAATTATAGGCCAGTGAGCCTTACTTTGGCTGTGGGCAAGGTGTTGGAAAAGGTTACAATAGATAGGATTTGTAATCATTTGGAAAGGAATAATTTGATTAGGAATAGTCAACATGATTTTGTGAAGGGCAGGTCACTAATCTTACTGAGCTCATAGAGTCATAGAGATGTACAGCACAGAAACAGACCCTTCAGTCCAATTCATCCATGCCAATCAGTTATGCCAACACCATCTAGTCCCACCTGCCAGCACCCAGTCCATATCCCTCCAAACCCTTCCTATTCATATACCCATCCAGTTCTTCGAGAAGGTGACAAAACAGGTGGATGAAGGTAAAGTGATTGATGTGGTGTATATGGACTTCAGTAAGGCGTTTGGTAAGGTTCCACACGGTAAGCTATTGCACAAAATACGGAGTTTCGGGATTGAGGGTGATATAGCGGTTTGGATCAGAAATTGGCTAGCTTAAAAAAGACAGAGGGTGGTGGTTGATGGGAAATGTTCATCCTGGAGCTCAGTTACCAGTGGTGTGCTGCAAGAATCTGTTTTAGGGCCACTGCTGTTTGTCATTTTTATAAATGATCTGGATGTGGGTGTAGAAGGATGGGTTAGTAAATTTGCGGATGACACTAAGGTAGCAGAGTTGTGGATAGTGCTGAAGGATGCTGTGGATTACAGAGGGATATAGATAAGATGCACAACTGGGCTGGGAAGTGGCAAATGGAGTTTAATGCGGAAAGGTGTGAGGCATTTACTTCGGAAGAAATAACAGGAATGCAGAATATTGGGCTAATGGTAAAATTCTTGGCAGTGCAGATGAACAGAGAGATCTCGGTGTCCAGGTGCAGAAATCCCTGAAAGTTGCCACCACGGGTTGATGGGTTGTTCAGAAGGCATATAGTTTGTTGGCATTCATTGGTAGGGGGATTGAGTGTCAGAACCATGAGGTCATGCTACAGCCGTACAAGACACTGGTAAGGCCGCACCTGGAGTATTACATACAGTTCTAGTCACTGCATTAGAGGACGGATGTGGAAGCTTTGGAAAGGGTTCAGAGGAGATTCACTAGGATGTTGCCTGGTATGGAAGGAAGGTAAAAACAATGACTGCACCTGCTGGAAACCAGATTCTGGAATAGAGTGGTGCTGGAAAAGCACAGCAGTTCAGGCAGCATCCGAGGAGCAGGACCGGATGCTGCCTGAACTGCTGTGCTTTTCCAGCACCACTCTAATCCAGAACCTGGTATGGAAGGAAGATCTTACAAGGAAAGGCTGAGGGAATTGAGGCTGTTTTCATTGGAGAGAAGAAGGTTAAGAGGTGACTTAATTGAGAGGTAGAAGATAATCAGAAGGTTAGATAGGGTGGACAGTGAGAGCCTTTTTTCTTGGATGGTGAAGGCTAATACAAGCTTTAAATTGAGGGGTAATAGTTTTAGGACAGATATCAGGGGTAGTTTCTTTATCAGACAGTAGAAGGGGGTGTGGAACGGGCTGCCTGCAACAGTAGTAGACTTGCAGACGTTAAGGGCATTTAAATGGGCATTGGACATACATATGGATAATAATGGAACAGTGTAGGTTAGATGGGCATCAGATTAATTTCACAGGTTGGTGCAACTTCGAGGGCCGAAGGGCCTGTACTGCGCTGTAACGTTCTATATTCTATGTTCTGTGTTCTAGTGTGTTGCTGGGTATGCAAGATTTGAGTTATTAAGAAAGGCTGGATAGGCTAGGATTTCTTTCACTGGAGGATAAAATCATGGGAGATATAGACAATGTGAATGATAGGAAGGTGTCTTTTCCCTTGGATGGGGCATTTCAAGACTATGGGGCATATTTTTAAGGTGAAAGGAGAAAGACTTAAAAAAGACAAGGGGGCAAATGTTTTAAGAAAATGGTTCAGGTGTGGAATAAATTTGCTGAGGAAGTAGTGGATACAGATACAATTACAACGTTTAAAAGATATTTGGATAAGTACATGGTTAGGAAAGGGTTGGAGGGATATGGGCAGGAGCAGGCAGGTTGGGCTCAATTAGTTTGGGATTATTTTCGGCGTGGTCTTTTACTGTGCTGTATGACTCCGCGTTAAGTAGCTGAACGAGTTAATAGAACATCTAGCAAAGAACATTACAGCACAGTCCAGGCCCTTCGGCCCTCGATGTTGTGCCGACCTGTGAAACCAATCTGAAACCCATCTAACCCACACTGTTCCATTATCATCTATATGTTTATCCAATGACCATTTAAGTGCCCTTAAATTTGGTGAATCTACTACTGTTGCAGGCAGTGGGTTCCATGCCCCTACTACTCTTTGAGTAAAGAACCTATCTCTGAACATCTGTCCTATATCTATCACCCCTCAATTTGAAGCTATGTCCCCTCGTGCTAGCCATCGCCATCTGAGGAAAAAGGCTCTCCCTGTCCATCCAATCTAACCCATCCAATTATCTTATATGTCTCAATTAAGTCACCTCTCAACCTTCTTCTCTCTAATGAAAACAGCCTCAAGTCCCTCAGCCTTTCCTCATAAGATGTTCCCTCCATACCAGGCAACATCCCAGTAAATGTCCTCTGATCCCTTTCCAAACTTCCACATCCTTCCTATAATGTGGTGACCAGAACTGTACGCAATACTCCAAGAGTGGCTGCACCAAGGTTTTGTACAGCTGCAGCATGACATCATGGCTCCGAAACTCAATCCCTCTACCAATAAAAGCTAACACACCTTCTTAACAACCCTATAAACATGGGTGGCAACTTTCAAGGATCTATATACCTGGACACCGAGATCTTTCTCCTCATCTACACTACCAAGAATCTTACCATTAACCCAATACTCTGTATTCCTGTTACTCCTTCCAAAGTGAATCACCTCACACTTTTCCACATTAAATTCAGTTTGCCACCTCTCAGCTCCGCAGCTTATCCATGTCCCTCTGTAACCTACAACATCCTTTCGCACTATATATAACCCCACTGACCTTAATGTCATCCACAAATTTACTAACCCATTCTTCTATGCCCTCATCCAAGTCATTTATAAAAATGACAAACAGCAGTGGCCCCAAAACAGATCCTTGTGGTACCCCACTAGTTACTGAATTCCAGGATGAATATTTCCCATCAACCACTACCTTCTGTCTTCTTACAACTAGCCAATTTCCAAACTGTTAAACCACCCTCAATCTCATGTCTCCATATTTAATGCAATCGCCTACTGTGGGGAGAAACTAATGGAATAAGCTATAATCTAATGGAATACTTTTTTGTCCCAGTTCTAGTTGAATCTTTTGCCCTAGTTTAAAGGAAAGAAGACTTAAATTTCCACAGTAACCAACCTACTCACTAGTTACTGGTTCTCGACTTCATATCTCACATGTTGCCGTGTCCAGTCACTTCCCTGGAGATTTCCTTGTTTTGTAAAATATCAGAATTGTACTTCTTCCATCACTGCATTCGAATACCTGACTCAGCAAATTCCCTGAGTTAAATATTCTCGAGAAGCAAAGATCTATCAAACTGAACTTTGTGCACGAGTCAAATCCTCTTATATTATATGAGCAAAAATTCCAAAGCCCTTAGTTCCTGTTAAACTGGTAACCAGTTCTAACTAGCTACCTAATTGTTTGGTAGCTGCCTCCAGCAGGTTGCTTGTTTACCATTATTGATGTGAAAGATCTAAAAGTCAGGACTAAATGTTAATGTAAAATTTGAATAGCAATCAACACTTAAAATTCACTCACTTACAAAATTCCCTGAGTTAAAAACTCTGTAGCAGTACTTTGTCACACTCAACTACTTTATTCTGCTCAAACTTCCCTTTTGGACAGTGCATTCCCGATCATAGGAACTCTCTGTTTAAAGAAATATATTCTCATGCCACCTTGGGGGTTCTTGCTGATCACATTAAATCTTTCTCCTCTAGTATTCAAACTTTCAAAATGGAAGCAGTTTCTCTTTATTTACCCTATCAAAACCATTCAGGATTTTAAACACATCTATGAAATCACCTCTTTAATCTTTTCTGCTCTAAAGAAAACAACTCCAGCTTCTCAGTAAAGACTTCTAATTTGTTCATTATTTTATATGATCATTTTAATATTGTGTTTTACAATATCATACTTTGTAAGAGGTCTTTCACTACCTGTGTCTTGCCATCACTATCTTTTAGTACAAGCAGTTGACCCTCCCTCACACCCTGTCCTTCTGTTGCTATATATTTCTCTATCCCTCTTTTCTGTTCTTTTTACTAGTGCTCAAAGGCTGTTTGGAGGCAATGGCACTGCAAACATTGGCTTGGTCTTAATGCCTAATTCTTATTTTTACAGCGACTAGAGCTTCGAGAAGAACATAAGTTTTGCTCAGATGTACAGACCTGAATAGTTTTCTCAGGGATGTTCAGCACTCTAAACCCGTACAGCCGAGGTCCTGATGTGAAGACATAAGTCAGGACCCTGCGATCTAATTGGAAGGCAATTTCTCCAAGCAAATTCCTACAAATTGTGTCTTCTGTAAAGTAAAGATTAGAGTTGTCAGGGATGGTTGCTTTGGGTAAGCTCCTCAGTGTGGTACAAACTGTGGGCACAAGCGAAATAGGAACAGGCTTCAACCACCTCAAACTACTGAGTATAGATAAAAGATTCACCTCGTCATTTAAACTGGACTAGAAATTTGCTTTTAACAAAGTCACAAACCAGTTTCTTAATTAATCCACAATTTCTATATAATTTTTAATTGTATTCCAGATGTTCCTTTCAAACAGTTTCCTTGTCAGAGCATTGGCTAACTGATCCATAGTTATTGGATTGACCTTTGAACCTTTTTTAAACAATGGTATCATTTTTGCAATGCTCCCATCCTCTGGCACAAATCCCTGTATTCCACAAGATTTAGAAAATTATGGCCAATACGTTTTCATTGTATGTGGCAGAGTGAGTATTTGTTGCTCAAATCGAAACTGGCCTTATATTTAATTGCTCAGACATTTCAGAGGGCAGTTACAAGACAACCACATTGCTCTGGAGCCACATGTAGGCCAGGGCATATAAGGATGGCAGATTTCCTTCCTTAAATGACATGAAATTAATTCAATGAGTTTTTACTGCAGCTGATTGTAATTTCAGGGTACCATCTCTTTTAATGTCAGATTTTTGCATAGAATTTAAATTTGGAAGTAACTCTCCAAAGGCTGGTATCCCATCACCAAGTCACTCTTTATTTAATTCTGTACAGTACATGACACTGACACTCAGAGCCTGCTCCTAGTGTGAGCAGAAACTCTGACACTCCTGTTAATTTTTTTTTCCCCAGCACCCATGTTGGGTGTGTGCAGATGTGAGACACAGTGAATGACAACAGGTGTACAAATCTTTATTCAAACACTCCTGTCTATATCTGTCATCCAGGGCTCCCTGATTGGACCAGATTAATAACCCCAATTGGGGATCTCACAATCCATGAGATCTACCTGGCTGACCTTGTTACAAGTGCTACAAATTGCACCAGCAGAAATGGTGGGATTGATCCCATGTCCCCGGAGCGTTCACATGACCCTCATGAATTTTCTCTCTACTTTCTAACAGTTAGGTTTTGAATGGATGAATCTAATTGAATTACCCTTCAGGAGTGGTCTCCCAGGCTGTGGCATTATTTGCCGTGGTGGCGTTGGTAATCTTGCTCCATCAGGCCCTCGCTTTGGCGGCCTTTGTGGCCTACCTATTGGACAGGAAAGCCAAACTGGTCAGCTCAAATAATGCAAGTACAATGACACTAAATAGTCGCAGTCAAGCAATACATTAATCAGTCCACTACCAGAGTCTAGTGATACTGAATTAGTTAAACAAAAAGAAAAAATTGAAACTGTGAATCAAATCCTGGAAATACTAAACACTTGCTCTGATACAAATAATACTTTATTGTGTAGAGACCTGTTCACCTGTCATCCCTGTGTTTGAACAGTTAGGATATGATGCACCTTCCAGTGCTAGCCCAACAGCCTGAGCTGTGCAGATAGTGATAGCAAGTGGGCTCCTTTGCAGATCTCTGGGCATATCAGAGGTTTCATGCTCCCACCTGACTATCATACAAGGTCCACTCCCCCGTCTCTCCCAGCATTCCAAACCCACCCACCTCTCTGTCTCTCCTTGTTGGAACCTCACCTATTGCCTCATCCTGACAAATCCTTAGATCTCTGAAGTCAGGGCTTTTCTTCAATGGCACAAGCCTGGCACTGCCAGACGAGGGAATGCCAACCATCTGGTTAGCTGGAAGCCCTCTCAGGTGTGACCTCCTCCAAGTCGGGGCAGAAATCTGCTAAATTTCTGTTTTGGTCAAGGTTGAAAGGCCGGTCAGTAATTCATGATGGGAGGTCTGGAGCAGGGGAGAATGGCCTGAAAGCAGTTGATGATGCTGCTTCTCAGGAACGTGGGAACTAACACTTTTGAGCCAGGAGGGTATGGGAAATAAGGCTATCTGTATAATCCTGCCCACCATCTCCAAATTAATTGCAGTGTTTGTTTGTGTCAACCCACCTGCACCCTGTCTTCGACCCTGTTGCTGTGCACCCATATCTGGTCCAGCTGTTGTTAGGAGACAGAGAATGATATTAGATCTAAATCATGAAACTTCATCAAAGTGCTATCAAATGGAACAGAAACATGGGAATGAATTATTGGGGAGAAAGTGGTCTACCCATTGCCCAGAATCGAGAGTGTGGTACTGGAAAAGCACAGCAGGTCAGGCAGCATCTGAGGGGCAGGATAATCGACTTTCAGGCATAAACTCTTTAACAGGAAACTTTCAGCTCAACAAGACCACACCAACTCTCTGAAGTATCCCATCCAGACCTATTATCCCCTGACTAACGTATCTAACCTACACATCCCTGAGCACTATGGGCAATTTCCCATGGCCAATTCACCTAACCTGCACATCTTTGGATCACGGGAGGAAACCCATGCAGACATAGGAAGAATGTGCAAACTCTACACAAACAGTTGCCCGAGGCTAGAATTGAACCCAGGTCTTTGGCACTGTGAGGCAGCAGTGCTAACCACTGAGCAACCATATCGCCCCTACCTTTCAACAAGCAACACTTACAATCTAAAAGGGCAAAGGCAGCAAGTATCTCAGAACACCATCATCTTCTAAGCCCTCACTATCCTGGCTTGGATGGGTGTCACCAATCCTGCAGTGTTACTGGGTCAAAATCCTAGAATTCACTTCCTAATAGCACTGTGGGATTCCTGTGCCAAATGGACTGCAGTGATTCAAGAAGTTCATCATCACCTTCTGCCATGATGAATGGGCAACAAATGTGATGCCCAAAATTATGAATGAAAACATTCAAATGGGACAAGATCAGATTGGATGTCTGGTCAGCGTGGATGAGTTGGACCGAAGGGTCTATTTCTGTATTGTATGATCTATAAGGGTGTTTCAAGATTTGAAGTCACTGGACTGAAAACATTAACCCTGTGTTTTTCTCTCTACAGATGCTGCCAGGTTGCTAGGTTTCTCCAGCAATTTCTCATTTGGCCAAGGTTGAAAGGCTAGTCAGTAATTCATGAATGTCGGGAGGTCCGGGGAGGGGGAGAATTGCATTTTTATTGTGGGACTCTTGTTAATCCAACACCAAAAATAACTTTTTAAAACTCCTTAACTAACTTTCTGGTCATCAGTATTTTAAAATATGAACACACATTGCAACTAGTACAGCCACCTGCATGGTGAAAACAAACTTCCTGCCATACTGTAGGAATATTGAATCAGTAAGCATTCAGAATTACACAATATTCAAAACATGCTAGACTGCTTTATCATTTTGGCTGTTAAATCACTACCACGTTATCAATAAAACTCATACAACAAAATATTGTACTTTATAGCACTGGAAATATAATAAAAGCTGCAAGTTGCTTTGCAGGAGTGTTTTGAATAAAATGTAAACACCAAGCATGTCAGGAGTTATGAAGTCTGATGGTCAAAGCGGTAAGTTTAAAGGGGCATCTTAAAGGAAGAAAGTGAAATATTATGATGCAGAGGTTTGCACAGCAATGCCAGAGTTTGGGGCTTTGGGTCATTGATAGGTTGACTGCCAATAGTCAACAATGATAAGCCAGAATTAGATATGTACGGGTATGTAGCTGGGTTCTAGGCCTGGAGTATATTACAAAGATACTGAAGGCTGAGGTCATAGAGGAACCTGAAAACAAGGATAAGAATTTTTAAATTTCCCTGTCTGGAACCCACGTACTTCAGTAAGCATAGGAATGCTTGTGAGTGAGATTGACGTGACTGAGGACATGGGCAGCTGCAGTTTGACTGACCTGTGGGAATTACAGCCACAGAGACAGCCAAGAATCCAGATAATCTGGATATACATTTAACAGTGATGAAGTCAGAGAGCTTCAGAGATTGGGCTGGAGAGTGAGACTAGCCGGATAGCTCTTATGGGAGCTGGAACACACATGATGAGTCAAATAGTGTTTAGATCAGAGTGGTGCTGAAAAAGCACAGCAGGTCAGGCCAAATAGTCTCTTACTATCATCTAAAATTCTATGATTCTAAGATGATGCAGAGTGAATAAGGTCGTCTTGCAGAGGTCACATCAAACTTGGTAGCAACACAAATCATGAGAAAGGGACAAGGAGGCTTGAAGAGAACTTGAATTGGTTGAGTGAATAAGCTAGAATGTTACAGATGGAATGCAATTTGAGTAAGTATTGAAAAGCTGAAAAGGCAGAACATTTCTGAAATGATAAGTTTGAAAATGCGATTCTAATGGGACTTGAGTATTCCTGTTCATTAGTTGCTTAAAGTTAGCGTCCAACTGTATCAAGAATGAGGGGTATCCTCATTTGGAACTGCAGATGCTTTACAGGGTCTAATAGGGTGGATTTAAATAAGGTGTTTCCCTGGTTGGTGAGCCGAGAATTGGGGAATGTAATCTAATTTAAGACTGAGATAAGAAGGAATTTCTTCACTCCGAGGGCAGTGAAGCTTTGGAATTCTCTCACGCAGAAGGATGTGCAAGCTCAATAGTTGAGTGAATTCAAGACAGAAATTGTTGGGTTTCTGGACACTAATGTTATTAAGGAATATGGGATAGTGCAGGAAAGTGGCACTGAGATAGATGATCAGCCACAGGATGTTATGGACAACCTGCAGCAAGGAAAAAAAAGAATAGTTTAGTTTTGTCACTGCCAACTTGAATGTGAGATTATTATTTGATAAGAGCAATGTCAGTACTCTGATGAGAGAGAAAATCGTACTACAGGGACACAAGCATGGAATTCTGAGAAGGATAGATACAGATGGGGAAGGGAAAACATGTTCAAGGTTTTTGTAAAGGTAAGGAAGCTTACAAACACAGAAGGACTGTAGCTTTATTTTTGAGATAAGGGCTGGTGATGGTACAAATGCCACATTGCACTACATCTCCACTGAAACTAACATGAGCTGCAATGTCACATAGTGTGGCCAATATTCCTGCAGTGGGCAGATCAACAAAACGTTTAAAAGCTGCTGATCAGCTATCGTCAGTTTATCAATATTACACAGAGCAATGTTACCCCAGAGGTGTTCCTAGTCACTCCTGTACCAATATACATTCCCACAGCCCAGGTATCAGCCTAGGATTAAAGTTTTTCTGGGTGTTAACTCACCTGCACCCCTCCCACGAGGACATGGTCCTGCTCCTCCTATGGGATAGAGAATGAAGTTTAGTTTTAAAAATGCAAATTAGCTCCAAGTGTGTTCAATATTATCATGATGACATAAAGTATGGACTATTAGAATTATAATATCATACAGTATGGAAAAGGCCTTTTGGCCCATCTAGTTTCTGCTGACAAAAACTACTCAATTTACCATAGTCCCACATGCCAACACTTGGCCCATAGCCTTGACTATTATGATATTTAAAAGTGCTCTTGCAAATAATTTTTAAAGGTTATGAGATTTTCCTTCCAAAGCAGTGCATCCCAGCCCTTCACCATGCTCCAGGTGAAAATCATTTCCTCAAATCCCTTCTAAACTCCTGCCATTCACCTTAACATGGTGCCCCGATTATTTTCCCTTCAACCACAATGAACAGCTGCGTTCTGTACACCTTGTCCATGCCTCTCTTTATCTTATACAGCACTATCAGGTCCTCCCTCAACCTTCCCTGCTACAAAGAAAACACTGGAGCTTACCCAGCCTCTCCTCATAGCTAAACTGCTCCATCCCACAGAATATCTTGGTGAATCTCCTCTACACTCACTCCAGTGTAATCACATCCTTCCTATAATATGGTAACCAGAACTGCACACAGTACTCCAGCTATGGCCTAAGTCAAGTAAAAGCTCCATCATAACATTCTAAATGGTACAGGCATGTATCAGGGATCTGTGGACAAGCAGCTCAGGATCCCTCTGCTCCTCTGAGCTTCATCGTGTCTAACCATTCACTGAATACTGCTTTGTCTCATTACTTCTTCCAGGTGTATCACCTTATACTTATCAAGTTAAATTTGATAAGCCACTGATCTGCTAACCTGACCAACTTGTTTGTATTCTCCTTCTTATTCACCGTTAACCACCTCCAGGCAATTTTTGAATCGTTCACAACCTTAGGCATCAACTCTCCCCACATTTTTCTTATATCATTTCTATGAACAATATGGGGTCCAGCACTTTAGATTTCCTACAGTGTGGAAACAGGCCCTTCGACCCAACCAGTCCACACCGACCCTATGAAGAGTAACCCACCCAGACCCATTTCCCTCTGACTAATGCACCTAACACTACGGGCAATTTAGCATGACCAATTCACCTAGCCTGCACATCTTTGGACTGTGGGAGGAAACGCATGCAGACATGGCGGGGGTGGGGGGGGGGGGTGGTGGGGGGAATGTGCAAACTCCAAACAGACAGTCACCCGAGGCTGGAATTGAACCTGGGACCCTGGTGCTGTGAAGCAGCAGTGCTAACCACTGAGCCACCGTGCCATCCAGTATTAAGATTTATATCTTAATCGACGAACCTAAAAGCCTTGACTTGAAACAAAATAGTTAAAATGAACTAGAACAGATAAAGTTAACGATCCAACAGGCTTATTTGGAGGCACTAGCTTTCGGAGCACTGCTCCTTCATCAGGTGGTTGTGGAGTATAAGATTGTAAGACACCTCGTAAGATTAGAACAGATAAAATTGTCATCAAAATTAGCTCACCTGAAAGCAGCCAAACACTTGGTAATATGTAAAGGGAAGTCGAATAACTGGAATGAACTTGCATACCTGGTAAAGGCTAACTAATGGGTAATTATCTGTGCATTAAAGTTCATCATTTGGAACCTGACAATATCTCTGCTCAAGGACAAGAGTTCATGACTAAAGGTGCTGGAACTAAGTCTTACATCAGAAATTCATTACACAAAGAGGAGAATTGTTGCTGTCTTTTTATCAAAAGCCAATGGACTTCCAAAATCTATGATAACAATTGTTCCCACCGTGGGCCACCAGCCAGGTTTACATCCATCACAACCTATCATAGTCTGAGAAAGGGAATAACAAATACAGAGCCCTGGACATTAATACAATGGCTGTCATAGGCAGAGACACTCAAAGCGCTTGTGGAAAATATAGACTGGAACCTGTATTTCAGGAAAGGTTCAGGGAGCATTATGGGTAGTTGTAGTTTTCATTTTCTCTCTGTGAAAAAGTTAGCGCCTTGATTCCATAGAAACAACTACAGAGAAAAATTATGAAGGAACTGAGAATATTCAATAACTCTTAACATTCGCTACCAATGACTGCATTCAAGGAACCAACTAATCACCATCACCCTCAGGTTAAAATCTTACACCTCAAAACGCACACCCACACATATGTACAGACACACAAACACTTCCCCCCGCCCCCGCCCCCGCCCCCACCCCCAACACACACACACACACACACTCACTCACTTACCTGTAGCTCGTCTCTTCGGAGCTGGGGAAGCACCTGCAATAAAATGGATACAATCAAAGTGCTACCAACACACAGTAAAAACACAGATGGAAGTCCTGGCCAATTACAATAGTCAGATATCACACTGAACAACTTCCATTTAAATGTGGTGGAGATGAGCTTGAGCAATGGAAATTGAGACATTTGAAATAAGGCAGGGTCTGAGGTTGGTTCTGGGTTTAATGAGTGATCAGCAGTTCGAGAAAGAGAGAAAGACTACAGCGGGGGAGTCTCACACTTTACCTCCTCCACATTCCCACATTATAAGGGCTGCAATTAGAAAACAAGGTCTTTGACTATTACATTGTTGGGGGTAGAGGAACACAGCAGGTAGAACATAGAACATAGAAAAATACAGCGCAGTACAGGCCCTTCGGCCCTCGATGTTGCACCGACCGAAGCCTACCTAACCTACACTAGCCCAATAACCTCCATATGCTTGTCCAATGCCCGCTTAAATGACCATAAAGAGGGAGAGTCCACCATTGCTACTGGCAGGGCATTCCATGAACTCACAACCCGCTGAGTAAAAAATCTACCTCTAACATCTGTCCTATACCTACCACCCCTTAATTTAAAGCTGTGTCCCCTAGTAACAGCTGACTTCATTAGCGGAAAAAGGTTCTCACTGTCAACCCTATCTAAACCCCTAATCATCTTGTACACCTCTATCAAATCTCCCCTAAACCTTCTTTTCTCCAATGAGAACAGCCCCAAGTGCCTCAGCCTTTCCTCATACGATCTTCCTACCATGCCAGGCAACATCCTGGTAAACCTCCTCTGCACTTGTTCCAATGCCTCCACATCCTTCCTATAGTATGGCGACCAAAACTGCACACAATACTCCAGATGAGGCCGCACTAGAGTCTTATACAACTGCAACATGACCTCAGGACTCCGGAACTCAATTCCTCTACCAATAAAGCCCAGTACACCATATGCCTTCTTCACAGCACTATTTACCTGGGTGGCAACTTTCAAAGATCTGTGTACATGGACACCAAGATCCCTCTGCTCATCCACACTACCAAGTAGTCTACCATTAGCCCAGTAATCCATCTTCTTGTTACTCCTACCAAAGTGAATGACTTCACACTTAGCTACATTGAATTCCATTTGCCACCTTACTGCCCAGCTCTGCAACTTATCTATATCCCGCTGTAACCTGCCACATCCTTCTTCGCTGTCCACAACTCCCCTGACTTTCGTGTCATCCGCAAACTTGCTCACCCAGCCTTCAAGCCCCTCCTCCAGGTCATTTATAAAAATGACAAACAGCAATGGTCCCAAAACAGATCCTTGTGGAACACCGTTAGTAACTGCGCTCCAAGATGAACCTATACCATCAACCACTACCCTCTGTCTCCTTCCAGCCAACCAATTCCTAATCCAAACCTCTAATGCACCCTCAATGCCATACCTCCGTAGTTTTTGCATTAGCCTGCCATGGGGTACCTTATCGAATGCCTTGCTAAAATCCATATACACCACATCTACTGCTTTACCCTCGTCCACTTCCTTGGTCACCTTCTCAAAGAATTCAATAAGGTTTGTGAGGCACGACCTGCCCTTCACAAAACCATGCAGACTATCCTTGATCACATTATTCCTATCCAGATGTTCATAAATCCTATCCCTTACAATTCTCTCTAAGACTTTGCCCACAACAGAAGTGAGACTCACTGGCCTATAGTTACTCGGGCTATCCCTGCTCCCCATCTTGAACAAGGGGACCACATTCGCTATCCTCCAGTCTTCTGGCACTATTCCCGTAGACAACGACGACATAAAAATCAAGGCCAATGGCTCCGCTATCTCCTCCCTAGCTTCCCAGAGGATCCTAGGTCACCTGATTTACTTTAACTATGATGTGGAGGTGCTGATGTTGGACTGGGCTGGACAAAGCTAAAAATCACACAACACCAGGTTACAGTCCAACAGGTCTATGTGGAAGCACTAGCTTTAGGAGCGCTGCTCCTTCAGCAGGTGGTTGTGGAGCAACCAGAATTTAAAGCAAAAGATTACAGTGACATGCAACTGAAATGATATATTGACTAAACCTGGATTGTTGTTAAGTCTTGTAGAAGGGGTTGCAGGTTTCAGTTCATTAATATGTAAATTCCAGAACTTCTTTAAAGTCATATTCTCAGGATAACATAAGGTTTTATAAAAAGAGGTGCCATCTCTTTAAACTAATTTGGCAGGGGGATGGGATCTGGACTTGTAGTCCAGCAAGTAGGTTAGCTGTTTTTCAGGATGTCCAAGAACGTCGGGAGGCTGTGGAGAAGGTAGCACTGACAGGGAATACTTGCGGACACAGAGATGGGCTCAAGTGTGTATACTTCAACGCAAGGACTATCAGAAATAAGGTGGGTGAACTTAAGGCATGGATCGGTACTTGGGACTACGATGTTGTGGCCATCACGGAAACGTGGATAGAAGAAGGACAGGAATGGTTGTTGGAGGTTCCTGGTTACAGATGTTTCAGTAAGATTAGGGGGGAATGGTAAAAAAGGAGGGGGGGTTGCGTTGCTAATTAGAAATGGTATAATGGCTGCAGAAAGGCAGTTCGAGGGGGATCTGCCTTTGGGCTGAAGTCAGAAGTAGGAAAGGAGCAGTCACCTTGTTGGGTGTTTACTATAGGCCCCCCAATAGCAGCAGAGATGTGGAGAAACAGATTGGGAAACAGATTTTGGAAAGGTGCAGAAGCCACAGGGTCGTAGTCATGGGCGACTTCAACTTCCCAAATATTGATTGGAAACTCTTTAGATCAAGTAGATTGGACAGGGCGGTGTTTGTGCAATGTGTCCAGGAAGCTTTTCTAACTCAGTATGTAGATTGTCCGACCAGAGGGGAGGCCATATTGGATTTGGTACTTGGTAACTTGGTGGGTGAGCATTTTGGCGATTGTGACCACAATTCTGTGACTTTCACCTTGGTTATGGAGAGAGATAGGTGCATGCAACAGGGCAGGTTTTACAATTGGAGGAAGGGTAAATACGATACTGCAAGACAGGATCTGAGGAGCATAAATTGGGAGCATAGACTGTCAGGGAAAGATGTCGTTGAAATGTGGAACTTTTTCAAGGAACAGATACGACGTGTCCTTGATATGTATGTACCTGTCAGGCAGAAAAGAGATGCTCATGTGAGGGAACCTTGGTTGATGAGGGAGGTTGAATGTCTTGTAAGGAGGAAGAAGGAGGCTTACATAAGGTTGAGGAAACAAGGTTCAGACAGAGCGTTGGAAGGATACAGGATATCCAGGAGGGAGCTGAAGAAAGGGATTAGGAGAGCTAAAGAGGGCATGAAAAATCTTTGGCGGGTAGGATCAAGGATAACTGCAAAGCCTTTTATGCATATGTGAGAAACATGAGAATGATGAGAACGAGGGTAGGTCCGATCAAGGACAGTAGTGGGAGATTGTGTATTGAGTCGGAAGAGATAGGAGAGGTCTTGAATGAGTACTTTTCTTCAGTATTTACAAATGAGAGGGACTGTATTGTTGAAGAGGAGAGTATGAAACGAACTGGTAAGCTAGAGGAGATACTTGTTAGGATAGAAGATGTGTTGGGCATTTTGAAAAACTTGATGATAGACACGTCTCCCGGGCCTGACGGGATATATCCTAGGATTATGTGGGAAGCAAGAGAGGAAAATGCAGAACCGTTGGCAATGATCTTTTCATCTTCACTGTCAATGGGAGTGGTGCCAGGGGACTGGAGAGTGGCGAATGTTCTGCCCCTGTTCAAAAAAGGGAATAGGGATACCCCGGGAATTACAGGCCAGTTAGTCTTACTTTGGTGGTAGACAAAGTAATGGAAAGGGTACTGAGGGATAGGATTTATGAGTATTTGGAAAGACATTGCTTGATTAGGGACAGCCAGCACAGATCTGTGAGGGGTAGGTCTTGCCTTACAAGTCTTATTGAATTCTTTGAGGAGGTGACCAAGCATGTGGAGGAGGGTAGAGCAGTGAATGTAGTGTACATGGATTTTAGTAAGGCATTTGATAAGGTTCTCCATGGTAGGCTTATGCAGAAAGTCAGGAGGCATGGGATAGTGGGAAGTTTGGCCAGTTGGATAGAGAACTGGCTAACCGGTCAAAGTCAGAGAGTGGTGGTAGACGGTAAATATTCAGCCTGGAGCCCAGTTACAAGTGGAGTTCTGCAGGCTTCAGTTCTGGATCCTCTGCTGTTTGTAATTTTTCTTAATGACTTGGAAGAGGGAGTCGAAGGATGGGTCAGTAAATTTGTAGACGATACAAAAATTGGTGGAGTTGTGGACTGTTGTCGGTTGCAAAGGGACTTAGATATGATGCAGAGCTGGGCTGAGGAGTGGCAGATGGAGTTCAACCCTGTCAAGTGTGAGGTTGTCCATTTTGGAAGGACAAATAAGAATGCGGAATACAGGGTTAACGGTAAGGTTCTTAGTAAGGTGGAGGAGCAGAGGGATCTTGGGGTCTATGTTCATAGACCTTTGAAAGTTGCCACTCAGGTGGATAGAGCTTGTAAGAAGGCCTATGGGGTATTAGCGTTCATAAGCAGAGGGATTGAATTCAAGAGTCGTGAGGTGACGTTGCAGCTGTATAGGACCTTGGTAAGGCCACATTTGGAGTACTGTGTGCAGTTCTGGTCGCCTCATTTTAGGAAAGATGTGAAAGCTTTGGAGAGGGTGCAGAGGAGATTTACCAGGATGTTGCCTGGAATGGTGAATAGGTCGTACGAGGATAGGTTGAGAGTGCTAGGCCTTTTCTCATTGGAACGGCGAAGGATGAGGGCTGACTTGATAGAGGTTTATAAGATGATCAGGGGAATAAATAGAGTAGACAGACAGAGACTTTTTCCCTGGGTACAACAGAGTGTTACAAGGGGACATAAATTTAAGGTGAAGGGTGGAAGGCATAGGGGGGATGTCAGGGGTAGGTTCTTTACCCAGAGAGTGGTGGGGGCATGGAATGCGCTGCCTGTGGGAGTGGCAGAGTCAGAATCATTGGTGACCTTTAAGCGGAAATTGGATAGGTACATGGATAGGTGCTTAAGCTAGGACAAATGTTCGGCACAACATCGTGGGCCGAAGGGCCTGTTCTGTGCTGTGTTGTTCTATGTTCTATGTTCTATCTCAGCTCGGACAATGTATTAAAGGTGTGCGATTAGAGTCTGTCTGTATCCCAATCTTGAGTCAGACTGGTTCTATTCCCAAAGTGGAATTTGCAAATATTACATGCATTGACTGCATCCAGGTTGTGCATTTTTTGAGCAAAATAGAATGTATCTGCAAATATAATTCTGCAAATGTAAATTCATGCCATAGACCTATATGTGTGCACGTGCATGAGAGATAGAGACTGAGTGTGTGTATGTGAGTGTGTGAGTGTGAGTGCACGTGAGAGTGTGTGTGTTTGCATAAGTGCAAACTTGATAAAGTACGTGTGAGTGCAATGGAGTATAGGTCTGTGAGATGGTGCGTGTATGTGTGCATATGAGAGCGAGCATGTGTATCACAGAGGGTCTGCACGAGTGTGTGAGTATGTCAGAGTGTGTGTGTGTATGTGCTTGCGTGTGTGAGTGAGAGAGAGTGTATAGTGTACTGGGGTTACCTGTAGTGTGACATCAACCCTAGGCCCCTCAATTTTTTACTATAAATTCTGTGTATTATGGTCCTGCTCCACAACTACCTGATGAAGGAGCAGCGCTCCAAAAGCTAGTGCTTCCAAATAAACCTGTTGGACTATAACCTTGTGTTTCGTGATTTTTTTTACTTTAACTAAGCATGGATGGTTGGTTGGTTGCCCCTGGGCTGGGTACCTAAACTGACAAACAAACTGCCTCCAATGTCAGAATATCTTTCCTTAAATAACTGGTCACAGTATTTCAGCTATGGTCTGATAAGTGCACTTTTAGCAAAACCTCTGTACCAGTATACTCCATTCTCTTTGACATAAGAGTCAACATTCCACATACCTTCCCATTTACCTGCTGAATTGGATGCTAACTTTTAGTGATTCACACATGACAGCTTCCAAATCTCTTTGTGCTTTAGCTATCACATTCTTTCTCCATTTAAATAATATTCCGCTCCTCTTTCCTTCCTGTGAAAGTACATCATCTCGTGTTTTACCACATTTTATTCACAAGTTTTTTGCCCACTCACTTAGCCAGTCTGCATCCTTCTGCAGACTCTTGCAGTCGTCACAACTTGCCTTCCCAACTACAGGAAACAAAGCTCCATCTCCTGGCTTACAAGCAGAACCTGAAGCGTAAGGATCCAGTACAGAAAGTCATACAGCGCTGGTTTGACATCATGGATGAGCCATTACATTACTGCTTGGGGGATTCAGTGGACAGGTCCATATTCAAGAACTGGGCGGCACGGTGGTACAGTGGTTAGCACTGCTGCCTCACAGCGCATGAGACCCGGGTTCAATTCCCGCCTCAGGCGACTGACTGTGTGGAGTTTGCACGTTCTCCCAGTGTCTGCGTGGGTTTCCTCTGGGTGCTCCGGTTTCCTCCCACAGTCCAAAGATGTGCAGGTCAGGTGAATTGGCCATGCTAAATTGCCCATAGTGTTAGGTAAGGGGTAAATGTAGATGTAGGGGTATGGGTGGGTTACGCTTCGGCGGGGCGGTGTGGACTTGTTGGGCCGAAGGGCCTGTTTCCACACTGTAAGTAATCTAATCTAATCTAATCTAAAAACTCAGTAGTCAACCCAAATGAGTATGCCACTACCTTCACAGACATCATCAGTAAGTGTGGCGAGGACTGTGTGCCAAAAAACAGAAATTGTTGAAAAAGCTCAGCAGGTCTAACAGTGTTTGTGGAGAGAAATCAGAGTTAATCTTTCGAGTCGAGTGACCCTTCCTCAGAACTCCTCAGTCCCTTCCAATGCCCAACCTTCCTGGCCAAAACGCAGACTGCTGGCTTCAGAGAGGATTCGAGGTGAATCCAGAGAGGACTCCCAGCCTCAGAGCAAACCCCTTAACTCGAGGTGAATCCACAGTAGACTCTCAGCCTCAGAGCGGACCCGTGAACTCGAGGTGAATCCACAGCAGACTCTCATCCTCAGACTGGGCCCCTGAATCCGAGGTGAATCCAAAGCAGACTCCTAGCCACAGAGTGGGCCCCTAAAACTGAGGTGATTCCAGAGCAGACTCCTAGCCTCAGACTGGGCCCTTGAATCCGTGGCGAATCCAGAGCAGACTCCTAGCCACACAGTGGGCCCCTGAATCTGAGGTAAATCCAGAGCAGACTCCTAGCCTCAGAGTGGGGGCCCCTGAAATTGAGGTGAATGCAGAACAGACTCCCGGCGCTCCTGGTTTTGACAACCTTGAGGTGAAATCCTGCGTAGATTGGAGGGGAGAACCGGCATGGTCTGGGTTGGAAGGACTTTGATTCTGAACTTTTTATTTCTTTAATTTTCTAATTTATTCCAATGATATTGTACAGTCTGTTCTGATATAACATGATAGTTCATTTCCTGTGCGATCCCGTATAATAAGAAAATCGCATAATAGCAGCACCATTTAAACCAATGGGACCAGAATCATGCTATTGCCAATACAGATCAGGAAAGTTTGCGTTCTACAAATATTGGTCTAAATTCTTCAATCGTGTTAAAGCCAATTCATGTTGAAGAAACACGTGTGAAAGCAGAATCCACGATACCTAAGATGGTGCAAAAGTCTGTAATGCAGGACTTTTTTTTATTTTTCTTTTTTTTCCCTAAGAATTTGCACTCAGGAATTGGGGCCTTGGTAATTTGTCCATAAGATGGCATCGTTTGTGGCAACTTGTAAACTTTTCACGTGAGCACATGTAACACTACAGCTAATTCTAATTCTACATGTGACTCCAGACCCACAGCAGTGTGTTGACCCCTAACTGCCCTCTGAAGTTGCTGAGCAAGTCACTCAGTTCAAGGACAGCTAGGGAAGGGGCAATAATTACTGGCCAGTCACCAACACCAATGTCCCACCTCATAAGATGTCTTTCAGTTAGCTGAGGGGTGACAGATGAGGTTTAATTTAGACAAATATGAGGTGTTGCATTTTGTAAAGAAAAGTCAGGGCAGGACTATACCCTTAATGGTAAGGTCCTGGAGAGAAGTGCCAAACAAAGAGACCTTGGAGTGCAGGTTCACAGTTCCCTGAAAGTGGAGCTGCTTGTTGACAGGGTCGTGAAGAAGGCGTTTGATATGTTTGCCTTTGGTCAGTGCATTGAATATAGGAATTGGGAGGTCATGTTGCAGCTGTTAGGCCACTTTTGGAGTACTGGGTTTAGTCTGGTCTCCCTGATACAGGAAAGATGTTGTTAAACTTGAAACAGTGCAGAAAAGATTTGAAATCTCATTGCCGGCAGCAGAAACATCTGTCTGTGCCTCTGACTAGAGAGTCCCCAATCACAATCGATTGCTTGGAGCCTGGTGTACCCCTTGTTACAGTAGAGCCAGACTCAACCAGAAACCTGGCTGTCAGTGCTACATTCCCCTGACAGTCAGTCTATCACCCCCTAATTTTCCAAAACAGCATGCTTGTTTGAAATGGGGATAGCCACAGGAGACTCCTGCTACCTGCCTCCCCCCCTACCTTTCCTGGAAGTAATCCATACGTGACTGTATCTGCAGTTTTTGTACCTTCTTGAAACCATCATCCATCACACACCCTAGCTCCTGTAAAATCCTCATTGCCTTTAACTGCTGCCTCAACTTATCCATGTGATCCAATAGGATTTGGAACCAAACACACTTTCTGCAGACATAATCATCGGTAACATTGAAAATCTCCCTAATCCAAGACATCTAAAAACTCTGCTCCAGGTTAACTTGATACCTATGTTTTAGATTTAAAATGAAGCTTAATCTAGAGACAGATCTCAATAAAGCATATTAACAAAAAGAAATTCACCGTACTCATTATTGTAGATTTACAAAAAACAGAGTGTGGTTAGACTTAACAAAGTACACTTAGCAGTTCCCCTGCTGTGAGGAGCTCCCAATTTGGATTTGCTCCAAGTTCAGCAGTGAATTTTGTTGTTTGTTTATTTTTCTTCCATTGAATTCGATGTCCAGAGATACTTGAAACTAAGCAGCGCAGGCAGTCAGCTGTGAAAGTTCACTGCCTCATCAGTCAGCTGTGCAGATTCACTGTTCCTGTTTATTCACCTCCCACATAGTATCTGTTCTCCCTCTCTTGTTTTAATGTACCCTGTTTTGATCTTTTTTCCAAAGTTCCAAATGCAGTAGCATATAAAACAGTAACTACTGCTTCAAGAATTACGATGAAATTGGCTCCAACGCCAAAAAAAAACTCAAAAAAGAGCAGCTCTTATAGCCACAATTTTCTCCCGTCCACCATCTTGGATTACCCAGAATCCTCCTCTTACCATGACAGGTTAGACAGATGAACTCAGGGTTGGGAACATGGGACTGGGATATCATAGCTATTAGGGAACATGGCTGAGGGGTGGACAGGACTGGCAGTTTAATGTTCTTGGGTATAGATGTTACAGGAAGGATTGGGGGAGCGGGGAAGAGAGAAGGAAGAGTAGTGTTTTTGTTTAGGGATACCATTGTGGTTGTACTTAGGGAGGATATTCTAGGAAGTGCATTCAGTGAAGTTATTTGGGTAAAACTGAGAAATAAGAATGGATGATCACCTTACTGGGATTGTACTGTAGACCCCACAAAAGTCAGATGGAAATTGAGAAGCAAATTTGTAAGGAGACCTCACTTATCTATAAGAATAATAGGATGGTTATGGTAGGGGATTTTAACTTTCCAAGCATCGACTGGGAATGCCATAGTGTTAAGGGATCAGATGAAGAAGAATTTGTTCAGTGTATACAAGAAACGTTTCTTATTCAGTATGTGGATGTACCTACTAGAGAAGGAGCAAAACTTGACCAACTCTTGGGAAATAAGCCAGGAGAAGTCACTGAGGAGTCAGTGGGGGAACACTTTGAAGCTAGTGATCATAATAGTTTTAAAATAGTTATGGAAAAGAATAGACCTGGTCTAAAAGTTAAAATTCTAAATTGGAAGAAGGCCAATTTAGATGCTTTTAGGCAAGAATTTTCAAAAGTTGATTGGGGATGGATATTTGTTTGTAAAGGGATGGCTGGAAAATGGGAAGTCTTCAAAAATTAGCTAATGAGAGTCCAGAGACAAATTGTTCCTATTAGGGTGAAGGGCAAGGCTGGTAGGTGTAGGGAACGCTGGATGACTAGAGAAATTGAGGTTTTGGTCAAGAGAAAGAAGGTAACATATGCCGGGTATAGACAGCAGGGAAACAGTGAATCCCTATAAGAGTACAAAGGCAGTAGAATTAATGGCTAGCACGGGGGACATAGCTTTAAATTGAGGGCTGATAGATATAGGACAGATGTCAGAGGTAGGTTCTTTACCTCTGACATCTGTTGTAGAATGCCCTGCCTGCAACTATAGTGGACTTGCCGACATTAAGGGCATTTAAAAATGGTCATTGGATAAACATCTGGATGATAATGGAATAGTGTGGATTAGGTGGGCTTTAGATTGGTTTCACAGGTTGGCATAACATCGAGGGCTGAAAGCCGTATACTCCGCTGTAATGTTCTATGTTCTAAGTATACTTCAGAGGAAAATCAGAGGGGCATAAAGAAGACATGAGAAAGCTTTGGCAAATGATAGGTCACCCGCTCTCTTTGCAGGACCATAAGAAATTACAGAAGGTTGTATGCACAGCCCAGGCCACCACAGAAGCCAACCTCCCATCTATATAGTCCATTTACATTTGTCATTACTGCTAACATCATCAAAGATTGTTGGGAGGGGTGGGGTTCAAGGGCGCTGGTGCGGGAGGTGGAGGAGATGTGCTGGAGAGTACTCTGGATTAGTGGTGCTGGAAGAGCACAGCAGTTCAGGCAGCATCCAAGGAGCAGTAAAATCGACGTTTCGGGCAAAAGCCCTTCATCAGGAATAAAGGCAGTGAGCATGAAGCATGGAGAGATCAGCTAGAGGAGGGTGGGGGTGGGGAGAAAGTAGCATCGAGTAGAATAGGAGAGTGGGAGAGGGGATGAAGGTGATAGGTCAGGTGCTGGGGGAAGGGTGAAGTGGATAGTTGGAAAAGAAGATAGGCAGGTAGGACAAGTCATGGGGACAGTGCTGAGCTGGAAGTTTAGAACTAGGGTGAGGTGGGGGAAGGGGAAATGAGGAAACTGTTGAAGTCCACATTGATGCCCTGGGGTTGAAGTGTTCCGAGGTGGAAGATGAGGGAGCGGCGGTGAAGGAGGCCCAGGCCCTCCATGTCCTCGGCAGAGTGGGAGGGGTAGTTGAAATGTTGGGCCACAGGGCGATCTGGTCGATTGGTGTGGGTGTCCCGGAGATGTTCCCTAAAGCGGTCTGCTAGGAGGCGTCCAGTCTCCCCAATGTAGAGGAGACTGCATCGGGAGCAACGGATACAATAAATGATATTGGTGGATGTGCAAGTAAAACTTTGATGGATGTGGAAGGCTTCTTTAGGGCCTTGGATGGAGGTGAGGGAGGAGGTGTGGGCGCAGGTTTTGCAGTTCCCACCAACTCCCACAGCATACAAACCCACCGACTCCCACAGCTAGGAGAAAGTGAGGACTGCAGATGCTGGGGATCAGAGCTTAAAAATGTGTTGCTGGAAAAGCGCAGCACATCAGGCAGCATCAAAGGAGAAGGAGAATTGATGTTTCGGGCATAAGCCCTTCTTCAGGAATGAGGAGGGTGTGCCAAGCAGGCTAAGGGAGGAGGGATTTGGGGGAGGGGCATTTGGAATGCAATAGGTGGAAGGAGGTTAAGGTGAGGGTGAGAGGGGGTGGGGGCGGAAAGGTTGGGAAGAAGATTGCAGGTCAAGAGGGCGGTGCTGAGTCTGAGGGTTGGGACTGTGAAAGGTGGGGGGATGGGGAAATGAGGAAGCTGGAGAAATCTGCATTCATCCCTTATGGTTGGAGGGTTCCTAGGTGGAAGATGAGTCGCTCTTCCTCCAGGTCTGGCGATGGAGGAGGCCAAGGACCTGCATGTCCTTGGCGGAGTGGGAGGGGGAGTTAAAGTGCTCAGCCATGGGGTGGTTGGATTGGTTGGTGCGGGTGTCCTAGAGGTGTTCTCTGAAACGTTCCCCAAGTAGGCGGCCTGTCTCCCCAATGTATAGGAGGCCACATCGGGTGCAGCGGATGCAGTAAATGATGTGTGTGGAGGGGCAGGTGAATTTCTGATGGATATTGAAGGATCCCTTGGGGCCTTGGAGGGAAGTGAGGGGGGAGGTGTGGGCACAAGTTTTGCATTTTTTGCGGTTGCAGGGGAAGGTGCCGGGAGTGGAGGTTGGGTTGGTGGGGGGTGTGGATCCGACAAGGGAGTCGCGGAGGGAGTGGTCTTTCCGGAACACTGATAGGGGTGGGGAGAGAAATATATCCTTGGTGGTGGGGTCCGTTTGGAGGTGGCGGAAATGACAAAGGATGATCCGATGTATCTGGAAGTTGGTGGGGTGGTAGGTGAGGACTAGTGGGGTTCTGTCCTGGTGGCGATTGGAGGGGCGGGATTCATGGGCGGAGGAGCGGGAAGTGGAGGAGATGCGGTGGAGAGCATCGTCAACCACGTCTGGGGGGAAATTGCGGTCTTTGAAGAAGGCCTCCACAGTTCCACCACAGAACACACCAGATGGCCTCCTTCTTTAGAGACTGCAATTTCCCTTCCCGCGGGGTTAAAGATGCCCTCCAATGCATCACATCCACATCCCACACCTCCGCCCTCAGACCCCACCCCTCCAAACATAACAAGGACACAACCCCCCTGGTGCTCACCTTCCACCCTACCAACCTTCGCATAAACCAAATCATCCACCAACATTTCCGCCACCTCCAAGAAGACCCCACCACCAGGGATATATTTCCCTCCCCACCCCTTTCCACCTTCCGCAAAGACCGTTCCCTCTGTGACTACCTGGTCAAGTCCATGCCCCCCTAAAACCCACCATCCCATCCTGGCACCTTCCCCTGCCACCACAGGAATTGCAAAACCTGCGCCCACACCTCCTCCTTCACCTCCATCCAAGGCCCTAAAGAAGCCTTCCACATCTATCAAAGTTTTACCTGCACATCCACCAGTATCATTTATTGTATCCGTTGCTCCCGATGCGATCTCCTCTACATTGGGAGACTGGACGCCTCCCAGCAGAGCGCTTTAGGGAACATCTCCGGGACACCCGCACCAATCAACCACACCGCCCTGTGGCCCAACATTTCAACTCCCCCTCCCACTCTGCCAAGCACACGGAGGTCCTGGGCCTCCTTCACTGCCGCTCCCTCACCACCAGATGCCTGGAGGAAGAACGCCTCATCAATGTGGACTTCAACAGTTTCCTCATTTCCCCTTCTCCCACCTCACCCTAGTTCCAAACTTCCAGCTCAGCACTGTCCCCATGACTTGTCCTACCTGCCTATCTTCTTTTCCACCTGTCCACTCCACCCTCCTACCCTCCTCCCACCCCCAACCTATCACCTTCATCCCCTCTCCCACTCTCCTATTGTACTCTATGTTACTTTCTCCCCACCCCCACCCTCCTCTAGCTTATCTCTCCACCCTTCAGGCTCTCTGCCTTTATTCCTGATGAAGGGCTTTTGCCCGAAACGTCGATTTTACTGCTCCTCGGATGCTGCCTGAACTGCTGTGCTCTTCCAGCACCACTAATCCAGAATCTGGTTTCCAGCATCTGCAGACATTGTTTTTACCCTGCTGGAGAGTATTGTCAACCACATGGGAAGGGAAATTGCGATCTTAGAAGAAGGAGACCTTTTGGGATTTTCTAAGGTGGAATGGGTCATCCTGGGAACAGATACAGCGGAGGTGGAAGAATTGGGAATAAGGGATGGCGTTTTACAGGAGGTAGGGTGGGAGGAAGTGGAGTCTGAGTGGATCTGTGGGAAGGAAGATGGACAGGTAGGACAGGTCAAGAAGGCAGTGCTGAGTGATTAGCAAGGCAGTCTATGTAGGGAGCTGCAAGAGACGGAGGACATACTAAATGAATATTTTGCACCAGTGTTTACCGTAGGGAAGGATATGGAAGGTAGACGACTTGGGGAAATAAATAGCTTTACCTTGAAAAGAGTCCACATCACAGCGGAGGAGGTGCTGTATGTCTTAAAATGCATAAAGGTGAATAAATCCCTGGGACCAGATCAGGTATACTCTCGACCTTTGAGGGAAGCTAGAGAAGTGATTTCTGGGCCCTTTGCTGAGATACTTGCATTGATAGCCACGGGTGAGGTGTGGAAGACTGGATGTTGGCAAACATGGTACTCTTACTTAAGAAATGTGATCAGGAAAAGCGAGGGAAATATACCCTGACATCATTGCTGGGCAAGTTATTACAGGGGAGTTTGACGGACAGGATTTACATATGTTTGGAAAGGATTTGCAGACACTGAATACAGATAATCAACATGACTTTGATTAGATTAGATTAGATTAGATTACTTACAATGTGGAAACAGGCCCTTCGGCCCAACAAGTCCACACCGCCCCGCCGAAGCGTAACCCACCCATACCCCTACATCTACATCTACCCCTTACCTAACACTACGGGCAATTTAGCATGGCCAATTCACCTGACCTGCACATCTTTGGACTGTGGGAGGAAACCGGAGCACCCGGAGGAAACCCACGCAGACACGGGGAGAACGTGCAAACTCCACACAGTCAGTCGCCTGAGGCGGGAATTGAACCCGGGTCTCCGGCGCTGCGAGGCAGCAGTGCTAACCACTGTGCCACCGTGCCGCCCACATGACTTTGTGTGTGGGAAATCCTGATGAAGGGCTTTTACCCGAAACGTCGATTTCGCTGCTCGTTGGATGCTGCCTGAACTGCTGTGCTCTTCCAGCACCACTAATCCAGTGTGGGAAATCCTGTCTCACCAACTTGATTGAGTTTTTTGAACAAGCAACAGAGAGGATTGATCAAGGTAGAGTGATAGACATTGTCTATATGGACTTCAGCAAGATGTTCAACAATTTTCCTCATGATAAACTGATTAATAAGGTTAGATCACAGAGAATAACAGGGACAGCTAGCCATTTGGATACAAAATTGGATCGAAGGTAAGAGATAGAGGGTGGTGGTGGAGAGTTGCTTTTCAGATTGAAGGCCCATGACCAGCAGTGTACTGCAAGGATAGGGGCTGGACCACTGCTTTTAGTCAGTTATATAAATAATTTGGATGTGAATACACCAGGTATGGTTCATAAGTTTGCAGATGGCGCCAAAATTCGTGGTGAGGTGGGGAGCAAAAACGGTTACCTCAGAGGACAATGGGATCTTGATCAGGTGGGTCGAGGAGTGGTAGATGGAGTTGAGTCTAGATAAATGTGAGGTGCTGTATTTTGATAGGGCAAATCAGGGTAGGACTTATACACTTAGTGGTAAGGTCCTGGGGAGTGTTGTTGAACACAGAGGCCTTGGAGTGAACAAGTTCCTTGAAAGTAGAGTCACAGGTAGACAGGATAGTGAAAAAGGCTTTTGGTATGCTTGCTTTTATTGGACAATGCATTGAGCATTGGAGTTGGGAGATCATGTTGAGGCTATACAGGGGATAGGTTAGTACTCTTTTCAAATACTGTATTCAATTCTGATCTCCCTGCTGTAGGGAAGATGTTGTTAGACTTATGGTAAGGTCCTAGGGAGTGTTGCTGAACAAAGAGACCCAGGAGTGCAGGTTCATAGCTCCTTGAAAGTGGAGTTGCAGGTAGATAGGATAGTGAAGGCAGCGTTTGGTATGCTTTCAGAGTATTGAGTACAGGAGTTGGGAGGTCATGTTGTGGCTGTACAGGACATTGGTTAGGCCACTGTTGGAATATTGTGAGCAATTCTGGTCTCCTTCCAATCGGAAAGAAGTTGTGAAACTTGAAAGGGTTCAGAAAAGATTTACAAGAATGTTGCCAGGGTTGGAGGATTTGAGCTATAGGGAGAGGCTGAACAGGCTGGGGCTGTTTTCCCTGGAGCGTCAGAGGCTGAGGGGTGACCTTATAGAGGTTTACAAAATTATGGTAAATAGGCAAAGTCTTTCCCCTGGGGTCGGGGAGTACAGAACTAGAGGGCATAGGTTTAGGGTGAGAGGGGAAAGATATAAAAGAGACCTAAGGGGCACAGAGGGTGGGACGTGTATGGAATGAGCTGCCAGAGGCTGGTACAATTGCAACATTTAAGAGGCATTTGGATGGGTATATGAATAGGAAGGGTTTGGAGGGATATGGGCCGGGTGCTGGCAGGTGGGACTAGATTGGGTTGGAATATCTGGTCGGGATGGACAGGTTGGACTGAAGAGTCAGTTTCCATGCTGTACATCTCTGTGACTCTAAAAGATTTACAAGGATTTTGCCAGGGTTGGAGAGTTGAACTTACAGAGAGAGGCTGAATAGGCTTGGCCCGTTTTCCCTGGAATGTTTGAGGCTGAGGGGTGACCTTACACAAGTTTGTAAAATCATGAGGGGCATGGATATGATGAATAGTCCAGGCCTTTTTTCCAGGGGAGGGGCATCCAGAACTAGAGGGCATAGTTTGAGGGTGCGAGGAGAAAGATTTAAAAGGGACCTAAGGGGCAACTTATTCACATCGAGGATGGTGCGTGTATGGAATGAGCTGGAAGAGCAAATACTCGAGGCTGGTGCAATTATAACATTCAAAAGGCATCAGAAAGTGTTTAACGGGATATGGGCCAAATGGTGGCAAATGGGAGTAGATTAATTTAGGTATCTGGTCAGCATGGATGAGTTGGACCTAAAGATCTGTTTCCATGCTGTACAACCCAAGACTCGATTATTCCCATTGCCAGGCAGTGTAGCGAGGTGAAATGGAAAGACAGGGAGAGACACTGTGTGATTGAGGCCTATTACAGGAAGGAGGGTTTCAGAATCTTGCAGCAATGGGAGCAATTCAATGGGACCTCCTATTGAGCCAGATTCCCAGTGAATGCCCAGAACCTGCTGAGTTAGTGGAGGACATTACTATTGCCGTGTTAGAGAGTTTGAAACCCAGCTGCTCATCGGCTAATGCAAGTATCTCATTCCTGCCAAAGCCAAAAACACTCATCCCTCCCCCATCATGAAACTCTCGCTCTAATGCAACGCTCCAGACAGCGCAAAGATCATGTGGAATTTAAAATAGTTTCTCTTTTGACTTACCATCTGAAGGCGGACATATGTTTTTGAGCGGAGGTGCAGCTGCAATAAGACAGAATGGAATTACATTTCATTAAATTAATTTGCAATTAGAATAACAAACAATCAAGGATGAGCATTTATTTCCCAGAGAGAGTTGGAAACTACCCATCCTTGGTGTTGTACAGATTTAGGAAATTGTGAACCCCCCCCCCCCCCCCCCCCTATAAGTTATGCAGGTTATTAAGTGCTTACATTCTGTACTTCAGTAAATGTTTAATTGAGTACGTTTGCTTTGGCAAATGGTCTACCCTTCCAAAGTCCTCCCCTCATCATGAAGAGCTGTATCTCAATGTCTTTGAACATCCTGTGTACTTTCTAAGATGCAACAATAATGTCCACAAGGTTAATATCAGATTATCACTGCTGCTTCCAGTATCATTCTGGATTGATCCACCAGTGAATTTGGAGTGTGTGCTGCTCCCAACATTGGAGACCCTGCTGGTTCTGCTAGTACTTTGAAGGAATGCAGTCCAGAACATGGCACTCATAGTCAAGGAACTGAACAGGGATGTTTTACAGAATGTAGAACCATTGTTAGATAGCCACGGGCATTTCTGTAACCACCAGCATGGGACCTGCATGGTTCAGGAGGTCATGGGTCAGTGGGCTCACGTGGATGGCCTGCTGCTTTGCAATGCAGACTGATGCCAACAGCATTGGCTTAATTCCTTGACCAGCTGAGCTGACCCTCTCACCTCAGGCTCAATGTCACCTGTGGCATGGTGACCCTCAGGTCAGACCTATTTTCACTTCTCTCTCTCTCGCTGATGGAACAGTGGCAACTTTCATTCTTCTGGGATGGAGAAGAGGATGATAGAGTGATTGTGGTGCATGTTGGTATCCAGGACACAGAGAGGGCAATACATAAATCCTGCTAGGGAGTTAAAACATGGGATCTCAAACACAATAACATCGCATTAATTGTAGTGCCACACACTAGAGAGCCAAAAATTAGAAAAATGAGGAGGATCAGTGTCGTGTTTGAGGCAAGGTGTGAGAGGGAAGACTTCAGAAACTTAGATTTGTGAGACCACATCTGGGCCGATCCTGAGTTAATATGCAGATTGTACTGACTTAGTCAATAACGTCAGTACTCCTGTGTTAGGTTCGGACAAAATGATGCAGAGATTAAAATTAGATGCTGACTGGTTATTAGAGGCTTATCAGTCACACACATCATCAATTTTAGTCAAACAAATGTGGTGCTGGAAAAGCACAGCTGGCCAGGCAGCATCCGAAACGCAGGACAGTCAACATTTCAAGCTCGAAACATTGACTTTCCTGCTCCTTGGATGCTGCCTGACTAGCTGTGCTTTTCCAGCACCACACTTTTTGACTTGATCTCCAGCATCTGCAGTCCTCACTTTCTCCAACAACATCAACTTTATCACTGTGGTCTCCCGACATGATACTCTGGGACTAATGCGCTGATACAGACAGCCTGAGGATCAGTGTGGAGTTAGAGATTACTTTTGTATTCACTTACCTGCCCCCAGATGGCTCCAATCTGATGGTATTCGTTCTGTTGTAGTGAAACATTAAATTAAATTCAAATTAAGATATCTAACGGAAGTGCTATCAACATAGAAACGGTGGGAGAGAATTCACTTCCCATTGAATTGGTCACTTGCTCCCAAGTGAGTTGATCACTTCCCACAGGGTCAGCACAGTGGCTCAGTAGTTAGCACTGCAGCTTCACAGCACTAGGGACCCAGGTTTGATTCCAGCCTCAGGCGACTGTCTGTGTGGAGTTTACACATTCTCCCAGTGTCTGCGTGGGTTTCCTCATGGCGCTCCAGTTTGCTCCCACAATCCAAAGATGTGGAGGTCATGCTAAATTGCCCGTTGTGCTGGTGGATTAGTCAGAGGGAAATGGTTCTGGGTGGGTTACTCTTTGGAGGGCCAGTGTGGACTGGTTGGGCCGAAGGGCCTGTTCCCACACTGTATGGAATCTAATCAATAATGCTGGTCCTGTGGATTATCAGGGATTGGTAGCCGCAGGTTCACAGAATTGTTCAAATATGGTAGGTGAACATTCAGCCCATTGTGACTATACCTCCCCTCCCAGCTCAGCAGGTCAAATGTTCAGTCAACATGATCCCACCCTCCTCTCTCCCCTCACCCGCTGCTCATCCTCTACTTTGTTTAATTTCTTCCCATTTTCTTTAATTTGCTCATGGGACACTCATTCTGCCGGGTGTCTTCCACTTTGGGAAACAAAGAAATGAAAGGATGGCTAATACTTTAGAGATTGAAAAATTAGTTCTTGTTTCAGTAGATATGGGTTTTTAAAAACATTTTAAGAGATGCAACAGCTAAAAATAAAGTGGGTGCAATGCTGTTGATATCACTGTGGGGTAGAGGGTAGACTCTAACTATGATTGAGAAAGGATTTTAGATTGGCCTTGCTGGCTTGAAAAATACTGAGGAGAAGGAAAACTTTAAAAATAAAGAGTTTAATGAAATGCAACAACAAACAAAAATTCAGATCCCTAGACTGCACCTACCGAACTGACAACCACTTCCATCCAGAAGGAAAAAGGCCACCTGAATGTCTTCCTCCAAGCCACTCACCATCCTGACTTGGAAATATATCACCGTTCCTTCACTGTCACTGAGTCAAAATCCTGGAATTCCCTCCCTAAGGACACTGTGGTTCTACCTACAGCAGGTGAACAGCAGAGGTTCACGATGGTAGTTCACCATCACCTTCTCAAGGGGAAATTAGGGAACAGCAATAAATGTCTGCCCAGCCAAAGATATCTATAAGTGAATAAGACTTTGTTTTAAAAGTTTTGCTAAAATTATTCACCTATGAATAAATTGATCAGTGTCCTTGAGATGGTGTCTTGCAATGTATTGCTTTGTCAAGAAAATGTGGATTTTTGAATTGATTTGTTACAAAAGGTTTGTCATTCATTCATTCTTTTTATTTAAAGAGAAAATATGTAAATCTGCTGGCTGTGTGATAACTGTGTAACTTGTCATAGATAATGCAGCTCAGTAACAGATGTCCACGCTGACCATGTTCCCAAATCAAACGTCCCATTAGCTCCCTAACTCTCCAAACCTTGCCTTTTGATGCACTTATCCAAATATCTATTAAACGTTCTAACTGTACTTGCATCAACCACTTCCTCTGGCAGTTCATTCCACAAACGCACCATTCTCTGTGTAAAAAAATTACCCCATGTCCTTTTTAAATCTTCCTCCTCTCACCTTTAATATATACCCCCTTACTTTGAACTTCCCATCCTCTTGCTATTCACCTCATCTATGCCCCTCATGATTTTGTAAGCCTCTGTAAGATCTACCCTCATTCTTCAGTGAAACAAATCCAAGCCTATCCAACCTATCTTTGTAACTCAGACCGTTTCATTTCCAGTAACATTTGGTAAATCTCTTCTGAACCCTCTCCAATTTAATAATATCTTTCCTGTAGCAGGATGACCAGACTCCACACAGTACTCCAAAACATCTTATATAACCTCAACATGACGTCTCAACTCGTATATTCAAAGGTCTGAGCAATGAAGGCAAATGTGCTAAATGCCTCTTAACCATCCTGGCTACATGGGATGCAAATTTCAAAGAATTGCATCCTTGAACCCTGAGGTCTTTCTGTTCTACAACACTACCTAGAGCTCTAACATTGATTGTATAACTCCTGCCCTCGTTTGTATTTCTGAAGCACAATACCTGGCATTTATCCAAATTGTGTTTGACTTAATCACATGGTCACTTACATGCAGAGAGGAGCTGGTTAGTTCAATTGAATGAATAACTGGTTTGCAATACAGAGTAACACCAACAGTACGACTTCAATTGCTGCACTGCCTGAGGCTACCATGAATAACTCTCTTTCTCATCTTCTCCCTTCACCTGAGGTACCTTTGTGACCATCAGGTTAAGCAACCATCAGTTTCTCTCTCCAATCAGAGATCATCCCATTGGTTCGGTAAGACAATGGCAGCTTTTGCTGTTTTTAACTTCCAAGATGATATTAGAATAAAATGTTAGGTTATGAAGTGTATACTTGTAATGTGCAATTCTCCAAATAAATGTGTTGTGTGTGACAGTTTATTGGCATTTTATCCTTCACCTTAGAATGGAATTTTGAACAACTGACCAGTCACTAGTGACGGCCAAAACTCTTGAAGGATTAGATTTACTGAAGGCTGTGATGGACCATGTGTGATACTGAGCCATACAGAATGACATGTTCCAGGTTAATTCCTGGACTGTGCTAAGTTAGTTCTTAATATACACTGGGCTCTCTCAATGGAGCTCAGCCTTCAGGAACTAAAGTCAGACAGATTGTAAAATCAGCCGCCTATTTGTTACCCGAGGTTTTTCACGATTTTTGTGAAACATGTTTCATGCAAACATAACGCTTTACTGCCCAGGAACTCCCACAGACAGCCCATGTCATGTACCAGGCTAGATATTTTTGCACTGACTCACCTCTGCGCCTCCCTGGAGCAGGACAAGGTGCATCGGCCATCTCTGAAATTTAATACAGACAAAGTCATTTATTTCAGTCAGGAGAAAAGATGAAAAGCAAAATTAACTAAACGTAGAAATTTAATGGGATGCCAGGAATTAAAAAGAAGTGACATGAAGTATTTCTGTACATGTTGTTGAAGACTTTAAAAAATCTGGAGTCACTGATTTCATGAATAGAGTACACAAAGAAGGAATTTACACTGAATTTTAGGAAACACTGTCTCAGGCTGAGCTGGAGACTTGGGCCCCATTCAAGGGTGATACTTTTGGAAGATTTCAAGGTTGTTGAGGAGATTTACTATAAATGTCATCGGTCGGAAAGAATTCAGGGAGGTGGAGTGACGACACAGTCTGGGATGGGATGTTCTTAAGACAGAGAAGGTTTGGTAGAGATTCCATATGTGGTTTTCTTAAAGGTTTTAAACAACTTTGTTAGAGTAAAGATGGAAACAACTATTTTGCACGGTTGAAGACTCAGTAAAGACATTCCACACCGTGTCCAGCTCCCATCATCCTCAAAAATTCTGAATTTCAGCATAAACGGCTCGAAACAATTCCCACATTGTAGCTGCCTAAGACTTGGTGACAGTGAAGGGCCTCTCATTATTACATGCTAAGAAAGGCATTTATCCTGAATGCATTATTCCTTTACTTTCAAACTTATTCCTGGGATTTTGTAAGTTTGTATCTAAAATGGTACAAAGGTTTGTAATGCTGGACTTTGTATTTCTCTAATTTTCTAATTTTTTTCCGAATGTTTTGTACTTAAGAATCAGTACCTCGCTACATTTGTACCTAAACTAGCGACATGTAAACCTTTCACTGTTCTCATGTGAGTACATGTAACACTACAGCTAATTCTAATTCTACATGTGACTCCAGACCCACAGCAGTGTGTTGACTCTTAACTGCCCTCTGAAGTTGCTGAGCAAGCCATTCAGTTCAAGGGCAGCGTAAGATTGGGGCGCTAACTGCTGACCATCCAGCAATGCTCATGTCCCACTCTATAGGAGATTCTATGGAACACACGAATATTACTCCCATTGCCAGGCAGTGTAGTGAGGTGAAATGGAAAGACAAAGAGAATCACTGTGTAACATGAGGCCTGGTACAGGGAGGACAGTTTCAGAATTTTGCAGCAATGGGAGCAATTCTGAGCCGGATTCCCAGTGAATGCCCAGAACCGGCTGAGTTAATGGAGAATGTTACTATTGCCGTGTTAGAGAGTTTGAAACCCAGCTGCTCATTGGCTAATGCAAGTATCTCATTCCTGCCCAAGTGAAAAAACTCATCCCTCCCCCATCATGACAGTTTCGCTCAATTGCACTGCTCCAGACAGCACAAGGATGATGTGGAATTTATAATGGTTTCTCTTTTGACTTACGTTCTGCAGGTGGACACACATTTTTGAGCGGAGGTGCAGCTGCAATAAGAGAAAATGGAATTACATTTCATTACGTTAAATCCCAATTAGAGTTACACGCAACCTGTGATCAACATTTATTTCCCAGAGAGAGTTGAAACCTACCCATCCTTGGTGTTGTACAGATTTAGGGAATTGCGAAACCCCCCCCTATAAGTTATGCAGGTTGTTGAGTCTTTACATTCTGTCCTTTATTATACGTTTAATTGAGTAGGTTTGTTGGCCAAATGGTCTACCCTTCCAAAGTCCTCCCCTCGTCACGAAGAGCTGTATCTCAATGTGTTTGAACATCCTGTGTACTTTCTAAGACACAACAATATTCTCCACAAGGTTAATATCAGATTATCACTGCTGTTTCTATGTATGATTCTGTGTTGATCCACCAGTGAATTTGGAGTGTGTGCTGTCCCCTGCACTGGAGACCCTGCTGGTTCTGCTAATACCTTGAAGGAATACAGTCCGGACCATGGCACTCATAGACAAGGAACTGAATGTGGATGGCCTGCTGCTTTGCAATGCAGACAGCATGGGCTCAATTCCTTGACCAGCTGAGCTGACCCTCTCACCTCAGGCTCAATGTCACCTGAGGGATGGTGCCTCTCAGGTCAGACACATCTCCACTTCTCTCTCTCTCTCTCTCTCTCTCTGATGGGTCAGTGGCAACTTTCTTTCTTCTGGGATGCGGAAGAGAGTGATAGAGTGGCTGTGGTGCATGTTGGTATCCAGGACACAGAGAGGGCAAAACGCAAATACCACAATTAGACTTTGTGAAACTAGGAAGGGAATTAAAACATGGGATCTCAAAAATAACAACATCTGGATTATTCCCAGTATCACATACTAGAGAGACAAGAAATAGAGAGAGAAGGAGGTTCAGTGTTGGTGTGGGAAGGAGGCCTTCAGAATCGTGGAACAGTGGGACCACATCTGGTCCATATCCTGAGTTAATGTGCAGATTGTACTGAGTCAGCCAATAATGGCAGTATTCCTATGTTAGAAGTGGACAAAATGATGCAGAGATTACAACTAGATGCTGACTGGTTATGAGAGGCTTATCAGTCACATAGAACATCAGTTTGGTCAAATATTGTGGTGCTGGAAAAGCACAGCCGGTCAGGTAGCATCCGAAATGCAGAATAATCAATATTTTGAGCTCAAAACATCATCTTCCCTGCTCCTCGGATCCTGCCTGATCGGCTGTGCTTTTCCAGCACCGCAGTTTTTGACTCTGATCTCCAGCATGGAGAGATCCTCACTTTCTCCGACAACATCAACTTTATCCCTGTGGTCTCCCGACATGATACTCTGGGACTAATGCACTGACACAGACAGCCTGAGGATCAGTGTGAAGTTAGAGATTATTTTTGTATTCACTTACCTGCCCCCAGATGGCTCCAATCAGATGGTATTCGTTCTGTTGTAGTGAAACATAAAATTCAATTTAAAATAACTAACATAAGTGCAATGAACATTGAAACAGAGAGAATTTACTTCCAGTGAATTGGGCAATTAGTCTCCCTCAACAGTCCACTCCACTAACTTCCTTTGGTCACAGGGACTCAAACCCTCACTCAGTATCATCATATTGTTCAGTGAAATGCTCAGATTCCCAATGCTGTTGGTCATGTAGATTATCAGAGATTGGTCGTTGCAGGTGCACAGAATTGTTACAGTACAGCAGAAGACCATTTAGCCTATCATGATCAAACCTCCCCTCCCAGCTCAGCAGGTCAAATGCTTAGTTGACATAATCACACCCTCCTCTCTCCCCTCACCCTCCACCCATCCTCTCCTGTGTTTAAATTCTTTGATTTCTTTTACTCGCTCATTGGACACTCGTTCTGCCCATTGTCTTCTACCTTCACAAGCGAAGAAAGGCAAAAGGATTGCAAATACTTTAGGGATTGAAACACAAGCTCCTGTGGAGGCAGTGGGCATTAGTTTAATATTTTATGTGAGGTTCTGGAGCAGATAAAAATAAAATACCCATTGGGTGCAATGTTGATGGTCATCAATTGGGGTACAGTGTAGGCACTGAGTATGAGTGAGAAAGGTTTTTTGATTGGCCTTGCTGGCTTGAAAGTAATACTGAGGGGAAGAAAACCTTTCGAATCAAACAGTTTGACGAAATGCATCAATGTGCATTAGTTCACCAAAGATCACCAGACAACACCGTACAAACACACAAGCTCTTCCATCTAGAAGGACAATGGCAGCAGTTACAGAGAAACATCACCTCTTGCAATTTCCCATCCAACCACTCACCATGCTGACCTGGATATATATCACCATCCCTTCACTGTCGCTGGGTCAAAACCCTGGAAGCCGCTCCCTAAAGACACAGTGCTTCGACCTACAGCATGGGGACCACAGCAGTTCAAGAAGGCAGCTCCCCACCACCTTCTCTCGGGCAATGAGAGATGGGCAATAAACGCTGGCCCAGCCCTGAGGCCCAATGAGGAATGAAACATTTTTAAAACGTTAAAAAGCAAAACAGATTGTTTTCTAAAAATTATTCACTGAAAAATAAATTCATGGAGTCCCAACAGTGTGGAAGCAGGCCCTTCAGGCCACACCAACCCTCTGAAGAGGAACCTACCCAGACCAATTCCCCTATATTTACTCTGACCACTATGGGCAATTTTGCATGACCAATTCACCTAACCTACAGAGGAAGCCCACAGACACGGGGAGAACATGCAAACTCCATACAGACAGACGCCCAAAGCCGGAATCGAACCTGGTGCTATGAGACAGCAGTGCTAACCACTGTACCACCCATGGTGATCAGTAACCTTGCAATTTATTGCTTTATCAAGGAAATGCAGATTTTTGAATTGATTTGTTGCAAAATGTTTGTCGTTCATTTTTAACTCTTAATTTTTATTAAAAAGAGGTGAATCTGATAACTGTACAGTAACTACATTTAACTTGTCATAGAGTCAGAGACTCATGCAGCACAATAACAGACCTATCGGTGCAACTAGTCCACGCTGACCATGTTCCCAAATCAAACTGGTCCTACTCACCTGTATTTGGTCCCTAACCCTCCAAACCATTCCTATTCATGTACCTAGCTGAAGGTCTTTTAAATGTTCTAACTGTGCCTACAACCACCATGTTTTCTGGCAGTTCATTCCACAAACAAACCAGTCTCTGTGTAAAAATGCTGCCCCATGTCCTTTTCAAGTCTTTCTTCTCTCACCTTAAAAATATGCCCCCTAGTTTTGAACACTCACACCCGAGAGAAAAGACCTTTGCTATTCACCTTATCTTTGCCCTTCATGATTTTGGAAACATACATAAGTTCACCCCTCAATCTCATTTGCTCCAGTGAAAAAGATCCTCAACTATCCAGCCTAACTTTATAACTCACACCTTCCATTTCCAGCAACATCTGGGTAAATCTCATCTGATCCCTCTCCAATTTAAAATATCCTTTCTTTAATAGAACAACCAGTACTCTACACAGTACTCCAGAAGAGGCCTCACCAATAGTCTCTATAAGCTCAATACAATGTACTATCTCCTATACACAAAGATCTGAGCATTGAAGGCAAGCATGCTAAATACCTCTTTACTACCCTGTCAAATGTGAAATAAATTTCAAACAGTTATGTACTTAAACCCTAAAGGCTCTCTGTTCACAATACTACCCAGTGCTGTACCGTGAACTGTATAACTCCTGTCCTTGTTTGTATTACTAAAAAGCAAGACCTGGCAGTTATCCAAATTGTGCTTTATTTAATCTATCGGTCACATACAAGCAAATAGGGGTTGGTTAGTTCAATTGAATAGGTGGATGGTTTACGATACAGAGTATAAACTAATCTAGGATAGAAGTTCGGCACAACATCGTGGGCCGAAGGGCCTGTTCTGTGCTGTATTGTTCTATGTTCTATGTTCTAGAATGGGTTCAATTCCTGCACTGCCTGAGGTTACCATAAAGAACTCTCTTTCTCAACAACTCGCTTTGCCTGAGGCAAATCTGTGACCTTCAGGTTAATCAACCTTTTGTTTTTCTGTTCATTCAGAGAGCAAACCATTGGTTCGGTAAGACTATGGCACCTTTTGTTGCTTTTCACTTGCAAGATTAAAATGTGACGGGTAGCTTAGAAAGTGTATACTTGTAACGTGCAATTCTCCAAATAGACGTGTAATGTCAATTGATTTATTCATACTATTTCTTTACTTGGAATGGAATTTTGTACGAGTGACCGGTCACTAGTGACACACTAAACTCTTGAAGGATTATATTTGCTGAAGGTTATGCTGGGCTAAGTGTGGTACTGAGCCATACAGAACAATACGGTCCCGGGTTAACTACTGGACTGTGGTAAGGTAGCTGTTAATATACATCAGGGTCTCTCAATGGAGCTCAGCCTTCAGGAACCAAAATCAGACAGATCGTCAAATCAGCCATCTATTTGCTACTTGAGATTTTTCACCATCTTTGTAAAACTTGTTTTATGTAAACATGACCCTCTGCTGCCCAGGAACTTCCACAGAGAGCCCATCCAAGTACCAGGCTAGATATTTTTGCACTGACTCACCTCTACGCCTCCCTGGAGCAGGACAAGGTGCATCAGCCATCTCTGAAATTTAATACAGACAAAGTCATATATTTCAGTCGGGAGAAAAGATGAAAAGCAACATAAACTAAAGGTAGAAATTTAACGGGATGCCAGGAATTATAAAGTGACTGGAAGCATTTCTTATTCCTGATGAAGGGCTTTTGCCCGAAACGTCGATTTTACTGCTGCTCGGATGCTGCCTGAACTGCTGTGCTCTTCCAGCACCACTAATCCAGAATCTGGTTTCCAGCATCTGCAGTCATTGTTTTTACCTGGAAGCAAATCTGCACAAGTTGTAAAGACTGTTAAAAAAATCTGGAATCACTAATTTCACGAACAGAGTACACAAAGAAGGAAGTTACACTGCATTTTAGAAAACTCTGTCTCAGGCTGAGCTGGAGACTTGGGTCCCATTCTAGGGTGATATTTTTGGAAAAATTCAAGGTCATTGAGGAGATGAAAGGGAGATTTACTATAAACGTCATAGGCGGGAAAGCTTTCAGGTAAATGGAGTGACTACACAGTCTGGAGAAGGTTTAGTAGAGATTTTGTAGCTTCAGTTGTTAAAAAGTCTGAATAACTGCAATAGAGTAAAAAAGGAAACAACTTCCACATGGCTCAAGGCTCAGTAAAGACATTCCACACAGAGTCCAGCTCCCGTCATTCTCAGAAATTCTGGATGTCAGAATAAACAGCTGGAAAGAATTCAAACAACATGGTTGCCGAAGGCTTGGTGACAATGATAGGCCCCATCACATAAGAATAGACTGATGACGAGTAGTCAGTGTGACCTTATACAGGGGAGGTCTTGCCTCACAAATTAGCTTGAGGTTTTTGGGAAGTGATAAAAATGATTGATGAGGGTACAGCATTGGAATGGTATGAGGATTTCTGAGGACGGGTCAGTCGCCCCGAAACATTAACTCTGATTTCTCTCCGCAGATGCTGCCAGACCGGCTGAACCTTTCCAGCAATTTCTGTTTTTTGGCAAAGAGGCCATTATGGATGTATGATAGTTTCGGTACTATTGCCGGATTATGAATGCAGAAACTCAGCTAAATGTCCCTAGGACCTGGATTCACATCTGGTTATGGCAGATGTTGGAACTTGCTGGTGAAAAGATGGTGGATTAAAAAAAATAATCTGAAATTAAGAATCTGCTGATGACCATGAAACTGTTGCCGATTGTCAGGAAAAATCCATCTGGTTCACTAATGCCCTTCAGGGAAGGAAATCCACAACCAGACTGGCCATTTAACCCCATTCCCCGATACTCCAAGATGGTGATAGTGTAGGGTTTCTCAGCCACAACAGTTTCTGTTTCTTTTCGTTCTTTTCCTCTTTTCATGTCTTTTTCTTCATTTTCTCTTCTTACATTCCATCATTGAGCCTCATGTGAAGGCATTAATGACTCCCGGCCTCAGCGCAGACTCCCGGCCTCAGCCCAGACTCCTGGCCTCAGCAAGCACCTCAGGCCTTCAGGTAAACCGAGAGCAGACTCCCAGCATGCCCAGCCTCGAGGCGTGGGCCCATGTAGACTGGACGTTAAGTCCCAGCATAGCCTGTGTTGGAAAGACTTTTATTCTGAGCTTTTTCTTTCTTTATTTTTCTAATTTATTCCTATGACTTTATACATTTGTACCAAAAATGGTGCCTTTGTCTATAACGCTGGGCATTTTATTTGCTTTCATTTTCCAATTTTTTCCCCAGGATTTGTATTTAGGAATTGTTACTGGGTTACTTTGGTATTAGGATGGTGCTGTAAGTGGCAAATTGCAAACGTTTCACATGTGAATAGATGTGACACTACAGCTAATTCTAATTCTACTTGTGACTCCAGACCCACAGCAGTGTGTTGATTCTTAACTGCCCTCTGAAGTTGCTGAGCAAGTCACTCAGTTCAAGGGCATCTAGGGAAGGGGCAATAATTGCTGGCCATCCAGCAATGCCCATGAAGGAGATTCTATGGAACACACAGCCATTGCCAGGCAGTGCAGCGAGGAGAAATGGAAAGACAAAGAGAATCACTGTGTAACATGAGGCCTGGTACAGGGAGGAGGGTTTCAGAATCTAGCAGCAATGGGAGCAATTCTGAGCCAGATTCCCAGTGAATGCCCAGAACCTGCTGAGTTAATGGAGGATGTTACTATTGCCGTGTTAGAGAGTTTGAAACCCAGCTGCTCATTGGCTAATGCAAGTATCTCATTCCTGCCCAAGTGAAAAAACTCATCCCTCCCCCATCATGACAGTTTCGCTCAATTGCACTGCTCCAGACAGCACAAGGATGATGTGGAATTTATAATGGTTTCTCTTTTGACTTACGTTCTGCAGGTGGACACACATTTTTGAGCGGAGGTGCAGCTGCAATAAGAGAAAATGGAATTACATTTCATTACGTTAAATCCCAATTAGAGTTACACGCAACCTGTGATCAACATTTATTTCCCAGAGAGAGTTGAAACCTACCCATCCTTGGTGTTGTACAGATTTAGGGAATTGCGAAACCCCCCCCTATAAGTTATGCAGGTTGTTGAGTCTTTACATTCTGTCCTTTATTATACGTTTAATTGAGTAGGTTTGTTGGCCAAATGGTCTACCCTTCCAAAGTCCTCCCCTCGTCACGAAGAGCTGTATCTCAATGTGTTTGAACATCCTGTGTACTTTCTAAGACACAACAATATTCTCCACAAGGTTAATATCAGATTATCACTGCTGTTTCTATGTATGATTCTGTGTTGATCCACCAGTGAATTTGGAGTGTGTGCTGTCCCCTGCACTGGAGACCCTGCTGGTTCTGCTAATACCTTGAAGGAATACAGTCCGGACCATGGCACTCATAGACAAGGAACTGAATGTGGATGGCCTGCTGCTTTGCAATGCAGACAGCATGGGCTCAATTCCTTGACCAGCTGAGCTGACCCTCTCACCTCAGGCTCAATGTCACCTGAGGGATGGTGCCTCTCAGGTCAGACACATCTCCACTTCTCTCTCTCTCTCTCTCTCTCTCTGATGGGTCAGTGGCAACTTTCTTTCTTCTGGGATGCAGAAGAGAGTGATAGAGTGGCTGTGGTGCATGTTGGTATCCAGGACACAGAGAGGGCAAAACGCAAATACCACAATTAGACTTTGTGAAACTAGGAAGGGAATTAAAACATGGGATCTCAAAAATAACAACATCTGGATTATTCCCAGTATCACATACTAGAGAGACAAGAAATAGAGAGAGAAGGAGGTTCAGTGTTGGTGTGGGAAGGAGGCCTTCAGAATCGTGGAACAGTGGGACCACATCTGGTCCATATCCTGAGTTAATGTGCAGATTGTACTGAGTTAGCCAATAATGGCAGTATTCCTATGTTAGAATTGGACAAAATGATGCAGAGATTACAACTAGATGCTGACTGGTTATGAGAGGCTTATCAGTCACATAGAACATCAGTTTGGTCAAATATTGTGGTGCTGGAAAAGCACAGCCGGTCAGGTAGCATCTGAAATGCAGAATAATCAATATTTTGAGCTCGAAACATCATCTTCCCTGCTCCTCGGATCCTGCCTGATCGGCTGTGCTTTTCCAGCACCGCAGTTTTTAACTCTGATCACCAGCATGGAGAGATCCTCACTTTCTCCGACAACATCAACTTTATCCCTGTGGTCTCCCGACATGATACTCTGGGACTAATGCACTGACACAGACAGCCTGAGGATCAGTGTGGAGTTAGAGACTATTTTTGTATTCACTTACCTGCCCCCAGATGGCTCCAATCAGATGGTATTCGTTCTGTTGTAGTGAAACATAAAATTCAATTTAAAATAACTAACATAAGTGCAATGAACATTGAAACAGAGAGAATTTACTTCCAGTGAATTGGGCAATTAGTCTCCCTCAACAGTCCACTCCACTAACTTCCTTTGGTCACAGGGACTCAAACCCTCACTCAGTATCATCATATTGTTCAGTGAAATGCTCAGATTCCCAATGCTGTTGGTCATGTAGATTATCAGAGATTGGTCATTGCAGGTGCACAGAATTGTTACAGTACAGCAGAAGACCATTTAGCCTATCATGATCAAACCTCCCCTCCCAGCTCAGCAGGTCAAATGCTTAGTTGACATAATCACACCCTCCTCTCTCCCCTCACCCTCCACCCATCCTCTCCTGTGTTTAAATTCTTTGATTTCTTTTACTCGCTCATTGGACACTCGTTCTGCCCATTGTCTTCCACCTTCACAAGCGAAGAAAAGCAAAAGGATTGCAAATACTTTAGGGATTGAAACACAAGCTCCTGTGGAGGCAGTGGGCATTAGTTTAATATTTTATGTGAGGTTCTGGAGCAGATAAAAATAAAATACCCATTGGGTGCAATGTTGATGGTCATCACTTAGGGTACAGTGTAGGCACTGAGTATGAGTGAGAAAGGATTTTAGATTGGCCTTGCTGGCTTGAAAGTAATACTGAGGGGAAGAAAACCTTTCGAATCAAACAGTTTGACGAAATGCATCAATGTGCACTAATTCACCAAAGATCACTAGACAACACCGTACAAACACACAAGCTCTTCCATCTAGAAGGACAATGGCAGCAGTTACAGAGAAACATCACCTCTTGCAATTTCCCATCCAACCACTCACCATGCTGACCTGGATATATATCACCATCCCTTCACTGTCGCTGGGTCAAAACCCTGGAAGCCCCTCCCTAAAGACACAGTGCTTCTACCTACAGCATGGGGACCGCAGAAGTTCAAGAAGGCAGCTCCCCACCACCTTCTCTCGGGCAATGAGAGATGGGCAATAAACGCTGGCCCAGGCCTGAGGCCCAATGAGGAATGAAACATTTTTAAAACTTTAAAAAGCAAAACAGATTGTTTTCTAAAAATTATTCACTGAAAAATAAATTCATGGAGTCCCAACAGTGTGGAAGCAGGCCCTTCAGGCCACACCAACCCTCTGAAGAGGAACCTACCCAGACCAATTCCCCTATATTTACTCTGACCACTATGGGCAATTTTGCATGACCAATTCACCTAACCTACACATCTTTGGACTGTGGGAGGAAGCCCACAGACACGGGGAGAACATGCAAACTCCATACAGACAGTCGCCCAAAGCTGGAATCGAACCTGGTGCTATGAGACAGCAGTGCTAACCACTGTACCACCCATGGTGATCAGTATCTTTGCAATTTATTGCTTTATCAAGGATATGCAGATTTTTGAATTGATTTGTTGCAAAATGTTTGTCGTTCATTTTTGACTCTTAATTTTTATTAAAAAGAGGTGAATCTGATAACTGTACAGTAACTACATTTAACTTGTCATAGAGTCAGAGACTCATGCAGCACAATAACAGACCTATCGGTGCAACTAGTCCACGCTGACCATGTTCCCAAATCAAACTGGTCCTACTCACCTGTATTTGGTCCCTAACCCTCCAAACCATTCCTATTCATGTACCTAGCTGAAGGTCTTTTAAATGTTCTAACTGTGCCTACAACCACCATGTTTTCTGGCAGTTCATTCCACAAACAAACCAGTCTCTGTGTAAAAATGCTGCCCCATGTCCTTTTCAAGTCTTTCTTCTCTCACCTTAAAAATATGCCCCCTAGTTTTGAACACTCACACTCGAGAGAAAAGACCTTTGCTATTCACCTTATCTTTGCCCTTCATGATTTTGGAAACATACATAAGTTCACCCCTCAATCTCATTTGCTCCAGTGAAAAAGATCCTCAACTATCCAGCCTAACTTTATAACTCACACCTTCCATTTCCAGCAACATCTGGGTAAATCTCATCTGATCCCTCTCCAATTTAAAATATCCTTTCTTTATTAGAACAACCAGTACTCTACACAGTACTCCAGAAGAGGCCTCACCAATAGTCTCTATAAGCTCAATACAATGTACTATCTCCTACACGCAAAGATCTGAGCAATAAAGGCAAGCATGCTAAATACCTCTTTACTACCCTGTCAAATGTGAAATAAATTTGAAACAGTTATGTACTTAAACCCTAAAGGCTCTCTGTTCACAATACTACCCAGTGCTGTACCGTGAACTGTATAACTCCTGTCCTTGTTTGTATTACTAAAATGCAATACCTGGCAGTTATCCAAATTGTGCTTTATTTAATCAATCGGTCACATACAAGCAAATAGGGGTTGGTTAGTTCAGTTGAATAGATGGATGGTTTACAATACCGAGTATAAACTAACAGAATAGGTTCAATTCCTGCACTGCCTGAGGTTACCATAAAGCATTCTCTTTCTCAACAACTCGCTTTGCCTGAGGCAAATCTGTGACCTTCAGGTTAATCAACCTTTTGTTTCTCTGTTCATTCAGAGGGCAAACCATTGGTTCGGTAAGACTATGGCAACTTTTGTTGCTTTTCACTTGCAAGATTAAAATGTGACGGGTAGCTTAGAAAGTGTATATTTGTAACATGCAAGTCTCCAAATAGACGTGTAATGTCAATTGATTTATTCATACTATTTCTTTACTTGGAATGGAATTTTGAACGAGTGACCGGTCACTAGTGGCACCCTAAACTCTTGAAGGATTATATTTGTTGAAGGTTATGATGGGCTAAGTGTGGTACTGAGCCATACAGAACAATACGGTCCCGGGTTAACTCCTGGACTGTGGTAAGTCAGCTGTTAATATACATCAGGGTCTCTCAATGGAGCTCAGCCTTCAGGAACCAAAATCAGACAGATTGTAAAATCAGCCATCTATTTGCTACTTGAGATTTTTCACCATCTTTGTAAAACTTGTTTTATGTAAACCTGACCCTCTGCTGCCCAGGAACTTCCACAGAGAGCCCATCCATGTACCAGGCTAGATATTTTTGCACTGACTCACCTCTGCGCCTCCCTGGAGCAGGACAAGGTGCATCGGCCATCTCTGAAATTTAATACAGACAAAGTCATATATTTCAGTCGGGAGAAAAGATGAAAAGCAACATAAACTAAAGGTAGAAATTTAACGGGATGCCAGGAATTATAAAGTGACTGCAAGCATTTCTTATTCCTGATGAAGAGCTTTTGCCCGAAACGTCGATTTTACTGCTCCTCGGATGCTGCTGCCAGCACCACTAATCCAGAATCTGGTTTCCAGCATCTGCAGTCATTGTTTTTACCTGGAAGCAAATCTGCACAGGTTGTAAAGACTGTTAAAAAAATCTGCAATCACTGATTTCACGAACAGAGTACACAAAGAAAGAATTTCACTGCATTTTAGAAAACTCTGTCTCAGGCTGAGCTGGAGACTTGGGTCCCATTCTAGGGTGATATTTTTGGAAAAATTCAAGGTCAATGAGGAGATGAAGGGGAGATTTACTGTAAACGTCATAGGCGGGAAAGCTTTCAGGTAAATGGAGTGACTACACAGTCTGGAGAAGGTTTAGTAGAGATTTTGTAGCTTCAGTTGTTAAAAAGTCTGAATAACTGCAATAGAGTAAAAAAGGAAACAACTTCCACATGGCTCAAGGCTCAGTAAAGACATTCCACACAGAGTCCAGCTCCCGTCATTCTCAGAAATTCTGGATGTCAGAATAAACAGCTGGAAAGAATTCAAACAACATGGTTGCCGAAGGCTTGGTGACAATGATAGGCCCCATCACATAAGAATAGACTGATGACGAGTAGTCAGTGTGACCTTATACAGGGGAGGTCTTGCCTCACAAATTAGCTTGAGGTTTTTGGGAAGTGATAAAAATGATTGATGAGGGTACAGCATTGGAATGGTATGAGGATTTCTGAGGACGGGTCAGTCGCCCCGAAACATTAATTCTGATTTCTCTCCGCAGATGCTGCCAGACCGGCTGAACCTTTCCAGCAATTTCTGTTTTTTGGCAAAGAGGCCATTATGGATGTATGATAGTTTCGGTACTATTGCCGGATTATGAATGCAGAAACTCAGCTAAATGTCCCTAGGACCTGGATTCACATCTAGTTATGGCAGATGTTGGAACTTGCTGGTGAAAAGATGGTGGATTAAAAAAAATAATCTGAAATTAAGAATCTGCTGATGACCATGAAACTGTTGCCGATTGTCAGGAAAAATCCATCTGGTTCACTAATGCCCTTCAGGGAAGGAAATCCACAACTAGACTGGCCATTTAACCCCATTCCCCGATACTCCAAGATAGTGATAGTGTAGGGTTTCTCAGCCACAACTGTTTCTGTTTCTTTTCGTTCTTTTCCTCTTTTCATGTCTTTTTCTTCATTTTTTCTTCTTACATTCCATCATTGAGCCTCATGTGAAGGCATTAATGACTCCCGGCCTCAGCGCAGACTCCCGGCCTCAGCCCAGACTCCTGGCCTCAGCAAGCACCCCAGGCCTACAGGTAAACCGAGAGCAGACTCCCAGCATGCCCAGCCTCGAGGCGTGGGCCCATGTGGACTGGACGTTAAGTCCCAGCATAGCCTGTGTTGGAAAGACTTTTATTCTGAGCTTTTTCTTTCTTTATTTTTCTAATTTATTCCTCTGACTTTATACATTTGTACCAAAATTGGCGCCTAAGTCTATAACACTGGGCATTTTATTTGCTTTCATTTTCCAATTTTTTCCTCAGGATTTGTATTTAGGAATTATTACTGGGTTACTTTGGTATTAAGATGGTGCTGTAAGTGGCAAATTGCAAACTTTTCACATGTGAATAGATATGACACTTCAGCTAATTCTAATTCTACATGTGACTCCAGACCCACAGCAGTGTGTTGATTCTTAACTGCCCTCTGAAGTTGCTGAGCAAGTCACTCAGTTCAAGGGCAGCTAGGGAAGGGGCAATGATTGCTGGCCATCCAGCAATGCCCATGTAGGAGATTCTATGGAACACACAGCCATTGCCAGGCAGTGCAGCGAGGAGAAATGGAAAGACAAAGAGAATCACTGTGTAACATGAGGCCTGGTACAGGGAGGAGGGTTTCAGAATCTAGCAGCAATGGGAGCAATTCTGAGCCAGATTCCCAGTGAATGCCCAGAACCTGCTGAGTTAATGGAGGATGTTACTATTGCCGTGTTAGAGAGTTTGAAACCCAGCTGCTCATTGGCTAATGCAAGTATCTCATTCCTGCCCAAGTGAAAAAACTCATCCCTCCCCCATCATGACAGTTTCGCTCAATTGCACTGCTCCAGACAGCACAAGGATGATGTGGAATTTATAATGGTTTCTCTTTTGACTTACGTTCTGCAGGTGGACACACATTTTTGAGCGGAGGTGCAGCTGCAATAAGAGAAAATGGAATTACATTTCATTACGTTAAATCCCAATTAGAGTTACACGCAACCTGTGATCAAAATTTATTTCCCAGAGAGAGTTGAAACCTCCCCATCCTTGGTGTTGTACAGGTTTTGGGAATTGCAAAACCCCCCTATAGTTATGCAGGTTATTAAGTGCTTACATTCTGTACTTTATTATACGTTTAATTGAGTAGGTTTGTTGGGCCAAATGGTCTACCCTTCCAAAGTCCTCCACTCGTCATGAAGAGCTGTATCTCAATGTGTTTGAACATCCTGTGTACTTTCTAAGACACAACAATATTCTCCACAAGGTTAATATCAGATTATCACTGCTGCTTCTATGTATGATTCTGTGTTGATCCACCAGTGAATTTGGAGTGTGTGCTGCTCCCTGCACTGGAGACCCTGCTGGTTCTGCTAATACCTTGAAGGAATACAGTCCGGACCATGGCACTCATAGACAAGGAACTGCACACGGATGTTTTGCAGAATGTAGAACCATTGTTAGATAGCCACAGGCATTTCTGTAACCACCAGCATGGGACCCGCAGGAAGTCAAAGGTCAGATAGCTCACATGGATGGCTGGCTGCTTGCATGCAGACTGATGCCAATAGCATATACTCAATTCCTGACCAGCTGATCTGACCCTCTCACCTCAGGCTCAATGTCACCTTCAGCATGGTCACCCTGAGGTCAGACTATCACCACTTCTCTCTCTCTATCACTGTCTGATGGGACAATGACAACTTCCTTTCTTCTGGGATGGGAGAAGAGAATGATGCAGAGGTTGTGTGCCTGTTGGTATGCAGGACACAGCGAGGGCAATACGCAGATCCTACTGTTAGACTTTGTGAAGCTAGAAAGGGAGTTAAAATGTGGGATCTCAAAGATAATAACATCTGGATTATCCGTAATGCCACACACTAGAGAGACAAAAATTAGAAAGACAAGAAGGTTCAGTGTTCGGTTTGAGGCATGGTGTGGGAGGAGGGTCTTCAGAACTTTGGAGCTATGGGATCACGTCTGGGCCAATCCCGAGTTAATGTGCAGATTGTATTGAGTTAGCCAATAATGGCAGTATTCCTGTGTTAGGTTCGGACAAATACACGCAAAGATTAAAATTAGATGCTGACCGATTATTAGAGGCTTATCAGTCATACACAACATCAACGTTATCCTGGTGTCTCCCAACATGATACTCCAGGGCTAATGTGCTGAGACAGACAGCCTGAGGATCAGTGTGGAGTCAAAGTCTACTTTTGCACTGACTTACCAGCACCCAGATGGCTCCAGTCTGATGGTACTTGTTCTGTGGTAGTAAAACATAAAGTTCAAATTAAAATAACTAACAAAAGTACAATGAAAATCGAAACAGAGAGAATTTACTTCCAGTGAATTGGTCACTTGCTCCATTTTAACACACGTTGGACCAAAGGATCTGTTTCCGTGCTGTACATCTCTATGACTCTATAACAGTCCACTCCACTGACTTTCTCTGGTCACAGGGATGCAAACCCTCACTCAGATTCACCACATTGTTCAGTGAAATGCTCAGATTCCCAATGCTGCTGGTCATGTAGATTATCAGAGATTGGTAGCCACACATTCACAGAATTGTTACAGTACAGCAGGAGGCCATTCGGCCTATCGTGACCAAACCTCCTCTCCCAGCTCAGCAGGTCAAATGCTTAGTTGACATTATCCCAACCTCCTCTCTCCCCTCACCTTCTGCCCATCCTCTGCTGTTTTTAATTTCTTTGATGTTTCTATTATTTGCACACGGGATACTCGTTCTGCCCATTGTCTTCCACTTTGAGAAGCAAAGAAAATGAAAAGATTGCAAATACTTCAGGGACTGAAACATGAGCTCTTGTGGAGGCAGCGGGTATTGGCTTAATATTTTACGTGAGGTTCTGTAACGAGTAAAAATTAAATACCCACAGGGTGCAATGCTGATGGTCATCACTATTGGGTACAGGGTAGGCATTAAGTATGAGTGAGAAAGGACTACAGATTGGCCTTGCTGGCTTGAAAGTAATACTGAGGAGAAGGAAACCTTTAAAATTAAACAGTTTGACGAAATGCATCAATGTGCACTAATTCACCAAAGATCACCAGACAACACCGTACAAACACACAAGCTCTTCCATCTAGAAGGACAATGGCAGCAGTTACAGAGAAACATCACCTCTTGCAATTTCCCATCCAACCACTCACCATGCTGACCTGGATATATATCACCATCCCTTCACTGTCGCTGGGTCAAAACCCTGGAAGCCCCTCCCTAAAGACACAGTGCTTCTACCTACAGCATGGGGACCGCAGCAGTTCAAGAAGGCAGCTCCCCACCACCTTCTCTCGGGCAATGAGAGATGGGCAATAAACGCTGGCCCAGCCCTGAGGCCCATAGGGGAATGAAACATTTTTAAAACTTTAAAAAGCAAAACAGATTGTTTATAAAAACTATTCATGTATAAATAAATTGATCAGTGTCCTTGAGATGGTAAATGAGCAGAGAGATCTCAGTGTCCATGTGCATAGATCCCTGAAAGTTGCCACCCAGGTTGTTAGGGTTTTTAAGCAGGCATACAATGTGTTTGCTTTTATTGATAGAGCGATTGAGCCAAGAGGTCATGCTGCAGCTGTACAAATTTTTGGTGCTGCTGCACTTGGAGTATTGCGTACAGTTCTGGCCACCGCGTTGTAGGAAGGATGTGGAAGTATTGGAAAGGGTGCAGAGGAGATTTACCAGAATGTTGCCTGGTATGGAGGGAAGGTGTTATGAGGAAAGGCTGAAGGACTTGAGGCTGTTTTCATTAGAGAGAAGAAGGTTGAGAGGTGACTTAATTGAGACATACAAGATGATCAGACGATTAGATAGGGTGGACAGTGAGAGCTTTTTTCCTTGGATGGTGATGGCTAGCACGAGGGGACATAGCTTTAAATTGAGGGGTAATAGATATAGGACAGATGCCAGAGATAGGTTCATTACTCAGAGAGTAGTAAGAGCATGGAATACACTGCTTGCAATAGTAGTAGACTCGCCATCTTTAAGGGCATTTAAATGGGCATTGGATAAACTTGTGGATGGTAATGGAACAGTGTAGGTTAGTTGAGTTTCAGATTGGTATCGCAGGTTGGAGCAACATTGAGGGCCAAAGGGCCTGAACTGCGCTGTAATGTTCTCTGTTCTATGTTCTGTGGTGTCTTGCAATGGAATGCTTTGCCAAGAAAGTGTAGATATTTGCATTGATTTGTTACAAAATGTTTGTCATTCATGTTAGCTCTTAATTTTTATTTAAAGAGAGAAAAGGTGAATCTGCTGACTGTATGGTAACTGTGTTTAACTTGTCATAGAGTCATGCAGCACCGTAACAGACCTATCGGTGCAACTAGTCCACGCTGACCATATTCCCAAACCAAACTGGTCCCACTCGCCTGCACTTTGTCCCTAACCTTTGAAATCATTTCTATTCAAGTACCTAGCCGAAGGTCTTTTAAATGTTCTAACTGTACTTGCATCCACCAGCTCATCTGGCAGTTCATCCACAAACAAATGAACCACTGCCTGTGTAAAAATGCTGCCCCATGTCCTTTTTAAATCTTTCTCTTCTCACCTTAAAAATATGCCCTCTCGTTTTGAACACCCCCACCCTAGGGAAAAGAACCTTGCCATTCATAATATCTCTGCACTTCATGATTTTCTAAACCTCTAATAAGGTCATCCCTTATCCTCCAATGCTCCAGTGAAAAAAAATTCCCAGCCTATCATTATAACTCAAACTTTCATTCCCAGCAACATCTTGGTCAATCTCTTCTGTACTCTCTCCAATTTAAAATATCCTTCCTGTAGCAGGGTGGCCAGTACTGTACAATTCTCCAGAAGACCGCTCACCAACATCCTGTACAACCTCAACACAACGTACTACCTCCAATACACAAACGTTTGAGCAATGAAGGCAAGCGTTGCTGAATACCTCTCTACCACCCTGTCTGCATGTGATGCAAATTTTAAAGAGTTATGCATCCAAAACCCTCGCTCTTTCTTTTTCACAATACTACCCAGAGCTCTACCCTGAACTGTACAACTCCTGCCTTTGTTTGTATTACAAAAATGCAATACTTGGCATTTATCCAAATTGTGTTTTGCTTAATCACACGGTCATACAAAAGCAGATTGTGTTTGGTTAGTTCAGTTGAATGCATGGGTGATTTGCAATACAGAGTTACACCAACAATATACCTTCAATTCTCACATTGCCAGACGTTACCATAAAGAACTGTCTTTCTCAACAAATCCCTTTGCTGAGGCATTTCTGTGACCTATAGTTTAAGTGACCATCAGTTTCGATAAGACGATGGCAGGTTTTGCTGTTTTTTTTACTTCCAAGATGATATGGATTAAAATGTGATTGTTAGGTTAGAAAGTCCATCCTTATAATGTGCAATTTTCCAAATAAATATGTAGTGTGGAATGATTTATTCTAGTTTTATTCTTTACCTTGGAATGGAATTTTGAATGATTCACAAGTCACCAGTCACAGCTGAAATTCCTGAAAGATTAGGTTTACTGAAGGCTGTGATGGACCAAGTGTAGTATTGAGCCATACAGAACAGCACGGTCCCGGGTTAACTCCTGGACTGTACTAAGTTAGCTCTCAATATAAATCAGGGTCTCTCAATGGGGCTCAGCCTTCAGGATCCAAAATCAGACAGACTGTAAAATCAGCCACCTATTTGCTATTGGAGGTTTTTCACCACCTTTGTGAAACATGTTTTATGCAAACATCACCCTCTGCTGCCCAGGAACTTCCACAGATAGCCCATGTCCCAGACTAGATATGTTTGTACTGGCTCACCTCTATGCTGCTTTGGAGCAGGACAAGGTGCAGTGGCCATCTCTGAAATTTAACACAGACAAAGTCATATGTTTCAGTCGGGAGAAAAGATGAAAAGCAACATAAACTAAAGGTAGAAACGTAATGGGATGCCAGGAATTATAAAGTGACTGGAAGCATATCTGCCCAAATTGTCGGAAAACAAATCTGGAGTTCCTTTTGTCCTTAATATCTTTGTAAAAACCCTTTGGATTCTCCTTAATTCTATTTGCCAAAGCTATCTCATGTCCCCTTTTTGCCCTCCTGGTTTCCCTAAGTCTACTCCTACTTCCTTTATACTCTTCTAAAGATTCACTCCATCTATCCTGTCTATCTTACATATGCTTCCTTCTTTTCCTTAACCAAACCCTTTCTTTAGTCATCCAGCATTCCCTATACCTACCAGCCTTCCCTTTCACCCTGACAGGAATATACTTTCTCTGGTTTCTTTTATCTCATTTCTGAAGGATTCCCATTTTCCAGCCGTCCCTTTACCTGCGAACATCTGCCTCCAATCAGCTTTTGAAAGTTCTTTCCGAATACCGTCAAAATTGGCCTTTCTCCAATTTAGAATTTCAACTTTTAGATCTGGTCTATCCTTTTCCATCATTATTTTAAATTTAATAGAATTATGGTCGCTGGCCCCAAAGTGCTCCCCCACTGACACCTCAGTCACCTGCCCTGCCTTATTTCCCAAGAGTAGGTCAAGTTTTGCACCTTCTCTAGTAGGTACATCCACGTACTGAATCAGAAAATTGTCTTGTACGCACTTAACAAATTCCTTTCCATCTAAACCTTTAATACTATGGCAGTCCCAGTCTATGTTTGGAAAGTTAAAATCCTCTACCATAACCACCCTATTATTCTTACAGATAGCTGAGATCTCCTTACAAGTTTGTTTCTCAATTTCCCTCTGACTATGAGGGGGTCTATAACACAATCCCAATAAGGTGATCTCCCTTTCTTATTTCTCAGTTCCACCCAAATAACATTCCTGGATGTATTTCTGGGAATATCCTCCCTCAGCATAGCTGTAATGCTCCCCCTCATTATCAAAAATGTCACTCCCCCTCCTCTCTTGCCTCCTTTTCTATCCTTCCTGTAGGAATTGTATCCTGGAACATTAAGCTGCCAGTCCTGCCCATCCTTGAGCCATGTTTCTGTAATTGCTATGATATCCCAGTCCCATGTTCCTCACCATGCCCTGAGTTCATCTGCCTTCCCTGTTCGGCCCCTTGCATTGAAATAAATGCAGTTTAATTTATTAGTCCTACCTTGTCCCTGCCTACCCTGACTGTTTGACTCGCTTCTGTTCTCAACTGTACCAGTGTCAGATTGATCTCTTTCCTCACTACCTCCCTGGGTCCCCCCCACCCCCCCACCTTACTAGTTTAAATCCTCCCAAGCAGTTCTAGTAAATTTCCCTGCCAGTATTTTAGTCCCCTTCCAATTTAGGTGCAATCCATCCTTCTTGTCCAGGTCACTTCTATCCCAAAAGAGATTCCAATGATCCAAAAATGTGAATCCTTCTCCCATACACCAGCTCCTCAGCCATGCATTCATCTGCTCTATCCTCCTATTCCTGCCCTCACTAGCTCGTAGCACTGGGAGTAATCCAGATATTACTACCCTTGAGGACCTCCTTTTTAAATTTCTGCCTAACCCTCTGTAATCTCCCTTGAGAATAGGGAGAGAATAGGCTCCTCAAAGATCAGCAAGGCGGTCTTTGTGTGGAGCTGCAGAAAATGGGCGAGACACTAAATGAATATTTTGCATCAGTATTTACTGTGGAAAAGGATGTGGAAGATATAGACTGCAGGGAAATAGATGGTGGCATCTTGCAAAATGTCCAGATTACAGAGGAGGAAGCGCTGGATTTCTTGAAATGGGTAAAGGTTGATAAATCCCCAGGACCTGATCAGGTGTACCCGAGAACTCTGTGGTAAGCTAGAGAAGTGGTTGCTGGGCCTCTTGCTGAGATATTTGTATCATCGATAGTCACAGGTGAGGTGCCGGAAGACTGGAGGTTGGTAAACGTGGTGCCACTGTTTGAAAAGGGCGGTAAAGACAAGCCAGGGAACTATAGACCAGTGAGCCTGACGTCAGTGGTGGGCAAGTTGTTGGAGGGAATCCTGAGGGACAGGATGTACATGCTTTTGGTAAGGCAAGGACAGATTAGGGATAGTCAACATGGCTTTGTGCGTGGGAAGTCATGTCTCACAAACTTGATTGAGTTTTTTGAGGAAGTAACAAAGAGGATTGATGAGGGCAGAGCTGTAGATGTGATTTATATGGACTTCAGGGTAAAAACAATGACTGCAGATGCTGGAAACCAGAGTCTAGATTAGAGTGGTGCTGGAAAAGCACAGCAGTTCAGGCAGCATCCGAAGAGCAGTAAAATCGACATTTCGGGCAAAAGTCCTTCATCAGGAATACAGGCAGAGAGCCTGAAGGGTGGAGAGATAAATGAGAGGAGGGTGGGGGTGGGGAAAAAGTAGCATAGAGTACAATAGGTGAGTGGGGGAGAGGATGAAGGTGATAGGTCAGGGGCAGGGTGGAGTGGATAGATGGAAAAGAAGATAGGCAGATAGGACACGTCATGGAGACAGTGTTGAGCTGGAAGTTTAGAACTAGGGTGAGGTGGGGGAAGGGGAAATGAGGAAGCTGTTGAAGTCCACATTGATGCCCTGGGGTTGAAGTGTTCCGAGGCAGAAAATGAGGCGTTCTTCCTCCAGGCGTCTGGAGGTGAGGGAGCGACAGTGAAGGAGGCCCAGGACATTCATGTCCTCGGCAGAGTGGGAGGGGGAGTTGAAATGTTGGGCCACAGGGCGATGGGGTTGATTGGTGCAGGTGTCCCGGAGACGTTCCCTAAAGCGCTCTGCTAGGAGGCGCCCAGTCTTCCCAATGTAAAGGAGACCGCATCGGGAGCAACGGATACAATAAATGATATTGGTGGATGTGCAGGTGAAACTTTGATGGATGTGGAAGGCTCCTTTAGGGTCTTGGATGGAGGTGAGGGAGGAGGTGTGGGTGCAGGTTTTGCAATTCCTGCGGTGGCAGGGGAAGGTGCCAGGATGGGAGGGTAGGTTGAAAAATGTGGTGCTGGAAAAAAAACAGCAGGTCAGGCAGCATCCGAAGAGCAGGAGAATCGACATTTCGGGCATAAGCCCTTCTTCAAGAATGGCCTGAATGGGACGGTGGATTGTTGGGGGGGGCGTGGATCTGACCAGGTAGTCACGGATGGAACAGTCTTTGCGGAAAGCGGAAATGGGTGGGGAGGGAAATATATCCCTGCTGTTGGTGTCCATTTGGAGGTGGTGGAAATGTCGGCGGATGATTTGGTTTATGCGAAGGTTATGCGTAGGGTGGAAGGTGAGCACCAGGGGCATTCTGTCCTTGTTACGGTTGGAGGGATGGGGTCTGAGGGCGGAGGTGTGGGATGTGGATGAGATGTGTTGGAGGACATCTTAACCACGTGGGAAGGGAAATTGCGGTCTCGAAAGAAGGAGGCCATCTGGTGTGTTCTGTAGTGGAACTGGTCATCCTGGGAGCAGGTATGGCGGAAGCGGAGGAATTGGGCTTCAGTAAGGTGTTCGACAAGGTTCCCCATGGGAGACTGATTAGCAAGGTTAGATTTCATGGAATACAGGGAGAACTAGCCATTTGGATACAGAACTGGCTCAAAGGTAGAAGACAGAGGGTGGTGGTGGAGGGTTGTTTTTCAGACTGGAGGCCTGTGTCAGTAGAGTGCCACAAGGATCGGTGCTGGGTCCTCTACTTTTTGTCATTTACATAAATGATTTGGATGCGAGCATAAGAGGTACAGTTAGTATGTTTGCAGATGACACCAAAATTGGAGGTGTAGTGGACAGCGAAGAGGGTTACCTCAGATTACAACAGGATCTTGACCAGGTGGGCCAATGGGCTGAGAAGTGACAGATGGAGTTTAATTCAGATAAATGCGAGGTGCTGCATTTTGGGAAAGCAAATCTTAGCAGGACTTATACACTTAATGGTAAGGTCCTAGAGAGTGTTACTGAACAAAGAGACCTTGGAGTGCAGGTTCATAGCTCCTTGAAAGTGGAGTCTCAGGTCGATAGGATAGTGAAGAAGGCGTTTGGTATGCTTTCCTTTATTGGTCAGATTATTGAGTACAGGAGTTGGGAGGTCATGTTGCAGCTGTAGAGGACATTGGTTAGGCCAGTGTTGGAATATTGCGTGTAATTCTAGTCTCCTTCCTATCGGAAAGATGTTGTCAAACTTGAAAGGGTTCAAAAAAGATTTACAAGGATGTTGCCAGGGTTGAAGGATTTGAGCTACAGGGAGAGGCTGAACAGGCTGGGGCTGTTTTCCCTGGAGCATTGGAGGCTTAGGGGTGACCTTATAGAGGCCTGGATAGGGTAAATAGGCAAAGTATTTCCCTTGGGGTTGGGGAGTCCGGAACAAGAGGTCATAGGTTTAGGGTGAGAAGGGAAAGATAAAAAAGAGACCTAAGGGGCAACCTTTTCACCCAGAGGGTGGTACATGTATGGAATGAGCTGCCAGAGGAAGTGGTGGAGGCTGGTACAATTGCAACATTTAAGAGGCATTTGGATGGGTATATGAATAGGAAGAGTTTGGAGGGATATGGGCCAGCTGCTGGCAGGTGGGGCTAGATTGTGTTCGAATATCTAGTTGGCATGGACGGGTTGGACCGAAGGGTCTGTTTCCATGCTGTACATCTCTATGACTCTATGGAGTCACTGATTTCATGAACAGAGTACACAAAGAAGGAAGTTACACTGAAGTTTAGAAAACACTGTCTCAGGCTGAGCTGGAGACTTGGGTCCCATTCTAGGGTGATTTGTTTGGAAAATTTCAAGGTTGTTGTGGAGGTGAAGGGGAGATTTATTATAAACTTCATAGGCCGGAAAGAATTCAGGTAGATGGAGTGACTACACAGTCTGGAGTAGGGTGTTCGTAAAGCAGAGGTTTAGTAGAGATTTTGTTCTGATGAAAGGCTTTTGCCCGAAATGTTGATTTTCCTGCTCCTTGGATGCTGTCTGAGCTGCTGTGTTTTTCCAGCACCACTCTAATCTAGACTGTGATCTCCAGCATCTGCAGTACTCACTCTCGCCTCAAGATTTTGTAGCTTGAGTTGTTGAAAATTATGAACAACTGCGAGAGTGAAAAACTATTCCACGTGGCTGAAGGCTCAGTAAAGACATTCCACACAGAGTGCAACTGCCATCATGCTCAGAAATTCTGGATGTCAGAATAAACAGCTGGAAAGAATGAAGGGCCCCATCGCATTGTACATTAGGAATGGACTGATGACGGATACTAAACATGACCTTATACAGGGGAGGTCTTGTCTCACAAATGATTGAAAGGTCTGAGGAGTTCTGAGGAAGGATCACTTGATCCAAAACGATAACTCTGAATTCTCTCCATGGATGCTGCCAGACCTTTTGCAGTAATGTCTATTTTTTGGCTAAGTGGCCATTATGGGTAGGTGATGGTGTTGGTATTATCGCTGGATTATTCATGCAGAAGCTCTGCTAAATGTCCCTGGGAGCTGGATTCAAATCTGGTTATGACAGACATTGGAATTGGCAGGTGTAGAGATAGTGGAAAAACACAAATAATCTGGAATTAAGAATCTGCTGATGACCATGAAACCATTGCCGATTGTCAGGAAAATCCCATCTGGTTCATTAATACCCTTCAGGGAAGGAAATCTGTCATGCACAACTGGGCTGGCCATTTCACCCCATTCCCTGATACTCCAACATAGTATATGCTCCCAGGTGGAGCAATTCCACTCAAGGACAACCCTGATTGCTTCCTATTTCAAGGACCGCAATTTCTCAACCCATGTGATCAACAATCCCTCCAGCTCATCTACTCCACTTCCTGAACCTCCACCCTTTATCCCAACCCCCCTTCCCCGTCCTCACCTTCCAGCTCACTAATCTCCAGATACAGCATTATCCTCTGACATTTCCACCATCTGCAGTCAGACCCCACCACCAGAAATATATTTCCCTCCCCACCCCTTTCTGCATTCAGCAGAGACCATTCCCTCCGAGACTCCCTTGTCAGGTCCACAACGCCCCCCACCAACCCACCCTCCACTCCCGGCACCTTCCCTAGCCACTGCAAGAAGTTTAAAACCTGCACCCACATCTCCCTTCTCACCTCTGTCCAAGGCCCCAAAGGATCCTTCCACATCCAGCAGAGACTTTCCTTCACCTCCAAACATCTCATCTACTGTGCTCTCAATGTGGTCTCCTCTCCATTGGGGAGACATGGAACATCTCTGGGACACATGCACTAAACAACCTCACCGCCCTGTGGGCTGACCACTTCAGCTCCCCCTCTCACTCCACCAAGGACATGCAAGACCTGGGCCTCCTCCACCTCCAAATCCAAGCCAACTGACACCTGGAGGAAGAACACCTCATTTTCCGCCTTGGGACACTCCAAACTCACAGCATCAACGCTGACTTCATCAGTTTCCTCATCTCCCTCCCTCCACCTCATCCCAGATCCAATCCTCCAACTTGGCACCATCCTCTTGAACTGTCCAGCTCCCTTCCCCCGCCTATCCATTCCACCATCTTCCCTAGTCGCATCAACCTATTACCTTACCCCCTACCTTCCCCCAGCCCCATCCTCACCCTCCTACTTATCTCTCAGCCCCCTTGACACCCCCTCCCCCATTCCTGATGAAGGGCTTATGACTGAAACATCGACTCTCCTGCTACTCGAATGCTGTCTGACCTGCTGTGCTTTTCCCGTGTCACACTTTTGAACTCTGAGTTAGCAGAGGAATACGACCTTTCAGCCACAGTTCACCCACTATGCCAATTCCCTTTATTTACTTTTCCCTTTTCATGTTTTTTCTTCCATCTTTCTCCCTCCCTCCCATCATACAGCCTAGAGTGAAGTTACCACAGATTCCTAGCCTCGAGAGTCTTGAGCAGAGCAGACTCCCAGCCTCAGCGCAGACTCCCGGCCTCAGCGCAGACTCCTGGCCTCACCGCAGACTCCCTGCTTCAGGATGGACTTCCGGCCTCACCGCAGACTCGCGGCTTCAGCGCAGACTCCCGGCCTCAGCGTGGACACACGGCTTCAGCGCAGACTCCTGGCCTCAGTGTAGACTCCCGGCCTCAGCGCAGACCCCCTGCTTCAGTGCAGACTCCTGGCCTCAGTGCAGACTCCTGGCATCAGTGCAGACTCCCTGCTTCAGGGAGGACTGCCGGCCTCAGCACAGACTCCGGCCTCAGCGCAGACTCCAGGCCTCAGCGCAGACTCCAGGCCTCAGCGCAGACTCCCTGCCTCAGTGTGGACTCCCGGCCTCAGCACAGACTCCCAGCCTCAGTGTGGACACCTGGCCTCAGCACAGACTCCTGGCCTCAGTGTGGACACCTGGCCTCAGAGCAGACTGCCTGCTTCTGTGTGGTCTCCCGGCCTCAGCGCAGGCCCCCGGCCTCAGCGCAGGCCCCCGGCCTCAGTGCAGACTCGCGGCCTCAGCGCTGACTCACAGCCTCAGCCCAGACACCCGGCCTCAGCGGAGGGCCCCGGCCTCAGTGCAGACTCTCAGCCTCAGCACAGACTCCCTGCTTCAGGGCGAACTCCAATTCCTAAGCCTCAAGTGCAGTTCTTGTGGACCCCAGGTATATAGACAAGGTCTTTTCCCTGTGGTTGGGGAGTCCAGAACTATAGGGCATAGGTTGAGGGTGAGAGGGGAAAGCTATAAGAGGGACCTAAGGGACAGAGGGTGGTGTATGTATGTAATGGGCTGCCAGAGGAAGTGGTGGAGGCTAGTACAATTACAATATTTAAAAGGCAGCTGGATGGGTGTATGAATAGGAAGGGTTTGGAGGGATATGGGCCAGGTGCTGGCAGTTGGGACTAGATTGGATTGGGATATCTGGTTGGCATTGACGGGTTGGACTGTTGCTTTGCTGTAATCTCTATGACATCAGGGTATTTCAATGGAGCTCAACGTTCAGGAACTAAAATCAGACAGATTGTAAAATTTGCCACCTATTTCCTATTGGAAAATTTTCACCACCTTTGTGAAACATGTTTTATGCAAACATGACACTCTGCTGAACAGAAACTTCCACAGACAGCCCATGTCCCAGGCTAGATATGTTTGTACTGACTCACCTCGACGCTGCCTTGGAGCAGGACAAGGTGCAGTGGCCATCTCTGAAATTTAATACAAACAAAGTCATATATTTCAGTTGGGAGAAAAGATGAAAAGCATCATAAACTAAAGGTAGAAACATAATGGGATGTCCAGAATTAAAAACTGACATGAGGTATCTCTGGATGAGTGGTGCTGGAAGAGCACAGCAGTTCAGGCAGCATCCAACGAGCAGCAAAATCGACGTTTCGGGCAAAAGCCCTTCATCAGGAATAAAGGCAGTGAGCCTGAAGCGTGGAGAGATAAGCTAGAGGAGGGTGGGGGTGGGGAGAGAGTAGCATAGAGTACAATGGGTGAGTGGGGGAGGGGATGAAGGTGATAGGTCAAGAAGGAGAGGGTGAAGTGGATAGGTGGAAAAGGAGATAGGCAGGTCGGACAAGTCCGGACAGGTCAAGGAGACAATGCTGAGCTGGAAGTTTGAAACTAGGATGAGGTGGGGGAAGGGGAAATGAGGAAACTGTTGAAGTCCACATTGATGCCCTGGGGTTGAAGTGTTCCAAGGCGAAAGATGAGGCGTTCTTCCTCCAGGCGTCTGGTGGTGAGGGAGCGGCAGTGAAGGAGGCTCAGGACCTCCATGTCCTCGGCAGAGTGGGAGGGGGAGTTGAAATGTTGGGCCATGGGACGGTTTGGTTGATTGGTGCGGGTGTCTCTGAGATGTTCCCTAAAGCGCTCTCCTCGGAGGCGCCCAGTCTCCCCAATGTAGAGGAGACCACATCGGGAGAAACGGATACAATAAATAATATTAGTGGATGTGCAGGTAAAATTTTGATGGATGTGGAAGGCTCCTTTAGGGCCTTGGATAGAGGTGAGGGAGGAGGTGTGGGCACAGGTTTTACAGTTCCTGCGGTGGCAGGGGAAAGTGCCAGAATGGGAGGGTGGGTCGTAGAGGGATGTGGACCTGACCAGGTAGTCACGGAGGGAATGGTCTTTGCGGAAGGCGGAAAGGGGTGGGGAGGGAAATATATCCCTGGTTGTGGGGTCTTTTTGGAGGTGGCGGAAATGTCGGCGGATGATTTGGTTTATGCAAAGGTTTGTAGGGTGGAAGGTGAGCACCAGGGGCGTTCTGTCCTTGTTACGGTTGGAGGGGTGGGGTCTGAGGGCGGAGGTGCGGGATGTGGACGAGGTGCGTTGGAGGGCATCTTTAACCACGTGGGAAGGGAAATTGCGGTCTCTAAAGAAGGAGGCCATCTGGTGTGTTCTATGGTGGAACTGGTCCTCCTGGGAGCAGATACGGCGGAGGCGGAGAAATTGGGAATACGGGATGGCATTTTTGCAAGAGATAGGGTGGGAAGAGGTGAAATCCAGGTAGCTGTGGGAGTCAGTGGGTTTGTAAAAAATGTCAGTGTCAAGTCGGTCGTCACTAATGGAGATGGAGAGGTCCAGGAAGGGGAGCGAGGTGTCAGAGATGGTCCAGGTAAATTTAAGGTCAGGGTGGAATATGTTGGTGAAGTTGATTAATTGCTTAACCTCCTTGCGGGAGCACAAGGTGGCACCAATGCAGTCATCAATGTAGCGGAGGAAGAGGTGGGGAGTGGTGCCGGTGTAATTACGGAAGATCAACTGTTCTACATAGCCAACAAAGAGACAGGCATAGCTGGGGCCCATACGTGTGCCCATGGCTACGCCTTTGGTCTGGAGAAAGTGGGAGGATTCAAAGGAGAAATTGTTAAGGGTGAGGACCAGTTCAGCCAAACAAATGAGAGTGTCGGTGGAAGGGTACTGTTGGGGACGTCTGGAGAGGGAAAAACGGAGGGCTTGGAGGCCCTGGCCATGGCGGATGGAGGTGTAGAGGGATTGGATATCCATGGTGAAGATGAGGCGTTGGGGGCCGGGGAAACGGAAGTCTTGGAGGAGGTGGAGGGCGTGGGTGGTGTCTCGAATGTATGTGGGGAGTTTCTGGACGAGGGGGGATAGGACAGTGTCGAGGTAGGTAGAGATGAGTTCAGTGGGGCAGGAGCATGCTGAGACAATGGGTTGGCCAGGGTGGTCAGGCTTGTGGATCTTGGGAAGGAGGTAGAACCGGGCAGTGCGGGGTTCCTGGACTATGAGGTTGGAAGCTGTGGGTGGGAGATCTCCTGAGGTGATGAGGCTCTGTATGGTCTGGGAGATGATGGTTTGGTGATGGGGGGTGGAGTCATGGTTGAGGGGGCAGTCTCTGCACAGGTTGTTGAAGGCAGTTAAAAAAAACCTCAAATCATTGATTTCACGAACAGAGTACACAAACAAGGAAGTTACACTGAGTTTTAGAAAACACTGTTTCAAACTGAGCTGGAGACTTGGGTCCCATTCTAGGCTGATATTTTTGGAAGATTTCAAGGTCATTGTGCAGGTGAGGAGGAGATTAACTCTTAATGTCATCGGCCGGAAAGAATTCAGGGAGATGGAGTGACTACACTGGGGCATTCTGAAGGCAGAGATGGTTTGGCAGAGATTTCACAGATGGTGTTGCTGGACGTTATGAATAACTTTGACTGAGTAAGAAAGGAAATAACTATTTTTGCATGGCTGAAGGCTCAGTAAAGTGTCAGAGGTTGAGGGCTGACCTTGTAGAGGTTCATAAAATCATGACAGACATGGATAGGAGAAGGAGGCAAGGTCTTCCCCCTGGGTGTATGGAGTCCAGAACTAGAGGGTAGAGGGTGAGAGAGCGAAGATTTAAAAGGGACCTAAGGAACAACTTTTTCAGGCAGAGGCTCCTGTGTGTATGGAATGAGCTGCTGGGGAAGTGGTGGAGGCTGATACAATTACAGCATTTAAAAGGCATCTGGATGGGTATATGAATAGAAAGGGTTTAGAGGGATATGGGCCAAGTGCTGGCAATGGAACTGGATTAATTTAGGATATGTTTTCAGCTGGAACAAAGAGTCTGTTTCCATGGTGTACATCTTTCTGATTGGGGGATGCCGGTGTTGGACTGGGGTGTACAAAGTTAAAAATCACCTAACATCAGGTTATCGTATACTCCACAACCACTTGATGAAGGAGCAGCGCTCTGAAAGCTAGTGCTTTCAAATAAACCTGTGAGACTATAAGCTAGTGTTGTGTGATTTTTATCTTTCTGATTGTATGACTCTAAGTGAATCTGCTGACTGTATGGTAATTGTATTTAATTTGTCATGGAATCATAGAGTCATGCAGCATGGGAAAATACCTTTTGGCCTTTCTACATTCACTATAAAAATATGCCCTCTAGGCTTGAATCCCCCAACCTAGTAAAGAGGCTCTTGCTATTCACCTTATCTATGCCCCTCATGATTTTGTAAACCCCTGAAAGATCACGTCTCGACCCCCCTTTCATCCAGTGAAAAACGTCCCAGCTATCTTTATAACTCAAACCTTCCTTCCCACCAACATCCAGGTAAATCTTTTCTGAACTTTCTCCAATTTGATAATATTGTTACGATAGCAGAGTGACCAGAACTGGACACAGTACTCCAGAAGAAGCCACACCAACATCCTGTGCGACCTCAACATGATGTCCCAACGCTATACGCAAAGGGCTCAGCAATGAAGGAAAGCATGCTAAATGCCTTCTTAATCTCTCTACCTGCCTGTGATGCTGGTTTTCAAAGAATTATGTGCCTTAACCCGCTAGGTCCCTTTGTTCTACACTACTGCCCAGAACTCTACTGTTAATTGTCTAAGTCCTACCCTTTTGAACAGCAGTACCTGACATTTATCCAAATTGTGTTTTGTTAAATCACGACGTCGCATACAAGCAGACAAGGGTTGGTTAGTTCAGCTGAATGAATGGCTTGTATGTGATGTAAGGGTAACACGAACAGTGTGGGTTCAATTCCCGCACTGCCTGAGATTACCATGAAGATCTCCCTTTCTCAACCTGAGGCATTTCCGTGACCTTCAGGTTAAGCGACCATCAGTTGTCACTCTCATTCTCTCTCTCTCTCCCCCCACTCCCCCGTCCTTTCTCTCTCTCTCTCTCTCGCTCTCTAACAGAAGAGCAGCTCTATGGTCACGTCAGATAATGGCAACTTGTATTTCTGTTTACTTACTAGAAGATACAGATTAAAGTGTGAATGTTAGGTTAGAAAATCTATCCTTGTAATGTACAATTCTCCAAATAAATGTGTAGTGTGTAATGATTTATTCCAGTTTTATCCTTTACCTTGCAAAGGAATTTTGAGCAAGTGACCAGTCACTAGTAACGGCATAAGCTCTTGAAGAATTAGATCTACTGAAGGCTGTGATGGACCAAGTGTGGTACTGAGCCATACAGAGCAAAAATGTCCCGAGTTAACTCCTGGATTATACTACGTTAGCTCTTAATATACATAGTTAAAAATCACTCAACACCAGGTTATAGTCCAACAGATTTATTTGGGAGCACTAGCTTTCAGAGCGCTGCTCCTTCATCTGGTATTTGTGTGAAGGAGTGGCGCTCCAAAAGCGAGTGTTTCCAATTAAATCTGTTGGACTTTAACCTGGTGTTTTGTGACTTTTAACTTTGTACACCCCAGACCAACACCAGCACTTCCAAATCTTAACCATTTGGATACAGAACTGGCTCAAAGGTCAAAGACAGAGGGTGGTGGTGGAGGGTTTTTTAGACTGGAGGCCTGTGACCAGTGGAGTGCCACAAGGATCGGCGCTGGGTCCAATACTTTTTGTCATTTACATAAATGATTTGGATGCGAGCTTAAGAGGTATAGTTAGTAAGTTTGCTGATGACACCAAAATTGGAGGTGTAGTGGACAGTGAAGACAGTTACCTCAGATTACAACAGGATCTGGACCAGATGGGCCAATGGGCTGAGCAGTGGCAGATGGAGTTTAATTCAGATGAATGCGAGGTGCTGAATTTTGGGAAAGCAAAGTTAATCAGGATTATACATTTAATGGTAAGGTCCTAGGGAGTGTTGCTGAACAAAGGGACCTTGGAGTGCAGGTTCATAGCTCCTTGAAAGTAGAGTCACAGGTAGATAGGATAGTGAAGAAGGCGTTTGGTATGCTTTCCTTTCTTAGTCAGAGTATTGAGTACAGGAGTTGGGAGGTCATGTTGCGGCTGTACAGAACACTGGCTAGGCCACTTTTGGAATATTGCATGTAATTCTGGTCTTCTTCCTATCAGAAGGATGTTGTGAAACTTGAAAGGGTTCAGAAAACATTGACAAGGATGTTGCCAGGGTTGGAGGATTTGAACTACAGGGAGAGGCTGAACAGGCTGGGGCTGTTTTCCCTGGAGCTTTGGAAGTTGAGAGGTGGCCTGTAGAGGTTTATAAAATCGTGAGGGGCATGAATAGGTCTTCGCCCTGGGTTGGGGGAGTCCAGAACAAGGTTGAGGGTGAGAGGGCATAGGTGTAGGGTGAGAGAGGAAAGATATAAAAGAGACCTAAGGGGCAACTTTTCCATGCAGAGGATGGTACACATATGGAATGGGCTGCCAGAGGAAGTGGTGGAGGCTGGTACAATTGCAATATTTAAAAGGCATCTGGATGGGTATATGAATAGGCAGGGTTTGGAGGGATATGCACCAGGTGCAGGCAAGTGGGAATAGATTGTAATGGGATATCATGTCGGCATGGGTGAGTTAGACTGTTTCCATGCTCAACATCTCTATGACTCTATGACATCAGGGTATCTCAATGGAGCTCAACCTTCAGGAACCAAAATCAGACAGATTGTAAAATCAGCCACTTATTTCCTATTGGAAAATTTTCATGGTCTTTGTGAAACATGTTTTATGCAAACATGACCCTCTGCCTCACAGGAAATTCCACAGACAGCCCATGTCCCAGGCTAGATATGTTTGTACTGACTCACCTCTACGCTGCCTTGGAGCAGGACAAGGTGCAGTGGCCATCTCTGAAATTTAAAACAGACAAAGTCATATATTCTAATCAGGGGAAAAGATTAAAAGGAACATAAATTAAAAGTAGAAACATAATGGGATGTCAGGAATTAAAAACTGACATGAAGTATCTCTGCACAGGTTACTGAAGACAGTTAAAAAAATCTGGAATCACTGATTTCACGAACAGAGTACACAAACAAGGAAATTACATTGAGCTTTAGAAAGCATTTGGGTCTTGAGACTTGGGTCCCATTCTAGGCTGATGTTTATGGAAGATTTCAAGGTTATTGTGCCGGTGAGGAGGAGATTAACTATAAATGTCATCGGCCGGAAAGAATTCAGGGAGGTGGAGTGACTACACAGTTTGCACTGGGGCGTTCTGAAGGCAGTGATGGTTTAGAAGAGATTTCACAGATGGTGTTTAGATTAGATTAGATTAGATTAGATTACTTACAGTGTGGAAACAGGCCCTTCGGCCCAACAAGTCCACACCGCCCCGCCGAAGCGTAACCCACCCATACCCCTACATGTACATCTACATCTACCCCTTACCTAACACTACGGGCAATTTAGCATGGCCAATTCACCTGACCTGCACATCTTTGGAGTGTGGGAGGAAACCGGAGCACCCGGAGGAAACCCACGCAGACACGGGGAGAACGTGCAAACTCCACACAGTCAGTCGCCTGAGGCGGGAATTGAACCCGGGTCTCAGGCGCTGTGAGGCAGCAGTGCTAACCACTGTGCCACCGTGCCGCCCACTGGTGTTGCTGGACGTTATGAATAAGTTGGACTGAGTAAGAAAGGAAACAACTATTTCGCATGGCTGAAGGTTCAGTAAAGACAGTCATCCTCAGAAATTTTGGATTTTAGCAAAAACAGCTGGAAAGAATTCCAACAATGTGATTGCCTATTATTTGGTAATAATGAAGGGCCCCATCACACTATACATTAGGACTGGACTGATGAGGGATAGTCAGTGTGACCTTATACAGGGGAGATCTTGTCTCACAAATTGGCTTGAGTTATTTGGGAATTGATAAAAATGATTGATGAGTATACAGCATTGGAGGGGTCTGAGGAGTTCTGAGGATGGGTCACTCAACCTGAAACATTAACTTTGGTTTCTCTCCGCAGATGCTGCCAGACCGGCTGAGCCTTTCCAGTCATTTCTGTTTTTTGACTAAGAGGCCATTATAGGTGGGTGTCGGTGTTGGTATTATCACTACATTATGAATGCAGAAACCCAGCTGAATGTCCCTGGGACCTGGATTCAAATCTGGTTATGGCAGATGTTGGAATTTGCTGGCTAAAAGACGATGGAAAAACAAAAAGAATCTTGAATTAAGAATCTGCTGATGACCATGAAACTGTTGTTGATCATCAGGTAAAATCCATTTGGTTCACTAATGCCCTTCAGGGAAGGAAATCTGCCATCCACAAGTGGGCTGGCCATTTCACCCCATTCCACGATACTCCAAGATGGCGGTAGCGCACAGCTTCTCAGCCACAGCTCATCCACTCTGTTTCATTTTCCCTTAAATTTTCATGATTTATCTTCCTTCTTTCTGCTTTCCTCCCATCATTGAGACTCGAGTGAAGTCAGTGCAGACTCCCAGCCTCAGGCCGGTCTTCCAGAATCAGCGCAGACCCCTGAACTCCAGAGCCTCTTTGGAGGTGCTGGGTAAGTGGTTGTATTTGTTTAATATTTGAAATGAGAATCTGTAACAGATAAAACTAAAAAACCCATTGGGTGCAATGTTCATGGTCATCACTTTGGGGTACAGTGTAGGCACTGAGTATGAGAGAGAAAGGACTTTAGATTGGCCTTGCTGGCTTGAAAGTAATACTGAGGAGAAGGGACTTCAAAAAATAGTTTGATGAAATGTATTAATATGCAGAAATTCACCAAAGATGGTTAGATAGCACTTTCTAAGCCCACATCCCCTTCCATCTAGAAGGATAAGGGCAGCAGAGAAATATAGGAACAACACCACCTTCAAGTTCCCCTGCAAACCACACACAATTCTGACCTGGAAATATATCGCCGACCCTTCAGTGTCACTGGGTCAAAATCCTGGAACTCCCACGTCTAAGCACATTGTGTGCCCACCCACAGCACGTGGACAGCAGAGCATTAAGAAGCCAACTCACCACCACCGTCTCCAGGGCATCTAGGGATGGGCAATGAACGCTGGCTCAGCCAGTGATGCCCAGAAGTGCATAAAACATTTTTAACAATTTAAAAAGTAAAACTGACTGTTTCAAAAAAAAATTGGTCATGTTTAAGTATACTTGATCAGTGCCATTGAGATGGTGTCTCTCGCATTATAATAATTTGTCAAAAAATGACGATTTTTGAATTGATTTGTTATAAAATGATGGTCATTCATGTTAACTCTGAATTTCTCTTCAAAGTGAAAAGAAGATAGGACAGTGAAGAAGGAATTTAGTATACTTTCCTTTATTAGTCAAAGCATTGAGTATCGGAGTTGGGAGGTCATGTTGTAGCTGTACAGGACATTGGTTAGGCCGCTTTTGGAATACAGTGTGCAATTCTGGTCTCCCTGCCGTCAGAAGGATGTTGTGAAACATGTAATGGCTCAGAAAGGAGGTACAAGGATGTTGCAAGGATTGGAGGGTTTGAGCTATAGGGAGCGGTGAAATAGGCTGAGACTGTTTTCCCTGGAGCATACAAGGCTGAGGGGTGACCTTATAAGAGGTTTACAAAATCATGAGTGGCATGGATAGGATAAAAAGACAAAGTCTTCCCCTTGGGTTGAAGGAGTCCAGAACTAGTGGGTTTACGGTAGAGGGGAAAACTTTAAAAGGGACCTTAGGGCCAACCTTTTCACGCAGAGGCTGATGTGTGTATGGAATGAGGTGCCAGAGGATGTTATGGAGGCTGGTACAATTACAACATTTAAAAGGCATCTGGATGGGAATATGTAAAGGAAGGGTTTAGAGGGATATGGGCCGGGTGCAACAACCATTCCTGTCCCTGCTTTATCCATGTCTCTGAAATGGCCACAACATCGAAATCCCAGGTATCAACACGTACTGCAAGTTCACCCACCCTGTTTCGGATGCTCTTGGCAGTGAAATACACGCATTTCAAACCAACATCCTGAACGCTGGATGTGATACAGGTTTTCAAAGAATTATGTACCTTAACCCCCTCAGTCTCTCTGTTCTACAATACTGCCCAGAGCTCTACTGTTAATTGTGTAACTCTGACCATTTTGGACAGCAATACTTGACATTTATCCAAATTGTGATGTGTGAAATCACGAGGTCACATACAAGCAGATAGGGGTTAGTTCGGGTGAATGGATAGCTTGTTTGCGATGTAGGGGTAACACCCAACACTGTGGGTTCAATTCTCGCACTGTCTGAGATTGCCATGAAGATCTCCCTTTCTCAACCTCTCCCCTCACCTGAGGCATTTCCATGACCTTCAGGTTTAATGACCACCAGTTCCCTCTCTCTCTTTAACGAAAGAGCAGCCTTATGGTCCAGTAAAACAATGGCAACTTATATTTTTGTTTACTTACAAGAAGATACAGATTAAAAGGTGATTGTTTGGTTAAAAAGTATATATTTGTAACAGTTATTTGTAATTCTCCAAATAAATGTGTGGTATGTAATGATTTATTCCAGTTTTATCCTTTACTTTAGAATGAAATGTTGAGCAAGTGACCAGTCACTAAACTCTTGAAGGACCAGATGTACTGAAGGCTGTGATGGACCGAGTGTAGTACTGAGCCATATAGAACAACAAGGTCAACTCCTGGACTTTACTAAGTTAGCTCTCAATACACATCAGGGTCTCTCAATGCAGCTCAGCCTTCGAGAATCAAAATTAGACAGTTTGTGAAATCTGCCGCCTATTTGCTACTGCAGGGTTTTCAAGACCTTTGTGAAACATGTTTTATGCAAACATCACCCTCTGCTGCACAGAAACTTCTACAGACAGCCCATGTACCAGGCTAGATATGTTTGTACTGACTCACCTCTACGCTGCCTTGGAGCAGGACAAGGTGCAGTGGCCATCTCTGAAATTTAATACAGACAAAGTCATATATTTCAGTCAGGAGAAAAGATGAAGAGCAACATAAACTAAAGGTAAAATTATAATGGGATGCCAGGAATTAAAAACTGACATGAAATATCTCTGCACGTTATTGAAGGCAGTTAAAAAAAATCTAGAATCACTGATTTCATGAACATAATACAAAACAAGGAAGTTATACTGAGTTTTAGAAAACACTGTTTCAGACTGAACTGGAGACTTGGGTCCCATTCTAGGCTGATGTTTTTGGAAAATTTCAAGGTCGTTGAGCAGGTGAGGAGGAGATTTACTGTAAACATCACGGGCAGGAATAAACTTCAGGGAGGTGGAGTGACTACATAGTTGGAACTGAGGTGTTTTTAAGGCAGAGAAGGTTTAGTAGAAATTTTGTATATGGTGTTGTTAAAAGTTATGAACAACTTTGTCTGAGTATAGCCAGTAATGCCCAGAAGTGGATAAAACATTTTTAGAAATTTAAAAAGTAAAACTGATTGTTTCAAAAAAAGTTAGTCACGTTTAAGTAAATTGATCAGTGTTGTTGAGACAGTGTCTCTCACAACGTAATGTTTTGTCAAGAAAATGAAGATTTTTGAATGGATTTGTTACAAACTGTTGGTCATTCATGTTAACTCTGAATTTCTCTTCAAAGAGAAAAGAAGATAGGACAGTGAAGAAGGCAGTTAGTATGCTTTCCTTTATTAGTCAGAGCATTGAGTATAAGAGTTGGAAGGTCATGTTGTGGCTGTACAGGACATTGGTTAGGCCGCTTTTGGAATATTGTGTTCAATTCTGGGCTCCTGCTAATAAGATGGATGTTGTGAAACTTGAAAGGGTTCAGGAAAGAGTTACAAGGATGTTGCCAGGGTTGGAGGGTTTGAGCTATGGGCAGAGGCTGAATTGGCTGGAGCTGTTTTCCCTGCACTGTCTCAGGCTGAGGGGTGACCTCCATGATTTATAAAATTATGAAAGGCATGGATAGGATTAAAAGGCAAGGTCATCTCCCTGCGTTGAAGGAGTCCAGAACGAGAGGGACCTAAGGGACAACTTTTTCACACAGAGGCTGGTGCGTGAATGAGATGAGCTGCCAGAGGAAGTGGTGGAGGCTGGTACAATTACAACATTTAAAAGGCATCTGGATGGGCATATGAATAGGTAGAGTTTGCAGGGATATGGGCCGGGTGCTGCCAAATTGAACTAGATTAATTTAGAATATCTGTTCGGCATGGATGAGTTGGACCAAAGAGTCTATTTCCATGCTGTACATCTTTCTGACTTTCTAATTGATGCTGCTGACTGTATGGTAACTGTATTTAACTTATCAAAGAATCATAGAGTCATACAGCATGGTAAAAGAACCTTCGGTCCAACTAGTCCACGCTGATTCTAATCTAAAAAGTGAGATAACAGTGTTTTACATAAATTCATGCAGTTTTTGAGCGCAGAGTTCTACATGAGTGCATGCAGTTTTTGAGCAAAGTACAATGTAACTCTGCAAGTACAAATTCACCCCACAAAATATATGTGTGCATTTGTCTGTCTGTGTGTGTGTGTATGTCTGAGGTGGGGGATTGTGAGTGTGAGAAAGTGTTGATTAGAATCAATCTAAACATCATGGCATAGACAGAGAACACAGGGGGCCAACACCTTCAACATATTGTCTAGCTATCACCATTGTTAACAGCTAACCTGAGAATGCAACTTTTTTAAAAAAAGGTTTTGTGATTTACACATGAAAGAAGTGAAACTATCACTGTATTCTAACAGATGAAAGGCTCATCAGACAATCAATTTTTCAATGTATAATTTCAGTTACATCACACTGCAAATTTTTGCCATAAATTCTGTGTTACGATTGAGCCCTCCACTACACCTGATGAAGGAGCGTCGCTCCGAAAGGTAGTGAGCTTCCAATTAAACCTGTTGGACTATAACCTGGTGTTGTGTGATTTTCAACTTTGTACACCCCAGTCCAACGCCGGCATCTCCAAATCATCTTTGTAATGTGCATTTCTCCAAATAAATATGTAGTGTGTAATGATTTATTCCAGTTTTATTCTTTATTAGAACAGAATTTTGAGTGAGTCACCAGTCAATAGCATGCCGTAAACTCTTGAAGGCTTTGATTTACTGAAGGCTGTGATGGACCAAGTGTAGTACTGAGCCATACAGAACAGCATGGTCCCGGGTTAACTCCTGGACTGTGCTAAGATAGCACTCAATATAAGTCAGGGTCTCTCAAGGGGGCTCAGCCTTCAGGAACCAAAATCAGACAGATTGTAAAATCAGCCACCTATTTGCTATTGGAGATTTTTCACCATCTTTGTGAAACATGTTTCATGCAAACATGACCCTCTGCTACCCAGGCACCTCCACAGACAGCCCATGTCCCAGTCTAGATATGTTTGTACTGACTCACCTCTACGCTGCCTTGGAGCAGGACAAGGTGCAGTGGCCATCTCTGAAATTTAATACAAACAAAGTCATATATTTCAGTCGGGAGAATATTAACCAAAGATCATAAGACAGCACTTTCTAAATCCACACCCACTTCTATTAAGAAAGATAAAGGCAGCAAATTCATAGGAACACCACAACCTTCATGTTCCCCTGCAAAACACACACAATCCTGACTTGAAAATACTTCACTGCCCCTTCAGTGTCACTGAGTCAACATCCTGGAACTCCCATGTCTAAGCACATTGTGGGTCTACCCACAGCACGTGAACTGCAGTGCTTCAAGAAGGTAACTCACCACCACTGTCTCCAGGGAATCTAGGAATGGGCAATAAACACTGGCTCAGTGTTTATTGCCCATTTATTGCCCTGAAGTGCATGAAACATTTTTAAAAATTAAAAAAATTAAACTAATTGCTTCACAAAAAATTAGTCACGTTTAAGTAAATTAATCAGTATCGTTGAGATGGTGTCTCTCAGAATGTAATGTTTTGTCAAGAAAATGAAGATTTTTGAATTGATTTGTTACAAAATGTTGGTCATTCATGTTAACTCTGAATTTTTCTTTAAAGAGAAAAGAAGATAGGACAGTGAAGAAGGCAGTTAGTATGCTTTCCTATATTGGTCAGAGCATTGAGTATAAAAGTTGGAAGGTCATGTTGTGGCTGTACAGGATAGTGTTTCAGCCACTTTTAGAATATTATGTATAATTCTGGTCTCCCTCCTACTGGAAGGATGTTGTGCAAGTTGAAAGGGTTTGGAAAAGATTTACAAGGATGTTGCCAGGGTTGGAGAGTTTGAGCCAAAGGGAGTGGTTGATTTGGCCGGGGCAATTTTCCCTGCAGCATCACAGGCTGAGGGATGACCTTATAGAGGTTTATAAAATCATGAGGGGTATGATAGGGTAAATAGACAAGGTCTTGTCCCTGGGTTGATGGAGTCCAGAACTAGAGGGCATAAGTTAATGAGAGGGGAAAGATTTAAAAGGGACCTAAAGGACAACTTTTTCACACAGAGGTTGGTGCATGTATGGAATGAGCTGCAATAGGAAGTGATGGAAGTTGGTACAATTACAACATTTAAAAGGCCTCTGGATAGGTACATGAATGGGAAGAGTTTAGAGGGATATGGGCCAGGTGCTGCCAAATGGAACTAGATTAATCTGGGATATCTGATCAGCACAGATGAGTTGGACTATACAGTCTGTTTCCGTTCTGTACATCTTTCTGACTGTATGACACTCAGTGAAACTGCTGACTGTATTGTAACTGTGTTCAACTTGTCAAAGAGTTGTAAAAGACCCTTCGGGTCAACTAGCCCACGCAGACCATGTTCCCAAATCAAAGTAGCCTCACTTGCCTGTGTTTGACCCATATCCCTCCAAACCTTTCCTGTCCATGTGGCTTTCCAGATGAGTTTTTAATGGTGTACTTGTATATGCACTCACTGCTTCCTCTTTCATACAATTCCATAGAATCCCTACAGCATGGAAACAGGCCCTACAAGGGCACATTGACCCAAGGTCCTCCTGGGAGCAGATGCGGCGGAGACGAAGGAATTGGGTATATGGGATGGCCCAGTTCCAATACCGTACAACCCAGATGGCCTCCTTCTTCAAAGACCGCAATTTCCCCCCAGACGTGATCGACGATGCTCTCCACCGCATCTCCTCCACTTCCTGCTGCTCCGCCCTTGAGCCCCGCCCCTCCAATCGTCACCAGGACAGAACCCCACTGGTCCTCACCTACCACCCCACCAACCTCCATATACATTGTATCATACGTTGTCATTTCCGCCACCTCCAAATGGACCCCACCTCCAAGGATATATTTCCCTCCCCTCCCCTATCAGCGTTCCGAAAAGACCACTCCCTCCGTGACTCCCTCGTCGGGTCCACACCCCCCACCAACCTAACCTCCACTCCCGGCACCTTCCCCTGCAACCGCAGGAAATGCAAAACTTGTGCCCATACCCCCCCCCACCCTTACTTCCCTCCAAGGCCCCAAGGGATCTTTCCATATCTGCCACAAATTCACCTGCACCTCCACACACATCATTTATTGCATCCGCTGCACCTGATGTGGCCTCCTCTATATTTGGGAGACAGGCCGCCTACTTGCTGAACGTTTCAGAGAACACCTCTGGGACACCCGGACCAACCAATCCAACCACCCCGTGGCTCAACACTTCAACTCCCCCTCCCACTCCACCAAGGACATGCAGGTCCTTGGACTCCTCCATCGCCAGACCATAGCAACACAACGGCTGGAGGAAGAGCGCCTCATCTTCCGCCTAGGAACCCTCCAACCACAAGGGATGAACTCAGATTTCTCCAGTTTCCTCATTTCCGCTCCCTCCACCTTGTCTCAGTAAAATCCCTCGAACTCAGCACCACCTTCCTAACCTGCAATCTTCTTCCTGACCTCTCTGCCCCCACCCCCATTCCAGCCTATCACCCTCATCTTGACCTCCTTCCACCTATCACATTTCCAACACCCCTCCCCCAAGTCCCTCCTCCCTACCTTTTATCTTAGCCTGCTGGACACACTTTCCTCATTCCTGAAGAAGGGCTCATGCCCGAAACGTCGATTCTCCTGTTCCTTGGATGCTGCCTGATCTGCTGTACTTTTCCAGCAACACATTTTCAGCTCTGATCTCCAGCATCTGCAGTCCTCACTTTCTCCTCGAAGATTTACTCATCCCTAAACATTATGCGCAATTTAGTATGGCCAATTCACCTAACCTGTACATTTTTGGATTGTAGGAGGAAACCTGTGCAGACAGGGAGAATGTGCAAACTCCACACAGACAGTTGCCTGAGGCTGGAGTCGAACCCTGGTCCCTGGCACTGTGAGGCCGCAGTGCTAACCACTGTGCCACCTCTGGCAATTCATTCCACAAACGAGCCACTCTCTGTGTAAAAAACATTGCCCCACATGTCCTTTTTAATCCATCTTCTCTCGCCATAAAAATATACCCCTAGTTTTGAATCCCACTCCTAGAGAAGACTCTTGCTATTCACCTTTTCTATGTCCCTCATGGCTTTGTAAATCTCTGTAGGGCCACCCCTCAACCTCCTTTACTCCAGTGAACAAAGTCCCAGCCTATTGTTATAACCCAAACCTTCCATTCCCAGCAACAACCAGGTAAATCGTTTTTGAACTTTCTCCAATTTAATGATATCCTTCCGATAGATTAGCGACCAGAACTGTACACACAGTACTCCGAAAATTGGCCACAGCAACATCCTGTGCAACCTCAACATGATGTCCCAACTCTATACTCAAAGGGCTGAGCAATGAAGGAAAGCATGCTAAATGCCTTCTTAATCACCCTGCCTGCATGTGGTGCTGGTTTTCAAAGGATTATGTACATGAACCCACTAGGTCTTCCTGTTCTACAACACTGCTCAGAGTTCTACTGTTAATTGTGCAACAAACAGACAGAGGTTGGTTAGTTCAATTGAATGGATGGCTTGTTTGTGATGTTTCTGAACTTTCTCCAAATCATTGCCTCCCTATAGCAGAGCGACCAGAACTGTACTCAGTACTCCATAAGAGGTCCCACCAACATCCTGTGCAACTCTCAACAATATACTCAAAGGTCTGAGCAATGAAGGAAAGCGTGCTAAATGCCTTCTTAATCACCCTTCAGTCATGTGATGCAGATTTTCAAAGAATTAGGTACATGAACCCACCAGGTCTCTCTGTACTACTAGAGCTCTACCGTTAACTGCGTAAGTCCTAGCCTAGCGTTTTGAAAAGCAATACCTGGCAGTTATCCAAACTGTGTTTTGTTGTAACACGAGGTCACATACAAGCAGGTAGGGGTTTGTTAGTTCAGTTGAATGGATGGCTTGCTTGCAACGTAGGGATAACATAAATAGTGAGGTTTCAATTCCCACACTGCCTGAGATTACCATGAAGATCTCCCTTTCTCAACCTCTCACCTTCAGGTTAACTGACCACCAGTTGTCTCTTTCCCTCTCTCTAATGAAAAAGCAGCCATATGGTCCAGTTTGACAATGGCAATTTGTACTTTTGTTTACTTAAAAGATGATACTGATTAAAATTAGATTAGATTAGATTACTTACAGTGTGGAAACAGGCCCTTCGGCCCAACAAGTCCACACCGCCCCGCCGAAGCGTAACCCACCCATACCCCTACATCTACATCTACCCCTTACCTAACACTATGGGCAATTTAGCATGGCCAATTCACCTGACCTGCACATCTTTGTGACTGTAGGAGGAAACCGGAGCACCCGGAGGAAACTCACGCAGACACGGGGAGAACGTGCAAACTCCACACAGTCAGTCGCCTGAGGCGGGAAATGTGATTGTTAGGTTAGAAAGTCCATCCTTGTAATGTGCAATTCTCCAAATAAATATGTAGTGTGTAATGATTTCTTCTAGTTTTATTCTTCACCTTGGAATGGAATTTTGACCAGTCACTAAACTCTTGAAGGATTAGATTTACAGAAGGCTGGGATGGACCAAGTGTAGTACTGAGTCATACAGAACAACACGACCCTGGGTTAACTCCTGGATTGTACTAAATTAGCTCTTAATATACATCAGGCTTTCTGAGTGGAGCTTAGCCTTCAGGAAGCAAAATCAGACAGCTTGTAAAATCAGCCGCCTATTTGCTACTAGAGGTTTTTCACCATTTTTGCGAAATATGTCTTATGCAATCATGACCGTCTGCTGCACAGGAACTTCCACAGACAGCCCATGTCCCAGGCTAGATATGTTTGTACTGACTCACCTCTACGCTGCCTTGGAGCAGGACAAGGTGCAGTGGCCACCTCTGAAATTCAATACAAACAAAGTCAAATATTTCTGTTGGGAGAAAATTAACCAAAGATCATTAGACAGCACTTTCTAAACACACATCCACTTCCATTTAGAAGGACAAGGGCAGCAAATACACAGGAACACCGCCATCTTCAAGTTCCCCTGCAAACCACACACAATTCTGACTTGGAAATATATCACTGACTCTTCACTATCACTGGGTCAATATCCTGGATCTCTCCCCTCTAAGCACATTGTGGTTCTACCCACAGCACATGGACATCAGCGCTTCAAGAAGGCAACTCATCACCACTTTCTCCAGGAAATCTAGGCATGGGCAATAAATGCTGGCCCAGCTGGTGATGCCCAGAAGTGAATAAAACATTTTTAAAAATTTAAAAATAAAACTGATAGTTTCACAAAAAATTATTCACATTTTTGTAAATTTATAAATGCCGTTGAGATGGTGACTCTCGGAATATAATGTTTTGCCAAGAAAATGAATATTTTTGAATTGATTTGTAACAAAATGTTAATCATTCATTTTAACTCTGAATTTTTCTTTAAAGAGAAATGAAGATTGGATAGTGAAGGAGGCAGTTAGTATGCGTTCCTTTATTGGTCAGAATTGCGAGGTCATATTGGTTGGCTGACAGAAGGCAGAGAATGGCTGTAGATGGAAAGTATTCTGCCTGGAGGTCAGTGTTGAGTGGGGACCTGCAGGGCTCTGTTCTTGGGCCTCTGCTCTTTGTAGTTTTTATAAATAACTTGGATGGGGAGGTTGAGGGGTGGGTTAGTAAATTTGCAGCTGACACGAAGGTTGGAGGTGCCATTGATAGTACCAAGGGTATTGCAGGCTGTAGCGCGACATAGACAGGATGCAGAACTGGGCTGAGAAATGGCAGATGGAGTTCAACCTGGATAAATGCGAAGTGGTGCATTTTGGAAGGTCAAACTCAAATGCTGAATATGGGATTAAAGACAGGATTCTTGGCAGTGTGGAGGAACAAAGGGATCTGGGTGTGCAAGTACACGGCACGGTGGCTCAGTGGTTAGCACTGCTGCCTCACAGCACCAAGGTCCCAGGTTTGATTCCAGCCTCAGGTGACTGTCTGTGTGGAGTTTGCACATTCTCCCTGTGTCTGCGTGGGTTTCCTCCGAGTGCTCCAGTTTCCTCCCACAGTCCAAAGATGTGCAGGTTAGGTGAATTGACCATGCTAAATTGCCCATAGTGTTAGTTGCATTCGTGGGTGGGTTATTCTTTGGAGGGCTGGTTGGGCCAAAGGGCCTGTTTCCACACTGTAGGGAATCTAATCCCTCAAAATTGCCACCCAAGTGGATAGGATTGTTAAGAAAGCATATGGTGTTTTAGCTTTCATTAACAGGGGGAATGAGTTTAAGAGCTGCGAGGTTTTGCTACAGCTCTACAAGTCCCTGGTGAGACCACACTTGGAATATTGTGTCCAGTTCTGGTCGCCCTACTATTGGAAAGATACAGAGGCTTTGGAGAGGGTGCAAAGAAGGTTTACCAGGATGCTGCCTGGACTGGAGGGCTTGCCTTATGAAGACAGGTTGAATAAGCTCAGACTTTTCTCTCTGGAGAGAAGGAGGAAGAGAGGAGACCTGATTGAGGTATATAAGATAATGAGAAAAATAAATAGAGTCAATAGCCAGAGATCTTTCCCCAGGGCAGGATTGATGGGTATGATAGTTTTAAGATATTAGGAGAAAGGCATAGAGGAGACATCACAGGTAGGTTCTTTACGCAGAGAGTTATGAATACATGGAATGCGTTGCCAGCAGCAGTGGTGGAAGCAGTGTTATGGGGGACATTTAAGGACTGCTGGACATGCACATGGAGAGCAGTGAGTTGAGGGGTGTGTAGGTTAAGTTATTATATTTTACATTAAGATTAAACCTCAATACAACATCGTGGGCCAAAGGGCCTGTTCTGTGTTGTACTTTTCTACGTTGTGGCTGTACAGGACATTGTTTAGGACACTTCTGGAATATTGTGTGCAATTCTGGTCTCCTTCCTGTTGGAAGGATGTTGTGAAAGTTGAAAGAGTTCATAAAACAGTTATGAATATGTTGTCAGGGTTGGGGGATTTGAGCTATAGGCAGAGGCTAAATTGGCCAGGATTGTTTTTCCTAGATCTTTGGAGGCTGTAGGTGACCTTATAGAGATTTATAAAATCATGAGGAATATGATAGGGTAAATAGACAAGGTCTTCTCCCTGGGTTGAAGGAGTCCAGAACTAGAGGGCATAAGTTTACAGTAAGAGGGGAAGATTTTAAAGGGACCTAAAGGACAACTTTTTCACAGAGGTTGGTGCGTGTATGGAATGAGCTGCAAGAGGAAGCGACGGAAGCTGGTACAATTACAACATTTAAAAGGCATCTGGATGGGTAGATGAATAGGAAGGTTTTAGAGGGATATTGGCCAAATGCTGCCAAATGGAACTAGATTAATTTGGGACATCTGGTCAGCAGAGATGAGTTGGGCCAAAGAGTCTATTTCCATGCTGTACATCTTTCTGACTGTTTGACTCTAAGTGAATCTGCTGACTGTATGGTAACTGTCTTTAACTTATCGAAGAGTCGTAGAGTTATGCAGCATGGTAAAGGACCCTTCAGCCCACACTGACCACATTCCCAAATTAAAATAGCCTCACTTGGCTATGTTTGAACCATATCCTTCCAAACCTTTCCTGTTCATGTATCTTTCCAATTATCTTTTTAATGGTGTAACTGTACATGCACTCACTACTTCCTCTGGTAATTCATTCCACAAACGAGCCACTCTCTGTGTAAACAAATTAGACCCTCATGTCCTTTCTTAATCTTTCTTCTTTCAACATAAAAACATGCCCCTAGTTTTGAATCTCCTAACCTAGGGAAAAGATTCTTGCTATTCATTTTATCTATGCCCCTCATAATTTGGTAAATCTCTGTAGGCTACCCCTCAACCTCCTTTACTCCAGTGAACAAAGTCCCAGCCTATTGTTATAACCCAAACCTTCCATTCCCAGCAACAACCAAGTAAATCGTTTTTGAACTTTCTCCAAATTAATGATATCCTTCTGATAGATTAGCGACCAGAACTGTACACACAGTACTCCGAAGATTGGAGCAACATCCTTAACATGATGTCCCAACTCTATACTCAAAGGTCTGAGCAATGAAGGAAAGCATGTTAAATGCCTTCTTAATCACTTTGTCTGCATGGATGCAGGCTTTCTAAGAATTATGTTCCTGAACCCTTATGTCTCCCTGTTCTACAATACTGCCCAGAGTTCTACTGTTAATCGTGCAACAAACAGACAGAGGTTGGTTAGTTCAGTTGAATGGATGGCTTGTTTGTGATGTAGGGATAACACCAACAATGAGGGTTCAATTCCCGCACTACCTGAGATTACCATGAAAATCTCCCTTTCTAAATCTCTCGCCTCACCAGAGGCATTTCCGTGACTTTCAGGTGAAATGATCACCAGTTATCTCTCTCTCTCTCTCTCTCTCTAATGAAAGAGCAGCCCTATGGTCCAGTCAGACAATGGCAACTTCTACTTTTTTTTGCTTACAAGTTAATACAGATTAAAATGTGATTGTTAGGTTAGAAAGTCTATCCTTGTAATGTGCAATCCTCCGATAAATGTGTAGTGTATAATGATTATTCCAGTTTTATCCTTTACCTTGGAATGGAATTTTGAGTGAGTCACCAGTCAATAGTAATGCCATAAACTCTTGAAGGATTAGATTTACTGAAGGCTATGAGGGATCAAGTGTGGTACTGAGCCATACAGAACAACACGGTCCCAGATTAACTCCTAGACTGTGCTAAGTTAGCTCTTAACATACATCAGGGTCTCTCAATGGGACTCAGCCTTCAGGAACCAAAATCAGACAGATTGTAAAATCAACCACCTATTTGCTATTGGAGGTTTTTCACAATCTTTGGGAAATACGTTTTATGCAAACATGACCCTCTGCTGCCCAGGAACTTCCACAGACAGCCCATGTCCCAGGCTAGATATGTTTGTACTGACTCACCTCTACGTTTCCTCGGAGCAGGACAAGGTGCATTGTCTAAAATTTAATACAGACAAAGTCATATATTTCAGTCGGGAAAAAAGAACATTAACTTAAGGTAGAAATTTAATGGGATGCCAGGAACTAAAATGTGATCTGAAGTATCTCAACACACGTTGTTGAAGGCAGTTAAAAAAAAATCTGGAATCACTGATTTCACGAACAGAGTACACAAACAAGGAAGTTACACTGAGATCTAGAAAACACTGTTTCAGGCCGAGCTGAAGACTTGGGCCTCATTCTCGGGTGATATTTTTGGAAGATTTCAAGGTTGTTGATCAGTTGAAGAGGAGATTTACTATAACCGTCACAGACAGGAAAGAATTCAGGGAGGTGGAGTGACTACACAGTCTGGAGTGGGGTGTTCTTAGAGTAGAGGAAATTTAGTAGCGATTTCGTAAATGATACTGATAGACGTTATGAACAGCTTTCATAGAGCAAAGTTGGAAACAACTATTTTCCACAGTTGAAGGCTCAGTAAAGATGACACAAATTAAAATAACTAGCAGAAGAAGAGGGAGAAAATTAGGAAAATTGTTTCATGCTATGATTAAAGTCTGGAGTACACTAAGTATGGTGGAAGCAGATTTAATATTAACTCTCAAAAGACAACTGGCTTAATATTTAAAAAGGAACATGTAGGGTTACCAATCAAAGCAGCGAGAAGCTGTCCCCTTGGCATACAGTGAGGGTCCAGCCAGAGCGTCTGCCAATATTCCCCATCGCTACATCCGAACCTGGACAATAAATAATCATCCTGTGACCCCAAAAGGGGTCATGACCCACTGTTTGGGAATCCCTGGATTAAGACCAAATCAAGTGGAATTTAAAACAAGGTGCCACCAGCTATTGCCTAGAAATGGTTTGCGTAAAAACCAGATATCATCCTGTAAATATATCGTACTCTTTTGAATACTTTCACCCAGCCCACGCCTCAGCATGGAATCATGTCAACTCACCTGCAGCCGGTCTCTTCCTTGGCTGACGGCTTGCGTCTGGGCATGGTGCAGCTGCAAGAACAGGAGAACAGGATTCAGTTCAGTTCAAAATGAACACTAATCGACCTGGATTCAGGATGGGATACTTGGGTGAAACTATCCCAACAATGGTTGGCTTGTCTGGGAGTTACAGAGGGAGGCACAATCCTTATTAATTGTCTGGCTTCCTTAAAGTCTGCTGGACAATTGCCCATTTAGAATGGCTGAAAGTGAGCCAGAAACAACTGATATTCAGCTGGGCTAAAGCAAGTGCGAGGATAAAAATAAGTGGGGCAGAAAGTGGGATACTTGCGAGGTATGTGATATGTGAATGTAGGAAAGCACTGGAAGGTGATGGGGGGGCGGGGGTTGGATGGTTTGGATGTTCTTTATGCAGCTTCAGGAGAACTTCCTTGATAAGCATTTTCTTGCTTGCAAGGAGGCATTTTGGAGCTGGGAAATGAGAGCAGCCAAGTGGTCTCCAAGTCTATGGGAAAACATTTAGGGAAGACTGATCATTGTATTATGAGGTTTACATATGAGCAATGGACAAGTGCAAGGGAAAATCTAATATGGAACTTCTGGGTTTGAAGAGGAAACACTTCATTGTGTTGTGAAGGGATCTAGCCAAGATAAAATGGAGTGGGCAGACAGAAAATAGTGGTGGAACAATGGGTGATCCCTCGAGAAAAAATGCTTCAGGATGCAGGCCAAGAAAAACCTAACAAGGGCAAAAGGTCCAGAAGGTCAACAAAAATATTCTGATTCTCTTTCTTTATGGTTTTGCACTGATACCTCAGTGGATTTTGCTGAAACGCTGTAGATACGTAGACACTTCTGTTTAGGGCAGACCAACTCGTGTAAAGTTTACAAGTTAAACTGAGTGATAGCATGCTTCCAAGAGGAAACTCACCATGAAGGGAATGTGGATGCTGAAACAATGCTGAACCTTTGTGACCATGTCTCCAATCTGTGCCTCTCCCTATGGAGATTGTTGCAGCTTCACACTGAATTTCCACTGTCTGACTGTGTTTTTTTACCAATTTATTAAGGAAATCATGGTTGGGGAAACAAAAATAATGATCTTGTTTTCAGGAAAAATAGAGATATAGTCCTTACCTTCATGAATGGGTAGGTGGAGATATAGCTGTTAAGTCTGAAGGGATCAAAGGGTTTGGGGAGTAAGTGGGAACAAGGTACTGAGCTGGATGAACAAAATAGTCATACTGGAAGTCAAAGCAGGTTTTTATGTTCTATATTTATAATTAGATTAAATTCCCTACAGTGTGGAAACAGGCCTTTCTTCCCAACAAGTCCACACTGAACCTCTGAAGAGTAACCCACCCAGACCCATTTCCTTCTGACCAATGCACCTAACTCTAACTGAAGAAGGGATTATGCCCAAAACGTCGATTCTCCTGTTCCTTTGATGCTGCCTGACCTGCTGCGCTTTTCCAGCAACACATTTTTAAGACCTAATTCTATGGGCAAATCAGCATGGCCAATTCACCTGACCTGCACATTTTTTGGATTGTGGGAGGAAACCGGAGCACCCGGAGGAAACCCACACAGACACGGGGAGAATGCACAAATTCCACACAGACAGTTGCCCGTTGCTGGAATTGAATCTGGGTCCCTGGCTCTGTGAGGCAGCAATGCTAAGCACTGAGATACCATGCCACTCCTGTACCCCAGAATGTGACCATCCTGTAAGTTTGCTGATTGCTCCATGTTCTACCTTTGTCTTCCCAGGATGCCACTGGTCTCATATTTCTACAGCTTTGATTGGCCAGTGATCTAACAGTCAGCTCTTGCAACTCCCTTTGCGACTTTGTGAGTTATATAGACTCATTACCCTCTCAATTAAGAACAAAATCAGGGAAAGACAAAGTGAGGGGATCATTTCCTATACAAAGTGTTGCCCCATTTCACTCTGAAGAAAAAATGATCATATATTGGCTTTTGCCTGTCAAGGAGCAGGAGAATCGATGTTTCGGGCATGAGCCCTTCTTCAGGAATGAGGAAAGTGTGTCCAGCAGGCTATGATAAAAGGTAGGGAGGAGGGACTTGGGGGAGGGGCAATGGAAATGCGATACGTGGAAGGAGGTTAAGGTGAGGGTGATAGGCCGGAGTGGAGGTGGGGGCGGAGAGGTCAGGAAGAAGATTGCAGGTTAGGAAGGTGGTGCTGAGTTTGAGGGTTAGGACTGAGACAAGGTGGGGGGAGGGGAAATGAAGAAACTGGAGAAATCTGAGTTCATCCCTTGTGGTTGGAGGGTTCCTAGGCGGAAGATGAGGCGCTCTTCCTCCAGCCGTCGTGTTGCTATGGTCTGGCGATGGTATGGTCTGGTGACCAGTTTCCTCATTTCTCCTCCCCCCACCTTGTCTCAGTCCCAACATTCGAACTCAGCACCACCTTCTTGACTTGCAATCTTCTTCTTGACCTCTCCGCCCCCACCCCCACTCCGGCCTATCACCCTCACCTTAACCTCCTTCCACCTATCGCATTTTCAACACCCCTCCCCCAAGTCCCTCTTCCCTACCTTTTATCTTAGCCTGCTGGACACACTTTTCTCATTCCTGAAGAAGGGCTCATGGCCGAAACGTCGATTCTCCTGCTCCTTGGATGCTGCCTGACCTGCAGCGCTTTTCCAGCAACACATTTTCAACTCTGATCTCCAGCATCTGCAGTCCTCACTTTCTCCTTATGCCTGTCAAGCACATTTTCAGCCACCCTTGCAATAATGACTGCCAAAGCAATTGGAATAATAGATTTTGAGTATCATGTGATGAGTCCAACATGTTACTGAAATGTACAGGGAGAAGGTCCACGCCAAGTCCTGTATTTCACTGGGTTAATTGATAGCATCAGCCTTTCAAAAGTGACCTCAGTGTTTTCAGCTAGAGTGCTAAAACAAGGGATTTACTTTCATTTGGTTTGACTTATTACTGTCACGTGTACCTAGGTACAGTGAAAAGGTTTGGTTTGCATGCACAACAGGCAGATCATACCAAGAAAGTGCATCACGATAATTGAACAGAGTGAAGAATACGATGTTATGGCTGCAAATAAGATGCACAAAGATCAAGAGATTTGAAATTTGAGAGGTCCATTCAGAAATCTAATAACAGTGCAAAGAAAGCTGTTCTTGAATCTTGATTTGGAGATGTCGGTGTTGGACTGGGGTGTACAAAGTTGAAAATCACACAACACCAGGTTATAGTCCAAGAGGTTTAATTGGAAGCACACTCGCGTTCGGAGTGACACTCCTTCATCAGGTGATATTGGAGGGCTCAATCCTAAAACTCAGAATTTATAGCAAAAATTTACAGTGTGATGTAACTGAAAATATACATTGAAAAATTGATTGTTTGTTAAGCCTTTCATCTGTTAGAATACAGTGATAGTTTCACTTCTTTCATGTGTAAATCACAAAATCTTTTTTTTAAAAAGTTGCATTCTCAAGTTAGCTGTTAGCAATGGTGATAGCTAGACAATATGTTGAAGGTGTTGGCCCCCTGTGTTCTCTGTTTGTGACCTGATGTTTAGATTGATTCTAATCAACACTTTCTCACACTCACAATCCCCACCTCAGACAGACACACACACACACAGACAGACAAATGCACACATATATTTTGGGGGGTGAATTTGTACTTGCAGAGTTACATTGTACTTTGCTCAAAAACTGCATGCACTCATGTAGAACTCTGAGCTCAAAAACTGCATGAATTTATGTAAAACTCTGTTATCTCACTTTTTAGATTAGAATCAATCTAAACATCATGGCATAGACAGAGAACACAGGGGGCCAACACCTTCAACATATTGTCTAGCTATCACCATTGTTAACAGCTAACCTGAGAATGCAACTTTTTTAAAAAAAGGTTTTGTGATTTACACATGAAAGAAGTGAAACTATCACTGTATTCTAACAGATGAAAGGCTCATCAGACAATCAATTTTTCAATGTATAATTTCAGTTACATCACACTGTAAATTTTTGCTATAAATTCTGTGTTACGATCGAGCCCTCCACTACAACCTGATGAAGGAGCGTCGCTCCGAAAGCTAGTGTGCTTCCAATTAAACCTTTTGGACCACAACCTGGTGTTGTGTGATTTTTAGCTCTTGAATCTGTTATAGAAATTGCACCAATGTCCAACATTGGTATTATTACACATGCACCGTCTGAGTATTAGTGTGCAATTGAAGACTTATTCAAATGCACCTAGATGGCACAGGTCTGCGAGAGGAGGTGCTGCTGTAATGAGGAAGAAAGTGGAATTCAGTTTACATGAGAGTTAATCAGTAACTGCCCAAGACACAGTCCTTTGCTGGAGTGGCATAAGGCTGCAACGCACTGAACTATCCAGCTTGGGTATCAGTGTGCAATTGCAAAGTGTGCTGACTTACCTGCACCCAGTTGACACAAGTCTGTCGGGCCTGCTGCTGCTGCTGCTGTTAATGCTGCTCAGACAAAGAATGGAGTAAGTATCAGTGTGACTCATAGTGACTCAGCTGCCCGAGCCCGCTCCGACCCTGATGTGGTCCAGCCATCATGTCTGGTGTTGCTGCTGCTCTGAGTCAGAGACAGGTCTAATGAGAAGATTGTCATTAGACTGCCTGCCAAGCCTGGTGCCACTACTGTCTGGAATAGCCACATTCATGTGGCTATCAAACCTCCGACCTTTCCTCTTACTAAGTCTTCCACTGTAACCCCATCACTGAGTGTGAGCTATTGGAAGAGGAACTGTTGATGACTTTGTCTCTGAATATCTTCTGTTCAAAGCCATCCTCAGTCAGCCCACCCTGAATGACTGCTTCCAAATCCTTCTCAAGATTGACAAACTGTATTCCTCTGGTAAAATTAATATTTTAGACCTTACTTGACCCTATCTTGATTTGTACTTTTTTCCCTTCGTCCATTCTTTTCCAACCTCCATTAGTGAGTCTTGCTGTGTCCTCAATCACTTTAACAGTTTCCAATTGTCTCCAAATTTTTCCTCCCCGACTCATTCCCCATCTGGGCAGTCTGAGGACCAACTGTTTCTTAACTGAACAGAAGCCAAACCAATCTCCATCTAGCTGCTTCCTCCGTCCCACAGCTAATCCTGTTCATACACTGAACACCACCTTCATCAACTCCAATCACTTAGTCCCCTTGGAACCATGTTATGTCTGCCTTTTTTGTGTGACATGTAGAGCATTCCTTGTCCTAATTCTATTTGGGTCTCCACCTTCCCTCCTTTTTTGATACATTGGTGACTGCATCAACCCTCTATTCTGATCTAGCCTTTAACTGGAAAATCTCATCAACTTTACTTCAAACTTTCACCCTTCAGTTACCTCTGACATTTTCCCTTCCCTTTCCTTCTCCAACTTCTCCATTTCCACTCCAGGGATAGGCTTTCAGTGAAGCCTAAGTCCACAGGATACCACATTTACCTTCACTATACCTGCTCTCAATCTTCCTTCATCCCATTCTCCCAATCTCTTCACCTCTATTGCATCTACCCTGATGATACAGTGTCTCTTATATATCTTTCTGACTATTGGAGTTCTGCAGGGGTCAATACTGGGACCACAGTTATTCACTATTTATTAACCGTTTGGACGAAGGAACTGAAGACACAAAGATAGACGGAGGGACAGATAGTGTTGACAAAGCAGGAAGGCTGCTGAAAGACTTTATAAAATAAATGACAGATCAAATATGACATGGGGAAGTAATGTCATGAAGTTTGGGAGGAAGAATAGAGGTGTAGGGTATTTTCTAATTAGGGAAAGGCTTTCGAAATCTGAAGCGCTAAGGACTAAGGAGTCCTAGTTCAGGATATTCTTAAGTTTACTGTGCAGTTGGCAGTTAGGAAGGAAAAGGCAATATTAGCATTCATTTTAAGATAGCTAGAATACAAGAACAGAAATGTACAGCTGAGGCTGTATAAGGCTCTTGTCAGACTGCATTTGGAATATTGTGAGCAGGTTTGGGCCCTGTATCGAAGCAAAAGTGAGCTGTCTTGGAGCGGGTTCAAAAGATGTTGACAAGGATGATTCTGGGAAGGAAGAGCTTTGTCATATTAGCAGCGATTGAGGACTCTGGGCTGTATTTGATAGAGTTTAAAAGGATGAGGGCGATCTGATTGAAACTTACAGAATACTGAGGTGGCTGGATAGACTGGACATGGAGAGGATGTTTCCACATTAGCAGAGGTTAGGACCCAAGGGCACACCAGGTCTGCTATGCAGCTTTACTGTTACAGCTTCTGGATTTAAGCATTGGATTTTCCCACCCTGTAGGCCTGGGCTGAGTGGTGTTGGAATTTCCAGGTGGAAATGGGCAGGAAGTGGCATGAAGGATGACTTTGCCCATAAAGTAACATGGAAAAAGGGAAGTGGCATTTCCATCATGTCCCTGCAGCTGTTCCAATGTAATCAGTGGTAGGGAACGTGAAGAGCATCCTCTCACCTGGAAGCTAATCAAACCAGTAAAGTGGTCAATTAAGGGTTGCTTCCTGTTACTGCTGGTATTTTACCAATGGCTATCTCCCATACAGAGAGACTTGAGGTAAGTCCTTGCAGTATCTCTATGGGATTGAAAGGTATTAGACAGAGAGGCACATAAAGGGAAATGTTTAATTTGTATTGCTTTTCAAATTAAAAGCATATTGTCAGGCTCTCTTGCAGTCCTGACCACTCGAGTTTGGTGACTCCTAGTGTGGTACTGAGCTGTAAAGAATGGCAAATTCATTCCTGCACTGTGCTGAATTAGCTGATGACAATTGTCCCCCGGCATTACAGAGGTTACAAGAAAGGACAGGGTGTGTGAAGAAATCAGCAGATTAACTAAAGGCAATTTATCTTTGATGCTGCAGACTGACTCCACCCTGGAGGAGTCCCAGCATGATGTGCTGCTACCAACACATGTCTACACATTGCCCAGGTACCTCTGTGGAACTGAAAGCTCCGACTCACCTGGGTGATGTTGCCTTTGATTGGAAGGTGGTGCAACCCTTATTTTTGCTGGTGAGACAGAAAATGAAAATCTGATTCAATCATGGCAATTAATCAAACTGCAATCAAAAAAGTAATAGAAGCACAGAGTTGGGACTGGCCCTTGTGAGAAGAGAGGTAGATTAGTAAGTGGCCGATTTGTCTGAGTGTCAGTAAGAGGACTGAGTAACTTTAACTAGCAAGTATAGTTAATAAACCATTGGATAACTACATGTTCTTAACAGTTGGAAGTGAACATCAAGCATGGAAATTCACAGGGTTCAATTTAAGAGGAAGGTTAAGGTTATCTTGAGGATAGACAAGTCCCCCGGGCCTGACGGGATATATCCTAGGATTATGTGGGAAGCAAGAGAGGAAATTGCAGTACCGTTGGCAATGATCTTCTCGTCTTCACTGGCAACTGGGGTGGTACCAGGGGACTGGAGAGTAGCGAATGTTGTGCCCCTGTTCAAAAAAGGGAATAGGGATAACCCCGGGAATTACAGGCCAGTTAGTCTTACTTCTGTGGTAGGCAAAGTAATGGAAAGGGTACTGAGGGATAGGATTTACGAGTATCTGGAAAGACACTGCTTGATTAGGGACAGCCAGCACGGATTTGTGAAGGGTAGGTCTTGCCTTACAAGTCTTATTGAATTCTTCGAGGAGGTGACCAAGCATGTGGATGAGGGTAGAGCAGTGGATGTAGTGTACATGGATTTTAGTAAGGCATTTGATAAGGTTCCCCATGGTAGGCTTATGTGGAAAGTCAGGAGGCATGGGATAGAGGGAAATTTGGCCAATTAGATAGAAAACTGGCTAACCGGTCGAAGTCAGAGAGTGGTGGTAGATGGTAAATATTCAGCATGGAGTCCAGTTACAAGTGGAGTTCCGCAGGGATCAGTTCTGGGTCCTCTGCTGTTTGTAATTTTTATTAATGACTTAGAGGAGGGAGTCGAAGGGTGGGTCAGTAAATTTGCAGATGATACAAAGATAGGTGGAGTTGTGGACAGCGAGGAGGGCTGTTGTCGGCTGCAGAGGGACTTAGATATGATGCAGAGCTGGGCTGAGGAGTGGCAGATGGAGTTCAACCCTGCCAAGTGTGAGGTTGTCCATTTTGGAAGAACAAATAAGAATGCGGAATACAGGGTTAATGGTAGGGTTCTTGGTCAGGTGGAGGAACAGAGGGATCTTGGGGTCTATGTACATAGATCTTTGAAGGTTGCCACTCAGGTGGATAGAGTTTGTAAGAAGGCCTATGGAGTATTATCGTTCATTAGCAGAGGGATTGAATTCAAGAGTCGTGAGGTGATGTTGCAGCTGTACAGGACTTTGGTTAGGCCACATTTGGAGTACTGTGTGCAGTTCTGGTCGCCTCACTTTAGGAAAGATGTGGAAGCTTTGGAGAGGGTGCAGAGAAGATTTACCAGGATGTTGCCTGGAATGGAGAGTAGGTCGTACGAGGATAGGTTGAGAGTTCTCGGCCTTTTCTCGTTGGAACGGCGAAGGATGAGGGGTGACTTGATAGAGGTTTATAAGATGATCAGAGGAATAGATAGAGTAGACAGTCAGAAACTTTTTCCCCGGGTACAACAGAGTGTTACAAGGGGAGATAAATTTAAGGTGAAGGGTGGAAGGTATAGGGGAGATGTCAGGGGTGGGTTCTTTACCCAGAGAGTGGTGGGGGCATGGAATGTGCTGCCCGAGGGAGTGGTAGAGTCAGATTCATTGGCGACCTTTAAGCGGCATTTGGATAGGTACATGGATGGGTGCTTTGGGGATTGTAAAATAGAAACAAAGAGGTGAGTCATGAAATCCATTTTTAAATGTCTAGCTATCCTGACCACCACATAATATTACTGAACAAGTATACATTCGATGACACACAATCATAAAATGCTCCCTTATTGCTACAAGTACAGGTTTTACTTGGTAGCCCACATCAAAAGTTCAGATGCCATGTTACCAAATCCTAAAAGTTCCTTGACTATCCTGTTTATGCGCTAAAGCCAAACAATCATCTCGAACAAGGTTAAAAGAATGGTCCCACTAGGAGTCTTATCTGAGTTTTTGGATAAATCAAAGGCTTTATAATAAAAGTGAGGAAACTGCTGTAAGGTTTTCACGATTGAGGATAAATTCAGCAATCTTGTGCTTCCAACATCAATCTGAACCTGACGGAGATGCAGGTGGTGAATTGTGTTATGATTTGCAGCCTCCTCTGTGCATAGCTTCCTGTTGAGATTGGTCCATCTGTCGCCTATCATTGGTGCTTTATGCTTAGTGGGAAAGTGTTTCCCAATCTCATTCTTAAAATAGCGCATCACCTCTTCTTCGTCTTCAAACATATTCTCAAACCTTTTTGAATGTATGACTGCCTAAGCAATTAAAGCAATCAGATTTTGTACGAAAAGCCAAAGCTAGTAAAGAATCCCACCGACAAGAGGATTCTGATACGGTGCTGAGTTAGCTGGTCTCAGCACTTATAAACAAGACAGGTTAAAGAAAAATGAGACTGAATGTAAAACCAGGTCAGAACAGAAGATGTAGGGGCAGATGTGGGCAACAAAGGGAGGGGACAGACTAGTGGTGTTATTACTGGACTGTTAATCCAGACCCAGATAATGTTCTGCAGACTCAGGTTTCATGGCAGATGGTGGAATTTGAATTCAGTAAAAATCTGGAATTAAGAATCTAATGATGACAATGAACCTATTGTTGATTGTCAGGAAAATTGCATCTGGGTCACTAAAATCCTTTTGGGAAGGAAACTGCCATCCTTACCTGGTCTGGCCTACATGTAAGTCCAGATCCACAACAATGTGGTTGACTCTTAACTGCCCTTTGGCCAATTAGGCAAGGGCAATACATACTGCCCAGCCAACAACCCTCATTCTGTAAATGAATAACAAAAAATTGGCCCATCGAGGCAATTGTTTGTTCATCACTGCTATACAAGGCAGCTCGAATAAAGGAGTTTTGGTGCATTCTGATCAGCTCTGGACAGGAAGTAAATACTTAAGAGAGCTGGTTTCCATCTTGGCAGTATTGTACCTCAATGTCCTCCCAGGAAGTTCATTACGGAAGTGGAGGTGTTTTTGAAAAATGTTTTCATTGGATGTGGGTATCAGTCGAAAGCCCAACTTTTGTTGACCTTTTGTTTACTTCATTTCCCTTGATCTCAGTGGATCTCGAGATCATTTCAGAGTCAACTACATTGCTGTGGGTCTGGAGTCACATGTAGGCCAGACCAGGGAAAGACAGCAGATTTTATTCCATGAAGGACATTAATGAGTCATATGGCTTTTACAACAATCAATGGCAGTTCTTCATTTTCACTGAAACTAGCTTCTATATTTATAACTAAATTATATCCCAGTCTTGGTATGGGGGGATTTGAATTCATGTTCCCAGAACATGAGCCTGGACTCAGTCCCATAGACAGTATCACCACAACACTGCCAGCCCCTGAAATAAAGTGGACAGAGGCAAAAGCAAAACATGATAGATGCCCGCAATCTGAAATTCAGAAAATGTTGGAAAAACTCAACTGGTCAAGCAATGGAGAGAGATACATGGTTAAAGTGTCAGGGCATTGTTCAATAAATTGGTACCAAGTGCTTAGAAATAGAATAAAGAAGCATGAGGTACATAAATTCAATATCAGGACATACCAAAGTACTGAATATTTGTAATAGACAGATTATTACATCAGACTGATGCCTAGGACATTGCAACTGTCCTGAGGAGAGATTGAGAAAATTGGGTGTTAAGGAATTGAGGGGTGATTTCAGTAAAACATGGAAAATTCTTATAGGATTCCACAGGGTCAATTTAGGAAAGATGTTTCCCATGGAACCAGAGGAAAGTCTTAGAATAAAAGCTAGAACATTTAGGAAACAGAGAAGGAGGAATTTCTTCACTCGGGAAAATGCATCTTTGGGATTCCCTCACTCAGGGTCCATGGATACTGAGCATAATGAAGCCAACGACTGATAGATTTCTATGCTGTAAATTAGTACGAGATTTGGTAGGAGTGCAGGATATTGAGGTAGAAAATCAGCAAGGACCTAAGTGAATAGCAGAGCAAGTTCGATAGATCATTCCTGATGCTGTTTCCTGTGTTCCTATGAGATATCAATTCACTAGTTAGGACAAAGAAGAAAATACAAATCAGCTTTATAATCTTTTAAGTAAATATACAAACTATTGCTGAGTTACAAGGACAAATAGCAGGCAATAGTATAATATTGCAAGTTACACCAATATTGTTTCAAACTGGTCAGGGCTCAACACATCAACACTGAATACAAAATATTCAGAAAAAATAGGAAAGGCAACTAATATTTCAGGAAGGATTTTTTTATAACTCTTTCATGGGATGTGAGTGTTGCTTGTAACACCAACATTTATTGTCCATCACCTTAACTGCCCTTGAAAAGAGTTCAGAGTAGAGGATGTAATTGAAGGGCAAGAACAGAATCTTTTTGATTAGTGTTGAGAGGCAAGTATGGTAGAGAGAGAGAGAGAAACATAGGGTAGAGAAACCAGTCTATAGGGATATGAAAGAGACATGCAGGAAGAATAAAGTGATGATACTGGGGAGGTTAATAACACAATTTTAAAAAATTCATTCATGGGAAATAGGTGTCGCTGGCTGGGCCAACATTTATTGCTCATTCCTAGTTGCCCCTTGACAGGTGATGGTGAGCTGCCTTCATGAACTACTGAAGCCCATGAGCTGTAGATTGACCCACAATACCCTGAGGGAGAAATAACAGAATCTTGACCCAGTAACACTGAAGGACTAATGATATATTTCCAAGACAGAATGGTGAGTGGCTTGGAGCAGAACTTGAAGGAGGTGATGGTCCCATGCATCTGCTGCCCTTAGTGCTGTCTAACTCACCATCTTTGGTGAATTTCTGCAGTGCATCTAGCAGCCAGTAAACACTGCTGCTACTAAGAGTCAGGTGCAGGGAGTAGGTGTTTGTGGATGGAGTGCCAATCAAGTGGGCTGCTTTGCCCTGAATGGTAACAAGCGTCTTGAGTATTGTTGGGGCTGCATCCATCTAGGCAAGTGGGGAGTATTCCATCACAATCCTGACTTGTGCCTTGTAGATGGACAGGCTTTGGGCAGTCAGGAGGTGAGTTGCTTGCCACAGTATTCCCAGCCTCTGATCTACCATTGTAGCCACTGTTCTTATGTAGCAAATCCAGTTGAGTTTCTGGTCAATGGTAACCCCAGGACATTGATAGTGAGGGATTCAGTGATGGTAACACCAATGAATATCAAGGGGCGTTGGTTAGATAGTCTCTTATTGGAGACGATCATAGCCTAGCATTTGCGTGGCGTGAATATTACTTTCCACTTGTCAGCCCAAGCCTGAATATTGTCCAGATCTTGTTTTATTTGAACATGGACTACTTCAGTACCTGAGGAAACATAAATGGTGCTGAATATTGTGCAATCATCAGCAAACATCCTTATTTCTGACCATTATTACGAAGAGGACGACACTTATAAAGCAGATTAAAATGGTTGGGTCGAGGATACAATCCTGAGGAGTTCTTGCAGAGATGTCTTGGAGTGAAATACCTGACCTCCAACAATCACAACTATCTTGCTATGTCCCAGGTATGGCTCCAGCCAGTGGACCAGTGGCTCAGTGGTTAGCACTGCTGCCACACAGCGCCCAGAACCCAGGTTTGATTCCAGCTTTGGGCTACTGGCTGTGTGGAGTTTGCACATTCTCCTCGTGTTTGTGTGGATTTCCACCAAGTGCTCCAGTTCCTCCCACGGTCCAAAGATGTGCAGGTTAGGTGGATTGGTCATGTTAAATTTCCCCATTGTATCCAGGGATGTGTAGGCTAGGTGGGCCAGCCATGGGAAATGCAGAGATAGACTGGGGATAAATGGGTCTGGTGGGATGCTCTTTGGAGGGTTAGTGCAGATTGGATGGAGTGCATGTCCTTTTTCTGCACTGTGGGGAGTGAGTTTGCCCATTGATTCTAATTCTGCTGGGGCTCCTTGATGCCACACTCAGTTTAGATTAATATAAGACAAGAGCAAGGAACAATCTAAAGTAGAACTTCTCAATTAGTGGAGGGCTAAATGCAGTGAGATGAGAGGAGATCCAGTCAGAGTAAGAAGGAGCTAAAGTCTGAAACGAAAAGCTGGAAGAAAACATTGGATATTCTTGAAGAAAAAGATGTTCAGGAAAAGGGTAAGAAATTCCAACATGAGCAAGGAGTAGTGGAAACAAAGTGAGGGGTAAATGAAAGGTGTATAATGCATGGCAAATGGATTCTTCAACTTAAAACCAGTCCAAACATGATGTTGAGCAGGGAGATGTTCTACGGGTAGAGGAAAGTAAACAGAAAAAAGCTGGCCCCATTTTCTCATGGGGCAAGGACAAGGAGACAGAGAAAGACACAAGAGGTGTGGGGGAGATATGAGGAAGAACCATTTCACATCGTACGGTAACAGAGTAGAAAAGACATATTGCTCCAATTGTACAGACACTGAAAACAAATTCTGGAGATCACAGAGGGTCAGACAGCATCCATGGAAAAAGAGCAAGCTTATATTTTGAGCCTACATGACTCTATCAGAGCTGAAGAGACATCACACCTGGAGTATTGCGTGCAACATTGGCCCCATTCCTTGAGGAGGGATGCAGCTGCATTGGAGGCACTTCAGAAGAGATTCACTAGATTCCAGAGATGAGGGATTTGTCTTACGAAAACAGATTGAGCAGTTTAGGTCTATACTCTCTGGAGTTTAGAAGAATAAGATGAGATCTACTTAAGATATAAAAGATGTTAAAGACACTGACAACATATGAGGAAAAATGTTTCCTCATGTAATGCGATCTAGAACAAGAGATCGTTGTTTTAGGATAAGGGATTGCAGATCTAAAACAAAGACAAGGAGAAGTTACTTCCGAAGGAGCTGTGAATCTGTGTGATTCAGCACTCTAGAGTATGGCAGAAGCTGGAACATTGAGTAAATTTCAGAAGGAGCTAGACAAATATTTAATTAGTAATGGGTTGAATTATCAGGTATGGTGAGCAGGCAGGAAAGTGAAGTTTAAGCCGAGATGAGATCAGCCCTGATTATGTTAAATTATGGAGCAGGCTTGAGAAGCTGAAAGAGGCCTACTCCTGGTCATAAGTCTTACATTCGTATGGTAGGTGGAGGTTCAACAGCAATACCCAAACGATGTACTTTATCAGAAATTTCTGATAAAATATCACATCCAAGAAAATATGTCTGTTTCTGTTCTCACAGCTGCTGATTGCTTCCAGCATGTTTCTGTTTTCAATTTATCCACATTGTTTTGCTTTTGCTCTTTATTTCCATCCTTTGTCATCCATCCTATACTAAAACCTTCCCTCATCCCTTTCTCTTTCACCCTTACTATCCCAACAGTGTGTCCCCCTCTCCTTCACCAATACCTAGCCTGGCATCCACGCAATATTTACTCTACCTTTAAGGTGTTTGATGCATTACCCTGGTTATAAAGCATGTGTAAAACCAAAAACATTTAAATCATGGTACTTGTGAAGTTGGGCATTTATTTATAAGAACTGTGCTCAAACTGAGAGAGACCAAGAAGAAATCAGAAATACATCTGGAATGATTCCTGGACTAATGCTCCAGAGTCATGAATTCACCTTCAATCGAAATAAACATGATTTTTTTGGTCTTATTTTCTGTGAAAGAATCTAATACATAAGCTCCAGCAATAATAAGATAAATATCAGCATTGTCAATATTTATAATGCTTTTATATGAACATTAAGTATGAGTAGCTGATCAGACATTTCTCTCACAAAATTACACAGAGAACACACGCATGCTGAAGGCATGAAGTGAGCCTCTGTTTCGATGATGTGTGGGAGGGATGTAGCTCAGTTTGGGAGAATTAGGATCTTAGCATTCTGTGGAACTATCATTCTCCCACCTGATAGAACTATAGCATGGAGCATATCCTTTCAGCTCCAGCCATTGTCCACCCCAGCTCGAAGAAAAGCATTCACTTTGGTTGTTAGTGAAGAATTTCATCTGTCATCAACAGCAGGTGGGAGTCAGTGTGGAATAAATACAGAGAATGGTGGGGGTGGGTGCAAGAGTGATGTTGGGAGTGCACAGTATTAACCTAAAAGAACACAGATGGACAAAACTCTTGTGTTGAGCGGGTGTTAATAGTAGGTTGTACCTACTGCCCATTCTCTTGGATATTAGTACGGCTGGTAACTCACATGGTTCAGGGTGTGGGAGTGGCAGTAACTGGGAAGCTGCAGGTGGGCAGATACCTTGTCCTGTCGAAACAGAAAAAGAAAAGGACTCATTTAAACCTTATGCTTTAAAAATTCACATTTATCTGTCTTTTACTGACGAGTGTGAAAAGTTAGATTTTAGTCTGCAAGATGTTTTGATTCATAAAATTCCGATACAGCTTATCCAATCCTTACACCCAACAGCTCTTTGGCTGAATCTCAAGGTAGAAGGGGAGGCTGGTGTTTTTTTCAGGTGGGAAGGGGCTTCAAGTGCCCATTAATGGACTTGACCCAGAAACCGGAAATGACCTTGCCTGCTTCCAGCTTTAGCTGGATCCATTCAGAAGCAAGTAGAGAACATCCTCACCATGGAGAAGATTTCATAGATGAATGGTAGAGCAGATTCAATGGGCAAAATTATCTGTTCAGCTCTTAGATCTTATGTTTTATTAGAAATCTCAAATTCTGAGTTCCCTGCAACTTCCCAACTGGCATAACAACAGCTGATGAATAAATCTAAGAGTTGAACATGTTGAATTACTAGATTGATGTTTTGTACCCTGCCCGTGATATCAACATTCTGAAAATGTTTATTAAAATGACAGCTTCACAATGTGTACAATTCATGGGTGGGGTCAGGATTTGGAGGCTATAATGTGTATTCAATACATTTGTCATTAGGGCTCTCAATAGCAATGTGTATCGTACAGTCCCAGAGCACCACAATGTGCTGCATAACCCTTCAGCTGTACGCATTCCCCATTCGGAAACATTCGCTCAGTATTAGTTTAATTGCTGACTCACGTGGTTGAGGGCAGGGTGGAGCTACAGGTTGTTGACTTGGTTGTGGGCAGACACCTTGTGCTGTCAAAACAGAAATATCAAAATACTATTTAGCGATTATACTTCAATAATTTACACTTAGTTGTCTTTTCTATGGTGACCATTTTGAGAAAAAACATAGATGTTGGGCCAGCAGTCTGGGTGGGATGTCAATCCCTACATCACAGGAGCCTTGGGAAATTAAAACTTCAAGGTACTTGATGAGTCTGACGGATCATGTAACTATTGCAATGGATTGGGATTTAAACTAAATAGTGGGAGGTGCGTGGATTCTGTTGCATGGAGAATTAAATGGAAAAGGTTAAAGTGGGCAAGGGCTCAGAAGAGAGTAAAATTTCCAGAACAAGTAACAGGACAAGGAGTATGGAAAGGGTAAGGAATCTAACTTCAGGCACAACAGATCAGTCAGGATTTCATTCAGGCCCAAAAAACTGGGACAGTTTGCAACAGAAAGTCAACTAACAGTCAGCAAAAGTGTGATAGTAAATTTCAGGAGGAACTGATTACACAGACTGGTAGCCATTCTGGCTCTTCCTTGGTCCAATTACATAAGATATGACGACAAGAATTATTAATATGAGAAGGTTGGCAGTTACCACAGGATTGAGGGTGTTGGTGTTAAGTGCATGCAGTATATGAAACAAGGGAAATGAGCTAGTAGTGCAGATTGAAACTGGTGCATGTGGTGTTGTGGGTATCACAGAGATGTGGCGTGAAGGGACTCAGGGCTGAGATCCACTGGGAAGGATAAAGGCCTTGTCAAAAGGACAGGCAGATGGGCAGGTTTCCTACTACCTTGTTAGCAGGAAATAAACATAAATTCATAGCAAGAGGTGATATAGAGTCTGAAGGTGTGCATACAGTTGAGGAACTCCAAAGGAAAAAGGATCTTGATGAAGGTTCGGTCCAGGCCTCCGAGCAGTGGTTAGGACATGGAGAAGAAAGTAAAACTGGAAAAAGAGAAGGCAGGTAAGAAAGGCACTATTACAATAATCTTGAGGGTCTTCAATAGAGAGGGGGACTGGGAAATTCAGTTTGGTAATGGATCTCAAGATAAGCAAGTCGAGGAGTGTTTATGGGATGACTTTTCAGACTAGCTACTGGTAGCACCCATTAGGGAATAAGTAGTTCTGGATTTGGTGATGTGTAATGAGACAGACTTGATTAAGGAGCTGCAGGTGAAGGAAGCCATGGGGGGAGGTGACCATAACATGATAAAATTTAACTTGTGGCTTAAGAATGAGAAGCTGGATTCACATGTGAATGGCATTACAATTCAGTAAAGATACGAGGGAGGAGCTGGCCAGAGTTGATTGGAAGGGGAGCCTTGCAGGGAAGACAGTGGAGCAGCAATGACAAGTGTTTCTGGGGGTAATTCAGGAGGCATGGCAGAAATTCACCCCAAGGAATAAGGAACATATAAGGGAGGGCAAGGCAGCCATGGCTGACAATGGAAGTCAGAGACATTATACAAGCAAAGATAAAGAATACAACGTGGGGAAGATTAGTGGGAATCTAGAGGATTGGAAATCCTTTAAAAAACAGCAAGGGATAACTAAAACAGGAATAAATGGAGAGGGAGATGAAATATAAGCCAGTTAGTAATGTAAAATAAGATTACAAGAGCTTTTTTTTGATATATAAAATGTAAGAGAGAGGCAAGATGAACATTGGACTGCTGGAAAATGAGGTTGGAGAAGAAGTTATGGGAAACAAAGAAATGGCAGAGGAACTGAACAGGCACTTTTCATCAGTTTTTATGTTGAGACTCACGAGCAACATTCCGAAACTCCAAGAGAATCAAAGGGCAGATGTGAGTGCAGTCGCCATCACTAAAGAAAAGGTGCTGAGGAAGCTGAAAGATCTAATGGTAGATGAGTCACCAAGACCAGATGAACTACACCCCAGAGTTTTGAAGGAAGGAGATAGCTGAGGAGACTATAGAGGCATTGGAGATGATCTTTCATTGGAGTTAGGGAGAGGCCCAAAGGACTGGAAAATGGCTAAGGCTACAGCTCTCTTCAAAAAAGGAGGGAGGTAGAAGACCGGAAACCATAGGCTGCTTAGCCTGACCTCGGTCATTCAAAAGATTTTTGATCTATTATTAAGGATGAGATCGTGGAGTACATGGACCTGGTCTAGCACAGCATCATCAATGAGAGATCATGTCTCAGGAATCTGTTAGAATCCTTTGAGGACATTGGTTAGGCCGCTTTTGGAATGTTGTGTGCAATTCTGGTCTCCTTCCTATCGGAAGGATGTTCTGAAACTTCAAAGGGTTCAGAAAAGATTGACAAGGATGTTGCCAGAGTTGGAGGATTTGAGCTATAGGGAGATGCTGAATAGGCTGGGGTTGTTTTCCCTGAAGTGTTGGAGGCTGAGTGGTGACCTGATAGAGGTTTATAAAATCATGAGGGGCATGGGTAGGATAAATAGACAAGGTCTCTTCCCTGGGTTGGGGAGTCCAGAACTAGAGGGCATAGGTTTAGGGTGAGAGCAGATATAAAAGAGATCTGAGGGACAACGTTTTCACACAGAGGATGGTATATGTATGGAATGAGCTGCCAGAGGAATGGTGGAGGCTGGTACAATTGTAACATTTAAAAAGCATCTGAATGGGTATAGGAATAGGAAGGGTTTGGAGAGATTTGGGCCGGATGCTGGCAGGTGGGACTAGATTGGGTTGGGATATCTGGTTGGCATGGACAAGTTGGACTGAAGGTCTGTTTAAGTGCAGTCCATCTCTATGACTCTATGACTCTAAGTAATAAGCAGGTTAGACAAAGGAGAACCAGTTGACATGATCTATTTGAATTTCCGCAAGTTATTTGACAAGGTGCCACACAGAAGGTGGCTAAATAAGACAAGAGCCCATGGTTTTAGGGACAAGATACTGGCATGGGTAGAGGATTGGCTTTTTAAAAATGTATTCATTTTGTGGGATGTGGACGTTTCTGGCTAGCCAGCATTTATTGCCAATCCTGGAGAAGGTGGTGGTGAGCTGCCATCTTGAACCACTGCAGTCCATCTGCTGTGGGTTGACCCACAATGCTATTAGGGAGGGAATTCCAGGGTTTTGACCCAACGACAGTGAAGGAACGGTGATATATTTCTCAATCGGGATGATGAATGGCTTGGAGGGGAACGTGAAGGTGGTGGTATCCCCATATATCTGCTGTCCTTGTCCTGCTAGATGGAGGTGGTTATGGGTTTGGAAGGTGCTGACTAAGGATTTTGGGTGAATTTCTGCAGTGCATCTTGCTGCTGTTGAGCATCGGTGGTAGAGGGAGTGGATGTTTGTGGATGCAATGCCAATCAAGTGGGCTACATTGTCCTGGATGGTGTCAAGCTTTTTAAGTGTTGTTGGGGCTGCACTCATCTCGGCAAGTAGAGGTATTTCATCACACTCCTGACTTGTGTCTTGCAGATGATTGTCAGGTTTTGGGGAGTCAGGTGAGTTACTTGCCGCAGTATTCCTAGCCTCTGACCTGTTCTTGTAGCCATTGTGTTTATGTGGTGAGTCCAGTTGAGCTTCTGATAAATGGTAACCCCCAGGATGTTGATAGTAGGGGATTCAGTAATGTTAACACCATTTAATGCCAAGGGGTATTGTCTCTTCGTGGTGATGGTCATAGCCTGCCATTTGTGTTGTGCAAATGTTACTTGCCAATTGTCAGCCCAAGCCTGGATATTGTCCAGATCTTGTTGCATTTGGACACGGAGTGCTTCAGTGTCTGAGCAGCATAAAATGGTCCTGAACATTGTGCAATCATTGGCAAACATGCCAACTTCGGACCTTATGATGGAGGGAAGGGCATTGATGAAACAGCTGAAGATGGTGGGGCCGAAGACACTAACCTGACGAACCCCTGCAGGGATGTCCTGGAGCTGAGATGACTGACCTCCACAGCCATTTTCCTATGTGTCAGGTATGACTCTAACAACTGAGGAATTTGTCCCCAATACCCATTGATTCCGTTTTGCAAGGGCTCCTTGATACCATACTAGGTCGAATGCAGCCTTGATATCATGGACTATCACTCTCATCTACCCTCTGAAATTCAGCTCTTTTGTCCTTTATGGACCACATGGGGTCAGTGTAGGGAACACAGCTATTGACCTTTTGCATTAACATTCTGGACAAAGGAACTGAGGGCACGTTTCTAATTACACAATGATAGGCAGTGATACAGGTAGAGTTAAGGAAATGGGACTTCGTGGGGATAGGCTAGGCGAGAGGGCAAAGAAGTGGCAGATGGAATACAATGTGGGTAAGTGTTAGGTTAGGCACTTTGAGAGAAAGAGTAGAGGCACAGACATTTTTCTAAATTGCAAAGACTTCAGAAACCTGAAGCACAAAGGGCCTTGGGTGTCTGAGCTCACGATTCGCTGAAGGGGAACATGTTGATTCAGTTGACAGTTAGGAAGGCAAATGCATCATTAGTGTTAACATTGAGGGGGCTAGAATACAAGAGCTGGGATGTATTGCTGAGGCTGTATAAGCCTCTGGTTAGACTGCATTTGGAATGTTGTGAGAAGTTTTGGGCCCCGTATCAAGGGAAGGATGATTGGTTCTGGGAAATGCTCCAGAAGAGGTTGACAAGAATGACCTCGGGAATGATGGGCCTATCATACTGGGAGCAGTTGTGGGCTCTGGTTTTGTACTCGATGGAGTTTCAAAAGATGAGGGGGGATCCAACTAAATTTTACAGACTACTGACAGGCCTGGATAGAATTGACATGGATAGATGTTTCCACTAGTAGGGGAGACTAAGACCTGAGAGCACAGCCTCAGAGTGAAGGGATGACCCTTTAGAACTGAGGTGAGGAGGAATTTTGTCAGCTAGAGGGTGGGGAATCTGTGGAACACACTGTTGCAGAAGGCTGTGGAAGCCAAATCATTAAGTGTCTTTAAGACAAAGATAGCTAGATTCTTTATTGGTAAGGGGATGAAGGGTTACAATGCAAATGGGGTTGAGAAAGATATCAGCCATGATTGAATGGTAGAGCAGAATCGATGGGCTGAACAATGTAAGTCTGGTCCCATTTGCAATGGTCTTTTGGGGAAGCCCACATTCTAGATTCCCTGCAACTTCCCAAGGGACATAACAGCAGCTGATGAATAAATCTGAGTAGAACATGCTGAATTAATAGATTAATGCTTTGTACCCTGGCAGTGATATTGACATTCTGAAAAGGTTTATAAAGATGACAGATTCGCAACGTGTACCATTTGTGGGTGGAGTCAGGATTTAGAGGCTGTAATGTGTGTTCCATGAATTTGTCATCAGGCCTCTCAATAACAATGTGCATTGTACAGTCTCAGCGCGCCACAGTGTGCTGCATAACCCTTCAGCTGTACCCATTCCCCATTCTGGAACATTCTCTCAGTATTAGTTCTATTGCTGACTCACGTGGTTGAGGGCAGGGCGGAACCACAAACTGTTGACTTGGTTGTGGGCAGACACCTCGTGCTGTCAAAACAAAAAAATCAAAATTCTTATTCAACAATTACACTTTAATAATTTAAAGTTAGTTGTCTTTTCTGTGGTGGCTATTTTGGGAAGAAAAAAATTAGATGTTGATGTTAGATATTTTGATTCTGAAAATTATGAGCGAGCCTATCCTATAATTTGATGCTGTAATACCTTTAGAGTTAGAATTCCAACAGTGTGGAAACAGGCCCTTCAGCCCAGCAAGCCCACATTGACTCTCTCCTCTATTACTCTACATTTCCCCCTGACTAACGAACCTAACCTATACATCCCTGAACACTATGGGTGATTTAGCATAGCCTATTCACCTAAACTGCAGGTCTTTGGACTGTGAGAGGTAATCAGAACACCCAGAGGAAACCCATGCAGACACAGGGAGAATATACAAACTCCACACAGTCACCCGAGGCTGAAGTTGAACCTGGGTCCCTGGCGCTGGGAGGCAACACTGCTAACCACTGAGCCACCGGGCCACCCTTTGCTGAATCACAGTCAAGGGTGTCAATTTGATGTCAAGTGGAGAACATCCCTGCGGCTGTTGGCTAAGTAACTTCAATTCTCAAAGAATAATTTAACTGGGCACTGAACCCAATATTCAGCCAATACTGGCCAGTCTGGACTGTGTGGACCTCACCCGTTGCAACCAAGTGACAGTGAAGCGGGGACTGCTCCCACACTCATAAATCCTCCAACTGCACAGAACTTCATTCAAGAGTGCAGAACTGATTTCCCATTTTTTGAAAGTCAAGGTCACCTGTCTTCTGCTTACCCACCTGCTCCTTTGGCATCTAGTCTCGGACCTCCCTCATTTTGACCTGCACCTCCATGCTTCCAGCTGTCACTTTTGCTTGGAAGATATTCAGGTAAAAACAATGACTGCAGATGCTGGAAACCAGATTCTGGATTAGAGTGGTGCTGGAAAAGCACAGCAGTTCAGGCAGCATCCGAGGAGCAGGAAAATCATTCATGCAACTCTAGCCTAAAGCTCTGATGTGAAACAAGAGACACAGTAACAACACCAATAGTGAAGCAAGCAACACCGGCTGCAGCAAAAACCAGTCACATTCTCCTCAGCCACTGGACACAGTGGATGAACATAGAGACCCAAATGGTCAGAGATGGGAACTCAAAACAGCACCTTGAAGTACAGGATCAGCCCTATTAACTTCATAGAACCATAGAATCCCAATAGTGCGGAAGCAGACCATGCAGCCCATCAACTAGGAGAAAGTGAGGACTGCAGATGCTGGATTTACCAGAGTTGAAAAGTGTGGTGCTGGAAAAGCGCAGCAGGCCAGGCAGCATCCGAGGCCTAGGAGAAAGTGAGGACTGCAGATGCTGGATTTACCAGACTAGGAGAAAGATTCCTGAAGAAGGGCTTATGCCCGAAACGTCGATTCTCCTGCCCCTCGGATGCTGCCTGGCCTGCTGTGCTTTTCCAGCACCACACTTTTCAACATGCAGTCCATCAAGTCCACACTGACTCTCTGAAGAGCATTCCACCCAGACCTAATCCCCTACCCTATTCCTGTAACACTGCATTTCCTATGGCTAACCCACCTAACTTGCGCATTCCTGAATAATTTACCATGACCAATCCACCTAGCCTGCATACTTTTGGACTGTGGGTGGAAACCTGGGCACCTGGAGGAAACCCACACAGACACAGGGAGAATGTGAAAACTCCACACAGACAGTTGTCCAAGACCGGGGCCGGAATCGAACCCAGGTCCCTGCCGCTGTGAGCCAGCCCATTAATACCTAAAACCCAAGATCCCACATATTCTTCAACCTTGAAATAATACCTCAATTTTCAAGATCTATAAAACAAATTGACAAACTCTAAATATTTCAGTGTTGCTCCGCACCTCTAAACATATACACCAATATGTCCTCAATAGGGCTCCCCAACCACTTACACTTTACAAGCTGGGAAATAACTTCTTACTTTCCCTATGGTCACTCCCATTGTATTCTCATATTCTCTGTTTGCCAGCTTTACTTCTAGAACATAGAACACAGAAAGGTACAGCACAGAACAGGCCCTTTAGCCCAAGATGTTGTGTTGTAATTCTATTGTAAAGTATAATAACCTAACCTATGCACCCCTCAACTCACTGCTCTCCATGTGCATGTCAAGCAGTCGCTTAAATGTCCCGAATGACTCTGCTTCCACCACCACCGCTGGCAACGCATTCCATGCATTCACAACTCTCTGCATAAAGAACTTTCCTTTGATGTCTCCTCTATACCTTTCTCCTAATATCTTAAAACTATGACTCCTTGTTTTAACTGGGCACCACTGAGAAGGTTATTGCTGAGCAGGTGCTGCTGGATAGTACTGTTGATGACAACTTCCATCACTCCACTGGTGATCAACAGTAGAGTGATGGGGCAGTAATTGGCCAGGTTGGATTTGTCTTGCTTTTTAGTACAGGACAATTTAGTACTTGGGCAATTTTCCACATTGTCAGGTAGATGTCAGTGCTGTAACTTTACTGGAACAGCTTCGATAGGGAAGCAGCAATTTCTGGAGTACAAGTCTTCAGTACTATCGCCAGAAAGTTGTCAGCACCCATAGCCATTGCAGAACCTAGTGTCTCCAAAGGTTTCTTGTTGTCACGTGTAGAAATGCAAATTGGCTGAAGACTGGTATCTGTAATGGGGGGGACCACTGGAGGAGGCCGGGATACATCATCCACTCCGCACTTCGGACTGAAGATTGCTGCAAAAGCTTCAGCCTTATCTTTTGCACTGAATAAGAGAAGGTAGAGAATGGGAATAAAGTGTTTTTTTCAGCATGGCAGCCGGTGACCAATGGAGTTCCACAAGGGTCAGTGTTGGGACTACACCTATTTAAGTTATACATTAACATGCTGGACAAAGGAACTGAGGGCATTGTTGCCATGTTTCTAGATGACAGACAGGCAGTGATACAGATAGCGGTGAGGAAAGGAGTAGACTTTGCGAGGACTCGGATAGGCTAGGAGAGAGGGAAAAGAAGTGGCAGATGGAATACAATGTGGATAAGTGTGAGGTTAGGCACTTTGGGAGGAAGAGTAGAGGCACAGACATTTTTCTAAATTAGCAAAGACTTCAGAAATCTGAAGCACAAAGGGCCTCAGGTGTTTGAGTTCGGGATTCTCTGAAGGCTAACATACCAATTCAGTTGGCAGTTAGGAAGGCAAATGCACCGTTAGTGTTAACATTGAGGGGGCTAGAATACAAGAGCTGGGATTTATTGCTGAGGCAGTATAAGCCTCTGGTCAGACTGCATTTGGAATGTTGTGAGCCAGCTTTAGGCCCCGTATCAAGGCCTTAGGAAGAGATCCAGAGGAGGTTGACAAGAATGGCCTCGGGAATGATGGGCCTGTCGTTTTAGGAGCAGTTGAGGGCTCTGGGTCTATATTCAATGGAGTTTCAAAGGATATGGGAGCATCCAACTCAATCTTACAGAATACTGTGTGGGCTGGATAGACATGGAAAAGGTGTTTCCACTAGTAGGAGAGACTAGGACCTGAGGGCACAACCTCAGAGTGAAGCGATGACCCTTTAAAACAGCAACGAAGAGGCATGGTAGCTCAGTGGTTAGCACTGCTGCCTCACAGCGCCAGGGACACAGGTTCAATTCCAGCCTTAGACAAATGTCTGTGTGGAGTTTTCACATTCTCCACATGTCTGTGCAGGTTTCCTCCGGGTGCTCCAGTTTCCTCCCACAATCTAAAGATATGCAGGTTAAGTGAATTGGCCATGCTAAATTGCCCATTGTGTAGGCTATTAGTGAGGGGTAAATATAAGGTAGGGGAATGGGTCTGGGTGGGTTACTCTTCAGAAGGTAGGTGCGGAATTGTTGGGCTGAAGTGCCTGTTTCCACACTGTTGGGATTCTATTTCTTCACCAGCCAGCGGTGGTGAATCTGTGGAACACACTCCATATCTGTGGAAGCCAAGTCATTAAGTGTCTTTAAGACAGGGATAGGTAGGTTCTTTATTGATAAGGGGATAAAGGGTTCTTTATTGGGAGGGGGGAGGCGAAGGCAGGAGAATGAAGTTGGGAAAGATATTAGCAATGATCGAATGGTGGAGCAGACTCAGTGGGCTGAACAATGTAAATGTGCTCCTATCTCTAATGATCTTGTGGAGAATCCCAAATTCAAGGTTCCCTGCAACTTCCCAACTGACAGAGATAGATACGTTCTTGATTGCCAAGGGGATCAAAGGGTACTGGAAGTAAGCAGAAAAATAGGGTTGAAAAACCTATCAACCATTTTCGAATGGTGGAGCAGACACGATGGGTCAAATGGCCTAATTTCTGCTCCTATGTCTTATTGTCTTATAACAACAACTGATGAATAAATCTAAGAGTTGAACATGCTGAATTAATAGATTAATGCTTTGTACCCTGGCAGTGATATCAACATTCTGCAAAAGAGTATAAAAATGACGGCTGGACAATGTGTACCATTTGTGGGTGGAGTCAGGATTTGGAGGCTGTAATGTGTGTTCCATGAATTTGTCATCAGGCCTCTCAATAACAATGTGCATTGTACAGTCTCAGTGCGCCACAGTGTGCTGGATAACCCTTCAGCTGTACCCATTCCCCATTCTGGAACATTCTCTCAGTATTAGTTCTATTGCTGACTCACGTGGTTGAGGGCAGGGTGGAACCACAAACTGTTGACTTGGTTGTGGGCAGACACCTCGTGCTGTCAAAACAAAAAAATCAAAATTCTTATTCAACAATTACACTTTAATAACTTAAAGTTAGCTGTCTTTTCTCTGGTGGCTATTTTAGGAAGAAAATAAATTAGATGTTGGAGTTAGATATTTTGATTCTAAAAACTGTGAGTGAGCCTATCCTGTAATATGACACTGTAACACATTTACAGTTAGAATCCCTACAGTGTGGAAACAGGCCCTTCAGCGCAGCAAGTCCACACTGACCCTCTGAAGAGTAACCCACCCAGATCCACTCCCCTATTACTCTACATTTCCCCCTGACTAATGCACCTAACCTACATATCCTTGAACACTATGGGCGATTTAGCATGGCCAATTCAACTGATCTGCACATCTTTGGACTGTGGGTGGAAACCAGAGCACTCAGAGGAAACCCATGCAGACACAGGAAGAATGTGAAAACTCCACACAGACAGGCACCCAAGGCTGGAATCGAACCTGGGTCCCTGGTGCTGGGAGGCAACATTGCTAACCACTGAGCCACCGGGCCACCCTTTGCTGAATCACAGTCAAGGGTGTCAATTTGATGTCAAATAGAGAACATCCCTGTGGCTGTTGGCTAAGTAACTTCAATTCTCAAAGAATAATTTAACTGGGCACTGAACCCAATATTCAGCCATAACTGGCCAGTCTGGACTGTGTGGATCTCACCTGGTACAACCAAGTGACAGTGAAGTGGGGACTGCTCCAAAACTCATAAATCCTCCAACTGCAAGGCAGCAATTCACAGAACTTCATTCAAGAGTGCAGAACTGATTTCCCATTTTTTGGAAGTCAAGGTCACCTGTCTTCTGCTTACCCTCGTGCTCCTAAATCTTATGTTCTCAGACCTCTCTCATTTTGACCTGCACCTCCATGCTTTCAGCTGTCACTTTTGCTTGGAAGATATTCATGCAGCTCTAGCCTAGAGCTCCGATGTGAAACAAGAGACACAGTAACAATACCAATAGTGAAGCAAGCAACACCGGCTGCAGCAAAACCAGTCACATTCTCCTCAGCTACTGGACACAGGGGATGAACATAGGGACCCAAATGGTCAGAGATGGGAACTCAAAACAGCACTTTGAAGCATAGGATCAGCTTTCTTGATGAGTAAGAGCACGATTGCCTCTTCAGACAAGGGCTTTCAACGCAAATCACAGTCATAAAAGCAACAGACATATGATGTACGGGCTTTTGAAGGCCATTCAGCCCATCATAAGTCCATAAGAAATAGAAATAGGAATAGGTTATTTATCCACTTGAGTTTGCTCTACTATTCAATAGGAGAACGGTTGATCTGACATTCCTCATGTCCACTTTCCTGCCTCTCCCCCCAGAATCCTTGATTTCCCCGACTGATCAAAACACTATCAAAAATATACACAATGAGGCTGCCCCCACATTTCTCTCTTGCAAGGAGTTCCAAAGACCCTCATCTCTCTGATAGAGAAATTCACCCCTCATCTCAGACTTAAACTGATGCCTCTTCATTCTGGCACGATGGGTCTATTGACAGCACATGGTCTGCAGCAGTGGAAGAAGGCAGTTCACTATCACCTTCTCAAGGAAAAGCCAATACATTTGGGCCCAGCCAGCGATGCCTACGTCCCACAGGTAAATAAAAGAAAATGCCCTCTGGTCCTGGACACTCCCACGAGGAGAAACATCATTGTCTAAAATGCATGTCTTTACTCTAAGATGATGCCCTCTGGTTCAGTCCATGCAGGGGCTGAGATGGTAGATGGAAGCAGGAGAGATGGGAACTCAATTTAGCAGAAGAGGTGAGCTCTATTCTAACCTCTCACCTCTCCATGTTGAGTGACCAGACCTTCCCTACTCTAACTGCCCTGCAACCACTAGCAGTACAGTTCAGCTCCAGCCCGTTCCATCATGAGAGCTGAAAATGTGTGGCTGGAAAAGCGTAGCAGGTCAGGCAGCATCCAAGGAGCAGGAGAATCGACGTTTCGGGCATGAGCCCTTCTTCAGGAATGAGGAAGGGCTCATGCCCGAAACGTCGATTCTCCTGCTCCTTGGATGCTGCCTGACCTGCTGCGCTTTTCCAGCAACACATTTTCAGCTCTGATCTCCAGCATCTGCAGTCCTCACTTTCTCCTGTTCCATCATGAGATCTCTCCTCATGTTCCCATGGATGTACTTGCTCTGGCAGCCTTCAAAAACACACTCTCTACACAAACGGTAGCTATCAGGCTACAATCCAGCTGCAAAGTCAATCCCTGACATCACAGAAACTCTGAGGAATTGAAATTTCAAAGTGTTTGGTGAGTCCTGGCCATTGTATTACTATGGTAATGGATAGGGATTTAAACTAAATAGTGGGGGTTGGGGTGGGGGGTTCAGTTGCATGGAGAATTAAATGGAAAAGGTTAAAGTAGGAAGGGCTCAGCTGGGATGAAAGTTTCCAGAACAAGTAATGGGACAGAGAATATGGAGAGGGTGTAGATTCTAACTTCAGGCACAGCACATCAGGGAACAACTATGAGAAGGGGGTCAGTCGCCAAAGGACAGAGGGTGTTTTATTCTAAATGCACGCAGTATATGAAACTAGGGAAATGAGCTTGTTGTGCAGATTGAAAGCGGCAGGAACAATATTCTGGGTATCTCAGAGACATTGCTTCATGTGGATCAGGGGTGGCAACAATTAAAAGGACAGGCAAATAGGCAGAGAGGAGTGGGCTTGCTTTGTTAGTAATGAAGGAAATTAAATCAATAGCGAGAAGTGATAAGAGTTCTGAAAGTGTAGAATCTATGGGTACAGTTGAGGAACTGCAAAGTAAAAAAAGACCTTGATGGGAATCATGTGCCGGCTTCTAAGCAGTAGTTAAGACGCGGGGAAGAAACCAGAACTGGAGATAGAAAAGGCATTTAAGAAAGGCACTATTACAATGATTATGGGGGGCATCAATATGGAGGGGAACTAGGAAAATCAAGTTGGCAGTTGATCACAAAGTAAGGAAGTTGTGGAATGTCTATGGGATGTTTTGTTTTGGACCACTCAGTGGTAGCACCCAATAGGAAACAGGTAATTCTTGATTTGGTGATATGCAATGAGGCAGACTTGATTAGGGAGCTGGAAGTGAAGGAGGCCCCAGAGGACAGTGGCCATAACATGATTCAATTCATCTTGCGGTTTGAGTGAGAGAAGCTGGTATCAGCTGCAATGATAAGACAATTGAGTAAAGGTAACTACAAAGACATGGGGGAGGAGCTTGATTGGAAGAGGAACCCAGCAGGAAAGACAATGAAGCAACAACGGCGGGAGTTTCTGGGGTGAAAAAGTGCGTGGTAAAATAAGGCTGAGTCAGCATGGCTTCATCAAGCCTGACAAATCTGTTATAATTGTTTGACAAAGTAATTAGATTAGATTAGATTAGATTAGATTACTTACAGTGTGGAAACAGGCCCTTCGGCCCAACAAGTCCACACCGACCCACCGAAGCGCAACCCACCCATTCCCCAACATTTACCCCTTTACCTAACACTATGGGCAATTTAGCATGACCAACTCACCTAACCTGCACATCTTTGGATTGTGGGAGGAAACCGGAGCACCCGGAGGAAACCCATGCAGACACAGGGAGAATGTGCAAACTCCACACAGTCAGTCGCCTGAGTCGGGAATTGAACCCAGGTCTCTGGCGCTGTGAGGCAGCAGTGCTAACCACTGTGCCACCGTGCCGCCCATGTGGATAGATTAGACAAAGGACAACCAGTGGACATGATCTCATTGGATTTCGGGATGCATTTGACAAGGTGGCACACAGGAGGTGACTAAATAAGACAAGAGCCCATAGAATTAAGGGGCAAGATACTGGCATCGATAAAGGATTAGTTGATTGGCAGAAGGTGGAGAGTGGGGATAAAGTGTTTTTTCAGCATGGCTGCCGGTGACTAGTAGTGTTCTGTAGTGGTCTGTGTTCGGCCCACAACCATTCACATTATACATTCTGGACAAAGGAACGGACAGTATTGTTTCCACATTTCTAGATGAAACAAAGATAGAACATAGAACATAGAACATAAAACACAATACAGCACAGAACAGGCCCTTTGGCCCACGATGTTGTGCCGAGGATTATTCCTAGTCTTAAATAAAATAACCTAACCTACACACCCCTCAATTCATTGCTGCCCATGTGCATGTCCAGCAGTCATTTAAGTGTAGGCAAAAGTGAGGACTGCAGATGCTGGAAACCACAGTTTAGATCAGAGTCATGCTGGAAAAGCACAGCAGGTCAGGCAGCATCCGAGGAGCAGGAAAATCGATGTTTCAGGCAAAAGCCCTTCATCAGTCACTTAAATGTCCCTAATGGCTCTGCCTCCACCACCACCACTGGCAACGCATTCCATGCATTCACAACTCTGCATTAAAAAACTACCTCTGACATCTCCTCTATACTTTCTTCCTAATATCTTAAAACTATGACCCATCATGCCAATCAATCCTGCCCTGGGGAAAGGTCTCTGGCTATTGACTCTATCCATGCCTCTCTGTACCTTGTATACCTTGATCAGGTCACCTCTCTTCCTCCTTTTCTCCAGCAAGAAAAGTCCAAGCTTAGTCAACCTCTCTCTGTAAGACAAGCCCTCCAGTCCACGCAGCACCCTGGTAAATCTTCTTTGCACCCTCTCCAAAGCCTCTGTATCTTTCCTATATAGGGCACCCAGAACTGGACACAATATTCCAAGTGTGGTCTCACCAGGGTCTTGTAGAGCTGCAGCAAAACCTTGCGGCTCTTCAACTTGATACCCCTGTTAATGAAAGCCAAAACATCATATGCTTTCTTAACAACCCTGTCCATTTGGGTGGCAACTTTGAGGGATCTATGCACTTGAACACCAAGATCCCTCTGTTCCTCCACACTGCTACGAATCCTGTCTTTAATCCTATTTTCAGTATTCAAGTTTAACCTTCCAAAATGCATCACTACACAGGCAGTGAGACAAGTAGTGTTGAAGAAATGGGGAGGCTGCAGGATATGGACAGGCAAGGAGATTGGGCAAAGAAATGGCAGATGGAATACAATGTGGGCAAGTGTGAGGTAATACACTTTGGTAGGAAGAGTGGGGGTGCAGTCTATATTCTAAATGAGGAAAGACTTCAGAAATCTGAAGCACCAAGGGACTTGAGAGTCCTAGTTCAGAATTCTCTTAAGGTTAATATTCAAGTTCAGTTCGGAATGGCTCATTCCTGATGAAGGCCTTTTGCCCGAAACGCGATTTTCCTGCTCCTTGGATGCTGCCTGACCTGCTGTGCTTTTCCAGTGCCACTCTAATCTTGACTCTAATCTCCAGCATCTATAGTACCCACTTCTGCCTATTCAGGTTCAGTTGGCAGTTCGGAAGGCAAATACAATGTTAACATTCACTTTGAGAAGGCTAGAATACAAGAACTGGGATATACTGCTGAGGCTGTATAAGCTTCTGGTCAGACTTTATTTGGAATATTGTGAGAAGATTTGGGCCCCCCATCAAAGGAAAGATGTACTGGTCTTGGAGATGGTCCTGAAGAGGTTTACGAGAACGATCTTGGGGATGAAGAACTTGTTAAATTAGAAACAGTTGAGCTCTCTCGGTCTAACTTGATGCAGTTTCGAAGGATGAGAGAGGATCTGATTGAAATTTACAGAATACTGAGAAAGCCTGGATAGAGTGAGTGTGGAGAAGCTATTTCCATGAGTAAGAGAGACTACAACCTGAGCTCACAGCCTCAGAGGGAAGGGATGGCCTTTGGCCCTGAGATGAGAAGGAATTTCATCAGCCCGAGGTGAACCTGTGGAACACACTAGAGCAGAAGGCTGTGGAAGATAAGTCTTTGGGTGTATTAAAGAAAAAGACAGATGGGTTCTTGATAGTGTTACAAAGCAGAGGTCGACACCCCTCTGATAATTAAAACTGAAACCCCAAAGAAGAGCACTTCGCCTCATAATTTTGATAAAGAAGTGTGACAAGTGGTATAACCCTTGTTTCATCCCCAATCTGTTATAAGGAATGGTTAAATGAAATGAAATCCTTTCACTTACTCTACAATTAATGAGTAACAATTAATTATCTAATTCCAACAGTCAACAAGTTAACATAATTCCTAACCGACTGAATAATTATTCCCTAACTACTCCTTATTCCCTAACTGAATTAAATTCTCTTGGTACACTGTTTCAATAACACAGGACCCACCTATATCAATCCAAATAATAAAAACAATAACTTAAAACTTAATCTCTCCAAGTTTGCATACTCTGTGTGTTCTCTGCTTTATCTCCAATCTTCCTTCTGCTGATCTCAAGTCACAAATGCTTTTCTTAGAGTCAGCGACTCCTACAGCACGGAGACAGGTCCTTTGGCCCAAGCTGGTCCATGCCGACCAAAATGTCCATCCACGCTAACCCCATTTCCCTGTGCTTGGCCCATATCCTTCTAAACCTTTCTTATCCATGTATTTGTCCAAATGCATTTTAAATGTTATTCAGGTACCCTCCTGAACAACTTCCACTGGCGGCTCATTCCATAAGTGTACCACCCTCTGTGTAAAAACGTTGCCCTTCAGGTTCCCTTTTATACTTTGTTCTCTAACCTTAAACTGATGCCCTCCAGTCCATGATTCCCCAACCCTGGGAAAAAGGTATTCACCCTATTCATGCCTCTCATGATCTTATACACTTCAAAAGATACCCCCCCCCCTCCCCCCCGCCACCCTCAGTCTCCTATGCAGTGAAGAAAAAAGTCCTAGTTTGTCTAATCTCCCCCTCTAACTTGGACTGTTGAGTCCAGGCAATATCCTTGTAAATTTCTTCTGCACTCTTTCCAGTTTAATAACATCCTTCCTATAGCAAGGGTACCAAAACTGAACACAATACTCCAAGTGCAGCCTCATCAACATCCTGTATAATGCAATATAACTTCCCAATTTCTCCTCAATGCCCTGACTGATGAAGGCCAGTGTGCCAAAAATCTACCTGTGACTCCACTTTCAGAGAACTGCGCACCTGACTCTGAGATCCCTCTGTTCCACTATATTCCCTACACAGGGAAGTCAGCATGACTAAGGGGAAGAGTAGGCAGGGTGCAGATGATGAATGGTAAGGGACAGGTGGTCTGAGGTGCATTTGTTTTAATGTGAAAAGTGTAGTAGGTAAGGCAGATGAACTTCGGGCTTGGATTCGTACCTGGGACTATGATGTTATTGCTATTACTGAGACTTGGTTGAAGGAAGGGCAAGGTTGACAACTAATTATCCAGGATATAGATGTTTCAGGCAGGACAGAGAGAGAGGGAGGTAAAAGGGGTGGAGGAATTGCATTACTGAACAGAGAGGATAGCAGGTCACTATGGAGGACTTGAACAGTGAGGCAATATGAGCAGAGATCAGAAATAGAAAGGGTGTGGTAACAATGTTGGGGCTGTACAACAGACTTCCCAACAGCGATCATGAGATAGAGGTACAAATATGTAAACAGATTATGGAAAGATGTAGGAGTAACAGGGTGGTGGTGATGGGAGATTTTAATTTTCCCAACTTTGACTGGGATGCACTGAGTGTTAGAGGTTTAGATGGAACAGAATTTGTATGGAATATCCAGGAGGGTTTTATCGAGCAATATATAAACAGGCCAACTTGGGAAGGGACCATACTGGACTTGGTGTTGGGGAATGAGCCCAGCCAGGTAGTTAAAGTTTCAGTAGGGGATTACTTTGGGAATAGAGATCACAATTCTGTAAGTTTTGAATTATTCATGGATAAAGATGAGAGTGGTCCAAAGGAAGAGTGCTAAATTGGGGAATGGTCAACTACAGCAAAATTCAGCAGGAGCTGAGGAATGTGGATTGGGAGCAGCTGTTTGAAGGTAAATCTACATTTGATATGTGGGAGGCTTTTAAACAGAGCTTGATTAAAGTGCAGAACTGACAATATCCCTGTGAAAAATGCGGGATAGAAAGGGCAAGATTAGGAGACCATGGATGACAGGTGAAATTGTGAGACTAGCTAAGAGGAAAAACGACACATACATAAGGTCTAAGCAACTGAAAACAGACAAAGCTTTGGAAGCATACCAGGAAAGTAGACAGACACATGAATGGGTAGGGAGCAGAGGGATACAGATCCTTAGAAAATAGGTGACAGATTTAGGTAGAGGGTCTGGATCGGTGCTGACTTGGAGGGCCAAAGGGTCTGCTCCTTTGTTCTTTTTTAGTTGTTTCTTAAGGCCCTACCATTCACCATTAAACTTTTTTTAAAATTTGACTTTCCAAAATGCGAGACCGCACACTTATCGATATTAAACTCCATTTGCCATCTCTCACCCTGCTTGCCCAGCTGATCAAGGTTGTGTTGCAATTTCTGATAACCTTCCTCACTGTGCACGATACCTCCTATTTTACTGTCATCTTCAAATTTACTAATCATGACTTGTACATTCTCATCCAAATCATTGTTATAGATAACAAATAGCCATGTGCCCAGCACTGACCCCTGAGGCACTCCACCAGTCACAGATCTCTAGTCCAACAAGCATCTTTTCACTATTACCCTCTGCTTCCTACCATCAAGTTAACTGTGTATCCAATTTTCCAGCTCCCCCTGGATTCCATGTGATCTAACCTTCCAGTTCCATGCGGAACCTTATCAAAGGCCTTACTGAAATCCATATAGACTATGTCTACTGCCCTGCCCTCGTCAACCTTTCTGGTCACTTCATCAAAGAACTCTAACAAATTTGTGAGGCTTGATCTCCCACTCACAAAGCCATGCTGAATGCTCCTAATCAAATCCTGTCTTTCCAAATGCTTGTATATCTTATCTCTCAGAATGTTCTCAAGTCACTTACCTATCACAGATGTTAGGCTTACTGGTCTACAGTTCCCAGGTTTTTCTTTGCAACCCTTCTTGATTAAGGGCAGAGCATTCGCTACCCTCCAATCTTCTGGGACTTTACCCATGGCTAATGATGGTGCAAAACATATCAGCTAGGGCCCCTGCAATGTCTTGCAGTGTTCTTGGATATATCTGGTCAGGACCAGAAGATTTGTCCACTTTCACACATTCTAATGCATTCAACAACTCCTCTACATTGATATGGATTGTCCCCAAGATATCACCATTAACTTCCCCAAGTCTTCATGTCTTTCTCCACAGTAAACACAGAGCATAGAACATAGAACATGGAACAATACAGCGCAAAACAGGCCTTTTGGCCCTTGATGTTGCGCCGACCTATGAACTAATCTAAGCCCATCCCCCTACACTATCCCATCATCATCCATGTGCTTATCCAAGGATTGTTTAAATCTCCCTAATGTGGCTGAGTTAACTACATTGACAGACAGGGCATTCCACACCCTTACCACTCTCTGAGTAAAGAATCTACCTCTGACATCTGTCCTAATTCTATCACACTTCAATTTGTAGCTATGCCCCCTCGTACAAGCTGACGTCATCATCCTAGGAAAAAGACTTTCACTGTTTCTGCTGTTTACCTATTATTTACTTATCTATGCGATTTAACTATGTGGTCTGCCTATATTGCTCACAAATCAAAGCTTTTCACTGTGCCTCGGTGCACATGACAATTAATTCAATTCAATTCAATACCCGATCTAATCCTCTGATCATCTTGTACATCTCTATCAAATCTCCTCTTTGCCTTTTTCTCTTCAATGAGAACAGTCCCAAGTCTCTCAGCCTTTCCTCATAAGAGATTTCCTCCAAACCAGGCAACATCTGATAAATCTCCTCTGCACCTTTTCCAATGCTTCCACATCCTTCCTGTAATGGGGCGACCAGAACTGTACACAATATTCCAAGTGTGGCCGCACTAGCATTTTGTATAGTTGCAGCATGACATTACTGCTCCGGAACTCAATCCCTTTACCAATAAAACCTAACACACTGTATCCCTTAACAGCACTATCAACCTGGGTGGCAACTTTCAGGGATCTATGTACATGGACTCCAAGATCCCTCTGCACATCCACACTGCTAAGAATCTTTCCATTGACCCAGTATTCTGCCTTCCTTTTATTCTTCCCAAAGTGAATCACCTCACATTTACCTGCATTGAACTCTATTTGCCACCTCTCAGCCCAATTCTATAGTTTATCTAAATCCCCCGCAAACTGGAACATTCTTCCACATTGTCCACTACTCCACTGATTTAGTGTCATCTGCAAACTTACTAACCCATCCACCTATGCCTGCGTCCACGTCATTTATAAAAATGACAAATAGCAGTGGTGCCAAAACAAATCCTTGTGGCACACCACTAGTAACCGGACTCCAGGCTGAATATTTTCATCAACCACCACTCACTACCTTCTTTCAGAAAGCCAAATTCTAATCCAAACTGTTAAATCAACTTCAATCCCATGCCTCTGCATTTTCTCCAAAAGCCTACCATGTGGAACTTTATCAAAGGCTTTACTGAAGTCCATGTACACCACGTCAACTCCCCTGCCCTCATCCACATGCTGTTCACCTTCTCAAAAAACTCAATGAGATTTGTGAGACACAACCTGCCCTTGACGAAACCATGCTGACGATCTGAAATCAAACTGTTGCTTGTTGGATGATTATAAATCTTATCTCTTATAATCCTTTCCAAAACCTTTGTTACAACAGAAGTAAGGCTCACTGGTCTATAATTACCTGGGTCATCTCTACTTGAACAAGGGCACAACATTTGCAATCCTCTAGTCCTCTGGTACAATGACAACTCAAATATCAAAGCCAAAGGCTCTGCTATCTCCTTCTTAGCTTCTCAGAGAATCCTCAGCTAAATCCCATTCAGTCCAGGGGACTTGTCTACTCTCACTCCTTCTCGAGTTGAAAAAACCTCTTACATTAACCTTGATCCTTTCTAGTCTAATATCCCATATCTCATTCTTCTCCTCTACGATATTCTCCTTTTTCTGAGTGAAAACAGATGAGAAATATTCATTTAACACCTCTCCAATCTCCACAGGGTCCACACACAACTTCCCACTTCTGTCTTTGACTGGTCCTATTCCTACCCTAGTCTCCGTTTATTCCTCACATACCTATAGAAAGCTTTAGGGTTCTCCTTTATTCTACTTCCTAAAGACTATTCATGTTCCCTCCTTGCTCTTCTTAACTCTCTCTTTAAATCCTACCTAGCTACTCTGTAACTCTTCATTGCCTCATCTGAACCATCTCGCCTCAACGTCACATAAGCCTCCCTCTTCCCCTTAACAAGAGATACAATTTCTTGTTAAGAAAGCGGTTCCCTTACCTTATCACTTCCTCCCTACCTGACAGGGATATACCTACCAAGGAGAGGTAATATCTGTTCCTTAAACCAGCTCCACATTTCGAATGTCCCCATCCCCTGCATTTTGCTATCCCATTCAATGCATCCTAAGTCTTGCCTAATTGCATTATAATTGCCCTTGCCCCATCGATAACTTTTGCCCTGTGGCATGTACCTATCCCTTTCCATCGCTAAACTAAACGTAACTGAATTATAGTCACTCTCTCTAAGATGCTCACCTATCATTAAATCAAACTCCTGGCCTGGTTCATTACCAAGCACCAGATCCCTCTTGTCAGCCCTTCAACATACTGTGTCAGGAAACCCTCCTGCACACATTGGACAAAAACCGATCCATAGTTATAGTACTTCCCCCTTCAATGTTGGGGAAGTTAAAATCCCTCATAATGACCACCCTGTTCCTTTCACTCCTGCCCAGAATTGTTTTGCTAATTCTCTGCTCCACCTCCCTGGAACTCTGCGGAGGCCTATAAAAAACTCCCAGCAGTCTGACCTCTCCTCTCCTGTTTCTCACCTCAGTCCACTCCACCTCAGTAGATGAGTCCTCGTTAAAAGTTCTTTCAGCCACCGTTATACTGTCCTAGAGTATCAAGGTCACACCTCCCCTCTTTTATCGCTTTCTCTATTCTCAATGAAAGAGGAGAATATTAATAGAGGACCTCACCCATTTCTTGCGGTTGTAAACATACATGGGGTCCACTTTGGTCCTTGAGGAGTCCTATTCTCTCCCTAGTTGTTCTTTTTCCTTCTTCCGATAATTCCTCTGTGAAGAGTTTGAGCTAGAAATAGTCTGGTACGTTTGATGAGTCTTTTTAGAGAGCCTAACAATTTGGTGTGAAAGCTAGGTTCATCCCAGATGGCAGATTGCTTTTGCTGCAGCTGAAGTTTGGCTCTCCCTTTAGATGGCAGATGTCTCTCTCCCTAATTTTCAAATCCTTGCATCTTTTATACCCGTAATTACATATTCATTTCTTTACAATCAGATGCGAGGTAGTCAAAACCAACAGATTTGAATTCAATTGGCCCTTAGTCTCCAAGTACCTTTTTAAAATAATTGGCTGAATTTAAACTGTTGTCTGGATAGAATGTTGCTAGGTTCTGGATTAGTGGTGCTGGAAGAGCACAGCAGTTCAGGCAGCATCCAAGGAGCAGTGAAATCGACTTTTCGGGTAAAAGCCCTTCATCAGGAATAAAGGCAGTGAGCCTGAAGTGTGGAGAGATAAGCTAGAGGAGGAACTCACTGCCTTTATTCCTGATGAAGGGCTTTTGCCCGAAATGTCGATTTCGCTGCTCCTTGGATGCTGCCTGAACTGCTGTGCTCTTCCAGCACCACTAATCCAGAATCTGGTTTCTAGCATCTGCAATCATCGTTTTTACCTACCAGAATGCTGCTACGATCTAGTTACTCAAAAATGTTTTGATATACTTGTTTCTATTATTGGGGCTTTGCACAATGCTTGCAAACTTCCAAGCACAGACAAAGCACAATCTCTTAAAGGTTACTGGTTTTCGATTCATTTTTTAATTTTACCATTTTACCAAATTTCGTGACAGTAGGGTCAAAGGTTACAGGGAGAAGGCAGGAGAATGGGGTTGAAAAAGATACCATCTATGGTTGAATGTTGGAGCAAACTCAGTAGGCTGAACTGCCTATTTCTCCTCCTGTACCTTACAGTCTTATGGGGGATCCCAAATTCTGCAACATCTCAACTGACATAACAACTGCTGAAGAATAAATCTAGGAGTTGAACATGCTGAATTATTAGATTAATACTTTGAACCCTGTCCATGATATCGACATTCTGCAAAAGAGTATAAAAATCATGGCTTCACAGAGTGTGCCGTTTGTGAGTAGTGTCAGGATTTGGAGGTTGTAATGTGTGTTCAGTAGACTTACCATCAGGCCTCTCAATAACATTGTGCATTGTACAGTCCCAGAGCGCCACACTGTGCTGGATAACCCTTCAGCTGTACCCATCCCCCATTTGAAAAAATCCTCTCAGTATTAGTTCTATTGCAGACTCACGTGGTTGAGGGTGGGGTGGAGCCACAAACGGTTGATTTAGACGTGGACAGACACCTTGTGCTGTCAAAACAAAAAAAAATCAAAATTCATATTGAATAATTACACTTTAATAATTGACACTTATTTGTCTTTTCTCTGGTGGCCAATTTGGGAGGGAAAAAATAGATGTTGGTCTGAGATATTTTGATTCTGATAACTGACTAAGCCTATCCTAATATTTGATGCTGTAACAGCTTTGCTGAATTAAAGCCAAAGGGTTAATTTGATGCCAGTGGAGAATGCCCCATAGTTGTTGGCTGATTTCAGTTCTCAAGGAGCAGTTCCACTTGGCACTGACCCCAATATTCTGGTTGAAGTGGCCAGCCTGAACTATGTGGACCTCATCTGGTACAACCATGTGACAGTAAAGTGGGGAATACTATTCAGTCTCTCCCGATAGCTAAAACTGTCCAGTCCCGGCAATATCACAGAACATTACAGGCTCTTCGGCCCTCTATGTTGCGCTGACCAAATCCTTGTAAATCTTTTCTGTATTCTTCAAGTTTCAGAATATCCTTCCTATAGAATTCAGGGACAACACGAGAGCAAAAGAAAAAGCAAACAATTTGATGAAGGTGAGTGAGAAGTCAGAGGATTAGGAAGCCTTTAAAAACCAGCTGAAGGTAACTAAAATAGCAATGACGGGGTAGGAGGAGATGAAATATGAGGGTAAACCATCTAGTGATATCAAAGAAGATTGCAAGAGTTGTTTTAGATATAAAAGATAAGGGAGACATAAGAGTGGACATTGGACCACTGGATAATGAGGCCTGAGAAGTAGTAATGGGGAAAAAGAAATGGCAGAGGAACTGAATCAGTCCTGAGTACCAGTCTTCATAGTGGAAGACACCAGCAGCATATCAGAACTTCAGAAGAGTCAAGGGGCAGAGGTAAGTGCAGTGGCCATCACTAAGGAGAAACTGCTGAACAAACTGAATGGTCTGAAGGTGGATAATCACCTCTCCAGATGGATTGCATCCCAGGGTCTCAATTTTGTTGGGGTATTAATATTTTCAGAAATCACTGGAGTCAGGGAAGGTCTTGGAGGAATGGGAATTGACTAACGTTAAACTCCTGCTTAAAAAGGGTGAGAGGCAGAAGATGGGAAAATTAGAGGTCGATTATCCTGACCTTGATTGATTATAAATGATGATATTGTGAAGTACTTGGAAGTGCATGGTAAATAGGACTGATTCATCAAGGGGCCATGCAGGAGGCTGCTGTATAAGAGCCCAAGGTGTTGGGGCTGGCATGGATAGAGGATAGAGGATTGGTTGACTGGCAGAAGGTGGAGAGTAGGGACAAAGGAGTCTTTATCAGGACTAACGGGGTTCTGCAGGGTCAGTGTTGGGACTCCAACAGCTTATGTTATACATTAATAATAGGGATGAAAGAACTGAAGACACAAAAATAGGCAATAGGACAGGTAGTGTTGAGGAAGTGGGGAGGGGGCAGAATAGGAGAGTGGACAGAGCAGGGCAGATTGAATTTAATGAGGGAAAGAGTGAGGTTATGTACTTTGGTAGGAAGAATAGAGGCATGGGCTATTTTCCTGTGTCTGTGTGGGTTTCATTGGGGTGTTCCTAAATCTTGCTGTCTTGTGGAGATCACAAATTCTCATTCCCTGCAACTTAGAATCATAGAATCCTTACAGTCTGGAAACAGGCCATTCAGCCCATCGAGTCCACACTGACCCACCGAAGACCATCCCAGCCGGCTAGTTCTGGATTCCCCCATTCCAGGGAAAAGACTTTGTCTATTTATCCTATCCATGCCCTTCATGGTTTTACCCCACAGTCTCCAAAGCTCCAGGGAAAACAGCCCTATTCCAGGGAAAACAGCCTATTCAGCCTCTCCCTGTAGCTCAAATCCCCCAACCCTGGCAACATTCTTGTAAATCTTTTCTGAACCCTTTCAAGTTTCACAACATCTTTCTGATAGGAAGGAGACCAGAATTGCACACAATATTCCAACAATGGCCTAACAATGTCCTGTACAGCTGCAACATGACTTCGCAATTCCAGTACTCAATACTCTGACCAATAAAGGAAAGCATACCAAACGCCTTCTTCACTACCCTATCTACCTGCAACTATACTCTCAAGAAGCTATGGACCTGCACTCTAAGGTCTCTTTGTTCAGCAACACTTCCTAGGACCTTACCATTAAGTGTATAAGTCCTGCTAAGATTTGCTTTCCCAAAATCCAGCATCTCACATTTATCTAAATTAAACTCCATCTGCCACTTCTCAGCCCGTTGGCCCATCTGATCAAAATCCTGTTGTCATCCGAGGTAACCTTCTTTGCTGTCCACTACACCTCCAATTTTGGTGTCATCTGCAAATTTACTAACTATACCTCTTACATTCACATCCAAGAGGCAGCTATGATGCAGGGGGTATATGTAGGCCATCTAATAAAGCCATAAAGAACAGAAATCAGAGTAGAAATCGGAGTAAATCTCCATGAGCCTGCTCCAGCATTCAATGGCTGATCTGATATTCCTCATGTCCACTTTCCTGCCTTTCCACCATAATCCTTGATTTCCTAACTCATCAAGAATCTACCCATCTCAGCCTTAAAAATCCACAAGGACTCTGTGCCTGTAGCTCTCTATGGCGAGAAGTTCTGAATACTCTCAACCATCTGATATAAGGCTCTGTTCAGACTGTATTTGGAATGTGGTGAACTGTTTTGGGCGTTGTACCAAATAAAAGACATGTTGGTCTCCAGAGATTCAGAAGAATGATCCAGGGATGAATAGCCTGTCATATGAGGAGCAGTTGAGGGCTCTGGGTGTGTTGGCTGCAGTTCAGAAGGATGAGTGAGAATCTGATTGACACTTCCAGAATTCTGAGGTGTCTGGATAGAGTGACCGTAGAGAAGATGCTTCCACTAGTAGAACAGACTAGGACCTGAAGGCACAGCCTCAAAGTAAAAGGATCTATATGGACTTCAGTAAGGCATTCGACAAGATTCCCCATGGGAGACTGGTTAGCAAGGTTAGATCTCATGGGAGAACTAGCCATTTGGATACAGAACTGACTCAAAGGTAGAAGACAGAGGGTGGTGGTAGAGGGTTGTTTATCAGACTGGAGGCCTGTGACCAGTGGAATGCCACAAGGTCCATCACTGGGTCCATCACATTTTGTCATTTATAAAACTGACTTGGATGTGAACATAAGAGGTATAGTTAGTAAGTTTGCAGATTACACCAAAATTGGAGGTGTAGTGGACAGTGAAGAAGGTTACCTCAGAGTATAACAGGATCTTGATCAGATGGGCCAATGGGCTGAGGAGTGGCTGAAGGAGTTTAGTTTAGAGAAATGGGAGGTGCTGCATTTGGGAAAATCAAGTCAGAGCAGGACATACATACTTAATGGTAAGATCCTGGGGAGTGTTGCTGAACAAAGAGACCTTGGAGTGCAGGTTCATAGCTCCTTGAAAGTGGAATTGCAGGCAGATAGGATAGTGAAGAAGGTATGCTTTTCTTTATTGGTCAGAGCATTGGGAATATGAGTTGGGAGGTCATGTCGCGGCTGTACAGGACATTGATTAGGCCACTTTTGGAAAACTGCATGCAATTCTGGTCTCCTTCCCATCGGTAAGAATGTTGTGAAACTTGAAAGGGTTCAGAAAAGATTTACAAAGATATTGCCAGGGTTGGAGGATTTCAGCTGTAAGGAGAGGCTGAACAGGCTGGGGCTGTTTTCCCTGGAGCGTCGGAGGCTGAGGGGTGACCTTATAGAGGTTTACAAAATTATGAGGGGCATGGATAGGATAAATAGACAAAGTCTTTTTCCCTTGGGTGGGGGAGCCCAGAAATAGAAGGCATAGGTTTTGGGTGAGAGGGAAAAGATATAAAAGGGAACTAAGGGGCAACTTTTTCATGCAGAGGATGGAGCGTGTATGGAATGAGCTGCCAGAGGAAGTGACAACATTTAAAAGGCATCTGGATGGGTATATGAATAGGAAGGGTTTAGAGGGATATGGGCCAAGTGCTGAAAATGGGACTAGATTAGTTTAGGATGTCTGGTTGGTATGAATGAGTTGGACCAACGCATCTGTTTCCATGCTGTACATCTCTATCACTCTATGACTCTATGAGGATGACCTTTAGAACTGAGATGATGCAGACTTTTAGCAGGCCGAAGGTGGTGAATCTGTGGAAAATATTGCTGGAGAGTGCCGTAGAGGTCAAGTAGTTGCATGCATTTAAGACACAGATAGGTTCTTGATTGTTTACCGGATCAAGAATCACAGGAAGAAGGCAGGAGAATGGGGTTTAGAAGATATCACCTATGATCGAATGTTGTAGCAGACTCGATGGGCTGAACAGCCTAATTCTGCTCCTATATCTTATGGTCTGATAGAGAATCCCAAATTCTGGGTTCCCTACAACTACACAACTAACTTAACAAGCTGAAGAATAAATATAGGAGTTGAACATGCCGAATTAATAGATTAATGCTTTGTACCCTGTCAACGATATCAACATTCTGCAAAAGAGTATGAAAATCACAGATTCACAGAGTGTACCATTTGTGTGCGGTCAGGTTTTGGAGGCTGTCATATGTGTTCAATAGAAATGCATCACGGCTCTCAATAACAATGTGCATTATACAGTCCCAGAACACCACAGGGTGCTGCATAATCCTTCAGCTGTACCCATCCCCAATTCAGAAATATCCGCTCAGTATTAGTTCTATTGCTGACTCACGTGGTTGAAGGCCTGGTGGAGGCATAAACGGTCGACTTGGTTGTGGGCAGACACCTCGTGCTGTCAAAACAGAAATATCAAAATACGTATTGAGCAATTACACTTTAATAAATGACACTTAGTTGCCTTTCCTCTGGTAGTCATTTTGGGATGAAACAATTTGATGTTGGTCTCTGAGATATTTTGATTCTCAAAGCTCTGAGTGAGCCTATCTTGTAAATTAATGCTGTAACATAGAGTCATAGTCATAGAGATGTACAGCATGAAAACAGACCCTTCGGTCCAACTCGTCCATGCTTACCAGATATCCCAACCCAATCTAGTCCCACCTGCCAGCACGAAGCCCATATCCCACCAAACCCTTCCTATTCATATACCCATCCAAATGTCTCTTAAGTGTTGCAATTGTACCAGCCTCCACCACATCCTCTGGCAGCTCAATCTATACACGTACCACCCTCTGAGTGAAAAAGTTGCCCCTTAGGTCTCTTTTATATCTTTCCCCTCTCATTCTAAACCTATGCCCTCTAGCTCTGGACTCCCCAACCCCGGGGAAAAGACTTTGTCTATTTATCCTATCCATGCCCCTCATAATTTTGTAAACCTCTATAAGGTCACCCCTCAGCCTCTGATGCTCCAGGGAAAACAGCCCCAGCCTGTTCAGCCTCTCCCTGTAGCTCAGATCATCCAACCCTGGCAATGTCCTTGTAAATCTTTTCTGAACCCTTTCAAGTTTCACAATATCTTTCTGATAGGAAGGAGACCAGAATTGCGCGCAATATTCCAACAGTGGCCTAACCAATGTCCTGTACAGCCGCAACATGACCTCCCAACTCCTGCACTCAAGACTCTGACCAATAAAGGAAAGCATACCAAATGCCGTCTTCACTATCCTATCTACCTGCGATTCCACTTTCAAGGAGCTATGAACCTGCACTCCAAGGTCTCTTTGTTCAGCAACATTCCCTAGGACCTTACCATTAAGTGTATAAGTCCTGCTAAGATTTGCTTTCCCAAAATGCAGCACCTCGCATTTATCTGAATTAAACTCCATCTGCCACTTCTCTGCCCATTGGCCCATCTTGTCAAGATCTGGTTGTAATCTGAGGTAACCTTCTTCGCTGGCCATTACACCTCCAATTTTGGTGTCATCTGCAAACTTACTAACTGCACCTCTTATGGCCGCATCCAAATCATTTATGTAAATGACAAAAAATAGAGGACCCAGCACCGATCCTTGTAGCACTCCACTGGTCACAGGCCTCCAGTCTGAAAAACAACTCTCCATCACCACCCTCTGTCTTCTACCTTTGAGTCAGTTCTGTATCCAAATGGCTAGTTTTCCCTGTATTCCATGAGATCTAACCTTGCTAATCAGTCTCCCATGGGGAACCTTGTCAAACGCCTTATTGAAGTCCATATAGATCACATCTATAGCTCTGCCCTCATCAATCCTCTTTGTTACTTCTTCAAAAAACTCAATCAAGTTTGTGAGACATGATTTCCCACGCACAAAGCCATGTTGACTATCCCTAATCAGTCCTTGCCTTTCCAAATACATGTACATCCTGTCTGTCAGGATTCCCTCCAACAACTTGCCCACCACCGAGGTCAGGCTCACCGGTCTATAGTTCCCTGGCTTGTCTTTACCGCCCTTCTTAAACAGTGGCACCACATTTGCTAACCTCCAGTCTTCTGGCACCTCACCTGAGACTATCGATGATACAAATATCTCAGCAAGAGGCCCAGCAATCACTTCTCTAGCTTCCCACAGAGTTCTCGGGTACACCTGATCAGGTCCTGGGGATTTATCCACTTTTAATTGTTTCAAGACATCCAGCACTTCCTCCTCTGTAATCTGGACATTTTGGAAGATGTCACCATCTAATTTCCTACAGTCTATATCTTCCATATCCTTTTCCACAGTAAATACTGATACAAAATATTCATTTTGTATCTCCTCCATTTTCTGTGGCTCCAACAAAGACCGTCTTGCTGATCTTTGAGGGCCCCTATTCTCTCCCTAGTTACCCTTTTGTCCTTAATATATTTGTAAGAACCCTTTAGATTCTCCTTAATTCTATTTGCCAAAGCTATCTCATGTCCCTGTTTTGCCCTCCTGATTTCCCTCTTATGTATACTCCTATTTTCTTTATACTCTTCAAGTCCTTCATCAGGAATGAGGCTGGGAACCTCCGGATTGGGGAGATAAATGGGAGGGTGGGTGGGGCTGGGGAGAAGGTAGGTGAGAGTGCAATAGGTGGATGGAGGTGGGGATGAAGGTGATAAGTCGGAGAGAAGGGTGCAGCAGATAGGTGGGAAGGAAGATTGACAGGTAGGACAGGTCATGAGGATGGTGCTGAGCTGGAAGGTTGGAACGGGGGGAAGGGGAGGTACACAAGCCTCATTCCTGATGAAGGGCTTATGCCCAAAACGTCGATTCTCGTGCTCCTCAGATGCTGCCTGACCTGCTGTGCCTTTCCAGCACTCTCGATCCTGAAATGAATTAATACTGGCCGTGTCAGTAATATAAACATTCTGCAAAAGGTTGTAGAAATGAAAAACTCACTGCTCGTACCAGTTGTGAGTGAGGTTGGGAACTGAAAGCTTTGATGTGTGTTCAATGAAATCATAATTGAGGCTCTCAATTAACATTGTGTGTTGTACAGTCCCTAAGCCCTACCATGTGTTGCAGAACCCTTCAGCTGTACTCATTCCCCATTCTGAAACATCCGCTCTGTATTAGGTCTATTGCTGACTTACGTGGTTGAAGGCCTGGTGGAGGCATAAACTGCTGAATTTGTTGCAGGTAGACACTTGGTGCTGTCAAAACAAAAAAAAATCAAAATTCTTATTGAACAATTACATTTTAATAGTTGACACTTAACTGACTTTCTATGATAGCAAATTTTGGAATCTAAAAATATTTTGATTCTCAAAATTCCTTGGGAGTTTATTCAAATCTTTTACCTGATAGCAATGTGGAGAGCTGAAAATGTATTGCTGGAAAAGCGCAGCAGGTCAGGCAGCATCCAAGGAGCAGGAGAATCGACGTTTCGGGCATGAGCCCTTCTTCAAGTTCCTGAAGAAGGGCTCATGCTGGAAACGTCGATTCTCCTGCTCCTTATATGCTGCCTGACCTGCTGCGCTTTTCCAGCAATACATTTTCAGCTCTGATCTCCAGCATCTGCAGTCCTCACTTTCTCCTAGCAACGTGGAGAGGTATAGTAAGTGTCAATTCAAAGGCCAAAGTAATGTTCTGGGCACCTGAGTTTGAATCTTGCCATCACAGATGGTGGAATTTGAATGCAATAAAAGTCTGCAATTAAGAGTCTAATGATAACCAGGAATTGTTGGGGAAAAACCCATCTAGGTTTCAGGGATGGAAGCTGCCATCCTTACCTGGTCTGGCCTACATGTGGCTCCAGACCCACAGTAATGCTCTGGGGAATTAAGGATGGGTAATACGTGCTGGTCTAGCTAGTGATGCCCTCATTGTGTAAACAAATAGAACAAAAAGAAATAAAATAGCTGAGGGAAGGCTGGAGTTTGTTCAGGTGAGGAGGGAGTGAGGAATATAAAACTGCCAGGAAGAGCATCTTTCAACATATAAAAAGGAAGAGAGAAGTCAAGGTGAATCTCTGAGAAAATGAATCTGGAGAACAAGAAAATAGTAGAGGAGTTAAGCAGACATTTGCATCAATCTTTAAGTGACTTCGAGCATCCTTTAATAAGGAAGAATATGGCGGAGGAATTCAATTTCATCACAAAAGAGGTAGCATTAGACAAACTAATGGGCTAAAGGCAGGTCAGACCCCTGGCCTTGATGGCTTGCATCTTAGGATCCTAAAACAGGCAGCTACAGAGATAGTGAATAAAGAACAAAGAAAATTTACAGCCCAGGACCAGGACCTTTGGCCCTCCAAGCCTAAGACGATCCAAATCTACTGTCTAAACCAATTCCTAAGCATCTGTACCCCTCTGCTCCCCACTTACTCATGCATCTGTACAGATGTACCTTAAATGAATCTACCGTGCCTGCCTCTACTACCTCTGCTGGCAACCCATTCCAGGCACCTACCACCCTCTGTGTAAAGTACTTGCTGCATATATACCCCTTGAAATTTTCACCTCTCACCTTGAAAGCGTGACCCATCATTACTGAATCCTTCATCCTGGGAAAAGCTTATCTCTATCTACCCTGTCTATACCCTTCATGATTTTGTAGATCTCAATCAGGTCCCCCCTCAATCTCCTTTTTTCTAATGAAAACCATTCTAACCTACTCAACCTCTCTTCATAGCTAGCACCTTCTGTACCAGGCAACATCCTCGTGTCTGCGTGGGTTTCCTCCAGGTGCTCCGGTTTCCTCCCACAGTCCAAAGATGTGCAGGTCAGGTGAATTGGCCATGCTAAATTGCCCGTAGTGTTAGGTAAGGGGTATGGGTGGGTTGCGCTTCGGCGGGTCGGTGTGGACTTGCTGGGCTGAAGGGCCTGTTTCCACACTGTAAGTAATCTAATCTAATCTAATCTAATCTAAAACCTTCTCTGTACCCTCTCCAAAGCGTCCATATCGTTTTGGTAGTATGGCAACCAGAACTGTACACAGTATTCTAAATGCAACAGAACCAAAATCTTGTACAATTTTAACATGACCTGCCAGCTCTTATGACCTTTAACATGACCTGCCAGATTCCTGATGAAGGGCTTTTGCCCGAAACGTCGATTTCGAAGCTACTTGGATGCTGCCTGAACTGCTGTGCTCTTCTAGCACCACTAATCCAGAATCTGGTTTCCAGCATCTGCAGTCATTGTTTTTACCTGCCAGCTCTTATACTCAATACCCCGCCCAATAAAGGCAAGCATACCATATGTTGGTTGTAATTTTCCAAAAGTCATTGGATTCTGAAAATGTGCCAGAGAATTGAAAAACTGTTAATGTTGATACCCCTATTCAAAAATAGATGGAGGCAAAACTTGGGTAACTATAGGCCGATTGGCCTAACATCTATCGTTGGAAAAGTATTGGAATAGATTACTGAGGAAATAACAGCAGAACATCTGGAAAATCATAATCTATTCAAGCAGAGTCAGCATTGCTTTATGAAAGAAACATCATGCCTGACTGAGTTATTAGAGTTTTGAGAGGAAGTCTCAACCAGAGTGGAGAGAGGGGAACTAGATGCATTGCTTTTGTCAAGGTTTGAAAAGGGACAGCATAAAAGCTTCTGATTGGAGTTGTTAACCTGGTCCAATCAGTGAGCCCTAGTTGACAGAGAAGAACAAGAACATAAAAAGAAAAAAAATAAAAAGAACAGGAGTGATTGATCACAAAAAAAATAAAAAAAGAGAAACAAAAAGAACAAGAACATAAAAATAAGCACTACCACAGTTAGGTGGTAGTGTGGGGGTTAAGAAAAAAAAAGAAGAAGAAAAGAAAAAAAGAAGTGGAAGGTTACTGCTCGATAAAAAAAAGGAGTTTCTCACAAAGCATTTCCCTTTGATGTAAAAAAAAGAAAAAAAAAGAACAAGAACATCAGGTCCAGGCAGCGGGCCATGGAGGGGGTCGTTAGAGCCGACTGCCTGCCCCTCTTCCGCAGTTACGTTAGGGCCCGGGTGTCCTTGGAGAAGGAGCACGCGGTGTCCACCAACACCCTGGAGTTGTTCAGGGAGAGGTGGGCGCCGTAGGGAGTGGAGTGCATCATTTCCCCTCCAACTCTATTTTGATTTAGTCCCTACCCTCCCCTTCACTGTTTTGATCACACAGCATTGCCCTTTGATGTGAAGGGCAGTGCTTGTAACTGGCCACTCGGGTGTTTTCCTATCTTCCTGGTGGTGGAAATTGAATAACGATTCATGCACCTTGTGTCTCTCACTGTGTCTCACACCTGCACACACGCAACATGGGTGCGGGGGGAAAAAATAAGCACTACCGCAGTTAGGCGGTAGTGTGGGGGTATAAAAAGGAAAAAAAAGAGTAGTAGTGTCAGACATCCAGTAAAAAAGAAAAAAAAGAACAACAACATTACATTAGAGCCCGGCTATCTCTGGAGAAGGAGCACGCAGTGTCCACCAACACCCTTAAGCTGTTCAGGGAGAGGTGGGTGCCGCAGGGAGTGGAGTGTATTATTTCCCCTCCAATTCTACTTTGATTTAATCCCTGCCCTTCCCTTTACTGTTTGATCACACAGCATTGCCCTTTGAGAAGGGCATCACTTGTCACTGGCCACTCTGGTGTTTCCTTTCTTCCTGGTGGTGGAAACTGAATAAAATTTCGTGCACCTTGTGACTTTCACTGTGTCTTACACCTGCACTCACACAACATGGGTGCGGGGGAATAAATAAGCACTACTGCAGTTAGGCGGCAGTGTGGGGATAATTAAAAAAAACATGAGTGTCAGAGGCTTTGTTCACTCTAGAAGAAAAAATAAACAGGAGTATCAGACATTCTGTTCATTCAAAGAGCTGGGAAAAAAAAAATTAAAAAGAACAGGAACTTCAAAGATCCTGTTCAATTTGAGAGCTTGATCAGTTTCAAGGACGCTCTACGTGTAAATAGAGGTGTCTTTGTGGTGGGAAACCAGTTTTGGTAGAGTTATTTCTGAGTTCTTTACTCAGTGAGTTGTGATCTTTACTCAGCGAGTCGTGAGTTCATGGAATGCCCTGCCAGTAGCAGTGGTGGACTCTCCCTCTTTATGGGCATTTAAACGGGCATTGGATAGGCATATGGAGGATAGTGGGCTAGTGTAGGTTAGGTGGGCTTGGATCGGCGCAACATCGAGGGCCGAAGGGCCTGTACTGCGCTGTATTTTTCTATGTTCTATTTCAGGGTGAAGAGAGAAAAGCACGCCCTGAAGAAATTTGCTCGCAACAGTCGTCTTTGAGTTGAAGTGAGCATTTCTAGCACCATGCAGTCATTTGGGAAGGTTGACTTGTTCAATCCTGCCATCAAAGACTGGGCCCAGAATATGGAAGGAATGCATTATATATTCTGGGCAAATGACATTTGAGCAGATGAAAAATAATGAGTAATCCTCTTGACAGCTTGTGGACCCACAGTTTTTTCAGTTATTAGGAGACTAACTTTTGCTGAGGCACCAGATACTAGTTTGAGTACTTTATGATGGGTCAGGTTTTGTCCAATGTGTGCAGGATGGTTCCCTGACCCTGTATGTAGACAAGCGCTTTAAAATGCGGGGTGATAGATATAGGACAGATGTCAGAGATAGTTTCTTTACTCAGAGAGTAGTAGAGGCGTGGAACGCACTGCCTGCAACAGTAGTAGACTCGCCAACTTTAAGGACATTTAAATGGTCATTGGATAGAAATATGGATGAAAATGGAATTGTGTTGGATGAATGGGCATCAGATTAAGTAAGAAAATTCATACGCTGGTAACCAGGAGAGTACACATTCTGGAAAGTCCACCTACAGCTGGTTTGGAACAGGTAAATTGCTGAACAACATCCAAATCAGAACAAATCAAAATAAACATCTGGCTAAATGGTCACCCAGTTCTGATCAAGCTTGATACCAATGCACCTGTTTCAGTGATCGCAGAACCAGTCTTAATAATATTTGCTTTCAACTCCAACCCTTAGGTTTGTGCAAGGCCTTGGCTGGGCTGAGAACCTACATCAAAGAACCTTTACAAATTACTGATTGGTCGGACCTCACAGTCAGTACTGCCAGCACCGCCCACTCCGCACATTGTGCTGATTTGGATTCCGTTCCAGTCTTATGAAAAGCAGCTGGTTCGGTTACCACTGAACATAGTAAAAGGCTTGGGCCTAAGCTTGATGGGGTTGGTTTAAAAAGATTCACCTGGACTGGTTCAACAATTTTTGATTCGAAAATGGCTGCCTGAATGAATTAAATACCCGCAAGTTTTTCAGGAAGATATAGGCACTATCAAAGGAGTCAAGGCCCCCTTGCATGTTGACAGGGAAACAATTTCAAGATTCTGCAGGGCTCATCCAGTGCCATTTGCCTTATGGGCAAAGGCAGAAATCAGAAGGCTGGGAAGGAATCCAAGTCAGTATAGATTGTGGAAAGGGCAGTGCTGACAGTACTGATTGTGAGGTCCGACCGGTCAGTTCACCTTTGTTGGGATTTTAAATAAATGGTAAACTATATTTTCACAGCTGGTTAAAGACCCGATCTCCTGCATTGAGGATTTGTGTACAAAGTTAGTGGGGTGATGGTGTCCTTCATGAAGCAGGATGTATGCCATAGGTACTTGCAATTGTAATCAGATGAGGATTCCGAGAAGTATGCTTGTGGCACTTAATACCTAGTAGGGTATGTACTATGAAATGATATCGCCCCTTTATGGGCATCAATCTGTGCCATTTTCCAGCAGACGACGGGGAACATTGTACAAGGACTACCCTAGGTAGCCATTTATTGAGATGATGTGCTAATAGCAGGGAAGACCAATAAGGAGCACTTAGAGAGCTTGGACATTGCTGTTAGATATTTCTCCCAGGCAGGCAAACGACTTGGAATAAAACTGTATGTTCCAGATACCTCAAGTGACCTACTTAAGTTATAAAGTCAACAAGACCAGGTTATACCCATTTGAAGATAAAATGAGGGCGATCAAAGGTGCCCCGGCTCCCACATCTGAACTGGAGCTTAGGACTTTCCTTGGGCTGGTGAATTAATATGGAAAATTCCTACATAACCTGGCCTCTATCATGGTAACTTTGCATCATCTCTTCAAAAAGGACCAGCCTTGAAAATGGTCACATTGCTAAGCGGAGTTTTTAGGGAGTGAAGAAACAGCTGTCAACATCTAAGGTGATGGAACCCTATGATCTCAAGTGAGATCTGGTATTGACATGTGATGCCTCCCCGTTTTGAGATATTATTAGCTCATAGGTAGCCCAATGGAGAGCAATGCCAAACTGCATATGCATCCAGCAACGTGACTAATGCTGAGCGTGAAAATGCCCAGATAGAGAAGGTTTGGTGATTAGATTTGGATACAGGAAGTTCCACCAATGCTTTTAAGGATTTAAATTTGTAATACCTGACCACAAACACCTGCTCAGTCTACTTAAAGAGGATAAGGCAGTACCGTCCATCACTTACGGCTGAATTCAGAGGTGGGCTCTAATACTAAATGTGCATAATTACAAGTTGGAAGACTGTCTGGGAGGCCAAGTGGCAAATGAGGATGCATTGAGCTGCCTTCCGCTGGTAGATACACCATCAATGGTACAGTCACTGCAAGAGTCTGTAATGGTTTTACATTTTCTGGACATACTTCCAGTCACAGCTGACAATATCAGACTTTGCACAAAGATCCAGTCGTGACAAAACTTAAAGAGCTAGTGGCGATGGGGGAAATCAAAGGGCCGTCATAATGAGAACTGAAATCTTTTTGCACCAGAGAGACCAGATCACAGCAGAACACAGCATATTGTTATGGGCAACAAGAGTGATTGTCCTATGCAAAGGTCATTGCCAGATATTGGCTGAACTCCACCAGGGTCATGTAGGGATTTCCAAAATGATGCTGTTGGCAAGAAGTCACAGTTGGTGGCCAGGGTTAGATACAGATATGGTAGCATTGGTGGTACAATCCCTAGAATGCCAACAAGGACAAATTTACCACAAACAGCTCCCCCACATTTGTGGGAATAGCTGGATAAACCCTGGACTCCATTACACTTTGACTGTGCAGGTACTTTCATTGTGGGTGCTCATTCAAAGTGGCTGGATGTGCATAGATTACATTTGTCAAACATGGGGAAGACGATAGAAAAACCGTGTGCATCTTTTGCAATACATGGACTCCCGGAAGTGTTTGGGACAGATACCAGTCCATCATTTATTAGCAGGGTATTTGAGTATTTCCTAAAATCAGATTTTACTTGTCATCCAAGGACAGCTTCATACCATTCTTCATCCAATGGTCTGGCAGAAATAGCAGTCCAACTTTTAAGGATAGCTTAAAGGAAAAGCCGACAACTTCATTAGATACCAAACTATCCCGGTCCCTGTCTGAATATAGAACGCCTTTCATGCAACTACAGGGCTAGCTCCAGCAGAGTTGCTAATGAGGTTAGCAACAGGTTAAATCTGATCTTCCCAGAGCTGGGAATGGAGGGTGAAACAGCATCAAGAACACCAATGTCAGACATAAGACTCCACTCCATAATTTACTTCTGAGGATGACGTTTGATGTAGGAATGGTCCTGCATTGGTAAGAGGCATGTTTGACATAAGGTTAGATCCACTGACATATAAAGTTTAGGTAAGGTGTGGCAGTCTGGAACAAGCATGTGGACCATATGAAAACTATAAATTCGTAACAGTGAGAGAACAAAACATGCCTAACTCCTCAACAGCCTCTCTGACTGTTTCAGAACCCATGGATTCTCCCTCTCTGTCAAGCATTGAAATGATTTGGAATCCGAGATGGACACAAACATGTCACCAGCTCAACGCCTTTGCTGCCTGAAGAAGTGAGTGAATTTTGTGTGTAAGATGTGGGTACAAGAGGTGAACTATTGTGCGTTACATGCTGCCTGTATCAGAGACAGAGTTGAAGGAACTTAACCCACTGCTAAAACTCCACAGGTGGAGCTACTAGATAGAGAACCAGTCCATGTCCTTGGACTCAGTGGGGGAGGAATGTAGTGATTGTAACGAGGTCAGCCAGGTGGACCTCATAGAATATGAGTTCCTTGATTGGGGCTGTTAATCAGGGAGCTCTGGCTGACAGATATAAACAAGATTGTCTGATATCCTGCTCACTCTGAGAGCTGGCTCTGAGGGAGCCGGATCAGTGTGAAGGATTCTCCACATGTAAATAAAGGATGACTTGGTGACCTGTGTGGAGTTATTTCAGATGGAGATTTGGCTAATGGGCAGGAAACAGTGAGTGGGGATAAGGGGTCCTTTTTCAGATTGGTGACTGGTGACTGGTGGGGTTCCACAGAGATTCACTCTGGGTCAATGTTACAATAAACATTAATGACTTGGAGGAAGGAAATGAATATACTGTAGCCAAATGTTCATATGGCACAAATAAAAGAGGTGGCAAAGCAGTTTGTGAGAGGGAAACAAACATTTGACAGAGAAATATTGATAGGTTAAGTAAGCAGATAAGAAGTTGACAAATGAAATATAATGTGGGAAAAAGTGAAGTTGCTTATTTTGAAAGGAAGAACCAAACAACAAAGAATATTTAAACAGAGAAAAACTAAAAAAAGCTGCAACACAAAGGGAACTTGGTCACGGAACACAGAAAGCTAGCACACACAGGGGCAGCAGGTAATCAGAAAGGCTAATGGAATGTTGGTCCTTTAATTTTTTAGATTAGATTACTTAAAGCGTGGAAACAGGCCCTTCGGCCCAACAAATCCACACCGACACGCCGAAGCACAACCCACCCAGACCCATTCCCCTACATTTACCCCTTCACCTAACGCTACGGGCAATTTAGCATGGTCAATTCACCTGACCTGAACATTTTTTGATCGTGGGAGGAAACCGGAGCACCTGGAGGGCACCTACGCAGACACGGGGAGAATGTGCAAACTCCATGCAGTCAGTCACCTGGGGTGGGAATTGAACCCGGGTCTCTGGCACTGTGAGGCAACAGTGCCAACCACTGTGCCACCGTGCAAAGGGGCTGGAGAATAAAAGTAAGGAAGTCTTAATGCAACTGTACAAGGTGCTGGGAAGACCATATCTGGGGTACAGTGAGCAGTTTTATTTAAGATAGATTTTTGATCAGTTGGGAATCAGTGGTTACGGGGACAAGGCAGGAATGTGGACGTAAGAAATGTTCAACCAGCCATGATCCTGTTCAATGGCAGAGTAAGCTCAAGGAGAAAAAATGGCCCCTTCATTCCTGATGAAGAGCTTATGCTCAAAACATCAAATCTCCTGTTCCTCAGATGTTGCCTCACTGGCTGTGATTTTCTTGCACCACAACCTTCGACCCTGATCTCCAGCATCTGCAGTCCTCACTTTCTCCCTCAAGGAGAAACATGGCCTAATCCTGTTCCTGCTTCGTACGGTTTGAATTTGCCAGTAACTGGACAACATTATTGGAGGGGTTGACTAAGTGAGCTTAAGTCATCAGATTTTAAGATGGAGATAAATAAGTTCTCAATTAGTAAGATCGTCACAGGTTACAGGGAGAAGGCAGGTGAACGGGGATGAGAAACATTTCAGCCATGATCGATTGGCAGAACGTACTCTTAACACAGAGATATAGCACAGAAACACTGAGGAGTTAAATTATCAGCAAATGTGGTAAAATCTTAAATTCTAGGGTTCCCTGCAAATTCCTAATCCATAAAATATGCAGGTTAATAAAACTAATCATTGACTCAAAATAATTAAATACTTCCTTTGTCAGAAATATCTACATTCTGCAAAAGATTGTAAAAAAGGAAAACTTCATATTTGTGAGTGAGGTCAGGATTAGAAGGCTGTGATGTGGGTTGAATGAAATAGTCATCAGGGCTCTCAATAACAATGTGCATTGTACAGTCCCAGAGGACCACAGGGTGTCACAGAACCCTTCTACTGGACCCATTCCCCATTCTGAAACATCAGTCCTAGGTCTATTGTTGACTTACGTAGTTGAGCGCCTGGTGGAGGCACAAACTGACGACTTGGTTGTGGGCAGACACCTCGTGCTGAGAAAACAGAAAAAACAAAATTCTTATTGAACAATTATATCTTAATAGTTGACAGTTATCTGCCTTCTGTATGATTGCCATTTTGGAATTTAAAAAAAAGGTTTTTGTTTAGACAGTGAAATATTTTGATTCTCAAAATCCCCAGAGAGTCTATCCAATTCTTCCACCTTACAGCACCTTTGTTCAATGCCAAACAGAACTGAACCAGCCAAGGAAAGGTGGGGAAGGACTTAAAGTACGAAAAGTGGAAATAGGAGAAAGTGAGGACTGCAGATACTGGAGATCAGAGTCGAAAAGTTTGGCACTCGAAAAGCACAGCAGGTCAGGCAGCATCCGAGTAGCAGGAGAGTTGATGCTTCAGACATAAGCTGTGGAAACACATCTGCAGCTGGACATGGCCTTGGTCCACTTCCAGATTTAGTTTGGTCACTTTGCAGGCCAGTGGCGAGCACCTTTGGAATTGGTGACTAAGTAATCTCTATATTCAAAGAACCATCTGACTGAGCCCTGAACCCGGGATTTAGGCTTTAATGGCAAAGTTGAAGAGCAATCTCAGGGACATCAACATATTGCTCAATGGATAAAATTGCTGACAGCACAACTGATTTTTCACACCAAATTGAGATGCAAATACTCTTCAAATACTCAGAATAAATGTAAAGATCTGGAAAACTTTGGTTTGGTAAAGATTCAAAATCTGCGTGTTATTTCTCTAGAAATTAGTGTCTTTATTGGATTATATTGGGAAATGGTATTTTTATTCAGTTCTTCCTAAGGTGTCTTCTGTACATATATCACTTTTACTTGTGCCTTTTGTTCAATGAACTTATGTTATATGTTGAAGGACATCTGCAGAATAATGTCATAGAGTCATGGAGATGTACAGCATGGAAACAGACCCTTCGGTCCAACCCGTCCATGTCAACCAGATATCCCAACCCAATCTAGTCCCACCTGCCAGCACCCCAGCCCATATTCCTCCAAACCCTTCCTATTCATATACCCATCCAGATGCCTCTTAAATGTTGCAATTGTACCAGCCTCCACCACTTCCTCTGGCAGCTCATTCCATACATATACCACTCTCTGCGTGAAAAAGTTGCCCCTTAGGTCCCTTTTATATCTTGCCCCTCTCACCCTAAACCTATGCCTTCTAGTTCTGGACTCCCCGACTCAAGGGAAAAGACTTTGTCTATTTATCTTATCCATGCCCCTCATAATTTTGTAAACCTCTACAAGGTCACCCCTCAGCCTCCAACGCTCCAGGGAAAACAGCCCCAGCCTGTTCAGCCTCTCCCTGTAGCTCAGATCCTCCAACCCTGGCAACGTCCTTGTAAATATTTTCTGAACCTTTCAAGTTTCACAACATCTTTCTGATAGGAAGGAGACCAGAATTGCACGCAATATTCCAACAGTGGTCTAAACAATGTCCTGTACAGCCGCAATATGACCTCCCAACTCCTGTACTCAATACTCTGACCAATAAAGGAAACCATACCAAACGCCTTATTCACTATCCTATCGACCTGCGACTCAACTTTCAAGGAGCTATGAACCTGCACTCCAAGGTCTCTTTGTTCAGCAACACTCCTCAAGACCTTACCATTAAGTGTATAAGTCCTGCGAAGATTTGCTTTCCCAAAATGCAGCACCTCACATCTATCTGAATTAATCTCCATCTGCCCTTCTCGGCCCATTGGCCCATCTGATCAAGATCCTGTTGTACTCTGAGGTAACCTTCTTTGCTGTCCACTTCACCTCCAATTTTGGTGTCATCTGCAAATTTACTAACTCCACCTCTTATGCTCACATCCAAATCATTTATGTAAATGACAAAAAGTAGAGAGCCCAGCACCGATCCTTGTGGTACTCCACTGGTCACTGATTGTGTTTCAGTGAATAATCACCAAACTATCTCAGCAAAATCAGTGTGGAAGGGCAGAAATGAACCGTCTTCCTGATGGATAATGACAGTAATGGTTCCAAAGATTGTAGGGGAATGGAACAAGATGATAATCAAGTTCAACTAGAGACAGCCAATCAGAATACGGGTTCAATCAGAATTGTCTGCAATCCTTGAATGAATGGACAAGACTGGGCAGACAAACTGCTCTCGATCAAACCATTGATTCATGCTCCTTGCCCCAAGGTCTTCAATATAAACTATTGTGCCACATACTTGCTCACTCAGAGAGACCAGCTCAGACCATTTCAAACTGTTAGTGTGGATGAGAGACGATTGATTAGGAATCTGCAGAACGTAACCATGTCCTACCCTAAATAAACAGCCAGTCTTAAAGATAGGACAAACACCATGTATGGTCTTGATCTGCTGAGCTCCTCCCTTTTTCAGACCCTTACCTCCACCACTCCACCAAGAACCTTCCAATCAATGTGGTGGAGTGACGGCCATTGATCACCCACTGAGAATACTCGGACCGACGATAATATTGTGAGGAAGTCCTGCAGCGATATCCTAGAACTGAGAGCAGTCATCTCCCAGTCCCACTACCCCATCCCTAACCATAGCACTGGCTGTGTGCTTGAACACAATGGACCCTGTAAACTCCCATCAACTCCTCCTCACCTTCTCTGTGGTATTACCGATTGCTGGCCTCAGCTCAGGAAGCTGTTGTGAATTCAAATGGACCAGCTGGGATTCCAATCAGGAGCAGAGCTGGTCTGTGAAGGTAGATCAGCCCTAGCAGGAGGTATGCCAGGGTAAATAAAGGCAGGGGAAACAGAGGGGTTGATTGGAGGGAAAATTTTTAATCTCCACCACGCAGATTGGTCTGACCCCTCTCCTCAAATACTGTGTCTTTCTTGCAAACACTGTGTGTCCCTGTTCAACAGCACACTGTTCAATTATCCCCACCCTCTCTCACTGACAAACTGCTTCTTGGCATTTACTGACTGACTATCTACACAAAGTGTGTCCCCGGCTATAAAACCGACTAGCCTCAGGATGGATGAGATAGTCTTGAACCTGTGGAACTCATTGATGCAGAGCACTGTGCAGGCCAAGTCATTGAAGGTTACTAAGGGGATCAACGATTACCAGGAGAAGCCAGGAGAATGGGGTTCAGAAACGCATCAGCCACGCTTGAAAGGCAGAACCAATTCAGTGGGCTGAATGGCCTAGTTCTGGTTTATTATTGTGTGGATTTTAACCCAGAAATATTGTCAGCACATGTTCTAAAATCCAAAATTCCAGGGTTCCCTGCAAATTCCCAATCCCTAAAATGTGTAAGTTAATTAATCTAAGAGTTAAAAAAGTGAATTATGTTATGACTTTAAATAAATTATTACAACATGGGGAAAACCCTCCTGATTAATTTGAACCAGCAACACAGAAAAGATTTATCCCATGCAGCAATCTGTGAAAATTCGAGGGGCCAAGATCTACTTAAAGTCAAAATGAACAACTTTATTCTTAAAGTATAACAGAGAATAATTAGAGTCAGAGAGTTATAGAGAGGTACAGCATAGAAACAGACCCTTTGGTCCAACCCGTCCATACAACTCCTTCCTCTAACCTATCTTTTAATTTCCCTTCTATAACACTAGTCCGATAAAATCCCCCCTAGTAAGGCTTACAAAAAATTCAAATTTCAAAACCAGGCAGTGCTTGAATCTTCTTTTTATATCTTCTTCTGTAGATTTACTCTCCAGGTCGGTGTTAATGTTTTTCTCTGTGCAAACTACTTCTTTAGACAGGTCCCTCTCAGAGTTCTGACTAGCAGCTTAAATCTATTGGTTTTTTGACAGTTGTCCTCCCAACTGTTCAATTTTCCCCGATCTTATACCCCCAAAGCATCGGATTGTGCCATTGGCTTTTAATATTGGCAGTACACTCAATTCAAACTGGATTGGAATTTAGTTTCTTTCATGGTATAATTTAAACTGATTGGCCTAATTTAAATTTGTTTTTGTCTCCAGGCAACCAGCTACACTAGTTGCTAGACCACATGATACATTGTATCTAATTCAGAACACTTGTGCTGTCAGGTAGTTTTGCTAGCTTTTAAGTCTCTTAAAGGTATAGTACACCCACATCTTCATAGCAAAATTAATGCTGACAATATCAGTAAATATCCATACTCTGCAACAGATTAATGAATGGACAGCCTCACTATTTGTAGCATTTGTGAGTACAACCTGAATTTGGAGGCTGTGATGTGGGTTGAATGAAATTGTCATCAGGGCTCTCAATAACATTGTGCATTGGACAGTCCACCATCCTGTTCAATTATCCCCACCCTCCTCTCACTAACAAAATGCTCCTCCGCATTTAGTAAGTAATTCCCAAAGGATGGTGCAGTATCCAGAACTTGATAGACACTGGCCAGAGAAAATGGTGGTGACTTTGTAGAACTTGGCTGTGGAGGCCAAGTCATTGAGTACATTTCAGACAGTGATAGATAACTTCTCGTACATTAAGGAGATCAAGGTTTACGGCGGGAAGGCAAGAGAATGGAGTTGAGAAATGTATCAGCCATGACCGAATGGTGGAGCACAGTCGATCAGCTGAATGGTCTAATTCTGCTCCTATATTTTACACTTTCTGATCTTATGGAGTGTTAACACAGAAACATATCACAGATAACACTGAGGAGTTAAATTGTCAGCATGTGTGGTAAAATTCAAAATTCTAGGGTCCATACAAATTCCTCTTCCTAAAATATACAGATGATTAAATCTAAAAGTTGAAAACTGAGTTATACATTTGACATTAAATAAATACTGACCTTATTAGTAATATGCACATTCTGCAAAAGACTATAAAATGACAGCCTCACAACTTATACTATTTGTGAGTGGGGTCAGGATTTAGAGGCTGTAACGTGTGTTCAATAGGATTGTCATCAGGCCTCTCAGTAACATTGTGCATCGTACAGTCCCAGCGCGTCACAGTGTTCTGCAGAACCCTTCAGCTGTACCCATTCCCCATTCTGAAACATCGCTCAGTATTAGTTCTATTGCTAACTCACATGGTTGAGGGCCTGGTGCAGGAGCTCCCCGCCGAACTTGACGTGGGCAGATAACTGGTACAGTAAAATGAAACAAAATTGAAATTCTTATTTAACAAATACACTTTATTATATTGTTGACACTTATCTGTCTTTTGTGCAATTGCCACAAAACATTAAAAAATTAGATGTTTGATGAAATATTTTGATTCTCAAAACCCCCAGAGAGTCTATCCAATTCTGTCACCCTACAGCACTGTTGCTGAATCACAAACAGAACTGAATAAGCCAAATGAAGGCTGGTGTTTGTTCAGGATGGGGAGGGACTTAATGTACGAAAAAGTGGAAACAGCCCTGCAACTGGACATTGTCCTGTCCACTTCCAGATTTAGTTTGGTCGCTTTGTCGGCCAGTGGAGAGCACCATTGGAGTTGGTGACTAAGCAATCTCTATATTCAAAGCGCCATCTGCTTGAGCCCTGAACCCGGGATTCAGGCTTTAATGGTAAAGTAAGAGAGAACCTCAGGGACATCAACACATTGTTCAACGGGTAAAATAACTGACAGCATAAATTATTATTCAAACTGAACTAAAATTCAATATTTTCAAAATACTCAGAATAAATATATTACTCCTATCAAGAAATGGTCAAAAAGTTGGACCCACCATCCATGGTTACCTAAGTAGTTAAGGTAAGTATAAAACTCAAGGAAAGAAAGAATGTTGCCGGGGTTAGAGTGTATGAGCTATAGGGAGAGGCTGAATATTTTCCTTGGAGCGTCGGAGGCTAAGGGTGACCTGAGAGAAGTTTATAAAATCATGATTGGCATGGATAGAGTAAACAGTAAAAACGTCTTTACCCTGAGTCGAAAAGTGTGACGCTGGAAAAGCATAGCAGGTCAGGTCAGGCTTATAGGAGAAAGTGAGGACTGCAGATGCTAGAGATCAGAGCTAAAATGTGTTGCTGGAAAAGCGCAGCAGGTCAGGCAGCATCCAAGGAGCAGGAGAATCGACGTTTCGGGCACGAGCCTGATTAAGGGCTCATGTCCGAAAAGTCGATTCTCCTGCTCCTTGGATGCTGCCTGACCTGCTGCGCTTTTCCAGCAACACATTTTCAGGTCAGGCTTATGCCCAAAACATCGACTCTCCTGCTCCTCAGATGCTGCCTGACATGCTGTGCTTTCTCAGCGCCATACTTTTCCACTCTGATCTCCAGCGTCAGCAACCCTCACTTTCTCCAAGGTCTTTTCTCTGGGTTGGGGAATCCAAAACTAGAGTGCATAGATTTAAGGTGAGAGAGGAAAGTTTAAAAGGGATCTAAGGGGCAACCCTTTCATGCAGAGGGTGGTATATGTATGGAACGAGCTGCCAGAGTAAGTGGTGGAAGCTGATACAGTTACAACATTTAACAGGCATCTGGATGGGTACGTGAATAGGAAGGGCTGAGAGGGATCTACGTCAAATGCTGGCAAATGGGACTAGATTAATTTAAGATGTCTAGTTAGGCATGGACAAGTTGGACCGAAGGGTCTGTTTCCATGTTGGCCATCTCTATGACTTCAGCACCACCTCCACCCCCCACTCTCCCACCCCACCAGTTCCTCCGCTACATCGATGACTGTATTGGCACTACCTTGTGCTGCCATGCGAAGGTGAACAATTCATCAACGTCACTCTGACCTCAACTTCACCTGGACCGCCTCAGTCACTTCCCTCCCCTTCCTGGAGCTCTCCATCTCCATCTCCGGTGACCAACTAACCAAGGACATCTACTACAAGCCCACAGACTCTCACAGCTACGTGGACTACACCTTCTCCCACCCTGCCTCCTGTAAAAATACAATCCCTTATTCCCAATTCCTCCGCCTCCGCTGTATCTGTTCCCAGGATGACCAATTCCACCTTAGAAAATCCCAGATGCCCTCCTTCTTCCAAGATCGCAAATTCCCTTCCCACATGGTCGATGATGCTTTCTAATGCATCTCCTCCACTACCCGCACCTCTGCCCTTGAGCCCCAGCCCTCCCACCACAATAAGGACAGAACTCCCTAGTCCTCACCTTCCACCCCACCAATGTCCGTATACATTGCATTATCCTCCATCACTTCCATCACTTCCACAACCTACAAACAGGCCCCACCACCAGATATATTTTTCCCTCCCCACCCCCATCAGCATTCTGGAGAGACCATTCCCTCAGTGACTCCCTTGTCAGATCCAACACCACTATCCCCCACCCCCCCTCCAGCCCACACACCAGTCTCAGTACCTTCCCCAGCCACTGCAGGAAGTGCAAAACCTGCACCCACACCTCCCCTCTCAAAGAATTGCTCCACATTCAACAGAAATGTACCTGCACCTTCACCAATGTCATCTACTGTATCTGTTGCAGCCCATGTGGTCTCCTCTACATTGGGGAGACAGGACATCTATTTGCAGATCATTTCAGAGAACATCTCTGGGACACCCGCACCAACCAACCCTGTGGCTGAACACTTTAACTCCCCCTCCCACTCTAAGGACATTAAGTCCTGGGCCTCCTCCATAACCAAACTGTAACCAGAAGACCGCCTCATATTCTGCCTTGGGATCCCGCAACCACATAAGATCAATGTGGATTTCACCAGTTTCCTAATTTCCCCTCCCCCACATTATCCCAGTCCCAAGCCTCCAACTCCACACCACCCTCCTGACCAGTTCATCACCTTTCCCATCTATCCTGCTCCACCCTTCTCTCCGACCTATTACCTTCTCCCTCACCTTCATCTCCCTATCGCTTTCCTAGCCACCTTCCCCCCCACCAACCCCATCCTCCCTCCCATTTATCTCTCAGCCCCCTTGGTCCATTAGCCTCCTTCCTGATGAAAGGCTTATGCCCAAAACGTCGATCCTCCTGCTCCCCAGATGCTGCCTGACCTGCTGTGCTTTTCCAGTACCACACTCTCGACTCTAATCTTTAGCATCTGCAGTCCTTACTTTCTCTTACATCTCTATGATACTGTGACCTCCATTCACGTGTCAGGAGCCTAGCTTGTCTGTAAGGTAGATCAGCCCCAGCCTGCGATGTGTCAGGATGAGAAGAGACAGGGGAGGAGGGACAGTCGATTGGAGGGAGGATTTTCAGTCTCTCCCACCCTGATTGATCTGACTCCTTTCTGATCTAATACCTTCCTGCAATCACCAAATCTCTGTTCAATCCCTATCCTGCTTCATTACTACCACGTTCTCTCACTGACATACTGCTTCTTAGCTGGCACAGACCAGCTCGCCACACAAACAGTGTCCTAATCTAGAAAACTGACTAGCCCCTGGCTGCAGCATGAACACATGATGTTGTGAAACTTGGAAGGGTTCCAAAAAGAGTTACAAGGATGTTGCCAGTGTTGGAGGGTTTGAGCTATATATAGGGACAAGCTGAGGGGTGACTTTTTAGAGGGTTATATAATCATGAGGGGCATGGATAGGGTAAATAGACAAGGTCTTTTCTCTGGGGTGGGTGAATCCAGAACTAAAGGGCATAGGTTTAGGGTGAGAGGGAAAAGATATAAAAGAGACCTAAGGAGCTACTTTTTCATGCAGAGGGTGGTACGGGTATGGAATGAGCAGCCAGAGGAAGTGGTGGAGGCTGGTACAATTGCAACATTTAAAAGGCATCTGGATGGGAATATGAATAGGAAGAGTTTAGAGGGATATGGGCCAAATGCTGACAAATGAGACTAGATGAGGTTAGGATATCTGGACGAGCTGGATTGAAGGGTCTGTTTCCGTGCTGTACATCCCTATGACTTTATTACTCTATATGACCTGCCAGAAACACTGAGGAATTAAATTATTGACATGTGTGGAGAAATCTGAAGTCCCAGGGTTCCCTGCAAATTCCCAATTCCAGGAACATGTTAAATATGTAATTGATTTTAAATAAATTAATGCTGGCTGTATCAGCAACAGCCACATTCTGCAAAAGATTATAAATGATAGTCTCACTCCTCGTACCATTTGTGAGTGGGTTCAGGATTTGGAGGTTGTGATGTGGGTTGAATGAATCAGGGCTCTCAATATCATTGTGCATTGTATAGTCACAGAGCACCACAGTGTGCTGCATAACCCTTCAGCTGTACCCATCCCCCATTCTGAAATCCACACTCAGGATTAGTTCTATTGATCAACATGGCAGCAGAATAGGACACTCAACCAGACTTCTTCCACTCCTATACATTTACAAATTTTTTCTCTTTTTATCCCCTTTGTCACCTCTTACTGTCTCTCTTGAGCTAGTGCAGGCTGGAAGCTCGAGCAGAGAAGGGATGGCCAAAGGGCTGGTTGCTCGAGTGGAATGGAGACAGCCAGAGGGCCCGAGGCCTGTGAGGAGCAGGGACAGCAAAGGGCCCGAGGCCTGTGAGGAGTGGGGACAGCCAGAGGATCCAAGGCCTGTGCAGAGCGGGGATGGCCAGAGGGCCTGAGGCCTGTGCAGAGTGTGGTCGGCCAGAGGGCCCGAGGCCTGTGTGGAGTGGGAGAATGGTCATAGGGACCAAGGCCTGTGCGGAGTGGGGACGGCCAGAGGGCTGGATGCTGGAGTGATATGGGTACTGTAGGCCTGAGTGATGTGGGAATGGCCAGCGAGCTGGCTGCCTGAGGGATGTGGGGACAGACAACTGGCTGGAGGCCTGAGCCATGTGGGGACAGCCATCTGGCTGGAGGCCTGAGTGATGTGGGAATGGCCAGCGGGCTGGAGGCCTGAGTGACATGGGAATGGCCAGCGAGCTGGAGGCCTGAGTGATGTGGGGACAGTCATCGGGATGGAGGCCTGAGTGATGACGGGATGATCAGCGAGCTGGAGGCGTGAGTGATGTGAGAATGGCCATCGTGCTGGAGGCCTGAGAGATGTGGGAATGGCCAGCAGGCTGGAAGCTTGAGCGATGTGGGGACAGCTATCGGGTTGGAGGCCTGAGTGATGTGGGAATGGCCAGCAGGCTGGAGGCCTGAGCGGACTGGCCAGCTGATGGGCTATCAATGGCTCGGGAGCCCGGCAGACCACATGTGCAAGTCCCTTGTCCTAATCTCCTGAAAGAGTGCTATGCTTATCTTTTTAACTTTATTCTAATTTTTATAACTTATACTATGAACAACAATAAGCAATGTAAGTTTTTGCCTTTCTTTTTCCCTCTATTTCTGTATTTTGTACCCAAGATGGCACCATATGGGCGACATCATCAACTTTTCACTGTACTCCTGTACTTCTGTACTTGAGCACACGTGACAATAAAGGATATTGTGATTCCAGTTTTAATTCTATTACAGACTCACATGGTTGAACCTCTGGGAGAGGAACAAACTGTCGACCTGGACATGGGCCGGCACCTTGTTCTGTACAAACGAAAACATCAGAAATGGTTTTTAACAATTAAACTTTAATAATTGACATTTATCTGTCTTTTTTATGTTGTCATCATAACATTAAAAATATTAGATGTTGTTCTGTGAAATATTTTGATTGTCAAAACCCCCGGAGACTCTATCCAATTCTGTCACCCTACAGCACTGTTGCTGAATCACAGACAGACCTGAACGAGCCAAAAGAAGGCTGGTGTTTGTTCAGGGTGGGGAGGGACTTAATGTACGAAAAAGTGGAAACAATCCTGCAACTGGATATGGTCCTGTCCACTTCCAGATTTAGTTTGGTCGCTTTGTCGGCCAGTGGAGAGCACCATTGGAGTTGGTGACTAAATAATCTCGATATTCAAAGAGCCATCTGACTGAGCCCTGAACCCGGGATTCAGGCTTTAATGGCAAAATAAGAGAGCAACCTCAGGGACATCAACACATTGTTCAACGGGTAAAATAACTGACAGCATAAATTACTATTCACACTAAAATGAAATTCAGTAAGTTTCAAAAGAGCATCATAGACTCTTTGAGAGAAATCCATACAGTGCAGAAAAACCCTTCGGCTCATCAAGTCTGCACTGACAATAACGACCATGAAAGACACATAATTCCTGCACTTTTCCCATACTCTTCAATGATATGGTATTTCAAGTGTTCATCCAAATATTTTTTAAGGGCTGAAAGGTTTCCCACCTCCACTTCCTTCCCAGGCAGTGTATTCCAGATTTCTACCGCCCTCTGAGTAAAAATGTATTTTACCAAATTCTCTCTGAATCTTCTGTCACTTACCCTAAAACTGTGCCCCTTCAAGATTAACTCCTCAACCAAGAGGACCAGCTTCTCTCCATTCATCCTGTCCATACCCTTCTTCATCTTGGATACTATAGTGGAGGGAACGACCTACCTGGGGAAAGTCACAGCGGCCAGGTTTCTGGCACTGAGCCTGAATGTGGCTCAGAAGGGAAGGGGGGGGGGGGGGGGTGGAGAATAGGAGAACAATAGTGATAGGAGATTCAATTGTGAGAGGTACAGACTCTGTGGTCGCAAGTGAGACTCCCGGATGGTATGTTGCTTCCTGGGTGTCAGGGTCAGGGACGTCTCAGATCGTGTTTACAGGATTCTTAAGGGGAGCAGCCAGAAGTCTTGATACACATCGGTACCAATGATATAGGTAGGGAAAGGGAGGAGGATCTGAAAAGAGAGTATAGAGAGTTAGGTTGGAACTTCTAAGGCAGGACGGGTCAAGTAGTACTCTCAGGATTGCTATTGGTGCCACGAGCTAGTGAGGCTAGAAATAGAGAGTGACTGCAGATGAACACGTGGCTGAAGGGCTGGTGTAGGAGAGAGGGCTTCTGATAGGTGGATTATTGGGATACTGTCTGGGGAAGGTGGGACCTATACAAGAAGGATAGGCTGCACCTGAACTGGAGGGGCACCAATATGCTAGGCGGGAAGTTTGCTCAAACTCTTCAGAAGGGTTGAAACTAGATTGGCAGAGGGGTTGGAACCGGAGCTATGGATCAGATAATGGAGTAGCTAGTGAACAGTCAGGTACAGCATGCAGGGAGTCTGTGAGGAGAGATAGGCACTTAATAGGGCAAAGGTGTAGTCAGTGTGATGGGTTGAAGTGTGTCAATTTGAATGCAAGATGTAACAGGAATAAGGGTGATGAGTTCAGAGCATGGATCAGTACTTGAATCAGTGATGTTGTGACCATTACGGAGACTTGGATATCACAGGGGCAGGAATGGTTGTTGGATGTTCTAGGGTTGAGATGTTTCAAAAGGAATGGGGGTGGGGGGAGGTAGGGGGAGATTAAAGAGATGGGGAAGTGGTAGGGATAATATCACAGCTGTAGAAAGGGAGGTCACCAAGGAGGCTTTGTCTACAAAGTCAGTATGGGTGGAAGTCAGAAACAGGAAAGAAGCAGTTACTTTATTGGGCATTTTCTACAGGCTCCCCAATTGCAACAGAGACACAGAGGAGCAGATTGGGCGGCAGACTTTGGAAAAGTGCAGAATTAACAGGGTTGCTGTCATGAGTGACTTCAACTTCCCTAACATTGATTGGAACCTACTTCGTTCAAATAGCTTGGATGGAGCAGTTTTTGTCAGGTCTGTCCAGGAGGGGTTCCTAACTCAATATGTACATAGGCTGACCAGAGGGGAGGCCATATTGGATCTGGTGCTTGGCAACAAACCATGCAAGGGGTCAGATTTCTTGGTGAGAGGGGATTTCAGTGATAGTGATCACAACTTCCTGACCTTTACTACACTCATGAAGAGGGATAGCAGCAGACAGTATGGGAAAGTATTTAATTGAGGGAGGGGGAATTACAATGCTATTAGGCAGGAACTGAGGTAGTTAAACTGGGAACAGATGTTCTCAGGCAAATGCACGACAGAAATGTGGAGGTTGTTTAGGAAGCACCTGCTGATAGTGCTGGACAGGTTTGTCCCTCTGAGGCAAGGAAGGGATGGTAGGGTGAAGGAACTTTGGGTGACAAGGGATGTAGAACATCTAGTCAAGGAGAAGAAGGAAGCTTACTTAAGGTTGAGAAGGAAAGGATTAAACAGGGATCGAGAGGGTTAAAGGGTAATCAGGAAGGAACTGAAGAATGGACTTAGAAGAGCTAGAAGGGGGCATGAGAAAGCCTTAACAGGTAGGATTAAGGAACGGCAGCACGGTGGGTCAGTGATTAGCACCACTGCCTCACAGCGCCAGGGACCTGGGTTCAATTCCTGCCTCAGCCGACTGTCTGTGTGGAGTTTGCACATTCTCCCAGTGTCTGCATGGGTTTCCTCCCACAATCCAAAAGATGTACAGATCGGGTGAATGGAAATGCTAAATTGCCAAGGCAAGGATAAATATAGGATTGGAGAAAGGGTCTGAGTGGGTTAGTCTTCAGAGGATCGGTGTGGACTTATTGGGTGGAAGGGTCTGTTTCCACATGATAGGAAATCAAATCTAAAGAAAACTCTAAGGCATTCCACACTTACGTGAGGAACAAAGGATGGCCAGAGTGAGGGTAGGGCCGATAAGGGAAAGTGAAGGGAACTTGTGCCTGGAGTTGGAGCAGGTAGGGAAGGGTCTTTAATCAATACTTTGCTTCAATATTCACTACTGAAAGGGGATTTGATGTTCCTGATGACAGCGTGAAACAGATGATATGCTTGCACAGATTGATGATAAGAAGGAGGATATGCTGCAAACTTCAAAAAACATCAGGATAGATAAATGCCCGGGGCCAAACAGAATATAACCTAGGTTACTGCGGGAGGCAAGGGAAGAGATTGCTGCGCCTTTGGTGGTGATCTTTGCGTTTTCACTGTCCATTGGAGTAGTGCCAGGTGATTGCAGTGTGGCAAATATTATTACCTTGGTCAAGAAAGGGAACAGGAATAATCCTGGGAATTACAGGCCAGTCAGTCTTATGTCTATGGTGGGTAAAGTATTGGAGAGGATTCTGAGATACAGTATTTATGATTACTTGGAAAACCATAGTTTGATTCAAGATAGTCAGCATGGCTTTATAAGGGGTAGGCCATGCCTCACAACGTTATTGAATTCGTTGAGAATGTGACAAAACACATTGATGAAGGTCGAGTAGTGGATGTAGTGTATTTGAATTTTAGGAAGGCGTTTGATAAGGTTCCCCATGGTAGACTTATTCAAAAAGTAAGGAGATATGGGATACAGGGAAATCTGGCTGTCTGGATACAGAATTAGCTGGCCCACAGAAGACAGAGGGTGGTGGTCGATGGAAAGTATTCAGTCCAGAGCTTGGTGACCAGTGGTGTTCTACAGGGATCAGTTCTGGGATCTCTGGTCTTTGTGATTTCTATAAATAACTTGGATGAGGAAGTGGAAGGGTGGGTTAGTAAGTTTACCGATGACACAAAGGTTGGTGCAATTGTGGATAATGTGGAGGGCTGTTGTTGGTTGCAACGGGACATCGACAGGATGCAGAACTGGGCTGATAAGTGGTAGACAGAGTTCAACCTGGAAAAGTTGAAGTGATTCACTTTGGAAGGTTGAATTTGAATGTCCATAGATCCCTCAAAGTTGCCACCCAAATTGATAGGATTGTTAAGAAGGCGTATGGTGTGTTAACTTTCAATAGCAGGGGGATTGAGTTTAAGAGCCGTGAGGTAATGCTGCAGCTCTACAGAGCCCTGGTTAGACCACACTTGGAATATTGTATTCAGTTCTGGTCGTCTCATTATAGGAAAGATGTGGAAGTTTTAAAGAGGGTGCAGAGGAGATTTACCAGGATGCTGCTGGGGAACATGTCTTGTGAAGAAAGGTTGAGGAGGCTAGGGTTTTTCTCTTTGGAGTGAAGAGGGATGATGGGTTACTTGCTAGAGGTGTACAAGATGATGAGAGGCATAGATAGAGTGGATAGCCAGAGACTTTTTCCCAGGTTGGAAATGTCTATCATGAAGGGCATAATTTTAAGGTGATTGGAGGAGGGTTCAGGGGAGATATCAGAGGTCGGTTCTTTACACAGAGAGTGGTGGGTGTGTGGAATGCACTGCCAGTGGTGGTAGTAGAGTCAGATACATTAGGGACATTTAAGCAACTCTTGGATAGGCACATGGAAGATAGTATAATGAAGGGGATATTGGTTAGATTAATCTTAGAGTAGGATAAAAGGCTGACACAACATCGAGGGCCGTACTCTGCTGTACTGTCCTATGTTCTGTGTTCTTAGACACCTCAATCATGTTGCTCTTCAATCTTTTCTGCTCTGAAGAAAACCATCCAAGCCTATCTAGTCTTTCCTCATAGCTCAATTTCTCCATCCCAGGCAGCATCCTGGTGAACCTCCTCTCTATCCCATCTAATGCTAACATAGCTTTCCTGTAATCAGGTGACCAGAACTGCTCACTGTACCCCAAATGTGGCCAGACCAATACTCTGCAGATCTCCAAGTTTACCCACCTGGCTCTTTTAATCTATGCCATGACTGATAAAAGCAAGTGTCCCATATGCCTTCTTAATTGTCCTATTCACGTGCTCAGGCAAAAGTGAGGACTGCAGATGCTGGAAACCAGAGTTTAGATCAGAGTGGTGCTGGAAAAGCACAGCAGGTCAGGCAGCATCCTGACCTGCTGTGCTTTTCCAGCACCACTCTAATCTAAATTCTATTCACATGCTCAGCCAACGTCAGGGATCCCTATGTTCCACTAAACTGCCCAGTGTCCTGGCATTCATTATATACTCCCTTATCTTGTTTTTGTTACAAAGTGCAAGATCTCACACTTATCACAGTTAAAACCATCTGCCGCTCCTCACACCATCTGACCAACCCATCTATATTTTCCGATAACCTACAACCATCCTCTTCACTATTAACCACCCGTGCAATCTTGGGACTCAGAATACTCAGTATTCTTCCTCTAAACAAAAGTTCAAAGAGAAGAACCCACCTTCAATAGTTACTGAGGAAATTAAGGAAAGCATCAAACTTAAGGAAAGAGCAGATCAGGTGATTATTCACAAGATGGAAAATGGTAAAAAATGACATTTATCAGGAGAAACAAATTAGACTATGAGACGATGCTAGCAAGAGATATAAAAACAAATTTATATATATATCTAAGAAGGAAAAGACAAAGCAAACAGAGTGTTGGCCATCTAGAGAGTGAGAATGAAGAATTAATCGAAGATAATAAGGAATTGGTGGGTGAAATGAATAAATAGTCTTCAGGTTGTTAGAACTGAAAACAATCAAGCCATCAGAATACTGACTGGTTCATGTAATCACATTTAGAAAGGAATTGGAAAATCATGTCTAATGTTCAAGAAAAGAACAAGAAGCCTTAGTAAGGCAAAGGTTTAAAATGTGAATGCTATTTTGCTAGAAATGCATCTCTGTCATGGATTGTATTGGGAAACAGTGGTTTTTATTCAATGCTCCCACATCTATCAGTTTATTTTGCTCTCTTGTGTAATGAATTTATGTTCTTTAGCAGAATGACATCGGCAGTGTCATGAGAATATGGATCAGTGACTAAACACCAGGTTAACTCACTAAGAAAAAGTAAATGTAGGTCGATAGACCATAGGTTTCACTCTTGGACTTGATTTGACCAATACCAGCAATACCTGGGATTAAACACAACCCATTCTAAACTTGGAAATAGAAATTGCCGGAAAAGCTCAGCAGCTCCGGCTGCATCTGTGCACAGAAATCAGAGTTAACGTTTTGGGGCAAGTGACCATTCCTCAGACCTGATGGTCGGTAGGAAAGTACTGGTTTATTTACATAAGATAGGTTGGGGGGAGTAGGTAAGGTGGGGTTAAGAACTCAAAGGGAGAGAAGAGCAGTTGGACAGACAATGGAGTGGATAGTGATCTGGCTAGGAGGGTGAGCAACTGTTAATGGGTACCATTAGTGGCTAACAATGGGTTATTTGTGATAACAAGGTCTGGTGTGTGGAGGTCTGGTTAAGGACTTGGGAGAGCTCAGGCCCTAAAGTTATTGAACTCGATATTGAACCCAGAAGGCTGCAGAGTCCGCAGGGGGAAAATGAGGTGGTATTCTACCAGCTTGTGCTGAGCTTCACAGAGCACTGCAGCAAGCCTGAGACAGAGATGTTGGGCAGGGAACTGGGTGGGGTGTTAAAGTGGAAGGCAACTGGGTGCTCAGGATGTTCTTTTGTGAACAGGACACAAGTGTTTTACAACCTGGTCATACAGTCCACGTTTCATTCCCCAGTGTAGAGCAGAGCACATTGTGAGCAGTGAATGCAGTAAACTAGATTGTGTTAAGTGCAGGTGAGGGGCTGCTTCATATGGAAGGTATGTTTGGGCCTTTGGATACTGAGGAGGGAGGGGGTAAACAGACAGATGTTACATATTCTGCAGTTGAAGCCGAAGGAGCCATAGAACTGTTGGGGGGATTTTGGGGGTGAAGGCTGTTTAGACCAGGGTGTCCTGGAGGGAACAGTGCCTGCAGAAGGCTGAAAAGGGCGGGGAGGGGAATATGTATCTCATAGTGGCATGTTACTACAGATGGTGGAAATGGCAGCTAATGATCCTTCATTGTGAATGTTGGTGGGATCAAAGATAAGGACAAGGGCAACCATATCACTACTGCTGGAGTGAGGACTGAAGGGCGGGAGTTAGGTCAGACCCAGGTGAGGGCCCTGTCAACTGCAGTACTAGGTAATCCTTGTTTAAGGAAGAAGGTGGACATTTCAGAGACTCCCCTTGGCAAAGTTGGCTTCATCAGAACAATGCGACAGAGATGGAGGAACTAGGACAATGGAATACATTCTTTATAGAGAATGAAGACGTACAGTCCAGGTGACTGTGGGAGTCGGTGGGTTTATACTGGATATTGGTGGTCAGTCCATCTCCAGAAATGTAAACAGAGATGTCAAGGAAGGGAAGGGAGCAGTCCATTCTTAACTGATGTCCTCCTTTCCTACATCTCTATCTCACCAAAGGGAAAGTGTGGAAGGGCAGAAATGAAACTTCTACCTGATGCATAATGACAGGAATAGTGACAAGGCTAGTGGGACAATGGGATAAGATGATGATGATCAAGCAAAACAAGGAATAGCCAAGAAATGATGGTCCTGTAAGAAATGTCTGCATCTCCTGAATAAATAGAAAAGATTGGGCAGAGACAAACTGCTCTCGATCAAGTCACTCACTCATGTTCCTTGTCCCAAGACCCTCAATATAAACTACTGCTCCACACACTTCCTCACTCAGACCAGCTCAGACAATTCCAACTGGTAATCAAGGATGAGGGTTTGGATGATTCTCAGAGCTTGATGGACTCGGGAAATGGAGAATGTAACCGTGTCCTACCCTGATAGATAGCCAATTATAAAGACAGGAGGAACATCAATGGCCCTGATCTGGCAAATTCCTCCCCTTTTTCCAGAAAGTGACCTCTATCCACTATTCAGATGCAGAGCCGGTCTGTGAAGATGGACCAGCCCAAGGCAGGGATGTTTCAGGGTGAGTAGAGGCAGGAGAAGAGTGACGGTCAATTGGAGGGTGGATGTTCAGTCTCCCCATCCTGATTAAACTGACCCTGTTCTGATCTAACTGTTCCCTGCAATCATCGTGTCCCTGCTCAACTCCCATCCTATTCAATTATCCCCACCCTCTCTCATTAGCAAATTGTTCCTCACCATTTACTAAGAGACTCCCTACAAAAAGGATGATGCAGTTTCCAGAACTTGATATACACAGGCCAGAGGAGATTGTGGTGACTCTGTAGAACTAGGCTGTGGAGGCCAAGTCATTGAATGCATTTCAGACAGAGATAGATCTATTTTACGATTTCTGATCTTATGGAGTGTTAACACAGAAACACATCGTAGATAACACTACGAGTTAAATTGTCAGCACACGTGGTAAAATCCAAAATTCCAGGGTTCTATGCAAATTTCTAATTCCTAAAATGTGTAGATAATTAAATCTAAAAGTTGAAAAGCGAATTATATAGTTGGTGTTAAATAAATAATGCTTGCCTTATCAGTAATATCCACATTTTGCAAAAGACTATAAAATGACAGCCTCACAACTTGTAACTATTTGTGAGTGGAGTCAGGATTTGGAAGCTGTAACGTGTGTTCAATAGAATTGCCATCAGGGTTTTCAGTAACATCATGCATAATACAGTCCCCGAGCACCACACTGTGCTGCAGAACCCTTCAGTTGTACCCATTCCCCATTCGGAACCATCCCCTCAGTATTAATTCTATTACAGACTCACGTGGTTGAACCTCTGGGAGAGGAACAAACTGTCGACCTGGACATGGGCCGGCACCTTGTTCTGTCAAAACAAAGAAATCAGAACTCCACTTAACAATTAAAGGTTGATTATTGACATTTTTCTGAATTTTGCCATTTTGAACATAAAATATTAGATGCTTGCTTGTGAAATATTTTGATTCTCAAAATCCCCAGAGAGACTATCTAATTCTGTCACCCTACAGCACTGTTGCTGAATCACAAAAGGACCTGATGATGGTTAACAATGGGTTGTGTGTAATAGCAGACAAGGTGATTATAAGGTCTGGTATGTTGTGGAATGGTTGAGGACTTGGGAGAGCTCAGGCCTTAAAGTTATCGAACTTGATACTGAGTCCAGAAGGCTGCAGTGTCCAAAGCAGAAAATAAGGTGCTGTTATTCCATCTTGCACTGAGATTCGCTGGAACACTGCAGCAATCCTGAGACAGAGATGTTGCCAGAGAACAAACTGGTGTGTTAACGTGGCAGTAAAATGGAAGCTCAGGGTCTTTTTTGTGAACAGAACTCAAGTGTTCTGTGAAGTGGACATACAATCTATGCTTCATTTCCCCAGTGTAGAGGAGACCACTTTGTGAGCAATGAATGCAGTGGATCAGATTGTGTGAAGTACAGGTAAAATGCTACTTCACCTGGAAGGTTTGTTTGGGCCCTTGGATACTGAGGAGGGAGGAGGTAAACAGACAGACGTTACACATTCGATAGTTTAAGGGGAAGGTGGCGTGGGGCTGTTCAGGGATTTTGGGAGAGAAGGAAGAGTGGGCCATATTATCCTGGTGGGAACAGGAGGGTTTATACTGGATATTGGTGGCCAGTCTATCCCCAGAAATGTAAACAGAGATGTCAAGGAAGGGAAGGGAGCAGTCCATTCTTAACTGATGTCCTCCTTTCCTACACCTCTATCTCACCAAAGGGAAAGTGTGGAAGGGCAGAAATGAAATTTCTACCTGATGGATAATGACAGGAATAGTGATAAGGAGAGTGGGACAATGGAATAAGATGATGATGATCAAGCACAACAAGGAATAGCCAAGAAATAATGGTCCTGTAAGAAATGTCTGCATCCCCTGAATAAATAGAAATGATTGGGTAGACAAACCACTCTCCATCAACCCACTCAATATAAACCACTGCTCCACACACTTCCTCGCTCAGAGAGACCAGCTCAGTCTAGTCCACTGGTAATTAAGGATGAGGATTTGGAAGATTCACAGAGCTTGATGGACTAGGAAAATGGAGAATGTAACCATGTCCCATCCTGAATAAACAGCCAATCATAAAGACAGGAGGAACGTCAATGGCCCTGATCTGCTGAGTTCCCCCTCTTTTTCAGACATTGACCTCCATCCACTATTCAGGTGCAGAGCCGGTCTGTGAAGGTGGACCAGCCCAAAGCAGGATGTGTCAGGGTGAGTAGAGGCAGGAGAGGAGGGAAGGTCAGTTGGAGGGTGGATGGTCAGTCTCCCCATCCTGATTGATCTGAATCCATTCTGATCTCACTCATTCCTGCAATCACCATGTCCCTGTTCAACCCCATTCGGTTCAATTATCCCCACCCTCTCTCACTGACAAAATACTCCTCCCCATTTACTAAGTGACTCCCTACACAAAGGATGCTGCAGTTTCCAGAACTTGATAGACACTGGCCAGAGAAGAAGGTAGAAATTGGCTGTGGGGGCTAAGTCATTGAATGCATTTCAGACAGTGACGGATAGGTTCTCGAATATTAAGGATATCAAGGGTTGCAGGGGGATGGCAGGAGAATGGAGTTGAGAAATGTATCAGCCATGACCGAATGGTGGAGCACAGTCAATCAGTTGAATGGTCTAATTCTGCTCCTATATTTTACACTTTCTGATTTTATGGATTGTTAACACAGAAAAATATCACAGATAATACTGAGGAGTTAAATTGTCAGCACCTGTGGTAAATTTCAAAATTCTAGGATTCTATGCAAATTCTTCATTCCTAATATGTGTAGATTAATAAATCCAATACATGAAAAGTGACTAAAAAATTGATGTTAAAACGATAATGCTGACCTTATCAGTCATATCCACGTTCTGCTAAAGACTATAAAATGGCAGGCTCACAACTTTAAACTGTTTGTGAGTGGGGTCAGGATTTGGAGGCTGTAATGTGTGTCCAATAGAATTGTCATCAGGGCTCTCGATAACATTGTGCATTGTACAGTCTGAGAGCACCACATTGTGCGCAGACCCCTTCAGCTGTACCCACCCATTCCCCATTCTGAAACATCCTCTCAGTATTCAGTCTATTGCTGACTCACGTGGTTGAGGGCGAGGTGTAGGAGCTCCCTGTCGACCTGGACATGGGCCGGCACCTTGTTCTGTCAAAACAAAGAAATCAGAACTCAACTTAACAATTACACTTTGATTATTGTCATTTTTCTGAATTTTGACATTTTGAACATGAAAAGTTAGATGCTGGCCAATGAAATATTTTGATTCTCAAAATCCCCAGAGAGTCTATCCAATGCTTTCACCCAACAGCACTGTTGCTGAATCACAAAAGGAACTTAATGAGGCAAGGGAAAGCAGGTGTTTATCTAGGTCAGGAGGGACTTAATGTATGAAAAAGGAGAAAGAGCCCTGCAACTGGACATGGTCCTGTCCACTTCCAGAAATAGTTTGGTCACTTTGCAGACCAGTGCAGAGCACCATTGGAGTTGGTGACTAAATACTCTCTATATTCAAAGAGCCATCTGATTGAGTCCTGAACCCGGGATTCAGGCTTCAATGGCAAAGTAAGAGAGAACCTCAGGGACATCAACACATTGTTCAACGGGTAAAATAACTTACAACACCAATTATTATTCGCACTAAAATGAGATTCAAAAACCTCCAAAATACTCAGAATAAATGAGAATGTAACCATGTGCCATCCTGAATAAACAGCCAATCATAAAGACAGGAGGATCGTCAATGGCCCTGATCTGCTGAGTTCCCCCTCTTTTTCAGACATTGACCTCCATCCACTATTCAGGTGCAGAGCCGGTCTGTGAAGGTGGACCAGCCCAAAGCAGGATGTGTCAGGGTGAGTAGAGGCAGGAGAGGAGGGAAGAAAAACTTCAAAGGGAAAGATCCACCAGCACAGTTACCTAGTGTGACCAGGCTGTCACTTTAAAAAGGTTATTTTGTCCAGAGTTTTTTTTAAGAAAGCTTGTAAATGAAGAGGTGCAGATGTGTCTAGGTTTAAGAGAGTTTTGAGACTCTTTTAAAAACATTTTAACAATGGCAGAGGAGTAGCCAGGTCCCCCAGTTCAGGAGTTTTAATGTTTTTTTTAGCTGTAGCCATCACTAGGTGTTTGATACTCAGAAGTTTCAGTAAAGGATCTCCAACTGACCTTCTCTGAAATTTATGTTGTTGTTATTCCCTCCTGAATTGGAATCCCGCCTGTAAGAATCTGTTGTAATTTACTGTTTTGCCAAGGGCTGTGGTTATGGGACGTTCCAGCATTGGAACAGTTAATTACTGCAAAGGGTCGCTTAAGTTTACCAACAGCTAAATTATTCTAAATTCCACTTTCTTTTCTTCATGTTTCAACTATAGTGCTTAAATAAATGCTGTTCTGTTTAAAGCTGAGCAGTTTGACCAGTTGTATCTCATCTCGAACACCCACTACACATCTTTATTTTAAAATAAGAAAAGGTTAAGGGTGTCGGCTGCCTTTTTAAAATATATTGAGGGGGCCTGACCTGGTTCATAACACTAGGAAATTAAGGTAAGTGTCTAACTTTAGGAAGAAGCATATAACTTCACCAAACAGAGTGGCAGGTCAGATAATTAGTCACAATATGGAAAATGGGACAGAATGACGAATTCATTTCTCAGAGGAATAAATTAGAGGAAGTGAGCTAGAGCTGGAAAAGCAGATAGAAAAGGTTTATAAACGTTTCTAAGAAGGAAAAGACTGAGCAAAGTGAGTGTTAGAGATCTGGAGAGTGAGATTGGAGAGTTCAAAAGGTATCATAAGGAAATGATGGCTAATATGAAGAAATAGTGTTCAGGTTGTTAGATCTGAAAATATTTAAGCTGTCAGAACATGAAAGGTTCTTGGAAAGGAATTGTAAAATGATGTCTTCAATTAAAAAGAACTGGAAAGCTTTGGTTTGGTAAAAATTTAAACTTTGCACGATATGTGTCTGGGAATCCCTCTTCAGAATGGATCATGTTGGAAAATGGTGTTTATGTTCAGCTCTTCAGAAGCTGCCTTCAGTATGTACATCACTTTTATTTTCTCTTTTGAGTAATAAATTTCCCATTCTTAATAACACTACCTTAACTGAGACAAAATTAGATAATGCTGGAAAACATCAGCACCTCTGGCTCCATCTGTGCAGAGAAATTAGAGTCAACGTTTTGGGTCAAGTGACCTTTCCTCAGACCTGATGGTAGTTAGGAAAGTGCTGGTTTATTTGCAGAAGATAGGATGGGGGGCAGTGGGTAAGGAGTAAATGTTCGGTGGGGACAGAGCTCAAAGAGAGAGAAGAACAGTTGGACAGACATAGGAGTGGGTAATGATCTGGCTGGGAGGGTGAATAACTGTTAATGGGGACTGTTAATGGTTAACAATGGGTTGTGTGTAATAGCAGACAAGGTGATAATAAGGTCTGGTATGTTGTGATATGGTTAAGGACTTGGGAGAGCTCAGGCCTTAAAGTTATCGAACTTGATACTGAGTCCAGAAGGCTGCAGTGTCCAAAGCAGAAAATAAGGTGCTGTTCTTCCAACTTGCACTGAGCTTCGCTGGAACACTGCAGCAATCCTGAGACAGAGATGTTGCCAGAGAACAAACTGGTGTGTTAACGTGGCAGTAAAATGGAAGCTCAGGGTCTTTTTTGTGAACAGAACTCAAGTGTTCTGTGAAGTGGACATACAATCTATGCTTCATTTCCCCAGTGTACAGGAGACCACTTTGTGAGCAATGAATGCAGTGGATCAGATTGTGTGAAGTACAGGTAAAGGGTGATTTCACCTGGAAGGTTTGTTTGGGCCCTTGGATACTGAGGAGGGAGGAGGTAAACAGACAGATGTTACACATTCGATAGTTTAAGGAGAAGGTGGTGTGGGGCTGTTTGGGACTTTGGGAGAGAAGTGGGCGGCACGGTGGCACAGTGGTTAGCACTGCTGCCTCACAGCGCCAGAGAACCGGGTTCAATTCCCGCTTCAGGCGACTGACTGTGCGGAGTTTGCACGTTCTCCCCGTGTCTGCGTGGGTTTCCTCCGGGTGCTCCGGTTTCCTCCCACAATCCAAAGATGTGCAGGTCAGGTGAATTGGCCATGCCAAATTTCCCATAGTGTTAGGTAAGGGGTAAATGTAGGGGTATGGGTGGGTTGCGCTTCGGCGGGTCAGTGTGGACTTGTTGGGCCAAAGGGCCTGTTTCCACATTGTAATCTAATCTAATCTAAAGAAGAGTGGGCCATGTTATCCTGGAGAGAACAAGAGGGTTTACACTGGATATTGGTGGCCAGTCCATCTCCAGAAATGTAAACAGAGATGTCAAGGAAGGGAAGGGAGCAGTCCATTCTTAACTGATGTCCTCTTTTCCTACATCTCTATCTCATCAAAAGGGAAAGTGTGGAAGGGCAGAAATGAAACTTCTACCTGATGGATAATGACAGGAATAGTGATAAGGGTAGTGGGACAATGGGATAAGATGATGATGATCAAGCACAACAAGGAATAGCCAAGAAATGATGGTCCTGTAAGAAATGAATAAATAGAAAAGATTGGGTAGACAAACCACTCTCCATCAACCCACTCACTCATGTTCCTTGTCCCAAGACCCTCAATATAAATCACTGCTCCACACACTTTCTCACGTAGAGAGACCAGCTCAGACCACTCCAACTGATAATTAAAGATGAGGGTTTGGATGACTCACAGAGCTTGAAGAACTAGGAAATGGAGTATGTAACCATATCCCACCCTGAATAAACAGCCAATTATAAAGACAGAAGGAACGTCAATGGCCCTGGTCTGCTGAGATCCCCCTCTTTTTCAGACCTTGACCTCCATCCACTATTCAGGTGCAGAGCCGGTCTGTGAAGGTAGACCAGGCCAAGACAGGAATGTATCAGGGTGAGTAGAGGCAGGAGGGAAGGGAAGGTCAGTTAGAGGGTGGATGTTCAGTCTCCCCATCCTGATTGATCTGACTCCATTCTGATCTCACTCATTCCTGCAATCACCATGTCCCTGTTCAACCCCATTCTGTTCTATTATCTCCACCCTCTCTAACTGACAAAATACTCCTCCCCATTTACTAAGTGACTCCCTACTCAAGGATGCTGCTGTTTCCAGAATTTGATAGACACTGTCCAGAGAAGATGGTGGTGACTCTGTAGAGGTTGGCTGTGGAGGCCAAGTCATTTAATGGATTTCAGAGTGATGGATAGGTTCTCGAATATTAAGGAGATCAAGGGTTACAGGGGGATGGCAGGAGAATGGAGTTGAGAAATGTATCAGCCATGATCGAATGGTGGAGCACCGTCGATCAGCTGAATGGCCTAATTCTGCTCCTATATTTTACACTTTCTGATCTTATGGAGTGTTAACACAGAAACATATCACAGATAACACTGAGGAGCTAAATTGTCATCTCATCTGGTAAAATTCAAAATTGTAGGGTTCCAAGCAAATTCCTCATTCCTAAAATGTGCAAAATAATTAATTAAAAGTTGAAAAGTGATTTAAAAATTGACGTTAAAACAGATAATGCTGGCCTTATCAGTAATATCCACATTCTGCAAAACACTATAACTGACACCTTCACAACATGACACCCTTATTAGATTTTAGATTAGATTCCCTACAGTATGGAAAGAGGCCCTTTGGCCCAACAAGTCCACACCACCCTCCGAAGTGTAACCCACCCAGACACATTCTCCAACTCTAAATTTACCCCTGACTGATGCACCTAACACTGTCAGCAATTTAGCATGAGCTGAAAATGTGTTGCTGGAAAAGCGCAGCAGGTCAGGCAGCATCCAAGGAACAGGAGAATCGACATTTCGGGCATGAGCCCTTCTTCAGCACATTTTCAGCTCTGATCTCCAGCATCTGCAGTCCTCACTTTCTCTTAGCAATTTAGCATGGCCAATTCACTTAACCTGCACATCTTTTGGATTGTGGGAGGAAACCGGGGCGCAAGAGGAAACTCACACAGACACGGGGAAAATGTGCAAACTTCACACAGACCGAGGTGGGAATTGAACCTGGGTCAATAGACAATATTCTAGATTAGAGTGGTGCTGGAAAAGCACAGCAGTTCAGGCAGCATCCGAGGAGCAGGGAAATCGACATTGTGGGCAAAAGCCCTTCATCAGGAATAGAGGCAGAGCGCTTGAAGGGTGGAGAGATAAATGAGAGGAGGGTGGGGAGAAAGTGAATGGGGGTGGGGGTGGAGGTGATAGGTCAGGGAGGATGGTGGGGGAAGGTAGCAAAGATTACAATGGATGAATGGGGGTGGGGATGAAGGTGATAGGTCAGAGAGGAGGGTGGAGTGGATAGGTGGAAGGGAAGATAGGCAGGTCGGACAAGTCATGGAGACAGTGCTGAGCTGGAAGTTTGGAACTGGGGTGAAGAGGGGAAGGGGAAATGAAGTCCACATTGCTACCCTGGGACAGAAGATGAGGCGTTCTTCCTCCAGGCGTTGGGTGGTGAGGGAGCGGCGGTGAAGGAGGCCCAGGACCTCCATGTCTTTGGCTGAGTGGGAGAGGGGGTTGAAATGTTGGGCCACAGGGTGGTGTGGTTGATTGGTGCGGGTGTCCCGGAGATGTTCCCTAAAGCGCTCTGCTAGGAGGCGTCCTGTCTCCCCAGTGTAGAGGAGACTGCATCGGAAGCAATGGATACAATAAATGATATTGGTGGATGTGCAAGTAAAACTTTGATGGATGTGGAAGGCTCCTTTGGGGCCTTGGATGGAGGTGAGGGAGGAGGTGTGGGCGCAGGTTTTGCAATTCCTGCTGTGGCAGGGGAGGGTGCCGGGAGGGGAGGGTGGGTTGTTGGGGGGCGTGAACCTGACCAGGTAGTCACGGAGGGAATGGTCTTTGCGGAAGGTGGAAAGGGGTGGGGAGAGAAATATATCCCTGGTGGTGGGGTCCATTTGGAGGTGGCGGAAATGTCGGCGGATGATTTGGTTTATGCGAACGTTGGTAGGGTGGAAGGTGAGCACCAGGGGCGTTCTGTCTTTGTTACGGTTGGAGGGGTGGGGTCTGAGGGTGGAGGTGCGGAATGTGGACAAGATGCGTTGAAGGGAAATTGCGGTCTCTAAAGAAGGAGGCCATCTTATGTGTTCTGTGGTGGAACTGGTCCTCCTGGGAGTAGATACAGTGGAGGTGGGAGAATTGGGAATACGGGATGGAATTTTTGCAGGAAGTAGGGTAGGAAGACATGTAATCCAGGTAGCTGTGGGAGTAGGTCGCTCCCTCACCACCCGATGCCTGGAGGAAGAGCGCCTCATCTTCCGCCTCGGAACACTTCAACCCCAGGGCATCAATGTGGATTTCACCAGTTTCCTCATTTCCCCTTCCCCCACCTCACCCCAGTTCCAAACTTCCAGCTCGCACTGTCCCCATGACTTGTCCTACTTGCCTATCTTCCTTTCCACAATCCACTCCACCCTCGTCTCTGAACTATCACCTTCATCCCCACCCCCATTCACCTACTGTACTATATGCTGCTTTCTCTCCACCCCCACCCCCCTCTCATTTATCTCTCTACCCTGCAGGCACTCTGCCTCTATTCCTGATGAAGGGCTTTTGCACGAAATGTCAATTTTCCTGCTCCTTAGATGCTGCCCGAACTGCTGTGCTTTTCCAGCACTACTCTAATCTAGACTCTGGTTTCCAGCATCTGCAGTCCTTGTTTTTATCGCAATAGACAATAGGTGCAGAAGTAGGCCATTTAGCCCTTTGAGCCAGCACCACCATTCATTATGATTATGGCTGGTCATCCATAGTCATTCCTGCCTGATCCCCATAACCCTTGATTCCACTACCTTTAACAGTTCAATCCATCTCTTTCTTGACCAAGCATCCAGAGACTTGGTCTCCACTGCCTTCTGGGGCAGAGCATGCCATATATCCACCACTCTCTGGGTGAAGATGTTTCTCCTCAACTCTGTTCTTAAATGGTACGCCTTATTTTTAAACTGTGTTCTGGGTCCGTGGTGCTGAGACGCAGCAGTGCTAACCACTGAGCCACCATGCTCCTTGTGAGTGGGGTCAGATTAAGAAGGCTGTAATGTGTGTTTAATAGGATTGCTATCAGGCCTCTCAGTAACATCATGCATTATACAGTCCCAGCGCGCCACAGTGTGCTGCAGAGCCCTTCAGCTGTACCCATTCCCCATTCGGAACCATCCCCTCAGTATTAATTCTATTACAGACTCACGTGGTTGAACCTCTGGGAGAGGAACAAACTGTCGACCTGGACATGGGCCGGCACCTTGTTCTGTCAAAACAAAGAAATCAGAACTCCACTTAACAATTACACTTTGATTATTGACATTTTTCTGAATTTTGCCATTTTGAACTTAAAATATTAGATGCCTGCTTGTGAAATATTTTGAATGTCAAAATCCCCAGTCAGCCTATCCAATTCTGTCACCCTACAGCACTGTTGCTGAATCACAAAAGGACTTGAACGAGCCAAGGGAAGGCTGGTGTTTGTTCAGGTGGGGAGGGACTTAACGTACGAAAAAGCTTTGGTTTGGTAAAGATTTAAAATCGGCATGATGTGTGTCTGGGAATCACTCTCTATTAATGGATCGTGTTGGAAAATGATGTTTATGTTCAGCTCTTCAGTTGGTGCCTTGTGTAAGTACATCACTTTTACTTTTTCTTATGACTTATGTTGTTTTGTTGAAGGACATTCAGAGCATCATGGGAATATGCTTCAGTGACTCACCACCAGGTGAACTCACTGAGAAAAAGAAAAGGTGGCTTGATAGATCAGGGGTTTCATTCGAGGAGATTTCATTCCAGCAATATCGGGGAACAAAGCACGTCCCATTCTTAACTGAGACAAAAATAGATAGTGCCGGAAAAGCTCAGCAGCTCTGGCTGTATCTGTGCAGAGAAATCAGATTGAATTCTTTTGGTCAAGTGACCTTTCCTCAGACCTGATGGTAGCTAGGCAAGTACTGGTTTATTTGCAGAAGATAGGATGGGGGGAGTGGGTAAGGAGTAAATGTTCGGTGGGGGACAGAGCTCAGAGAGATAGAAGAACAGTTGGACAGACATAGGAGTGGGTAACAATCTGGATGGGAGGGTGAATAACTGTTAATGGGGACTGTTAATGGTTAACAATGGGCTGTAAGTAATAGCAGACAATGCTAATAATAAGGTCTGGTATGTTGTGGTATGGCTAAGGACTTGGGAGAGCTCAGGCCTTAAAATTATCAAACTTAAATTGAGTCCAGAAGGCTGCAGTGTCCAAAGCAGAAAACGAGGTGCTGTTTTTCCAGCTGGCACTGAGCTTCACTGGAGGACTACAGCAATTCTGAGACAGAGATGTTGGCAGAGAACAGGCCGGTGCATTAAATGGCAGGAAAATGGAAGCACAGGCTCTTTTTTGTGAACAGAACTCAAGTGTTCTGTGAAATAGATATACAATCTGGTTCCTGAAGAAGGGCTTATGCCCGAAACGTCGATTCTCCTGCTCCTTGGATGCTGCCTGAACTGCTGTGCTCTTCCAGCACCACTAATCCAGTATTTGATTTTCAGCATCTGCAGTCATTGTTTTTACCTTATCAGTAATATCCACATTCTGCAAAAGACTATAAAATGACAGCCTCAAAACTTGTAACTATTTGTGAGTGGAGTCAGGATTTGGAGGCTGTAATGTGTGTTCAATAGAATTGCCATCAGGGCTCTCAGTAACATCATGCATTATACAGTCCCAGCGTGCCACACTGTGCTGCAGAGCCCTTCAGCTGTACCCATTCCCCATTCGGAACCATCCCCTCAGTATTAATTCTATTACAGACTCACGTGGTTGAACCTCTGGGAGAGGAACAAACTGTCGACCTGGACATGGGCCGGCACCTTGTTCTGTCAAAACAAAGAAATCAGAACTCCACTTAACAATTACACTTTGATTATTGACATTTTTCTGAATTTTGCCATTTTGAACAAGAAAAATTAGATGCTGGACTATGAAATATTTTGAATGTCAAAATCCCCAGTCAGCCTATCCAATTCTGTCACCCTACAGCACTGTTGCTGAATCACAAAAAGACCTGAACGAGCCAAGGGACGGCTGGTGTTTGTTCAGGTGGGGAGGGACTTAACGTACGAAAAAGTGGAAACAATCCTGCAACTGGATATGGTCCTGTCCACTTCCCGAATTAGTTTGGTCACTTTGCAGGCCAGTGGAGAGCACCACTGGAGTTGGTGACTAAATACTCTCTATATTCAAAGAGCCATCTGATTGAGTCCTGAACCCGGGATTCAGGCTTCAATGGCAAAGTAAGAGAGAACCTCAGGGACATCAACACATTGTTCAACGGGTAAAATAACTGACAGCACAAATTACTATTCACACTCGAATGAGATTCGAAGACCTCCAAAATACTCAGAATAAATGAATTCCTCCTTTAAAGAAAACCTCAAATGGGAAGATGCACCACCAACGATTACCTAGTGTGACCATGCTGTCACTTTAAAAAGGTGATTCTGTCCCGGGTATTTCTTTAAAGAATGTTTGTAAAGGCAGAGGTGCAAAAGTGTCTAGGTTAAATATAGCTTTGGGATTCTTTTAAAAACAGTTTAACAATGGCAGAGGAGGAGCCAGGTGCCCAGTTCAGGACTTTTAGGTTTTTTTAGCTGGAGCCGTCACAAGATGTTTGATTCCCAGAAGATTCAGTAAATGATTCCCAACTGACCTTCTCCAAAACTTCTGCTGTTGTTATTCCCTCCTGGATTGGAATCCTGCCTGTAAGAATCTGTTGTAATTTACCTTTTGCCAAGGGCTGTGGTTATGGGACATTAGTGTATTGGAACAGTTAATTAGTAATAGTTACTGTAAAGGGTAGGTTAAGTTTTCTAATAGCTAAGTTATTCTAAATTCCACTTTACTTTGTTTGGGTTTCAACTATAGTGCATAAATAAATTCTGTTTTGCTTAAATCCGAGCAGATTGACCAGTTGCATTCCATCTCGAACATCCACTCCACATCTGCATTTAAAAATAACAAAAGATTATGATGTAGGCTACCTTCTTAAAATATTGTGAGGGGGCCTGACTTGGTTCATAACACTAAGAAGTTAAGAAATGTGTCCAACTTTAGGAAGAAGCATATAACTTCACCCAACAGAGTGGCAGGTCAGATGATTGGTCACAATATGGAAAATGGCACAGAATGACTAATTCATTTCTCAGAGAAATAAATTAGGCTCTGGGAGCAAACAAGCGAGAGCTGGAAAAACAGATAGAAAAGGCTGATAAATGAATCTAAGAAGGAAAAGACTGAGCAAAGTGAGTGTTAGTCCTCTAGAGAGTGAGAAAGGAGAGTTCAAAGAGGACAATAAGGAAGTGATGGTTGATATGAAGAAATAGTCTTCAGATTGTTAGATCTGAAAATATTTAAGTTGTCAGAATGTGAAAGGTTCATGTCATCACACTTGGAAAGGAATTGTAAAGTTCTTCAACTAAAAAGAACTGAAAAGCTTTGGTGTGGTAAAGATTTAAAATCGGCATAATGTGTGTCTGGGAATCACTCTCCATTAATGGATCATGTTGGAAAATGATATTTATGTTCAGCTCTTCAGATGCTGCCTTCTGTAAGTACATCACTTTTACTTTTTCTTATGAATAATTCACTTATGTTGTTTTGTTGAAGGACATTCAGAGCATCATGGGATTATGCTTCAGTGACTCACCACCAGGTGAACTCACTGAGGAAAAGAAAAGGTGGCTTGATAGATCAGGGGTTTCATTCGAGGAGATTTCATTCCAGCAATATCTGGGATCAAAGCACGTCCCATTCTTAACTGAGACAAAAATAGATAGTGCCGGAAAAGCTCAGCAGCTCTGACTGCATCTGTGCAGAGAAATCAGATTGAATTCTTTTGGTCAAGTGACCGTTCCTCAGACCTGCTGGTAGCTAGGCAAGTACTGGTTTATTTGCAGAAGATAGGATGGGGGGAGTGGGTAAATATTCGGTGGGGGACAGAGCTCAGAGAGAGAGAAGAACAGTTGGACAGACATAGGAGTGGGTAACAATCTGGCAGAGAGGGTGAATAACTGTTAATGGGTCTGTTAATGGTTAACAATGGGCTGTGTGTAATAGCAGACAATGCGATAATAAGGTCTGGTATGTTGTGGTATGGCTAAGGACTTGGGAGAGCTCAGGCCTTAAAATTATCGAACTTAAATTGAGTCCAGAAGGCTTCAGTGTCCAAAGCAGAAAATGAACTGCTGTTTTTCCAGCTGGCACTGAGCTTCACTGGAGGACTACAGCAATCCTGAGACAGAGATGTTGCCGAAAACAGGCTGGTGCATTAAATGGCAGGAAAATGGAAGCACCGGGTCTTTTTTGTGAACAGAACTCAAGTGTTCTGTGAAATAAACATACAATATGGTTCCTGAAGAAGGGCTTATGCCCGAAACGCCGATTCTCCTGCTCCTTGGATGCTGCCTGACCTGCTGCGCTATTCCAGGGACACATTTTTCAGAAACAATCTATGCTTCATTTTCACAGTGTAGAGGAGACCACTTCATGAGCAACAAATGCAGTGGACCAGATTGTGTGAAGTACAGGTAAAATGCGACTTCACCTGGAAGGTATGTTTGGGTCCTTGGCTACTGACAAGGGAGGAGGTAAACAGACAGATGTTACACATTCGATGGTTTAAGGGGAAGGTGGCGCAGGCTGTCAGGGAGTTTTGGGAGAGAAGGAAGAGTGGGCCATATTATAGTGGAGGGAACAGTCCCTGCAGAAGGTGGACAACAGAGGGGAGGTAATTATGTGTCTGGTGGTGGCATCTCACTGGAGGTTGTGGAAATGGTGGCTAATGATCCTTCTTTGTGGATACTGGTCGGATGGTAGGTGATTTCAAGGACAACCATATACTATTGCAGGAGAGAAGAGAGGGAGCAAAGGCTGAAGGGAGGGAGATAGGTCAGACCCGGGTGAGGGCGCTGTCTATTGTACTGCTGGGCAATCCTTGGGTGAGGAAGAAGGTGGACATTTCCGAGACACCCCTTGGCAAAGTTGGCTTCACCAGAGCAAAAGCGATGGAGGCAATAGAATACAGTCTTTACAAGAAGCAGGGAGTGAGGATGTAAAGTCCAGATAACTGTGGGAGTCGCTGGGTTTATACTGGATATTGGTGGCCAGTCTAGCCCCAGAAATGTAAACAGAGATGTCAAGGAAGGGAAGGAGACAGTCCGTTTTTAAGTGATGTCCTCCTTTCCTACACCTCTATCTCAGCAAAGGGAAAGTGTGGAAGGGCATAATTGAAACTTTTACCTGGTGAATAATGACAGGAATAGTGGCAAGGATAGTGGGACAATGGAACAAGATGATGATCAAGACAATTGGAACAGCCAAGAACTGATGGTCCTGTAAGAACTGTTTGGAATAAATAGAAAATATTGGGCAGACACACCACTCTCAATCATCCCACTCATTCATGTTCTTTGTCCCAAGACCCTCAAAATAAACCAGTGCTCCACACACTTCCTAGCTCAGAGAGACCAGCTCAGACCATTCCAACTGATAATTAAGGATGAGGATTTGGATAATTCGCAGAGCTTGATGAACTTGGAAATGGAGAATGTAACCATGTCCCACCTTAAATAAACAGCCAATCATAAAGACAGGAGGAACGTCAATGGCCCTGATCTGCTGAGTTCCTCCCCTTTTCCAGACATTGACCTCCATCCACTATTCAGGTGCAGAGCCCGTCTGTGAGGGTAGACCAGCCCAAGGCAGGGATGTATCAGGGTGAGTAGAGGCAGGAGGGAAGGGAAGGTCAGTTGGAGGGTGGATTGTCAGTCTCCCGATCCTGATTGATCTGACTCCATTCTGATCTAACTCTTTTCTGCAATCACCATGTCCCTGTTCAACCCCATTCTGTTCAATTATCCCCACCCTCTCTCACTAACAAAATTCTCCTCCCCACTTACTAAGTGACTACATATACAAAAGATGCTGCTGTTTCCAGAACTTGATAGACACTGTCCAGAGAAGTTAATGGTGACACTGTAGAACTTGGCTGTGGAGGCCAAGTCATTTAATGCATTTCAGACAGAGATAGATAAGTTATCGAATATTAAGGTGATCAAGGTTTACGGCGGGAAGGCAGGAGAATGGAGTTGAGAAATGTATCAGCCATGACCGAATGGTGGAGCACAGTCGATCAGCTGAATGGTCTAATTCTGCTCCTATATTTTACACTTTCTGATCTTATGGATTGTTCACACAGAAACATATCACAGATAACACTGAGGAGCTAAGTTGTCATCTCATCTGGTAAAATTCAAAATTCTAGGGCTCCAAGGAAATTCCTCATTCCGAAAATGTGTAAATTAATACATCTAAAAGTTGCAAAGTGATTTAAAAATTGATGTTAAAAAGATAATGCTGCCTTCTCAGTAATATCCACATTCTACAAAAGACTATAAATGACAGCCTCACAATTTTTACTATTTGTGAGTGGGGTCAGGATTTGGAGACTGTAATGGGTGTTCAATAGAATTGCCATCAGGCCTCTCAGTAACATTGCACATTGTGCAGTCCCAGAGCACCACAATGTGCTGCATAACTCTTCAGCTGTACCCATTCCCCATTCTGAAACATCCCCAGTTCTATGGCTGACTCACGTGGTTGAGGGCCTGGTGTAGGAGCTCCCTGTCGACCTGGACATGGGCCGGCACCTTGTTCTGTCAAAACAAAGAAATCAGAACTGAATTTAACAACTGCACTCGAATATTAAGGAGGTCAATGGTTACGGGTAGAAGGCAGGAGAATGGAGTTGAGAAACGTATCAGCCATGACCGAATGGTGGAGCACAGTCGATCAGCTGAATGGTCTAATTCTGCTCCTATATTTTACACTTTCTGATCTTATGGAGTGTTAACACAGAAACAGATCACCGATAATACTGAGGCGTTAAATTGTCAGCACATGTAGTAAATTTCAAAATTGTAGGGTTCCAAGCAAATTCCGCATTCCTAAAATGTGCAGATTAATAAATCTAAAAGTTGGAAAATGATTTCAAAATTGCCTTTTAAAAGATAATCCTGGACTTATCAGTAATATCCACATTCTGCAAAAGACTATAAAATGACAGCCTCACAACGTGTAACTATTTGTGAGTGGAGTCAGGATTTGGAGGCTGTAACGTGTGTTCAATAGAATTGCCATCAGGCCTCTCAGTAACATCATGCATTGTACAGTCCCCGAACACCACCTTCAGCTGTACCCATTCCCCATTTGGAACCATCCCCTCAGTATTAATTCTATTACAGACTCACGTGGTTGAACCTCTGGGAGAGGAACAAACTGTCGACCTGGACATGGGCCGGCACCTTGTTCTGTCAAAACAAAGAAATCAGAACTCCACTTAACAATTAAAGGTTGATTATCGACATTTTTTTGAATTTTGCCATTTTGAACTTAAAATATTAGATGCCTGCTTGTGAAATATTTTGAATGTCAAAATCCCCAGTCAGCCTATCCAATTCTGTCACCCTACAGCACTGTTGCTGAATCACAAAAGGACCTGAACGAGCCAAGGGAAGGCTGGTGGTTGTTCAGGTGGGGAGGGACCTAACGTACGAAAAAGTGGAAACAATCCTGCAACTGGACATGGTCCTGTCCACTTCCCAAATTAGTTTGGTCACTTTGCAGGCCAGTGGAGAGCACCACTGGAGTTGGTGACTAAATAATCTCTATATTCAAAGAACCATCTAATTGAGTCCTCAACCCGGGATTCAGGCATCAATGAGAGAACCTCAGGGACATCAACACATTGTTCAACGGGTAAAATAACTGACAGCACAAATTACTATTCACACTCGAGTGAGATTTGAAGACCTCCAAAATACTCAGAATAAATGAATTCCTCCTTTAAAGAAAACCTCAAAGGGGAAGATCCACCACCCACGGTTACCTAGTGTGACCATGCTGTCACTTTAAAAAGGTAATTTTGTCCCGGGTATTTCTTTAAAGAATGTTTGTAAAGACAGAGGTGCAGAAGTGTCTAGGTTAAATGTAGCTTTGGGATTCTTTTAAAAACAGTTTAACAATGGCAGAGGAGGAGCCAGGTGCCCAGTACAGGACTTTTAGGTTTTTTTAAGTTGGAGCCGTCACAAGATGTTTGATTCCCAGAAGATTCAGTAAATGATTCCCAACTGACCTTCTCCAAAACTTCTGCTGTTGTTATTCCCTCCTGAATTGGAATTCTGCCTGTAAGAATCTGTTGTAATTTACCTTTTGCCAAGGGCTGTGGTTATGGGACATTAGTGTATTGGAACAGTTAATTAGTAATAGTTACTGTAAAGGGTCGGTTAAGTTTTCCAATAGCTAAGTTATTCTAAATTCCACTTTGCTTTGTTTGGGTTTCAACTATAGTGCTTAAATAAATTCTGTTTTGCTTAAATCCGAGCAGATTGACCAGTTGCATTCCATCTCGAACATCCACTCCACATCTGCATTTAAAAATAACAAAAGATTATGGTGTAGGCTACCTTCTTAAAATATTGTGAGGGGGCCTGACTTGGTTCATAACACTAAGAAGTTAAGAAAAGTGTACAACTTTAAGAAGAAGCATATATCTTCACCCAGCGGAGTGGCAGGTCAGATGATTGGTCACAATATGGAAAATGGCACAGAATGACTAATTCATTTCTCAGAGAAATAAATTAGGCTCTGGGAGCAAACTAGCGAGAGCTGGAAAAACAGATAGAAAAGGCTGATAAATGAATCTAAGAAGAAAAAGACTGAGCAAAGTGAGTGTTAGTCCTCTGGAGAGTGAGAAAGGAGAGTTCAAAGAGGATAATAAGGAAATGATGGTTGATATGAAGAAATAGTCTTCAGATTGTTAGATCTGAAAATATTTAAGTTGTCAGAATGTGAAAGGCTCATGTCATCACACTTGGAAAGGAATTGTAAAGTTCTATCTTCAACTAAAAAGAACTGAAAAGTTTTGGTGTGGTAAAGATTTAAAATCGGCATAATGTGTGTCTGGTAATCACTCTTCATTAATGGATCGTGTTGGAAAATGATGTTTATGTTCAGCTCTTCAGATGCTGCCTTCTGTAAGTACATCACTTTTACTTTTTCTTATGAATAATTCACTTATGTTGTTTTGTTGAAGGACATTCAGAGTATCATGGGAATATATTTCAGTGACTCACCACCAGGTGAACTCACTGAGGAAAAGAAAAGGTGGCTTGATAGATCAGGGGTTTTATTCGAGGAGATTTCATTGCAGCAATGTCTGGGAACAAAGCACGTCCCATTCTTAACTGAGACAAAAATAGATAGTGCCGGAAAAGCTCAGCAGCTCTGGCTGTATCTGTGCAGAGAAATCAGATTTAATTCTTTTGGTCAAGTGACCTTTCCTCAGACCTGATGGTAGCTAGGCAAGTACTGGTTTATTTGCAGAAGATAGGATGGGGAGAGTGGGTAAGGAGTAAATGTTCGGTGGGGACAGAGCTCAGAGAGAGAGAAGAACAGTTGGACAGACATAGGAGTTGGTAACAATCTGGCAGGGAGGGTGAACAACTGTTAATGGGGACTGTTAATGGTTAACAATGGGCTGTGTGTAATAGCAGACAATGCGATAATAAGGTCTGGTATGTTGTGGTACGGCTAAGGAATTGGGAGAGCTCAGGCCTAAAAATTATCGAACTTAAATTGAGTCCAGAAGGCTGCAGTGTCCAAAGCAGAAAACGAGGTGCTGTTTTTCCAGCTGGCACTGAGCTTCACTGGAACGCTGCAGCAATCCTGAGACAGAGACGTTGCCAGAGAACAGGCCGGTGCATTAAATGGCAGGAAAATGGAAGCACAGGCTCTTTTTTGTGAACAGAACTCAAGTGTTCTGTGAAATAGATATACAATCTGGTTCCTGAAGAAGGGCTAATGCCCGAAACGCCGATTCTCCTGCTCCTTGGATGCTGCCTGACCTGCTGCGCTTTTCCAGCAACACATCTTTCGGATACAATCTATGCTTCATTTCCCCAGTGTAGAGGAGACCACTTCGTGAGCAACAAATGCAGTGGACCAGATTGTGTGAAGTACAGGTAAAATGCGACTTCACCTGGAAGGTATGCTTGGGTCCTTGGCTACTGACAAGGGAGGAGGTAAACAGACAGATGTTACACATTCGATGGTTTAAGGGGAAGGTGGCACAGGCTGTCAGGGAGTTTTGGGAGAGAAGGAAGAGTGGGCCATATTATAGTGGAGGGAACAGTCCCTGCAGAAGGTGGACAACAGAGGGGAGGTAATTATGTGTCTGGTGGTGGCATCTCACTGGAGGTTGTGGAAATGGTGGCTAATGATCCTTCTTTGTGGATACTGGTCGGATGGTAGGTGATTTCAAGGGCAACCATACACTATTGCAGGAGAGAAGAGAGGGAGTGATGGCTGAAGGGAGGGAGACGGGTCAGACCCGAGTGAGGGTGCTGTCAATTGCACTGCTGGGCAATCCTTGGGTGAGGAAGAAAGTGGACATTTCCGAGACTCCCCTTTGCAAAGTTGGCTTCACCGGAACAAAAGCGATGGAGACATTGGAATACAGTCTTTACAAGAAGCAGGGAGTGAGGATGTATAGTCCCGATAACTGTGGGAGTTGCTGGGTTTATACTGGATATTGGTGGCCAGTCTATCCCCAGAAATGTAAACAGAGATGTCAAGGAAGGGAAGGAGACAGTCCATTCTTAACTGATGTCCTCCTTTCCTACACCTCTATCTCAGCAAAGGGAAAGTGTGGAAGGGCATAATTGAAACTTTTACCTGGTGAATAATGACAGGAATGTGGCGAGGATAGTGGGACAATGGAACAAGATGATGATCAAGCACAATTGGAACAGCCAAGAACTGATGGTCCTGTAAGAACTGTTTGGAATAAATAGAAAATATTGGGCAGACACACCACTCTCAATCATCCCACTCATTCATGTTCTTTGTCCCAAGACCCTCAAAATAAACCAGTGCTCCACACACTTCCTAGCTCAGAGAGACCAGCTCAGACCATTCCAACTGATAATTAAGGATGAGGATTTGGATAATTCGCAGAGCTTGATGAACTTGGAAATGGAGAATGTAACCATGTCCCACCTTAAATAAACAGCCAATCATAAAGACAGGAGGAACGTCAATGGCCCTGATCTGCTGAGTTACTCCCCTTTCCAGACATTGACCTCCATCCACTATTCAGGTGCAGAGCCCGTCTGTGAGGGTAGACCAGCCCAAGGCAGGGATGTATCAGGGTGAGTAGAGGCAGGAGAGAAGGGAAGGTCAGTTGGAGGGTGGATGGTCAGTTTTCCCATCCTGATTGATCTGACTCCATTCTGATCGAACTCTTTTCTGCAATCACCATGTCCCTGTTCAACCCCATTCTGTTCAATTATCCCCACCCTCTCTCACTGACAAAATACTCCTCCCCATTTACTAAGTGACTCCCTACACAAAGAATGCTGCAGTTTCCAGAACTTGATAGACACTGTCCAGAGAAGATAGTGGTGGCTCTATAGAACTTGGCTGTGGAGGCCAAGTCATTTAATGCGTTTCAGACAGAGATAGATAAGTTATTGAATATTAAGGTGATCAAGGGTTATGGTGGGAAGGCAAGAAATGTATCAGCCATGACCGAATGGTGGAGCACAGTCGATCAGCTGAATGGTCTAATTCTGCTCCTATTTTTACACTTTCTGATCTTATGGAGTGTTAACACAGAAAGAGCGGGAGCAGCAGAGGAAGTGACGGTAAACAGAGGGGCAGCCGGGAAGGAGAACGGTGAGTATAAATACTCCCCCTTTAATTCACCAACGGTCATTTGAGTGGGAGCAGCGGCCGAGGAAAAACGAACCCGGGAGACTACAGCTAAGGTAAGACAGTTTGTTTCAAAATTACTTACCTGTAGCGGGCAGCGGAAGTGAGGTTGGAGCGCATAGCTGGGCGGGAAGGTAAGTGATTAGTATTTGAGTGGGTGTGTTCTAGACCCCAGGTCCTACTTTCGTAGGGCCTCCCTCCCACCCTCCTCCTCTAACCTAACTTTAAAGTCCACAGGTTATTGACTCAGTGTTCTTGTTTTTGGAGACAGTGTACAGTCATGGCAGCACAGGCGGTGGAATGTTCCTCCTGCAGGATGTTTGAGGTAGGGGTGACCACCGATACTCCTGCCGACTTCGTGTGCAGGAAATGCAGTCAGATCCTGATCCTCACCGAACGAGTTAGGGAACTGGAACTGGAACTGGATGAGCTGAGGATTATTAGAGAGGCTGAGAGGGTGATCGATAGAAGCTACAGGGACATAGTTACGCCAGAGAACAGAGGTAGCTGGGTAACAGTTAGAGGTGGGAAGGGGAAGAAACAGGCAGTGCAGGGTTCCCCTGTAGTCGTTCCCCTAAAAAATAAGTATGCAGCTTTGGAAACTGTTGGGGGGGACAGCCTTGCAGGTGTAAGCTGCAGTGAAGGGGTCTGTGGCTCTGAGATTCAGAAGGGAAAGGGGGAGAAGAAGAGAGCGCTAGTTATAGGGGACTCTCTAGTTAGAGGGACGGACAGGCGGTTCTGTGGACATGGGCGAGACTCTCGGATGGTTTGTTGCCTCCCGGGTGCTAGGGTCCGAGATGTCTCGGACCGTGTCTTCAGAATCCTTAAGGGGGAGGGTGTGCAGCCAGAAGTCGTGGTACACATTGGCACCAACGACATAGGTAGGAAGAGGGGCGGGGAGGTCATTCAAGAGCTCAAGGAGTTGGGCTGGAAGCTAAAAGCTAGGACAGACAGAGTCGTCATCTCTGGGTTGTTGCCGGTGCCACGTGACAGAGAGGCAAAGAATAGGGAGAGAGTGCAGTTGAACACGTGGCTGCAAGGATGGTGTAGGAGGGAGGGCTTCAGATATTTGGACAATTGGACTGCATTCTGGGGAAGGTGGGACCTGTATAAACAGGACGGGTTGCACCTGAACCAGAAGGGCACCAATATCCTGGGGGGTAGGTTTGCTAGCACTCTTCGGGGGGGTTTAAACTAATTTGGCAGGGGGATGGGATCCGGACTTGTAGTCCAGCAAGTAAGCTAGCTGTGTGTCAGGATGTCCAAGACTGTAGGGAGGCTGTGGAGAAGGTAGCACTGACAGGGACTACTTGCGGACACAGAGATGGGCTCAAGTGCGTATACTTCAATGCAAGGAGTATCAGAAATAAGGTGGGTGAACTTAAGGCGTGGATCGGTACCTGGGACTACGATGTTGTAGCCATCACGGAAACATGGATAGATGAGGGACAGGAATGGCTGTTGGAGGTTCCTGGTTACAGATGTTTCAGTAAGATTAGGGAGGGTGGTAAAAAAGGAGGGGGGGTGGCATTGCTAATTAGAAATGGTATAACGGCTGCAGAAAGGAAGTTTGAGGGAGATCTGCCTCTGGAGGTAGTATGGGCTGAAGTCAGAAATAGGAAAGGTGCAGTCACCTTGTTGGGTGTTTATTATAGGCCCCCCAATAGCAGCAAAGATGTGGAGAAACAGATTGGGAAACAGATTTTGGAAAGGTGCAGAAGCCACAGGGTCGTAGTCATGGGCGACTTCAACTTCCCAAATATTGATTGGAAGCTCTTTAGATCAAGTAGATTGGATGGGGCGGTGTTTGTGCAGTGTGTCCAGGAAGCTTTTCTAACGCAGTATGTAGATTGTCCAACCAGAGGGGAGGCCATATTGGATTTGGTACTCGGTAACGAACCGGGACAAGTGGTGGGCTTGTTAGTGGGTGAACATTTTGGTGATGGCGACCACAATTCTGTCACTTTCACCTTGGTTATGGAGAGGGATAGGTGCACACAACAAGGAAGTTTTTACAATTGGGGGAAGGGAAATTACGATGCTGTAAGACAGGATTTGAGGAGCATACGTTGGGAGCATAGGCTGTCAGGGAAGGATGTGGTGGAAATGTGGGACTTTTTCAAGGAGCAGATACGACGTGTCCTTGATATGTATGTACCGATCAGGCAGGAAAGAAATGGTCGTGTGAGGGAGCCTTGGTTGACGAGGGAGGTTGAATGTCTAGTAAAGAGGAAGAAGGAGGCTTACATAAGGTTGAGGAAACAAGGTTCAGACAGAGCAGTGGAGGGATACAGGATAGCCAGAAGGGACCTGAAGAAAGGGATTAGGAGAGCTAAGAGAGGGCATGAAAAATCCCTGGCGGATAGGATCAAGGATAACCCCAAGGCATTCTATGCGTATGTGAGAAACCTGAGAATGACGAGAACGAGGGTAGGTCCGATCAAGGACAGTGGTGGGAGACTGTGTATTGAGTCGGAAGAGATAGGAGAGGTCTTGAACAAGTACTTCTCTTCAGTATTTACGAACGAGAGGGACTGTATTGTTGAAGAGGAGAGTGTGAAACGGACTGATAAGCTAGAAGAGATATCTGTTAGGAAGGAAGATGTGTTGGACATTTTGAACAACTTGAGGATAGACAAGTCCCCCGGGCCTGACGGGATATATCCTAGGATTATGTGGGAAGCAAGAGAGGAAATTGCAGTACCGTTGGCAATGATCTTCTCGTCTTCACTGGCAACGGGGGTGGTACCAGGGGACTGGAGAGTAGCGAATGTTGTGCCCCTGTTCAAAAAAGGGAATAGGGATAACCCCGGGAATTACAGGCCAGTTAGTCTTACTTCTGTGGTAGGCAAAGTAATGGAAAGGGTACTGAGGGATAGGATTTACGAGTATCTGGAACGGCACTGCTTGATTAGGGACAGCCAGCACGGATTTGTGAAGGGTAGGTCTTGCCTTACAAGTCTTATTGAATTCTTCGAGGAGGTGACCAAGCATGTGGATGAGGGTAGAGCAGTGGATGTAGTGTACATGGATTTTAGTAAGGCATTTGATAAGGTTCCCCATGGTAGGCTTATGCGGAAAGTCAGGAGGCATGGGATAGAGGGAAATTTGGCCAATTGGATAGAAAACTGGCTAACCGGTCGAAGTCAGAGAGTGGTGGTAGATGGTAAATATTCAGCATGGAGTCCAGTTACAAGTGGAGTTCCGCAGGGATCAGTTCTGGGTCCTCTGCTGTTTGTAATTTTTATTAATGACTTAGATGAGGGAGTCGAAGGGTGGGTCAGTAAATTTGCAGATGATACAAAGATAGGTGGAGTTGTGGACAGTGAGGAGGGCTGTTGTCGGCTGCAGAGGGACTTAGATATGATGCAGAGCTGGGCTGAGGAGTGGCAGATGGAGTTCAACCCTGCCAAGTGTGAAGTTGTCCATTTTGGAAGAACAAATAAGAATGCGGAATACAGGGTTAATGGTAGGGTTCTTGGTCAGGTGGAGGAACAGAGGGATCTTGGGGTCTATGTACATAGATCTTTGAAGGTTGCCACTCAGGTGGATAGAGTTTGTAAGAAGGCCTATGGAGTATTATCGTTCATTAGCAGAGGGATTGAATTCAAGAGTCGTGAGGTGATGTTGCAGCTGTACAGGACTTTGGTTAGGCCACATTTGGAGTACTGTGTGCAGTTCTGGTCGCCTCACTTTAGGAAAGATGTGGAAGCTTTGGAGAGGGTGCAGAGAAGATTTACCAGGATGTTGCCTGGAATGGAGAGTAGGTCATACGAGGATAGGTTGAGAGTTCTCGGCCTTTTCTCGTTGGAACGGCGAAGGATGAGGGGTGACTTGATAGAGGTTTATAAGATGATCAGAGGAATAGATAGAGTAGACAGTCAGAAACTTTTTCCCCGGGTACAACAGAGTGTTACAAGGGGACATAAATTTAAGGTGAAGGGTGGAAGGTATAGGGGAGATGTCAGGGGTGGGTTCTTCACCCAGAGAGTGGTGGGGGCATGGAATGCGCTGCCCGTGGGAGTGGTAGAGTCAGATTCATTGGCGACCTTTAAGCGGCATTTGGATAGGTACATGGATGGGTGCTTAATCTAGGATAGAAGTTCGGCACAACATCGTGGGCCGAAGGGCCTGTTCTGTGCTGTATTGTTCTATGTTCTATGTTCTATGTTCTAAACATATCACAGATAACACTGAGGAGCTAAATTGTCATCTCATCTGGTAAAATTCAAAATTCTAGGGCTCCCAGGAAATTCCTCATTCCAATAATGTGTAAATTAATAAATCTAAAAGTTGCAAAGTGATTTAAAAATTGATGTTAAAAAGATAATGCTGGCCTTATCAGTAATATCCACATTTTGCAAAACTCTATAAAGGACAGCCTCACAATTTGTACTATTTGTGAGTGGGGTCAGGATTTGGAGGTTGTAATGGGTGTTCAATAGAATTGTCATTAGGACTCTCAATAACATTGCAAATTGTGCAGTCCCAGAGCACCACAATGTGCTGTATAACCCTTTAGCTGTACCCATTCCCCATTCTGAAACATCCCCTCGGTACCAGTTCTATTGCTGACTCACGTGGTTGAGAGCGAGGTGTTGGAGCTCCCTGACGACCTGGACATGGGCCGGCACCTTGTTCTGTCAAATCAAAATAAAACCAGAACTCAACGTAACAACTGCACTCGAATATTAAGTAGATCAATGGTTACGGGTAGAAGGCAGGAGAATGGAGTTGAGAAACGTATCAGCCATGATCGAATGGTGGAGTACAGTCGATCAGCTGAATGGTCTAATTCTGCTCCTATATTTTACACTTTCTGATCTTATGGAGTGTTAACACAGAAACATATCACAGATAACACTGAGGAGCTAAATTGTCATCTCATCTGGTAAAATTCAAAATTCTAGGGCTCCCAGGAAATTCCTCATTCCAAAAATGTGTAAATTAATAAATCTAAAAGTTGCAAAGTGATTTAAAAATTGATGTTAAAAAGATAATGCTGGCCTTATCAGTAATATCAACATTTTGCAAAACTCTATAAAGGACAGCCTCACAATTTGTACTATTTGTGAGTGGGGTCAGGATTTGGAGGTTGTAATGGGTGTTCAATAGAATTGTCATTAGGACTCTCAATAACATTGCAAATTGTGCAGTCCCAGAGCACCACAATGTGCTGTATAACCCTTCAGCTGTACCCATTCCCCATTCTGAAACAACCCCAGTTCTATTGCTGACTCACGTGGTTGAGGGCCTGGTGTAGGAGCTCCCCGTCGACCTGGACATGGGCCGGCACCTTGTTCTGTCAAAACAATGAAATCAGAACTGAATTTAACAACTGCACTCGAATATTAAGGAGATCAATGGTTACGGGTAGAAGGCAGGAGAATGGAGTTGAGAAACGTATCAGCCATGACCGAATGGTGGAGTACAGTCGATCAGCTGAATGGCCTAATTCTGCTCCTATATTTTACACTTTCTGATCTTATGGAGTGTTAACACAGAAACATATCACAGATAACACTGAGGAGCTAAATTGTCATCTCAACTGGTAAAATTCAAAATTCTAGGGCTCCAAGGAAATTCTTCATTCCGAAAATGTGTAAATTAATACATCTAAAAGTTGCAAAGTGATTTAAAAATTGATGTTAAAATGATATTACTGGCCTTATCAGTAATATCCACATTCTGCAAAAAGACTATAAATGACAGCCTCACAATTTGTACTATTTGTGAGTGGGGTCAGGATTTGGAGGCTGTCATGGGTGTTCAATAGAATTGCCATCAGGCCTCTCAGTAACATTGCACATTGTGCAGTCCCAGAGCACCACAATGTGCTGTATAACTCTTCAGCTGTACCCATTCCCATTCTGAAACATCCCCAGTTCTATTGCTGACTCACGTGGTTGAGGGCCTGGTGTAGGAGCTCCCCGTCGACCTGGACATGGGCCGGCACCTTGTTCTGTCAAAACAAAAAAAATCAGAACTCAACTTAACAACTGCACTCGAATATTAAGGAGATCAATGGTTACGGGTAGAAGGCAGGAGAATGGAGTTGAGAAATGTATCAGCCATGACCGAATGGTGGAGCACAGTCGATCAGCTGAATGGTCTAATTCTGCTCCTATATTTTATACTTTCTGATCTTATGGAGTGTTAACACAGAAATATATCACAGATAACATTGAGGAGTTAAAAGTGTCAGTACATGTAGTAAATTTCAAAATTGTAGGGTTCCAAGCGAATTCCTCATTCCTAAAATGTGTAGATTAATAAATCTAAAAGTTGGAAAGTGATTTAAAAATTGCCTTTTAAAAGATAATCCTGGCTTTATCAGTAATATCCACATTCTGCAAAAGACTATAAAATGACAGCCTCACAACTTGTAACTATTTGTGAGTGGAGTTAGGATTTGGAGGCTGTAACGTGTGTTCAATAGAATTGCCATCAGGGCTCTCAGTAACATCATGCATTATACAGTCCCCGAGCACCACACTGTGCTGCAGAACCCTTCAGCTGTACCCATTCCCCATTCGGAACCATCCCCTCAGTATTAATTCTATTACAGACTCACGTGGTTGAACCTCTGGGAGAGGAGCAAACTGTCGACCTGGACATGGGCCGGCACCTTGTTCTGTCAAAACAAAGAAATCAGAACTTCACTTAACAATTAAAGGTTGGTTATTGACATTTTTTTGAATTTTGCCATTTTGAACAAGAAAAATTAGATGCTGGACTATGAAATATTTTGAATGTCAAAATCCCCAGTCAGCCTATCCAATTCTGTCACCCTACAGCACTGTTGCTGAATCACAAAAGGAACTGAACGAGCCAAGGGAAAGCTGGTGTTTGTTCAGGTGGGGAGGGACTTAACGTACGAAAAAGTGGAAACAATCCTGCAACTGGACAGTCTCCTGTTCCTTTGATGCTGCCTGACCTGCTGCGCTTTTCCAGCAACACATTTTTCAGCTCTGATCTCCAGCGCCTGCAGTCCTCACTTTCTCCCACTTCCAGATTTAGTTTGGTCACTTTGCAGGCCAGTGGAGAGCACCATTGGAGTTGGTGACTAAATAATCTCTCTATTCAAAGAGCCCATGATTCAGGCTTTAATGGCAAAGAAAGACAGCAATCTCAGGAACATCAACTTACAGCACAAATTATTATTCACACTATAATGAGATTCAAAGACTTCCCAAATACTCAGAATAAATGAAATGAATTCCTCCTACAAATGAAACTTCAAAGGGGACGATCCACCATCCACGGTTACCTAATGTGACCATGCTGTCACTTTAAAAATGGTTATTTTGTCCTGGGTTTTTTTTTTGAAGAATGGTTGTAAAGGCAGAGGTGCAGAAGTGTCTAGGTTTAAGAGAGTTTTGGGACTCTTTTAAAAACAGTTTAACAATGGCAGAGGAGTAGCCAGGTCCTCGAGTTCAGGATTTTTAGTGTTATTTTAGCTGGAGCCGTCACATGATGTTTGATTCCCAGAAGACTCAATAAATGATTCCCAATTGACTTTGTCCGAAATTTCTATTGTTGTTATTCCCTCCTGAATTGGAAAACTGCCTGTAAGGGAGTTTGCTAAGGGCTGTGTTTATGGATGTTACCGTATCGGAACAGTTAATATAAAGGGTCGCTTAAAATTCCCAACAGCTAGGTTATTCTAAATTCTACTTTCTTTTGTTTGTGTTTCAACTATAGTGTTTAAATAGAACATAAAACATGACAATGCAGTACAGGTCCTTCAGCCCTTGATGTTGCACTGACCTGTGAAACTAATATGAAGACCATCTGACTCACACTATTACATTATCATCCATGTGTTTATCCAATGACCATTTAATTGCCCTTAAAATTGACATGTCTACTACTGTTGCAATCAGGGCATTCCACACCCATACTATCTTCTGTGTAAAGCACCTACCTCTGATATCTGTCCAATATCTGTCACCCTTCAGTTTAAAACTATGTCCCCTCGTGCTCGACATCACCATCCGTGGAAAAAGGCTGTCACTGTCCACCATATCTAATCCTCTGATTATCTTGTATGCTTCTACTAGGTCACCTCAAGCTTCTTCTCTCTAACAAAAACAGCCTCAAGTCCCTCAGCCTTTCCTCAAAAGACCTTCCATCCATACCAAGCAACATTCTGGTAAATCTCCTCTGCACTCTTTCATATATTTCCACATCCTTCTAGTAATGCGGCGACCAGAACTGTAGGCAATACTCCAAGTGCGGCTGCATCAGAGTTTTGTACAGCTGCAACATGAGCTCATAGCTCCAAAACTCAATCCTTCTACCAATAAAAGTTAACGACTTCTTAACAATCCCATCAACCTGGGTGACAACTTTCTGGGATCTATCTCCATGGACACCGAGATCTCTCTGCTCATCCACACTACCAAGAATGTTACCATTAGCCCAGTATGCTGTATTCTTGTTACTCCTTCCAAAGTGAATCACCTCACACTTTTTCACATTAAACTCTATTTGCCACCTCTCAGCCCAGCTCTGCAACTTATCTATGTCCCTCTGTAACCTGCAAAATCCTTCAGCACTATCTACAACTCTACCAACTTTAGTGTCATCCACAGATTTACTAACCCATCCTTCTATTCCTCATCCAGATCATTTATAAAAATGACAAATTGCAACGGACACAAACCAGATCCTTGTGGTACACCACTAGTAAATGAACTCTAGTACAAACATTTCCCATCAACCACCAGCTTGCATCTTTTTTCAGCTCGCCAATTTCTGATCCAAACCCATTAACTACCCTCAATCCATTGCCTCCATATTTTCTGCAATTGCCTACCATGGGGAACCTCATCAAAAGCTTTTCTGAAATCGACATAAACCACATCAACCACTTTATCATCATCCACCTGTTTGGTCTCCTTCTCAAAGAACACAATAAGGTTTCTGTTTTCTGAATAAATTCTGTTTTGATTAAAGCTGAGCAGTTTAACCAGTTGCATCCTATCTCGAAAACCCACTTCACATCTCCATTTAAAAATAAGGAAAAGTTAGGGTGTAGGCTAGCTTCTTAAAACCTTATGACCTGGTTCATAATACTAGCCAGTTAATGAAAATGTCCAACTTTAGGAAGAAGCTTATAACGTCACCAAGTGGAGTGGCAGGTCAGATGATTAGTCACAATACGAAAAACGGTGCAGATTGACTACTTTATTTCTCAGAGAAATAAATTAGACTCTGAAGGAAGCTAGCTAGAGCTGGAAAAACAGATAGAAAAGGTTTATAATTATATATCTAAGAAGGAAAAGACTCAGCAAAGTGAGTGTAAGTCCTCTGGAGAGTGAGAATGGAGAGTTCAGAATGGATAAGGAAATGATGGCTGAAATTATTAAATAGTCATTAGATTGTTAGATCTGAAAGTATTGAAGTTGTCAGAACGTGAAAGGTTCATGTCATCTTGGAAAGGAATTGTAAAATACTGTCTTAAATTAAAAAGAACTGAAAAGCTTTGGTTTGGTAAAGATTTAAAATTGGCATGATGTGTGTCTGGGAATCACTCTTCATAATGGATCATGTTGGAAAATGGTGGTTATGTTCAGATCTTCAGATGCTGCCTTCTATACGTACGTCACTTTTATTTTCTCTTTTGAGTAATAAACTTATGTTGCTTTGTTGAAGGACATTCAGAGCATCATGGGAATATGTTTCAGTGACTCACCACCAGGTGAACTCACTGAGAAAAAGAAAAGGTGGCTTGATAGATCAGGGGTTTCATTGGAGGAGATTTCATTCCAGCAATATCTGGGATCAAAACACACCCCATTCTTAACTGAGACAAGAATAGATAATGCTGGAAAACCTCAGCACCTCTGGCTGCATCTGTGCAGAGAAATCAGAGTGAATGTTTTGGGTCAAGTGACCGTTCCTCAGACCTGATGGTAGCTAGGAAGGTACTGGTTTATTTGCAGAAGGTAGGGTGGGGGGAGTGGGTAAGGAGTAAATGTTTGGTGGGGGACAGAGCTCAGAGAGAGAGAAGAACAGTTGGACAGACATAGGAGTGGGTAACAATCTGGATGGGAGGGTGAATAACTGTTAATGGGTCTGTTAATGGTTAACAATGGGCTGTGTGTAATAGCAGACAATGTGACTACAATTGTAGTATGGTTCAGGACTTGGGAGAGCTCAGCTTTAAAGTTATCCAACTCGATATTGAGTCCAGAAGGCTGCAGTGTCCACAATCAGAAAATGAGGTGCTGTTCTTCCAGCTTGCACTGAGCTTCGCTGGAGCACTGCAGCAATCCTGAGACAGAAATGTTGGTCAGAGAACAGGCTGATGTGTTAAAATGGCAGGAAACTGGAAGCTCAAGGTCTTTTTTGTGAACAGGAGTCATGTATTCTGTGAAGTGGTCACACAGTCTATGCTTCATTTCCCCCAGTGTAGAGGAGACCACCTTGTGAGCAATGAATGCATTGGACCAGATTGTGTGAAGTACAGGTAAAGTGTGACTTCACCTGGAAGGTATGTTTGGACACTGAGGAGGGAGGAAGTAAACAGACAGATGTTACACATTCGATGGTTTAAGGGGAAGGTGGCGTGGGGTTGTTGGGGTGGGAGTTCAGAGAGTACTAAGTGTGGGCCATAGTATCATGTGGAAGGTGGACAACAGATTATATGTTGGTGGTGGCATCTCACTGGAGGTTGCGGAAATAGTGGCTAATGATCCTTCTTTGTGGATGCTGGTAGATGGTAGGTGAGGACAAGGGTAAGCATATCACTATTGCAGGAGGGAAAGGAGGGAGCGAGGGCTGAAGGGAGGGAGATGGAACTGAACAAGCCAAGGGAAGACTGGTGTTTGTTCAGGGTAGGAGGGAGTTAACACACAAAAAAGTGGAAACAATCCTGCAACTGGTTATGGTCCTGCCCACTTCCAGATTTAGTTTGGTCACTTTGCAGGCCAATGGACAGCACCATTGGAGTTGGTGGCTAAATAATCTGTATACTCAAAGAGCCCTGATTAAGCCCTGAACCCAGGATTCAGGCTTTAATGGTAAAGCAAGAGCGCAACCTCAGGGGTATCAACATCTTGTTCAACGGGTGAAATAACTTACAGCACAAATTATTACTCACGCTAAAAAACTTGGAACATACTCAGAATAAGTGCATTTCTCCTATAAAGAAAATATCAAAGGGGAACATGTACCATCCACGTTTACCTAGTGTGACGATTCTGTCACTTTAAAAAGGTTATTTTGTCCTTGGTTTTGTTTTTGAAGAAAGGTTGTAAAGACAGAGGTGCAGAAGTGTCTCGGTTTAGGAGATCTTTGGGATTCTTTTAAAAACAGTTTAACAATGGCAGAGGATTAGCCAGGTCCTCCAGTTCAGGATTTTTAGTGTTTTTTTAGCTGGAGCCGTCACAAGATGTTTGATTCCCAGAAGATTCAGTAAATGATGCCCAACTGACCTTTTCCAAAACTTCTGCTGTTGTTATTCCCTCCTGAATTGGAATCCAGCCTATAAGAATCTGTTGTAATTTACCTTTTTGCCAAGGGCTGTGGTAATGGGACATTAGTGTATTGGAACAGTTAATTAGTAATAGTTACTGTAAAGGGTCGGTTAAGTTTTCCAATAGCTAAGTTATTCTAAATTCCACTATCTTTCGCTGTGTTTCAACTATCGGGTTTAAATAAATTCTGTTTTACTTAAAGACGAGAAGTTTGACCAGTTGTATCCCATCTGGAACACCCACTTCACATCGACGTTTTAAAATAAGAAAATTTTAGAGTGTAGACTACCTTAAAATATTTTGAGGGGGCCTGACCTGGTTCATAACACTAGGAAATTAAGGAAAGTGTCCAACTTTAGGAAGAAGCATATAACTTCACCCAGCAGAGTTGCAGGTCAGAAGATTGGTCACAATATGGAAAATGCTAAAGAATGACCAATTGATTTCTGACAAGAACGAGTGAGGCTTCTACTGTTGCAGGCAGTGTGTCCCACGTCCCTACAAATCTCTGAGTAAAGTAACTACCTCTAACATCTGTCCTATATCTATTACCCCTCAATTTAAAGCTATGTATCCTGGTGCAAACCATCACCATCCAAGGAAAAAGGCTCTCACTGTCCACCCTATCTAACCAACCGATTGTCCTATATGTCTCAATTAGTTCACCTCTTTACCTTCTTCTCTCTAATGAAAATAGCCTCAAGTCCCACAGCCGTTCTTCATTAGACCTTACCTCCTTACCAGACAACACCCTACTAAATTGCTTCTGAACCCTTGCCATACCTCCCACATCCTTCCTATAATGCAATGACTCCTCTCTGATTTAACTCATTCTCAGAATAATCATGTCCCTGATCATTCCCATCCTGTTCAATTATCCCCATCCTTTCTCACTGACAAAGTGCTCCTCCGCATTTATTAACTGACTCCTTACACAAAGGATGCTGCAGTTTCCAGAACTCGAAAGACACTGGACAGAGGAGAGAGTGGTGACTCTGACGAACTTGGCTGTGGAGGCCAAGTAATTGAAACAATTTCAGACGGTGATGGATAGGTTCTCGAATATTAAGGAGATCAAGAGTTACAGGGGGATGGCAGGAGAACGGAGTTGAGAAATGTATCAGCTATGATCGAATGGTGGAGCACAGTCGATCAGCTGAATGGCCTAATTCTGCTCCTATATTTTACACTTTCTGATCTTATGGAGTGTTAACACAGAAACATATCACAGATAACACTGAGGAGTTAAAAGTGTCAGCGCAAGTGATAAAATTCAAAATTCTTGGGTTCCAAGGAAATTCCTCATTCCTAAATTGTGTAGATTAATAAATCTAAAAATTGAAAAGTGAATTATACAATTGACATTCAATAAATAATGCTGGCCTTATCAGTAATATCCACATTCTGCAAGACTATAAAATGACAGCCTCACAACTTGTAACTATTTGTGAGTGGGGTCAGGATTTGGAGGCTGTAACGTGTGTTCAATAGAATTGCCATCAGGCCTCTCAGTAACCTCATGCATTGTACAGTCCCCGAGCACCACAGTGTGCTGCAGAGCCCTTCAGCTGTACCCATTCCCCATTCGGAACCATCCCCTCAGTATTAATTCTATTGCAGACTCACGTGGTTGAACCTCTGGGAGAGGAACAAACTGTCGACCTGGACATGGGCCGGCACCTTGTTCTGTCAAAACAAAGAAATCAGAACTTCACTCAACAATTAAAGGTTGATTATTGACATTTTTCTGAATTTTGACATTTTAAACATAAAACATTAGTTGCTTGCCTGTGAAATATTTTGAATGTCAAAATCCTCAGTCAGCCTATCCAATTCTGTCACCCTACAGCACTGTTGCTGAATCACAAAAGGAACTGAATGAGCCAAGGGAAGGCTGGTGTTTGTTCAGGTGGGGAGGGACTTAACGTACGAAAAATTGGAAACAATCCTGCAACTGGACATGGTCCTGTCTACTTCCCGAATTAGTTTGGTCACTTTGCAGGCCAGTGGAGAGCACCACTGGAGTTGGTGACTAAATAATCTCTATATTCAAAGAACCATCTAATTGAGTCCTCAACCCGGGATTCAGGCATCAATGAGAGAACCTCAGGGACATCAACACATTGTTCAACGGATAAAATAACTGACAGCACCAATTACTATTCACACTAAAATGAGATCCAAAAACTTTCAAAATGCTCAGAATAAGTGTATTCCTCCTATAAAGAAAACTTCAAAGGGGAAAATCCACCACCCACGGTTCCCTAATGTGACCATGCTGTCACTTTAAAAAGGTTACTTTGTCCTGGGTTTTTTTTTAAGGGACGTTTTAAAGGTAGAGGTGCAGAAGTGTCTCAGTTTACGAAAGCTTTGGGATTTTGTATAACAGGCTTTAACAATGGCAATGGAGTGGCCAGTTGTCCCAGTTCAGGCTTTTTCGATTTTTTTCAGCTGTAGCTGTCACATGATGCTTTAGTCGTCGAAGGATTGGTAGCTTCAGTAAATGATCCCCAACTGACTTTCTCCAAAATTTCTTTCATTGTTCTTCCCTCCTAAATTGGAATCCTGCCTGTAATAATCTGTTGTAATTTACCTTTTTGCCAAGGGGCTGTGTTTATGGGACGTTACTGTGTTGGAACAGTTTATTAGTAATAGTTACTGTAAAGGGTCAGTTAAGTTTTCCTTCAGTTAAGTTATTCTAAATTCTGCTTTCTTTTGTTTGTGTTTCAACATAGTGTTTAAATAAATTCAGTTTTTATTAAAGCCGTGTGGTTTGACCAGTTGCGTCCCATCTGGAACAACCAGTTCACATCTATATTTTAAAAATGAGAAAAGGTTAGGGTGTAGGCTGCCTTCTTAAAATATTTTGAGGGGGGCTGACGTGGTTCATAACATTAGGAAGTTAAGGAAAATGTCCAACTTTAGGAAGAAGCATTTAACTTCACCAAATGGAGTGGCAGGTCAGATGATTGGTCATAATATGGAAAATGGAAGAAAGTGAGGACTGCAGATGCTGGAGATCAGAGTCGCGAGTGTGGCGCTGGAAAAGCACAGCAGGTCAGGCAGCATCCGAGGAGCAGGAGAATCGACGTTTCAGGCATAAACCTTTCATCAGGAACGAGGCTTCAGGGCCAAGGGGGCTGAGAGATAAATGGGAGGGGTGTAGTTTGGTGGAAGGGAGCTGAGAGTGCGATAGGTAGATCAAGGTGGTGGGGAAAATGGTGATAGGTCGGAGAGAAGGGTTGAGTGGATCGTTGGGAAAGACAATGGACAGATCAAGAGGGCAGTGCTGAGTTGGAGGCTCAGGGGTGGGATAAGGTGGGGGGAGGGGAAATGAGGAAACTGGTGAAATCCACATTCATCCCGTGTGGTTGCAGTGTCCCAAGGCAGAAGAGGAAGTGTTCTTCCTCCACGCGGCAGGTGGTGAGGGTTTGGTGATGGACAATGCCCAGGACTTGCATGTCTTTGTGGGAGTGGGACAGGGAGTTAAAGTGTTCAGCCTTTTCCCTGTCCCAAGCCTCCAACTCAGCACCACTCTCTTGGCCTATCCATCATCCTTCCCACCTATTCGCTTCACCCTCCTTGCCAACCTATCACCCTTCCTCCCCATCTCCCCACCTTTTGCATTCTCAGCTACCTTCCCCCCAGCCCGACCCACCCTCCGACTTATCTCGCAGTCCCCCAGCCCACAGGCCTCATTCCTGATGAAGGGCTTATGCACAAAATGTCAATTCTCCTGCTCCTCGGACACTGACTGACTTGTACTTTTCCAGCACAACACTCTCGACGATATGAAAAATGGTACAGAGAAACAAATTAGACCCTGAAAGGATCTGGAAAAACAGATAGAAAATGTTTTAAAATGTATCTAAGAAGGAAAAGACTGAGCGAACTGAGTGTTAGTCCTCTGGAGAGTGAGAAAGGAGAGTTCAAGGAGGAAAATAAGGAAATGATGGCAGATATGAATAAATAGTCTTCAGGTTGTTAGATCTGAAAATATTTAAGCCGTCAGAACTGTGAAAGGTTCATGTCATCATGCTTGGAAAGGAATTGTCAAATTATGTCTTTAATTTAAAAATAACAGGAAAGCTTTGGTTTGGTAAAGATTTAAAATCGGTGAGATATGTCTCTGGGACTCTTCATAATGGATCACGTTGGAAAATAGTTTTTATGTTCAGTTCTTCAGAAGCTGCCTTCTGTACCTACACCACTTTTATTTTCTCTTTTGTGTAATAAACTATGTTGTTTTGTTGAAGAACATTCGGAGTTTCATTTCGATGTTTTTTATGACTAAATACCAGGTGAACTCACTAAGAAAAAGTAAATGTGGCTTGATAGACCAGAGGTTTCACTCTAGGGGATTTCATTCTAGAAATATGTGGAATGAAAACACATCCCTTTCTTAATTGATGCCTCTCTTTCCTGCACCTCTATCTCAGCGAAGATAAAAGTGTGAAGGGCAGAAATGAAATTTTTTCATGATGGATAATGAAAGTAATGTTGACAACGATCTTGGGCAACGTTACACAATGATGATCTGGTACAACTAAGGACAGTGAAGAAGTGATGGTCCAGTTAGAAATGTCTGCATCCCCTGAGTGAACAGAAAAGATTGGGCAGACAAACCGCTTTAGATCTAGCCACTGATTCCCCTGCCCAGGCTCAAGGATTCAGGTTCCATGTTCAAAGGCCCTTAATAGAAGCCACTGCTCCACATAGTTGTTCACTCATGGAGACCAGTTCAAACTGTCAATGTGGATGAGTGTTTGGGTAATTGCCAAAATGTGAGGACCAGGTTACTGGAGAATGTAACCATGTCCCACCCTGAATAAACTGCCAGTCTTATTACGGCTCTGATCAGCAGAGCTCCTTCCCTTTTCCAGGCCATGACCTCCATCTACTAATCAGGAGCAGAGCCAGTCTGTGAAGGAAGATCAGCGCCAGCCAGGAATGTGTCAGGGTAAAAGGAGGCAGGAGAGGAGGAAGGGTTATTGAAGGGAGGGTTTTCAGTCTCCCCTGCACTGATTGATCTGACTCCTCTCTGATCTAATTCTTTCCTGCAATCACTGTGTCCCTGTTCCATTATCCCACCCTCTCTCATTGACAAACTGCTCCTCAGCTTTCACTGACTGACTTTGTAGACAAAGGGTGTCCCAGTCACTAGCTGAATTATTAATACTTGACAAAACAAAAACACAGAGGAATTAACTCGCCAACTTGTCTGGTGAAATACTAAATCTCTGCAAATTCCTAATTCTTAAAAATTTTGTAAATTAGTAAATCCATTGCTACCCAATCTTAAATTCTATTGCTGACTTACGTGGTTGAACTTGTCGTAGAGGGGCAAACTGTTGAGCTGGATATGGGCAGATGAAAAAAGACAGAAGTGTTATTTAACAATTATACTTTCATAATCAACATTTCTGTGTCTTCTGCATCATTGCCATTTTGAACATGAAAAATTTAGATGTTGGTTTGCAAAATATTTTGAATCTCAACATTCCCAATGAGTCTATTCAATTCTGTTACCTTACAGCACTGTTACTGAATCACAAACAGAACTGAACGAGCCAAGGGAAGGCTGGTGTTTGTTCAGAGTGGGGAGGCACTTAACGTACGAAAAAACAGAAACAGCCCTGCAATTGGACATGGTCCTGTCCACTTCTCGATTTAGTATGGTCACTGTGCAGACCAGTGGAGAGCACCATTGGAATTGGTGACTAAGTAATCTCTCTATTCAAAGATCCTTCAGACTGAGCCCTGAACCCGGGATTCAGGCTTTAATGGTAAAGTAAGAGAGAACCTCAGGGACATCAACACATTGTTCAACGGGTAAAATAACTTAGAGCACAAATGATTTGTCACACTGAGCTGAAATTCAAATAATTTCAAAATATTCAGAATAAATGTATTCTTCCTATCAAGAAAAGTTCAAGAGACAGTACCCCAACCATCCATTCTTGCAGCAGCTGCAGGAGCATTGAGAGTGAGGACCAGAGCCACCGGGAAGGTAAATTAATCCTTTAATAACTTATCTCATGAATAGGCAGAGTGCACGCTGAGCAGGAGCAGACTTGGAGTTGCTGAGTAAGTGAGGTAATACATTTGGACAGTTGCTTTACCTGAAACACTTCTTGCTGTCTCCCACCTAACCCCTTCCTCTAACCTAAAAACTGATTTGGTAAGGTTACTAGTTTTTTTTTATCAATGGTGTCTTTGTGAATTCAGAACAGTGGGAATGGATGCTAGGGCAGTTGCATGCTCTTCCTGTAGAACGTAGGAGGTAAGGGTCACCACAAGTGTCCCCACTGACTTCATCTGTGGAAGATGCACCCTCACGAACTGCATCTCCTTGGAAACCATGTTACGGAACTGGAGCTGGATGAACTTCGGATGATTCGGGAGGTGGAGGGGGTAATGTAGTAGAATTACAGGGAGGTAGCCACACCTCAGGTACATGATAAAAGTAGATGGGTTACAGTCAGGGGACGGAAAGGTAACCGACAGACAGCGAAGATCACCTGTGGCCGTTCCCTCAATAATAAGCATATCAATTTGGGTAGTGCTGGAGGGAGTGACCTACCAGGGGAAAGCCATAGTGGCCAGGTCTCTGGTACTGAGCCTGGGTCTGTGGCTCAGAAGGAAGTGGGGGGGGGGAAATCTTGAAAGGCATTAGTGGTAGGAGGCTCAATAGGAATGTTAGATCAGCCATGATCCTATTGAATAGTGGAGCAGACTTGAGGGGCTGAATGGCCTATTGCTGTTCCTATTTGTTATGGTCTGACAAGTGCTGAACAATCACCAATCAGCTATTCCTGGTATCTTCTGAGATATCCAGTGAACAGACGCTTCAGTTGAGTCACGGATATCTTACGCTCTAGTCTCTTTAAGAACAATAGGATTGTTGTTCTGAGCTGTCGAAGAAAGGATATGGAATATTTTGCCATCTCTCAGGATTATGGCAGGCGAGAGTCACTTAACAAAAGATGAAGGGCCTCTCAGAGAAATAGGGCCTTGGCTGAACCAAGAAAATGACAAGATCTTTATTGGAGTTTTATAAGCAATGGATTCTTGCAATAGCTGGACAGCCACTGAAATGCCAGTCGACTCGAATATTAGCATTGGTCTTTGGATATGTGCACTCTCCATTAGGATTGGAGCACACAAGGACAGATGTGGGTCATGAAAGTAATGGAGAGAAATGGAGAGGATACAGTAAGGAGTGCTCAATTGTAGGATTCTGCCCCCCCCCACATGCTGTGGATTTCCTCTGGCTATGGTCAAGAGTTAGAGTGTTCCTAGTTCCTTGCAGTGTCCCATGTAATAATGTTATTTGCTTCATTATGCTAAAGGCTATCATTCAATGATGGCTTCATATGGTGATCCAATCACAGAGCTGGATTATTGAGCATGAAGCAATCTATAATGTTACAGGACATCTCTTCAGGAACTCCACCAGATTTATAGGGACCTGGAAACAATAACTTGAGTCCTCCAATAGTTTATCCTTTTAAGGTCTCCCATCACTGTTGTTTAGCCATTGCTATGGATTCCTGGGAGAAGTTACAATTTAGGGTGTAGCACTGAGCTGTTGTCACTACACATATAATCTGGAAAACTTTAAATAAATTCTCTCACAGCCATTTAAGATTTTGAATTAAATTTAACAATAAAAAGGTGCTTTTGATAAAAGTAATCATGGACTTTTTGGGCTGGGGAAATTTGCATTTGTTGTAAAGGTAAAGAAACCTGTTATTCTTCTTCCAACGGCCTCTCTATCACTCCAGGCCTATGACAATATGTTTGACATTGAACAGCTCTCTGAAGTTTCTCAGCAAGCCAGTAATTGCATTACATAAACAGGAAGTTCTAATCCTACATGTGAGGCCCATAGTCTGAAAATAATTCAAAAAGACTAACACAACTTGTACTGTCCATCATGAGAGCATGGGCTGAGGAATGGCAATTGAATAAAAATAAGTTTGAAATGTGTGATAAATGTTGCAGTGCCTGAACAACCTAACATGGGGCAAAACTCTTCAGTCAGTATCATTCTGAAATAGCCAGCTTAAAATTAGTCCTTATGTTGACTCACGAATTGGATATTGTTTCAACGCAGAATATTGGAATCAAAAAAGCATCATGTCAAATTCTTGCTTTTGGTATCCAGGAAGGGGGAATAATTACTGACTTTACATGATGCAAACTTGGTGAGAATGAAAAGAAAATGATTGTTTTGTACTGCCCACCATTTGCTGGTGGAATCAAGAATCAACTACATTACAGAAATACAGAAGTTAGGAATGGGAGTAGGCCATTTGGTCCTTCAAGCCTGCTCTGCCATTCAATGTGATCATGGCTGATCTTTTATCTCAAAGCCATTTCCCACTTTCTCCCAATACTTGTCGATACCTTTAAAATCACTTCAAAATACTCAGTGACATGGCCTCGACAGCCTTCTGTTCACTACTTTTTGAGTGACTAACGTTTTCCTCATCTCAGTCCTAAATGATCTATGTCATATGCTAAGACTATGACTCCTAATTCCAGGGGGTGTAAACAACATCAGCATCTTAAAGATATGATGCACATTACTATTCAAATACACCTATTCTGATGCATTAGAAATTTTCTGACTCACCTCCTGGATCTTGTCTGGCTTGTAAAGGCGCTGTCCAAAGAGAGAAAGAGAATTTTTAAAATATATTTTAATAACTCTATGGGCTGAAGATGCAGAATAAAATACTGAAACATGCACAAGTACACTAATACTGAATAATTAATTTTACTTTGGAATATGAAATAATTCCAGATTAGTTGCAAAACATTTTTTTTGCAAGCTAAAGTTTATAACTTCTCTTATTTATTTGGTTGATGGTCCATAGCCTTGCAATACTTATCAATTTTTTCCTTTTCCTCTTGAGCTTTGTTGCTTCCATGTTATTCAGCCCTGTACTGGGCTATTAGAACTGATGTGAGAATACAGGTTTGAACCAACTTGACCGGATTTAAAAATTTGACCAAATGTTGGAAATAATGCTTTCAAAAGTCTAGAGTTTTGCAAAGAAAAAATTGTCGACCAAAATAAAACAAGGAACATTAAAAAACAGTTTAACTGGTAAAGCTTATCTCTCCACTTCAGGCTCACTGCCTTTATTCCTGATGAAGGGCTTTTGCCCGAAACGTCGATTTCGCTGCTCCTTGGATGCTGCCTGAACTGCTGTGCTCTTCCAGCACCACTAATCCAAAATCTGGTAAATTAGATGTACTGTTGAACTGGTTTCTCATTTCAAAGTATACAATAGTGTATATTATGTACCAGTAATAACTGTTTTTATTCCTTCCAGGAATTTTATTCCTTCTTTTTTACTTCCTTCCACTGAGAAAATAAAAGCACTAGTCTGTGAAAACATTACACTTTCAAAACCATGGAACATTAAGCCAGATTCTTAAAATTAAACCACAACAGATGCTTCAATCCTGTTTTTAACCTTAGTGAAACACATCCCTTTTGAAAAGGTACATCCAGAACTGGTGCCATTGCCACGACAATCGGAAACTTTCCCTCCTGCATCATGTTTCAAGACATGCATTGACCCTCAGTATCTTCCTACTTCTACCCTGGTTGGTGTTTGGCACTAGGAGTAACTCAGAGATTACAATCTCTGTTATTTTCGGACTTCTTTCTTAGTTCCCCACAGCTTGTCCAGAACAGCCCATTGCTATTGATGGACACCATAATGACTGCATCCTGTCCAGGATGGCCTGTACTCTGGCACCAAGAAGGTAATGCTTCATATGAAACTTAATAAGAAGTTCCTAGAGCCCAGTCTCTCCCCTTTACTCTGGAATCTATTATAACTAATGCATTTCTTGCCTGAACCTTAGAATTCAATGGGAGTACTCCATGCACAGGAAACATTAATGGGCTAGTATAATACTCTGGGGGCATGAATTCAAATCCCACCATGCGAGATGGTAAAATCTGGAATTAAAAAAGAAAAGCTATGATGACGACCACTTAAACACTGGTGTCATGAAAACCTATCTGCTCTATGAACGTCCTTTAAGAAAGGAAGTCTGTCATCTTTATCTGTGACTCCAGATCCACAGCCATGTGATTGATTCTCAACTGCCCTCTGAAATGGCCTAAAAAGCCAGTCAGTTCAAGGAAAATTAGGAATGGCCAACAAATGCCGGCCTTGATTTGATTTGATTTGGTTCGATGCCCCAAGCCCTCAAGCCTGCTCTGCCATACTGTTTATCTGATCTGATTTGAATGAAAGAATTAATGATTTTATTGTCATGTGCATTTTACAGTGAGAAAAAACAGAAGTTTTTCTCTCGTCACCATGATCTAGTGCCATTTTGAATAATCTTAAGAATAAGAAAAAAAGAGAAAGATATAGCTGAAAGAGAGTCCATCAATCCTGAGCCAGCTCACCATCAACGATGCCTGTGCCTCACCGTTCAGGGAAGGCAACCGTCTAGTTGTATTGTCGCTAGACTGTTAATCCAGAGACCCAGGTAATGTTCTGGGGACCTGAATTGAAATCCCACCACAGTAGATGGTGTAACTTGAATTCAATAAAAATCAGGAATTAAAAGCTAAATGATGACCACGAATCCATTGCTGACTGTCATGAAAACCCCATCTGATTCTCTAATATCCTTTCAGGATGGAAACTGCCATGCTGACCTGGTCTGGTCTACATTATCCTTGACTCCCTGAATGTCTTCAGCATCTCACCTCTTGTACACTCTGGGCAGGGCAAGTAGGTTTTGGCAAATAAGTGGTGGCCTCATCAGTGATGCCCACGTAAAAATGAAAGAATAAAAAGTGCCCTGGCTTTTCCACCTGGCAAAGGATTTGCAATCAACATGACATCCATAATTTAAAACAAAACTTTTATTTTCAGCATCTAGCTGGTTCCTTGTCCAGACTATTTTAAATACTGCCCCTTGGCTTAAGCTCTCACTTTCTCGCTCTCAAACCACCCCTTGCTTTTTGAAAATTAAATACTAGAATAGCCCCTCTTTCCTCATACACCAATGGTGCTGAATGCAGTACTTGATGAAAGCAGGATACTGTAAAATAAGACTTTGTAATAGCATTGCCCTACGGAAGCATTATTCTACAGAAGCAATATTGTAGAAGCAGTACTCCATGCATTTGTTAATACATCTGCTAATTACAGTGCCAAAAGTTGCAAGGTTCTGAGGCAATGCCTGCTGATAGTAATCTAACTAACTAATGATCAGGCAACTTCTTTGTCACTCACTAATGTTGTGAAAGAAAATGCAAGTCCAAGTTATTAAATGTTGCATGCTAACTGAAAGCCACAACTTAATTCTAGAAAGAGCTCAACATTTCAAACTCACAGAAGCCCCAAATGCCCTGAATTTAGTTCTCTGGAGAAGCAATACTCAGTAAAATCGGACTCATGCTGATGTTTGAATTGTGAAAGTCGGAGCAGAAACATTAGATTATAGGAGCTCTGTTTCTGTTGGATTTTGGACTGATTGAGTTAAATGATGTAGCTATGTAACTATGAGATTTCCTGTGCTTCCAAAGCTGGTTCCTAGGGGCTGATTGATACCCACTCACCCAGGGTGAGAAGGATGGAATAACCTGAGACCATCATTTGTATGTTGCTCTTGGGGAATTAACAAAAAATAATGGCCTTGACAGAAATTAGGGGGAGGCGGATTCCATTCCAGGCAATCAGGATATGTTGAAAATGTTCAGTCTCAATGCCAATTTCAGGTGAATCCAAATCTGCATTAGTCAAGGGTGGTCAAAGGTGAAAGAAGGGTACTAATATTATCAGGTAGCTAATTATGCTAAGGCCAAACCAAAGTAACATCCTCTGTGCAAAATTAAGAGAAGGATGATCACATTCACAAAAATGACATGTGGCCTTGAAAAACAAAACTGAGACATAATGGTTTTCAATCAGTGACTTGGTCATAGCCCTCAACAATAACGTGAAACAGACACACTAGGAATCGGGGGCCTGCTTCACAACACGCTTAATTTTATTTTGTGCTGACTGGTTAAACAAGCATCTAGGACCCTCTTGTGGCAGGGTGGAGTTGTCTGTATCCCCTAGACAAGGGGGGGCCCAGGTTCAAGGGGCTCACCTGCTCCAGAGGTGTGTCACAACATCTCTGAACAAGTTGATTAAAAGAATTGGTTGATAAAAATAATTTTAAAGTAAGTGCTCATTCACTCTGATCTGTTTCATGTTATTGGAATGGACTAATTTCAAGACAAAATGTTTCCGAATTTGTAAAAACTGAGTGGTCTTACCTCTATTCAAGTGGAAACGTTGTAAATCTGCTTGAGTTGGAAGAGAAAGTCTTCTTGCTCTGCCTGGTGTACCAGATTGACTTGGGTGTCTTCTCTGATCTTTCATTAAGAAGAGATCAAAGAATTCAAATATTATATTCAATATTCAAGCATGCCGTCGCTTTATCAGATACCTGTAGCTGAATTATCCCGATCAGAGTTGTCACATCAATAACATTACTTCTCATTCTATAAAGCAGCTAGTGCCTGAAAGAGTTTACTGAGATCACAAGATAAGTGTCACTTATCAGTATAAAGAGTTAAATAGTGTGCATTTAGGTTGTTCAATTGTCTTTAAGTTGTATACCTGAATGTTTCGTAAGTAATGAGCATTTACACTCAAATATAGCCTGTGATCTTACCAAAAGCTTTCATGTATCTCAGATATAGAATCCAGCAATTGTCATGTAATAAACTTATTCTGTTTGTAAACACTGAGCTTATCATCTGCCAGAAATTTTGTCCTGCCATCCTTCTCCACTCACAATCAATAATTAAGAAGGTTTGGAGGCAAAAATTTGACCCAAGGGCCAGCCTGGATGCTTCTGACAGATATGACCATAACATATAGCATACCAGCAGTGCTGGTATCTGCCAATAGATCAGTTCTCAGAAATACTGTTACTATAGACAGAAAAATGGTGCACCTCATAACTCTTCTGTAAATATACATTGTATTGATAATTTTACCTATTCTGAATAACATCCAGTCAGAAGACAGGTCTGACAAAGGGTCTTCAGCCTAAAATGTCAACTCCATTTCTCTCCACAACTGCTGCGTATGCTCCTAGGTGTTCCAATATTTTCAGTTTTTGTTCAGTTTAAAGACATTGGCCTACATTAACTTGGAGTTACTGATGTTAACTAGGCTACAAAGCTGTGAAAACTAGATTTTTATTATGATCACAATAAATTCTTGATATTGTAATTGCCTGGAATTCTGTAACTCCAGACATCCTAAATATATTAAAAATAAGAGTTTGAGTTTAAATTAGCTTTAAAAATGCTGTGAACATGATGTGAAGAAAGATTAGCATTTTCACATTTATTAATTTTGCTTTACTATATGTTTTAAGATTTTTTTTAAAAACTGTTTTCTACATCTAGATAATTTGGCTTCTTTTCTTTTGTGTGATAAGCTTATGTTTAAGAGAACCTGCAGCCTTGTGGGAATATGTCTCAGAGACTGGCCACAACATGAACTAAACAAAAAAAAACATCAAGCAGGATTTCAGGAATCTGACTTGTCCAATTGTACCATCAACATAACAATGAGGATAGATTCATGTGGATAGAAAGCCATGTCAACGTGGAGATATTCTGAGGTGAGATGCAGTACTGTAGGCTTTAGTCAATATCAAAGTTGTATAGTTCATAGAACATGAATAATGTTCCTTAAAAAAAAGACCTTAGACTTCAGCAGCTTCTAAATGATGAGAGAGAAATGTCAATGAAAACCCTAGCCTCAGGATAGGCCGTGATAGAATCACAAACATAACAGCTCAGTGATTGAAAAGCGACCAGTAACATGATAATTCATAGTGAAATGGCATTGAAAACAAGTTCCAACGAGGGAAAGCCATATGTCAACCCCTACAACTATGAGAACACTGTGCGAATGTGGAAGGCCCATTATACGCGGATAAGTGGCAGAACTGATGCAGATGACCCGCTTAACACAAGAACCTTTCAGGATTAGCAGCAAAATAAAGTAAGAGCCTGGTCAGTATCCCACTGTATACTATCAGCAGCATTAGAAGAAGCAAGAACATAGAATTGTACAGCACAGAAAAAGGCCCTGCGGCTCATCATGTTATGCTGTACATGATGCCAAATTAAACTAATCCCTTCTACTTAGCCCTAGTCCATATCCCTTCATTCCTCGCATATTCATGTGCTTATCTAAAAGTCCCTAAAAAACCCCTATCGTATCTGCCTCCGCAACTACCCCTGGCAGTGTGTTCCAGGTAGCTACCACTCTGTGTAAAAAACTTGCCCCTCATATCTTCTTTGTACTTTCCCCCTCTCAGCTAAAATGTATGCCCCCAGTATTAAACATTTCACTCCAACTGTCAACCCTTTCTATACATCTCATAATTCTATATTACTCCTTCATCAGGTGGTAGTGGAGGGCTCAAACCTAACACACAGAATTTAGAGCAAAAATTTAGTGTGATGTAACTGAAATTACAGAGTTACATTGTACTTTGCTCAAAAACTGCATGCATTCATGTAGAACTCTGAGCTCAAAAACTGCATGAATTTATGTAAACTCTGTTATCTCACTTTGTGGATTAAAACCAATCTAAACATCAGGTCATAGACAGAGAACACAGGGGGCCAACACCTTCAACATATTGTCTAGCTATCACCATTGTTAACAGCTAACCCGAGAATGCAACTTTTTTAAAAAAAGGTTTTGTGATGTACACATGAAAGAAGTGAAACTATCACTGTATTCTAACAGATGAAAGGCTTAACAGCCAATCAATTTTTCAATCTGTAATTTCAGTTACATCACACTGTAAATTTTTGCTATAAATTCTGTGTGTTAGGATTGAGTCCTTCACTACCACCTGATGAAGGAGCGATACTCCGAAAGCTAGTGTGCTTCCAATTAAACCTGTTGGACTATAACCTAGTGTTGTGTGATTTTTAACTTTGTACACCCCAGTCCAACATCGGCATCTCCAAATCATGACCTGTCAGAGGGTTTGAATTAAAGGAAGGAAGGATCCAGAATTGAAATTACAACAAAACGAACTAGGGTCCCTTGAGCAGCTTCATAGTTTTGTGACTCACCAACACAGGTTGTAGTATGTCTCATACCCAGTGCTGTCAGAAAAAGGAAAGAGTATAATTTGTCATTGAACATAGAATTGCACAGTACGAGAGAGATTCTTAGCTTCATCAAGTCTCTACTGCCAAATATACACCAAACCCACATGCGGTCCACTTTCCAGTATTTGGCCCATAGTCTTGAACATTCTGGCACATCAAGTGCAAATCCAAGTACTTTTTAAAGGTTGTGAGGTTTCTGAATTCCAGACCCCTATCACCGTCTGGTTGGAAAAACCCTTCCTCAAATCCTTCCTGCCTTTCACTGAAAATTATACTCCCTTCTAAGTGACCCTTCAACCAAAGTGCTGGAGCAGTTACGTGATCAGCAGCTTATCCCAAGGTTAATTCCATCACCAAGGATCTCTGTAATTTACAGGCAATGAAGCCATCTCTGACTCATTAGCAGGAAGGTGTTAGAAACTCAGAGCAAACAACTTGCTTGTTTTCCAGACAATTACAGAACAGTTACAATTACAGTTACAGGAGACCGTTTGGCCCATGCCTGTTTTTCTTTTGTCCTGACTCATTTAGAACAGGCTGCTGATTGATTGTGACCCTGGTTCAGGCTATTGTCAAGAGCCAATTTCAACCAAGACATTTTCTCATTGTCATAAACTCAATGGTCTCACCTCCAGTCCTGAACGGCCCTCGTATCAATGCTTGACTCGGTAAAGAAGCTCTTCTTGCTCTAGCCACTCGGCCCTGTGTTGCTTGCTCACTGACATGCCTCCTTCGCTGATCTCCCCCTGGATGCAAGGGTTGAGAACACAGTCGTAACATTAGTACTTGGCATTTTTTGAATGCACATTTGAGATTTGTGACTTGCCTGTGATCAAGAGGGATGTTATGTAAAAAAGGCACATCTGCTTCTGCAAGTTATAAAAGCAGGGGATTCTGCACCCAATATATCACAGCTCGCAGGAAAAAATGTTTTGTGAGACATCCATAGAGATCAAGACTGATCCCATAAAGTTTGGATACTGTCAAGATGTATTAGAGTCATAGAGTCATAGAGATGTACAGCATGGAAACAGACCCTTCGGTCCAACCCGTCCATGCCCACCAGATATCCCAACCCAATCTAGTCCCATCTGCCAGCACCTGGCCCATATCCCTCCAAACCCTTCCTATTCATATACCCATCCAAATGCCTCTTAAATGTTGCAATTGTGCCAGCCTCCACCACATCCTCTGGCAGCTCATTCCATACACGTACCACCCTCTGTGTGAAAAAGTTGCCCCTTAGGTCCCTTTTATATCTTTCCCCTCTCACCCTAAACCTATGCCCTCTAGCTCTGGAGTCCCCAACCCCAGGGAAAAGACTTTGTCTATTTATCCTATCCAAGCCCCTCATAATTTTGTAAACCTCTGTAAGGTCACCCCTCAGCATCCGACGCTCCAGGGAAAACAGCCCCAACCTGTTCAGCTTCTCCCCACAGCTCAAATCCTCCAACCCTGGCAACATCCTTGTAAATCTTTTCTGAACCCTTTCAAGTTTTACAACATCTTTCCAACAGAAAGGAGACCAGAATTGCATGCAAGATTTTAACTGTGGCCTAACCAATGTCCTGTACAGCTACAACATGTCCTTCCAGCTCCTGTACTCAATACTCTGACCAATAAAAGAAAGCATACCAAACGCCTTCTTCACTATCCTATCCACCTGCGACTCCACTTTCAAGGAGCTGTTGGGCCAAAGGGCCTGTTTCCACACTGTAGGGATTCTATGACCTATGATGTCTCCATATTGTATTCTAACAGACAAATGTCCGTCAACTCTTTTAATCCCCACATCATTGATATAGTTTGGGAATAGCTCCAGCCAAAGCACAGGTCATTGCACCACCCTATTAAGTATATTCAAAGCTGAGACAGAAAGATTTTCATCAGTAAGGGATCATAAGTTATGAGGAAAAGGCAGCAAAGTGGAGTTGCGGATTAACTCATCAACAATGAGTTCGAGGAGGTGACCAAGCATGTGGATGAGGGTAGAGCAGTGGATGTAGTGTACATGGATTTTATTAAGGCATTTGATAAGGTTCCCCATGGTAGGCTTATGCGGAAAGTCAGGAGGCATGGGATAGAGGGAAATTTGGCCAATTGGATAGAAAACTGGCTAACCGGTCGAAGTCAGAGAGTGGTAGTAGATGGTAAATATTCAGCATGGAGTCCAGTTACAAGTGGAGTTCCGCAGGGATCAGTTCTGGGTCCTCTGCTGTTTGTAATTTTTATTAATGACTTAGATGAGGGAGTCGAAGGGTGGGTCAGTAAATTTGCAGATGATACAAAGATAGGTGGAGTTGTGGACAGCGAGGAGGGCTGTTGTCGGCTGCAGAGGGACTTAGATATGATGCAGAGCTGGGCTGAGGAGTGGCAGATGGAGTTCAACCCTGCCAAGTGTGAAGTTGTCCATTTTGGAAGAACAAATAAGAATGCGGAATACAGGGTTAATGGTAGGGTTCTTGGTCAGGTGGAGGAACAGAGGGATCTTGGGGTCTATGTACATAGATCTTTGAAGGTTGCCACTCAGGTGGATAGAGTTTGTAAGAAGGCCTATGGAGTATTATCGTTCATTAGCAGAGGGATTGAATTCAAGAGTCGTGAGGTGATGTTGCAGCTGTACAGGACTTTGGTTAGGCCACATTTGGAGTACTGTGTGCAGTTCTGGTCGCCTCACTTTAGGAAAGCTGTGGAAGCTTTGGAGAGGGTGCAGAGAAGATTTACCAGGATGTTGCCTGGAATGGAGAGTAGGTCGTACGAGGATAGGTTGAGAGTTCTCGGCCTTTTCTCGTTGGAACGGCGAAGGATGAGGGGTGACTTGATAGAGGTTTATAAGATGATCAGAGGAATAGATAGAGTAGACAGTCAGAAACTTTTTCCCCGGGTACAACAGAGTGTTACAAGGGGACATAAATTTAAGGTGAAGGGTGGAAGGTGTAGGGGAGATGTCAGGGGTGGGTTCTTCACCCAGAGAGTGGTGGGGGCATGGAATGCGCTGCCCGTGGGAGTGGTAGAGTCAGATTCATTGGCGACCTTTAAGCGGCATTTGGATAGGTACATGGATGGGTGCTTAATCTAGGATAGAAGTTCGGCACAACATCGTGGGCCGAAGGGCCTGTTCTGTGCTGTATTGTTCTATGTTCTATGTTCTATGTTCTAATGATCTCATTAATGATGGAACATATTCAAAGGGCTGAATGGCCTACTTCTACTCCAATGTTTTATGGCCTTTTTTTTGCAACTTCATTGAATTATTCCATGGACAGTTTTAGTCCTTGACTTATTTAATTTGCTACACTTTCCTTTCTGGAGGGTGGGGGGCATGTGTGGTTTATGCGTTGGGGAATATGTTTTTGGCATAAACGATCTTAAAGAGCTTAAAGATCTCACCTCGAGTCCCATTTGTGGATCTGAACCATGTATTAGCTGGGAGAGAATGTCTTCGTCTACCATCGCTGTTGTCCTGAGCCGCTATTAAGAACAAAATTGGAATTCATATATGACTTCAAAATCATGTATCTTCGAAGACTCTTTTCTGACTTTAAGCATTCCTTCTGGACTGTATCTCCTATTGTTTGCATCAACATTATCCTCAAGAAGGAAAGGCCTCTAGCCAGTCATTCCTGAACGGGACGACATTACGGTTTTTATGGTGTTTAGCAGACAGTGAAACTTTTAAACATCAGCCAAGTTTATTTTGACCGTGGTTCTCAGATTTAACAATGTACCAACAGGGCTGCACGTTATTAAATATGAGCAGCAAATAAGCAAACCTCCAATGGTTTGAGGCCCCTGGATAAATTAGTCAGCAGCCTGAAGAAAAGTCACTGAATCACAGAATTTTTACAGCACATAAAGAGACCTTTGGATCCATGATCTCTGCATGGGGTCTCTGAACCAGCATTTCACCCAACGTCATTTGATTAATTTGTCCCTGTGCCCTTGCACATTGTTCATTTTCAAACTACAGTTTCATGCCCTTGTGAATATTTTCATTTTACCTGCCTCCACCACACTCTCAAAGGCAGCGCTCATTGCGTGGAAATGTATTAAATCCAGTTGTGTTGTTTCTTTTGTTGATTACTTTAAATCTGCACACACTCATTCTCAATCCTTGCATAAGTTGTTTTAAGACCAGGGTTGGAGAGTGCACAGATATGCTTTCTAGTTCACTCCTCCACTGATCACAGCACATTTTAATGACAAATGGCCCTTTAGAAAGATCTTGGACTGTATCTGATCGAATCCTAGAAACAAGTGGTAGGGTGGCTCAGTGGTTAGCACTGCTGCTGCAGAATTCCAGGGACCCAGGTTGAATTTCAACCTTGAATAACTATCTGTGTGGAGTTTGCGTGTTCTTCCTTTGTCTGTGTGGGTTTCCTCCAACAAACCAAAGATGTGCAGGTCAGGTAAATTGGCAATGCTAAATTGCTCACAGTGTTCAGGGAAGTGTAGGTTAGGTGTAAATATATGATAGTAGGGGAAGGGATTTTAGTGGGTTGCTCTTCAGAGAGTTGAGGTGGAATTGTTGAGCTGAAGGGCCTGTTTCCAAACTATAGGGACTCTAAAGTAGTCTCTTTAGTCAACGAAAAATAATGAGTTTGATCTTTACTTCTATTTTCCTCACTTTTTAGCAGTCCTGGAGCAGTGTGTGAAAAAGCAGCAACTGGGCAGCATAAGGGGAAAACGTGTTTCAATGCAGCGCAAAGGGGAAGCGAGTCCCGGAGCAGCGCGAGGAGAAGAGAGTCCCTTTGCACTGTGAGGGGAAGTGAGTCCTAGAGTTGTGTGAGGGTAAGTAAGTCCTGGAGCAGCGTGGGGGGAAGTGACTCCCGGAGCAGCATGAGGGGAAGTGAGTCCCGGAACAACGTGAGCGGGAGTGAGTCTCGGAGCAGTGCGAGGAGAAGTGAGTCCCGAAGCAGCGTGAGCGGGAGTGAGTCCCGGAGCAGTGCGAGGGAAGTGAGTCCTGGAGCAGTGTGAGGGGGAGTGAGTCCCGGAGCAGTGTGAGGGGAAATGAGTCCCGGAGCAGTGTGTGGGGAAGTGAGTCCTGAAGCAGCGTGAGGGGAAGTTAGTCCCGGTGCAGATCGAAGGGAAGTGAGACCCGGTGCAGTGCGAGGGGAAGTGAATCCCGGAGCAGTGTGAGGGATTGAGTTCTGGAGCAGTGCAAGGGGAATGGAGTCCCCGAGCAGCGTGAGAGAAAGTGAGTCCCTGTACAGTGCAAGGGGATGTGAGTCCCGGAGCAGTGTGAGGGGAAGTGAGTCCGGGAGCAGGGTGAGGGGAAGTGAATCCCAGAGGAGCGTGAGGGGAAGTGAGTCCCGGAGCTGCGTGAGGGGAAGTGAGTCCTGGTGCAGATCGAGGGGAAGTGAGTCCCGGAGCAGCGTGAGGGGAAGTGAGTCCTGGTGCAGATCGAGGGGAAGTGAGTCCTGCAGCAGTGTGAGGGGAAGCGAGTCGCGGAGCAGTGTGAGGGGCAGTGAGTCCTGGAGCAGTGCGAGGGGAAGGGAATCCTGGATCAAATGTGAGGGGAGTGAGTCCTGGAGCAGTGCAAGGGCAAGTGAGACCAGGTGCAGATGGAGGGGAAGTGAATCCCGGAGCAGCGTGAGGGAAAGCGAGTCCCGTAGCAATGTGAAGGGAAGTGAGTCCCTGAGCAGTGTGTGGAGAAGTGAGTCCTAGAGCAGTGTGAGGGGAAGTGAGTCCCTGAGCAGTGTGAGGGGAAGTGAGTCCTAGAGCAGTGTGAGAGGCAGTGTGTCCCGGAGCAGTGTGAGGGGCAGTGAGTCCCAGAGCAGTGTGAGGGGATTGAGTTCTGGAGCAGTGTGAGGGGAAGTGAGTCCCGGAGCAGTGTGAGGGGATTGAGTCCAGAAGCAGTGTGAGGGGAAGTGAGTCCCTGAGCAGTGTGAGGGGAAGTGAGTCCCTGAGCAGTGTGAGGGGAAGTGAATCCCTGAGCAGTGTGAGGGGAAGTGAATCCCTGAGCAGTGTGAGGGGATTGAGTTCTGGAGCAGTGCAAGGTGAATGGAGTCCCCGGGCAGCGTGAGAGAAAGTGAGTCCCTATAGAGTGTAAGGGGAAGTGAGTCCTGGAGCAGTGTGAGGGGAAGTGAGTCCCTGAGCAGTGTGTGGGGAAGTGAGTCCTGGAGCAGTGTGAGGGGAAGTGAGTCCCTGAGCAGTGTGAGGGGAAGTGAGTCCCTGAGCAGTGTGAGGGGAAGTGAGTCCCTGAGCAGTGTGTGGGGAAGTGAGTCCTGGAGCAGTGTGAGGGGAAGTGAGTCCCTGAGCAGTGTGTGGGGAAGTGAGTCCCTGAGCAGTGTGAGGGGAAGTGAGTCCCTGAGCAGTGTGTGGGGAAGTGAGTCCCTGAGCAGTGTGAGGGGAAGTGAGTCCCTGAGCAGTGTGAGGGGAAGTGAGTCCCTGAGCAGTGTGAGGGGAAGTGAGTCCCTGAGCAGTGTGAGGGGATTGAGTTCTGGAGCAGTGCAAGGTGAATGGAGTCCCCGAGCAATGTGAGAGAAAGTGAGTCCCTATAGAGTGCAAGGGGAAGTGAGTCCCGGAGGAACGTGAGGGGAAGTGAGTCCTGATGCAGATCGAGGGGAAGTGAGTCCCGGAACATTGTGCGGGGAGTGAGTCCTGGAGCAGTACGAGGTGAGTGAGTCCTGGAGCAGTGTGAGGGGAAGTGAGTCCTGGAGCATTGCGAGGGGATATGAGTCCTGCAGCAGTGTGAGGGGAAGTGAGTCCCAGAGCAGTGTGAGGGAAAGTTAGTCCCGGAACAGTGCGAGGGGAAGTCAATCCCGTAGCAGTGTGAAGGGAAGTGAGTCCCGGAGCAGCGTGAGGGGAAGTGAGTCCTGGAGCAGTGCGAGGGGAAGCGAGACCAGGAGCAGCTTGAGGGGAAGTGAGTCCCGGTGCAGTACGAGGTGAGTAAGTCCTGCAGCAGTGTGAGGGACAGTGAGTCCTGGAGCAGTGCGAGGGGAAGTGAGTCCTGCACCAATGTGAGGGAAAGTGAGTCCTGGTGTAGATCGAGGGGAAGTGAGTCCTGCAGCAGTGTGAGGGGAAGCGAGTCGCGGAGCAGTGTGAGGGGCAGTGAGTCCTGGAGCAGTGCGAGGGGAAGGGAATCCTGGACCAAATGTGAGGGGAGTGAGTCCTGGAGCAGTGCAAGGGCAAGTGAGACCAGGTGCAGATGGAGGGGAAGTGAATCCCGGAGCAGCGTGAGGGAAAGTGAGTCCCGTAGCAATGTGAAGGGAAGTGAGTCCCTGAGCAGTGTGTGGGGAAGTGAGTCCTAGAGCAGTGTGAGGGGAAGTGAGTCCCTGAGCAGTGTGAGGGGAAGTGAGTCCCTGAGCAGTGAGAGGGGAAGTGAGTCCCAGAGCAGTGCGAGGGGAAGTGAGTCCCAGAGCAGTGCGAGGGGAAGTGAGTCCCGGAGCAGGGTGAGAGGATTGAGTCCTGGAGCAGTGTGAGGGGAAGTGAGTCCCTATAGAGTGCAAGGGGAAGTGAGTCCCGGAGGAACGTGAGGGGAAGTGAGTCCTGGTGCAGATCGAGGGGAAGTGAGTCCTGGAACATTGTGCGGGGAGTGAGTCCTGGAGCAGTACGAGGTGAGTGAGTCCTGGAGCAGTGTGAGGGGAAGTGAGTCCTGGAGCATTGCGAGGGGATATGAGTCCTGCAGCAGTGTGAGGGGAAGTTAGTCCCGGAGCAGTGCGAGGGGAAGTCAATCCCGTAGCAGTGTGAAGGGAAGTGGGTCCCGGAGCAGTGTGAAGGGAAGTGAGTCCCGGAGCAGTGTGAGAAAGTGAGTCCCTATAGAGTGCAAGGGTAAGTGAGTCTGGGAGCAGTGTGAGGGGAAGTGAGTCCCAGAGGAGCGTGAGGGGAAGTGAGTCCCAGAGGAGCACGAGGGAAGCGAGACCAGGAGCAGCTTGAGGGGAAGTGAGTCCCGGTGCAGTACGAGGTGAGTGAGTCCTGCAGCAGTGTGAGGAACAGTGAGTCCTGGAGCAGTGCGAGGGGAAGTGAGTTCTGCACCAGTGTGAGGGGAAGTGAGTCCCGGTGCAGATCGAAGGAAAGTGAGTCCCAGTGCAGATTGAAGGGAAGTGAGACCTGGTGCAGTGCAAGGGGAAGAGAGTCCCTTTGCACCGTGAGGGGAAGTGAGTCCTGGTGCAGTGCGAGGGGAAGTGAGTCCCAGAGCAGCGTGAGTGGAAGTGAGTCCCAGAGCAGCGTGAGTGGAAGTGGGTCCCGAAGCAGTGTGAGGGGAAGTGAGTCCAAGTGCAGATCGAGGGGAAGTGAATCCCGGAGCAGCGTGAGGGAAAACGAGTCCCGGAGCAGTGTGAAGGGAAGTGAGTCCCTGAACAGTGTGTGGGGAAGTGAGTCCTGGAGCAGTGTGAGGGGCAGTGTGTCCCGGAGCAGTGTGAGGGGATTGAGTCCTGGAGCAGTGTGAGGGTCAGTGTGTCCCGGAGCAGTGTGAGGGGCAGTGTGTCCCGGAGCAGTGTGAGGGGAAGTGATTCCTTGAGCAGTTTGTGGAGAAGTGAGTCCCGGTGCAGATCGAGGGTCAGTGAGTCCCAGAGCAGTGTGAGGGGAAGTGAGTCCTGGAGCAGTTTGTGGAGAAGTGAGTCCCGGTGCAGATCGAGGGGAAGTGAATCCCGGAGCAGTGTGAAGGGAAGTGAGTCCCGGAGCAGTGTGAGGGTCAGTGAGTCCCGGTGCAGTGTGAGGGTCAGTGTGTCCCGGTGCAGTGTGAGGGGAAGTGAGTCCTGGAGCAGTGTGAGGGGAAGTGAGTCCCGGAGCAGTGCGAGGGGAAGTGAGTCCTGGAGCAGTGTGAGGGGAAGTGAGTCCTGGAGCACTGTGAGGGGAAGTGAGTCCCGGAGCAGTGCAAGGGGAAGTGAGTCCCAGAGCAGTGCGAGGGGAAGTGAGTCCCGGTGCAGATCAAGGGGAAGTGAATCCCGGAGCAGCGTGAGGGGAAGTGAGTCCTGGTGCAGATCGAGGGGAAGTGAGTCCCGGAACATTGTGCGGGGAGTGAGTCCTGGAGCAGTACGAGGTGAGTGAGTCCTGGAGCAGTGTGAGGGGAAGTGAGTCCTGGAGCATTGCGAGGGGATATGAGTCCTGCAGCAGTGTGAGGGGAAGTTAGTCCCGGAGCAGTGCGAGGGGAAGTCAATCCCGTAGCAGTGTGAAGGGAAGTGGGTCCCGGAGCAGTGTGAAGGGAAGTGAGTCCCGGAGCAGTGTGAGAAAGTGAGTCCCTATAGAGTGCAAGGGTAAGTGAGTCTGGGAGCAGTGTGAGGGGAAGTGAGTCCCAGAGGAGCGTGAGGGGAAGTGAGTCCCAGAGGAGCACGAGGGAAGCGAGACCAGGAGCAGCTTGAGGGGAAGTGAGTCCCGGTGCAGTACGAGGTGAGTGAGTCCTGCAGCAGTGTGAGGGACAGTGAGTCCTGGAGCAGTGCGAGGGGAAGTGAGTTCTGCACCAGTGTGAGGGGAAGTGAGTCCCGGTGCAGATCGAAGGAAAGTGAGTCCCAGTGCAGATTGAAGGGAAGTGAGACCTGGTGCAGTGCAAGGGGAAGAGAGTCCCTTTGCACCGTGAGGGGAAGTGAGTCCTGGTGCAGTGCGAGGGGAAGTGAGTCCCAGAGCAGCGTGAGTGGAAGTGAGTCCCAGAGCAGCGTGAGTGGAAGTGGGTCCCGAAGCAGTGTGAGGGGAAGTGAGTCCAAGTGCAGATCGAGGGGAAGTGAATCCCGGAGCAGCGTGAGGGAAAACGAGTCCCGGAGCAGTGTGAAGGGAAGTGAGTCCCTGAACAGTGTGTGGGGAAGTGAGTCCTGGAGCAGTGTGAGGGGCAGTGTGTCCCGGAGCAGTGTGAGGGGATTGAGTCCTGGAGCAGTGTGAGGGTCAGTGTGTCCCGGAGCAGTGTGAGGGGCAGTGTGTCCCAGAGCAGTGTGAGGGGAAGTGATTCCTGGAGCAGTTTGTGGAGAAGTGAGTCCCAGTGCAGATCGAGGGTCAGTGAGTCCCAGAGCAGTGTGAGGGGAAGTGAGTCCTGGAGCAGTTTGTGGAGAAGTGAGTCCCGGTGCAGATCGAGGGGAAGTGAATCCCGGAGCAGTGTGAAGGGAAGTGAGTCCCGGAGCAGTGTGAGGGTCAGTGAGTCCCGGTGCAGTGTGAGGGTCAGTGTGTCCCGGTGCAGTGTGAGGGGAAGTGAGTCCTGGAGCAGTGTGAGGGGAAGTGAGTCCCGGAGCAGTGCGAGGGGAAGTGAGTCCTGGAGCAGTGTGAGGGGAAGTGAGTCCTGGAGCAGTGTGAGGGGAAGTGAGTCCCGGAGCAGTGCGAGGGGAAGTGAGTCCCAGAGCAGTGCGAGGGGAAGTGAGTCCCGGTGCAGATCAAGGGGAAGGGAATCCCGGAGCAGCGTGAGGGGAAGTGAGTCCTGGAGCAGTGTGATAGGAAGTGAGTCCCGGAGCAGTGTGAGGGGACGTGAATCCCCGAGCAGTGTGTGGGGAAGTGAGTCCTGGAGCAGTGTGAGGGGATTGAGTTCTGGAGCAGTGCGAGGGGAATGGAGTCCTCGAGCGGCGTGAGGGGAAGTGAGTCCCAGAGCAGTGTGAGGGGAAGTGAGTCCCGGTGCAGTGCGAGGGGAAGTGAGTCCTGGAGCAGTGTGAGGGGAAGTGAGTCCTGGAGCAGATCGAGGGGAACTGAGACCCGGTGCAGTGCAAGGCGAAGAAAGTCCCTTTGAACCGTGAGGGGAAGTGAGTCCTAGAGCAGTGTGAGGGGAAGTGAGTCCCGGTGCAGATCGAGGGGAAGTGAATCCCGGAGCAGTGTGAAGGGAAGTGAGTCCCCGAGCATAGTGTGGGGAAGTGAGTCCCCGAGCATAGTGTGGGGAAGTGAGTCCTGGAGCAGTGTGAGGGGAAGTGAGTCCTGGAGCAGTGTGAAGGGAAGTGAGTCCCGGAGCAGTGTGAAGGGAAGTGAGTCCTGGAGCAGTGTGAGGGGAAGTGAGTCCTGGAGCAGTGTGAGGGGAAGTGAGTCCTGGAGCAGTGTGAGGGGAAGTGAGTCCCGGAGCAGTGCGAGGGGAAGTGAGTCCCAGTGCAGTGCGAGGGGAAGTGAGTCCCAGAGCAGTGCGAGGGGAAGTGAGTCCCAGAGCAGTGCGAGGGGAAGTGAGTCCCAGAGCAGTGCGAGGGGAAGTGAGTCCCGGTGCAGATCAAGGGGAAGTGAATCCCTGAGCAGCGTGAGGGGAAGCGAGTCCCGGAGCAGTGTGATAGGAAGTGAGTCCCCGAGCAGTGTGAGGGGAAGTGAGTCCTGGAGCAGTGTGAGGGGAAGTGAGTCCCCGAGCAGTGTGATAGGAAGTGAGTCCCCGAGCAGTGTGAGGGGAAGTGAGTCCCCGAGCAGTGTGATAGGAAGTGAATCCCCGAGCATAGTGTGGGGAAGTGAGTCCTGGAGCAGTGTGAGGGGAAGTGAGTCCTGGAGCAGTGTGAGGGGATGTGAGTCCTGGAGCAGTGTGAGGGGAAGTGAGTCCCAGAGCAGTGCGAGGGGAAGTGAGTCCCAGAGCAGTGCGAGGGGAAGTGAGTCCCAGAGCAGTGCGAGGGGAAGTGAGTCCCAGAGCAGTGTGATAGGAAGTGAGTCCCGGTGCAGATCAAGGGGAAGTGAATCCCGGAGCAGCGTGAGGGGAAGCGAGTCCCGGAGCAGTGTGAGAGGAAGTGAGTCCCCGAGCAGAGTGAGGGAAGTGAGTCCCCGAGCAGTGTGAGGGGAAGTGAGTCCCCAAGCAGTGTGATAGGAAGTGAGTCCTCGAGCAGTGTGAGGGGAAGTGAGTCCCCGAGCAGTGTGAGGGGAAGTGAGTCCTGGAGCAGTGTGAGGGGAAGTGAGTCCCCAAGCAGTGTGATAGGAAGTGAGTCCTCGAGCAGTGTGAGGGGAAGTGAGTCCCGGAGCAGTGTGAGGGGAAGTGAGTCCCGGAGCAGTGTGAAGGGAAGTGAATCCCCGAGCATAGTGTGGGGAAGTGAGTCCTGGAGCAGTGTGAGGGGAAGTGAGTCCCGGAGCAGTGTGAGGGGAAGTGACAGTGAGTCCCGGAGCAGTGTGAAGGGAAGTGACAGTGAGTCCCGGTGCAGTGCAAGGGGAAGAAAGTCCCTTTGAACCGTGAGGGGAAGTGAGTCCTGGAGCAGTGTGAGGGGAAGTGACAGTGAGTCCCGGAGCAGTGCGAGGGGAAGTGACAGTGAGTCCCGGTGCAGTGCAAGGGGAAGAAAGTCCCTTTGAACCGTGAGGGGAAGTGAGTCCTGGAGCAGTGTGAGGGGGAAGTGAGTCCCGTAGCAGTGTGAAGGGAAGTGAGTCCCCGAGCATTGTGTGGGGAAGTGAGTCCTAGAGCAGTGTGAAGGGAAGTGAGTCCCGGAGCAGTGTGAGGGGATTGAGTTCTGGAGCAGTGTGAGGGGAATGGAGTCCCCGAGCGGCGTGAGGGGAAGTGAGTCCCGGAGCAGTGTGAGGGGAAGTGAGTCCCGGTGCAGATCGAGGGGAAGTGAATCCCGGAGCAGATCAAGGGGAAGTGAATCCCGGAGCAGCGTGAAGGGAAGCGAGTCCCGTAGCAATGTGAATGGAAGTGAATCCCCGAGCATTGTGTGGGGAAGTGAGTCCTGGAGCAGTGTGAGGGGAAGTGAGTCCTGGAGCAGTGTGAGGGGAAGTGAGTCCTGGAGCAGATCGAGGGGAAGTGAGTCCTGGAGCAGTGTGAGGGGAAGTGAATCCCGGTGCAGATCGAGGGGAAGTGAGTCCTGGAGCAGTGTGAGGGGAAGTGAATCCCGGAGCAGCGTGAGGGGAAGTGAATCCCGGTGCAGATCGAGGGGAAGTGAGTCCTGGAGCAGTGTGAGGGGAAGTGAGTCCTGGAGCAGTGTGAGGGGAAGTGAATCCCGGTGCAGATCGAGGGGAAGTGAGTCCTGGAGCAGTGTGAGGGGAAGTGAGTCCTGGAGCAGTGTGAGGGGAAGTGAATCCCGGTGCAGATCGAGGGGAAGTGAGTCCTGGAGCAGTGTGAGGGGAAGTGAGTCCTGGTGCAGATCGAGGGGAAGTGAGTCCTGGAGCAGTGTGAGGGGAAGTGAATCCCGGAGCAGCGTGAGGGGAAGCGAGTCCCGTAGCAGTGTATGGGAAAGTGAGTACCGGAGCAGTGTGAGGGGATTGAGTTCTGGAGCAGTGCAAGGGGAATTGAGTCCCCGAGCAGCGTTAGAGAAAGTGAGACCCTGTAGAGTGCAAGGTGAAGTGAGTCCGGGAGTATCTTCAGGGGAAGTGAGACCCGTTGCAGTGGGAGGGGTAGTGAGTCCCTGAGCAGTGTGAGCAGAAATGAGTCCTGGTGCAGATCGAGGGGAAGTGAATCCAGGAGCAGCGTGAGGGGAAGTGAATCCAGGAGCAGCGTGAGGGGAAGAAAGTCCCTTTGCACCGTGAGGGGAAGTGAGTCCTGGTGCAGTGTGAAGGGAAGTGAGTTCCAGAGCAGTGCGAGGGGAAATGGTTCATGGCGCAGAGTGAGGGAAGTAAGTCCTGATGCAGTGTGAGGGGAAGTGAGGCAAAGCTGTGAAAAGAGAGCAGAATGAAAAGATTGCCCATTGAACATCTGTGTGTTAACATCAATATAATTCACAGGCGTTTTGCACTAAACTGGAATGTGTACAACTGAGCAAAAATCAAGTATTGCAGATGTTTGGTATCTGAGATTAAATAAAATGCTGACATTGCTAAAATGAAAAGAATAGATTTCGAGTTTGGTTCAAACCTTATTGATCTAAACTGTTCATCAGGGTATTCCTATAAAGCAGCAGGAGCTTCATTGTCTCCCTAATCAAATGGAGTTACATTAAATCATTGTCAGCTTCATGGTCCATCAATTTAGAAAACGGAAGATATCTGGAGGATGAAATCCAATTTCTTCTGATCAGTATTATGGCAATGATGATGATACCATTGTGGATACTCAAAAGGATAAGGATGATCAGCCAACTCAAAGCCAATGAATGAAGCCATTGCTGCTGACTGTTTCATGCAGGTTTCTCAATATCACTCACTCTTTCAATTATTTCCTCAAATGTAGATTCCTGTAGATTCACTGTATAAAACCATCTATGCATGGTTGGCTATTGTGTGCACCTTCATGTTATAAGCAATGAGGCAAGTGTGCTGGGCACAAGTGTTAACTGAAGGCAAATAATCCAGAAAAATTACTTTCAATTCCCACCACTGAAATCAGGTTAAGTAAAAGCTGGAGGGGGAAATAAACTCTGATATCACTGAAAGTCACATTAAAATCCCATTTTATGGACTAGTTAGTTCAGTCAAGTGAATGGATCACACTAATGACAGTAGCTCACTATTCATCACAAATGAGGTAAGTTCAAAGCATTGTTCCTCTCACTTGCCCAAGCAAAACAAATAAGGTGCTTTGCATATTGCAGCATATAGTCACTGAAGAGCTACATTCAGAGAAGTGAGAAAGATGAAAATTCTGCTGATTAGTTCACGTCATAATTGAGAGAAAGTGCAAATTTAGACCTGATTTGGAGACATTTTTAATCAGCCTGTTCAGAGATGTTATTACACTCCTCCGGAATTCTGAGGAGAAAGGGTCACTGGACCGAAATGTTAACTCTGATTTCTCTCCACAATGCTGCCAGACCTGATGAGCTTTTCCAGCAGTTCCTCTTTTTGTTTGGACTTGAACCCAGGCTTTCCGGCTCAAATGCAAGGACACTACCAGAGTGCCACAGGAACACCAGTCTATGGTAGTCTATATCAGAGTAGAGTAGTTGACTCTCAGCTGTTTGGTGAAATGGCCAAGCTGTAACAAATCACAGCTCAGTGCTCTAAAGAACAGCAAATAAATGCTGCCAGTGATGACACAAACAAAATGAATTTGTCTTTGTCACGACACGGCGGGGAACACTTCTGTTAGTTAAACCAAGCACCCAAAAAAGTCCACTTCACCTCGTAATCTGTTAAAATATCTGTTAAAATCCCAAATTCCACGATTTAAAGACAATAATATCAAGTTTTTTTTACTCTAAAAGTGGACATTAAACAATTGTTTACAATTCTAAGCCCCCCTTTCTCTTAACTGCTGACTATCTGGCTCCAAATCTACAACAATATACTGTTCCAGTAAGACACTTGTTAAAATCAGATTAACTTAATTTCAAAACCACACAGTCGTCATCTTCTGCATTTTTCTTCTTTAGATGAGCTCTCCCTGCGTCATCTTCTTTCTTTTTACAGAGAATATGTCTCATATGCGAAGGTCCCTTTGATAGAGAGTGTTTCCTAATTTCTTGGAGAGCATGATGTTAGTTCTTCACGTGTTTCTGTCTGACCAGTTTTCAAAGTGCCCACATTTTATGCTCTCCCAACATCAGATCGTCTCATTGGTTTGATGTTGGCAAAACAATATATTCAAATGCGGTTGGATTTTAGTATCCTGGGGCATAATTTAAACTAGGAGAAAGTGAGGACTGCAGATGCTGGAGATCAGAGCTGAAAATGTGTTGCTGGAAAAGTGCAGCAGGTCAGGCAGCTTCCAAGGAGCAGGAGAATTGACGTTTTGGGCATGAGCCCTTCTTCAGGAATGCTCATTCCTGATGAAGGGCTCATGCCTCAAACGTCGATTTTCCTGCTCCTTGGATGCTGCCTGACCTGCTGCGCTTTTCCAGCATAATTTAAACTGATTGGTTCAATTTGGATTGGTGTCAAAATAGCAACCAAAACTCAGATACCAATTCACATCCAAATGTTACATATTTTCAATTTTCCAATACCAGTTTGGGACTGCCATCTAGTCATACTTGATTATCCAAATGTCAATTATCTGAAGATGATCGCATGGTCCCAATGCTTGGCTAAACTGTGTTAACCGAACATTCAATTATCTGAACGTTTGATTATCAACACAAAATGTTCCCTGCCTGTATCATTGAGATAATCGACGTTCCTTTGAACAAAGATGCTTGTAAACTCTCAGTTCAGAACAGCATTCACTCTCTCTTAAAAATATAGTACATGCCTTCAACTTCATAACAATTTCCTCCGGATTTATGTACCTAGTTTATGGTTTGGGTGTGGATATAATGCTTAGAGGATTGGCTAACTGATAGAAAACAGAGAGTTGGGATAAGATGGACATTTTCATGATGGTAACCTATACCTAGTGAGAGCCACAGTGATCAGTGCTAGGGCTACAATTATATACAATAAATATTAATAATTTGGATGAGGAAAATGAATGTACCATAGCCAAGTTTTTGAATACACAAAAATAGGTTGAATGACAAGTAGTGTGGATGACACAAAGTGCCTCAAGAGGAATATATAGACAGGTTACATGGGTTGGAATACAATGTGGGGAAGTGTGAGGATCTTGTGTGGGAAAATGTGAGGGTATGCACTTTCGCAGGAAGAACAGATGGACTGATTATTATTTAAGTACAGAAAGCCTGCTGAAGCTACAACAAAGAGGGACTTGGGAGTCATAGAGTAAGACAGCATAGAAACAGGCTTTTCAGCCCATCAGTCCTCATGCAGAAATCATAAGAAGGTAATATACAAGTTCAGTAGGTAATAGTGAAGGAAAATAGAATATTGGCCTTTATTTCAAAAGGAATGGAGCACAAGTATTTTGCATCAGTATTTACTGTGGAAAAGGACATGGAAGATATAGAATGTAGGGAAATAGATGGTGACATCTTGAAAAATGTCCATACTACAGAGGAAAAAGTGCTGGATGTCTTGAAACACATAAAAGTGGATAAATCCCCAGGACCTGACCTGGGTACCCCAGAATTCCACGGGAAGCTAGAGAAGTGATTGCTAGGCCTCTTATGGAGATATTTATATCGTCGATAGTGACAGGTGAGATGTCGGAAGACAGGAGGTTGGCTAACGTAGTGCCACTGTTTAAGAAGGGTGATAATGACAAGTCAGGGAACTATAGACCAGTGAGCCTGACTCCGTGGTGGGCAGGTTGTTGGAGAGAATCCTGAGGGACAGGATGTGCATGTATTTGGAAAGGCAAGGACTGATTAGGGATAGTCAACACGGCTTTGTGTGTGGGAAATTGTCCCACAAACTTGACTGAGTATTTTGAAGAAATAACAAAGAGGATTGATGAGGGCAGAGCAGTAGGTGTGATCTATATGGGCTTTAGTAAGGTGTTTGACAATGTTCCCCTTGGGAGACTGGTTAGCAAGGTTAGATCTCATGGAATACAGGGAAAACTAGCCATTTGGATACAGAACTGACTCAAAGGTAGAAGACAGAGGGTATGGTGGAGGGTTGTTTTTCAAACTGGAGGCCTGTGATCAGTAGAGTGCCACAAGGATCGGTGCTGGGTCCACTACGTTTCATCATTTATGTAAATGATTTGGATGTGAGCATAAGAGGTATAGTTAGTAAGTTTGCAGATGACACCAAAATTGGAGGTGTTGTGGACAGCAAAGAAGGTTACCTCAGATTACAATGGGATCTTGATCAGATGGGCCAATGGGCTGAGGAGTTGCAGATGGAGTTTAATTTCGATAAATGTGAGGTGCTGCATTTTGGGAAAGCAAATCTTAGCAGGGTTTACACACTTAATGGTAAGGTCTGAGGGAGTGGAGTCGCAGATAGGATAGTGAAGAAGGCGTTTAGTATACTTTCTTTTATTGGTCAGAGTATTGAGTACAGGAGTTGGGAGGTCATGTTGCAGCTGTGCAGGACATTGGTTAGATTAGATTAGATTAGATTACTTACAGTGTGGAAACAGGCCCTTCGGCCCAACAAGTCCACACCGCCCCGCCGAAGCGCAACCCACCCATACCCCTACATTTACCCCTACCTAACACTACGGGCAATCTGTGGGAGGAAACCGGAGCACCCGGAGGAAACCCACGCAGACACGGGGAGAATGTGCAAACTCCACACAGTCAGTCACCTGAGGCGGGAATTGAACCCGGGTCTCTGGCGCTGTGAGGCAGCAGTGCTAACCACTGTGCCACCGTGCCGCCACTGTTGGAATATTGCATGGAATTCTGGTCTCCTTCTTATCAGAAAGATGAAAAGATTTATAAGGATGTTGCCAGGGTTGGAGGATTTGAGCTATAGGGAGAGGCTGAACAGGCTGGGCCTTTTTCCTTGGAGCGTCGGAGGCTGAGGGGTGACCTTTTGAAGGTTTATAAGATCATGAGGGGCATGAATAGGATAAATAGACCTGCTGTGGGGTAGTCTAGAACTAGAGGGCACAGGTTTAGGGTGAGAGGGCAAAGATATAAAAGAGACCTAAGGGGCAACCTTATTGAAATATAAAAGATCCTAAGGGGGCTTTATAGGGTAGATGTTGGGAGGTTGTTTCCTCTTGTGGGAAAATCTAGGAACAGGGTGCATAATCTCAGAGTAAAATGTTATTCATTTAAGACAGTGACAAGGAAGACATTTGTGTCTCAGAGAGTCATTCATTTGTGGAATGAGGTTGTGTTATTAAGTATACTTAAGGTTGAGGTAGCTTTTTAATCATTAATTGAATCAAAGGTTGTGGGAAAAAGGCAGGAAAGTGGTGTTGAGATTGCTCAGATCAGTCATAATTTAATTGAATGCCAGAGCAGATTTGATTGGCCCAATGCCCTATGTCTGCTCCTGCATCTTGTGGTCTTATCAGGTTTGCACAGGACAAAATGCCTACCAGAGTTGCCAAAGTCGGACTAACATAGCATGAGGCATAACCTTTCAGCTGAACATATTGGCTATTCTACAAAGTTTTATTAATCTTTGTACATTTGCTGACTTACTGTCATCACAGGGTCCATCACCAAGCGGGTGGCTGCTAATATCCATCGATGATTCTTCACTGTCCGTAGTTTGATCCAAAGAACTGAAGGTCCTGTCAGTTGAATCTAGTGCTGTGAAAATAGAAGGCTTTCTGATGAAACACTTACTTGAGACTGACATTTACCACAGGAAATTTAATTAGGAAAGAACAAAATGATACATCTTGGAAGACAAATCAGGGAAAATAAGTTGAGTTGATGGTTTAAACTCTGGGATTGTAGAAGCTATAGAATCTGAGGTTTATGGACATATGCGGTGGTCGAATAAAATACCTGTCAGGTTAGTAGGAAAGATTCTGCGCATGATCAACAGAAGTAGGATCTTTCATTTGGTTCTGAAGATGTCAGACAAAACTCAAAACATTAACTTAGTTTCTCCACACAGGCTGTCAGATTCTGTGTTTGAGGGAAGACAATTTAAAGGGACTAAATTGTGGTTATCTGTACATTAACTGATGAAGGTAGCAGGATGAAAAGTTTGTCAGGAAGGTATGCCGAATTTTGAACATTATAAATAGAGGAGAGAGTTTTCATATAGACTCATGCTGAAATATTTTATTGAACATTACTATAGTTGACTTACTGCCAGATTCCAGGGTATCAAAAGTTGCTGTGAAAAGAGATGAATAGAATATCAATATTTACTAATTATTTAATCGTACAACTGCTCCTGCAAATTGGCATCATGAGTGTTATATTGTTTTTAATCATTCATGGAATGTGGGCATTGCTGCAAAATTTATTGCCCATTCCTAATTAACCTGGAGAAGACTGCTTTCTTGAATCACTGCAGTCTTTGAGATGTATGGACATCTATTGTGCTTTAGGTAAGGAATTCCAGGATTGAGCCACTGCAGAATGGTGACATATTTCCAAAGGTAAAAATCACACAACATCAGGTTATAGTCCAACCGGTTCAGTTGGAGGTATTAGCTTTCAAAGCACTGCTTCTCATCAGGTAGTTGTGGAGTAGGACCATAAGACACAGAATTTATAGCAAAAGATTACTGTGTCGTGCAGCTGAAATATCTTAAACAAACTGAGATTTATTATATTTCAGCTGCATGACACTGTAAAACTTTGCTATAAATTCTGTGTCTTATGGTTCTGCTCCACAACCACCTGATGAAGGAGCAGTGCTTCAAAAGCTAGTGCCTCCAAATGAACCTTTTGGACTGTAACCCGCTGTTGTGTGATTTTTGGGTTTGTCCACCCCAGACCAACACCAGCTCCTCCAAATCATGACATATTTCCAAGTCAGGGTGGTGAGTATCTTGGAGGGCAACTCCTATGTATTTGAAGCCCTTGACCTCTTAGTTGGCAGGGGTTGAGGGTTTGGAAGTTGCCGCAGTACATCTTGTAGATGGTATACACTGTTGCCATTATCATTTAGCGGTGAAGAGACTGAACACTGAAGGTGGATATGGAAGGGATGCCAACTAAGTCGGCACTTTTGTCTTGGATGATGACCAGCTTCTTGGCCCCTCCTATCTCATTGACCCTTCACTGAATGCTCAATGCGAGACCTGACAAATCTACATCTGCTGCTGATCACACACAACCCTGCTGGACTTTGTACTTATCTTGATCCAACCCAAGACACTATCTACAGCCTCTATTGCCCAGGCCAAACGACGAAATATTTACCTGTCATGTTACCTGGCTCCTCACCCTCCTTACCCACATTGCACTGTCATCACCTGTCCAACTGGCTCCCTACCCTGAACATGCACACAGCACCCCTTTTTTTATTTAGTTATGGGATGTTAGGTGTTACAAGCTGATGGTGATGGTGTTCCCAATGTATCTACTACCCTTGTCATCCTTGGAAGGCGCTGTCTGAGAATCCTTGGTGAATTTCTGCAGTGCATCTTGTAGATAGTACATACAACTGTTATTGAGTGTCAATGGTGAAGGGAGTGGATGTTTTTGGATGTGGTGTCAATCAAGGTTGGCAATGACCATGTATTATTATCATTAGATTCTCAATCCAGAAACTGAGCTGGAAAAGCAGGTCAGACAGCATCTGAGGACCAGGAAGGTCAACATTTTGGTCTGAAACCCTTCGTGAGAACCCCTCCTATCCCAGTCAGTACTGACTGTGACAATAATCTCCTCCTCAGACGCTGTCTGACCTGCTGTGCTTTTACAGCTTCATATCTATTGACTCTGAGTTCCAGCATCTGCAGTCCTTACTGTCTCAAGAAAAACGCATCTGATTCACTAATGTCCTTTCAGGAAGGAAACAGAAACGGAGCGCAAAGCTGGTCGGGAAGGTAAGTGATTGTTATTTGAGAACTTACCTCGACGCCAACAGTCTTTTCGCAGCAGAGAGCGGCGGGAGCTGGGCGGAAGTTCAGACGGAGCGCAAAGCCGGTCGGGAAGGTAAGTGATTGTTATTTGAGAACTTACCTCGACGCCAATGGTCTTTTCGCAGCAGAGAGCGGTGGGAGCTGGGCAGAAGTTCAGACGGAGCGCAAAGCCGGTCGGGAAGGTAAGTGATTGTTATTAGAGTGTGTGTGTTCTAAACCCCAGGTCCTACAAAGTAGGGTCTCCCTCCTCCTCTAACCTTAATTAAGAGTCCACAGACTTGCCATAGGAAGAGGGTCTAAGGAAGTTTAGATCGAAGAGTGAGGCTTCAGCACAGGAATCTTGATAAGGAGGTTGAGTAAAGAGATTACGCCATAGTTGAAGAGGGTGAAGACATGACTGCTCAGCTGGTTCAGTGCGCTACGTGTTTGATGTGGCAGGTCAACGACTCTGGTGTGTCTGGCTCGTATATGTGTGGAAAGTGTGCGCACATTCAGCAACTGACCGAGCATATTGTAGCACTGACGAAAGAACTCGAAGACCTTAGGCTCATCCGAGAGAACGAGATCTTTCTGGACAAGACCTTCAGTGATGTTATTACACCAATCATGTCAGAAGAGAGCAGAAGAGTGCAGACGATGAGGAAGGCAGAGAGGAGACAGGTGCAAGAGATGCTGGGAGAAGTACCTGTCAGGAACAAGTTGAAGCTTTTGGACACAGTAGAGTCTGATGACACTGCCAGTTCGCAAGGCGGCCATGTTTGTCAATCAAAAGTTGCCGCAGAAGCAGAGCGGAAGAGTCGGACATCGCACAGAGCCGTGGTAATAGGGGACTCCATCGTGAGAGGAACTGACCGGGGTTTTTGTGGCAGCAGACGGGATTTAAGGATGGTGTGTTGCCTTCCTGGTGCTAGAGTGAAAGACATTGCGGACAGAGTGCAGGACATCCTCAAGGACGAGGGTGAAGAGCCCAAGGTGGTGGTACACGTCGGCACAAATGATGTCGGGAAGAAGAGGAGGAACATACTACAGCGAGACTTCGGAGAACTAGGAAGAAGGCTAAAAAGCAGGACGTCCAAGGTGGTTATCTCCAGTTTGCTTCCAGTTCTTCGGGCTAGTGTGGCCAGAAACCGGGAGATAATGGACTTGAACGTGTGGTTGGGGAACTGGTGCAGGAAGCAAGGTTTCAAGTTCTTGGATCACTGGGGCATATTTTATGGTAACCATAAATTCTACAAGAGAGACGGCTTGCACCTTAATAGATCAGGGATCAGCATTCTGGCAGGCAGGTTTTCTGCTGCAACACTGCTACATTTAAACTAAGTAGCGGGGGGAGGGGACAAGCTGGATGTTTAAAAAGGAAATTGAAGGGGTAGTTCGAACAAGAGAAGTCAAGAAAGACAACTGTATCAAGGAGGCAGAAAACTGGAAAAGGCATCATGCTGTAAAGTTGAGTGAAATAAGGGTTGAGGGGATGGGTGAGAGCAGTAACAAATTAAAAATTCTATATATGAATGCACGAAGCATTAGACACAAGGTGGATGAGCTTGAGGCTCTTTTGGAAATTGGCAGATACGATATTGTGGGGATAACTGAGACGTGGCTTCATGGGGACAGGGCCTGGGAAATGAATATTCAAGGCTACACGTGCTATCGTAAGGACAGACTGACGGGCAGAGGGGGTGGGGTGGCCTTGTTGGTAAGGGAGGATATTCAGTCCCTTGCGCAGGGTGACCTAGAGTCAGGGGATGTAGAGTCAGTGTGGATAGAGCTTCGAAACACTAAGGGTAAAAAGACCCTCATGGGAGTCATCTACAGGCCCCCAAACAGTAGTCTGGATGTCGGATGTAAGTTGAATCAGGAGCTGAAATTGGCTTGTCGCAAAGATGTTACTACAGTTGTTATGGGGGATTTTAACATGCAGGTAGACTGGGAGAATCAGGATGGTATCGGGCCTCAAGAAAGAGACTTTGTGGAGTGCCTCAGAGATGGATTTTTAGAGCAGCTGGTGCTGGAGCCGACCAGGGATAAGGCGATTCTGGATCTGGTATTGTGTAACGAACCAGAATTGGTCAGTGACCTCGAAGTGAAGGAGCCATTGGGAAGTAGTGACCATAATACAATAAGCTTCAATCTGCAATTTGAGAGGGAGTGGGGACAATCGGAAGTGACAATATTTCAGTTGAATAAAGGGAAATATGGAGCTATGAGGGAGCAACTGGCCAAAGTTAAATGGTGCAATACCTTAACAGGGAAGACCGTGGAGGAACAATGGCGGATATTTCTGTGTATAATGCAGAAGATGCAGGATCAGTTCATTCCTAAAAGGAAGAAAGATCCCAGGAGGAGACATGGGTGGGCGTGGCTGATGAGGGAAGTAAAGAAACATATAAAGTTAAAAGAGAAAAAGTATAACTTAGCGAAGATAAGTGGGAAAACTGAGGACTGGGAAGCTTTTAAAGAACAACAGAGGATTAGTAAGAAGGAAATACGCAGAGAAAAAATGAGGTACGAAGGTAAACTGGCCAAGAATATAAAGGAGGATAGTAAAAGCTTTTTTAGGTATGTCCAAGGCAAAAAAATGGTTAGGACAAAAATTGGGCCCTTGAAGACAGAAACAGGGGAATATATTACTGGGAACAAAGAAATGGCAGAGGAATTAAATGGGTACTTCAGATCTGTGTTCACTGGGGAAGACACAAGCAATCTCCCTGAGGAAACAGTGGCTGAAGGACCTGAACTTAAGGGAATTTATATTTGCCAGGATTTGGTGTTGGAGAGACTGTTAGGTCTGAAGGTTGATAAGTCTCCGGGACCTGATGGCCTGCATCCCAGGGTACTGAAGGAGGTGGCTCGGGAAATCGTGGATGCGCTGGTGATTATTTTCCAGAGTTCAATAGAATCGGGGTCGGTTCCTGAGGATTGGAGGGCGGCTAATGTTGTGCCACTTTTTAAGAAGGGTAGGCGGGAGAAAGCAGGAAATTATAGACCAGTTAGTCTGACCTCAGTGGTGGGAAAGATGCTGGAGTCTATTATAAAGGATGAAATTACGGCACATCTGGATAATAGTAACAGGATAGGACAGAGTCAGCATGGATTTATGAAGGGGAAATCATGCTTGACTAATCTTCTTGAATTTTTTGAGGATGTAACTCGGAAGATGGACGAGGGAGATCCAGTGGATGTAGTGTACCTGGACTTTCAGAAAGCTTTTGATAAAGCCCCACACAAGAGGTTAGTGAGTAAAATTAGGGCGCACGGTATTGGGGGCAAAGTACTAGATTGGATAGAGAATTGGTTGGCTAATAGGAAACAAAGGGTAGTGATTAACGGCTCCATTTCGGAATGGCAGGCAGTGACCAGTGGGGTACCGCAGGGATCCGTGCTGGGACCGCAGCTTTTTACAATATATGTAAATGATATAGAAGATGGTATCAGCAATAACATTAGCAAATTTGCTGATGATACAAAGCTGGGTGGTAGGGTGAAATGTGACGAGGATGTTAGGAGATTACAGGGTGACCTGGACAAGTTGGGTGAGTGGGCAGATTCATGGCAGATGCAGTTTAATGTGGATAAATGTATGGTTATCCACTTTGGTGGCAAGAACACAAAGGCAGATTACTACCTCAATGGTATCAAATTAGGTAAAGGGGCTGTTCAGAGAGATCTGGGTGTTCTTGTCCACCAGTCAATGAAGGCAAGCATGCAGGTACAGCAGGTCGTGAAGAAGGCTAATAGCATGCTGGCCTTCATAACAAGAGGGATTGAGTATAGAAGCAAAGAGGTGCTTCTGCAGCTGTACAGGGCCCTGGTGAGACCACACCTGGAGTACTGTGTACAGTTCTGGACTCCAAATTTGAGGAAAGACATTCTGGCTATTGAGGGAGTGCAGCGTAGGTTCACGAGGTCAATTCCTGGAATGGCAGGATTGCCTTACACGGAAAGACTGAAGCGACTGGGCTTGTATACCCTTGAGTTTAGAAGACTGAGAGGGGATCTGATTGAAACGTATAGGATTATGAAAGGATTGGACACTCTGGCAGGAGGAATCATATTTCCGCTGATGGGGGAGTGCTGAACCAGAGGACACAACTTAAAAATACGGGGTAGACCATTTAGGACAGAGATGAGGAGAAACTACTTCACCCAGAGAGTGGTGGCTGTGTGAAATGCTCTGCCCCAGAGGGCAGTGGAGGCCCAGTCTCTGGATTCATTTAAGAAAGAATTGGATAGAGCTCTTAAAGATAGTGGAGTCAAGGGTTATGGAGATAAGGCTGGAACAGGATACTGATTGGGAATGATCAGCCATGATCATATTGAATAGCGGTGCAGGCTCGAAGGGCTGAATGGCCTACTCCTGCATCTATTGTCTATTGTCTATTGTCTATCCTCACCTGGTCTGGCCTACATGTGTCTTCAGACTCACAGCAATGTGCGTGAGTGTAATGGTGTAGCAAGCCTTTTCAGCTGTATCAATTGGTACAAAGTCGCAATCTGCAACCCAATGCTCTGGCATACCCTCCACTCAACCATTACCATTAAGCCAGGAGATTACCATGGTTCATTGGAGATTGCAGGAGGGAATACCAGGAGTAGCACCTGAAAATAATGAACTGTCAACATGGTGAAGCCCCCAGTTTTATTTTTACACTTGTGAGACATGAGCATCGCTGGCTGACCAGCATTTATTACCTGTCCCTAGTTACCCATTGAGAAGGTGTTGGTGAGCTGCCTTCAAGAACTGCTGCTGTCCAAGTGCTATAGGTTGATCACAATGTCTTAGAGGGGGGAATTCCAGGATTTTGACCCAGCAACACTGAAGGAACAACCATATATTTCCAAGTCAGGATGGTGAGTGAGTTGGAAGAGAATTGAAAGATGTGTTACACCCATGCATCTGCTGTCCTTGTCTTTCTGGATGGATGTGGTCTTGGGTTTACGGGACACTGTTAGGAATTTTACTGTAGAGGAGAAGGCCATTTAACCATTGTGTCTGTATTGTCTCACAGAGCTGTTCCTTATTTTCTAAAAGCTGTTCCTTTTCTCAAGGATACTGTCCTTGTTTTTTCTCAGAGGGGTCATAAACAGGCTGGCCTCTGAACCAGCTGGGTTTGGTATAGAGATGAAAGGCCTTTTTATTTATACGTAAACACATGAGTCTTTTGGCCAAAGCTTTTATGTTTTTAGTAGTTACCTGTATAAGACAAGGGGACATGGCCAGCTCTCGAGCTGAGCAGTTCAGTCCAGAACTAATTAGCAAGTTCAGCTTTGGACTGTGTTGGAACAGGCTGCTAGACTCCCCCTCCTTCTGCCCTTCTAACTTCGATCTGTGAGCCTTTGTTTCATTTTTACTGCCTTTAAGGGGTTTGCTTAGTGGGACTGTTGTGTATATTCAGAGCAGCATAATTAAGTCTAGTTCGAATAAGCTGAGTTCTGTAAAGGTTCTTTATTCTGTTCTTTGTGTTTCATTGTGTGATTTTGTGAATAAATTTGTGTCTGCTTTAAAACCTGGTTGCCAACCGAGCTAACTTATTCCAGGTAATTTTCACTGTACACTTACCGAAACAAATTGCAAAGTTATGGGCTGTCTGCTTAAGAATGTTTTGAGTGGTCTGGCCTAGTCTATAACAATTGGCTCCAGAAAGAGCTGCCCAGCTGGTCCCATTGTCCAGCCCTCCCTCAGTAGCCCTCTGAATTTTGCCTTGATTAATTTCAGTTAGGAAAGCTGACCAAAGGGTATTGTGAATATACGCAAATGTGGAATTTGAGAATCAAGCAGATCAATCATCATCTTTTGAATAACGGAACAGGGTCAAGGAACAATGATATAGTTCTGCTCCTAATTTGTATGTTTTTATCTAAGTCTTCAGCCCTAAAGCTAAAATGGTATCAGGGCCTGTAGACTTTACAATATCTAGCATTTTCAGCATGGTTGGCATGGACTTGTGGGACTGAAGGGTCTGTTTCCATGCTGTATGACTCTATGGCTCTAATACTGTGGATCAAATCTGTCCTAACAGTAATTAGAATTTCAGAATCATTCTGAAACATCTTATTAAACTGTAATGTTTGAGTTGACTTACTGTCGGTATCATCAGTCGGATCCAAAGGATGGAATGATGAGTCAGTTGTATCAAAAGTTGCTGTGAAAAGAGAAGAATAGAACATTTAACATTTGTTCATTATTTAAACAAATGGTTGTAAAAGTCATTGGTGAGGCCATAATTGGAGTATTGTGTACAGTTTTGGTCACCCTGTTATAACGAGCATGGTCCTACAGGTCTCCCTGGGGAATGATTCCAGGACCAGCAGTGAAGGAACAAATTGAAGGTCAACATCCTTTCACACTCCACTTTGTTGAGTAGATGCCAGTCTTATAGTGCACTAGAATAGTTAAACTGGAAACGGTGCAAAGGAAATTTATGAGAATATTTCCAGGACTAGTAGGCCTGAGTTATTAGAAGAGGTTGGCCAGGACAGGACCTTATTCCTCAGAACATAGGAGTATGAGGGGTGACCTCATTGAGGTGTATAAAATTATGAGGGACATAGATACGGTGAATGCTTTTAGTCATTTTTCCCAGGGATACGAAATTGAAAACTAGAGCGCATAGGTTTAAGGTGGGAGGGGAAAGATTTAAGAAGGGCAACTTCTTCACACAGAGAGTAGTGCGCACATGGAATGGGCTGTCAGAGAAAGTGGTTGAGGCAGGTACAACAGCAACATTAAAAACAAATTATTCGGATAGGTACATAGGTGTGAAGGGTTTAGAGGGATATGGACCAAATTCAGGCTATTGGAACTGCTGAGTGCGCACTATGATCAGCATGGACCAGTTTGGGGCCAAAGGGCCTGTTGCCACACTGTATTAACCTATGACTCTATATTCAGACATTTGATCCATCGTAAGCGAAAAAGGGCAATAATGGGCTGAACCTTCTTTTTTTGGCTAATGTATGAGATTTTTTGGAGGGTTTTTTGCTGCGAGCTCAAGTGGGTTTTCTCATCCTATCTGAGCAAATTCACCTCATGAATTACCGACTGAAATCAAAAACATGCTGGAGATCACAGTGGGTCAGGTAGCATCCATGGAGAGACAGCAAGTTAATGAGTAAATAGGGTATATTCGAAGCCCTGTTTTGTGATGAGCATGGTCCCTCAGGTCTCCCTGGGTGGAATGGTACCAGGACCAGCAGTGAAGGAACAAAGTGAAGGTCAACATCCTTTCACAGTCCACTTTGTTGAGTAGATGCCAGTCTTATAGCTGTACTAGAATAGCTTGGTCAGAAGTGCTGCAAGTTCATTATAGAATCCCTACAGTATGGAAACAGGTCATTCAGCCCAACGTGTCCACACCAACTCTCCGAACAGCATTCCACCCAGACCCAGCCCCCAACTCTGTCCCTTGGCTAACTCACCTATCCCTGAACACTATGGACAATTCGGCATGGCCAATCCACCTAACTTACAAATCTTTGGAGTATGGAAGGAAACCGGAGCACCTGGCAGAAACCCAGACACACGGGGGAAAAGGGCAAACTCCACACGGATAGTTGTCCAAGGTTGGAATTGAATCCAGGTCCCTGGCTCTGTGAGGCAGCAGTGCACTGAGCCACTATGCTGCCCATTAACCACTGAGTTCTGGAGTACAAATAATCTGCATTGTTTGCTGGAATGCTGTCAGGCCTTTGTAGTACCCAACACCATCAGTCATTTTACGATATTACGTGGAGTAAATTAATTTGGCTAAACACTGGCATCTCTGAAGCTAGGCAACTTAGGAGGAGGCTGAAACAGATCATTCTCTTGAAGGCGTGGCTGATGATAGATGCAAATATTTCAGCCTTCACGTTTGCACTCATGTGCTGGGTTTCGCATCACTGAGAATGGGGATATTTGTGAAGCCATTACCCTCTGTTTCTTGGAGTCCAGTGTGTGTCCCTGGGAAAGCACAGCAGGTCAGGCAGCATCTGAATTGACATTTTGGACATAAGCCCTTCATCAGGAATGAGGCTTGTGGGCAGGGGCTGAGAGATAAATGGGAGGGTGGTGGAGTTGGGGGGAAGGTAGCTGAGGAGGCGATACGTGGAATGAAGGGGATGGAGAAGGTGATAGGTCGGGGGGGGAGTGATGGACAGGTTCGGAGGGCGGTGCCGAGTTGGAGGCTTGAGAGTGGTATAATGTCGTGGGAGGGGAAATGAGGAAGCTGTTGAAATCTGTTGAACCCTCTATTACTTGCTGAATTGTTCACCACCATTTATGACTGGCTGTGGCAAGACTGCAGAGCTCGGATCCATCGCTTGGGAGATCACTTTACTCTGTTGTGCCTGCTGTCCTATGTTCTATCTTCACAGATTGACACTTCATTTGTAGATATTGTCTACTATTGTTTCTGGCACTACTGCCCAAATTGTTCACTGAACTAGGGTTAGTCCCATTTCATAGGATTAGACAAAGGTACACTCAGGAAGCATGTTCCTGATGACCATATCCAGAACCAGGGATCACGGTCTGCAGAAAACAGGGTAGGACTGAGATGAGGAAAAAACGTCCTCACCCAGAGAGTGGTGAGCCTGTGGAATTCTCTATTGCAGAAGGCTGTTCAGAGCAAAACACTGGATGTTTTCAAGGAGTGAAATATAGTTCTTTTTAGTCCACTCACTTTAGATTAGATTAGATTACTTACAGTGTGGAAACAGGCCCTTCGGCCCAACAAGTCCACACCGCCCCGCCGAAGCGTAACCCACCCATACCCCTACATCTACATCTACCCCTTACCTAACCACCAGGCAATTTAGCATGGCCAATTCACCTGACCTGCACATCTTTGGACTGTAGCAGGAAACCGGAGCACCCGGAGGAAACCCACGTAGACACAGGGAGAATGTGCAAACTCCACACAGTCAGTCGCCTGAGGCGGGAATTGAACCTGGGTCTCTGACGCTGTGAGGCAGCAATGCTAACCACTGTGCCACCGTGCCACCCATTTACTTCAGTCACTATTTACCTGGCTTTGGGAAATAGGGCACCAAGTGCTATAAAAGGGGGCAAGATTTTACCCAAAATGTAGCTCCTGTACCGAGTGGTTTTCTGTAATGGAGACAATGGAGTTACAAGATGCAGAATTTCAGCCAGAAAAATTGCCAGCAGATCAGGGAGGAATTTTAAAGAGAATTCCTCTGGGTTGAAACTTTTCTGACTGCCATTTGAACTTTGGATCATTACCAAATATTAATATTTGAGATAAACTTACTGTCAGTATCAAGAGTCGGAATCAAAGGATGGAATGATGAGTCCGTTGTATCAAAGGTTGCTGTGGGATAAACAATAGAACATTCAACATCCATTCATCATTAAATGTAATTCCTGTAGAACAGTGGTGGAAGAATTTTACTATATTTATTCAGACACTGGATGCGAACATTGCTGGTTGGGGTAACTGGTTTTGCCTCTGTGAATTATTTACCACAGAAGGCTGTTGAGGCTGAGTCATGAAGTACATTCAAAGCTGAGATTGATAGGTTTCTAACTATTAGGGGAATCAAATGTTATGGAAATAAGGCTGGAAGGTTGTATTTAGGATTACCAGATCAGCCATGATCTCACTGAATGCTGGAACAAACTCAACAGGCTTGAATGACTTAAATCTGCATCTACCTTATGATCTTATTTGAAAAAAGATTGAATTGTTTTAGAAGCTGCGATCGAAGGTTCACTCAACTCATTTTTGTGATGAAAAGGGTTATCTAATGAAGAACATTGAACAGCTTAGGTCTGAGATGAATGAGTGATGATCTTGTTAAACATATACCATCTTGGGGCACTGGAAAATTGGAGACCCAAAACTTGTTTCCCTTGCAGGGAAACTAAAACAAGGAAATGCATTTTAAGACAAGACTCCTTTTAAGACAATGATGAAGAGAAAATCTCTCACATAGCATGAAAACTGCCTCATCCATGTGACTCCCTACTTTTTTAACCACCTGCCACCTTTCCCTCTTAGTCATCTGGCACATTACCTCTTTACCTACACCTCTGCCACCCTGACACACTCACCTTTCTTCACTCACCATCTAGGTGGCTTTGGGAATATTAAAATGTTTTACTCCTGAAATCGGGCAGCAAAGTGCCACAGAAAACAGACGAGGTTTGTCCTACAATCTTGCTCCGTTGCTGAGCCATTTACTCCTGGTTTCCTCCAATGAACGCATTTCAGGACAGGCAAGACTCAGCATTTAAGTCAGAAAAATTGCCGCCAGATATGGGAACAATTTTAATGAGGCTTCCTGTGGGTGGAATATGTTCCAGGTCTGTTCTCAAACATCTTATTATACTTGAGCTGACTTACTGTCGGTATCAAGAGTTGGAATCAAAGGATGGAATGAGTCGGATGTATCACATATTGCTGCAAAAAGAGAAGATAGAGCATTCTGCATGCATTCATTATTCAGTGTAGAAATGAGGTGTACGTAGTATACTTTTTCGCAATTTATTAATAGGATGTGGGCATCATTGCCTGGGCTGGCATTTATTGCTAATCTCTAATTGCCATGTGAAGGTGGTGGTGAGCTACCTGCAAGAGCAATTGAATTCCTTCAGGAATTCCTTGCTGTTAGGAAGGGGGTTCCTTGATGAAGTGATATTGAAGGAATGGTGATATATTTCTGGGGACCTCAGTTCGAATCCCACATGGCAGACGGTGGAATTTGAATTCAATAAAATCTGGAATTCGAAGTCTAATGATGACCATGAAACCATTGTCGATTATCAGAAAAAACCCGTCTGGTTCACAAGTGTCTCCTTTAGGAAAGGAAACTGCCACCCTTACCTAATCTGTCCTACACGTGACTCCAGACCCACAGCAATGTGGTTGACTCTCAACTCCACTCTGCGCAATTAGGGATAGGCAGTAAATGATGGTCTAGTAAGTAATGCCCACATCCAACAAATGGATAATAAAAACAAGTCAGAACCATGCGCGGCTTGGAGGTTAACTTGTGGGTTGTGGATTTCCCATGTACCTGCTGCCCTTGTTTTATTTAATGTATTCAAGGGATGTGGGCATCGCTGCCTAGGCAAGTATTTATTGCTCACTGAAGTCAACAGCACTGCTCTAGGTCCAGAGTCACATGCAAGATAGATCAGGTAAGAATGGCAGCTTCTTTCCCTGAAGGATGTTGGTGAACCAGATGGGTTTTCCCAACAATTGACAAGGGATTCATGGTCATCATTAGACTCTTAACTCTAGATTTTTATTCAACTGAAATTGCACCATCTGCCATGCGAGACTTGAACCGAGATTCCCTGAAAATTACCTGGGACTCTTAATTAACAGTCCAATGATAATACCACCAGCTTGCAGAGAGTACACACTCCTATGACTGTGCCTCACTGCTGAAGGGAGTGAATGTTGCAAGTGGTGGATGAGGTCCCAATCAATCAGGCTGCTCTAAGAAAAGCAAACTACTGCAGATACTAAAAATCTGAAACAGAGAATTCTGGTGAACCTCAGCAGGCATAGACAGCATCTGTCGAGAGAGAAACAGTTAACGTTTCGAGTCCAGTATGACTCTCCTTCAGAACTCAAAACATTGGCTGTATTTCTCTCTCCATGTGACTGATGTGCTGAATTTGCCAGCGGTCTTTGTGTTTGAACCAGAATGATTTATCCAGTGGAGAATGTTCCATCACACTCTTCTTATCTCTTGCCTTGTAGATGGTCAACCGATTTTGGAGAGATAGGAGGTAAAGGAGGAATTAAAACCAAGGAGGAATTTCTTCAGCCAGAGAGCCGCTAATCTGTGGATCTCATTGCCACAGAAAGCTATGGAGGCCAAGTTATTTAAGAGTTTGATAGACAGATTCTTGACTGTCATGCCAGTCAAAGGTTACAGGGAGAAGGCTGGAGAATGGGGATGAGAAATATTTCAGCTAGGATTGAATGGAACAAATGGCTTAATTATGCTCCTAAATCCTATGGTTTTATGGTTTTATTAAATTACTGAGAATTCCTAGCAACTGTTCTGCTGTTTTAGCCATTATAGCTATCTGACTCGTCCATAGTCTCCTCAATAGGAACTCCCAAAGGAGTTGATCATGCAGTATTCCTGATGGTAAAGCCACCTGAATGTCAAGGGGTTATAGTTAGATTCTCTCTTGTATGCAATGGTCATTGCCTTGGAATATAGGAGTAGGAATCAGCCATGCATCCCATTGAACCTGTTCAGCAATTCAATAGGATCATAGTTGATTATCCACTTTAAGCCTTATTACCAGAGTATCCCCATATCCCCTTATGTCATTAGTATGAAAAATCTGTCCAGCTCTACTGCAGGCACATTCAATTGATGGTCTTTCAGAGTCATCCATTTTGCCAAAGCAGTGAGGAGAGAAGGAGGAGTGAAGTGAGGGCTGCCGGGAAGGTAAGGGCTTCATTTATATTTGGGCAGTGGCTAAACCCGAGATACTACACGTGTAGTATCTCCCTCCCACCCCCCTCCTCTAACCGGAAGAAAAAGACCATGTAAGGTAAGGCTTTTATTTCTTATCTTTCTTTTTTCATTTCTTTAAGTGCATTTTTTGGTTTTAGTTAGTTGATATAAAGCTAAGGTTTACAATGTCAGGGGAACCTCAGACCCGTGGCATGTGCCTCTTGCCTGATGTCAGAGCTCAGGGACATGGCTGATGTTCCTGACTCTTACACTTGCAGGAAGCGTGTCCAGCTGCAGCTCTTGTTTGATCACATGACGGCTCTGGAGCTGCGGATGGACTCACTGTGGAGCAGCCGCGATGCTGAGGAGGTCATGGATAACACGTTTCGTGAACTGGTCACACCGCAGGTTAGAATTGCTGAGGGAGACAGTGAATGGGTGACCAAAAGGCTGAAAAAGAGTAGGAAGGCAGTGCAGGTGTCCCCTGCGGTCATCTCCCTCCAAAACAGGTATACCGTTTTGGGTACTGTTGGGGGAGATGGCTCACCAGGGGAGGGCAGCAGTTGCCAAGATCATGGTACCTTGGCGGGCACTGATGTTTAGAAGGGTGGGAAAAAGACTCATAGGATCATAGTCATAGGGGATTCTATTGTGATGGAAATAGATAGGCAGTTCTGTGGCCAAAAATAGGACTCCTGGATGGTATGTTGCCTCCCAAGTGCTCGGGTCAGGAATGTCACTAATCGGCTGCAGAGCATTCTAAAAGGGGAGGGTGAACGGCCAGTTGTCTTGGTGCATATAGGCATCAACGATATAAGTAGAAAGCAAGATGAGGTCGTGAAAGAAGAATTCAAGGAGCGAGGAGAGAAGTTAAAGGGGAGGACCTCATAGGTAGTGATCTCAGGATTACTACCAGGGCCACGTGCTAGCCAGTGTAGAAATGAAAAAATAGGCAGGATGAACTCGTGGCTTGATGGATGGTGAAGGAGGGAGGGGTTCAGATTTGTTGGACATTGGGACTGGTTCTGGGAAAGGTGGGACTATTACAAAAGGGACTGTCTACATCTGAACCAGACTGGAACCAATGTCCTTGGGGGAGTTTTTGCTACTGCTGTTGGGGAGGGTTTAAAACTAATGTGGCAGGGGGCTGGGAATCCCTGGAGAAAACAAGTAGGCAGTGAGGTGAAGACTGTAAGAATTATGAAGATAACATTAAGGAAAGAATAGACAGAGAGCAGGTGAGTGCAAAAGAACTGGTGGCCTGAAATGCATCTACTTTAATGCAAGGAGTACAGTGGGTAAGGCAGTTGAATTTAGGGCTTGGATTGGTGCCTGGGATCATGACATTATTGCTATCACAGAGACTTGGTTGAAGGAAGGGCATGATGACTGGCAACTAAATGTTCCAGGATATAGACACTTCAGACCAGACAGCGAGGGAAGTAAAAGAGGGGGTGGAGTTGCATTGCTGGTCAGGGACGATATCACAGCTTTGGTAAAGGAGGACACTATGGAGGTCTTGGGTACTGAGGCATTATGGGTGATGCTGAGAAATAAGAAGAGTGCAATTACATTGTTGAGGCTGTATTACAGGCCTCCCAACAGTGAGCGTGAGGTAGAAGAACAAATAGGTAAACAAATTATGATTAGATGTAGGGGCAATAGGGTAGTGGTGATTGGAGATTTTAATTTTCCCAACATTGACTGGGATACACTTAGCGTCAGAGGTCTGGATGGAGTAGAATTTGTAAGAAGCGTACAGGAGAGTTTTCTAGAGCAGTATGTCAATAGTCCAATGAGGGAAGGGGCCTATTGGACCTGGTACTGGGGAACGAGCCAGGACAAGTGGTAGAAGTTGCAGTGGGGGATTTCTTTGGGGACAGTGACCACAATTCTGTAAGTTTTAGAATACTCATAGATAAAGAAGAGAGTGGTCCTAAGGGAAGAGTACTAAACTGGGCCAAAGCCAATTATATCAAAATTAGGCAGGAGCTGGGAAATGTGGATTGGACACAGCTATTGGAAGGGAAGTCCACATTTGAGATGTAGGAGGCTTTCAAAGATAGGTTAACAGTAGTGCAGGATAGGCATGTCCCGTTGAAGGCAAAAGATAGGAAAGGCAAGATTCGTGAAACATGGATGACAGGAGAAATTGTACGACTAGCCAAGAGGAAAAGGGAAGTGTACATAAGGTCCAGGCAGCTAAGAACAGAACGGGCCCTGGAGGAATATCAGAAGAGTAGGGCAAGTCTTAAACAAGGAATCAAGTGGGCTAAAAGGGATCATGAAATAGCTTTAGCGAGCAGAATTAAGGAGAATCCCAAAGCATTTTATTCTTTAATAAGAAGCAGGTGGGTAACTAGAGAACGGATTGGTCCACTAAAAGATAATGAAGGGAAGGGTGTGTGCCGAACCTGGGAGAATGGGTGAGATTCTCAATGATTACTTTGCATCAGTGTTCACTGAGGAGAGGGACATGATAAATCTTGAGATTAGAGATATAAGTTTGGTTCATCTGGATCACATTGGCATAAGTAGGGAAGATGTGTTGGGAGGCTAGAGGTTATTAAGGTGGACACATCCCCAGGACCAGATGGGATCTATCCCAGGTTGCTGAGAGAGGCGAGAGAGGAAATTGCTGTGGCCCTGACAAATATCTTTGTGGCATCCTTAAACACAGGTGAGGTGCCGGAGGACTGGAGGGTTGCTGATGTTGTCCCCCTGTACAAGAAGGGTAGTAGGGATATTCCAGGTAACTACCGACCAGTGAACCTGACATCAGTGGTGGGAAGTTGCTGGAGAGGGTACTGAGGGATAGGATCTTTTTATATTTAGAAAAGAATGGGCTTATCAGTAATAGGCAACATGGTTTTGTGCGGGGGAGATCGTGCCTTACCAACTTAACAGAGTTCTTCGAGGAAGTGACCAAGTTGTTAGATGAAGGAAGGGCTGCTGATGTCATATACATGGACTTTAGTAAGGCATTTGATAAGGTTCCCCATGGTAGACTAATGGAGAAAGTGAAGTCACATGGTGTGCAGGGTGTTCTAGCAAGGTGGATAAAGAACTGGTTGAGCAACAGGAGATAGAGGGTAGTATTTGAAGGGAGTTTCTCCAAATGGAGAAAGGTGGTGTTCCACAGTGGTCAGTATTGGGGCCACTGTTGTTTGTAATATACATAACTGATCTGGAAGAGGGCATTGTTGGTATGATCAGCAAGTTTGCGGATGATACGAAGATTGGTGGAGCAGCAGAAAGCATAAGGGACTGTCAGAGAATACAGGAGGATATAGATAGACTGGAGAGTTGGGCTGAAAAGTGGCAGATGGAGTTCAATCCAGACAAATGTAAGGTGATGCATTTTGGCAAGTCTAATTCTAGAGCAAATTATACAATGAATGGAAGAGCCTCGGGAAAAGTTGATGGGCAGAGACATCTGGGAATGCAGGTTCAATGTACCCTGAAGGTTGCTGCACAGGTGAATAGAGTGGTCAAGAAGGCATATAATATACTTGCCTTCACTGGACGGGGTATTGAGTTTAAGAGCTGACAAGTCATGTTAAAATTGTACAAGACATTGGTTCAGTTGCATTTAGAACACTGTGTACAGTTCTGGGTGCCACATTACCAAAAGGATGTGGACACTTTGGAGAGGGTGCAAAGAAGATTTATGAGGATGTTGCCTGGTATGGAAGGTGCTAGCTATGAAGAGAGGTTGAGTATGTTAGGTTTATTTTCACTAGAAAAAAGGAGATTGAGGGGGGACCTGATTGAGTTTACAAAACCACGAAGGGTATAGACAGGGTGGATAGAGACAAGCTTTTTCCCAGGGTGAAGGATTCAATAACGAGAGGTCATGTTTTCAAGGTGAGAGGTGGAAAGTTTAAGGGGGATGCACGCGGCAAGTACTTCACACAGAGGGTGGTGGGCGTTTGGAACGTGTTGCCAGCAGAGGTGGGAGAGGCAGGCACAGTAAATTCATTTAAGATGAGTCTGGACAGATGCATGATTATTTGGGGTGCAGAGGGATACAAATGCTTAGGAATTGACCGAAAGGTTTAGACAGTACATTTGGATTGGCTCAGGCTTGGAGGGCCAAAGGGCCTGTTCCTGGGCTGTAAATTTTCTTTGTTCTTTGTTCTATCTAAGGTAGAGAATTCCAAAGATTCATTACCCTATGACTAAAAGCATGTTTCCTTTTCACAATCCAAAGCGTCTTTGCACTTGTTTTAAAAATTTGTCCCCTGGTTCTGAACTCCCCAGCCAGATGAAAACAATCTGTCTGTATCTTCTTTGCCCACCCCTTTAAGTATTGTGCAGGTTTGAAACTATTAGAAGTACCAGCCCAGTTTGTCCAACCTTTAATCTCTAACACCAGATAATCATTAGCCAGTATTTCTAATCACAACTTTACAACACAAGGAGCCTAAAACCTAATCCAAAGGAACTCCACTTCCTGTGACTTGGATAATTAACCTCAAACCATAATTGTTTTTCATTCTGCTCAATATGAGGCTTATGCCTGAAACTTCAATTCTCCTGCTCCTCAGATGCTGCCTGACCTGCTGTGCTTTTCCAGCACCACACTCTTTGACTCTGACTCTCCAGCATCTGCAGTCCTCACTTTCTCCTAGATGATTCCAACCAATGTTTGGCTTTCCTCCGACTCACAATTGACTCATTTTACTGTGGTTCCTTAATCCATATTCAATCAAATGCCTCCTTGATGTCAAAGGAGGTCACTCTCACTTCATCCCTGGACTTTCAGTTTTTTGCCTGTGGTTGGTCCAAGGCAGTAATGAGGTCAGGAGCTGAGATGCCCCAAAACTCAAACTAGCTGTTGGTAAACATTTTTGAGTGAATGCTGCGTGATAGCATGATCAACATCCCTTTCTATCACTTTGCTAAAGATTGAGAGTACAGAGGAACCTCGATTATCCGAAGGACACAGTCGGGGAGTATTTCGTTTGGTTGATCCAATTCTGGATAATCAAATGCCAGATAATTGAGGTTCCTCTGTACATTGATATTACAAGAATTGACTGGGTTGGATTTATCCTGTTTTCCATATTTTTGGATAGGTATCAGTGTTGTGGCTGTATTGAAACAACTTGGCAAAGGGCATGGCAAGATCTGGAGAACAGGGTCACCGCAGTGCCAGAGAGATCACAATTATTTGGGGCTACAATGATCTACAATGTGTATTCATGACTTGCATGGAGGAAATCAATTGCCAATTGGTTATGTCTATAGCCAAATTTTGCAGGTGACTGGTGGGTAAACAAGTGGTGATTAACATGGTCTGCAGAGGGATAAAGACAGATTAACTTACTGAGCAAAAACTTGGCAGATGAAATATAATGTGTGTGGAAATATGAGGTTATACATTTATTCGGAGGAATTATTCAAATGGAGAAGGACTGCAGAAGCTGCAATAGAGATGTTTTCAATGTCCTTGTGCAAAAATCATGAAAAGATAGGATCCAAGTTCAGCAGGTAATAGGGAAGGCAACGAGAATGTTGGTCTTTCTTTCAAAGGGAACAAAGTATGCAAATAGGTAAGTCTTGCCAAAATGTGCAAGGCACTAGTTAGACCACAGCTGGAATACAGTGAACAGTGTTGAGTCCTTTATCTAAGGAAAGGTACACTGTCATTGGAGGCAGTCCAGATAGTGTTCATATGGTACTGGGTATGGAAAGGTTTTCTTATGGGAAGAGATTTGTAGGTTTGGATTGTAGTCATTGAAAGCATCAGAAGCGATCTTATTGAAATATGTAAGATCCTTGAAGGATGTGGCAGTGTAGATCCAGAGAACTTACTTATCCATGTGGGAGACTTTAGGACCAAAGGCGTAATCATAGAATGAGGCATCACACATTTAAGACAGGTGGCAAGGATTTTTATTTGCTCTGCAGGTGGTGAATCTGTGGAATTCTTTACCACAGACGGCTGTTCAGGGTTGTTAAATATATATTTATAACTGAAACTGACAGATTTCTGAACCTCAGGGGAAAAGTAGAACTTAAGACTCTTCGATCTCGTTTGTTCATATGGGAACACAGGAACAGGCTATTCAGCCCCTTGAGCCTGTTCTGCCATTCAGTGATATCATGGCTAATCTGTGGCCTAACTCCATATACTTGTCTGTGGTCCACGCCCTTTTATACCTTTGCTTAACAAACATTATCTACCTCAGATTTAAAATTAACAACTGATCTAGCGTCCACTGCAATTTGTGGAGGAAAGTTCCAAAGATGTACAGAAGTGTGTATAGAAGTGCTCCCTAATATCTCTCCTCAATGGTCTGGCCCTAATTTTTAAACTACTCCCCTAATTCTAGAATCCCCAACCAATGTGAATAGTTTATCTATCTATCCTGTCTTTTCCTGTTAATATCTTGAAAACTTTAATCAGATCATTACTTAACCTTCTAAATTCTACAGAAAATGGGATGCTGGAATGAATTACAAGGGGACATAAATTTAAGGTGAAGGGTGGAAGGTATAGGGGGGATGTCAGGGGTAGGTTCTGCCTGTGGGAGTGGCAGAGTCAGAATCATTGGTGACCTTTAAGCAGCAATTAGATAGGTACATGGATGGGTGCTTAAGCTAGGACAAATGTTCGGCACAACATCGTGGGCCGAAGGGCCTGTTCTGTGCTGTATTGTTCTATGAATTCAACAGGCTGTATAGCCTACGTCCACAACTGTGTTATTGTCTTATTTGAAAACAGATGAAATTATTTTAGAGGGTGTGAACAGAAGTTTAACTTCACTCATTCCTGGGATGAAAGGGTTATCTTCTGAAGAAAGTTGAAGAGTGTTGATCTGAGAAGAACGTGACATGACCGTATAAAAGCAAATAACATTTGAAAGCATTATATATAGTGGATACGTAGAGCATATTGCTCATTGAGAAAACCAATACTAAGAGATTTGGAGATGCTGGTGTTGGACTGGGGTGTACAAAGTTACAAATCACATAACACCAGGTTATAGTCCGATAGGTTTAATTGGAAGCACACTAGCTTTCAGAGCGTCGCTCCTTCATCAAGTGATAATGGAAGGCTCAATCCTAACACACAGAATTTATAGCAAAAATTTACAGTATGATGTGACTGAAATTATATATTCAAAAATTGATTGTCTGTTCGGCATTTCATCTGTTAGAATACAGTGATAGTTTCACTTCTTTCATGTGTAAATCACAAAATCTTTTGTTCTAAAATGTTGCATTCTTGGGTTAGCTGTTAACAATGGTGATAGCTAGACAATATATTGAAGGTGTTGGCCCCCTGTGTTCTCGGTCTATGCCATGATGTTTAGATTGAGTCTAATCTAAAAAGTGAGATAACGGAGTTTTACATAAATTCATACAGTTTTTCAGCTCAGAGTTCTACATGAATGCATGCAGTTTTTGAACAAAGTACAATGTAACCCTGCAAGTACAAATTCACCCCACAATATGTGTGCATGTGGGTTTTTGTCTGTGTGTGTGTGTGTGTGTGTGTGTGTGTGTCTGTCTGTCTGTCTGTCTGTCTGGGTTGGGGGTTGTGAGAGTGAGAAAGTGTATGTATTTGTGTAGTGAGTGCAGAGTGTCTTAAGTCTGTGAGGGGGTGCGTGTGGGAGTATGAGTGTCTGTAAGGGTGTGTGTGGGTGTCTATGTGCACGTCTGTGTGTATGTGTGTATAGGAATGCCTGTGTGTGTGTGAGAGTGTGTGTGTGTGTGTGTGTGTAGGAGTATCTGTGTGTGTGTATAGTGCAATGGTGATCACCTGTAATGTGACATGAACCCAAGGTCCTGGTTGAGGCCCTCCCTATGGGTACCGAACTTAGCTATCAGCCTCTGCTCGGACACTTTTCTCTGTTGCCTGTCCCGAAGTTCACCTTGGAGGATGGTCACCCGAAGGTCCGAGGCTGAATGTCCTGGACCACTGAAGTGTTCCCCAAATGGGAGGGAACCCTCCTGTCTGTTGATTGTTGTGCAGTGCCCATTCATCCGTTGTCGTAGCCTTTGCTTGGTTTCCCCAATGTACCATGCCTCCGGGCATCCTTGCCTGCAACGTATAAGATAGACAACGTTGGCTGAGTCACATGAGTACCTGCCATGTACAAGGTGGGAGGTGTCCCCACACGTAATGGTGGTATCTATGTCCACATTCTGACACGTCTTGCAGCATCCACCGTGACAAGGTTGTACGGAGTTGTCCTGAGAGCCGGGCAGCTTGCTACAAACAACGATTTGTTTGAGGTTTGGCGGTTGTTTAAAGGCAAGTAGTGGAGGTGTGGGGAAGGTCTTGGTGAGGTGCTCATCCTCATTGATAATATGCTGCAGGTCACGAAGAACATGGCGTAATGTTTCAGCTCCTGGGAAATACTGAACAACGAAGGGTACCCTGTCGGTTGCAGCACGTGTCTGTCTCCTGACGAGGTCATTACGGTTCCTTGCTGTGGCACGTCGGAACTGGCGGTCAATGAGTTGAGCATCATACCCATTTTTGTGAGGGCATCCTTGAGTACTTCCAGGTGTCCGTCACGTTCCTCCTCATCTGAGCAGATCCAGTGTATGCGTAGGGCTTGTCCATAGGGGATGGCTGTTTTAATATATTTTGGGTGGAAGCTGGAGAAGTGTAGCATTGTGAGGTTGTCTGTGGGTTTGCGGTAGAGTGTGGTGCTGAGGTGTCCATCCTTGATGGAGACGCATGTGTTCAAGAATGAGACAGATAGTCGAGAGTAGTTCATGGTGAATTTAATGGTGGGATGAAACTGGTTGATGTCACTGTGTAGCTTGACATGTATGCTCAAATCAGGAAATTTATAAATGCCAGATTCATCAGCCGTACCCACAAGGTAGAGCAAAACATCACCCGTTCACAGTGCAATGCCATCCATGCTCTCAAAACCAATCACAACATTGTCATCAATCCAGCAGATAAAGGAGGAGCCATTGTCATTCAGAATAGAACAGATTACTGCAAGGAAGTGTACCGACAACTGAACGATCAGGAACACTACAGGCAACTACCAGCTGATCCGAACAAAGAACACACCCGAGAATTAAACACACTGGTCAGAACTTTGGATCCAGTCCTTCAGAGTTCCTTCATCCCACGTACTTCTTGTGTTGGCGACTTCTACTGCCTTCCAAAGGTACACAAAGCCAACACACCGGGACGTCCCATCGTGTCGGGCAATGGGACCCTATGTGAGAATCCCTCCGGCTGTGTGGAAGGCATCTTGAAACTTATTGTCCAGCTTCTGTCGCGACACTACGGATTTCTTACAAAAACTCAGCACCCACGGACCAGTTGAACCGGGATTATTCCTCGCCACAGTGCACGTTTCCGCACTCTACACCAGCATCCCCCACAAGGTTGGCATCGTGGCAACAGCCTCAGTACTCAACACCAACAACTGCCAATCTCCAAACACCATCCTACAACTCATCCGCTTTATCCTTGATCACAACGTCTTCACCTTTGACAACCAGTTCTTCATCCAGACACACGGAACAGCCATGGGGACCAAATTTGCACTCCAATATGCAAATATCTTCATGCACAGGTTCGAACAAGATTTCTTCTCTATGCAGGATCTCCAACCAACATTGTACACCAGGTACATTGACAACATTTTCTTCCTCTGGACCCATGGCGAGAAGTCACTGATAAAACTACACAGTGACATCAACAAGTTTCATCCCACCATCAAACTCACTATGGACTACTCTCGACTATCTGTCTCATTGTTGGACACATGCGTCTCCATCAAGGATGGACATCTCAGCACCACCCAAAACATATTAAAACAGCCATCCTCTATGGACAAGCCCTACGCATACACCGGATCTGCTCAGATGAGGAGGAATGTGACGGACACCTGGAAGTACTTAAGGATGCCCTCAGAATAACGGGGTACGATGCTCAACTCATTGACCGCCAGTTCCGACGTGCCACAGCAAGGAACCGTAATGACCTCATCAGGAGACAGACACGTGCTGCAACCGACAGGGTACCCTTCGTTGTTCAGTATTTCCCAGAAGCTGAAAAATTACGCCATGTTCTTTGTGACCTGCAACACATTATCAATGAGGATGAGCACCTCACCAAGACCTTCCCCACACCTCCACTACTTGCCTTTAAACAACCGCCAAACCCCAAACAGATCATTGTTCGTAGCAAGCTGCCCGGCTCTCAGGACAACTCCATACAACCCTGCCATGGTAGACGCTGCAAGACGTGTCAGAGTGTGGACATAGATACCACCATTACGCGTGGGGACACCTCCCACCTTGTACATGGCAGGTACTCATGTGACTCAGCCAACATTGTCTATCTTATACATTCCAGGCGAGGATGCCCGGAGGCATGGTACATTGGGGAAACCGAGCAAAGGCTACGACAACGGATGAATGGGCACCACACAGGAATTAACAGACAGGAGGGTTCCCTCCCAGTTGGGGAACACTTCAGTGGTCCAGGACATTCAGCCTCGGACCTTCAGATGACCATCCTCCAAGGTGGACTTTGGGACAGGCAGCAGAGAAAAGTGGCCGAGCAGAGGCTGCTAGCTAAGTTCGGTACCCATAAGGAGGGCCTCAACCGGGACCTTGGGTTCATGTCACATTACAGGTGACCACCATTGCACTATACACACAGAGATACTCATACACACACACACACTCTCTCACACACACACAGGCACTCCTATACACACATACACATGGAGATACATACATACAGACGCGCACAAAGACACCCACACCCACCCTTACAGACATACACACTCCCACACTCACACATGCACACCCTCACAGAATTAAGACATCCTGCATTCACTACACAAACACATACACTTTCTCACACTCACAACCCAACCCAGACAGACAGACACGCACACACACACACACACACATGTATTTTGTGGGGTGAATTTGTACTTGCAGGGTTACATTGTACTTTGCTCAAAAACTGCATGAATTTATGTAAAACTCCATTATCTCACTTTTTAGATGAGAATCAATCTAAATATCATGGCATAAACAGAGAACACAGGGGGCCAACACCTTCAACATATTGTCTAGCTATCACCATTGTTAACAGCTAACCCGAGATTGCAACTTTTTTAAAAAAAGGTTTTGTGATTTACACATGAAAGAAGTGAAACTATCACTGTATTCTAACAGATGTAAGGCTTAACAGACAATCAATTTTTCAATGTATAATTTCAGTTACATCACACTGTAAATTTTTTGCTATAAATTCTGTGTGTTAGGATTTCGGATGCTCCGAAAGCTAGTGTGCTTCTAATTAAACCTGTTGGACTAGAAACTGGTGTTGTGTGATTTGTAACTTAATACTAAGAGATACATTGAAGAATAAGGACCTTTTTCAGATAGAGATGAGGAGAAAATGTCTCCCATCTGGCATACGATACACTGTATCCAGGTAGCTCCCTACCTTCTTATCCACCTTTCATTCCTAATCACCTGGCAGACTGCCTCTTCACCTATACACCAGCTATCCTGGCACACTCCCCTTTCTTCATTCACTATCTCAGTGACTTTGGGAATGTTAAACTGTCTTACTTCCAAAAACTGCCATGAAAAAGGGGCATGGTTTGTCCTATTAATGTTACTCCTGTGCTAACTAGTTTTCTCCCTGGATTCCTCCAATGAATGCATTCAAGACAGGTAAGACTCAGAATCTAAGCCTGAAGTCACAAGCAATTATTGGTTGGCATGGTGGCTCAGTGGTTAATACTGCTGCCTCAGAGCACCAGGGACCCAGTTCAATCCCACCTGTACGTGTGGGGTTTGCATATTCTCCCTGTATCTGCTTCCATGGGTTTCCTCTGGGTGCTCCGGTTTCTTCCCACAGTCCAAGGATGTTCAGGCTAGGTGAATCGGCCATGCTAAATTGCTCATAGAGTCCAGGAATGTGCAGACTACATGGGGCAATGGGGTGGGTCTGGGTGGGATATCCTTCAGATGGTCGATGGACAGTCAGGCTGAATGGCCTGCTTCCATCTTGTAGGAATTTTATTCTATGATTGGGTAATTTTAAACAGGATTCTTGTGGGTTGAATCTGTTCTGACTATAATTGGAACTTCAGGGCCATTACTGAAAATAATATTTGAGCTGACTTACTGTCGGTATCAAGGGTTGGAATCAACGGATGAAAGGATGAGTCGGTGGTATCATATGTCGCTGTGGAAAGAGAAGAAAGGAACATTTAGCATCAATGTATGTAATTCCTACAGATATGAGGTGTAAGCATTTTAATTATTCTTAATCCATTCATGGAAATTGATGCTACTGGCTGGGACCATTCCTAATTGTCCTGGAGAAGGTGGTGATGAGCTGCTATTTGGAACCTCTGAATTCTTTGTGGTGTAGAGACACCCACAATGCTGTTAGGCAGGGGTTTCCCTGGCCATCTGAGAGTAAAGGGATGACAATCTATTTCCAAGGCTGGACCATATTTGCCTTGGAGGGGAACTTGCAGGTGGCGGTGTTCCCATGCATCTGCTATTGTCCTCGTAAATGGCTGAGGTTGTGGGCTTGGAGGTTCATCAAGACTTTGGATGAAATGCTGCAGTGCATCCTGGGAATGGTATGCAATACTACCACTGACACTCGTAAGTTCACAAGATATAGGAGCAGAATTAGGCCATTCGGCCCATCGGGTCTGCACCATCATTCAATCACAGCTGATATGCTCCTCACCCCCATTTTCCTGCCTTCTCTCCACATCCCTTCAACCCATTACAAATTAAAAATCCATCTAACTCCCCCTTAAATTTACTCACTGTCCCAGCATCCATCGCACTTTGGGGTAGTGAATTCCACAGATTCACAACCCTTTGGGAGAAGTGGTTTCTCCTCAACCCTGTTTTAAATTTGCTACCCCTCAGCCTAAGACTATGACTCCTTGTCTTAGAATGTGCTCCAAGAGGAAACATCCACTCCATGTCTATTTATCCATGCCTGTTATCATCTTGAATACCTTAATTTAATCTCTCATTCTTCCAAATTCCAGAGTCTTGGCCTAAACTGTTCTCTTCATACAACAAAACTCTCATAGAACATTGAACACAGAACAGTACAGCACAGTACAGGCCCTTCGGCCCTCAATGTTGTGCCGACCTTTTATCCTACTCTAAGGTCAGACTAACCTACATGCCCTTCATTGTACTATCTTCCATGTGCCTACCCAAGAGGTGCTTAAATGTCCCTAATGTATCTCATTCTACCACCACTGCTGGCAGTGCATTTTATTGACCCACCACTCTCTGAGTAAAGAACCTACCTCTGACGTCTCCCCTAAACCTTCCTCCAATTACCTCAAAATTATGCCCCTTTGTGATAGACATTTCCACCATGGGAAAAAGTCTCTGGCTATCCACTTTATGTATGCCTCTCACCAACTTGTACATCTCTAACAAGTCACCTCTCATCCTTCTTCACTCCAATGAGAAACGTCCTAGCTCCCTCAATCTTTCTTTATAAGACATGCACTCCAGTCCAGGCAGCATCCTGGTAAATCTCCTCTGCACCCTCTCTAAAGCTTCCACATGCTTCCTATAATGAGGCGACCAGAACTGAACACAATATTCCAAGTGTGGTCAAACCAGGGCTCTAGAGAGCTGCAGCATAACTTTGCGGCAATTAAACTCAATCCCCCCTGCTGTTGAAAGCCAACACACCATTTGCCTTTTTAACAATCTAATCAAACTGTGTAGCAACTTTGAGGGGCCAAAGGACATGAACCCCAATATCCCTCTATTCCTCCACACTGGCAAGAATCCTGCCTTTAACCCTGTATTCTGCATTAAAATTCAACCTTCCAAAGTGAACCACTTCACACCTTTCCAGGTTGAACTCCATCTGCTACTTATCAGCCCAGTTCTGCATCCTGTTAATGTCCTGTTGCAACCTACCACAGCCCTCCACACTATCCATAACTCCACCAACCTTCGTGTCACTGGCAAACTTACTAACCCACCCTTCCACTTCCTCATCCAAGTCATTTATAAACATCACAAAGAGCAGAGATCCCAGAACTGATCCCTGCAGAACACCACTGGCCATTGAGCTCCAGGCTGAATACTTTCCATCTACCACCAACCTCTGTATTCTATGGGTCAGCCAAACCTGCATCTAGACAGACAGGTTTCCCAATATCCCATGTCTCCTTACTTTCTGAATGAGGCTACCATGAGGAACCTTATTAAAAGCCTTGCTAAAATCCATGTAAACTATATCCACTGCTCTACCTTTATCAACGTGTTTTGTCACATCCTCAAACAATTCTATAAGGTTTGTGAAGCATGATCTGCCCGTCACAAAGCCATGCTGACTATCTCTAATGAAAGTATGGTTTTCCAAGTAATCATAAATCTTGTCTCTCAGAATCCTTTCTAATACTTTGCCCACCATAGACGTGGGACTGACTGGTCTGTAATTCCCAGGATTATCCCTATTCCATTTCTTGAACAAGGGAATAACATTTGCTACCCTCCACTCATCCGGCATTATTCCAGTAGACAGTGAGGTCACAAAGATCATCGCCAGTGGGGCATCAAACTCTCCCCTCACTTCCTGTTATAACCTAGGGTATATCCTGCATGGCCCAGGGGATTTATCTATCTGTATGTTTTTCATACTTTTCAGCACATCCTCCTTCCTAACATCGACATGTTTGAGCATATCAGTCTGTTTCTCACTGATGTCAGAAATGTCAAGGTCCCTCTCAGTAGTGAATACTGAAGCAAAATATTTATTAAGGACCTCCTCTACTTCCTCTGACTCCACGCACACGTTCTCTCCATTGTCACTTATCGGCCCTACCCTCTGTTGCCATCCTCTTGTTCCTCACATAGTTGTAGAATGCTGTATGGTTTTCCTTAATACTTCCCATTAAAGCCTTTTCTTGTCTCTTTCTAGCTCTCCTATGTCCACTCTTCAGTTCCTTCCTGCCTACCTTGTAACCCTCTAAAGCCCTGTCTGGCCTTTGCCTTCTCAACCTTAAGTAAGATTCATTCTTCTTCTTGACTAGATGTTCCACATCCCTAGTCACCCAAGGTTCCTTCACCCTACCATCCCTTTCTTGCCTCAGTGGGACAAACCTGTTCAGCACCAGCAGCAAATACTTCCTAAACAACCTCCATATTTCTGTCCTGTATTTCCCTGAAAACATCTGTTCCAAATTTAGGCACTCCAGTTCATGTCTAATAGCATTGTAATTCCCCCTCCCTCAATTAAATACTTTCCATGTCGTCTCTGCTCCTAACCCTATCATGGTCATGGAGTTGCGATTATTGTCACCGAAATGCTCTCCCACTGAGAGATCTGACACCTGACCTGCTTCATTGCCAAGTGCCAAATTCAATTTTGCCTCCTCTCTAGTTGGCCTATCTACATATTACATCAGGAACCCTTCCTGGACACACCTGACAAAAAACTGCTCCATCCAACCTATTTGAACTAAGTAGGTTCCAATCAATATTAGGGAAGTCAAAGTCACCCATGACAACAACCCTGTTACTTCTGCACATTTCCAAAATCTGCCTCCCAATCTGCTCCTCTATGTCTCTGTTGCAATTGGGCAGCCTGTAGAAAACTCTCTGTTTCTGATGTCCATTTGTACTGACTCTGCAGACAAACCCTCCTCGACAATCTCCCTTTCTGCAGCTGTGATACTGTCTCTGATTAGCAATGGCACTCCTCCACCTCTTTTATCTTCCCACCCTATTCCTTTTGAAACATCTAAACCCTGGAGCATCCAACAACCATTCCTGCTCCTATGATATCCAAATCTCTGTAATGGCCACAATATTTCTTGGATCAAACGAGTGAACCTTCTCTGAACGGCCATCAGCGCCACTACATCTTTCCTTGAGTAAGGGGATCAAAACTGTGCACAACACTCCAGGTGCGGTCTCACCAATACATTGTATTGTTGCAACACTACTTCCTTACCTTTATATTCTATTCCTTGAGCTATAAAAGCCAACATTTGATTCACTTCCTTTATTATCTGCTGTACCTGCATGCTAGTTTTCCATGACTGAGGACAGCCAGATCCCTCTGCACCTTAGCACCCCAAAGACTCTTCTCATTTAGATAATAGGTCGCCTTCGCATTTTTCCCACCAAAATACACGACCTCACACTTATCCATGTTAAACCTGGCCTACTCTTTCCTAACCTATCTATATCCATTTTTAAGGTTCTTATTTCCCCATTGCAATTTACTGTCCCGCCTATTTTTGTGTCATCTGCAAATCTGGCTATAGAGTCTTCTATCTCTGCATCGAAGTCATTAATATAGATTGTAAATAGCTGAGGCCAAAGGACCATAAAACCATAAGTCATAGAAGCAGAGTTTACACCAATCAGCCCATCAAGTCTGCTCCACCATTCAATCATGTCTGCTAATTTTCTCAGCCCTATTCTTCTGTTTTCTCCTCAAAACCGTTGATCCCCTTGATACTCAAGAACCGATCTATCTCCGATTTAAATATACTCAATGACCTGGCCTCCACAGCCTTCCACAGCAGTGAATTCCAAAGATTCCCCACTCTCTGGCTGAAGACGTTTCTCCTTATCTCTGTTCTAAAAGGTCTTCCCTTTACTCGAAGGCTGTGCCCTTGGGTCCTAGTCTCTGCTACCAATGGAAACATCTTCCCAACTTCCACTCTGTCCAAGCCATTCAGTATTCTCTGAGTTTCATTTAGATCCTTTCTCATCCTTACAAACTTTTTCGAGTATAGACCCAGAGTCCTCAACGTTACTCACATGTTAATCTTTAATTCTGGGAACATTCTTGTGAACCTATACTGAACCCCATGGTATCTCACTAGTTACTTCTTACCCTCCAGAAAAAAACCCATTTATCTCAACTCTCTGTCCATCAGCCAGTCACCTATCCATGCTAATAATCCAAGTGAGAAAGGAGGTTGCTAAGCTGCCAGTGAGGATATTTGCCTCCTCACTCTCCGTGGGAGTTGTACCGGAGGAGGTGAATGTTGTTCCTCTTTTCAAGAAGGGTAATAGGGAAATCCCGGGCAATTACAGACCAGTCAGTCTTACGTCTGTGATCAGGAAAGTTTTGGAAAGAATTCGGAGGGATAGGATTTATGACTATTTGGCAAAGCATAGTGTGATTAAAGGCAGTCAGCATGGCTTGTGAGGGGCAGGTCATGCCTCACAAATCTTATTGAGTTCTTTGAGGAGGTGTCAAAGCAGGTTGATGATGGTCGAGCAGTGGATGTGGTGTATATGGACTTCAGCAAGGCATTTGATAGGGTTCCCCATGGTAGGCTTATAGTCAGGAAGTATGGGATACAGGGAGATTTGGCTATCTGGATTCCGAATTGGCTGGCTGACAGAAGGCAGAGAGTGGTTGTAGATGGAAAGTATTCTGCCTGGAGGTCAGTGTTGAGTGGGGTCCTGCAGGGCTCTGTTCTTGGGCCTCTGCTCTTTGTAGTTTTTATAAATGACTTGGATGAGGAGGTTGGGGGGTGGGTTAGTAAATTTGCAGATGACACTAAGGTTGGAGGTGTCATCGATAGTATAGAGGGCTACTACAGGCTGCAGCGCAACATAGACAGGATGCAGAGCTGGGTTGAAAAATAGCAGATGGAGTTCAACCTGGATAAATGCGAAGTGATGCATTTTGGAAGGTCGAACTCCAATGCTGGATATAGGATTAAAGACAGGATTCTTGGCAGTGTGGAGGAACAGAAAGATCTGGGTGTGCAAGTACATAGGTCCCTCAAAGTTGCCACCCAAGTGGATGGGGTTGTTAAGAAAGCATATGGTGTTTTGGCTTTCATTAACAGGGGTATCGAGTTTAAGAGCCGCGAGGTTTTGCTGTAGCTCTACCAGTCCCTGGTGAGACCACACTTGGAATATTGTGTCCAGTTCTGGTCGCCCTACTATAGGAAATATACAGAGGCTTTGGAGAAGGTGCAAAGAAGGTTTACCAGGACGCTGCCTGGACTGGAGGGCTTGCTTTATGAAGAAAGTTGAATAAGCTCGGACTTTTCTCTCTGGAGAGAAGGAGGAAGAGAGGAGACCTGATCGAGGTGTACAAAATAATGAGAGGAATAGATAGAATCAATAGCCAGAGACTTTTCCCCAGGGCAGGATTGACTGGCACGAGAAGTCATAGTTTGAAGATATTAGGACGAAAGGATAAAGGAGACGTCAGAGGTAGGTTCTTTACGTAGAGAGTTGTGAATTCATGGAATGCGTTGCCAGCGGTGGTGGTGGAAGCAGAGTCATAGGGGACATTTAAGCCACTGCTGGACATGCACATGGAGAGCAGTGAGTTGAGGGGTGCGTAGGTTAAGTTACTATATTTGACATTAGGATTAGGTCTCGGCACAACATTGTGGGCCAAACGGCCTGTTCTGTGCTGTACTTTTCTATGTTCTATGTTCTTACCATCTTTATTTCTCAGTGAGATATATTTCAGTTGTGAGGAATTGAGTTTCTCCTTAAACCACTGTCATTGCTCATTTGCTGTCTTACCTTTTAGCCTTCTTGCCCAGTTTACTCGGGCCAAATCTGTCCTCATAGAACATAGAACAATACAGCCCAGCACAGGCCCTTTGGCCCTCGATGTTGTGCCGACCTTTTATCCTACTCTACAAACAAACTAACCTATGTACCCTTCATTTTACCACAATCTATATGTAATTTCCTTTGTCTAATTCCAGAATACTACTGTGGGACTCCACTTTCTCACCCACAAACTGAATGTTGAATTCTATCATATTATGGTCACCACTCCCTAGGAAATTCTTAGTTATGATGTCATCAATTCATCTCTCCTCATTACACAATACTGGTGGAACCACAATGGGGTCCACCAGCTCCCACTTCAAGCAGAAACAACACTGTGCCTCCATCATGATTTTATTTAACTAGTTTTGAATTCGCTTTTTTATAATGTTTTAATACTCGGCGTCAAAGGAGTGAATGTTGAAGGTGTTGGATGGGATTACAAGCAAACATAATCAGGATGACGATGGCCAAATAATCTTATCATTAGACTATTTATCCAGAAATTCAAATAATATTCTGGGGGCTAGGGTTTGACTGATGCCATGATAGATAAGTTCTACCAAACATATCTGGAAGTAAGTATCTACTGATGACCATGATACTAGGGTCGTACAACATGGAAGCAGACTCTTCAGTGTAACTTGTCCATCCCAACCATACATTCAAATTCGCCAGAAATTGGCACAAAGGTTCCCCATGGGAGACTGATTAGCAAGGTTAGATTTCACGGAATACAGGGAAAACTAGCCATTTGGATACAGAACTGGCTCAAAGATAGAAGACAGAGTGTGGTGATGGAGGGCTGTTTTTCAGGCTGTAGGCCTGTGACCAGTGGAGTGCCACAAGGATCGATGCTGGGCCCTGTACTTTTTGTCATTTACATAAATGATTTGGATGCGAGCATAGAGGTACAGTTAGTAAGTTTGCAGATGACACCAAAATTGGAGGTGTAGTGGACAGCGAAGAGGGTTACCTCAGATTACAACAGGATCTGGACCAGATGGGCCAATAGGCTGAGAAGTGGCAGATGGAGATTAATTCAGATAAATGCGAGGTGCTGCATTTTTGGTAAGCAAATCTTAGCAGGATGTATACACTTAATTGTAAGGTCCTAGGGAGTGTTGCTGAACAAAGAGACCTTGGAGTGCAGGTTCATAGCTCCTTGAAAGTGGAGTCGCAGATAGATTGGGTAATGAAGAAGGCATTTGGTATGCTTTCCTTTATTGGTCAGAGTATTGAGTACAGGAGTTGAGAGGTCATGTTGCGGCTGTACAGGACATTGGTTAGGCCACTGTTGGAATATTGCAATTCTGGTCTCCTTCCTATCAGAAAGATGTTGTGAAACTTGAAAGGGTTTAGAAAAGATTTACAAGGATGTTGCCAGGGTTGGAGGATTTGAACTATATGGAGAGGCTGAACAGGCTGGAGCTATTTTCCCTGGAGCGTCGGAGGCTGAAGGGTGACCTTATAGAGATTTACAAAATTATGAGGGGCATGGATAGGATAAATAGGCAAAGTCTTTTCCCTGGGGTTGGGGAGTCCAGAACCAAAAGGCATAGATTAGGGTGAGAGGGGAAAGACATAAAAGAGACCTACGGGGCAATGTTTTCACACAGAGAGTGGTACATGTATGGAATGAGCTGCCAGAGGAAGTGGTGGAGGCTGGTACAACTAAAAGTATGGAATCTGAATAGGAAGGCTTAGTCATAGAATCATCGAGATGTACAGCAGGGAAACAGACCCTTCGGTCCAACCCATCTATGCCGACCAGATATCCCAACACAATCTAGTCCCACCTGCCAGCGCCCAGCTCATATCCCTCCAAACCCTTCCTATTCATATACCCATCCAAATGCCTCTTAATGTTGGTAGCTTATTCCATACATGCACCACCCTCAGTTTGAAAAAGGTGCCCTTTAGGTCCCTTTTAAATCTTTCCCCTCTCAACTTAAACCTATGCCCTCTAGTTTTGTACTCCCCTGCCCTGGGAAAAAAGAATTTGGCAATTCACCCTGTCCATGCTCCTCATGATTTTATAAACCTGTATTAGGTCACCCTTCAGGCTCTGACATTCCAGGCAAAATAGCTCCATCCTATTCAGTCTCTTCCCTATAGCTCAAATTCTCCAACTCTGACAACATCCTTTGAAATCTTTCTTGCGCTCTTTCAAGTTTAACATTTTTTGCATAGCAGGGAGACCAGATTTGAATGCAGTATTCCAAAAGTGACCTAACCAACTTCCTATATGGCTGCAACATGACATCCCAACTCCTATATTCAATGCACTGATCAATAATGTGTGTTTGGAAGCAAAAACCAGGCAGCAGCTTACTACCTGAATGGGTGTAACTTGGAAGAGGGGAGTGTGCAGTGGGACCTGGGTGTCCTTGTGCACCAGTCACTGAAGGTAAGCATGCAGGTGCAACAAGTGGTAAAGAAGGCAAATGGGATGTTGGCCTTCATTGTGTGAGGTTTCAAGTACAGGAGCAGGAATGTGTTGTTGCAGTTATACAGGGCCTTGGTAAGGCCACACCTATAATATTGTGGGCAGGTTTGGTTTCCTTTTCTGAGGAAGGATGGTTTTGTTCTTGAGGGAAAACAGTGAGGGTTTACCAGGCTGATTCTGGGGATGGTGGGACTGACATATGAGGAGAGATTGATGAGGTTAGGATTGTTTTTATTGGAGTTCAGTTGATTGAGGGGGGAATCTCATGGAGACTTATAACATTCTCACAGCACTAGACAGGGTGGATGCAGGAGGATATTCCCGATGGTGGGTGTGTCCAGAACTAGGGGTCATAGTTTGAGTATTCGGGGTGGACCATTTAGGACGGAAATGAGGAGACATTTCTTCACCCAGAGAGTGGTGAGCCTGTGGAATTCATTACCACAGGAGGTGGTTGATGTCAAAACATTGAGTGTATTCAAGAGGCTGGTAGGTATAGCATTTTGGGTAAATGGGATCAAAGGTTATGGGGAGAAAGCAGGATTAGGCTATTGAGTTGGATGAACAACCATGATCGTAATGAATGGCAGTGCAGGCTTGAAGGGCCGAATAGCCTCCTCCTGCCCCCATATTCTATGTTTCTATAAAAGCAGGTGTACCAAATACCTCCTTCACTATCCTGTCTACCTATGACTCCACCTTCAAGGAACTGTGAACCTGCAACCCAAGATCTCTTTGTTTGGCAACACTCCCTTGGACCCTACCATTAAGTATATACATCTTGCCCTGATTTGTTTTAGGAAAATGCAACACTTACACCGATTTAAATTAAACTCCATTAACCACTCATTGGCCCATTGGACCATGTGATCAGGGTCCTTGAATGTCAGAAAAATGCATTGGCTCACTAATAAAGTCTTTTTGGGAAGGAAATTTATTATTCTCACCTGGCGTGGTCTACATGTCACTCCAGAGCCACACTGACTCTTGACTACCTTCTGAGCAATTAAGGGTGGGCAATAAATGCTCATCCAGCCAGCAAAACCCATATCCAGGAATAAACAAGAAAAAAAGCACTACTTTGTCTGAGATGGGTGTTACGTTCCTGAGTAATGCTGGAGTTGCAGAATGTCTCATCACATTCCTGACTTGTGATTTGTAGATGGTGAACAGGTTTTGGTGAGTCACGAGGTAAGTTGCTCTGAATTTAATATCACTGACGTGCTGTTTTGGTTACAGTAGTTATCTGACCAGTCCATATTTTGGTCAAGGGAACCCCGATAAATTTGATAAGGCAGTTTTCAGTGATTATAAAACCAATGCATATCAAGGGGCGATGATTAGATTCCTTCTTGTTTGAGAAGGCTATTACCTCAGAATGTAGGTGTAGGAATAGACCATTCAGCCCAGTGTCCCCACTTTGCCATTTGGTATGATCATTATTAGTTATGCATCTGCTACTACCGTGGTGCACTCACCCATCTTCACTCACTGTCTGGGAGGCTTTAGGAAGGTTAATCATTTTTACTCCTGAAATAGGGAAGCTAACTGTCATTTAAAAAGCAGCAAGGTTTGTCCTACAATGTTGCTCCTTTCTGAGTGGTATTGTCCCCTAATGGATTCATTCTGAACAGGCAAGACTCAGAATTTAAATCTGAAAATCACTGGCACTTCTTGGGCAGTTTTAAACAGTATTCATGTGGGTCGAATCTGTTCTGACTACAAGTGGAACTTCAGGACCATTACTGAAAGTACCATTTGAGCTGACTTACTGTCAGTATCAAGAGTTGGAATCAAAGGATGAAAGGATGAGTCAGTGGTATCATATGTCGCGGTGGAAAGAGAAGAAAAGAACATCTCGCATTTATCTCTGTAATTCCCGCAGATATGAGGTGTAAGTCTTTTAATTTTTCTTGATTCAATCGTAGGAATGAAATCCACTGGCTGGGACCATCTCCTGATTACCCTGGTGAAGATGATGATGAGCTGCAAATTGGAACTTCTGAATTCCTTGAGGTATAGAGATGCTGTTAGGCAGGGAGGTTCCCTGGCCAAGAGAGAATATGGGAATGGCAACCTATTTGCAAGTCAGGACCATATTTGTCTTAGAGGGGAACATGCAGGTGGCAGCGTTCCCATACACCTCCTGCCATTTTCCTCCTAGATAGCAGAGGTTGTGGGCTTGGGGGTGGTTCAAAAGAGCCTGAGTGAATTGTTGCAGTGCATCTTGGGAATGGTACACAATATTGCTTGTGTCACTCAGTGCCAAAGGAGTGAGTATTAAATGTAGTAGATGGCATTACAACCAAATTTAATCAGGATGTTGATGGCCCAATGGTATTAACATTAAATTATTTATCTATAAACACAGCTGGGAACCAAGATTCAAATCCCATGATAGCAGATAGTGTAATTTGAATTCAATAAACAATATCCAGAAGTAAGATCTATTGATGACCATGAAGCCATAATCGATTATCATAAAAGCTCATGGGCTTATTAATGCATCCTTCAGGGAAAGAAATCTACCATGCTCATCTGGTCTGGCCAACATGTGACTCCAGAGCCACAATGACTATCAACTGCCCTCTGGGCAATTATGGATCAGCAATAAATCCTCACCCAACCAGTGATACCCCCATCCATGAATGAATGAGAAAAAAAAAAATTCATCTGGGATGGATGACTAGTCCTTGAGTGTTGCTGGAGTTGCACTCATTCAGGAGCAGCAGAATGTTTCATCACAATTCCTCGTTTGATCTCAGAACATAGTAAGAACAGCCCATTCAGCCCATTGAGCCCACTTTGCCATTTGATATGATCATTATGGGTTATGCACCTGTCATCCTGACACATTCACCTTTCTTCATTCACTCTCTGGGAATCTATGGGAACGTTAAACTTTTTTTACTCCTGAAATAGGGCAGCAAAGTACATTTAAAAAGTGGTGAGGTTTGTCCTACACTGTTGCTCTTGTGTTAAGTGGTTTTCTCCCTGGTTTTCCCCATTGGAAACTTCCGGACAGGTAAAACTCAGAATTTAAGCCACAAGTCTCTGGAAAATGTTCTCAGTAAGTAATTTTAAACTGGATTCCTCTAGGTTTTACTTTTAATTCATTCATGGGATGAGGGCGTTGCTGGCGAGGACAGCACGTTTTGCCTATTCCCAATTGTCCAAGGGGCAGTTAAGAGTCAGCCACATTGCTGTGGGTCAGGAGTCACATATAGGCCAGACCAGGTAAGGATGACAGTTTCCTTCCCTGAAGGACATTAGTGAGCCAAAAGGGTCTTTCCAACAATGGGTCCACATCCACCCTGAGACTATCAATTCCAAATTTTTATTGAGTTCACATTCCACCATTTCCTGAGGAAGGATTCAAACCCAGTCTCCTGAACATTGTCTGAGTCCATAGATTTATAGATGAGCAATAACACCGCTGAGCCATTGCCTCCCTACATTCAATCTGTTGAATTTGTTCCAATTGTAATTGGAACTTGAGGAGCATAACTGAAACTATCATTTGAGCTGACTTACTGTCGGTATCAGTCATTGGAAACAAAGAATGGAATGTCAAGTCATGTGTATGATATGTTGCTGTGGAAAGTGAAGAATAGAACATTCAACATTTATCTATGAGATGCATCAGATATGAGTTGTAAACGTTGTACTTATTTTTAATCCGTTTGTGGGATCGGACATCATTGGCTGGACCAATCCTAATTATCCTGGAGAAGGTGGTGATGAACTGCCTTTTAGAGCCTCTGAATACCTTGGATTGTTGAGACACCCACAATGCTGTTCTGAAGAGGATTCCTTGGCTCAGTGAGAGTTAAAAATTGCTCTAAGGTCTGAGGACAATCTTAATGTGAATTACTGTGGGTTGAGTTTGTTACAACCATAATTAGAATTTCAGCACCATTTAAAAACATCTTATTGAACAATAATATTTGAGTTGACTTACTGTCAGTATCACAGGTTGTGTCGTAAGTATGTAATCTTGAGTCGGTGATATCATACGTGGCTGTGTGTAAAGAATACAGAATTGAACATTTCTTCCTTACTCATCATAACAAGCACAGAAATGAGGCATAAGTGTTACATTTTTTGGTGTTCCTTCATGAGATTGTGCACTACTGGCTAGATAGGCATTTATTTTCTATTCTGCACAGCCCTGGAGAAGGTGATGGTGAGCTCTCTTCCTGAATCACTGAAATCTTTCTGTTGTAAGGACTCCTAAAATCATGTTCAATATGGGGTTCCTTGACAATGTGATAATGAAGGAATGGTGATAGATTTCAAGTCAAGATGGTGTGCGATTTGAAAAGGAACTCATTGGAGCTGATGTTCCCAAGCCTTTGTCTTTCTAGATGGCAGAGGTTGTGGGCTTGGAGGTGCATCCAAAAGATAAAGAACAAAGAAAATAATCTGGCCCTGGAGGAATTGATGCAAGTGCATCTTGGGAATGGTAGAAAATGTTGCTAGCATCACTCAGTGTCAAAGAGAGTGAGTGTTGAACGTAGTAGATGGGATTACAACCAAATTTAACCAGAGTACCCAATGGTATTATCATTAGATTATTTATCTATAAACTCAGTTGAAATTCTGGGCACCAAGATTCGAAACCCTCCATGGCTGATGGTGGAATTTAAATTCAATTAAGAATATCCAGAATTAGAATCTATTAATAACTATGAAGCCATAGTCGATTGTCAGAAAAACTCATGGGCTTATTAATACATCCTTCACAGAAAGAAAACTACCATTTTTACCTGGTCTGGGCTACATGTAACTCCGAGCCACACAGACTATCAACTGCTCTCTGAGCAATTAGGGATCAGCAATAAATGCTCATCCAGCCAGTGATACCCTCATCCATGAATGAATACGAATAAATGATTGTTTCACCTAGGATGGAGGACTAGTTCTTGAGTGTTGCTGGAGTTGCACTCATCCAGAAGCAGCAGAATGTTTCATCACATTCCTTCTGATTTTAGTGGTCATTATCTCAGAACATAGGAAGAATGGACCATTCAGCCCATTGAGAATGCATTGCTATTTGATATGATCATTATGGGTTTTGTACCTCCCATCCTGATACACTCACCTTTCTTCATTCACTCTCTGGGAGGCTTTGGGAACATTAAACTGTTTTACTCCTGAAATACGGCAGCAAAGTGCCTTTTAAAAGTGGTGAGGTTTGTCCTATAATGTCACTCTTGCTTTGAGTGGTTTGCTCCTTGGTTTCCCTCAATGGAAACATTCAATCAGGTATGACTCAGAATTTAAGCCACAAATCTCTGGCAATTATTACCGGTAAGCAATTTTAAACTAGATTCCTCTGGGTTTTATTCTTAATTAATTCATGGGATGAGGGCATTGCTGTCTAGGCCAGCATGTTTTGCCTAATCGCAGAGGCACAGTTAAGAGTCAGCACATTGCTGTGGGTCAGGAGTCACATGTAGGCTAGACCAGGTAAAGATGGCAATTTCCTGCCAAAGGACATTAGTAAAAAAATGGGTTTTTCTAACAATGGGTCCATTTCCATCCTGAGACTCTTAATTCTAGATTTTTATTGAGTTCACATGCCACCATCGGACTCAGTCCCCTGAACATTTTCTGGGTCTCTGAATTTAGTCCAGCAATAATACCACTGAGCCATTACCTCCCTATATTTTCAATTTGTTGATTCTATTCCAACTGTAATTGGAACTTCAGGAGCAGAACTGAAAATAACATTGGAGCTGACAAACTGTCAGTATCAGTCGTTAAAAACAAAGAATGGAATGTTGAATCATGTGTATGATACGTTGCTGTGGAAAGTGAAGAATAGAACATTCAGCATTTATCTATGCAATGCATCAGATATGAGTTGTAAGCATTGTACCTATTTTTAATCCATTTGTGGAATCGGGCATCATTGGCTGGGACCAATCCTAATTATCCTGGAGAAGTTGGAGCCTCTGAATACCTTGGATTGTTGAGACACCCACAATGCTGTTCAGCAGAGGGTTCCTTGGCTCAGTGAGAGTTAAAATTGCTGTTAGGTCAGGGACAATCTTACCATGAATTACTTTGGGTTGAATCTGTTCCAACGGTTATTAGAATTTCAGCACTATTTTGAAACATTTTATAGAACAATAATATTTGAGTTGACTTACTGTCGGTATCACAGGTTGTGTCATAAGTGTGTAATCTTGAGTCGGTGGAATCATATGTGGCTGTGTGTAAAAAAAAATTCAACATTTCTTCATTACTCAACATAACAAGTACAGAAAGGAGGCATAAGTGTTACATTTTTTGGAGTTACTTCATGAGATCGTGCACTACTGGCTAAAAAGGCATTTATTTTCCATTCTGCACAGCCCTGGAGAAGGTGATGGTGAGCTCTCTTCCTGAATCACTGAAATCTTTCTGTTGTAAGGACTCCTAAAATCATGTTCAATATGGGGTTCCTTGACAATGTGATAATGAAGGAATGGTGATAGATTTCAAGTCAAGATGGTGTGCGATTTGAAAAGGAACTCATTGGTGCTGATGTTCCCAAGCCTTTGTCTTTCTAGATGGCAGAGGTTGTGGGCTTGGAGGTGCATCCAAAAGACAAAGAATAAAGAAAATAATCTGGCCCTGGAGGAATTGATGCAGTGCATCTTGGGAATGGTAGAAAATGTTGCTAGCATCACTCATTGTCAAAGAGAGTGAGTGTTGAACGTAGTAGATGGGATTACAACCAAATTTAACCAGAGTACCCAATGGTATTATCATTAGATTATTTATCTATAAACTCAGTTGAAATTCTGGGCACCAAGATTCGAAACCCTCTATGGCTGATGGTGGAATTTAAATTCAATTAAGAATATCCAGAATTAGAATCTATTAATAACTATGAAGCCATAGTCGATTGTCAGAAAAACTCATGGGCTTATTAATACATCCTTCACAGAAAGAAATCTACCATTTTTACCTGGTCTGGCCTACATGTAACTCCAAGACACACAGACTATCAACTGTCCTCTGGGCAATTAGGGATCAGCAATAAATGCTCATCCAGCCAGTGATACCCTCATCCATGAATGAATACGAATAAATGATTGTTTCACCTAGGATGGAGGACTAGTTCTTGAGTGTTGCTGGAGTTGCACTCATCCAGAAGCAGCAGAATGTTTCATCACATTCCCTCTGATTTTAGTGGTCATTATCTCTGAACATAGGAAGAATGGACCATTCAGCCCATTGAGAATGCATTGCTATTTGATATGATCATTATGGGTTTTGTACCTCCCATCCTGATACACTCACCTTTCTTCATTCACTCTCTGGGAGGCTTTGGGAACATTAAACTGTTTTACTCCTGAAATACGGCAGCAAAGTGCCTTTTAAAAGTGGTGAGGTTTGTCCTATAATGTCACTCTTGCTTTGAGTGGTTTGCTCCTTGGTTTCCCTCAATGGAAACATTCAATCAGGTATGACTCAGAATTTAAGCCACAAATCCCTGGCAATTATTACCGGTAAGCAATTTTAAACTAGATTCCTCTGGGTTTTATTCTTAATTAATTCATGGGATGAGGGCATTGCTGGCTAGGCCAGCATGTTTTGCCTAATCGCAGAGGCACAGTTAAGAGTCAGCCACATTGCTGTGGGTCAGGAGTCACATGTAGGCTAGACCAGGTAAAGATGGCAATTTCCTGCCAAAGGACATTAGTAAAAAAATGGGTTTTTCTAACAATGGGTCCATTTCCATCCTGAGACTCTTAATTCTAGATTTTTATTGAGTTCACATGCCACCATCGGACTCAGTCCCCTGAACATTTTCTGGGTCTCTGAATTTAGTCCAGCAATAATACCACTGAGCCATTACCTCCCTATATTCAATTTGTTGATTCTGTTCCAACTGTAATTGGAACTTCAGGAGCAGAACTGAAAATAATATTGGAGCTGACAAACTGTCAGTATCAGTCGTTAAAAACAAAGAATGGAATGTTGAATCATGTGTATGATATGTTGCTGTGGAAAGTGAAGAATAGAACATTCAGCATTAATCTATGCAATGCATCAGATATGAGTTGTAAGCATTGTACCTATTTTTAATCCGTTTGTGGGATTGGGCATCATTGGCTGGGAACAATCCTAAATATCCTGGAGAAGTTGGAGCCTCTGAATACCTTGGATAGTTGAGACACCCAAAATGCTGTTCAGCAGAGGGTTCCTTGGCTCAGTGAGAGTTAAAATTGCTGTTAGGTCAGGGACAATCTTACCATGAATTACTTTGGGTTGAATCTGTTCCAACGGTTATTAGAATTTCAGCACTATTTTGAAACATTTTATAGAACAATAATATTTGAGTTGACTTACTGTCGGTATCACAGGTTGTGTCATAAGTGTGTAATCTTGAGTCGGTGGAATCATATGTGGCTGTGTGTAAAGAATATAGAATTGAACATTTCTTCCTTACTTATTATAACAAGCACAGAAATGAGGCATAAATGTTACATTTTTTGGAGTTACTTCATGAGATCGTGTACTACTGGCTAGACAGGCATTTATTTTCCATTCTGCACAGCCCTGGAGAAGGTGATGGTGAGCTCTCTTCCTGAATCACTGAAATCTTTCTGTTGTGGTATGCTCCTTGGTTTCCCTCAATGGAAACATTCAGGCAGGTATGACTCAGAATATAAGGCACAAATCCCTGGCAATTATTACCGGTAAGCAATTTTAAACTAGATTCCTCTGGGTTTTATTCTTAATTAATTCATGGGATGAGGGCATTGCTGGCTAGGCCAGCATGTTTTGCCTAATCGCAGAGGCACAGTTAAGAGTCAGCCACATTGCTGTGGGTCAGGAGTCACATGCAGGCTAGACCAGGTAAAGATGGCAATTTCCTGCCAAAGGACATTAGTAAAAAAATGGGTTTTTCTAAGAATAGGTCCATTTCCATCCTGAGACTCTTAATTCTAGATTTTTATTGAGTTCACATGCCACCATCGGACTCAGTCCCCTGAACATTTTCTGGGTCTCTGAATTTAGTCCAGCAATAATACCACTGAGCCATTACCTCCCTATATTCAATTTGTTGATTCTGTTCCAACTTTAATTGGAACTTCAGGAGCAGAACTGAAAATAATATTGGAGCTGACAAACTGTCAGTATCAGTTGTTAAAAACAAAGAATGGAATGTTGAATCATGTGTATGATACGTTGCTGTGGAAAGTGAAGAATAGAACATTCAGCATTAATCTATGCAATGCATCAGATATGAGTTGTAAGCATTGTACCTATTTTTAATCCATTTGTGGGATTGGGCATCATTGGCTGGGACCAATCCTAAATATCCTGGAGAAGTTGGAGCCTCTGAAAACCTTGGATTGTTGAGACACCCACAATGCTGTTCAGCAGAGGGTTCCTTGGCTCAGTGAGAGTTAAAATTGCTGTTAGGTCAGGGACAATCTTACCATGGATTTCTTTGGGTTGAATCTGTTCCAACGGTTATTAGAATTTCAGCACTATTTTGAAACATTTTATTGAACAATAATATTTGAGTTGACTTACTGTCGGTCTCAAAGGTCGTGTCATAAGTGTGTAATCTTGAGTCGGTGGAATCATACGTGGCTGTGTGTAAAAAAAATTCAACATTTCTTCATTACTCAACATAACAAGTACAGAAAGGAGGCATAAGTGTTACATTTTTTGGAGTTACTTCATGAGATCGTGCACTACTGGCTAAAAGGCATTTATTTTCCATTCTGCACAGCCCTGGAGAAGGTGATGGTGAGCTCTCTTCCTGAATCACTGAAATCTTTCTGTTGTAAGGACTCCTAAAATCATGTTCAATATGGGGTTCCTTGACAATGTGATAATGAAGGAATGGTGATACATTTCAAGTCAAGATGGTGTGCGATTTGAAAAGGAACTCATTGGTGCTGATGTTCCCAAGCCTTTGTCTTTCTAGATGGCAGAGGTTGTGGGCTTGGAGGTGCATCCAAAAGACAAAGAACAAAGAAAATAATCTGGCCCTGGAGGAATTGATGCAAGTGCATCTTGGGAATGGTAGAAAATGTTGCTAGCATCACTCAGTGTCAAAGAGAGTGAGTGTTGAACGTAGTAGATGGGATTACAACCAAATTTAACCAGAGTACCCAATGGTATTATCATTAGATTATTTATCTATAAACTCAGTTGAAATTCTGGGCACCAAGGTTCGAAACCCTCTATGGCTGATGGTGGAATTTAAATTCAATTAAGAATATCCAGAATTAGAATCTATTAATAACTATGAAGCCATAGTCGATTGTCAGAAAAACTCATGGGCTTATTAATACATCCTTCACAGAAAGAAATCTACCATTTTTACCTGGTCTGGCCTACATGTAACTCCAAGACACACAGACTATCAACTGTCCTCTGGGCAATTAGGGATCAGCAATAAATGCTCATCCAGCCAGTGATACCCTCATCCATGAATGAATACGAATAAATGATTGTTTCACCTAGGATGGAGGACTAGTTCTTGAGTGTTGCTGGAGTTGCACTCATCCAGAAGCAGCAGAATGTTTCATCACATTCCCTCTGATTTTAGTGGTCATTATCTCAGAACAAGGAAGAATGGACCATTCAGCCCATTGAGAATGCATTGCTATTTGATATGATCATTATGGGTTTTGTACCTCCCATCCTGATACACTCACCTTTCTTCATTCACTCTCTGGGAGGCTTTGGGAACATTAAACTGTTTTACTCCTGAAATAGGGCAGCAAAGTGCCTTTTAAAAGTGGTGAGGTTTGTCCTGTAATGTCACTCTTGTGTTGAGTGGTTTGCTCCTTGGTTTCCCTCAATGGAAACATTCAGGCAGGTATGACTCAGAATTTAAGCCACAAATCTCTGGCAATTATTACCGGTAAGCAATTTTAAACTAGATTCCTCTGGGTTTTATTCTTAATTAATTCATGGGATGAGGGCATTGCTGGCTAGGCCAGCATGTTTTGCCTAATCGCAGAGGCACAGTTAAGAGTCAGCCACATTGCTGTGGGTCAGGAGTCACATGTAGGCTAGACCAGGTAAAGATGGCAATTTCCTGCCAAAGGACATTAGTAAAAAAATGGGTTTTTCTAACAATGGGTCCATTTCCATCCTGAGACTCTTAATTCTAGATTTTTATTGAGTTCACATGCCACCATCGGACTCAGTCCCCTGAACATTTTCTGGGTCTCTGAATTTAGTCCAGCAATAATACCACTGAGCCATTACCTCCCTATATTCAATTTGTTGATTCTGTTCCAACTGTAATTGGAACTTCAGGAGCAGAACTGAAAATAATATTGGAGCTGACAAACTGTCAGTATCAGTCGTTAAAAACAAAGAATGGAATGTTGAATCATGTGTATGATATGTTGCTGTGGAAAGTGAAGAATAGAACATTCAGCATTTATCTATGCGATGCATCAGATATGAGTTGTAAGTATTGTACCTATTTTTAATCCACTTGTGGGATTGGGCATCATTGGCTGGGACCAATCCTAAATATCCTGGAGAAGTTGGAGCCTCTGAATACCTTGGATTGTTGAGACACCCACAATGCTGTTCAGCAGAGGGTTCCTTGGCTCAGTGAGAGTTAAAATTGCTGTTAGGTCAGGGACAATCTTACCATGGATTATTTTGGGTTGAATCTGTTCCAACGGTTATTAGAATTTCAGCACTATTTTGAAACATTTTATTGAACAATAATATTTGAGTTGACTTACTGTCGGTCTCAAATGTCGTGTCATAAGTGTGTAATCTTGAATCGATGGAATCATACGTGGCTGAGTGTAAAAAAAATTCAACATTTCTTCATTACTCAATATAACAAGTACCGAAAGGAGGCATAAGTGTTACATTTTTTAGGAGTTACTTCATGAGATCGTGTACTACTGGCTAAAAAGACATTTATTTTTCATTCTGCACAGCCCTGGAGAAGGTAATGGTGAGCTGTCTTCTTGAATCACTGAAATTTTGCTTTTGTAGGGACTCCTAAAATTATGTTAGAAAAAGAGTTCCTTGACCAAGTGACAATGAAGGATTGGTCATACATTTTCAAGTCAGGGTGGTGTGCGATTTGGAAAGGAACTCATCGAAGCTGATATTCCCATGCACCTGCTGCTTTTGTCCTTCTAGATGACAGAGGTTGTGGGTTTAAAGATGCATGCAAAAGACCCTAGATGAATTGCTGCAGTGCATCTTGGGAATGGTACAAAATGTTGCCAGTGTCACTCAGTGTCAAAGGGAGTGAGTGTTGAATGTAGAACAGAGGAACCTTGATTATCCAAACGACACAGGTATTTTGTTTGGATAGTCGAATGTTCAGATATTTGAAGGCCGGATAGCACAGTTTGACCAAGCTTGGGGACCTTTCAATCTTGTCCAGATAATCTGAAATTCGAAATATCGAATACCGGATAATCGAGGTTCCTCTGTCGATGGGATTACAATCAAATTTAATAAAGAAGGTGATGACCCAATGGTATTATCATTAGCTTATTTATCTATAAACTCAGCTGAAATTCTAGGGACCAAGATATGAATCCCTCCAGAGCAGATGGTGGAATTTAAATTCAATAAAGAATATCCAGAAATAAGAATCTACTGATGACCATGAAGTCATAGTCGATTGCCAGGAAAACTCATGGGCTTACTAATACATCCTTCGGGGAAAGAAATCTACCATTTTTACCTGGTCTGGCCAACATGTGACTCTGAGCCACAATGACTATCAACTGCCCTCTGGTCAATTAGGGATCAGCAATAAATGCTCATCCATCCAGTGATACCCTCATCCATGAATGAATGAGAAAAAAAAATGATTGTTTCATCTGGCATAGGTGACTAGTCCTTGAGTGTTGCTGGAGTTACACTCATTCAGGAGCAGCAGAATGTTTCATCACATTCCCTCTTGTTTGATCCCAGAAAATAATAGGAATAGACCATTCAGCCCATTGAGCCCACTTTGCCACTTGATATGATCATTATGGGTTATGCACCTGTCATCCTGACACACTCACCTTTCTTCATTCATTCTCTGGGAGGCTATGGGAACGTTAAACTGTTTTATTCCTGAAATAGGGCAGCAAGGTGCCACAAAAAAGTGGTGAGTATTGTCCTACAATGTTGCACTTGTGTTGAGTGGTTTTCTCCCTGGTTTCCCCGCAATGGAAATATTCAGGACAGGTAAAACTCAGAATTTAAGCCACAAATCTCTGGCAATTATTAAGTAATTTTAAACTGGATTTCTCTGGGTTTTATTTTTAATTCATTCATGGGATGAGGGCATTACTGGCTAGGCCAGCACTTTTTGCCTAATGCCAATTGTCCAGAGGGACAGTTAAGAGTAGCCATATTGCTGTGGGTCAGGAGTCACATGTAGGCCAGACCACGTAAGGATGACAGTTTCCTTCCCTAAAGGACGTAAGTGAACTAAATGGGTCTTTCCAACAATGGGTCCACATCCATTCTGAGACTTTTAATTCCAAATTTTTCTTAAGTTCACATTCCACTATCTTCTGTGGAAGGACTTGAATCCGCTCCCCAGGACATTATCTGGGTCTTTGGATTTATAGTCCAGCAATAATGCCACTGAGCCATTGCCTTCCCAAATTCAATCTATTGAATCTGTTCCAACTGCAAATGGAACTTTAGGAGCATAGTTGAAAATAATATCTGGGCTGACTTACTGTCAGTATCAGTCGTCGGAAACGAAGAATCAAATGTCGAGTCATGTGTATGATATGTTGCTGTGGAAAGAGAAAGAATAGAACATTCAGCATTTATCTATGAGATGCATCAGATAATGAGTAGTAAGCACTATAATTATTTTAATCCATTCGTGGGATTGGGTATCATTGGCTGGGACTAATCCTAATTATCCTGGAGAAAGTGATGATGAGCTGCCTTTTGGAGTCTCTGAATTCCTTGGATTGTTGAGATACCCACAATGCTGTTCTGCAGAGGGTTCCTTGGCTCAGTGAGAGTTACAGTCATATCATATGTGGCTATATGTAAAGAAGACAAAATTCAACATTTCTTCATTACTCAATATAACAAGCACAGAAAGGAGGCACAAATATTACACCTTTAGGTGTTCCTTCATGAGATTGTGCACTACTGGCTAGGCAGGCATTTATTTTCCATTCTGCATTGGCCTGGAGAAGGTGATAGTGAGCTGTCTTCTTGAATCACTGAAATCTTTCTGTTGTAGAGACTCCTAAGATCGTGTTAGAAAAAGAGTTCCTTAACCAAGTGACAACGAAGGAATGGCAATACATTTTCAAGTCAGGATGGTGTGCGATTTGGAAAGGAACTCATCAGAGCTGACGTTCCCATGCACCTGCTGCCTTTGTGCTTCTAGATGGCAGAAGTTGTGGCTTTGGAAGCTGTTACATCAGGATTCTAGGTGTGTTGCTGCAGTGCATCTTGTAGATGGTACACACTGTTGGCACTATGCCTTGTGACGCTGAAAAGAAGTTTTGATGATGTTGGATGGAGTGCCTATCAAACAAGCTGCTTTGTCCAGGATGGTATCAAGCCTTTCAGTATTATTGAAGCTGTATTCATTCAGACTAGTGGAGAGGGGTAATGACTAGATTGCAACTTAATTGAGATGGTCATTGCTTAGTAATATTGGGGAAGGAGTAGGTTATTCAGCCCATCAAACCTCTTCTGCAATTCAATATGATCATGGTTGATAAATTACTTTAATGCCTTATTCCCACAGAATTCTAATATCCTTTTATGCCGTTGGTATTAAAAGTATGTTAATCTCTACTGTAAACATTCTGTAAACATTGTGATCTTATGGGGTTAGAAATGCAAAGATCAATTTCCCTGTGAACAAATCCATTTCTGCTCAACTTGGTTCTGAGCAGCCTATACATAATTTTTAAAATGTACCTCCTGGTTCTAGGCTCCCCCAGCCAGGCGAGACAGCTTACTCGCATCTACCCTGTCAATCTCCTTAAATATTATGTCGATTTTAATGAGCTAGGCTTTCGTTCTTTGAAACTTGAGAGAATATAGGCCCAGTTTCCCCAATCTCTCTTCAAAGGGCAGTCACGCTGGGAAAGATAGATTTTCAACCAGTAAGGGAATCAAGGGGTATGGTAAAAGGTAGGAAATGGAGTTGAGGATTAGCAAATCAGCCGTGATCTCATTGAATGGAGGATCAAACTCAATGGTCCAAATGTCCTCAATCTGCTCCTATGTTTTATTGATGTGGAAGTGCCAGTGTTGGACTGGGGTGGATAATATTAAAAATCACACAACACCAGGTTATAGTCTAACAGGTTTATCTGGAAGTACTGTCTTTTGGTGCGCTGCTCCTTCGTTAGGTAGCCATGAAGCAGGATCATAAGACACCTTTCCTCATATGACAGGCCTTTCATCCCTGGAATCAACCTGGTGACCCTCCTCTGAACTGCCTCGGGTGCTGCCACATCCTTCCTCAAGTAAGGAGACCAAAACTGAACCAAAACAAAAATGATTCTCCAGGTGCGGTCTCACTAACACCTTATACAATTGCAACAACACTTCTCTACTTTTATAATCCAGTCCTTTTGCAATAAATGCCAAGATTCCATTTTCCTTTTTTATTATATGCTGCATGTGCAGACCCACTTTGAGAAATTCATGCCCAGATCCTCTGCACTGACACACTTTGAATCTGCTTCCTATTTAAATAATAATTTGCCCTTGTATTTTTCCAGCTAAAACGGACAACACCGCACTTATTGAGCGCAATCTGCCTGATTCTGGGCCCATTCTCGTAGCTTTTAAATATTTATCTGTAAGCTCTTTTGTTTCCTCTTCATAAGCCTACTTTCCCACCTATTTTAGTGTTATTCATAAATTTTGCTCTGTTACACTCTGTCCCTGCTTGCAGATCATTTATAGAGATTGTAAGTAGTTGACGTCTAGAACTGAATTCTGTGGCACCTCACTAGTTAGAGCTTGTCATCCAAACAGGAACACATTTATCCCAATCCTCTGTTTTAGTCAGGCAGCCAACCCTCTATTCAAGCTAATACTCTACTCATAACACCTTGGGATCTAACCTTTTATATGGCACCCTGTCAAATGCCTTCTGGAAGCTGAGATATACTATCCACTGGATCCCCATTATCCACCTTGCAGGTTACATCCTCAAAGAAATTCAGTAAGTTTGTCAAGCATGACTTGCCCTTCACAAAACTGTGCTGACAGTGGTGGATTGAGATTTGCTTTTTTCCAAGTATTCAGTTATCTTCTCCTTTGTGATTGACCCTAGAGGTCAAACTGACTGGTCTACAGTTCCCACTTTATGCTTCTCATATTTTGAATAAGGATGTCTCATTAGCATGTTTCAATCCACTGTTATCTTTCCAGAATCTGGGGAATTTGGGAATATCATAACTAATGCATCCACACATCTCTGCTGCCACCTCCTTTAATTCCCTAGGGTATATGTCATCAGGTCGCAGTGTCATAGAGTCAAAGATTTGTACAGCACAGAAACAGACCCTTTGGTCCAAATCGTCCATGCCGACCAGATATCCCTGGGGATTTATCTGCCTTTAATCCCATTGGTTCACTCAATACCTTGCCCTTAATTTTAGTAATTTTATTAAGTTCCTCTGTAGTAACTGCAGTTTTTTGGGAAGAAATTATTATCTTCCACTGTGAAAACAGAGACAAAATATTGGTTTAGTGCCTCTGTCAATTCTGAGTTTCCCATTATTACCTCACCACCTGCATCCTCTAAAAGGCCAACATTTACTTTCACTATTCTATTTCCTTTTTATATACTTATAGAAGCTTTTGGTATCATTGCTTATGTTTCTCTCCCATTTGGTGCCCAACACACCTCACCATGTGATTACTTACCTTCTTATCCACCATCCACTTTTCCCTCCTGGTCAGGCAGCTTTGGGAACATTAAACTGTCTTACTCCTGAAATGGGACAGCAAGTTGCATAAAAAAGGGGCAGGTTTGCCCTACAATGATACTCCTGTTCTGAGTGGTTTTCTCTCTGGTTTCCCCCAATGGACACATTCAGGATAGGCAGGACTCAGAATTGAAGTCAGAAAAATTGTTGGCAGGACAAGGGAACGATTTTAAAGAGGGTTCCTGCGGGTCAAATCTGTTCCAAAGGAAACTGGAATTTCAGGATTGTTCCGAAACATCTTACTAAACTGTAATATTTGAACTGACTTACTTTCAAGACTTGGAATAAAAGAATGGAATGTTGTGTCCGTTGTATCACAAGTCGCTGTGAATAGAGAAGAAGGATTTTATTGAATGGTGTTGCAGGCTCAAAGGGCCAAATGGCCTACTCCTGTGCCTATATTCTATGTTTCTATAGAGCAAGTCAGCAGTTAGTCATTGTTCAATTTAACTCCTACAGAAGAAATTAAGTATAACTAATTTACCTTTTATTCATCCATGAGATGTGAGCATTTCTGGTTGAGCCAGTATTTATTGTCCATACCTAATTGTTTTTATTTCTTCATGAGGTGTGGGCTTTGTTGGCTAGGCAGGCAGTTATTATTCATCCCAAATATCCACGGAGAAGGTAATAGTGAGCTGTCATCTTGAACCATTGAATTCCTTGTGGTTTAGGCAACCTCACAATGCTATTAGAAAAAGGTTTACTTATCCAAATGACAGGAAAGGAATGGCAAAGGTTTTCTAAATCAGGATGGTATATGACTCAGAGAGGGATTTAGGGATAGTGGTGTTCCCATGCACCTATTGCCTTTGTCCTTCAAGATGACAGAATTTATGGGATTGGAAGTTGCTACAATAGGACCCTGGATGAATTGCACCTTGTAGATGGTACACACTGCTGTTACTGTGCCTCAATGCTGAAAGGAGTCAGTATTGAAGGTGATGAGTAAGTTTCCAATCAAGGGGGCTTCTTTGTCCTGGATGGTGGGAAGTATTTGAGTGTTATTGGAGCTGCAGTCATTCAGGCATGTGGGGAGTGTTGTATCATACTCCTGCCTTGTAGATGATTGAACAGGTTTTTGGGAGATAGGTGGTAAGTTATACAGAATGCTAGTCAGTGGCATGCTGTTTTTGTCCAACACTTATATATGGGAAAGCGTGAAATTGTTTGTTTTGGCAGAAAGTATGAAAAACAAGTGCACAGGGTCAGGCGATACCCGAGCACTATTATCATTAAACAGTAATTCCAGAAATCCAGGTAATGTTCTGGGGACTGGGATTGAATCCTGCCATAACAGGTGTTAGAATTTGAATTCAATAAAAATCTGGAATTAAGAGTGTAATGATAATTATGAGACCATTGTCAATTTTCAGAAAATTCCATCTGGTTCACTAAGTTATCTAGGGAAGGAAACTCGGCAAAAGTGAGGACTGCAGAAACTGCCATCCATACATGGTTTGGTGTGTGACTCCAGACCTACAGCAATGTGGTTGACTCTCAAGCAGCCTCCAGGCAATTAGGGATGGGCAATAGATACTGGCCCAGCCAGTAACACACACATCCTGTGAATGAATAATAATCAAAATGACCAAGAGCTCTGGGAAGATGAAGAGAGAGTTGGTTGTCCTACTGCATGAACTGCAGAAGATTGGTAGTTCATGGATATCTCTTTATATCATCGGTATCAGAAATTTGTTGATTTCTACTAATCAATTAGTGAGTGCCAAAAATTCATGAGTAAATATGAGCAAAAACGTTTCTCCCCATCTTGATGCAAAGTGGCTTCTCCCTTATTTTTAAACTGTGTGCTAGGTTCTAGACTCCACAACCAGGGAAATCCCTGGCCTGCATCTATCCAGTCATTGTTTAAAATTCTAGAGAATACAGGTAAGATTTCTCAATCTCTCTGCATGCCTTCCCAGGAAAGTCTGCTGAATCTTCATTGCATTCACTCAATGCCAGCAATATGCCCCCCTAAGGTAAGTGGACCAAAACTGCACACTGTAACCAAGGTGTGGTAAAAGTAAAGTCCTGTACAACTGAACCAGACGCCCAATCAACTGAGCTAACCGATCCTGCAATGCAGAATGATGGCAACGACGTAGGTTCAATTCCCAAACCGGCTGAGGTCACCATGAAGGTCCCACGTCACCTGAGGAATGAAACCACCACCAGTCATCTCCCTTTATGAGAGAAGCCCTATGGTCCTCTGGGACTATGGCAACTTAACCTAATGTGTGCCTGGTGTCTCTCGCAGCTGGGGCAAAGTAATTTTAGTTTTGTTTTTAACAATTGAAGCAAGGATTCCATATATTCAAATCTTCTTTGAATAAAGATTAGCACAACTTTAGCCTTCTTCATGACCTGGTGCAGCTGTAAGATAGCCTCAGTGGCTTATTGATGAAGACACTTACCTCCCATTGAAAATCAACAATTTCTAACCTCTGACCATTTAAGAAATATTCTGTACATCTATTCTTCCTTCCAAATTTGATAACTGCAAACTTTTTCAATATTCTATCTGCCATTAAATTGGTCAAAATCCTCCTGAAATTGCTCTTTAACTTCCCCTCGCCTGCACTGTGCCATCTGCAAACTTGGACAATGGTCACCATACCCAAATAATTTCTATATAACATGAACAACTGCCGCCTGAATACTGACTTGTGTGGCACCCTATTTGTCACAGCCTGTCAATTTGAGAATGGCACATTTTTTGCTATTCTTTGTGATTTGCCTGTTAGCCGATCATTAATGCATGCCAGTAGGTTACCTCCAATTCCATGTGCTTTGATTTTGCTAAGCAACCTCCCTGTAGGGACTTTACCAGATGACTTTTCAAAATCTAAGTGAACTATTTCCACTATATAGTGAGACATTTGATAAGTATGGCACAAATGTTGCATCCCACTTGTCACTCTAAGCCTAGATATTGTCCAGCTCTTGTTGTGTTTGAACAAATTTGCAATTTGTGTTTGCAAATTCAGTATTTGAGGAGTCATGAATGGTGCTGAACATTGTAAGATAACTGAGACCAAGGACTATGGGGATTATGGCCTAGCTAGTCTCTCTTCACAGTTGAAATACTGCAGCCAGCCCTAGTGAATCTCCTCCGTGGTCTCTCAAGTGTAATGACATTCTTCCTATGGTGTAGTGACCAGAATTACACATAGTATTCCAGCTGTGACCTAACTAATGCTTATACAACTCCATCATAACCTCCCTGTCCTTGCATTTCACTCATTGACTAAAAAAGGCAATATCCCAGATGCCTTCCTCGTCACCTTATCCATCTGCCTTGTTTCCTTCAAGAGTCTATGGATAAGCTCTGATTCTCTGTACTTCCTGAGGTCTACCATTCAACGTACACTCCCTTGCCTTGTTAGTCTTCCTAAAATATACCACCTCACAATTTTCAGGATTAAATTCCATTTACTACTAGTGTGGTCATCTAATCAGTCTGTTTATATAATCCTGTAGATAAGGCTCTCCTCCTTGCTTTTATACAGTCATAGAGTCATAGAGATGTACAGCATGGAAACAGACCCTTCGGTCCAACCCATCCATGCCAACCAGATATCCCAACCCGATCTAGTCCCACCTGCCAGCACCTGGCCCATATCCCTCCAAACTCTTCCTGTTCATATGCCCATCCAAATACCTCTTAAATGTTGCAATTGTACCAGCCTCCACCACATCCTCTGGCAGCTCATTCCATACACGTACTACCCTCTGCGTGAAAAAATTGCCCCTTAGGTCTCTTTTATATCTTTCCTCTCTTACCCTAATCCTATGCCCTCTAGTTCTGGACTCCCCAACCCCAGGAAAAAGACTTCGTCTATTTATTCTATCCATGCCCCTCATAATTTTGTAAACCTCTATAAGGTCACCCCTCAGCCTCCAATGCTCCAGGGAAAACAGCCCCAGCCTGTTCAGCCTCTCCCTATAGCTCAAACCCTCCAACCCTGGCAACATCCTTGTAAATCTTTTCTGAACCCTTTCAGGTTTCACAACATCGTTCCAATAGGAAGGAGACAGGAATTGCACGCAGTATTCCAAAAGTAGCCTAACCAATGTCCTGAACAGCCGCAACATGACCTCCCAACTCCTGTACTCCATGCTCTGACCAATAAAGGAAAGCATACCAAACGCCTTCTTCACTATCCTATCTACCTGCGACTCCACTTTCAAGGACCTATGAACTTGCGCCCCAAGGTCTCTTTGTTCAGCAACACTCCCTGGGACCTTACCATTAAGTGTATAAGTCCTGCTAAGTTTTGCTTTCCCAAAATGCAACACCTCGCATTTATCTGAATTAAACTCTGTCTACCACTTCTCAGCCCATTGGTCCATCTGGTCTAGATCCTGTTGTAATCTGAGGTAACCCTCTTTGCTGTCCACTACACCTCCAATTTTGGTGTCATCTACAAACTTACTAACTGTACCTCTTATGCTCACATCCAAATCATTTATGTAAATGACAAAAAGTAGAAGGCCCAGCACTGAGCCTTGTGGCACTCCACTGGTCACAGGCCTCCAGTCTGAAAAAGAACCCTCCACCACCACCCTTGCTTGATGTGAATGGGAGGGTGGGAAAACACCACATTTGGAGGACTTGGAACAGTTTTGTTTTGTTTTGTTTATTTTAACAAAAGCATAATTTGGAAAAGAGTAAGAACTTTCACTGGACTCATACCAGGGATGAAAGGACTATCTTCTGACAAAAGTTAACAGTGGGTGGCACAGTGGTTGTTAGCACCGCTGCCTCATAGCACCAGGGACTTGGGTTCAATTCCTGCCTCGGGTGACTGTCTGTGTGGAGTTTGCACATTCTCCCCGTGTCTGCGTGGGTTTCCTCTGGGTGCTCTGGCTTCCTCCCTCAATCCAAAGATGTGCAGGTCAGGTGAATTGGCCAAACTGAATTGCCTGTCGTGTTAGGTGCATTTGTCAGGTGAAAATATGGGGTAGGGGAATGGGTCTGGGTGGGTTACTCTTTGGAGGGTTGGTGTCAATTTGTTGGGCTGAAGTGCCTGTTTCCATACAGTAGGGAATCTAACCTATATCTACACCCCTAGAATTTGGAAGAATGAGGCTGATTTTATATAAAATCTTCAGGACCCTGGATAGCATATGTTTTGTTAATAAGGTGCTTCCCTTTTCAAAGAACCAGACAACTGTTATGGTGGAGCAGGAGGCCCTTCAGCCCATCCTGCTTGAACTAGTTATATTATCTAGTGCCAATCTTCTGTCTTTTCCCCATATGCCTGCACACAATTTCTATCCAAATAAACATCCAATATCCCCTTGAATGCCTGAAACCAACCTACCTTCACCATAATTTTAGGAAATGTATTCCAGACCCTAACTACCAGCGGTGTGAAACGTTTCTTCACTCATCTTAGTGAAACAGTTTCTTCTTGCTTACTCGATCCAACATGCTCACAATTTTGAAATCTTCTATCAAATCTCCTGTCAGCCTTCTCCCCTCAAGGGAGATGAGTTCCAACTTCGACAGCCCATCCTCATAACTGAGTTTCTTATTCCTGGAATCATTCTAATACATTGCTTCTGCACTCTCTCCAGTGCAGTTGCGAGCTGTCTACAGCAGATCTTATTCTAACACATCTTATAACCATTCGACTCTTCTAAACTTCAATCCTAAGTCTATCAGAATGCTGTGACTGTAAAACCATATTCTGCACTCCATTCTGCTACCATGATGCACTTTTTACAGTATGATCTGCCTATATAGCTCACAAAACAACACTTTTCACTGTATCTTGGAATGTGACAATAGTAAATAAAACTCATACTCAAGGTCCAACAAGTGCCTTGCACAAGTTCAGTATCACGTCCTTACTCTTGTATTCTATACCTCTATTAACAAAGCTGAAGACATGGTCTGCTTTATTTATCCACCTGTCCTGTCACCTCCAATGATCTGTGCACACATAAACCCTCTGCTTCTGCAGCATCTTTAGAATTGTACCCCCTACATTTTTTATTGTCTTTCAATGGTCTTCTGACCAAACTGCATTAGCTCACACTTCTCTGGATTGAACCTCATTTGCTGCCTGTTCGTCACTCCACCAACTTGTCAATGTTTTTTGGAGTTCCACACTGTCACCTTCTCAAGTTCCAGTTCTTCCAGGTTATCTACAAGCTTTAAAACTGTTCCCTGTTCAACAAGCTCAACATCATTAATACACATCAGGAAAGATACTTCAAACAGAGATTGAACAGCACGGTGGTTGTGGTTAGTACTGCTGCCTCACAGCACCAGGGACCTGGGTTTGATTCCAGCCTTGGGTGACCGTTTATGTGGAGTTTGTACATTCTGCCCGGGTCTGTGCAGGTTCCCTCCGGGTGCTCTGGTTTCCTCCCACAATCCAAACACATGCATTTATGCAAGTTAGCCATGCGAAACTGCCCATAATGTTCAGGGATGTGTGCATTAGTTAGGAGTAAACAGAATAATAGGATGGGGAATAGTCTGGGTGGGTTCCTCTTCAGAGGGTTGGTATGGACTTGTTGGGCCAAATGTATTCTATGATTCAGGGGTGAACAGATAACCTTTGGGGAGGCATGGTGGCTCAGGGGCGGCACGGTGGCTCAGTGGTTAGCGCTGAAAATGTGTTACTGGAAAAGCGCAGCAGGTCAGGCAGCATCCAAGGAGCAGGAGAATCGACGTTTCGGGCATGAGCCCTTCTTCAGGAATGAGGAAAGTGTGTCCAGCAGGCTAAGATAAATGGTAGGGAGGAGGGACTTGGGGGAGGGGCGTTGGAAATGCAATAGGTGCAAGGAGGTGAGGGTGATAGGCTGGAGTAGGGGTGGGGGCGGAGAGGTCAGGAAGGAGATTGCAGGTTAGGAAGGCGGTGCTGAGTTTGAGGGTTGGGACTGAGACAAGGTAGGGGGAGGGGAAATGAGGAAACTGGAGAAATCGGAGTTCATCCCTTGTGGTTGGAGGGTTCCTAGGCGAAAGATGAGGCACCTCCCCTCCTCGATCAGGATGAACTCAGATTTCTCCAGTTTCCTCATTTCCCCTCCCCCCACCTTGTCTCAGTCCCAACTCTCAAACTCAGCACTACCTTCCTAACCTGCAATCTTCTTCCTGACCTCTCCGCCCCCAACCCCAATCCGGCCTATCGCCCTCACCTTAACCTCCTTCCACCTATCGCATTTCCAACCCCCCTCCCCTAAGTCCCTCCTCCCTACCTTTTATCTTAGCCTGCTGGACACACTTTCCTCATTCCCGAAGAAGGGCTCATGCCCGAAATGTCGATTCTCCTGCTCCTTGGATGCTGCCTGACCTGCTGTGCTTTTCCAGCAACACATTTTCAGCTCTGATCTCCAGCATCTGCAGTCCTCACTTTCTCCTGGCTCAGTGGTTAGCACTGCTGCCTCACAACACCAGGGTCCCAGGTTCATTTCCAGCTTTGGGCGACTGTCTGTGTGGGGTTTTCACATTCTCCCCGTGTCTGCGTGGGTTTCTCTGGGTGCTCCGGTTTCCTCCCGCAGTCCAAAGATGTGCAGGTCAGGTGAATTGGCCATGCTAAATTGCCCATAGTGCTAGGTGCATTAGTCAGAGACGGGGTGGGTTGCTCTTCGGAGGGTGGGCTTGTTGGACCAAAGGGCCTGTTTCCACACTATAGGGAATCTTATCTAATCTCCCGCAACTGGCTCCCATCCTCCCTCACCCACTTACCTCCCTTCCAGCATACTACTTCTGTACCTTCTCACCCTTCACACAATTATCCAGCCTCATCACTGTCTGACTGGCTTTGGAAACTTTCAAAAGTTTACCTCCCTATAAATGTGGTTGAGACGCTTTCTGCCTGGTTTCCTGTATTTCAGACAGGCCTGACACAGAATAATGACCATAAACATCACCAGGAGGTCAGTGGGTAACTTTAAAGAGGAGTATTGTGGGTCAAATCTGTTCCAATGGTGATCAAAATTTCAGAACCGTTCTGAAACATCCTAATGAATATTAATATTTTAGCTGACTCACTATCAGTATCCAGAGTTGGCCACGAAGACTCGAATGTTGTGTCAGTCATATCGTATGTGCTTGACACTATAAAAAGAGAAAAATAGAACATACATTATTTTATTACCCATTCCTAATTGCCCTCAGAAGGTGGTGATGAGCTGCTTTCTTGAACCACAACGGTCCTTGTGGTATAGGGACAACCCATTGTACTGTTAGAAAACATGTTCAAGGATTTTGAACTAGTGACACTGATGAAGCATTTTTAATAATATTTTATTAAACAATTTCAAAACATTTTACAAAACAGTTTACAAAAAAACAGTTAACATTTACAGCTCTATACAAGAGACAGCAATTTAACAAGGGAGGGGAGCAGCAAAACCAGGCCCCAAACCCTGTCGTTCAACCAGTTAACAGGGAAATGAGGACAAACCACAAATCCCAGTTTCAACGTTACAAGACAGCAACAATGACATTTGTACATAAGACAGTCTAATTACATAAAAAGAGAGTGCCTACAATACAGACCCAGCAAGCCCCAGTCCCTCCCACCTTCCGGCTACTCTTAAGGCAGCCCGCCCCTACACACCTTCCGGCTCTCGATCCACACCATGCCCCTTCCAGTTCTCTGTCCGCCCTGACACACCTTTCGACCACCTCTAGAACAACGCGCCCTGGTACCCGCCCGGGGTGACAGTAGTCAGGACGACCTACCCACCTTCCAGCTTCACTAACCACCCTCAGCACCTTTTGACCACCTCTAGGACAGCCCGCCCCGGTACCCGCCCAGGGTGACAGTGCTGAGGACAGCTACCCGCCTTCTGGCTCTCGGTCTGCCCCTACGTACCACTGGACTCTCACCCACCCCGATGCACCCTCCGGCCAGTGGACTACCCTGCGACACCTTCCGGCCACCTCTAGGACAGCCCGTCCCCTTCCCCAGGGACGACAGCGTGCAGGGCAGCCCACAAGCCTATGAAGCATTGTTATGTGTCCAAGTCAGGAGGGTGAGTGGCTTGGAGGGGATCTTGCAGGGGGTGATGCTCCCACGTATCTGCTGCCCTTTTCCTTCTGGATTGCAGAGGTCAGAGTTGGGATGAATAAGTTGCTGTTGCACCTTGTAGATGGAACACATTAGTGGTGAAGTAACTGAATTTTGAAGGTGATAGATGAAGGTACAGTAAAAACTCCTTGACGGTGTTAAGGTTATTGAGAGATGGAGCTGCACTCATCCATACAAGTGAGGAGTTTTCCATCACTCTTGTGCTTTGTGCCTTGTTGATGGTGGACAGGAGAAAGTGAGCACTGCAGATGCTGGAGATCAGAGCTGAAAATGTGTTGTTGGAAAAGCGCAGCAGGTCAGGCAGCATCAAAGGAACAGGAGAATCGACGTTTCGGGCATAAGCCCTTCTTCAGGAACCCTTCTCCTGAAGAAGGGCTTATGCCCGAAATGTCGATTCTCCTGCTCCTTTGATGCTGCCTGACCTGCTGCGCTTTTCCAGCAATGCATTTTCAGCTTTGATGGTGGACAGGCTTTGGAAATGCAAGTGGTAAATTAGACACTATAGAATTCTTAGCCTCTGAGCTGCTAGCGCAGCCACAGTGTCAAAATGACTGGCCTGTAGCAAACAGAGTCACAGTCATACAGTCATGGAGTCATGGAATCATGTAGCACAGAAACAGACCTTTCAGTCCAACCAGTCCATGTTGAACATAATCCAAAACTAAACTAGTCCCACCTGCCTGTTCCTGACCCATATCCCTCCAAACCTTTCCTATTCATTTATTTATTCAACTACATTTAAATTTAATTGTACCCAGATCGACCACTTATTCAGGAAGTTCATTCCACATGCAAAGCACCCCCTGTGTAAACAATTTGCCCCCATGTCTTTTTTAAATCTCTCTCCTCTAACCTTAAAAATGTATCCCCCAATCTTGAAATCTCCAAGATAGGGAAAAGACAACTACCATTAACTTTATCTATACCCCTCATTATTTTCTAAGGTCACCTCTCAAACCTCCTAAACTCCAGTGAAAAATGTTCCAGCCTATTCAGCCTTTCTTTATAATCAAACCTTCCATACCCAGCAACAGCTTGGTCAATCTGTTTTGAACCCTCTCCCGTTTGATAATATCCGTTCCTCTCAGTGGGCAATCCTGAAGAAGGGCTCATGCCCGAAATGTCGATTCTCCTGCTCCTTGGATGCTGCCTGACCTGCTGCGCTTTTCCAGCAACACATTTTTCAGCTCTGATCTCCAGCATCTGCAGTCCTCACTTTCTCCAACCAGAACTGGACACAGTATTTCAGAAGAGGCCTCACCAATGTTCTGTATAACCTCAACATGACGTCCCAACTTCTATACTCAAAGGACTTAGCAATGAAGGTGAGTGTGTCAAAGACCTTTGTAACCACCCTGCCAATATATGATGCAAACTTCTAAAAATTAGGTACCTGAACCCCTAGGTCTTGCTGTTCTGCAACATTGCCCAAACCATTAATTGTGTAAGCCTTACCCTGTTTGTTGTACCAAAATGCAATACCTTGATTGATTGATTGTACACTAACGTACAGTGAGAAGCTTTGTTTATGAACAGTACAGTCAGATTACAATAACTAAGTATGTACAGATCATAGGGTGAAAAAGAAAGCTTAGATAGAGGACATGCTGGTAATATCGCACAGGGAATGCACTCGGCAAGATCAACATTAATAATATCAGTATTATTTGAAGTTAGAGAATCCATTCATCAGTCTAATAATGGTCAGGTAGAAGCTGTACCTGAACGTGTGTGTGTGTGTGTGTGAGTCCATGGATGGAAGGCTGGCTTTCATGATGGTCTGGATTATGCATATAACCTTCTGTAGTTTCTTATGGTCCTGGGCAGCGCAGTTGCCGTACCAGGCCATTATGCACCTGGACAATATGCTTTCAATGGTGCCTGTGTAAAAGTTGGTGAGGGTCCTTATGGGCATTCCAAAATTCCTGAGCTGTCTGAGGAAGAATCGTTGCCAGCTTCATATCTATTGACTCTGGCTTCGAGCATCTGCAATCCTTCCTACCTCCTAATCAATGAAGAGGTGTTGTTGTGCCTTCTTGACCATTGCATCTACATTCAGGATAGGTTGCTGGTTATCATCACTCCTTCAAACTTGTCGCACTCCACCCTCTCAATCTCAGCTCAACCGATGTAGATGGAGGTATGTTCTCTCCCTTTCTTTTTGAAGTCAGTGATCAGTTCTTTAGTTTTGCTGATGTTGAGAGAGAAGTTGTTCTTATTGCACCACATCACCAAGCCCACTATCTGCCTTCTGGATTCTGACTAGTCATTGTTAGATATCTACCCTATTACGACGGTTTCATCAGCAAACGTGTAGCTGGCTTTCGGTTGGAATTTGGTAACAAAGCTGTGGGTGTACAAGGATGATGGTAGGGGGCTGAGAATGCATCCTTGGCAGGGGGTGGGAGGGGACTGAAGTGTTGAGGGTTGTCGTGGAGGAGGTGCAGTTGTCTATCTTCACTGATGGCAGTCTATGGGTCCAGAAGCTGAGGATCCAGTTGCAGAGTGTGGAGCCGAGACCAAGGTCATGGAGTTTTGAGATCAGTCTGGACGAGATTATGGTATTGAAGGTGGAGCTATAGTCAATGATCAGGAGTCTGATGTGAGTGTTCTTATCATCCAGATATTCCAAGGGTGAGCACAGGTCTAGGGATATGGTGTCCACTGTGAACGTGTTATGTCGGTAAGCAAATTGCAGGGAATTGAGGCAGGCTGGGAGACTGGAGTTGATGTGGGCCATGACCAGCCTCTCGAAGCACTTCATGTTTATGGAGGTCAGAGTCACTGGCGGTAGTCATTAAGGCACATTGCATGTGCTTTCTCAGGTACAGGGATGATGGTAATCTTCTTGAAACAGGTGGGGACTTCGGCTTGTAAGAGGGAAAGTTGAAGATGTCAGTGAATACCTCCAAACAGGATGTGAGTGTTTGGCTGGGAACTCTGTCTGGTCCCATCACTTTCCTTGGGTTTACTCCCAGGAAGACTGATCTGAGGTCTGCAGCGGTGACAGTGGGCACAGGTGTGTGGGGGCATCAGGGGTCTATCTGGTTGGTTGGGGCCTCTAACTTGGTCAGGTACTGCCTCTTGGCATCCCTGCCGCCTTTGAGGATGTTATATCTGGATTTCCTGTATTGGTCTGGGCCATCCAATTTGATCGCTGCCCATCTGCCCTTCAGTAGGGAGTGGATTTCCTAGTTCATCCAAGGTTTGTAGCTGGGGAACACTTGGATCGACTTCGTTAGTACTTCTTTGGTCCTCCACTCATTTGCTAATGAAGTCCATGACGGTGATGGCGGCTAGGTTTTGGCTGAATATTTGAACACGGTCCAGTCCACCAATTCCAAGCAGTCCCGGAGAAGCTCTTCTACGGCCTCTGACCAACAATGTACTTCCCTTCATGGAGAATCCTTCCATTTCAGCTTCTGCTTGTAAGCCGGGAGGAGGAACACAGCGCTGTGATCTGATTTTTTAGTGAAGGCAGGGGATGGTGCACCAAGTGTCTTTGATGGTTGTGTGGCGGTGGTCCAGAATGTTGGGTCCTCTGGTGGGACAGGAGATGTGTTGCTGGTACTTTGGCAGCACCCTCGAGGTTGGCTTGGTTGAAGGGGCTGGCCACGATGAATAGGGCCTCGGGGAATTTCATCTCTAGAGTGTTTGTGGCAGCATAAATTACAGTTAGGGCATTCTTCACATCCACACAGGGTGGTATGTAAATTGCTGTCAGGATGGCAGAAATGAACTCTCGCAGCAGATAGTAAGGAGGGCATTTTATTGTAAGGTATTCTAGGTCCCGGAAGCAATGGGCTTAACAGAGTTGCCATGTCTGAGCACCTGGAGGTGTTGATCAGAAAGTATACACCTCTGCCCTTTGCCTGACATGAGAATGCCATGTGGAGCTTGTGATGTATTCCTCGCATTTATCCAGATCGAACTCTAGTGGTTTTATGAAAGATAAATCATGTTTAACCAATTTTCCACAATTCTTTCAGGATATAACAGGCAGAATGATTAAAGAAGAATATAAGATTCATGTATTTGGATTTTCTGAAGGCATTCTGAAAGGTTTTGCAAGGTAGGAACCTGTGATCGTGGGAGTAATTAGTGGCATGGACACAGATGACAGCAAGTCAAGAATGCTTAGGTCTTTTTCAGTTTGTAAAGACAAAACTAGTGGAGCGCCACAAGGTTCTTTCTTCGGAGTTCAATAATTTACTATGCACATACATGATTTGGAAGGGGGGATGATTATAATGTATCCACATTTGCTGAAAATACAACAATAGGTGGAAGGGTATGTTGAGAAAAGGACATAAATGATGTGCAAGGACATGTTGACAGGTTGAGTGAGTGGGACAAAACCTTGACAGATGGTGTTTGATGTAGGAAAGTGCCACCTTGCTAGGAAGAGGATTATTTAAATGGAGAGAGAGTCCAAAAAGTGGCAGGACTGAGATCTGGGTATTTTTGTGTATGAAGAAAAAGGTTAGCGTGTAGGTGCAATAACTTGAGGACTCAAATGGAAATTTGGGTTTTCTTGCTATGGGGCTGGAGTTTGAAAACAGGGAAGTTTTGTTCCAATTGTGTATAGTGTTGGTGAAGCTGCAGCTAGAGTATTGTGTACAATTTTGATCATGATCTGTGGAATTCTTTATCTGAGACGCTGTCAAGACTGGGTCATTAAGTATATTCAATCAAGGCTGAGATGGACAGATTTTGAATCAGCAAGAAAATTAAGAGTTATAGGATATGGAAGGAAAGCGGGTTTGAAGATTATCAGATCAGAAAGGCAGAGCAGACTCATAGAGTCATACAGGATGGAAATAGACTCTTCAATCTCGTCGTCTAGATTAGAGTGGTGCTGGAAAAGCACAGCAGGTCAGACAACATTCAATCTCACAGCATTGACATCAACTTTACTAGTTTTCAAATCACCCCACCCCAAACTTCATCCCAAATCCAACCCTCCAACTCGGCACCACCCTCCTAATCTGTCCTGCTTCTCCATCTTCCTTCCCACCCATCCGTTCAATCCTCCCCACTGACTTATGACAATCACCCCCAACCTGCATCCACCTACCACCTACCCTCATTTCATTTCTAAAACTTTCTCCTCTCACCTTAAAAATATGGCCTCTGGTTTTTAATTCCTCCAATCCTGGGGAAATTATTATTGCTATTCACCTTATCTCTGCCCCTCATGATTTTATAAACCTCTATAAGGTCACCTCTCAACCTCCTACACACCAGTGAAAGAAATCCCAGCCTATTCAGCCTCTCTTTATGACTCAGACCACTCTCTGCAAAATTCTGGTAAGTCTTTTCTGAATCCTCTCCAATTTAATAATATACCTTTTATAACAAAGCCGTTAAAACTGTACACAGTACTCAAAAGGTGACCTCATCAATGTCCTGTTCAATCTCAACATGACATCCCAAATCCTATACTCAAAGATCTGAGCAATGAAGGCAAGCGTGCTAAACACCTCCTTAACCATCTTGTCTACTTGATGCGCTATACGGTCTACTTCTGTTCCTACATCTTATAGTCGCATCTAGATCAGTCATAATGTTATTGAATAGTGCAGCACACTCAAACAGCCAAACGGCCTACTTCTCCTTCAAAGTTGTATGTTCTCAAGGTATGTCAAATCATTAAGTTAAAGACAGTGATTGAATGTGATTCTGCTACCTTTGATGGCCCATAGCATCTAATGGTCACTCTGTTTTGAGCAACTAGTTTGACTCATAATTAATCAGTGTTAGCATGGTGGTAGTGACATATAGCACAAGAGGTCCCTCTCAATATGAGAAGGTCCACAAGATTCATGTCATACCGCCCAATACTACCATGGACAATTTGCCCTAGTGACAGATGAATTGGCAACAATCAAATTAAGTCCAGCTTTGTCATTGGGATGAAACCAACTCAGTCAGTGCCAAGCCATTTCTGCAAAGGGAGACTGAAACCCATACCCAGTGTATATCCTGTGCCCTTCTCACCCTCAGTGCTTCAACACAGAAGAGCACTGATTCATCAATCGAAGAGGGGAAGGGTGTTGCAATCATCAGGAGATCTCCTTGCCCAAGTTTGACCTGATGCCATGAGATTTCATAGTGGGTAACTCCCTTCCATCTTCCCCAAAGCATGCATTCCATCAGTTGCAGTCAGCTTTGTAGTGTCATTCGTTAGAATTACAGGGTCACAGTTCTGGAATTATGTCCCTAATGGGAACTGTGACTCTATTTGCACCTATGGGATCAGTGATTCAAGAGGGCAGCTCACTACCACCTTCTCAAGGGCAATTAGGGACAGGCAATAATTGTTTAGCTAGTACTGAATCCTTACTAGCAACTCCCAAATCACAATAATTATTCTTTTTTAAATATAGATGTGAGGTCAAATCCTACCATTGCAGTTTGAGGGAATTTGAATTCAGTTTTTAAAAAGTTACAAGTAATAAGCTGATGTGAGTGAATGTGATGATGAGCTGTTTGCTTTTTCTTTCATCCTGCTGCTTCATTAATATAAGGAAGTAACCTACTTTTTTTTTTATCATTGCTAATACATGATTTCAGCTCCATAATACCATGGTTGCTGGTGGATTAAGTTCTGAAGGAGAGTCAGAGCAGATACTAATTCTGTTTGTCTCTCCATGGGCGCTGCCAGCATTCTCTGTGTTTGTTGTTATAGCTTTGGGGACAATTCCATCATGGCAGGTGATAACATTTCAATTCAATGAAATTTGGAATTAAAGCTGGTCTAATGGTGGCCAGTGCTTATTGTCATGAAAAACATAGCTCATTGATGTCCATGAGGAAGGAAATCTGCTGTCCCTATCTGATCTGGCCTACAGTGGACCCACAGAAATGTGGTGGATTCTTAAATGCCCCCTGAAGTGGCTGAAACAGTCAATCAGTTCAAAAGCAATTAGGGATGGGCACAAAGGTTGAACATTGATCACATTTTAGACTCACAGGTTCCAGTGCTAAGATCCAGTGAAGACTCCGTATCATCACTCTCCTGGGTCTGAAACAGTTGGTTTAACATCAGGTCACTTAGCTCATGGGATGAATCCCCTGTGGAAAGAAAGAAAGGAATAAAAGGTCTTGTTAGTATTTAGTATGGCGTGTTACACTTCACTCCAGAGGTCCAGGTCACCGTGGCAAAATACATTTTCACATGCTGCTGGACCCATGGATAATGATGGTCAAGGTGTCAACCTTCCTTCTATACTATGGCTGATCAGGAATTCCTCCCTCTCTTTCAGCCTGTCATTAGCATGCATTGGAAAGATTTGCAAATTGGGATGTAATCTGGCTAGTTGCACTGTGAGTGTGCTTTCCTTAGTCATCATGTGTGTGACTCATGCCAAGCAGGCAGGTACACTGCATCACAAGACCTGCTCTATTCAACATTTATATGATAATAAGGATGATAATAACAACTACAGTACATATAATATCTCATCAGACAAGTATCAACACAAGCATGCTGTGAGATACTTTGATCGTTCAGATCTCAAAAACATATACTGCAAAGGCTATGGGCCCTGACAACATTCCGGCAATTGAACTAATGGTTTGTGCTCCAGAACTTGCTGCTCCCCTAGCCAAGCTCTTCCAGTACAGTTACAACACTGGCATCTACCCAACAATGTGGAAAATTGCCCAGGTATGTCCTGTACACAAAAAGCAGAACAAATCCAACCCGGCCAATTACTGCCCCATTAGTCTACACTTGATCATCAGTAAAGTGATAGAAGGTGCCATCAACAGTGCTATCAAGCAGCACCTGCTTAGCAATAACTTGCTCAGTGACGCCCAGTTTGGGTTCCGCCAGGGCCACTCAGCTCCTGATCTCATTACAGCCTTAGTCCAAACATAAAAAAAGAGCTGAATTCCAGAGATGAGGTGAGAGTGACAGCCCTTGACATCAAGGCTGCATTTGACTGAATGTGGCACCAAGGAGCCCAAGCAAAACTGGAATCAATGGATATTGGGGCAAATTTCCTGCTGGTTGGAGTTGTACTTGGCACATAGGAAGGTGATTTTGGTTGTTGGAAGTCAATCATCTCAGCTCTAGGTCATCTCTGCAGGAGTTCCTCAGAGTAGTGCCCTTGACATTCAATAGCATTACCATCACTGAATCAAAAATATGAACATTCTGGGGGTTACCATTGCTCAGAAACTCAATTGGACTTGCTCCATAAAGACAGCAACCATAAGAGTAGATCATTGGCTAAGAACTCACCTCCTTACTCTCTAAAGCCTATCTACCATCTACAAGACGCAAGTCAGGATTGTGACAGAATACTCCCCACTTGCTTGGATGAGTGCAGCTTCAACAGCATTCGAAAGGTTACACACCATCCAGGACAAAGCAGCCTGCTTGATTAGCCCCACAACCACAAACATCCCCTCCCTCCACCACTGATGCTCACTCGCAGCAGTGTGTACTATTTGCAAGATCCTTAAACAGCACCTTTCAAACCCATGACCATTTCCATCAGAAAGAGAAGGACAGCAGATACATGGGAACACCACACCTGCAAGTTCTCCCCCAAGTCACTCACCATCCTGACTTGGAAATATATCGCTGTTCCTTCAGCGTCACTGGGTCAAAATCCTGGAATTCCCTCCCTACGGGCACTGTGGATCTATCTACAGTGCATGGAATGCAGTGGGTTGGGAAGATGGTTCACCCCCACCTTCTCAAGGGCAATTAGGAATGGGCAATAATTGCTAGCCCAGACGGCGAGACTCACATCCCACAAGGGAATATTAAAACAAAATCCTCTCTGCTCGTTTTCACATCTATTTTTGTGTTATCTGCAAACATAGCTATAGCACATTCACATCCCTTATCCAAGTCATTGATATTTATTGTAAAGAATTGTGGCCCCCATCACTAATCCCGATGGCACTCCACTAGTTTCAGGTTACCATCCTGAAAATGACCTCTTTATCCCAACTCTGCGTCTTATATTAGTTAGATAATCCTTCATCCATACTTATATAGTCTCTCCCTTTATTCTTTCTGCTTGCTATCTTCTCAAATAACTGTAAAACTTGTCAGGCATGATTTCCCCTCCATGAAGCTATGCTTACTCTGTGTGATTATATTATGTATTTTATGACGTTCTGCTATTACCTTGTTTATAATAGACTCTGACCTACACCTTTTTGAATAAAGGTGTCATATTGGCAGTTTTCCAATACTCTGGGACTTTTCAGAAACTCAGTATTCTGGGGCAATTGCTATCAGTTTATCCACTATCTAGTTTCCTTATAATCCTTAAATGCATCCCATAGAATCTAGGGAACGTACCTGCGTTAGGCCCCATTACTTTCCCTAGCATTTGCTACTTTGATTATATTATTAGCCCTACAGTCACTTGACTACTAAGTAAGTTTGGAATGCATTAGTGTTCTCAACCATGAAGACAGATGCAAAATATTGATTCAACCTCTCTGCTATTTTCTGGTCACCCAGTCCCATTCTGTCAGGGGCCATGTTCATTTTGGCATCTGTATTCTTTTTAATACACTTAAAGAATCTCTGGTACTGTTAGTTGACCTTCATGGGTTACAGGTCATTTTCACTCCTTCATTATATTTTGATTGTCTTTCATTAGTTTTAAAAACTTTACCAATTATCAGGCTTCCTGTTATACGTCACCCAATTTCTATACTTTTCTTTCAATGCTTGTGTGGTTAACCATGGTTTGTTCATCCCCTTCCCAGTTGCCTTCTTTCTTACCCGTACATATCTTTGTTGTGAGTCACAAACTACACTTGTAAATGTCTGCCATTATTTATCAACTGTCTTTTCTGCTAAACTCCTTTCCTTATCCACTCTGGATCACTCTGTCCTAATTCCTGTGTAACTACCATAATTTACTTTTTGGATAGTTGTTTCTGACCCATGTTGCTCACTCTCAAACTAAATTATAAATTCTTGCATATTATGGTCAGCGCTCTTGAGAGGATCCCTTATAATATTTATCAAACCTGCTTCCTTATGCATTAACTCAATCCAAGATAGCTGATTCCTAGTCAGATCCACAACATATTGTTCCCTGAAACTGTCCCAAATATACTCTATGAGTTCTTCCTCATGTCTACATTGGCCAATTTAATTTTCCCAATCAGCGTTTGAATTAAAGTCATCCATGATCAATGTATTGGCTTTTTTACATTACTTCCCCATCTCCTGATTTGTTCTTTGACCAAAGAATAGTTATTCATGGGAGGCCTATAGACCACTCTCACACAAAATGTCTTCTTGCCCTTTGATAAGACAAAGAACTGCAAATGCTGAAGATCTGAAACAAAAATAGAAATTTCTGGAGAAACTTAGCAGGTCCGGCACTATCTGAGAGAGTTGAAAGTTTAGATGGGTCACTGAACTCGAAACATCAACTTTGCTTTCTTTTCACAAATGCTACAAGACCTATTGAGTTTCTCCAGAAATTTTTGCTGTTTTCTTCTTCTTCCCCTTTTATTTCTTACACCTACTCATATAAAATTATAAAGATGTACAGCACGGAAACATACCCATCGGTCCAACTCATCCATGTCAACCAGATATGTTCTAGGTGGCACGGTGGCAGAGTGGTTAGCACTACTGCCTCACAGCACCAGAGAGCTGGGTTCAATTCCCGCCTCAGGTGACTGACTGTGTGGAGTTTGCACATTCTCCCTGTGTCTGCGTTGGTTTCCTCTGGGTGCTCCGGTTTCCTCCCACAGACCAAAGATGTGCAGGTTAGGTGAATTGGCCATGCTAAATTGCCCATAGTGTTAGGTGTAGGGGAATGGGTCTGGGTGGGTTACATTTAGGCTGGTCGGTGTGGACTTGTTGGGCTGAAGGGCCTGTTTCCACACTGTAAGTAATCTAATATCCAAAATTAATCTAGACCCATTTGCCAGCATTTAGCTCATTTCCCTCTAAATCCTTCCTATTCATGTACCCATCCAGATGCCTTTTAAATGTTGTAATTGTACCAACCTCCATCACTTCCTCTGGCAGCTCATTCCATATACGTACCACCCTCTGCATGAAAACATTACCCCTTAGGTCCCTTTTAAATTTTTCCACTCTCACCTTAAACCTATTCCCTCTAGATTTGGACTCCCCTACCCTGGGGGAAAGACCTTGTCTATTTACCCGATACATGCCCCTCATAATTTTATAAACCTCGATAATATCATTCCTCAGCCTCCGATACTCCAGGGAAAATAGCTCCAGCCTATTCAGCCTCTCCCTATAGCACAAATTCTCCAACCCTGGCAACATCCTTGTAAATCTTTTCTGATTCTGCATAATGTGATTCTCAATATTACGATCTTGCTGTCTTACTTATTTTATCTCATACCAACAAAGCTACACCACCATCTTTTTAAAAAGTCCATTTCAAAGATCACATACTTCTGAATATTTAGTTCCCAGCTTTGATCTCCTTGTCTCTATAATAGTTATAAGATCATACTCATTAACATCTGGGTGTGTAATTATTTTGTTCCAAGCATTATGTGCATTTAAGTAAAGAAATATTAATTTGGTCTTTTTTTATCATTGTTTCCTCTTTGATTGTATTTGCTAGTTTTTAAAATGCTTTTAACCTCTGTCCCTTCCTGTTCCCTTCTGGGTATTATTATCAAAATTGTTGTATGGGCAGCACAGTGGCAATGGGTGGCACGGTGGCACAGTGGTTAGCACTGCTGCCTCACAGCACCAGAGACCTGGGTTCAATTCCTGCCTCAGGCAACTGACTGTGTGGAGTTTGCACGTTGTCTGCGGGGGTTTCCTCTGGGTGCTCCGGTTTCCTCCCACAGTCCAAAGATGTGCAGGTAAGGTGAATTGGTCATGCTAAATTGCCCGTAGTGTTAGGTAAGGGGTAAATGTAGGGGTATGGGTGGCTTGCGCTTCGGCAGGTCAGTGTGTACTTGTTGGGCCGAAGGGTCTGTTTCCACACTTTAATATAATGTATTACCATGTCCCTATATCCTTTTACTTTGTAAGCCTATTGTTCCCTGTTCGTCCTCGCATTAGCTTAAAGCCCACTCTACAGCTCTAGTCATTTGATTTGCCAGTATACTTGTCCTGCCATGACTGGATCATGTGAATATGTTTCAGTAAATACCCATCAGGGTAACTAAATGCAAAGATTACATAGAGGGCAGCACAGTGGCTCAGTGGTTAGCACTGTTAGCACCAGAGATGAAAATGTGTTGCTGGAAAAGCGCAGCAGGTCAGGCAGCATCCAAGGAGCAGGAGAATCAATGTTTCAGGCATGAGCCCTTCTTCAGGAATTCTTCACAGCACCAGAGACCCAGGTTCAGTTCCCACCTTGGGCAGCTGTCTACGTGGAGTTTGTATATTCTCCCTGTGTCTGTGTGGGTTTCCTCTGGGTGCTCTGGTTTCCTACCACATTCCAAAGAAGTGCAGGTTAGGTGAATTGGTCATCTAAATTTCCCACAATGTTCAGGGGTGTGTAGATTTAAGTGCATTAGTCTGAGATAAAAATGTAGAGTAGTAGGAGAATGGGTCTTGGTTGGTTACTCTTCAGGTTGGTGTAGACTTGTTGGGTCAAAGGGCCTGTTTTCACACTGTCAGGATTCTATTCTATGAATCTATCATGCTAAGTTTCATTCTGGATTCTGACTTGTCCAATAATTTCATTAACTGGAGTCATAGTATTACTCATTACCTTCATCTCTGATTTCCTGATTTATGCCATGCCCCACGGTATGACTGCATATTGATGGCCTTTAAACAACTTCCATCAATGTCTGTTGCTTCTTGCTGTTTCTTAGTTCCATCCAAAGTGATTCTACACCTCGATACTTGGGATCTACGATCTCTGTCTTGCTAATGTATTGATATTGTCCCTTTATTAAGAATCCTTTTTCCTTTGGGCTATCCCTCCCAAGTTCAGTTCCCAATCTTGGTCATCCTGGAATCATTTCTCCGTGACAGCAATTAAATCACATCCATTTATCCCAATTTGTGCATTCAACTCATCAACCCTTTTGTAAAAGCTATATGTATTCAATACATTAAGGGTTCTCCTTCTCTCCGCAAGGTCCACTGTTTAATGAGTTAGCTCTCAATCTCCGAACACTGCCCTGTTTTACAGTCTCACTCTCTCTCCAAATGTTGGGCAGCTTTGACGGTTTTCTCTCTATCCTAATTTGGCAATGTTTTGTGGGCTCTATCTAGTTCTTGTACTCTTGTTGTATCTTCCAGTGATGGGATCAGGTACCACTGGCAGAAACACAGGTCAAATAAAAATTGCATTAGGATCTAAACTATGGTGATACGCTCATGGTGACACCACTGCACTGAGACATACTTCCTAATTCTCTAGTTGACGCTATTGCCCACTGGGAATCATGTTGTTCAACATTAATATTTTTGCTGGTGTACAACATGGTTTACTCTCTGCTCCCTGCAATAACTCAGCAAACCATTGAGCTGCATCATGTCATAGCTCAGAGCTCCAATGAAGAGGAATTAAATGCCTGCCAATAGCATCATGAATGAAATGAACATGATTGCCCCCTGATTCATCATGCTACTCGTTTATGGTTACAATCTGGAATGCAAAGGACAAAACAGCCACTAAGGCATCTCAACCATATCACCAGCAAAAAGTCACCATCACATGAGGCATACATGTTCAAATGAACTCACTGGCAATTGTAAACTATCCTGTTAAAATGTAGTGCTGACTCACTGTCACAGGGGTCAATTGGGTGGCAGCTAATATTCATCGATGATTGATCACAGGTTGAGTCGGTGGTATCTAATGCTGTGAAAACAGAAGAAGTTGTCACTTAACATCTATTACAGGCTGACATTTTTTGCAGGAAACTTAACAAGGAAAGAGTAAAATGATACATTTTTGTAAGACCAAATAATGAAAGATAGAATCTGCAGAATAGTCAATTATTCTCATAACATCGATTGTTTCTCTCTCCACAAAGGCTGCCAGCCCGGCTGAGCTCCTCTAGCATTCTCTGTGTTTCTTTAAAGGAAGATAATTTAACTTAAGGGAATATTTCTAAAGGGTCTTTAAAAGCTGAAAGATTTATGGTTACATGTACATTAACTTGGTCAGAGTATTGAGTACAGGAGTTGGGAGGTCATATTGCAGCTGTACAGGACATTAGTTAGGCCACTTTTGGAATACTGCGTGCAATTCTGGTCTCTTTTTTATCAGAAAGATGTTCTGAAACTTGAAAGGGTTCAGAAAACAGGGAGTTTGCCAGGGTTGGAGGACTTGAGCTGTAAGGAAAGGTTGAATAGGCTGGGGCTGTTTTCTCTGGAGTGTCGGAGACCGAGAGGTGACCTTATAGAGGTTTATAAAATCATAAGGGTCATGGATAGGGTAATAGACAAGGTATTTTCCCTGGGGTGGAGTTCTCTAAAACTAGAGGGCATAGGTTTAGGGTGAGAGGGAAAAGATATAAAAGAGACCTAAGGGGCAACTTTCTCATACAAAGGGTGGTGAGTGAATGGAATGAGCTGCCAGAAGAAGTGGTGGAGGCTGGTACAATTGCAACATTTAAGAGGCATCTGGATGGGTATATGAATAGGAAAGGCTTGGAGGGATATGGGGCGGGTGCTGGCAGGTGGGACTAGATTGGGTTGGGATATCTGGTCGGCATGGATGAGTTGGGCTGAAAGGTCTGGTTCTGTGCTGTATATTTCTATGACTCTAACTGGTGAAGGTGGCAGGATGAAAAATCAGGAAGGTATGAACATTAATATTTCAGTTGACATACTGCCAGATTCCAGGGTTGCTGTGAAAAGAGAAGAACAGAACATCAACATTTATTAATTATTTAGTCTGAACACTGCTCCTGAAGAATAGTCTCATGAGTATATTAATTTTTTTATTCATTCATGGAATGTGGGCATTGCTGCACCATTTATTGCCCATTTCTAATTGCTCTGGCGAAGGTGAAGGGGAGCTGCATTCTTGAACCGCTGCAGTCTTTGGGAGTGTGGATACCCACTGTCCTATTAGGATAGAACCCAGGATTGAGGCAACGACAGTGACGGAACAGTGATATGTTTCAATGTCAGGATGGTGAGGGGCTTGGAGGGCACTTGCAGGAAGTTGTGCTCCCCTGTATCTGATGCCCTTGTCCTTTTACGTAGAAGTGGTCCTGGATTTGGAAGTTGCTGTCAGAGCAGCCTTGGTAAATTGCTGCAGTACATCTCGTAGATGGTACACACGTTTGCCATTGTCACTTAATAGTGGAGAGAGTGAATGCTGAAGGTGGATGTGTATGGGGTGCCCATCAAGTAGGCATCTTTGCCATGGATGGTGACAAGCTTCTTGAATGTTGTTGGAGCTACATTTGTCCAGTGGTGGAGAGTACTCCTCCACCCTTTTGACATGCATCTTGTAGGTTTGGAAACACAGGACATTTGGTGGTATTATCATTAGACGATCAATAAGCGATCCAGGAAATGTTCTGGAGACCCAGGTTCGAATCTTGCCATGGCAGATGGTGGAGTTTGAATTCAATAAAAATCTGGAAGTAAGAGTCTAATGATGACCATGACACCATTGTCTATGGTCAAAGAAACCCATCAGGGTTTATGAAAAGAAACTGCACTCCTTATCTGGTCTGGCCTTCACGTGATTCCAGATTCACAGTAATGTGGTTGACTTTAAACTGCTCTCTGGGATAGACAATAAATGGTAGCCTAGCCAATGATACCCACATCCCATGAGTAAATAAAAATAAGGTGAATTACTCACTGCAGGAGTCCTAGCCTCTGTCCAAATGTTGTAGTCATAGTGGAAACAAAAAGAAATGCTGGAGATCACAGCAGGTCTGGCAGCATCCATGGAAAGAGAGCAAGCTGACGTTTCGAGTCTAGATGACTCTTCATCAGAGCTGACGTGAAGTTGGAGGAAGAAAATTGCATAAACGCTGCCCTCTCCACACTTCACATCAGCTCTGATGGAGAGCCATCTCGACTCAAAACGTCACCTTGCTGTCTCTCTCTATGGGTGCTGCCTGACCCACTGTGACCTCCAGTATTTTTGTTGACAGTACAGATTCAAGCATCTCCAATAAGTTGCACCTGCCTACATTATAGTCATAGTGTTAATTTAACCAGTTAATATTCTGGTGAATGGTAATGCCCAGGACTTTAATACTAGAGGATTCTGAGATACTAAGTAATGCAAGAGATTCTGGGCTTTATAAATAAAGGCAACCCCCATTCAGGAGTAGGAGGCAATATAGAATAATAAAATCAGCCTGGAGCTTATTGAATGGTATAGCAGCCTCAAGGGGTCTGATGACTGGCTCCTCGTTCATAGGTGTCATACATTAGTGTATTTTACCAACTCACTGTCAAACGTATCAGTAAAGGTGTGACTGCTAATATCCAATGAAGACTCTGATTGATCACTATCCTGGGTCTGAAACAGTTGGTTCAACATCAGGTCACTCATATCATCAGTAGCTGTGAAAAGAGAGCAAAATGAAAGATCCCCCATTGAACATTTGTGTGTCAACTTCAATATAATCAGCAGGCTGTTAACACTAAACAGTTTCTGGTACAACAGAACAAAAGCAAAATATTGTCGATACTGCCTATCTGAGATTTTCAAAAAGTCTAGAAACATCTGTGGAGAGAAAATAATTAGACAAAGTTCTGATGAGATGTCAATAATCTGAAATCATAAGGGGAGGTGATGGCCTTGTTTGGTATTATTGCTAGATCATTAATTCAGAGACCTGGGTAATGTTCTGCGGATCCGGGGTTAAATCCTGTCATGACAGATGGTGGAATGTGACTTCAATACATATCTGGAATTAGGAGTCTAATATTGACCATGAAGTCATTGTCAAGTGTTGGAAAAACCCACCTGTTTCACAAATGTTCTTTAAGGAAGGAAACTACCATGCTCACCTGGTCTGGACTACATTTGACTCCAGACCCACAGCAACATGGTTGAAAATGTGGGGCGGCACAGTGGTTAGCACCACTGCCTCACGGCACTGGAGACCTGAGTTCGATTCCAGTCTCATGCAACCGTCTGTGTGGAGTTTGCACATTCTCTCTGTGTGGGCTTCCTCTGGGAGCTCTGGTTTTCTCCTCCAGGTTAAATGGACTGCCCATTAAATTGTCCACAGTGTTCAGGGATGTGCAGGTAGGTGGTTAAGTAATGAGAAATGCAGGGTTACAGGGACAGGATAGTGTAGGGGGTGAGTTTGGGTGGCATGTTCTTTGGAGGGTTGGTGTGGACTCAATAGGCCGAGTGGCCTGCTTCCATACTGAAGGAATTCTATGATGAGCTATGAATTTTTAACTACCCTCTGGACAATTAGAGATGGGCAATAAATATTGGCCTGGCCAGCAATGCCCACGTGAATTAATTGTTAAAAATGCTCTTCATGGTATTCCAGTGAAGCAGCTGGAGCCTCATTGTCTCCTTCACCACAAGGAGTTATATTGAATTATTCTCAGCTTCACAATCCATCAATTTAGCAAAAGGAAGATTGCCTGGAGGAAGGAGAAGGAAGGAATAGAGTTCTTCTGATAACTGTTGCAACAACAATGATGATAACAATGTGGACATTCAAAAGGATGAGAATTCCACCCAGGCCAACTCAAGATCTATGAACAAAGCCTGTGCTGCTGACTCTTTCTTGTGGGTTGCTGAATGTTAATCTTTAATCGATTTTAAACACCCAGCATATATAGTTTCACTGTATAAAGGAGAGTCTCACATACATACTGAGTTGGTCACTGAGTTCAGGTTCCTGAAACGAATAACAGTTAACCCAGGATAAATATTTCAGAAAAGAGATATCAAATTCTGCCATGGCAGATTGTGAATATGAAATCAGCTTTTCTGAAAAAAAAGCTGGAAAAATAAGTCTAGAACCAATAACATTGACCAGCAAATAAAACCCACTGTGGGGCTTGGTTAACTCAATTAACTGAATTACTAGCATATGGCTCAGATTATCACCAACAGCATGGGATTCAAGGGCATTGTGTGGCTTACTACCTTGTCCTACCCATAGTCAAAAATCAAGGCCTTTTGCCAAGTGTCAGTGAATAATCCCTGAGGGACTTTGTTCACAGAACTGAAGAAGAAAGTTCCACCTTCACTCAAGTCTGGGACCATTAAAAGATGACAATTTGTGCAAAATTTGGATTCTATGCTGATCTAGGTCATTGCAAGGCCAAACAAACCATTTGAGTGCATCAAATCATGTCTCTGAACTCCAAGGAGCAATGATATCCCGAATGAAGTAACCATTTTCTCTACTTATAAATTCTGTGCCCGTTTGCTTCCCTCCACTTCACCTGACCAAACATCCAAAAGCTTGGGATTTTAAATAAAGCTGTTGGTGTCGTTTGATTTCTGACTTCATCCACCCCAGTCCAACAATGGCACCTCCACATTATGAAATAAACATGACTGCCGCCTGGTTCATCACGTTCCTCGTTTATGGTTTTGATCATTATTGGGCAGGACACAACTACCACCATGGATTTACTGACATCACCAGTCTCAGATCATTATCACGTGAGGTACAGTCTTTCAGGTGAACTCATTCATCATTTTGAAACATCCTAAGCACTTGTATATTCACTACATTTGTTCACTCACTTTCACAGGTTCCATTGAGTGGGTAGCTGCTTGCATTCATTGATGATTCTTCAGTATCTGTGGTCGTAAGCAAAGCATTGAAAGTTATATCAGTTGAATCTAACACTGAAAAAACATGTTCTCAATTAACATTTATACTTGGAACACCCAGACATGTAGCAAAATGAATTTAATGCTGAGAAGTATGAAGTGACACATAGCGGCAGAAAAATATGTGGAAAAGCAATATAAGTCAAAAGAATTAAAATCTAAATGGTGTGCAAGAGCTGGGGAAGCTGCTAATGTACGTGTATATACTGGTATAGGTGACTGAGCTGAGAAATCTGTCAGGATGGGACTTATAACTAAAGATAGAAACTAGAGATAGAAATTCACCAAAGATCCTTAAACAGCACCTTCCAAATCCATGACCACTTCCAGAAGGACAAGGGCTGCAAGTACATGGGAACACCATCACCTGCACGTTCCACTCGAATCCACTCACTCTCCTCATTTGGAAAGGTTACCATCACTGTTTGGTCAAAATCCTCGGACTTCCTCCCTAAGGGCATTGAGTGTCAACCTACATCATCTTCTCAAGGACAACCAGTAATCAACATCTCTAACTTAACAGTTTCCAACCATCTCTCATTGACATTTAAGTCATTATCATGGTGGGCTTTTATAGACCAAAACTTTAGCTGGACCAGCCACTAAAAATATCTTGTACCATTTGTCATTGTGTATGATACAATATCTTGTATCATTTGTCATTGTGCTGCAAGCCTTTGACCTTCCTGGTCAAAGGCTTGCAGCACAATGACAAATGATGCTCTTCTTTTTTGCCTAAAGCCTATCCAGTCTTTACATGGCATGAGTCAGGAGGTGACAGAATATTCTCTTGAGTGACTGGACCTCCCAACAAATCAAAAAGCTCAACACCATCTTACACAAGACAGTTCAGAAGATCAACATTTCATCTTTAAATATCACTCATTTAGCCACTGGTTGACAGTTACAGGGTCTTTTCAGAAAGGTCATTCTTTACAGTTGCTGGGTCATAGTTCTGGAACTCCCTAAAATCATTGAGGCTGTATATCATAGAGAACTCCTTAAAATCACTGAGGCTGTATATATTAGAGAACTCCCTAAAATCACTGAGGCTGTGTATCTTAGAGAACTCTCCAAAATCACTGAAGCTGTGTATATTAGAAAACTCCCTAAAATCACCGATGCTGTATATCTTAGAGAACTCCCTAAAATCAGTGAGGCTGTGCATCTTAGAGAACTCTCCAAAATCAATGAGGCTGTGTATCTTAGAGAACTCCTTAAAATCACCGAGGCTGTATATCATAGAGAACCCCCTAAAATCACCAAGGCTGTGTATCATAGAGAACTCCCAAAAATCACCAAGGCTGTGTATCTTAGAGAACTCTCTAAAATCACTGAGGCTGTGTATCATAGAGAACTCCCTAAAATTACCGAGGCTGTGTATCTTAGAGAACTCCCTAAAATCACTGAGGCTGTGTATCTTAGAGAACTCTCTAAAATCACTGAGGCTGTGTATCTTAGAGAACTCCCTAAAATCACTGAGGCTGTATATCATAGAGAACTCCCTAAAATCACTGAGGCTATATTTCATAGAGAACTCCCTAAAATCACTGAGGCTGTATATCATAGAGAACTCCCTAAAATCACTGAGGCTGTATATCTTAGAGAACTCCCTAAAATCACTGAGGCTGTGTATCTTAGAGAACTCCCTAAAATCACTGAGGCTGTGTATCTTAGAGAACTCCCTAAAATCACTGAGGCTGTGTATCTTAGAGAACTCCCTAAAATCACCGAGGCTGTATATCTTAGAGAACTCCCTAAAATCATTGAGGCTGTGTCTTAGAGAACTCCCTAAAATCACTGAGGCTGTATATCATATAGAACTCCCAAAAATCACTGAGGCTGTATATCATAGAGAACTCCCTAAAATCACTGAGGCTATATATTTTAGAGAACTCCCTAAAATCACCGAGGTTGTATATCATAGAGAACTTCCGATAATCACTGAGGTTGTATATCATGGAGAACACCATAAAATCACTGAGGCTGTGTATCTTAGAGAATTCCCTAAAATCACTGAGGCTGTGTATCTTAGAGAACTCCCTAAAATCACCGAGGCTGTATATCATAGAGAACTCCCTAAAATCATTGAGGCTGTGTATCTTAGAGAACTCCCTAAAATCACTGAGGCTGTGTATCTTAGAGAACTCCCTAAAATCATTGAGGCTGTGTATCTTAGAGAACTCCCTAAAATCACTGAGGCTGTGTATCTTAGAGAACTCCTTAAAATCACCGAGGCTGTGTATCTTAGAGAACTCTCCAAAATCACTGAGGCTGTAAATCTTAGAGAACTCCCTAAAATCACTAAGGCTGTGTACCTTAGAGAACTTCCTAAAATCATTGAGGCTGTGTATCTTAGAGAACTCCCTAAAATCACTGAGGCTGTGTATCTTAGAGAACTCCCTAAAATCATTGAGGCTGTGTATCTTAGAGAACTCCCTAAAATCACTGAGGCTGTGTATCTTAGAGAACTCCCTAAAATCACCGAGGCTGTATATCATAGAGAACTCCCTAAAATCACTGAGGCTGTATATCTTAGAGAACTCCCTAAAATCACCGAGGCTGTATATCATAGAGAACTCCCTAAAATCACTGAGGCTGTATAGCTGACATTGCTAATGGGAAAATACTAGAGGCCACGAAAAATGATTTAATAGCAGACCACTTGGAAATCAGCAGCGGGATTGGACAGCTTCATGGATTTATGAAAGGGAACTCATTCTTTATAAATTGATTGGAATTGTTTGAGGATATAACGAGTGGAGTTGACGATGGGAAGCCAGTTTAAATGGTTTACCTGAATTTTCAGAAGGCTTTCAATACGATCCCACACAAGAGATTAGTGTGTAAAACTAAAGTGCATGGGATTGGGGTTGTGCACTGTCATGGATAGAATACTGGTTGGCAGACAGGAAACAAAGAGTAATTTTTTTTTTCTCAATGGCAATGCAGTGACTAGTGGAGTACCACAAGGATTAGTGCTTGGATCCCAGATATTCACAATATATATATTAATGCAGTAGACAAGGGAACTGAAGAATATATCTTGAAATTTGTAGATGACAAAGCTGGGCGGGAGGTGAGCTATGAGGAGAATGCAGAGAGGCTTCGTGTGATTTGGACATGTTGAATGAGGGGGTAAATACAAGGCAGGTGCAATGTAATGTGGAGAAATGTGAGGTTATTCACTTTGGAGGGGAAATAGGCAGGCAGATCATTATCTGAATGGTGACAGATGGGGGAAGGGCGAGATGCAACGAGATCTGTGTGTCATTGTACTCATTTGATGAAGGTAAGCATGCTGGTGCAGTGGGTAGAGAAGAGGGCAAGTGATATGTTGGCTTTCATAATGAGAGGATTCGAGAAAGGATGTCTTGTTGCAATTGTGCAGGGCCTATGTGTGACCACTGGCAGAGTATTGTTTGCAGTTTGTAGTTTCCTCCTGATCTGAGGAAGGATGTTCTGCCTAGAGACTGACAGCTACAAAGATTAATCAGACCAATTTCTGGGATAGCTGACATTTGAAGGGATACTGGTTTCAGCTATATTTACTGAAGCTTAGAGGAATGAGGGGGATCTCATAGAAACCTATAAAATTCTAACAGGACTGGGGAGACTTAGAGATTGATAAAATCATGAGGGGCATGGATAGGGTACATAGACACGGTCTTGTCCCTGGAGTAGGGGAGTCCAGAATGAGAAGGTTTTGAGTAAGAAGGGAAAAAATTTAAAAGAGGCCTAAGGGGCAACTTCTTCAGAGCGTGGTGTGTGTATGAACTGAGCTGTCAGAGGAAGTGGAGGAGGCTGGTAAGTTACAACATTTCGAGTCATAGAGTCTTAAAAGGCATCTGGAAGGGTATATGAATAGGAAGGGTTTAGAGGGATATGGGCGGGTGTTGACAAATGGGACTAGATTAGCTGAGGATATATGGTCAGCATGGACGAGTCAGACCAAAGGGTCTGTCTCTGTGTTGTACGTCTCTATGACTAGACAGGGTCCATGCAGGAAGGATGTTCCTGATGAAGAGGGAGCCCAGAATCAGGGGTCACAGTATAAGGATATGAGGTAAACCATTTAGGACTGAGATGAGGAGAAACTTCTTTACACACAGACAGTGGTGAGCTGCAGAATTGTCTGTAACGGGGAATGGTTGAGGCAAAAGCATTGAATGTTTTTGAGAAGGAAATGCAGTTCTTAGGGCTATAGGGATCAAAGGATAGGAGATGAAAGTGGGAACAGGATACTGAGCTGAATGATCAGCCATGATCATAATGACAGATGTAGACTTGAAGGGTTGAATGGCCTACTCCTGCGCCTATTTTCTATGTTTCTCTTGCATCTTTTAAATTCAGCGGTTCAAAGGAAAAATCATCAATAATTCTTTAGCCAGTGATGCCCAAATCACATGAACTTAGATTTAACATGAGCTTACACTTTAAAAGTTATGACTGAATAAAGAAATAGAGGATTAATTCAAATCTGTCCACAGCAGATTGAGAAATCAATTTTAAAAAGTTGGAAATAAAAAGCCTGTATTCTTAAAAGTGACCATAAGCTGTTTGCTTGCTATGTAATGCTGATGCTTCACTAGCATCCTAAAGGGAATTAAACTCAAAATAAATTCTTTTCACTACTATTTGTACATGAATCCAGACTCACAATATCATGGTTTAATCTGAATTGAGTTTTAGAGGGATCTTACATCAGCAGAGGGGTATCAAATTGTTACCTAGGGTACTTAGAAATGGTACAAATACTGGCCTTGCTTGTGACACCAACATGCTGAGCATGATACAACAATACATGTCTCCAAATTCACTGACCAAGGTTTTGGATTGGATCAGAAATTGCTGAAAGCAACATAAACAGCAATTTAATGAGATTTCAATTATTACCCATATATTACATCATACCCACAGATCACAGAACCCTACAACAGTTCAACACATTGCCCATTCAGAAACAGTCTGTTGTGCATTAAAACATTTATGACTCACAGGTTCCACTACTAAGATCCAAAGACGACTCTGATTCATCAGTCTCCTGGGTCTGAAACAGTTGATTCAACATCAGGTCACTTAGCTCTGAGGATGATGGCACTGTGAAAAGAGAGAAAGCATCCACATTCTCATTTAACGCAAATATGATAATAAATAGAACTGTACGTGTAATGGGCTCATCAAACAGGTACCAACACGATCACGTTGAGAGATGCTTTGATTGTTCAGATCTCAAAATTCACATCAATTTAATCTAATACCTTTTTGCTTCCTACCTCTTTGCTGACATTATAACTATGGACTCCAATAACTGAATAAAGAATAGTGTTGCATACAGACCATTGACCTGATAAGAACCGCCGTTGGTATCAATGGACTGGACATCATTTATAATGACTGACAGCAGAAGTCACCTTTCAAACTATCTTTACTGCCTTCACCCAACCAACTGCTCACCCCTAAAACTGCAAATCAGTGTAAACGAAAATCTCCTTAAACCATTTCCTCCACAAGGCGGGACCCAATTAGCTGGATGAGTACAATTCCAACCACACTCAATAAGTTTGTAAGAAAAACTGTCCAATTGTTCTATTAGATCCTGAGGAATGAATTTTAATACAAATAGCTTTCCTTTTAATTAAGAAAAATGTCAGAGCTGTTAGTGGAGCTGATAGCCACAGAGTAGTGTATTCTTGTTTACTCTGTCAAGAACAAGACTGTAAAAAAAGACACTGTTAAAGCCAAACAGGGGAGCATTCCTTGATTCACAGGTAACTTTGTACAAGTGAAGATCAAACAGGATGTCCTGGTCATTAATAAACCATGAGATGACTTTGAGGGTTTCAGACTGACATAGGAGGGATGACAATTAACAAGTGATTGACATGATACGACCATCAAGCTCTATAGAAGATAAAGGGAGTGTTTGAGGGAAAAAACTCATTTAAGACAGAAAAGAGCTTCTCAAGGTGGGTTGTGCACTTACCCTGTGATGATGAAGCCCCTTGAACAAGGTTATGTTGTCCTTGGTTTTTGTTTTCAGAGGGGTCATAAAGGCACAGGTTCCGAAAGGTCTGGGTTTCTCTACTTGAAGAAACTTTTACTTTTTTAAAAACAACACTTGTAAGATGAGATGGGAGTGGCCAGTTCTCCCAGCTCGGCTTTTCTCTGGTTTGGTTTGGATTTAGCAGTCTGGCTGTTCAGAGCTGCTGGTCAGTTTAAGCTGTAGTGGAAGGAGGTTCCATGCTAAATCTCTCTGCCAACTCTCTAATTCCTGTAAGAACCTGTGCCCAATTTTATCTTTTTGCCAAGGGGGTGTTTATGGTGGTTGGTGCAGGCATTTGGAACAGCATCTTTAAATTGAGATAATCATTAAATTGGGTTTTTGGTTAGGTTAACTTATTCTGGATTTTGTTCTCTTTTGTTTGTGTTTCAGCCAGTACTTTGAAAATAAATTCTCTTTTGTTTAAAACTGAGGGGTTTGACCAGTTGCATCATTTCTGGAATATCCACTCAACACCTGCTCAAAACAACTAGAAAAGTTAGGGTCAGGGATTCCTTCTTGAAATTGTTTGAAAGGGTCTGGCCTAGTACATCACAATCTATGGGAGGAAGCATCCTTTCCACATCCATTTTATCAAGATCCCTCAGAACCTAGTATGTTTCAAACAAGTTGCCACTTACTCTTACCAATACCAGCTGATACTAGTCAAGCCAGATCAACCTTTCCATCTAAGATAATCTGCCCATTTGAGGTATGAATCTAATTAAACATCTCTGAATTGTCTTCAATGTACTTACTTTAATAATAAGACTAACACTGTAAATAATTCTCCATGTATGGGTCAGCATGGTGGCTCAGTGGTAAGCAATGCTGCCTCAAGTGCCAGGGATCCGGGTTCAATTCCAACTCAGGCTGTGTGAAGTTTGGACATTCTCCCTGTGTCTGTGTGGGTTTCCGTCAGGTGGTCTGGTGAATTGGCCATGTTTAATTGCCCGTAGTGGTAAATGTTGGGGAATGGATCTGGGTGGGGTGCTCTTCAGAGAGTCGGTATGGACTTGTTGGGCTGAAGGGCCTGTTTCCACACTGTAAGTAATCTAATCCATGTTGAATTGCTCATAGTATTCAGGGATGTGTAGGTTAGATGACTTAGTCAAGGATAAATATAGGATAATAGGGTAGGGGAATGGGTCTGGGTGGGTTACTTTTTGGAGGGTCAGTGTGGACATGTTGGGCTGAAGGGCCTGTATCCACACTGTAGGGATTCTATGATTCTATAGCTTTGGTCTCATCAGGACTCTGCGAATTGAAGGAGGAGGAAGTGAGGACTGCATTTTGCTGGAGATCAGAGTCGAAGAGTTTGGTGCTGGAAAAGCACATCTGGTCAGGCAGCATCGAAGAAGCAAAAGAATTCACATAGAGTCATGGAGATGTACAGATTAGAAACAGACCCTTCGGTCCAACCCATCTATGCCGACCAGATATCCCAACCCAATCTAGTCCCACCTGCCAGCACCCGGCCCATATCCCTCCAAACACTTCCTATTCATATATGCTTCCAAATGCCTCTTAAATGTTGCAATTGTACCAGCCTCTACCACTTTCTCTGGCAGCTCATTCCATACACACACCACTCTCTGCGTGAAAACATTGCCCCTTAGGTCTCTTTTATATCTTTCCCCTCTCACCCTAAACCTGTGCCTTCTAGTCCTGGACTCCCCAACCCCAGGGAAAAGACTTTGCCTATTTACCCTATCCATGCCCCTCATAATTTTGTAAACCTCTATAAGGCCACCCCTCAGCCTCCGACGCTCCAGGGAAAACAGCCCCAGCCTGTTCAGCCTCTCCCTGTAGCTCAGATCCTCCAACCCTGGCAACATCCTAGTAAATCTTTTCTGAACCCTTTCAAGTTTCATAATATATTTCCGATGGGAAGGAGACCAGAATTCCACGCAATATTCCAACAGTGGCCTAACCAATGTCCTCTACAGTGAAACATGACCTCCCAACTCCTGTACTCCATGCTCTGACCAATAAAGGAAAGCATACCAAACGCCTTCTTCACTATCCTATCTATCTGCGACTCCACTTTCAAGGAGCTATGAACCTGCACTCCAAGGTCTCTTTGTTCAGCAACACTCCCTAGGACCTTACCATGAAGTATATAAATCCTGTTAAGGTTTGCTTTCCCAAAATGCAGCACCTCGCATTTATCTGAATTAAACTCCATCTACCACTTCTCAGCCCATTGGCCCATCTGGTCCAGATCCTGTTGTAATCTGAGGTAACCCTCTTTGCTGTCCACTACACCTCCAATTTTGGTGTCATCTGCAAACTTACTAACTGTACCTCTTATGCTCGCATCCAAATCATTTATGTAAATGACAAAATGTAAAGGACCCAGCACCGATCCTTGTGGCACACCATGGTCACAGGCCTCCAGTCTGAAAAACAACTCTCCACCACCACCCTCTGTCTTCTACCTTTGAGCCAGTTCTGTATCCAAATGGCTAGTTCTCCCTGTATTCCATGAGATCCAACCTTGCTGATCAGTCTCCCATGGGGAACCTTGTCGAATGCCTTACTGAAGTCCATATAGATCACATCTACAGCCCTGCCCTCATCAATCCTTTTTGTTACTTCTTCAAGAAACTCAATCAAGTTTGTGAGACATGATTTCCCATGCACAAAGCCATGCTGACTATCCCTAATCAGTCCTTGCCTTTCCAAATACAAGTACATCCTGTCTGTCAGGATTCCCTCCAACAACTCGCCCACCACCGAGGTCAGGCTCACCGGTCTATAGTTCCCTGGCTTGTCCTTACCATCCTTCTTAGACAGTGGCACCACGTTAGCCAACCTCCAGTCTTCCGGCACCACAATCACTTCTCTAGTTTCCACACAGTTCTCGGGTACACCTGATCAGGTCCTGGGGATTTATCCACCTTTAACTGTTTCAAAACATCCAGCACTTACTCCTCTGTAATCTGGACATTTTGCAAGATGTCACCATCTATTTCCCTACATTCTATATCTTCCATATCCTTTTCTACAGTAAATACTGATGCAAATTACTCATTTAGTATCTCGCCCATTTTCTGCACATAGGCCACCCTGCTGATCTTTGAGGGGCCGTATTCTCTCTCTAGTTACCCTTTTGTCCTTAATGTATTTGTAAAAACTCTTTGGATTCTCCTTCTATTTGCCAAAGCTATCTCATGTCCCCTTTTTGCCCTCCTGATTTCCCTCTTAAGTATACTTCTACTTCCTTTATACTCTAAGGATTCACTCGATCTATCCTGTCAATACCTTACATATGCTTCCTTCTTTTTCTTAACCAAACCCTCAATTTCTTTAGTCATCCAGCATTCCCTATACCTACAAACCTTCCCTTTCACCCTGACAGGAATATACTTTTGCTGGATTCTCGTTATGTCATTTCTGAAGGCTTCCCATTTTCCAGTCGTCCTTTTACCTGCAAACATCTGCCCCCAGTCAGCTTTCGAAAGTTATTGCCTAATTCCGTCAAAATTGGCCTTTCTCCAATTTAGAACTTCAACTTTTAGATCTGGTCTATCCTTTTCCATGATTATTTTAAATCTAATAGAATTACGGTCGCTGGCCCCAAAGTACTCCCCCATTGTCACCTCAGTCACCTACCCTGCCTTATTTCCCAAGAGAAGGTCAGGTTTTGCACCTTCTCTAGTTGGTACATCCATATACAGAATCAGAAAATTGCCTTGTACACACTTAATAAATTCCTCTTCATCTAAACCTTTGACACTATGGCAGTCCCAATCTGTTTGGAAGTTAAAATCCCCTACTATAACCACCCTATTATTCTGAGATAGCTGAGGTCTCCTTACAAGTTTATTTCTCAATTTCCCTCTGACTATTACGGGATCTATAATACAATCCCAATAAGGTGATCATCCCTTTCTTATTTCTCAGTTCCACCCAAATAACTTCCCTGGATGTATTTCCGGGAATCGGCTCCCTCAGCACAACTGTCATGCTACCCCTTTTCAAAAATGCCACTCCCCCTCCTCTCTTGCCTCCCTTTCTATCCTTCCTGTAGCATTTGTATTCGGGAACATTAAGCTGCCAGTCCTGCCCATCCCTGAGCCATGTTTCTGTAATTGCTATGACATCCCAATCCCATGTTCCTAACCATGCCCTGAGTTTATCTGCCTTCCCTGTTAGGCCCCTTGCATTGAAATAAATGCAGTTTAATTTACTAGTCCTACCTTGTCCCTGCTTGCCCCCTGACTGTTTGACTCGCTTCTGTTCTCAACTGTACCAGTCTCAGATTGATCTCTTTCCTCACTATCTCGCTGGGTCCTTTAAATCCTCTCAAGCAGCTCTAGCAAATTTCCCTGCTAGTATATTAATCCCCTTCCAATTTAGGTGCAATCCGTCCTTCTTGTACAGGTCACTTCTACCCCGAAAGAGATTCCAATGATCCAAAAATGTGAATCCTTCTCCAATACACCAGCTCCTCAGCCATGCATTCATCTGCTCTATCCTCCTATTCCTGTCCTCACTAGCTCGTAGCACTCGTAGTCATCCAGATATTACTACGCTCGAGGACCTCCTTTTTAAATTTCTGCCTAACTTTCTGTAATCACCCTTCCAAATCTCAACCTTTTCCTTTCCTATGTCGTTGGTTCCAATGTGGACAATGACCTCTTGCTGGCCCCTCTCCCCCGTGAGAACATTGTGCACCCTCTCTGAGACATCCTTGATCCTGGCACCAGGGAAGCAACACACCATTCTGATTTTTCTCTGCTGGCCACAGAAACGTCTGTCTGTACCTCAGACTATAGAAATCCCCTCACACAATTGATCTCTTGGAAGCCAACGTACCCCTCATTGCATTAGAGCCAGTCTCAACACCAGAAACTTGGCTGTTCGTGCTACGTTCCCCTGAGAATCCCCATCACCCCCTACATTTTACAAAACAGCATACCTGTTTGAAATGGGTATATCCACAAAAGACTCCTGCCCTAGGTGCCTACCTCTCTTACCCTTCCTGGAGTTAACCCATCTATGTAACTGTATCTGAGACTTCCCTCCCCCCTTCCTATAACTGCCATCCATCACATACTGTTGCTGTTGTAAATTAAGTGAAAATGAAGGGCTTATGCTCGAAATGTCAATTCTCCTGCTCCTTGGGTGCTGTTTGACCGGCTGTGCTTTTCCAGCACCAAACTCTTCGACTGATTAATTGAAGCACAACCTCCCTCTTTTTTTAATAAAGCCAAAATATTGCAGATAAGATGCTAAAAATCTGAAACAAACACTGAAAATTACTTGAGAAACTCAGTTGATTTGGCAGTGCCTGTAGAGAGAGTTTTTTTTGTTAACTTATTTACTTGTGGGATGAGAGAGTTGCTGACTGGGCCAGCATTTATTGTCTGTCCCTAGCTGCCCTTGAGAAGGGGATGGTGAGCTGCCTTCTTGAACTGCTGCAGTCCATGTACTCTGGGTTGACCCTTAGGGAGGGAATTCCAGGATCTTGACCCACATCGATAATGAAGGAATAGCAATATATTCCCAAGTTAGAATGCTGAGACATTTGGTGGGAACTTGCAAGGGGTGATGTTCCCATATATCTTGTCTTTCCAGATAGAAATGATTGTGGGTTTAGAAGGTGCTGTCTAAGGGTGTTTGGTGCATTTCTGAAGTGCACCTTGTAGATAGTACACACTGTTTAGCTTGGGGAGTGGCAAGTTCTAGATTACAAGCCTTCAGTAGTAATGCCAAAATGTTGGGGTCTATGTAATTAACGTGGTAGTGAGTAAGCTATGACTGATTCGTAAGGACGTATAAAGCATTTTTTCCAACAAAATGCATTTTATTCTTTTACAGCAACAGACACAAGTTATATCGATGAGTTAGGGATATTTACAAAGATAATCAATAGCCAGAGATGACACCTCTGTCTCCATTGGGACCATGAGTAAACGACACAGACTCCGAAATGTCTGGGTTTCCTTGGGTTTTAGGGCCAATTTGATTATCGCTTACAGATACTGCCCCAAGCAAAAAGTGAAAAAAAAGACACTTATACAATGAAAGGGGAGTGTCCATTTCTCCCAGCCCAGCTTTACTCTGGTCTGATTTAGTTTTGGTAATCTGGCTATTCACTGCAAGCAGTAGTGTCTTGAAGCTGCTGGACACCACGCTGGTCCTCTCTCTCTGATGGCTCTCCTGTAAGATTTTACCTTTACCTCCAGTTTGATTTTACCTCGTGTGCCAAGGGGTGTTCCTGGAGATTATTGCAAGTATTTGGAACACCATAATTAAGTTGGGATAATTCGTTGGGTTTTCAGAAAGGTTAAGTTATTCTGAATTCTGTTCTCTTTTGTTTGTGTTTCATTTGGTAATCTTGTAAATAAATTCTGTTTTGTTTAAAACTAAGTGGTTAGTCCAGCTGATCCTCTCCTGGAATACCCACTTTACACCTGTGTAAAACAACTAGGAAATTTAGGGTCTGGGCTACCTTTTTGAAAGGTTTTGAGGGGGGTCTGGCCTGGTCCAGAACAATAGGTATCCACCAGGATGGCTGCTTTCCAGGTTTTTTGATTCCTGAAGCCCATCAAAATTCAATTGATCATCAAGACGGCATTGGATGATTATTGGATGGAAGTGGTGTGCAAGGGAATGGGGAGAAAGCAGAAGATTGGCACAAACGTATTACAAGTTTCAAAAATAAAGATTCAACTCTTTTACCCTCATTACAAATTTTCAGGTGCTCAACCCAAGTGAAGGGTCACCCCATTTCTACTTCAAAGTTCCTTTCTCCAGGAACACAGTTGGACTGGGTTTCTTCCAGCCAACCTTTGCATTCACATCATACAAACCTCTTTGGTTAACGTTTCTTTATGGAACCCTTAAAGAGAAACCACTCACTCAGCTCATTTACTCCTTAAAATCATGCACCCAAACAGCCTTGGAGAATGTTGCCTACTTCTTCAGATAGAGAGTTCCGGGTACCCACCAGCCTCTGGGTAAAAATAAACTTCTAAACTTCATGCACTTTTACCTTCAATATATCAGGACACTGAGTCATTTAAGCAAAATGGATGACATCCACTGAACTAACCTCATCAGACATGATCTCTCCTTCCAACACCATGTTATCTACGATTCAATGCTACTTCTCTAAGTGGAGAATAATCCTGTCCTTCAGAATTTTTTCCAATGGTTTCCCTAACACCAATGTTTGATTCCCTGGCCTTGATTTTCTGTCTTTATCCCTACTACCCTGTAAGACCATAAGACCGTAAGACATAGGAGTGGAAGTAAGGCCATTCAGCCCATCGAGTCCACTCCGCCATTCAATCATGGCTGATGGGCATTTCAACTCCACTTACCCGCATTCTCCCCGTAGCCCTTAATTCCTTGTGACATCAAGAATTTATCAATTTCTGCCTTGAAGACATTTAGCGTCCCAGCCTCCACTGCACTCTGTGGCAATGAATTCCACAGGCCCACCACTCTCTGGCTGAAGAAATGTCTCCGCATTTCTGTTCTGAATTTACCCCCTCTAATTATAAGGCTGTGTCCACGGTACTTTGTCGATAACAGTACAGGGATATTTTGTTGGATCACCTTTGAAGACAAAATGTGCAATCTTCTCCCTGGTCCGGCATCCATGTGATTCCAGACCCACACCAAAGTTGTTGATTCTTAACTGCCCTCTGAATTGGCTAGCATACTGCTCAGTTCCAGAACAATTGGTGATGGCCAACAAATGCTGGCCCTGTTAACAATGCCCGGATCCCATGAACAAGAAAAACAAATATGTAAATAGGGTGTAACTTATGGGTCTCACCTTATTGCTCACTCACTATGTGCCTGCTTGGACTCTGCAATCCTCTGATACTTTGGTTGCATTCTAGCACTCAGTGTCTGCAGTGACCTAGCTGCAGGCTGCCAGCTTTTGTAATGTACATTACTTTATGATTCAGCAGGACAGGCAGCCTAATTGGGACTGCTGAATGTTTGACGGGTTGGGCATGTCACAGTATGGTACCATACTATGCCAAAGTTATATCTACAGCTCGTGTCAGCAATCTATGCAACAAAAGTACTGAGCAAGAGGTCATGTGTGAACGCCAAAGTAGAGCAGTGTGTAATTGAGTCAAGATGGACGACAGTCAGGCCAGGAGATACCATCACAGTTAGTCAGGGCCACGGTCACAGTTGGTCAGGGGGGCACTGTCACAGTTAGTCAGAGGACACTGTCAGAGTTAGTCAGAGGACATTGTCACAGTTAGTAAGAGAGCACTGTCATGTTTAGTCGGGGAGCATTGTCACAGGTAGTCAGGGCACTGTCACATTTAGTCAAGGGTTACTGACACAGTTAGTCAGGGACAGTGTCACGCTCAGCCAGGGGGACACTGTCACAGTTAGTCAGGGGGATATAGTCACAGTTAGTCAGGGGGTACCATCACAGTAAGTCAGAGGACACTGTCACCGTTAGTCAGGGGCAGTGTCACGCTCAGCCAGGGGGACACTGTCACAGTTAGTCAGGGAGAACTATCACAGTTAGTCAGGGACAGTGACACAGATAGTCAGAGGGACACAGTCACAGTTAGTCAGGAGGGCACAGTCACAGTTAGTCAGGAGGGCACTGTCACAGTTAGTCAGGGGGTACTGTCACAATTAGTCAGGGGGGGTACTGTCACAGTTAGTCAGGGGGGTACTGTCCCAGTTAGTCAGCGGGCACTGTCACAGTTAGTCATGGGGGTATTGTTCCAGTTAGTCAGGGGGCACTGTCACAGTTAGTCAAGGGGACACTGTCACGTTTAGTCAGGGGGCACTGTCACAGTTAGTCGGGGGGGAGGGGGCACTCTCACAGATAGTCAGGGGGCACTCTCACAGTTAGTCGGGGAGTACTGTCATAGTTAGTCAGGGTATTGTCACAGTTAGACAGGCAGCACTGTCACAGTTAGTCAGGGGGGCACTGTCACAGTTAATCAGGGGGATACTGTCACAGTTAGTCAGGGGGGAACTGTCAGAGTTAGACAGGGGGTATTGTCAAAGTTAGTCAGGGGGGCACTGTCACATTTAGTCAGAGGGTACTGTCACAGTTAGTCAGGGGGCACTGTCACAGTTAGTCAGGGGATACTATCACAGTTAGTCAGGGGATACTATCACAGTTAGTCAGGGGTTACTGTCACAGTTAGTCGGGGGCACTATCACAGTTAGTCAGGGCGTACAGTCACAGTTAGTCAGGGAGCACTGTCACAGCTAGTCAGGAGGGCACTGTCACAGTTAGTCAGGGGGGCACTGTCACAGATAGTTAGGAGACACTGTCATAGTTAGCCATGGGAGCAGACACAGTTAGTCAGGGGCACTGTCACAGTTAGTCAGGGGGTACTGTCACAGTTAGGGGGTACTGTCACAGTTAGGGGGGCACTGTCACAGTTAGTCAGGGGGAACACTGTCATAGTTAGTCAAGGGGCACTGTTACAGTCGTTAAGGGGGAACTGTCACAGTCAGGGTGGCACTGTCACAGTTAGGGGGGCAATGTCACAGATAGGGGGACTGTCAGAGTTAGTCATGGGAGCAGACACAGTTAGTCAGGGGCACTGTCACAGTTAGTCAGGGGGTACTGTCACATTTAGTCAGGAGGGCACTATACATTAGTCAGGGGGTACAGTCACAGTTAGTCAGGGGGCACTATCACAGTTAGTTAGGGGGACACTGTCACAGATAGTCAGGAGGGCACTGTCAGAGTTAGTCAGGGGGGCACTGTCACAGTTAGTCAGAGGGTACTGTCACAGTTAGTCAGGGGGGCACTGTCACAGTTAGTTAGGGGGGCACTGTCACAGATAGTCAGTGGGGCACTGTCACAGTTAGGTGATATTGTCACAGTTAGTCAGGGGGTACTGCCACGGTTAGTCAGGAGGGCACTGTCAAAGTTAGTCATGGGGACACTGTCACAGTTAGTCAGGGGCACTGTCACAGTTAGTCAGGGGGTACTGTCGCAGTTAGTCAGGGGGTACTGTCACAGTTAGGGGGGCAATGGCACAGTTGGTCAGGGGTACTGTCACATTTAGTCAGGGGGGCACTGTCACAGTTAGTCAGTGGGCACTGTCACAGTTAGTCAGGGGGTACTCTCACAGTTAGTCAGGAGGTACTATCACAGTTAGTCAGGGGATACTGTTACAGTTAGTCAGAGGTACTGTCACAGTTAGTCAGAGTGGTACAGTCACAGGTAATCAGGGGGTACTGCCACAGTTAGTCAGGGCGTACAATCATAGTTAGGCAGGGAGCACTGTCACAGCTAGTCAGGGGGGCACTGTCACAGTTAGTCAGGGGGAACACTGTCATAGTTAGTCAAGGGACATTACAGTCGTTAAGGGGGAACTGTCATAGTCAGGGTGGCACTGTCACAGTTAGGGGGGCACTGTCACAGATAGTTAGGGGGCACTGTCATAGTTAGTCATGGGAGCAGACACAGTTAGTCAGGGGCACTGTCGCAGTTAGTCAGGGGGTACTGTCACCGTTAGTCAGGGGGTACTGTCACAGTTAGGGGGGCAATGTCACAGTTGGCCAGGGGGTACTGTCACATTTAGTCAGGGGGGCACTGTCACAGTTAGTCAGGGGGGCACTGTCACAGTTAGTCAGGGGGTACTGTCACAGTTAGTCAGGGGGCACTGTCACAATTAGTCAGGTGATATTGTCACAGTTAGTCAGAGGGTACTGCGATGGTTAGTCAGGGGGGCACTGTCAAAGTTAGTCATAGGGACACTGTCACAGTTAGTCATGGGAGCAGACACAGTTAGTCTGGGGGGCAATGTCACAGTTGGTCAGAGGGTGTTGTCACAGTAAGTCAGGAGGGGCAATGTCACAGTTAGTCAGGGGGCACTGTCACAGTTAGTCAGAGGGTGTTGTCACAGTAAGTCAGGAGGGGCAATGTCACAGTTAGTCAGGGGGCACTGTCACAGTTAGTCGGGGGCACTGTCACAGGTAGTCAGGGGGGCACTGTCACAGTCAGGGGGGCACTGTCACAGTTAGTCATGGGGGCACTGTCACAGTTAGTTGGGGGCACTGTCACAGTTAGTCATGGGGGCACTGTCACAGTTAGTCGGGGGCACTGTCACAGATAGTTAGGGGGCACTGTCACAGTTAGTCATGGGGGCACTGTCACAGTTAGTCAGGAGGGCACTGTCACAGATAGTTAGGTGGCACTGTCACAGTTAGTCATGGGGGCAATGTCACAGCTGGTCATGATGGCACTGTCACAGTTAGTCAGGGGGCACTGTCACAGATAGTTGGCACTGTCACAGTTAGTTAGTGGGACAATGTCACAGTTGGTCAGGGGGTACTGTCACAGTTAGTCAGGGGGGCACTGTCACAGATAGCCAGGAGGTACTGTCACAGTTAGTCAGGGCGTACTGTCACAGTTATTCAGGGGGGCACTGTCACAGTTAGTCAGAAGAGGAATGTCACAGTTAGACGGGGGGGCACTGTCACAGTTAGTCAGAAGGGTACAGTCACAGCTTGTCAGGGGGGAATGACACAATTAGTCAGGGGGCACTGTCACAGTTAGTCAGGGGGCACTGTCACAGTTAGTCAGGGGCACTGTCACAGGGGGGCACTGTCACAGTTAGTCAGGTGATACTGTCACAGTTAGTCAGGGGGTACTGCCATGGTTAGTCAGGGGGGCACTGTCAAAGTCAGAGAGCACTGTGTCAGTTAGTCAGGGGGCACTGTCACAGTTAGTCATGGGGGCACTGTCACAGTTAGTCATGCGGGCACAGTCACAGTTATTCATGGGGGCACTGTCACAGTTAGTCAGGGGGCACTGTCACAGTTAGTCAGGGGGTACTGTCACAGTTTGTTGGGGGGTACTGTCACAGTTAGTCAGGGGGCACTGTCACCGTTAGTCATGGGAGGGTTCTTGGTAGGGTTCTTGGTCAGGTGGAGGAACAGAGGGATCTTGGGGTCTATGTACATAGATCTTTGAAGGTTGCCACTCAGGTGGATAGAGTTTGTAAGAAGGCCTATGGAGTATTATTGTTCATTAGCAGAGGGATTGAATTCAAGAGTCGTGAGGTGATGTTGCAGCTGTACAGGACTTTGGTTAGGCCACATTTGGAGTACTGTGTGTAGTTCTGGTCGCCTCACTTTAGGAAAGATGTGGAAGCTTTGGAGAGGGTGCAGAGAAGATTTACCAGGATGTTGCCTGGAATGGAGAGTAGGTCGTACGAGGATAGGTTGAGAGTTCTCGGCCTTTTCTCGTTGGAACGGCGAAGGATGAGGGGTGACTTGATAGAGGTTTATAAGATGATCAGAGGAATAGATAGAGTAGACAGTCAGAAACATTTTCCCCGGGTACAACAGAGTGTTACAAGGGGACATAAATTTAAGGTGAAGGGAGATGTCAGGGGTGGGTTCTTTACCCAGAGAGTGGTGGGGGCATGGAATGCGCTGCCCGAGGGAGTGGTAGAGTCAGATTCATTGGCGACCTTTAAGCGGCATTTGGATAGGTACATGGATGGGTGCTTAATCTAGGATAGAAGTTCGGCACAACATCGTGGGCCGAAGGGCCTGTTCTGTGCTGTATTGTTCTATGTTCTATGTTCTATGTTCAGACACAGTTAGTCAGGGGTACTGTCACAGTTAGTTAGGGGGTACTGTCACAGTTTGTCAGGGGGTACTGTCACAGTTAGGGGGGCAATGACAGAGTTGGTCAGGTGCACTGTCACAGTTAGTCAGTGGGCACTGTCCCAGTTAGTCAGGGGGTACTGTCACAGTTAGTTAGGGGGGGCACTGTCACAGTTAGTCGGGGGGCACTGTCAGAGTTAGTCATGGGAGCAGACACAGTTAGTAAGGTGCACTGTCACAGTTAGTCAGGGGTCACTGTCACAGTTAGTCAGAGGCGGAATGTCCCAGTTAGTTAGGGGAAATACTGTTATAGTTAGTCAAGGGGGCACTGTCACAGTTAGCCAACGGGCACTGTTACAGTCGTTAAGGGGGAAGTGTCACAGTCAGGGTGGCACTGTCACAGTTAGTGGGGCACAGTCATAGATAATCGGGGGCACTGTCATAATTCGTCATGGAAGCAGACACAGTTAGTCAGGGGCACTGTCACAGTTAGTCAGGGGCACTGTCACAGTTGGTCAGTCGTTACTGTCACAGATGGTCAGGGGGTACTGTCACAGTTAGGGGAGCAATGTCACAGTTGATCAGGGGGTACTGTCACATTTAGTCAGTGGGTCACTGTCACAGTTAGTCAGGGGGTATTGTCATGGTTAGTCAGAGGGGTACTGTCACAGTTAGTCAGGGGGTACTGTCACAACTAGTCACAGAGGTAATGTCACAGTTCGTCAAGGGGCACTGTCACAGTTAATCGGGGAAGCACTGTCACAGTTAGTCAGGGAAGCACTGTCACAGTTAGTCGGGGGGCACTGTCACAGTTAGTTAGGGGGCACTATCACAGTTAGTTAGGGGGGCACTGTCACAGAGAGTCAGGGGGGCACTGTCACAGTTAGTCAGGTGATACTGTCACAGTTAGTCAGGGGGTACTGCCATGGTTAGTCAGGGAGCACTGTCACAGTTAGTCAGGGGGCAATGTCACAGTTGGTCATGGGGCACTGTCACAGTTAGTCAGGGGATACTGTCACAGTTAGTCAGGGGCACTGTCACAGTTAGTCAGGGGATACTGTCACAGTTAGTTAGGGGGCAATGTCACAGTTGGTCATGGGGCACTGTCACAGTCAGTCAGTGGGTACTGTCACAGTTAGTCAGTGGGTACTGTCACAGTTAGTCAGAAGAGGAATGTCACAGTTAGTCGGGGGGGGGGGGCGGGTGGCACTGTCACAGTTAGTCAGAGGGTACTGTCACAGTTAGTCAGAAGAGGAATGTCACAGTTAGTCGGGGGGTGGGGCGCGGGGCACTGTCACAGTTAGTTAGAGGGTACTGTCACAGTTAGTCAGAGGGGTACAGTCACAGCTTGTCAGGGGCCAGTGACACAATTAGTCAGGAGGCACTGTCACAGTTAGTCAGAGGGTACTGTCACAGTTAGTCAGGGGATACTGTCACAGTTAGTTGGGGGGCAATGGCACAGTTGGTCAGGGGGTACTGTCACAGTTGGTCAGGGGGGCACACTCACAGTGAGTCTGGGAGCTCTGTCACAGTTAGTCAGGGGGTACTGTCACAGTTAGTTCGGGGGCAATGGCACAGTTGGTCAGGGGGTACTGTCACAGTTGGTCAGGGGGTACTGTCATATTTAGTCAGGGGGGCACACTCACAGTGAGTCTGGGAGCTCTGTCACAGTTAGTCAGGGGGCATTGTAACAGTTAGTCAGGGGGGCACTGTCACAGTTTGTCAGGAGGTACTATCACAGTTAGCCTGGGCGCACTGCCACAGTTAGTCGGGGTGTACTGTCACAGTTAGTCAGAGGGTGTTGTCACAGTAAGTCAGGGCACACTGCCACATTAAGTCAGGTGGGGCAATGTCACAGTTAGTCAGGGGGTACTGTCTCGGTGAGGCAAGAGTGTACTTTCACAGTTAATCAGGGGGGCACTGTCACAGTTTGTTAGGGGGCACTGTGTCAGTTAGTCAGGGGGCACTGTCACGGTGAGTCAAGAGTGTACTGTCACAGTTAGTCAGGGGTACTGTCACAGTTAGTCAGTGGGTACTGTCACAGTTAGTCAAGAGGGTACTGTCACATTTAGTCAGGGGGCACTGTCACGGTGAGTCAATAGTGTACTGTCACAGTTAGTCAGGGATACTGTCACATTTAGTCAGTGGGGCACTGTCACGGTGAGGCAACAGTGTACTGTCACAGTTAGTCAGGGCACTGTCACAGTTAGTCAAGAGGGTACTGTCACATTTAGTCAGTGGGTACTGTCACAGTTAGTCAGAAGAGGAATGTCACAGTTAGTCGGGGGGGGGGCGCGGGGCACTGTCACAGTTAGTCAGAGGGTACTGTCACAGTTAGTCGGAGGGGTACAGTCACAGCTTGTCAGGGGCCACTGACACAATTAGTCAGGAGGCACTGTCACAGTTAGTCAGAGGGTACTGTCGCAGTTAGTCAGGGCGTACAGTCTCAGTCAGGGAGCACTGTCACAGTTATTCAGGGGGCACTGTCACAGTCGTTAATGGGGAAGTGTCACAGTCAGGGTGGCACTATCACAGTTAGGGGGGCACTGTCACAGATAGTCAGGGGGCACTGTCATAGTTAGCCATGGGAGCAGACACAGTTAGGGGCACTGTCACAGTTAGTCAGGGGGTACTGTCACAGTTAGTCAGGGAGCACTGTCACAGTGAGGGGGGCAATGTCACAGTTGGTCAGGGGGTACTGTCACAGTTAGGGGGTACTCTCACAGTGAGGGGAGCAATGTCACAGTTGGTCAGGGGGTACTGTCACATTTAGTCAGGGGGGCACTGTCACAGTTAGTCGGGGGTACTGTCATGGTTAGTCAAGGGGCAGTGTCAAAGTCAGAGGAGACTGTGACAGTTAGTCATGGGGGCACTATCACAGTTAGTCTGGAGGGCACTGTCACAGTTAATCAGGGGGCACTGTCACAGTTAGTCATGGGAGCAGACACAGTTAGTTAGGGGCACTGTCACAGTTAGTCAGGGGGTACTGTCACCGTTAGTCGGGGGCACTGTCAAAGTTGGTCAGGGGGTACTGTCACCGTTAGTCAGAGAGGTAATGTCACATTTAGTCAGGCGGCACTGTCACAGTTAGTCAGAGAGGTAATGTCACAGTTAGTCGGGGGTACTGTCACAGTTAGTCGGGGGTACTGTCACAGTTTGTCAGGGGGTACTGTCACAGTTAGTTGGGGGGCAATGGCACAGTTGGTCAGGGGGTACAGTCACATTTAGTCAGGGGGCACTCTCACAGTGAGTCAGTGGGCACTGTCACAGTTAGTCTGTGGGCACTGTCACAGTTAGTCAGATGCGGAATGTCACAGTTTGTCAGGGGGAATACTGTCATAGTTAGTCAGGGGGGCACTGTCACAGTTAGTCAAGGGGCACCGTTATAGTCGTTAAGGGGGAAGTGTCACAGTCAGGGTTGCACTGTCACAGTTAGGGGGGCACTGTCAGAGATAGTCAGGGGCACTGTCATAGTCATGGAAGTAGGCACAGTTAGTCAGGGGCATTGTCACAGTTGGTCAGGGGGTACTGTCACATTTAGTCATGGGGGCACTGTCACAGTCGGGGGTACTGTCATGGTTAGTCAGAGGGGTACTGTCACAGTTAGTCAGGGGGTACTGTCACAGTTAGTCAGGGGGGCACACTCACAGTTAGTCTGGGGGCACTGTCATAGTTAGTCGGGGTGTACTGTCACAGTTAGTCGGGGTGTACTGTCACAGTTAGTCATAGGGTGTTGTCACAGTAAGTCAGGGCACACTGCCACATTAAGTCAGGTGGGGCAATGTCACAGTTAGTCAGGGGGGTACTGTCACAGTTAGTTAGGGGGCTCTGTCACATTTAGTCAGGGGGCTCTGTCACGGTGAGTCAAGAGTGTACTGCCACAGTTAGTCAGAGGGGTACTGTCACAGTTAGTCAGGGGTACTGTCACACTTAGTCAGGGGTACTGTCACAGTTAGTCAGGGGGGCACTGTCACAGTTAGTCAGGGGGCATTGTCACAATAAGTCAAGGGGACAAACTCAGTTAGTCTCGGACACTGTTACAGTTAGTCAGGAAGGCACTGTCACAGTTAGTCAGGAGGGCACTGTCACAGTTAGTCAGGGGGTACTGTCACAGTTAGTCAGGGGTACTGTCACAGTTAGTCAGGGGGGCACTGTCACAGTTAGTCAGGGGGCATTGTCACAATAAGTCAAGGGGGCAAACACAGTTAGTCTCGGACACTGTTACAGTTAGTCAGGAGGGCACTGTCACAGTTAGTCAGGAGGGCACTGTCACATTTAGTCAGTGGTACTGTCACAGTTAGTCAGAGGGGTACAGTCACAGTTAGGCAGGGGAGCACTGTCACAATTAGTCAGGGGCACTGTCACAGTTAGTCAGGGGGCACTGTCACGTTTAGTCAAGAGGGTACTGTCACAATTAGTCAGTGGGTACTGTCACAGTTAGTCAAGAGGGTCCTGTCACAATTAGTCAGTGGGTACTGTCACAGTTAGTCAAGAGGGTACTGTCACAGTTAGTCAGTGGGTACTGTCACAGCTAGTCAGAAGAGGAATGTCACAGTTAGTCGGGGAGAGGCACTGTCACAGTTAGTCAGAGGGTACTGTCACAGTTATCAGAGGGGTACAGTCACAGCTTGTCAGGGGGCACTGACACAATTAGTCAGGGGGCACTGTCACAGTTAGTCAGAGGGTACTGTCACAGTTAGTCAGGGGATACTGTCACAGTTAGTCAAGGGGCACTGTTACAGTTGTTAAGGGGGAAGTGTCACAGTCAGGGTGGCACTATCTCAGTTAGGGGAGCACTGTCATAGTTAGTCATGGGAGCAGACACAGTTAGGGGCAGTGTCACAGTTAGTCGGGGGTACTGTCACAGTTAGTCAGGGGGTACTCTCACAGTGAGGGGAGCAATGTCACAGTTGGTCAGGGGGTACTGTCACATTTAGTCAGGGGGGCACTGTCACAGTTAGTCAGGGGGTACTGTCATGGTTAGTCAGAGGGGTACCGTCACAGTTAGTCAGGGTAGCACTGTCACAGTTAGTCAGGGTCACTGTCCCATTAAGTCAGGAGGCACTATCACAGTTAGGGGGGCACTGTCATAGATAGTCAGGGGGGCACTGTCACAGATAGTCAGGTGATACTGTCACAGTTAGTGAGGGGGTACTGCCATGGTTAGTCAGGGAGCACTGTCAAAGTCAGAGGGCACTGTGACAGTTAGTCATGGGGGCACTGTCACAGTTAGTCTGGAGGGCACTGTCACAGTTAGTCAGGGGGCACTGTCACAGTTAGTCATGGGAGCAGACACAGTTAGTTAGGGGCACTGTCACAGTTAGTCAGGGGGTACTGTCACAGTTTGTCAGGGGGTACTGTCACATTTAGTCAGGGGGGCACTGTCCCAGTTAGTCAGGGGGTACTGTCACAGTTAGTCAGGGGGCACTGTCAGAGTTAGTCATGGGAGCAGACACAGTTAGTCAGGGACACTGTCACAGTTAGTCAGGGGGTACTGTCACAGTTAGTCAGGGGGTACTGTCACAGTTAGGGGGTACTGTCACAGTTAGGAGGGCAATGACACAGTTAGGAGGGCAATGACACAGTTGGTCAGGTGCACTGTCACAGTTAGTCAGGGGGGCACTGTGACAGTTAGTCAGTGGGCACTGTCCCAGTTTGTCAGGGGATACTGTCACAGTTAGTTAGGGGGGCAATGTCACAGTTGGTCATGGGGCACTGTCACAGTTAGTCATCGGGCACTGTCAGAGTTAGCCATGGGAGCAGACACAGTTAGTGAGGGGATACTGTCACAGTTAGTCAGGGGGTACTATCACAGTTAGTCGGGGTGTACTGTCACAGTTAGTCAGAGGGTGTTGTCACAGTAAGTCAGGGCACACTGCCACATTACGTCAGGGGGGCACTGTCACAGTTAGTCAGGGGGTACTGTCACAGTTAGTTGGGGGGTGATGGCACAGTGGGTCAAGGGGTACTGTCACATTTAGTCAGGGGGGCACTCTCACAGTGAGTCAGTGGGCACTGTCACAGTTAGTCAGAAGCAGAATGTCACAGTTTGTCAGGGGGAATACTGTCATAGTTAGTCAGGGGGGCACTGTCACAGTTAGTCAAGGGGCACCGTTACAGTCGTTAAGGGGGATGTGTCACAGTCAGGGTGGCACTGTCACAGTTAGGGGTCACTGTCACAGATAGTCAGGGGCACTGTCACAGTTAGTCAGGGGGTACTGTCACAGTTAGTCAGGGGGTACTGTCACAGTTAGTTGGGGGGTGATGGCACAGTGGGTCAAGGGGTACTGTCACATTTAGTCAGGGGGGCACTCTCACAGTGAGTCAGTGGGCACTGTCACAGTTAGTCAGAAGCAGAATGTCACAGTTTGTCAGGGGGAATACTGTCATAGTTAGTCAGGGGGGCACTGTCACAGTTAGTCAAGGGGCACCGTTACAGTCGTTAAGGGGGATGTGTCACAGTCAGGGTGGCACTGTCACAGTTAGGGGTCACTGTCACAGATAGCCAGGGGCACTGTCACAGTTAGTCAGGGGGTACTGTCACATTTAGTCAGGGGGTACTGTCACAATTTGTTGGGGGCAATGGAACAGTTGGTCAGGGGGTACTGTCACATTTAGTCAGGGGAGGAAACTCACAGTGAGTCAGGGGGCACTGTCACAGTTAGGGGTACTGTCACAGTTAGTCAGGGGGCACTGTCAACGTTAGTCAGGGAGTACTGTCACAGTTAGTCAGGGACATTGTCACAGTTAGTCAGGGCACTGCCACAGTTAGTCGGGGTATACTGTCACAGTTAGTCAGAGGGAGTTGTCACAGTAAGTCAGGGCACACTGCCACATTAAGTCAGGTGGGGCAATGTCACAGTTAGTCAGGGGGTACTGTCTCGGTGAGGCAAGAGTGTACTTTCACAGTTAATCAGGGGGGCACTGTCACAGTTTGTTAGGGGGCACTGTGTCAGTTAGTCAGGGGGCACTGTCACAGTTAGCCAACGGGCACTGTTACAGTCGTTAAGGGGGAAGTGTCACAGTCAGGGTGGCACTGTCACAGTTAGTGGGGCACAGTCATAGATAATCGGGGGCACTGTCATAATTCGTCATGGAAGCAGACACAGTTAGTCAGGGGCACTGTCACAGTTAGTCAGGGGCACTGTCACAGTTGGTCAGTCGTTACTGTCACAGATGGTCAGGGGGTACTGTCACAGTTAGGGGAGCAATGTCACAGTTAGTCGGGGGGTACTGTCACAGTTAGTCAGAGGGGTACTGTCACAGTTAGTCAGGGGGTACTGTCACAGTTAGTCAGAGGGGTACTGTCACAGTTAGTCAGAGGGGTACTGTCACAGTTAATCAGGGGGTACTGTCACAGTTAGTCAGAGGGGTACTGTCACAGTTAATTAGGGGGCACTGTCACAGTTAGTCAAAGGGGTACTGTCACAGTTAGTCAGGGGGTACTGTCACAGTTAGTCAGGGGGGTACTGTCACAGTTAGTCAGATGGGTACTGTCACAGTTAGTCGGGGGTACTGTCACAGCTAGTCAGGGGTACTGTCACAGTTAGTCAGGGGGGTACTGTCACAGTTAGTCAGGGGTACTGTCACAGTTAGTCAGAGCGTTACTGTCACAGTTAGTCAGAGGGTACTGTCACAGTTAGTCAGGGGGTACTGTCACAGTTAGTCAGAGCGGTACTGTCACAGTTAGTCAAAGGGTACTGTCACAGTTAGTCAGGGGGTACTGTCACAGCTAGTCAGTGCGGTACTGTCACAGTTAGTCAGGGGGTACTGTCACAGTTAGTCAGAGGGGTACTGTCACACTTAGTCAGGGGTACTGTCACAGTTAGTCAGAGGGGTACAGTCACAGCTTGTCAGGGGCCACTGACACAATTAGTCAGGGGGCACTGTCACAGTTAGTTAGGGGTACTGTCACAGTTAGTCAGAGGGATACTGTCACAGTTAATCAGAGGGGTACTGTCACGGTTAGTCAGAGGGCCCTGTCACAGTTAGTCAGAGCGGTACTGTCACAGTTAGTCAGAGGGTACTGTCACAGTTAGTTAGGGGGTACTGTCACAGTTAATCAGGGAGGTACTGTCACAGTTAGTCAGAGGGTACTGTCACAGTTAGTCAGGGGGTACTGTCACAGTTAGTCAGAGCGGTACTGTCACAGTTAGTCAGAGGGTACTGTCACAGTTAGTCAGGGGGTACTGTCACAGTTGGTCAGGGAGGTACTGTCACAGTTAGTCAGAGCGGTACTGTCACAGTTAGTCAAAGGGTACTGTCACAGTTAGTCAGGGGGTACTGTCACAGTTAGTCAGTGCGGTACTGTCACAGTTAGTCAGGGGGTACTGTCACAGTTAGTCAGAGGGGTACTGTCACACTTAGTCAGGGGTACTGTCACAGTTAGTCAGGGGTACTGTCACAGTTAGTCAGAGGGGTACAGTCACAGCTTGTCAGGGGCCACTGACACAATTAGTCAGGGGGCACTGTCACAGTTAGTTAGGGGTACTGTCACAGTTAGTCAGAGGGATACTGTCACAGTTAATCAGAGGGGTACTGTCACGGTTAGTCAGAGGGCCCTGTCACAGTTAGTCAGAGCGGTACTGTCACAGTTAGTCAGAGGGTACTGTCACAGTTAGTTAGGGGGTACTGTCACAGTTAATCAGGGAGGTACTGTCACAGTTAGTCAGAGGGTACTGTCACAGTTAGTCAGAGCGGTACTGTCACAGTTAGTCAGAGGGTACTGTCACAGTTAGTCAGGGGGTACTGTCACAGTTAGTCAGGGAGGTACTGTCACAGTTAGTCAGAGGGTACTGTCACAGTTAGTCAGGGGGTACTGTCACAGTTAGTCAGAGGGGTACTGTCACAGTTAGTCAGAGGGGTACTGTCACAGTTAATCAGGGGGTACTGTCACAGTTAGTCAGAGGGGTACTGTCACAGTTAATTAGGGGGCACTGTCACAGTTAGTCAAAGGGGTACTGTCACAGTTAGTCAGGGGGTACTGTCACAGTTAGTCAGGGGGGTACTGTCACAGTTAGTCAGATGGGTACTGTCACAGTTAGTCGGGGGTACTGTCACAGCTGGTCAGGGGTACTGTCACAGTTAGTCAGGGGGGTACTGTCACAGTTAGTCAGGGGTACTGTCACAGTTAGTCAGAGCGTTACTGTCACAGTTAGTCAGAGGGTACTGTCACAGTTAGTCAGGGGGTACTGTCACAGTTAGTCAGAGCGGTACTGTCACAGTTAGTCAAAGGGTACTGTCACAGTTAGTCAGGGGGTACTGTCACAGCTAGTCAGTGCGGTACTGTCACAGTTAGTCAGGGGGTACTGTCACAGTTAGTCAGAGGGGTACTGTCACACTTAGTCAGGGGTACTGTCACAGTTAGTCAGGGGTACTGTCACAGTTAGTCAGAGGGGTACAGTCACAGCTTGTCAGGGGCCACTGACACAATTAGTCAGGGGGCACTGTCACAGTTAGTTAGGGGTACTGTCACAGTTAGTCAGAGGGATACTGTCACAGTTAATCAGAGGGGTACTGTCACGGTTAGTCAGAGGGCCCTGTCACAGTTAGTCAGAGCGGTACTGTCACAGTTAGTCAGAGGGTACTGTCACAGTTAGTTAGGGGGTACTGTCACAGTTAATCAGGGAGGTACTGTCACAGTTAGTCAGAGCGGTACTGTCACAGTTAGTCAGAGGGTACTGTCACAGTTAGTCAGGGGGTACTGTCACAGTTGGTCAGGGAGGTACTGTCACAGTTAGTCAGAGCGGTACTGTCACAGTTAGTCAAAGGGTACTGTCACAGTTAGTCAGGGGGTACTGTCACAGTTAGTCAGGGGGTACTGTCACAGTTAGTCAGAGCGGTACTGTCACAGTTAGTCAGAGGGTACTGTCACAGTTAGTCAGAGCGTTACTGTCACAGTTAGTCAGAGGGTACTGTCACAGTTAGTCAGGGGGTACTGTCACAGTTAGTCAGAGCGGTACTGTCACAGTTAGTCAAAGGGTACTGTCACAGTTAGTCAGGGGGTACTGTCACAGCTAGTCAGTGCGGTACTGTCACAGTTAGTCAGGGGGTACTGTCACAGTTAGTCAGAGGGGTACTGTCACACTTAGTCAGGGGTACTGTCACAGTTAGTCAGGGGTACTGTCACAGTTAGTCAGAGGGGTACAGTCACAGCTTGTCAGGGGCCACTGACACAATTAGTCAGGGGGCACTGTCACAGTTAGTTAGGGGTACTGTCACAGTTAGTCAGAGGGATACTGTCACAGTTAATCAGAGGGGTACTGTCACGGTTAGTCAGAGGGCCCTGTCACAGTTAGTCAGAGCGGTACTGTCACAGTTAGTCAGAGGGTACTGTCACAGTTAGTTAGGGGGTACTGTCACAGTTAATCAGGGAGGTACTGTCACAGTTAGTCAGAGGGTACTGTCACAGTTAGTCAGGTGGTACTGTCACAGTTAGTCAGAGCGGTACTGTCACAGTTAGTCAGAGGGTACTGTCACAGTTAGTCAGGGGGTACTGTCACAGTTGGTCAGGGAGGTACTGTCACAGTTAGTCAGAGCGGTACTGTCACAGTTAGTCAAAGGGTACTGTCACAGTTAGTCAGGGGGTACTGTCACAGTTAGTCAGTGCGGTACTGTCACAGTTAGTCAGGGGGTACTGTCACAGTTAGTCAGAGGGGTACTGTCACACTTAGTCAGGGGTACTGTCACAGTTAGTCAGGGGTACTGTCACAGTTAGTCAGAGGGGTACAGTCACAGCTTGTCAGGGGCCACTGACACAATTAGTCAGGGGGCACTGTCACAGTTAGTTAGGGGTACTGTCACAGTTAGTCAGAGGTATACTGTCACAGTTAATCAGAGGGGTACTGTCACGGTTAGTCAGAGGGCCCTGTCACAGTTAGTCAGAGCGGTACTGTCACAGTTAGTCAGAGGGTACTGTCACAGTTAGTTAGGGGGTACTGTCACAGTTAATCAGGGAGGTACTGTCACAGTTAGTCAGAGGGTACTGTCACAGTTAGTCAGGGGGTACTGTCACAGTTAGTCAGAGCGGTACTGTCACAGTTAGTCAGAGGGTACTGTCACAGTTAGTCAGGGGGTACTGTCACAGTTAGTCAGGAAGGTACTGTCACAGTTAGTCAGAGGGTACTGTCACAGTTAGTCAGGGGGTACTGTCACAGTTAGTCAGAGGGTACTGTCACAGTTAGTCAGGGGGTACTGTCACAGTTAGTCAGAGCGGTACTGTCACAGTTAGTCAGAGGGTACTGTCACAGTTAGTCAGGGGGTACTGTCACAGTTAATCAGGGAGGTACTGTCACAGTTAGTCAGAGGGTACTGTCACAGTTAGTCAGGGTGTACTGTCACAGTTAGTCAGAGCGGTACTGTCACAGTTAGTCAGAGGGTACTGTCACAGTTAGTCAGGGGGTACTGTCACAGTTAGTCAGGGAGGTACTGTCACAGTTAGTCAGAGGGTACTGTCACAGTTAGTCAGGGGGTACTGTCACAGTTAGTCAGAGGGTACTGTCACAGTTAGTCAGGGGGTACTGTCACAGTTAGTCAGGGGGGCACTGTCACAGTTAGTCAGGGGGGCACTGTCACAGTTAGTCAGGGGGTACTGTCACAGTTAGTCAGGGGGTACTGTCACAGGGGGGTACTGTCACAGTTAGTCAGGGGGTACTGTCACAGTTAGTCAGGGGGTACTGTCACAGGGGGATACTGTCACAGTTAGTCAGGGGGTACTGTCACAGTTACTCAGGGGGTACTGTCACAGTTAATCAGGCGACACTGTCACAGTTAGTCAGGGGATAGCATATCAGCCAGCGGTGGGGTAACTGACAGTCAGTCAGTTGTGAACAAACAAAAAGAACATCTTATTGGAATAATCTGCCGGAATGTGTAACATCTGAAATACTGTAGTACATTTACTGTTGGGTCAAAGCGCACTAATTTGCTGCAAAAACCCTTCACTTGACCTTATTTTGTAAAAGTTATGTAACATTAGCGCTTATGCTGACTCACTGCGACACATTCCAGAAAGGGAATGACTACTAATATCGTTTGATGTGTCCGACTGATCGCTATCCCGAGTTGGAATCATAGGACAATATGATGTGTCAGTTGTATCTAATGATGTGACAAGAGAAGAAATTCTCATTGAGCATGTAAATATGGAATAGACAGACATTTGTCAAATGAACCTTAAGAAATGCGAAATCATTTATTTTTCAAAGGAAAAGTCAGGAAAGACAATACAAAATATTAAATTCTCAAAGCTGTGCAGGGACCTGGAGTATATGTGTTAATGGTATGTTACTGATGGCAGAAAAATTGGAATCATTTGCAATGATTGTAGGCTTAATATATCATTTGGTCGAACTCATTATGAAACTTCTAATTAATATTAACACTTTAATGGACTCACTGTCAGTAGTAGTATCTTGAAACATAGAGCTGTATGTTGAGTCAGTTGTATCTTGAGTTGTTGATTGCACTGTGGAAAGAGAAAAGTCCATTTGAACATGTATCTGTGTTATGAAGTTGTGGGTATACTATTCCTTTAACGGAGCTGAAATGTCTGGCTAACACAAAGTGTGCTGAATATTTAAAAATGTAACATTTGGGTTGAAACACATATCTGGTTCTGTGTTGCCAAGATACACAAACAAATTCAAAGTTTCGTCAATCAGTTTAAAGGATGCCCTAGATACAAAAGTCCAATTGCATTTGAACCTTACCATTTCTAATGACATCAAACCATTGAAATGATCCGATGTTTTGGAGTATAAATATCAAACATTTTGAAGAGTTAGCCAGAGTGGCAAAGAGCAGCCAGCACCAACAAGACTGCTTGCAGAAAGATCTGCTCTCGGAAAGGTACCTTTGTCTATCAAAGACCTGTGGAGCAGAACCTCCAAGAAGAAGAAGACAGGAAGAACTGAAAGCTGACTGGTTATGAAACATGATTTTTTTTTGGTAAATCTTTATCGGGATTTTTTTATCAGACTAGTATTGTAGAGGGGGAGGTAAAAGATAGGTTTAAGAGAAAGGAGTTGTAAATATTCTCTGTTAGACGTAAAGAATGAAGTTGTTAATTTTTACTTTAAATAGTGCATTTTGGGATAGTTCTTGACCTCTCAAATTTTAACAGATTACAGCACAGGTTGAATCTTTTCTTTGCTGCAGGTTTAAATTAGCAGAGAGGTTTAGCCCGTGTCATAACGTGAAATTCATAAGCATTTGTTAAATGAAATTTATTATCAAGAAGTGTGATGGAGGAAAAATGAGCAAAGACAATGTAACTTAAAGGATTAATTTCCAAAGATTCCAGTCAGATGGGCCACCTACACTTTGTAAATAGTGGCAGAGTAAAGGAAAGGTAAAAAACCAATGCTCTCACAAACCTTTGAAAAACACTGGTTTCACATAACCTGCTATATTCAATGCAATTCTGGGTAACACACTTTAAGAGGAAAAGAGGGTTCAGAAAAGATCGATGAGTTTTTTTTAACATACTTTCTCATGTTGTGGTTGTCACTGGCCAGACCAGTCTTTGGTGAGCAGCACTGATTACCATTGAAAATGTGATATTGTGTTGTCTACATTAACTACAGAAGGGCTTCTGGTGCTGGTGCACACATTGTGCTGCTGGGAAGGGAGCTTCAGGATTTTGGATGTTACGTCGAAGATGGACAATGGTCAAGTTGCTCTCCTCGGAGCAGAGCAAGTTCAGAGGAGATTGGATGGAGGTGTTCAAAATCGGACAAAGAGTCACTTAACTTGAAACGTTAAGGTGTTTTCTCTGCATGGATGCTGCCAGACCTGATGAGTTTCTCCAGTAATTTCTACTTTTGATTCAGATTTCCAGCATCCACAGTTCTTTGTTTATTTTACTGTTCAAAAATCATATCCCAGCTGGACAGGGTAGGTAGGGAGAGACAAAGGATCTATTGCCTGTGAACATTTGTTAAAGATGATTGGTAATGAAGTGATAGCATTGTGAAGTGTAGCTCCTTTAACAGAGAGATTAATATCTTGAGTGTGTTGTCCAGGACGTTGCAAAGTAATTCCATGATAACTTGACAGAAACATTTTATGGGGCTATGCAGAAAAGGAAGTGCTTCTCCCAAAAGCTGGCAGAGATACCATGGTTCAAATGGCCTCCTTCTGTGGTGTACTCATTGCATACTTCCATGATTCAATTCCCTCAACATCCACTTTATCACCTGTTTTGCCAGTTACCAACTCAAACAATTCCAATGGGTTAAAATGTATCACTCTTGAATCACAAAGTCTGAGACCACTGAAGGAAATGAGAAAGGGGTGGAGGTCCCATCCTCAGACCCAGCTGCTGAAACACTTGGCTTGCCTATCGGTGTACATAACTCTGACTTCTATTATTCTCACATGAAAATGTTGGTCTCGGTCCATCAATTGATAATTAGGACAGAATCTGACCAGCTACTGAACCATTTGGGCGACAGCAAGAAAGTCGGGAGAATCATGCGTAATGAGTGATGGGGAGCTTCACAAGATGATAACAATAAATCCCACATGCCAGCAGAGGGACTTGGTCAGAGACCTATTTGCATGCAGAAATATGCATTAATACCTTCACTTTTAAGTCATTGATATGCAGTTTCCCAAAAGAAACCAGAGTTCTGGGACCTCGAATCAACAGATGTAGAGTCCATACTGTTGGAAGTAAGAAATAAAAAAAGGGAGAAAGACATTGAAAGTAGAAGTCGATAGGCCCCCTAACAGTAGCTATAATGTTGAACAGAGAATAAATAGGGAGATAATGAGGGCACATGACAAAGGTAGTACATTTCTCATGAACGATTTTAATCTTCCCATAGATTGAGATTGGTGTAGTCACATTGGCAGAAGAAGCCATAAGGAACAATTCATAGAGTGTATTCAAGAAAGTCTTCAGAACAATATATTGTGGACCTCACCAGGGATCAGGCAATTTTGATAGTAATATCTAATGAGGCCGGTTTAATAAATTATCTCAAAGTAAAAGATCCTCTCAGAAACAATGACCACAACATAGTAGAATTTAGCATGCAGTTTGATCGGGAATTGGAAATAGCTGTGCTAAACCTAAATAAGAATGATTACAAAGGAATGAGGGCAAAGGGTGGAATGGACTTGGAAAAGAGTTCACCAACAAAGATAGTTGAGGAACAGTAGTAAATGTTTAAGAAAATAGTTTGTGGATCACTGAAAAGATATATCCCAGTGAGAAAGAAGGATTCTAGGAAGGGGATAGGCCAATCAGGGTTAACTAGGAAAATGAAATCTGGAAAGCTGACTATGATTTAGTTGAATCACCACACAATTTCACTGCTTTACTTATGCCCTAATGAGAGGGAGGTTTGGAATTTTTTCTCCTATTTTGTGCCTGCAGTATCTTGCTCTCTGTAAATGCTTTCTGAAAGCACTTTACATCCATTCAGTTAAGTCAAATCGTCATGCAAACCACCCTGGGGAGGCTCAAGCAATGTCAACATTATTGACACCCATATGCAGCAAATGAAACAAAGTGCTTCTAGGCTTCAGGGTCAGATCCTTAAATGTGTCAGGCACATTGAATTTACTATCCATTCTGAAAACCACCTTGAACAGTAATACTTACTACCACATCTTCCAGACATGGAATAACTGCTTAAATCCAATGAAGAATCGGTGTCATGGCTACTCTGATTCTGCTGCAAATTAGCACATGGGTCACATGCAGTTGAAACTGGATTTGCAGATGCTGTGAAAAGCGAAAAAGATGAGAAGTTCCCATTCAATACTTCCACATGAACAAACTGAGCAACTAGACTTATTAATGCTACTATCAACTGTGCACACAATTTATAACAATGAACAACTTCACAGTTCATGTCTTACAATTTTCGAGAAGGATAAAGCTGACATCCCAGAGTTTATTTGATATTAGGTTCAGCCCTATTATGACAAACAGAATGTGAACTTTGGGTGCAGAAAGTGCTCCATTGAACATGTATGGTCAGGCAAGGTGAGGAATATGCAAAGGTCTATGATGAAGATGAAGCCAATATCTGTAGAGTTCACTTCTGAACATAGAATGTGTTTGCCTCATGATGCTGGGACCATATTGAAAGATTCTGAAAATGCAGATATATCACGTCCACTGGTTCCCCCTCCACCACCACCATCCCCCCCACTTATCTGTGAGGCCAGTTATTTCCTCCAAAACAATTATGCATGTCAGACATGATAGATCTGATCTCCTTTCATAACCCCATACTAATTCTGTCCAATGTATCATTTTTCATTGAGTTATTACATCCTTTGTCATAGATTTTAACAATTTCTTTACTGCTGATATCAGGCTAGTAGGTCTCTCTTATGCTACTCCTCAAATACTACAGCACTCTGTGCATATATGCAGTAAGATCTGGACAATATGCAAATGTGAGTTTATAGGCAGCAAGCCATATTATTGTACACAAGTACCAGGCGATGGCCATCTTTAATAAGCTAAAACAAATTATGTTCCCTTAGCATTCAACACCATTATCACTGCTGAAAGCTCACTTTCAACATCCCAGAGGACACCATTGACTAAAAAAGGCAATTATTATTCATATGGACATCCTTGTCAATGAGAATCAAGTGGTTATGTAGATTGAGGGGTACCTCATCACATTACCAGGGAGCAAGGTAAAGAAGCAACTCTTCGTAAATGACTATTGCTGCTTTTGGAATTGAAACAATGCCTTGGGTGTTATTCACCACCATATGCTGGACATTCAACCAACTGAGCTAACTAATTCCACCATGGACCAGAACTGACCTGGGAGAAAATGAGGACTGCAGCTGCTGGATACCAGAGTCGAGAGTGTGGTCAGGCAGCCGGTCAGGCAGCATCCGAGGGGCAAGAAAGTCAACGTTTCAAACAAAAGCCATTCATCAGGATTTCCTGATGAAGGGCTTGCCCATGAAGTGTCGATTCCCAGTACTGACCTTGGTCAGCCATATAAATACTACGGGTTAGAACAGCAAGTATGATACCGCAAATTGTGAAATGAGTAACTCACTTTCTAACTTCTCAATGTCTGTCTATTGCAGGTGGGAGTCACGAGTATAATGGTGAACCTTTTTTGTTTATTCTCACATGGGACATGGATGTTGCTGGCTGGGCCAGCATTCATTGCCCATCCTTTCAGAATTTGATGGTGAGTTGCCTTCTTGAACCACCTTAGTCCAGGTACTGTGGGTAGACTCACAGCACCCTAAGGGAGGGAATTCCAGGATCTTAACCCAGTGACAGTGAAAGAATAGAGATATATTTCCAAGTCAGGGTGGTGAGTAGCTTGGAGAGGCATTTTCAGATGGTGGTGTTCCCATGTAGCTTCAGCCCTTGTCCTTCTACTTCCAAATGGTCTGGCTGTTTGTGCAGCCTCCTCCTCTCATCACCATTTCCACTTGCCTGAATGGTGCAGCTCCAAGAGCTCAAAGAGTTTGAGCCCACTGAAGACAAAAGAAGATTATGTAAGATTTAGGAAACTGAAATCAGTCAAAGCCCTTAAGGAATATAAAGATGCTGGCTTGAGATTTTTGGTGAAATTCTGCAGTGCATTTTGTGGGTAGTACCAAGGTAGAGGGAGTGGATACTTGTGGATGTCGTGCAAATCAAGTAGATTGTTTTGCCTGGATGGTGTCAAGCTTCTTGAGTGTTATTGGAGCTGCGGCCATCCAGGCAAGTGGGGAGTATCTCACCACATTCCTGACTTGTGGCTTGTAGATGCCAGACAAGCTTTAGAGAATCAGGAGATGAGTTACTCGCCTTTCCTGGCTTCTGACCTGCACTTGTAACCACTTTTTCTTTAAAGTGGTGAGTCCAATTGAGTTTCTGGTTAATGGTCAAGCTCAAATGTTGACGATAGGGGATTCAGTGATGGTAACACCATTGAATGTCTAGGGATGGTAGCTTGTCATTGGGGATTGTCATTGATTAGCATTTGTATGGCACAAATGGCAGTTGCCACTTGTCAGCTCAAGCCTGTATATCATCCAAAACTTGTTGTATTTGAATATGGACTGCTTCACTCTCTGAGGAATCATGGATGGTGCTGAATGTTGTGCAATCAATGGCGAGCATGCCCACTTATGACCTTATAATGGAGGGAAGATCATCAATGAAGCAACTGAAGATGGTTGGGTCAAGGAGACTACCCTGAGGAACTCCTGCACAGATGTCCTGGAGCTGAGATGGCTCCCCTCCAACAACTACGACCGTCATCCTATGTCCCAGATATGACTCCAACCATTGGAGAGTTTGCCCCCGATACCCACTGATTCTAGTTTTGCCAGTGCTTCTTGATATCACACTCAGTCAAATATAGCCTTAATGTCAACAGCTGTTGCTCTCACCTCACCTCTGGAATTCAGTTCTTTAGTCCATGTTTAAATCAAGGCTGAGTGGCCCTGCAGAACCAAAACTTGGCATCACTAACCATGTTATTGCTAAGCAGGTTCCACTAGATACCATTCTTGGTGACACCATCCATCGCTTCACTGGTTTTTGAGAGTAGACTGGTGAGCCAGTAATTGTCCTGCTTTTTGTGTACACTACATACCTAGGCAAATTTCCACATTGTCAGATAGGTGCTAGTGTTGTAACTGTACTGGAAGAGCTTGGCTAGGGGAGCGGCAAGTTTTGGAGCACACGTCTTCAGTACTATTTCCGGAATGTTTTCAGGGCCCATAGCCTTTGCAGTATCCAGTTCTTCCAACCATTTCTTGATATCATATGGAGTGAACTGAATTAGCTGAAGCTGGTACCTGTGATGTTGGGGACCACTGGAGGAGGCCAAGTTTGATCGTTCACTCAGTACTTGTGGCTAAAGATTGCTGTGAGTGTTTCAGCCTTATCTTTTGCACTTTTGTGCTAGGCTGTTCCACCATTGAGGATGGGGATGTTTGTGAAGCCTCCTCCTCTCATGAGTTGTTTAAATTGTTCATCACCATTTCCACTTGCCTGAATGGTGCAGCTCCAAGAGCTCAAAGATTTTGACCCCACCCAGGACAAAATAAGGTTACGTAAGATTTAGGAAACTGAAATCAGTCGAAGCTCTTGAGGAAAAAAAGTAAACACGGTGTTACAAGGCCTAGAAAGGGCCATAGACTGTTCTTGGAAAGCAAGATGAAGAAGAATTCCAAGGTATTATACACATATTTGGAACAAGAGAGTAGCTAGGGTACGGGTAGGTCCACGTATGAACGAGGAAGGGAATATATGCATGGGGCCGGGGAAGGTTGGTGAGGTCCTTAATGAGTACTTCGTATTTACCAAGGAGAGACAGAAAGGGCGATGGTTAGATTAAGGAGGGGTGTGATTTGAAGATGCCGGGGTTGGACTGGGGTGTACAAAGTAACAAATCACACAACACCAGGATATGGTCCAACAGGTTTAACTGGAAGCACTAGCTTTTGGAGCGCTGCCCCTTCATCAGGTGGTTGTGGAGTACACAGTTGTAAGACACAGAATTTATAGCAAAAGTTTACATTGTGGTGTAACTGAAATTATACACTGAAAAATACCTTGATTGTTTGTTAAGTCTCTCATCTGTTAGAATGACCATAATAGTTTCATTTCTTTCATATGTAAATTACAAAACTTTTTAAAAAAAATTACATTCCCAGGTTAACTGTAACAATTGGTATCAGTGCAGATAAGATGTTGAGATGGTAAAGGTGTTAACTCTCTGTGTTCCCTGTCTGTGCCATAATGTTTAGACTGATTCTAATCTAAAAAGTGAGTTAACAGAGTCTTACGTGGATTCATGCAGTTTTTGAGCAAAGTACAATGTAACTCTGCAAGGGCAAATTCACCCCACAAAGGTGCATGTGTGTGTGTGTGTGTGTGTGTACGTGTGTGTGTGTGTGTATACGTGTGTGTGTGTGTGTGTCTGGCGTGGGGTTTGTGAGAGTGTCTGTGAGAGAGAGCATATATGTTTGTGTGTGTGTGTGTGTAAAGTGGTCTCAGTCTGTGAGAGAACGCATTGTGAGTGTGGGAGTGTGTGTGTCTGTAGGAGTGTGTGTGTCTGGGGTGGGGAGTTGTGAGTGTGTGTGAGTGTAAAGTGTCTAAGTCAGTGAGAGGGCGTATGTGTGAATGTGGGAGTGTATGTGTGTTTGTAGGAGTGTGTGGGAGTGTCTGTGTGCGTGTCTGTGTATAGGAGTGTCTGTGCGTGTGTGTATAGTGCAATGGTGGTCACCTGTAGTGTAACATGAACTCAGTTGATACAGTTAACCTGAGAATATAATTTTTTTTTAAAGTTTTGCAATTTACATATGAAAGAAGTGAAATTATCATGGTCATTCTAACAGATGAGAGACTTAACAAACAATCAAGGTATTTTTCCTGAAAGCTCCGAAAGCTAGAGCTTCCAATTAAACCTGTTGGACTATAACCTGGTGTTGTGTGATTTGTAACTAAGAAGGGGTATGTTGATATCTAGGACATCACAGTATTAAGAAGGAGGAGGTATTTGGTCTCCTGAAAAAAACTAAGGTAGCTAAATTCATAGGGCTTAATGGGCTCAGTGTCTATCCCATGATACTGAGGGGGCAAGGGGGGAAATTGCTGGGACCTTCTCACTGAAGATCTGTGACCAGTGGTGCTCTGTGAGGATCAGTGCTGGCTCCTCTGTTGTTTGAGTTAGATAAAAATGTAGGTGGTCTGAGTAGCAAGTTTACAGACAACACAAAACTTGGTGGAGTTGTGGATAATTAAGAAGATTGTCAAAGGATATAGCAGAATATAGATCAATTGGAAAGTTGGACAGAGAAATAGCAGATGAATTTTAATCTGGACAAGTGTGAGGTGATATGGTTTGTGAAGTCAAATCCAAGAGGAAAGTAGACAGTAAATGGCAGGACCCTTAGGAGCATTGGGGTGGGAGTCCCTGAAAGTGACAACACAAGTGGATAAGGTGATAAAGACTACATCCAGCGTGCTTGCCTTCATTGATCAGCCTACTGAATACAAATGTTAGTAAGTCAAGTTGCAGCTATATAAACTTTAGTTAGACCACTTTTGGAGTTTTGTGTACAGTTCTTGTCTTCACACTACCAGAAAGATGTGCAAGTTTTGGAGAGGGTGCAAAAGAGGCTGACCAGGATGTTGCTTTGTTTGGAATGTATTAGCTATAAGGAGAAGTTGGACAGTATATAGAATTATGAGAGGCATGGAAAGGGTGGATAGGATTCCTACAGTGTGGAGGAGAAAGTGAGGACTGCAGATGCTGGAGATCAGAGCTGCAAATGTGTTGCTGAAAAAGCGCAGCAGGTCAGGCAGCATCCAAGGAGCAGGAGAATTGACGTTTCGGGCATGAGCTGCACTTTTCCAGCAATACATTTTCAGCTCTTACAGTGTGGAAGCAGGCTATTCAACCCACACCGACCCTCTGAACATCATCCCACCTCCCCTATCCAATCCCTGTAACCATGCATTTCCCATAAAGAACCCAACTAACCTACGTGTGTTGGGACTGTGGGATGAAACCAGAGTAACCAGAGGAAACCCATGCAGACGCAAGGAGAATGTGTAAACACCACACAGTCACCTGAGGGAGGGATTGAATAACCACCCAGCCACCAGGCTATTCCAATAGTTGGAATCTTTGTCCCAGGGTGAAAATGTCAAGCACTAAGGGACATAGGCTAATGGTGAGAGAGGGAAAGTTTAAAAAGAGATATAATAGACAGATTTCTTGCAAAGAGGGTAGTAGGTGCCTTGGAACACGCTGCCAGTGGAAATGGTGGGAAGCAATGCTTCACAGGCACTTAGGCAGACACATGAACAAGCAGAGAATAGAGGGATACAGGCCTTGTACAGGCAGATGGGATTAGTCTAGATTAGCACCATGGTTGGTGCAGATATGGTGTTCATATGTTGTACTGTTCTATGTTTTATGTTCTATGTTCTAAAGCTACTCACTTAATTGGCACCCCATCTTAAAACATTCACTCACCCAACACAGTGCACAGTTGCAGCGCAGTCACCATCCATGAGATACACTGCAGCAAATGGAGTCAAGTTAGGTAAAGGGACAGTACAACAAGATCCAGGTGTTCTTGTACATCAGTCAATGAACGCAAGCATGCAGGTACAGCAGGCAGTGAAGAAAGCTAATAGCATGCTGGCCTTCATAACAAGAGGAATTGAGTATAGAAGCAAAGAGGTCCTTCTGCAGCTGTACATGGGCCTGGTGAGACTGCACATGCAATATTGTGTGCAGTTCTGGTCTCCAAATTTGAGGAAAGACATTCTGGCTATTGAGGAAGTGCAGCATAGGTTCACGAGGTCAATTCCCGGAATGGCGGGACTATCTTACGCTGAAAGATTGGAGCAACTGGGCTTGTATACGCTTGAGTTTAGAAGGCTGAGAGGGGATCTGATTGAGACGTATCAGATTATTAAAGGATTGGACACTCTGGAGGCAGGAAGCATGTTTCCACTGATGGGTGAGTCCCAAACTAGAGGACACAGTTTAAAAATAAGGGTAGGCCACTTAGAACAGAGTTGAGGAGAAACTTCTTCACCCAGAGAGTGGTGGGTGTATGGAATGCTCTGCTCTAGAAGGCAGTGGAGGCCAAGTCTCTGGATACTTTCAAGAGAGAGTTGGATAGAGCTCTTAACGATAGTGGAATCAAGGGTTATGGGGATAAGGCAGGAACAGGATACTGATTGAGGATGATCAGCCATGATCATAATGAATGGTGGTGCTGGCTCGAAGGGCAGAATGGCCTACTCCTGCACCTATTGTCTATTCTCTATAATTCACCATGGTGGCTCAGTGGTTTGCCTCACAGCTCCAGGGACTCAGGTTCAATTCCACTCTTGGGTGACTGTCTGTGTAGAGTTGTTATATTCTCCCTGCATCCACTCGGCTTGCTCAGTTTTCCTCCCACACTCCAAAAATACGCAGACCAGGTGGATTAGCCATCGGAAATGCAGGATTACAGGCATAGGTCAGGGATCTGGGTGGTTTGCTCTTCAGAGGGACAGTGCAGGCTTAATGGGCTAAACAGGTTATTTCCACACTGTGGGGATTCTATGATTTCTAAATCTGTTTTAACAGTACCTTTAACTACTACCATCTAGAAGAACAAGGACTACAGACTCATGTAACAATGCCAATTGAGAGTTCCCCTCCAAGCTGTCTCCCATCCTGTCCTGGAATGATAGTGTTCAGTCACTGTTGCTGGGCTAGACACTTGGGACTTCCTTTCTGATTGTATTGCGAATCCTCAAGCACCATACAAACAGCAGAGATTCAATAAAATTCAATGCTTTCAAGGTCAATTGGGAAGGGTCAATTCAATAAACACTGGCCTAGCCAGTGACACTCATGTCCATGAACAATTAAGGTAAAATTACTAACAGAGTTCATGAGGGGTTTTCGTGGCACAAGGAATCTGACTAAAAGCTTCAGATGAGCTTAGGCCTCCAGCTCTATTCTTGACTCTGATCTCCAGCATCTGCAGTCCTCACTTTTGCCTAGGCCTCCAGTAGGCAAATGCTTTCACCTGCCCCTCAGTGGATACATTTGTGCCTTTTGTTGCTGGTGCCCGTTCACTGCAGCAAGTAAACAGAACATAAAATATAGAACAATACAGCACAGAACAGGCCCTTCGACTCTCGATGTTGCGCCGACCTGTGAACTAATCTCAGCCCATCCCCCTACACTATTCCATCATCATCCATGTGTTTATCCAAGGATTGTTTAAATGTTGCTAGGGTGAATGGGAAAGAAGCAGACATGTACCTGGGGCCTTTAATCCTTCCACTATTCTCATGCATGGCATGAAAATGTAATGAGCTACAGCTCCTGGGAGGGCACTGACAGTCATTCTTCCACGTCCCTGATTCTTTATGAAAGAAATTCTAGCTTATGGGCCTAAATAGTTAAAGGTGAGATGTCATTCATAACAGATTGGATGCTGAGATCAAAATCAGGCTTCTTAATGGAAGTCTTACTACAAAATTAGAACAATGGTTCTGACCAACACATACATCCTAATCTATATATTTATAAAATTTGAGCCATAAAGTTTCTCAGTAAATGAGAGGGAAGCTCGTTTCTATCATTTCTGTGAAATAGACTCACAGTATACACTGGAGAAAGTGAGGACTGCAGATGCTGGAGATCAGAGCTGAAAATGTGTTGCTGGAAAAGCGCAGCAGGTTAGGCAGTATCCAAGGAGCAGGGCTCATGCCCGAAATGTCGATTCTCCTGCTCCTTGGATACTGCCTGACCTGCTGCGCTTTTCCAGCAACACATTTTCAGCTCACAGTATAAACTTGCCAGTTCAGCTGTAAACCTCAGCTTCTTTGACAGCAATTGGTTTATTGTGACCCTATTTCATATCATAGGCTTGGACCAATTTCAACCGAAATTTACTTATTTCCAAAAATCCAGTGATCTCACCAAAAGTCACATTGCCGAAGCCAAGTTGTCCCCTGCCCAAAATTCTCATTGGAGGTTGAGGTGTTTGTCTGCTCGCAAGACTGCTCTGCGGTTCTAACATTAAAGATCAAACAGTTTAGTTCAAATATTGCATGTCGGGACCATATTTCAAAATATTACTTCTTGACTCCAGGCACTCGTTCTGTTCTATTGTTTACTTTTACGCATGCTCAATCAGCAAAAGGCAATGAGGAACCCATCTATGCCTATTCAACCTAATCCATCGGTTTACATTGGATTTACAATCCCAAACACCAGGCTAATGCTTCAGGGACATGGGTTCAAGTCACATCACAGTGCGTTGTGATTTCAGTTAATCAATCTGGAATTAAAAGCCATAGTCTAGTGACAACCTTTGTTGTTAAAACCCATCTGGTCTACTGATGCCCTTTGGGGAAGGAAATCTGCACTCAGCTGTATTAAATTGCTACAAATCCTAAAGAAAAGAAATAAAGCTAGATGTGCTACATGGCAGTGACCTTGCAAATCCAGCCTTTTAAAATCTGCTTCACTAACATAAGACCTTACGCCCATAAGATACATGAGCAGAAGTTAGACCCCTTTAGTCTGCTGAGTCTGCTCTGCCATTCGATCATGGCTGGTAAGTTTCTCAACCCCATTTTCCTGCTTTCTTGTAACCCTTGATCCCCTTGACCATTAAGAACTGACCTATCGCCGTCTTAGAAATATACTCAATGACCTGGCCTCAACAGCCTTCTGTGGCAGTGAATCCCATGGATTCATCACTCTCTATTAGTGAATCAATTGCTGTTCTGAAAGGTCTTCCCTTTACTCTAAGGTTGTGCCCTCGGGTCCTAGTTTCTCTTACCAATGGAAACATGTTCCCAACATCCAACTTGTCCAGGCCATTCAGTATTCTGCAAATTTCAATCAGATCCCCCCCATATCCTTTTAAACTCTATCGAGTCTCGACCCAGAGTCCTCACACATTCCTCCTGTGTTAAGCTTTTCATTCCTGGGACCATTCTTGTGAACCTCCTCTGAACACTCTCCAGGGCCAGTACATCCTCCCTGAGAAATGGGGCCCATAACTGCGCACAATACTCCAAGTATGGTCTGACCAGAGCCATATAGAAGTACATCCCCGCTTTTAGATTCAGGTCCTCTCTCATGCCCGAAACGTCGATTCTCCTGCTTCTTGGATGCTGCCTAATCTGCTGCACTTTTCCAGCAACACATTTTCAGCTCTCAAAATAAATGCCAGTATTGCATTTGCCTTCCTACTACTGACTCAACCTGCAAGTTTACCTAGAATCCTAGACTAGAACGCCCAAGTTTCTTTCCACTTCAGACTTCTGAATTTTCTCCCCATTTAGAAAATAGTCCATGCCTCTATTCTTTCTACCAAAGTGCATGACCTCACACTTTCCCACATTGTATTCGATCTGCCACTTCGTGGCCCACTTTCCAAATCTATCCAAATCCTTCTGCAGCTTTCCCACCTCCTTAATGCAACCTGTCCTGCTATCTACCTTTGTATTGTCTACAAACTTAGCCAAAATGCCTTTAGTTCCTTCATCTAGATCATGTATAAAGTGAAAAGTTGTGGTCTCAACACTGGTCATTGAGCAAGACCACTTGTCACCAGCTGCCATCTTGAGAAAATAGAACATAGAATATAGAACATTACAGTGCAGTACAGGCCATTCGGCCCTCGATGTTGCGCTGACATTTTGATCTTTTATAATAAATTTTGTGTCCTATGATCCTGCCCCACTAGCTACCTGATGAAGGAGCAGCGCTCCGAAAGCTAGTACTTCCAAATAAACCTGTTGCACTATAACCTGGTGTTGTGTGATTGTTAACTTTGTCCACCCCAGTCCAACACTGGCACTTCCACATCAAAATCAAGATTGCAGTCTCATTTAATCCTAACGTACTAATCTAATTTAATCCCATCACATTAACTTTATTTAATCCCATCGAAGTAACCTGGAGAATAAATAGTTATTTCACTGTTGAAAGGCTGAGTTAATAATTGACTTCCAACCATTCTGTACAATAGAGCCTGCAGAGCTAGTGTCCAAAAACTCAACATGTTTTTCAAAGACATTACCACTTCTTCTTCTTATGTGGGCGCTGGCCCCACTTTGTGTAGTTCTCCATGCTAGATCGTCAGCAAAATGATTTTCTGCACCTGTGCACAGATATATATATATTTAAAGTGGTGATAATATTAAACTGAAATTAGAAACATTTAATACACATATTAAAGCACTAGCATCCACATAACAATTCAGTTACATCAACTAGGAAAATAACTATATGGTCACCTTCTTAAAAAAAACACTGCCTTTCTGTTTTCCTACCAAAGTACATAACTTCACATTTCTGCACATAATATTGCATTGGCGACTTCCTTGTCCACAAATTTAACCTTACTGTGATTCTATAAAAGTTCTTCTGCAAGCTCATTGCATCACAGCTTGTATTCAGGCCTATGTCACACCTCACAGCAGTAGCATGCTGGAAATCAAACCCTGTTATTCCTAGGGTCATCAGCAAAGCTTAACAATTTTGAAAAGTCTGCAAGAATCCCTAATTTACATATCTTTTTGACCAAGATTGACAGAAAGCAAGAATCAGGCTTCTTCACTGAATAAGAATTACGATTAATTTAAATGAATTGGTTTGAACAACAGACAAATAATCATGAACTGTCAAGGCATAACTTTATGGGTTACAACTCTAACCCCTTATAAACTCCCCCTCTAAACGACTATAATAAGATGGTTGATATGGGCAAAGGGGAAGCCTGGGAAGGGATTCGATGGCTATGGTTCACTGAGATCTCCTTTTAACTTGTCAGGACATGCTGCTCCTTAATTCTCCTTCTCTAGATACTCTCACTTGTTTGCAGAAAGTACAGGGTGGCTGATGACTATTTTTGTTCATTCACAGGATGCAGGTGTTGTTGGCTAGGCCAGCAGTCATTGCCCCATCCCTAATTGCCCAGAGGGCAGTTGAGAGTCACCAACTTTACTGTGCGTCTGGAGTCACTCACAGACCAGACCAGGCAAGGATACCAGTTTCCTTCCCTAAAGAACATTAGTGAACCAGATGGATCTTGCCTTGCAATCGACAATGGTTTCATGGCCACCATTAGACTCCTTCTTCCAGATTTTTACTAAAATCAAATTCCACCACCTGTTTAAGGGAGTTTTAGGTAAGCACATGAATAAGCAAGGGATGGAGGGATAGAGGGATAAGAGCCACATACAGGCAGAAAGGATTAGTTTAGCTTGGTGTCATGTTCGACATGACATCATGGGCTGAAGGGCTGTTCCTGTGCTATACTGTCCTACATTCTTCATCTGAACCAGAGGGGTACCAATATCCTGGGGGGGGAATTCGCTAAGGCTTTTGGGGTGGGTTTAAACTAATCCAGAAGGGGGATGGGAACCAAAATTGTAGTTCGAGTATAGAAATGGTTCAGAGTAGGGAGGTCCAAAATCAAGTTTCAGGGACGCAAGATGGCACCGGCAAGCAGGAAGTTGGTTTGAAGTGTGTCTACTTCAACACCAGGAGCATCCAGAACAAGGTGGGTGAACTTGCAGCATGGGTTGGTACCTGGGACTTCGATGTTGTGGCCATTTCGGAAACATGGATAGAGCAGGGACAGGAATGGTTGTTGCAGGTTCCAGGATTTAGGTGTTTCAGTAACAGAGAAGATGGTAAAAGAGGGTGTGGCATTGTTGGTCAAAGACAGTATTACCGTTGCAGAAAGGATGTTTGGGGACTCGTCAACTGAGGTAGTATGGGCTGAGGTTAGAAACAGGAAAGGAGAGGTCACCCTGTTGGGAGTTTTCTATAGGCCTCTGAATAGTTCCAGAGATGAGGAGGAAAGGATAGCAAAGATGATTCTCGATAGGGGTGAGAGAGACAGGGGAGTCGTCACGGGGGACTTCAACTTTCCAAATATTAACTGGGAACACTATAATACGAGTACTATAGATGGGTCAGTTTTTGTCCAGTGTGTGGGCTTCCTGAGGGCTTCCTGACAGTATGTAGACAGGCCAACAAGGGGCGAAGCCACATTAGATTACTTACTTAGATTACTTACAGTGTGGAAACAGGCCCTTCGGCCCAACAAGTCCACACCGCACCCGCCGAAGCGCAACCCACCCATACCCCTACATCTACACCTTACCGAACACTACGGGCAATTTAGCATGGCCAATTCACCTGACCTGCACATCTTTGGAGTGTGGGAGGAAACCAGAGCACCCGGAGGAAACCCACGCAGACACAGGGAGAACGTGCAAACTCTACACAGAGAGTCGCCTGAGGTGGGAATTGAACCCGGATCTCTAGCGCTGTGAGGCAGCAGTGCTAACCACTGTGCCACCGTGCCGCCCACAATTACCCAGATTTGGTACTGGGTAATGAGCCTGGTCAGGTGTTAGACTTGGAAGTAGGTGAGCATTCTGGTGATAGCGATCACAATTCTGTTATCTTTACTTTAGTGACAGAAAGGGATAGGTGTATACCACTGGGCAAGAGTTACAGCTGGGGGAAAGGCAATAATGACACGATTAGGCAAGATTTAGGAAGCAGAGGATGGGGAAGGAAACTGCAGGGGATGGGCACATTAGAAATGTGGAGCTTATTCAAGGTGAAGCTCCTGTGTATCCTAGATAAGTATGTACCTGTCAGGCAGGGAGGAAGCTGTAGAGCCCAGGAGCTGTGGTTTATGAAGGAAATGGAATCTCTGGTCAAGAGGAAGGCGGCAGCTTATGTTAGGATGAGATGTGAAGGCTCAGTTAGGGCACTTGAGGATTACAAGGTAGCCAGGGAAGACCTAAAGAGAGAGCTCAGAAGAGCCAGGAGGAGACATGAGAAGTTGTTGGTGGATCGGATCAGGGTAAACCCTAAGGCTTTCTATAGGAATTTAAGGAATAAAAGAATGATGAGAGTAAGATTAGGGCCACTCAAGGATCGTAGTGGGAAGTTGTGTGTGGAGTCAGAGAAGATAGGGGAAGCACTAAATGAATATTTTTCAACAGTATTCACTCTAGAAAATGACAATGTTGTCGAGGAGAATACTGACACACAGGCTCCTAGACTGGGTGGGATGGAGGTTCACAAGGAAGAGGTATTAGAAACACTACAGAGTGTGAAAATAGATAAGTCCCCTGGGCCAGATGGGATTTATCCTAGGATCCTCTGGGAAGCCAGGGAGGAGATTGCCGAGCCTTTGGCATTGATCTGTAAATCATTGTTGTCTACAGGAATAGTGCCAGAAGACTGGAGGATAGCAAATGTGGTTCCCCTGTTCAAGGGCAGTAGAGACAACCCAGTGAGCCTTACTTCAGTTGTTGGTAAAGTGTTGGAAAAGGTTATAAGAGATAGGTTTTATAATCATCTAGAAAAGAATAATTTGATTAGGGATAGTCAGCACGGTTTTGTGAAGGGTAGATCGTACCTCACAAACCTTATTGAGTTTTTTGAGAAGGTGACCAAACAGATAGATGAGAGTAAACCGGTTGATGTGGTGTATATGGATTTCAGCAAGGCGTTCGATAAGGTTCCCCACAGTAGGCTATTCTACAAAATGCGGAGGAATGGAATTGTGGGAGATATAGCAGTTTCGATCAGTAATTGGCTTGCTGAAAGAAGACAGAGGGTGGTGGTTGATGGGAAATGTTCATCCTGGAGTCCAGTTACTAGTGGTGTACCGCAAGGGTTGGTGTTGGGTCCACTGCTGTTCGTCAGTTTTATAAACGACCTGGATGAGGGCGTAGAAGGGTGGGTTAGCAAATTTGCAGACGACACTAAGGTCAGTGGAGTTGTGGATAGTGACTAAGGATGTTGTAGGTTACAGAGAGACATAGATAAGCTGCAGAGCCAGGCTGAGAGGTGGCAAATGAAGTTTAATGCGGACAAGTGTGAGGTGATTCACTTTGGTCGGAATAACCGGAATGCAAAGTACTGGGCTAATGGTAAGATTCTTGGTAGTGTAGATGAGTAGCGAGATCTCGGTGTCCAGGTACACAGATCCTTGAAAGTTGCCACCCAGGTTGACAGGGTTGTTAAAAAGGTATAGTGTTTTAGATGTTATTAATAGAGGGATTGAGTTCCGGAACCATGAGGTTATACTGCAGCTGTACAAAACTCTGGTGCGGCCGCACTTGGAGTATTGTGTACAGTTCTGGTCACCGCATTATAAGAAGGATGTGGAAGCTTTGGAAAGGGTACAGAGGAGATTTACTTGGATGTTGCCTGGTATGGAGGGAAGGTCTTATGAGGAAAGGCTGAGGGTCTTGAGACTAGAGAGAAAAGGTTGAGAGGTGACTTAATAGAGACATATAAGATAATCAGAGGGTTAGATAGGGTGGACAGGGAGAGCCTTTTTCCAAGTATGGTGACAGTGAGCACGAGGGGGCATAGCTTTAAATTGAGAAGTGATAGATATAGGACAGATGTCAGAGGTAGTTTCTTTACTCAGAGAGTAGTAAGGGTATGGAATGCTTTTCCTGCAACAGTAGTAGATTCGCCAACTTTAAGTACATTTAAGTCGTCATTGGATAAGCATATGGACGTACATGGAATAGTGTAGGTTAGATGGGCTTCAGATTGGTATAACAGGTCAGCGCAATATTGAGGGCCGAAGGGCCTGTACTGCGCTGTAATGTTCTATGTTCTACACTCCATGTTAGATCATGCCAGTTACAACCCTTAAAACTCTACAGATTTGTCAAACGTCATTTCCCTTTAGTAGATCTTAGTCGTGATTTTCTAAGCATTCTGTTACCACCTCTCTAATAATAATTTATAGCATTTTCTATAATTCCAATGTAAGGCTCACTTATTGATCCATAGTTCGCTCTTCTCTCTTTCTTCCTTTCTTGGAGAATATTAAACAGCAATTTGAAAACAAAGCCCAAAGGTCTTCATTTGGCTCCTTGTTTAATCTTTATATGAGAATCATAGAATCATACATTATAGAAGAGATAGAGTCATAGACTCATAGGGTCTCAGCACAGAAACTGACCCATTGGTCTAACTTGTCCATGCTGACCAGATAGCCCAACCTAATCTAGTCTCATTTGCCAACACTTGGCTCATATCCCACTAAACCCTTCCTATTCATATATCCATCCATAGGCTTTTTAAATGCTGTAATTGTACCAGCCTCCACCACTTCCTCTGGCAGTTCATTTCATATGTGCACTACTCTCTGTGTGAAAAGGTTACCCCTTAGGTCCCCTTTATATCTTTCTCCTCTCACCCTAAACCTACGCCCTCTAGTTCTAGAGTCCCCCACCCTAGGGAAAAGACTTTGTCTATTTATCCTATCTATGCCCCTCATGTTTTTATAAACCTCTATAGGGTCACCCCTCAGCCTGCAATACTCTAGGGAAAACAGCCCCAGCCTATTCAACCTCTCCCTATAGCTCAAACCCCCCAACCCTAGCAACATCCTTGCAAATCTTCTCTGAACACTTTCAAGTTTCACATCTTTCCAATAGGAAGGAGACCAGAACTGCATGCAATATTCCAACAGTGGCCTAATCAATGTCCCGTACAGCTTCAACATGACTTCCCAACTCCTATACTCAATACTCTGACCAATAAAGGAAAGCATAACAAACGCCTTCTTCACTACTCTATCTACCTGTTACTCCACTTTCAAGGAACTATGAACCTGCACTCCAAGGTCTCTTTGTTTAGCAACACCTCCTGGGACGGTCCCATTAAGTGTATAAGTCCTGCTCTGATTTGCTTTACCAAATTGCAGCACTTCGCATTTATCTAAATTAAACTTCACCTGCCACTCCTCGGCCCATTGGCCCATCTGATTAAGATCCCGTTGTACTCTGAGGTAACCTTCTTCGCTGTCCACTGCACCTCCAATTTTGGTGTCATCTGCAAACCTACTAACTATACCTCCTATGTTCACATCCAAATCATTTATACAAATGACGAAAAGCAGTGGACCCAGCACCGATCCTTGTGGCACACCACTGGGCACAGGCCTCCAGTCTGAAAAGCAACCCTCCACCACCACCCTCTGTCTTCTACCTTTGAGCCACTTCTGTATCCAAATGGCTAGTTCTCCATGTATTCCATGAGATCTAACCTTGATAACCAGTCTCCCATGGGGAATCTTGTCGAAGACCTTACTGAGGTCCATATAGATCATGTCTACTGTTGTGCCTTCATCAATCCTCTTTGTTATTTCTTCAACAAACTCAATCAAGTTCATGGGACATGATTTCTCACGCACAAAGTCATGCTGACTATCCCTAATCAGTCCTTGCCTTTCCAAGTACATGTAAATCCTGTCCCTCAGGACTCCCTCCAACAACTTGCTCACCACCGAGGTTAGGCTCACTGGTCTATAGTTCTCTGGCTTTTCCTTACCATCCTTCTTAAACAGTGAACATAGGACATAGAACATAGAACAATACAGCACAGAACAGGCCCTTCGGCCCACGATGTTGTGCCGAACATTTGTCCTAGCTTAAGCACCCATCCATGTACCTATCCAATTGCCGCTTAAAGGTCACCAATGATTCTGATTCTGCCACTCCCACAGGCAGCGCATTCCATGCCCCCACCACTCTCTGGGTAAAGAACCTACCCCTGACATCCCCCCTATACCCTCCACCCTTCACCTTAAATTTATGTCCCCTTGTAACACTCTGTTGTACCCGGGAAAAAGTTTCTGACTGTCGACTCTATCTATTCCTCTGATCATCTTATAAACCTCGATCAAGTCACCCCTCATCCTTCGCTGTTCCAATGAGAAAAGGCCTAGCACTCTCAACCTATCCTCGTACGACCTATTCTCCATTCCAGGCAACATCCCGTAAATCTTCTCTGCACCCTCTCCAAAGCTTCCACATCTTTCCTAAAGTGAGGCGACCAGAACTGCACACAGTACTCCAAATGTGGCCTAACCAAGGTCCTGTACAGCTGCAACATCACTTCACCACTCTTGAATTCAATCCCTCTGCTAATGAACGATAATACACCATAGGCTTTCTTACAAACTCTATCCACCTGAGTGGCAACTTTCAAAGATCTATGAACATAGACCCCAAGATCCCTCTGCTCCTCCACCTTACTAAGAACCCTACCGTTAACCCTGTATTCCGCATTCTTATTTGTCCTTCCAAAATGGACAACCTCACACTTGACAGGGTTGAACTCCATCTGCCACTCCTCAGCCCAGCTCTGCATCATATCTAAGTCCCTTTGCAGCCGACAACAGCCCTCCTCACTATCCACAACTCCACCAATCTTCGTATCGTCTGCAAATTTTCGACTCCCTCTTCCAAGTCATTAATAAAAATTACAAACAGCAGAGTATCCAGAACAGATCCCTGCGGAACTCCACTTGTAACTGGGCTCCAGGCTGAATATTTACCATCTACCACCACTCACTGACTTCGACCGGTTAGTCAGTTTTCTAACCAACTGGCCAAATTTCCCTCTATCCCATGCCTCCTGACTTTCCGCAAAAGCCTACCATGGGGAACCTTATCAAATGCCTTACTAAAATCCATGTACACTACATCCACTGCTCTACCCTCATCCACATGCTTGGTCACCTCCTCAAAGAATTCAATAAGACTTGTAAGGCAAGACCTACCCCTCACAAATCCGTGCTGGCTGTCCCTAATCAAGCAGTGTCTTTCCAGATACTCATAAATCCTATCCCTTAGTACCCGTTCCATTACTTTGCCTACCACCGAAGTAAGACTAACTGGCCTGTAGTTCCTGGGGTTATCCCTATTCCCTTTTTTTGAACAGGGGCACAACATTCGCCACTCTCCAGTCCCCTGGCAGCACCCCTGTTGACAGTGAAGATGAAAAGATCATTGCCAACGGCTCTGCAATTTCCTCTCTTGCTTCCCACATAATCCTAGGAGATATCCTGTCAGGCCCGGGGGACTTGTCTATCCTCAACTTTTTCAAAATGCCCAACACATCTTCCTTCCTAACAAGTATCTCTTCTGGCTTACCAGTCCGTTTCACACTCTCCTCTTCAACAACAACAACAACAACAAAAACAGTGGCACCACGTTTGCCAACCTCCAGTCTTCCGGCACCTCACCTGTGACTATCGATGATACAAATATGGCAAGAGGCCCAGCAATCATTTCTTTAGCTTTCCACAGAGTTCTAGGGTACACTTGATCAGGTTCTGGAATTTATCAACTTTTATGCATTTCAAGACATCCAGCACTTCCTCCTCTGTAATATGGATATTTCTAAAGATGTCACCATCTATTTCCCTACATTCTATATCTTCTATATCCTTCTCCACATAAACACTGATGCAAAATACTCGTTTAGCATTTCCCCCATCTCCTGAGGTTCCAAATAAAGGCTGCCTTGCTGATCTTTGAGGGGCTCTATTCTCTCCCTAGTTACCCTTTTTTCCTTAATATATTTATAAAATCCTTTAGGGTTCTCCTTAACCCTGTTTGCCAAAGCTATCTTATGTCTCCTTTTTGCCCTGTTGATTTCCTTCTTAAGTATACTCCCAATGCAATTATACTCTTCTAAGGATTCACTTGATCTCTGCTGTCTATATGCTTTCTTCTTTTTCTTAACCAAAACCACAATTTCTCTCGTCATCCAGCATTCCCTATACCTACCAGCCTTTCCTTTCACCCTAACAGGAATACACTTTCTCTGGATTCTTGTTATCTCATTTCTGAAGGCTTCCCATTTTCTAGCTGTCCCTTTACCTGCAAACATCTGTCCCCAATCAGCTTTTGAAAGCTCTTGCCTAATACCGTCAAAATTGGCCTTTCTCCAGTTTAGAAATTCAATTCTTAGATCCGGTCTATTCTTTTCCATCACTATTTTAAAACTAATAGAATAATGGTCGCTGGCCCAAAGTGCACTCCCACTGACTCCTCAGTCACCTGCTCTGAGATCCTTCAGCCCATCAAATCTGTCCTGCCAAAGCTACACTAAATCTACACTAGTCCCACTTACAGCTCCATAGTCTTTAATGTTATGATATTTCAAGCTCTCATCCAAGTATTTTTATAGGTTGTGAGGCATTCCAGAATCCCGCCATCTCTGTGTGGGTAAGTTTTTCCTCAAATCATCTGGAAACCTTGTACCCTTCAGGTTAAAATTATTCCTCTTGTTATTTATCTTCAATTTCGGGAAATAGCTTTTCCTTTTCCACCCTGTCCATGCCTCTCTTTATCTTATACACAACTATCAGGTTCCCCCTCAACCTTTTCTGCTCCAAAGAAAATAATGCAAACCTATCTAGTCTCTCTTCATAGCTAACACCTCCATCACAGACAACATCCTGGTGAGTCTCCCCTGCACTCTTTACACTGCAATAACATCCTTCCTATGGTGCCGTGACCAGAACTGCACACAGTACTTCAGCTATGTCCTCCCCAAAATTCTGTACAGCTCCAACATAACTACTCTGCTGTTATAATCTCTAGTATGACTGACAAAGGTAAGTGTCCCATTTGTTTTCTTAACTGCCTTAATAATCCGTTCAGTCAACCTTCAGGGATCTTGTTGACATGCACCCCAAGATCTCTCCTTTCCTCTGATTTTCTTAGTGTCCTGCCATGCATTGAGTACTGCCTTGTCTTGTTCCTTTTTCCAAAGAGCAACCCCTCACATTTATCAGGGTTAAATTCTACCTGCCACTGATCTGCCCATCTGGTCAACCTGTTTCTCTTCTCCTGTAATCTTCGGCCTTCTTCCTCACTGTCGACCACCTGGTCAATCTTCACGTAATCCAGAACCTGACGTATTATCCATGTTCTCGTCTATATTGTTTGGCTATATCATGAACAATAAAGGACCTTGCATTGATATGTCACTGTGCACGTGGCTCCAGTCACACAAACAACCTTCTACCTGGGGCTTCTGTCTCCTGTCACTAATCCAACCTGGATCCAACTTACCAAGTTACGCTGGATCCCAAGTACTTTTACCAGCTTTATCCTATAGAACCTCATCAAAGGCTTTACTGAAATCACTAGACAGTAAAGACCTTACATCATCTCTATCAGTTTCAACTCACCCTCACTTACTGCTTGGTAAAGACACGGGCCACCTGCAAATGTGAAGAGAAATAAAAAGGACTGATTAATACTGTTAACAGCAAATAAAAACTCTAATTTCAAAATGTTCACAATTGATCAAACAACTAGTAATGCAGACTGTTGCCTGGTTTCATTCCTCTCCTTATCACAAGTAAACTTATAGAAAGAGGACCCCTAACATCTTTAAATATGTGTTGTAAGACAATCCAGTCAGTTCACGGAATAGGCTGACCCTAGGTACAATGTGTTAGGCTGTTGTAAGCAGTAACCCATGCAGCGTAAAGTAACAGTTCTCTAACCCGCTCATTAAATTTCCCACATAGTAGATTAGGCATTCGGGGAAAACTTTTGAGTGGAATCGAGATACATTCCAAGAGGAAAGGACAGAGCATGGAATCTGTATTGACAGAGATAATATCTATGAATCCAAGTTGATTAAGGCACATTTTCAGAAATAGAAATAGAAAACATCAAAAAAAGGATAAGGGAATGTCTGTGAATACAAGAATCGTAGTAAGTCCGTCTGGTCAGCTGCTTGCAAATTACCAGAACAAGAGACCTTGTTGAAAGAATGCAAAGATGGTAAATGTAACATTCCCAGCTACAGGGTTTTCAACAAACATCGGACATTGGGAATAAAAGGGAAAGGATGGCAGTATTGATTATAGAGACAATAAAGCATCAAGTCAGATGATGTAACATAAGGGAACAGTTTGGATCACACTGAGGGACAATCATGAAGCAATTACATTACCATGCATATACCAAAGCCCACTAAATAATAGGAAGGAAAGTTATGAACAAGGTTGCAGGTGAATTACAAAAGAGGCAGAAGAATAATAAAATAGTGACAAAGGGAAGCTCCATTATCCCATTATGTTCATAATAACAAATGGAGTTGAGGGAAAGGAATTCCTGAAGTAAATGCAAAAAAAAATTCTTATTCAGTATACTTCCAGCACCAAGTATGAATACCGCTGATGGAACTGTATTATCTCAACTGGTCACACTTGTTTGCTGTTTCAGACTTTAAAGTTTTCTCTACTGTTGTGTGATATTTTCTAGAAGTGAACATAATTTAATTTGATTGTTATCAGTCAGTCTCTGGAGGACACATCTGAATGGCTGATTAGCTTGGACTATTTATAATTTCTGAGGTATATTGTAAAACAGTGAATCCTTTTGAAAAACCACAGATGAGATTAGAATTTATTCTGAACTGAACTGATATGCTTTGTTGGCTCCTAGCAATTTAATAAATGTGTTATAAGCTTAAATGCTGTATGTGTTTGAATGAAGAATTGGAATTATTTTGGATTCTATGGCCACGAATTTCCGATATTTTTGAAGTGTTGAAGTTAACTAGCCATCCCCACTGCTGAGAAAACTCAAATTATCGCACATCAATCAGCTTATTGAGACTGAACAAGGTCCTTAGCTATTACTGGCCAGTAATAACACCCAGATCACCAGAAGCTAATAATCAAAAATTTCCAACTTCTGGCTCTTAGGGACTACCGCCAAAGCTTCCTCCTTGTGTTCACTTCACATGGAGTGGGCCCATGGAATACGGGGAACCACAGGAATCAGAGGCACAGGCAATTGACAGCTTTCAGACACCACCCCCTTGCTCCCATCTCTGTTTCTGATTGCCACCAGACTGGAGTCCCCATCAACCCAGGTCGATCTGATTTCTGAGTTGGAATTAAGCATCAGGAATACAGGTAATCAGAAAGGTGATACATTAAGGCCTTTAAGTAGCTTTTAGTTGAACACTTAAAGCCTAAACTTGTGGCTTCTTGAGAAGGTTGCTTATAGACCTTCTTGCCTAGAATTTAATGGGTGAGGTGCCAGATGGATTTTAATCCGGTGCTGCATTTTGGGAGGTCAAGTGCAAGAAGAAAGTATACAGTAAGTGGAAGGAGCATTGATATAATATATGGATGGATCCTGAGGTGCAAGTCCACAGCTTCCTGAAAGTGGCAACACAAGTGGATAAGGCAGTAAATAAGGTGAATGGCACGCTTGCCTTCATCAGTTGGGGCACTGAGCATAAAACTTGGCAAGTCATGTCGTAGCTGCGAATACTTTAGTTTAGCCACATTTGGTACTGTGTGCAGTTCTGCCCCCCATACTACAGGAAGGCTGTGGAGGCTTTGGAGAGGGTGCAAGAAGGGTCTACAGGATGTTGCCTGGATTGCAGTGTATTAGCTATAAAGAGAGGTTGGAAAAACTTGGATTGGTCACGCTTGAGCCTCAGAATCTGAGAGGTGGCCTTGTAGAATTGTATAAAATTATGAAAAGCATGGATGGGGTAGCTAGTTGGAGTCTTTTTGCCAGGGTGGAAATATCAAATACTAAGGGGCATAGGTTTAAGGTGAGAGGGCAAGTTTAAAAATGATATACAAGACAGGTTTTTTTGCACAGAGGCTGGTAGGTGCCTGGAACGTGCTGCCAGGGGACGTGGTAGAAGCAGATATGATAGTAATGTTTGAGAGCCATTTAGACAGATGAACAGACAGAAAATAGAGGGATACAGACAATATGAAGACAGATGGGATTAGTTCAAAATGGCAGCATGCTCAGCCCACACATGGTAGGCCGAAGGGCCTGTTCTGTTCTGGGCAAAAGTGAGAACTGCAGATGCTGGAAACCAGAGTTTAGATCAGAGTGGTGCTGGAAAAGCACAACAGGTCAGGCAACATTCGAGGAGCAGGAAAATTGACGTTTCGGGAAAAAGCCTCTTCCTGACGAAGGGCTTTTGCCCGAAACGTCGATTTTCCTGCTCCTCGGATGCTGCCTGACCTGCTGAGCTTTTCCAGCACCACTCTGTTCCTGTTCTGTACTATTGTGTTTCTGTGTGGTAAGGAAGGACTAACTCAGCAGGGCCAACACACCCAATTATTTCCAATTATTTTTTGCTACCTCTCTTAACACTTGCAGGGAGGAGGAAATTGTGTTCAAAGTGTTGCAAAGCCATAAATAAGATCAGATAATAATAAAACAGCTCCTTAACATTTCATAGAACTGCAAAAGTTTACTCATGAACTTAACGCAGATTGTCGATTCCTTTGTTTCCCCACTGGCATCTCTGCCACCTATTCTCTTGATCCCAACACCTGGAATCCAATCTCCAGCTCTCTGTTTTTCCAGCTCTGCTTCTCGTTTCAGTTTAGTCCTGTTTTGGCTCAGATCGTCTGATTAAACAGCAGGGTGTTGTGTAGGATGGGCCTGTATTGAATGGGCTGAAGGGCTGAATGGGCTGATATTGGACACTGCATGGAAAATAGATTGTCTAGGATATTCGACAGCTGCATGACCTTGAATGAGTCCTGTGAACATTCCTTTTATGGGCTGAAGACAGTACCGCAGCTTGTTTTTGTTTTGTAGCTGTTTCTGTACTGTCTGTTCTGAAACTGTATAAGAGAGAAAGGGCTTTGTTCTGAGATAGGGACTTCACCTTGGACCAAGATCGCAAACAGTGCCAGCAACAAACCAGAGCCTCCAGACCAGCCATCAATCGAGGGGTCCCCAATGGGCAAAAGGACGTGAGATTTGCGGCTTTTTCTCCTTTATTTTTCATTTATTACTCTTATTATTATCATTATTATTACTTACTAAACACCCACATTTAAGCAAATTGCTATTGATAAGTCTTCCTTTAACTATTGAACCGAATCCAAAAGAAGCGCTTGGATACGCCCTGTGATCCAAAACATGTGTTGAACTAAATTCAGAGGCCAATAAGTATCTAATTTATTGTTGTTAACCAAAGCCTCAGTTGTGATCTTATTGTATGACGTTTTATAACATTTTCTGAATGGTGGAAATCTATGTGATCTGAAGGATAGTTGTTAACTGTGTTGTTCAGAGACACTGGCCGGAATTCTATATGAGTGTGAATATTGTGACCTATGGTAGAAAATCTTGCAGCCTCGTGTGAGAAGTCTACAAGGCCATTCTCAGGGGCAATGAGCTGCACTTTTCAACAAAGCTCTGAACGTCAAGACAAGATTCTCACTAGGGAGTAACAAGAGACCTTCCTCAAAAACAGATGCTGTCATCCAACACTGTTAGCCCCTTTGTACTATTGTAGTACACCTCCAACCGACTTTGTTTTTTCAAATCAACCCGCTTTGGAGCAGGTGGGACTTGAATTCAGACCTCCTGGATCAGAGATAGAACACTACCGCTGTGCCACAATAGTCTTCACTTCCAATCTACTAACTGCAAGCTGTGCGCTTCAGTACTGCTTTAGGGTCATTGCCAACTCACGTTGCAATGCTGTGACAGGAACACCTTCCCATCGGGGCAAGCAGCCACACTGGAGCAGACTTTAGCTCAGGGCTGCTCGTTTGCCCATGAAGCCCTCACTTTGTGCTTGGCTGGCCCTGCCTTGCCTTCCCTTTTAGGGCAGGCACAACGCCAAGTAGTTTGTCATCTTTGCCAGTTGTCACCAGCCAAGACAGTGAACGCGTAACTGTCTGTCACAATGCTTGTGTGTTACACCTATACACCAGCAGTTGTGGCATCCATATCACTTGTGCTTCAACCAAACAGTCATGTCTCAGAGAGAAGTGCTCAGTTACATCAAGTGGGATACCCATCAGTCACAGCATCCCGGCCATAAGTCACACGTAACTGCCAATGTCAGTTTAAGGAATCAGACATGGTCAATTGGCCACTTGAAGTATTTGGAAGCAGGAGGTCGATTCATAGTGTGTGGGTGAAGAGCCAGTATCAAACACCCACCACATGTCGCGGCCCATTTTGTCCTAATGGGCAGCATGGTGGCTCAGTGGTTAGCACTGCTGTCTCACTGCGCCAGGGACCTGGGTCCGATTCCAACCTTGGTGACTGTCTGAGTGGAGGTTGCACGTTCTCCCCGTGTCTGCGTGGGTTTCCTCTGGGTGCTCCGGTTTCCTCCCACAGTCCAAAGATGTGCAGGTTAGGTTGTTATTAGGCATAATAACACCCATGGTGTTCAGGGATAAGTAGGCTAGGTGCATTAGTTAGAGGCAATCTAGAGTAATCTGTGTAGGGGAATGGGTCTGGGTGGGTTACTCTTCAAAGGGTCGGTGTGGACTTGTTGGGCCAAATGGCCTGTTTCCACACGTTAGGGAATCTAATTCCAATTCTATTATGGGCCATTCTCTCCTGCATTGAGAGAAACAACAGGAATAAATGAAATGAAAGCGAGTAGCATAGCTGTTAGTGCTGATGCAGGAGAGGAAAAGGCAGTGAGGTATCTGGGTGAGTGAGAAGTGTGGAGGACACGCAGGGTCAGTAGTGTAGGGAGTTATGGTGGGAAGTGCAGAGGATATGCAGGGTCAGTAGTGTGAGTTAGTGAGGGGCATACCTTTAAATTAAGGGGGGGTAGATATAGGACTGATGTTAGGGGTAGGTTCTTCACTCAGCGAGTCGTAAGTTCATGGAATGCCCTGCCAGTAGCAGTAGTGGACTCTCCCTCTTTATGGGTATTTAAGCGGGCATTGGATAGGTATATGGAGGATAGTGGGTTAGTGTAGGTTAGGTGGGCTTTGATCGGCGCAACATCGAGGGCCGAAGGGCCTGTACTGCGCTGTATTCTTCTATGTTCTATGTTCTATGTTGTAGGCAATACTGAAAGGAGTGGAGAATGGTTGAGAGCTTGGTGGGAGGTGAGTGCAGTAGTAGAGAGAGTATGACTGTGAGGTGCAGAATGAAGATGGTGACTTGCCCTGGCAGAGTGGAGAAGATCATTGACCTTCTTTTCCCTCATTGCTGGACGTTTCTCCAAATTACTGATACATCGCTGCCCTGGTAGCAATGTTGAAGCGGGCTGGCAGGATCTGCAGTGGTCTCTGCCAATCTGGCAGGGGGTGTTGGGGTGGTGGATGGGAATGGTAGAATGGGAACAGGTCAGCAGCACTCTTTCTAGCAGGATCTCCAGGAATCTGGCCACAAATCGGTGTGCCAATTACTCGTCTCTGCCAGCCATCACGATCTCAGGAGGGTAGTCTGGGACTACACCTGTCTGGTTGCTGAAAGGTCTTTTGCAAATAATTTGCATTTGACCATGAGTTGTGGGCATCACTGACTGGGCTAACATTTAATGCCCAATCATATTCAAGTGGGTTAGGAAATTACATGTAGGCCAGACCAGGTAAGGATGGTAGATTTTCCAAGCCTCAAGAACATTAGCTAGCTCTTAACAGCAGATACTTTATTATATTCAAATCTATCACAGTGGGATTTGAAAGCATGCCTGCAATAATTTTAGTGAGGTCAGCCAGGTGAACCTCATGGAATGTGAGTTCCCCAATTGGGGCTGTTAATCTGGTCCAATCAGAGAGCCCAGGCTGACAGATATAAACAGGAGTGTCAGAGGTTCTGTTCACTCTGAGATCTGGCTCTGAGGGAGCTGGGTCAGTGTAAAGGAGTCTCCATGTGTAAATACAGGGTGACAATGAAAGGATACTGGTCCCTGTGGAGTTATTTCAGTGGCAATAAGAACAATGCATATTCATTAAGAAATTCCCTCACATCTTTGAGTTGGGATAAGCATATCTGACATCATGCCGTTATTTGAGAATCTTGACTCTTCGATCATACCATCGAAGACTGGGTCCAGTACGTGGAAAGAATGCATTGTGCTTTACAGGCAAATAACTTTGGGGCGGCACGATGGATCAGTGGTTAGCATTGTTGCCTCACAGCATCAGGGACCCAAGTTCAATCCCAGCCTTAGGTGACTGTCTGTGTGGAGTTTACATATTCTCCCAATGTCTGCGTGGGTTTCCTCCCTCAGTCCAAAGATGTGCAGGTGAACTGGCCATGCTAAATTGTCCATGGTGTTCAGGGATGTGTGGATTAGTCCAGGGAAATGTAAAGTAATAAGATAGGAGGGTGCATCTGGGTGGGATACTTTTCAAAGGGTCAATGTGGACCTTTTGGGACAAATGGCCTGTTTCCACACTGTATGGATTCTATGAAATCTATGACATTAGGGCAGATAAAAAGTAACAAATAATTCTCCCGATAGCTTGGGAACCCAAACCTTTTCAGTTGTTAGTAGCTTAGCTTTCCCTGAGGCATTAGAAAACAAAGTGTTGATAGATTTAGTTAAGGAATATTACAACCCCAAGCCTCCTTTAATTCTGAATTGCTATTGTTTTACTCAGTAATTCGAGAATTCGGGTAATCTGTATCAGGATTTTTAAGATGCCTATGACTTTGGTTTAACCTGTAATGAGATGCTGAAAGGCCAGTTAGTATGTAGGATTAATGATGTAACCATGCAAAAGCACCTATTAGCTGAAGCCCAACTGGACTTCAAACAGACACCAGAACTGGCTTTAATCATCTGAAAACGGGGCAAGTGCAACAAATGAGTTGCAGGACATATGAATTTGTGCGACAGATCCATGACACCACCACCAGTGCAAGTTCGTCTCCAAGCCACTCACCATCCTGACTTCGAAATATGTCACCATTCCTGAAACCTGCCACTTAATGGGATTGTGAGATTATCTACAGTAATTGCAGCAGTTCACAAAGGCAGCTCATCATCATCACTGTCTCAATGGAATGATGTGGAGGTGCCAGTGTTAGATTGGGTTGAACACGGTCAAAATCACGCAACACCACTACAGACACACACACACATGCACGTAAGTCTATGGGGTGAATTTGCATTTGCAGATTTGTATTTTCAAATGCATTCTATTTTTAAGCACACAATTTGTAGACAGTCAATGTGACATTTCCTACTTTAGGCCTCACACCTAAAATGCATTATCTGACCTGACATGTCACCTCTTCTATACTGATAAAACCTTAAGTTATCCCAGGGCAGTGACCTGAAAGAAATTCTGAGATTTGCACATTAATCAATCAAAACTCCATCCTAACCGATGAAAGATTGAACAGCCATCTTAGGTTTTGCATCAGTTATTTGACCTTTTGATCTTTCACTTATAAATTCTGTGTCTGATATCCCCTCTTTCACATGCACCTGAAGATGGAGCAAGTTTCTGAGAGCTTATGCTTTCAAACAAACCCATTGGGTTATAACCTGGTGTCACGTGATTACCGACCTTCTCAAAGGAAGCTAGAGAAGGGCAACAAAATGCTGGCTCAGCCAGCAATACCCATGACCCATGAATTAATATTTTAAAAACTATCCATTTAAAGGGACCTTTATAGCACTGCACATGCCAATTATAATTTTAAGTGTATCAAAGTACCACAACTTCAATGAACAAAGAGATTCTATTCCTTCTTAGCAGAAAGCTAACAACAGCAATGGCAACATTATCTAATAAAAGCAGATGTAAGTTCAAGTCTCTCATTTCCCTCTACACTCTCAAACATTACTGAGCTTTCAAGAAGTCTGGATGTAGGATTGCTCACTGAGCTGGAAGGTTCATTTTCAGACGTTTTGTTACCATACTAGGTAACATCTTCAGTGAGCCTCCAGACGAAGCACTGCTGATGTTTCCTGATTTTTATTCATATGTTTGGGTTTCTTTAGGTTGATGATGTCATTTCTTGTTTGTTTTCTTTTTCTCAGGGGGTGGTAAATAGGGTCCAAGTCAATGTGTCTGTTGATGGAGTTCCGACTGGAATGCCATGCTTCTAGGAATTCTTGTGCATGTCTCTGTTTGGCTTGTCCTAGGATGGATGTGTTGTCCCAGTCAAAGTGGTGTTCTTCCTTATCTGTATGTAAGGATACTAGTGAGAGAGGGTTATATCATTTTTTGGCTAGTTGATGTTCATGTATCCTGGTGGCTAGTTTGGTGCCATTGTTGGATTGTCCAATGTAGTGTTTGTTACAGTTCTTGCATGGTATTTTGTAAATGACATTAGTTTTGCTCATTGTCTGTATAGGGTCTTTCAAGTTAATTAGCTGCTGTTTTAGTGTGTTGGTGGGTTTGTGGGCTACCATGATGCCAAGGGGTCTGAGTAGTCCGAGATGTCTTTGATGTAGGGGAGAGTGAGAGTGACTAGGGTTTCTGGATGCGTTTTGTCTACTTGTTTGGGTTTGTTGCTGAGGAATCTGTGGACTGTGTTCATTGGATACCCATTCTTTTTGAATACACAGTATAGGTGATTTTCCTCTGCTCTGCATAGTTACTCTGTGCTACAGTGTGTGTTGGCTCATTGAAATAATGTTCTGATGCAGCTTCGTTTGTGGATGTTGGGTGATTGCTTCTGTAGTTCAATATTTGGTCCGTATGTGTTGTTTTCCTGAAGACACTGGTTTGAAGTTGCCCATTGGCTGTTTGCTCTACTGTGACATCTAGGAATGGCAGTTTGTTGTTGTTTTCCTCCTCTTTAGTGAATTTTATGCCAGTAAGGGTATTATTGATGGTCTTGAAGGTTTCTTCTAATTTGTTTAGTGATGACAAAGATATCATCCACGTAGCGGACCCAAAGTTTGGGCTGGATGGTTAGCAGAGCTGTTTTTTCGAGTCTCTGCATTACTGCCTCTGCAGGACAGCCGAGTCTCTGCATTACTGGACAAGCAGACAAAACACGTCCAGAAACCCTAGTCACTCTCCCCTACATCAAAGACATCTCAGAAATGACTGCCAGACTACTCAGACCCTTGGCATCATGGTAACCCACAAACCCACCAACACACTAAAACAGCAGCTAATGAACTTGAAAGACCCTATACAGACAATGAGCAAAGTTAACATCATTTACAAAATACCATGCAAGGACTGTAACAATCACTACATTGGACAAACAGGCAGAAAACTAGTCACCGGGATACATGAACACCAACTAGCCACAAAAAGACATGAACATTTCTCACTAGTATCCTCACATACGGATGAGGAAGGACACCGCTTCAACTGGGACAATATGTCCATCCTAGGACAAGTCAAACAAGGACACTCACGACAATTCCTAGAAGCATGGCATTCCAAGTGGAACTCTATCAACAAACACACCGAGTTAGACCCCATCTACCACCCCCTGACAAAAGGAACAGGAAGTGACTTCACCACAGGAAATAACATCACCACAGGAAATGACATCACCAACCCAAAGAAACCCAAACATATAAATAGAAAGCAGAAATTTTCAGCATTGCTTCACATGAGGTCCACTGATGATGTTACCTAATAGGGTAATGAAACGTCTGGAAATGAACCTTTTAGCTCAGCGAGCAAACCTACATCCAAAACCTCAACCTGAGCCACAAATCTTCTCAAAACTCATGAGGTAACATCTTCAGTGAGTCTCCGGATGAAACACTGTTGATGATTCCTGATTTCCATTCCAAAATTTCATTACAAATATCTTTCTCCACACCATGGCTCCTTAAACAATACTGTCATTTTTCTTTCCTTCTTTCCTTCCCTATGCTTCCTTCCTTACCTTTCCTGAACAACTTGTTTCCCGAATTATTTAATTCTCAGTCCTGACCTTCCTTAACACCAAAGCATCACATTTTCATGTGTCCACCAGTGCTTCCAGTTTACCAACGTTATTTAGCATACTCCATGTATTGACTTTATGCACTGTGGTGTAGACATTATTGCATTCCGCATTACTCTAACCCTACATAATAAATTATCATTTATTACTGCAGCACTTTCTCACTTTTCCCAATCTCTTTGCCACAAACAATGATTTTGCTTGAGGATGGCTGATAAAAACTAGTTTGTTGCAAATGCCATCTTAGCTCAGCAATAGAATTCTTCTTCTGGAGTTTGAAAAATATGGATTTGAAGCCTCTGTAGTAGAGGGAGGCTGGACCATTGGAAAACAGTCTCGACAATAAAACGATAAACCAAGGTCTTGCTTGTCTATTCACGTGGACTTAGAAGAAGATATCATGATGCTTCTTCTTTAAAGACAACAGAGTTTGCTTGGGGTCCCAACCAAAACTTAATGCCTTTGAAACAAACCAATTGATCATCTGTCTCTTTTTATTTGTGAAATCTGTGTGTTCAAATTTGGCTTTTGCTCATAAAGTTTGTGGAGTTGAGACTGAGATGAGATCAGCCATAATTGTAATAAATGCTGGCGCAGGCTTGAGGGCCTGAATTGCCTACCCCTGGTTCTTGTAAAATAAGTGACGTCAGATTATTAGCTATAGGGAGTTTCAGGACAATCTGAAAGGTGGTACATAAGTCAGGGCAAGTCATCTCACACTTAATATTCCTATTCCCTTTTTTCATTTTTATTCATTTAATCCACTAACAAGTATTGTTTATCTGTTAGATCACAGTCGCTCACTCCTCATTTTTTCTGCTTTTACTCAATTTCATTTGCCAGTCTCAAAGTCATAAAAATATTTAACTGACTCAGCATTGACTCAGGGTGAACAAGTATGATTTCCACCATTCCTTGAGAAAAAGTGACTTCTGATTTCACTGTTACTATGGTCACATTTAATTGTTCTGGATTCCTCAGCAAGTGGAAAGAATTTCTCTTCTGCAAGTCCAATACTGAATTTCATTTTTAACTATTCAATCAAAGGTTGTGCTCACTGCTGGCTTGGCTGACATCCATTGCCCATCCTACATGGATTAAGATTCATCTGCATTGCTGTGGATCAGAAGTCACATGTAGAACAGGCCAGATAAAGATGGCAGATTTCCTTCCCTGAAGGGTTTTAGTAACCAACAATTTTCCAATAATCCACAATGATTTCTTGCTCATCATTAATTTCAAGATTATTTTCCACTGAATTCAAATTCCACCATCTACTGTGACTTGGAGGTGCTGTTGTTGGACTGGGGTGGACAAAGTTAAAAATCACACAACACCAGGTTATAGTCCAACAGGTTTATTTGGAAGCACAAGCTTTCACCCTTCTTCAGGTGGTGAAGGAGCGGCGCTCCGAAAGCTGGTGCTTTCAAATAAACCTGTTGGACTATAACCGAGTGTTGTGTGATTTTTAACTATCTACTGTGGCAAGAATCCAGAATATTACTGTGAGCCACTGAATTAATAGTCCAGCTTTCACCTCCGCGTGATATCAAGCATTTTAAACATCCCAATTAGATCAATTCTAAACCTCTTTTTCCTCAATTAAAGTCCTTAGTTTCATGTGGAGAAGTGTGATATCAACAGATCCAAATATTTTATTTTTAGCAAAATAGCAATCAAGGGATTTGGTATGCAGACACACAAGTCACTAAACAGTGATTTACAGGCACAACAAGAAATCAAGCTAGCTAATAGGAAGTTTTCTTTCAACTCAAGAAGTTTGGAATTCAAAAGTGTTGAATCCTGTGCTACAATTGCATGTGGCTTGGTTAAACTTCAGACTGTGCACTGTATTTGATTTTACACAACATGGTTCAAAGTAGATTTCAAAGGTGAAGTACTTAAATGGTGAGGAAAGGCCACATAAATTTGACTTCTTTCCTTCAGGGCTGTTTTTTTTTGGCTAACCCTACCAATTCATCCCTAGGTTTCTTGAAAGTTGATGTCTGAAGAGAACCAGAAGAAAAAACAACGACAAAAAGAAGAGGAATCACACATAGTCCAGTAACTGCGGAATGTCATCATTTAATGGGTATAACATTGCTGGTGGTACAGAAACCCTAAAGGGTAACAATTTATTTTCAAGGTCATCCTCAGGACTACCTCACGAAAGGCCGCTCACCACTGAACCTAGAAAATAAGAGAAGACAAACATATCAACAACACAGGTCAAGACTTGACTGCACCCTCTTCCCATCCATACGTACACACGCACACATTTACATCTCAGGAGGCTCAGAATAATACCACAGCCATTTCAGAACTCAGAAGGTTTCCACTGCTGTGTGGTGACTTTTATCAATTGTGCAGAGATATAAATGCTTTAATCACAATCTGGACATGGGGTTTGCCTCCGAGAAGCAGGTTTATCAGCAAGTTTACAGACAGCATTGTAGTGCCATTCAACTCCCTACTCCGTCAATGTCAAACCATAGTTAAATACTGTGAAGCTGCCCAACCTTGGCTGGATTATTGAGACAACCTTGTGTGCCATTGGAGTTATATGCTACTCCTCTCAGAAGTTCATTCCACGGCAAAGTTTCATTTTAATGGTACTTTAAATGCCGTTTACAGTCTATCAACAAGGATAATCAGTAGTAATAAGTTAATAGTTAAACTTTTTCAGGTAAAAATATTATTTACCTGTTCTACTGAAGTCTTGTCAAGTAAAAACATGATTCTCATCATGTAGTCTGGTTCTTGTCCTCCGATGCTGGAAAACAGGTTACGATTTCAAGATAAAACGTTTTTTCTAAATATTGCCAAGGATATTGTTGCAAGGTGTCCTTGCTTTTTCACTTTCTGTACTGTGCTGGAATATGGACCGTGGTGTCATCCTCTGGATCCTCATTTTTCTTAATCTATGAGTGCAGAGCGCGGGCTTGATTGTACAGATTATACAAATAGCATAGCTGGATAGAATGCAATTCCAAGTTTATGAAATAGTTTTCAGTATTTATTTCCTTTACACAGAGAGTTGTGGGGACATGTCATTCCAGTGCTGGAAATTACATCAACTTTCAAGATCATATTAGATCAGTGTATAAATGGAAAGAGTTTGGGTATGTAATGGGTGAATATGATTAGAACTAATTGCTGACATGGACTGTTTGCATATTGTAACTTCTACATACAGCTTCTATTAATGAATGATAGTTAATAAGAAAATCACAATAGCTGTAATAGACATAAAACATTTACTAGTAGCAGAGTATTTGTAACACAAGGAGCACACAATCTGTAACCATGTTAGTATGGAATCAGGAGGATTAAAACCAATTGGCTGAAATGAAATCATACAATGTTACTGCCATGGAATTAAGTGCAGTGCACTTAAGTGATATTAAGTGCAGTGTCAAACATGCTTTACAGAATATATGCATAATCACAGAAAAACAATGTGTACCAGCAGTTTGCCTGTTTTAGCCAGTTCTAGAACTAAATAATTATTTCTTCAGTCTTTAAGTAAGCACCATATTTCTGTCAGCTAATATAGCCATGATTGACAACAAAATATTGCCAAAGATTGAGTATGAGCTTTTTTAAAAATAAAGAATTATAATAGCCTGCACGGTCCCCAACTTACGGTTCACCTGGACTGCAGAATAACTTAAGCAGAAATGTCTTCAGGCTGAACATAGTGGCTTAGTATCCAAGATCAACGAAATTACAGTCAACTTTTATAAGTTGTCCAGCACAAAGTCATAATGTTGACATCTCTCTGTCACTCTTTAATTCCATTATCATTCATCAATTAAGAATAATCGATTAAAAGGATCAATACTATTGCTATTTTACAAATGCGCTGTTACTGAGGGCTCAGTGTGACAGTCAACGATTTATGAGTCAGTGCTCAGCCTCTGCTTGTGCTGTGGCCTTAAGAGTGGTGAGTGTAGATTAGAAAGTCCATTTGCCGATACATTCATCATTATGTATTATGTGTAGGCAAGAGAGCTATCTACTCCACGTTCACCGTGTTTAAGGCGACAGTACGGGCTAAGGCTGAGAGGACAGAGAAGTAACATATTAGTTGTACTAACCACCAGAGGCCGATGGTGCCCCTGGGAATGGGCAGGTTCCATCTGGAGTGGTATTGGAATCACAAGGGGCGTTGCTGCTCGGAGTGGACCTTGATTGATCTCCTCCTCTTGATGGCTGATTACGGTTGGTGTCAGATTTGTCGTTATTGTCCATAATCCTCCTCCTCCCCTGTTCACTTGCCACTGAGCTGCCCTCACTTGGGGTAAGCCCAACTTTTCCCCTAGCCACGTCAAGCTGAGAGCTCTGTGACGTCCCCTCAGAGACACTGTGATACAATAATTAAACGGCTCTGCGCTCACCGCTTTCATATTTTTTGTTGATCTCCCCACCCCCCCCCTCTCTCTCTGTGAACAGCCTCAAGTGAAAGGCTATTTGCAGAGGCTACAAGAGCGAGACTCTTACGCTGCTTTTGAGCCAGGGGGCTCGGGCGCTTTCAAACAAACGGAGCCTTAAAGCAGAAAATCCTACTCAAAAACTTTGCAAGTGCTGCTCAGATGCTAACACATTCACACAGGGTTTTGAAGCACTGCACTAGGGCGTCAAACTCAGGGTGTTCTTCTCCTCCCACCCACCCCCAACATTTAATGTTCATCAAAAAGTATCACCCTTTCTAAATTACAACAGATAAAGGCTTCCACACTGACTCTGGGGAATTCACTCAGGAAATTGGATGTTTTTTTGTCTTAAGTCAACTTGTCCAGACACACCTCTGGAAACTTTCGACTGGAGCCTGGGCCTTTTGGCCCAGAGGTAGGGACACTACCACTGCACTAAAGGAGGCCTCCCCACAGCATGGACTTAAGTACAAACAATCTCTGCAAACTAATTCTTATTCAATCAGCGCTGACCTGAACACTTCATATTCCTGCCTGACTCATTTCACCCAATACTTAGCAACAATCTATCCATTTCTGCCTTCGAAAAAAGTTCAGTGACTCCGTTTCCACCACATTTTGAGAGACTCCTGACCCCAAGAGAAAAACAATTCTCCTTATCTCTATCATAAATAGGTGCCACCTTATTTTGAAAATAGTGATCCCTGGTTCGAGAATCTTTAGCACAAAAAGTAATATCCTCTCCATTCACACCTTCAATCCACTTCAGGATTTCACATGTTTCAATTAAGTCACCCCTTCTAAATTAGAGCAGATAAAATCTGATTGTCCAATCTTTCCTTATAAGTCAGCCCAACCATTCCTGATATTACTCTAGTGAACTTCAGAACCTCTCAGTTGTCATGGTAAATAACATTATAATATTCCAAAATTACTAAATGTTCAAGAGGCAAAGACTAAGGAGGCAATAAATACAACAACTATCATTGCAGAGAAAAATACTAGGAAAACTAATGGGACTCAAGACTGATGGAGCTCACATTCCTGAGGAAGAGCTTATACCAAAAATGCTGATTCTCCTGCTTCTCAGGTGCTGCCTGACCTGCTGTGCTTTTCCAGCGCCACACTTTTCCACTCTGATCTCCAGCATCTGCAGTCCTCACTTTCTCCTCCTCAAGAGTGATAAGTCACCTGGACCTTTTGGAATGTATCTTAGGATATTAAAAGACCCAGCAAGATGCACTGGTAGTCATTCTCCAAGAATCTTTAGGTTCTGGAAAATTCCCAAATGATTTAAAAACTTTCAAGTAACTCCCTGATTCAAAACAGGAAAGGAGACAAAAAAAAGTCCAGGTAACTATAGGCCAGTTATCTTAACATCTGTGTCATTGGGAAAATATTAGTCTAATATCAAGGATGCATTATCGAAACAGTTATAAATACATAATATGATCAAGTAGAGTCAGAATGGCTTCATGAAGGGGAATAATGCCTGACAAAGTTAGTAGAATTCTCTGAAGTGGTAACAAGCAGGATAGATAAAGGGAAAATAGTGAATGTAATATATTTGGATTTCTAAAAAGGGATCAATAAGCTGCCACATGTATGATAGTAAATAAGAGCCCTTGGTGTTGGGGGTAGTATATTACTGAAGCTCGAGGATTTTCTATGAATAGATGACATTGGATGAAGAAATCAGTCTCGGGTTGGCAACTTGTGGCTAGCAGTGTGCTAGGGACACAATTATTTACAATGTATATTAATGATAGATTCATCAGTTCTTCAAATGACACAAAATTACGTGGGAAGGCAATTGGTGAGGACGACACAAAGGATCTGCAGAGGGATATGGATAGGTTGAGTGGGTATAAACTTGGCCGTTAGAATATCATTGTGGAAAATGTCAGATTGTGCACTTTGACAGGAAGTTATCGAGCTACTGAATATTATTTAGATGGAGCAAGAGTGCAGAAAGTTGCTGCATAGATGGATTGGGAGTCTTTGTCCATGATTCATTAAAATCTAGCTAGCTTCCAAGTTGAGAGGTGATAAGAAAGACAATGGAATGTTGGCCTTTATTTCAAATGAAATGGAGTAGAAAAAATAGAAGTTATGCTAAAACTATACAAGGACTTGTCACACCACACTTAGAATATTTTAAATAGTATTGGTCCCTTATCTGAGAAAATATATCCTGGCATTGGAGGCACTCCAGAGAAGGTTCACGAGCTTGTCTCTGGGTATAGAGGGCTTTCTGAATGAGGAAGTATTAAGTTATTGAGGCTTATATTCCTTACAGTTTAGAAGAATGAGAGACAATGTGATTGAAACCTATAACATTCTTAAGGGTGTTGAGAGGGTAGGTGCTGAGAGGTTCCTTGCCCTTGTGGGAGAGATGAGAAGCAGAAGACGTAATTGCAGAGCTATCGGTTAAGACAGAGATGAGGATGAATTTCTTCCCTCACAGGGGAGTGAATCTGTGGAATGTTTAATCACGAAGGGCTATAGATGCTATAGAGACTGGTTCATTAAGTATACTCAAGACCCAGCTAAACAAATTTTTAAACAGTAAAGGAATCAAGGCAAGAAAGGGGAATTCAGGATTACCAGACCAGGGATGATCTCATTGGATGGTGCGGCAAACCTGATTGGTCAAATAATCTACTTCTGCTATCACTGAATAAGTGAACAAAAATCTGCCAGCTGCAGTGTCATGTGGAAAAGGTGTTCACTTTGGCAGGAATAACAAGAAAGTAGGGCATTACTTCATCAAGGAATGATTGTGGAATTTCAAGATGCAAAGGGGTCTAGGTATTCTGATGAATGAGTCAAAAGATATTTGTATGCAGGTACAGTACATAATCAAGGCTTATGGGGTGTTTATTATGAGAGGAATTGAAAATGAAAGTGAAGATGTTTTGCTTCTGTTGAACAGGACATTGGTGAGACCACATCTTGAATAGCTTTCATTTAATTTATATAAAGATGTAAACACATTGAAGGTGGTTCAGCAGAGGTTTACTAAATTGATACCGAGTATGAGTGGTTATCATCCGAGGATAGGTTAAATAGCCTGGGCATGTTTCCACTGGAATTTAAATTGTGAGGGGTGACTTTACTGAACTAAATAAGATCCTCAAAATGTCTTGCTAAAGTGGACGTGGAACATATTTCTTATGTTTGTAAGTTCTGTATTACTGATTCTTTCAAGGGATGTTGGCGTGATTGGCTAGTCGAGCAGTTACCTCCCATCTCGAATAGTCCTTGAGATATTGATGGTGAGCTGCCTTCATGAGCAGCTGCAGTCTTGGTGGTGCTCTTCCCAAGACTCAAGAAGCGACAGAGAGTTGTAAACACAGCCCAGTCCTTCGCACAAACCACCCTTCCATCCATTGACTCCATCTAATACTTCCCACTGTCTCAGGAAAGCAACCAACATAATCAAAAACCCCTCCCATCCTGTTATACACTCTTCCACCCTCTTCCGTCAGGCAGAAGGTATAAAGATTTGAATATAGGTACGAATAAATTTAAGAATAGCTTCTCCCCTGCTGTTATCAAACTTTTGAACGGACCTCTCAAATGTTAATTCTGCTCTCTCTATGCACTTTCTCTCCAATAGACAATAGACAATAGGTGCCGGAGTAGGCCATTCAGCCCTTCGAGCCTGCACCACCATTCAATATGATCATGGCTGATCATTCCTAATCAGTATCGTCTTCCTGCCTTATCTCCATAACCCTTGATTCCACTATCTTTGAGAGCTCTATCCAACTCTTTCTTAAATGAATCCAGAGACTGGGCCTCCACTGCCCTCTGGGGCAGAGCATTCCACACAGCCACCACTCTCTGGGTGAAAACACCGTATTCTGCATTCTGTTTTGCTACCCTGATGCACTTTGTATCGTAAGATCTGCCTATGTAGCATGCAAAACAATGCTTTTCACTGTATTTCAGTAAATGACAACAATTAATCAATCAATCAATCAATCATTGGTGAAACAGCTGGCTGAAGCTGGCTGAGCCTCGGACAGTATGCTGAGGAACTACTGTCCTGGAACTGAGATGATTAAATTCCCACAAGACACGTTATGTTAGGAATGCACACAATACTGCAGGAAAAGTCATATCAAAGCTTTATACAAATGCAACAAGGCAGAGTCATACAGCGTGGAAACAGACCCTTTGGTCCAAGCTGACCATGTTCCCAAACCAGGCAACAGTGAGGAATGCAAATACTAGGGATCAGAGTCTAGATTAGAGTGGTGCTGGAAAGCTCAGGAGGGCAGGCAGCATCTGAGGAGCAGGAAAATCAATGTTTCAGGCAAAAGCCCTTCATCAGGAATGAGATGAAGGGATTTTGCCCAAAATGTCGATTTTCCTGCTTCTCGGATGCTGCCTGACCTGCTGTGCTTTTCCAGCACCACTCTAATCTAGACATGTTCCCAAACCAAACTAGTTCCACTTGTCAACATTTGGCCCATATCCTTCCAAATCTTTCTTATTCATGCACTTATCCAAATGTCTTTTAAAAGTTGGAATTGTACTTGCATCTGCCACTTCCCCTGGCAGATCTTTCCACATGTGTAAAAACGTTGCCTCTCAGGTCCTTTTTAAATCTTTATCGTCTTACTTAAAAATATGCCCCCTAGTTTTGAATTCCCCCACTCTTGCTATTCACTTTATCTATGACCCTTATGATCTTAACCTCTATGTCACCCCTCCACCTCCTATACTCCACTGCAAAGAATCCCAGCCCATCCAGTCTAACTTTACAACTCAAACCCTCCATTTCTGGCAACATCCGGGTATATCTTTTCTGAACTCGTTCCAATTTAATAATATTCTTCCTATAGCAGGGTGACTAGAACTGTAACTGTAACCTTGTATTCCTCACTCTATCTAAACACCCTATGCCCTTGTTTGCTAAGATCTGTCTGTACGACATACAAAATAATACTTCTCACTGTACTTAGGTACATGTGACAACAAGAAAGCAAATCAAATCAAATCAAACGCTACATAGTTCTTCAGAACAGGCCTCACCAACATCCTGGAGAAAGTAAGGACTGCAGAAACTGAAGAGTCAGAGTCAAAAAGGGTGGCGCTGGAAAAGCACAGCAGATCAGTCAGCATCTGAGGAGTAGGAGAGCCGACATGTCTGGCATAAGCCCTTCATCAGGAATGTGATATCACCAACATCCTGTATAACCTCAACATCTTTACTTCTCCACACAAATCCTCCGAAATGTCATATGATTCGGCTTTCTAATTGTTTCTCATGGTAAGAGCTCCATTAACTTTACACCACATTGCCTTGCAAGTGCAGCATGTTAACTCTGAGTTGTATCACATCCAGAAGGGTTTCCAGGCTCTGATTTGTGACTATGCTTAATGTACCAAATAGGTTAACACTCCACTTCTAGACAACACGCACAATGCTTTCATTCTGCCACAGTGCACTGTCCAATGTACATTTAAGACATCACAACAAAGCAGTGGATGCTGTCTGCTGAGCACTTGGTTCAGGGATCCATTGAACAACACATACTTCAAACAAATCATAACAGCACATGAAATGAAATCAGGCAGAATGTTCGGACAATTAGACAATGTTTTTGATGCCTATACCTCTCTGGAAGAGCCCTGACATACTCAGCCAAGGTCAGGTCAAGATTTGTGCTGCTATGCTGCATTCTGGACAATCTCACTACAATGAGGCACAACCTTTGCATTACTTTTGTGGTAAACAGCTGAGAAGAATGTGAAGGATGAATAGGAAGTATTCAGCAGCAGCAAGTCCAGCTCTAATTTCCCAATCTGTCGCCTTATCCTTCAATTGTTTATTGGCCATCACAGCATCATCTTGGACACAATGCTGAAACAAAAGCCAACCATAAAGCAAACAGACTAAATCAAATTGACAAGTTAAATCATTCAATATTCTCAAATGTCAATTACTCATCTTTAATAGTCTTTGTGTGTTCTTTCCATCTAGTAAAAAGAATAAAGATTTGCAGTTACATAGCACATTTGGTAACCAAAGGACATCACAAGCCAATGAAATACTTGTGAAGTATGGTTTCTGTTGTGACGTCAGAAACATAGCAGTCAATCTATGAGCAGCAGGCTTCCCAACACAATATCATCACAACCAGATAATCTGTCATTGTATTGATGGTTCAGTGATAAGTATTGACTGGGATCCCAGGGATAATTTGCCTGGTATTCTTTAAAATCATGCTTTGGAGTCACTTCCATCCATCTGGAAGGGTTGATAAAGCCTTGATTTAAAACTTTATAAAAAACTCAATGCTTCCAAAGTATTTCATTTCAGTGTCAGCCTTGATTTTTGTCTTCTAGCCGTGGGATGAGACTTAAACCCAGAATCATCTGACTCCGATGCATTAGCACTGTCAATGGTGCCATGGCTGAAACCCACTGAGTTCCTGACAGTCCTACATTGACTGTAGCATGGCGAGCAGAAGGTTACCTACTTGCAATGGGGAGATTCCAGATGACCTGGCTGGCCCTAGATGGCCTTAAATCATCATACACCACCTGAGCCTGGGCAGTGGCATTTTGGACAGCAGTTTAATGGGCAGTAAGCAAGAGCATTGTTGAAATGTGAGGTCAAATGCTGTTATCCTGAAATAGGCCATTCGCTTTATGGCGCTTGGAGCTCCTGCTACTTTAATGGGCTGAAACCGATGTGTTGCAGGGCAGCTTGCTGGATTGCTATAGAATCTGCAGGCTCCTTCAAACCGCAGTTCTGATGGGAACACTTTACTCAGCAGCAAGGCTGAGCTTGCACTGCAGTGCCTGGAAATTGTACAGCTTCTGCTGGTGTTGCTCTGCAAGCTGACCCACTGACAAGACCACAAGAGATAGAAACAGGAGTAGACTACACGATCGGAGATGTATGTTCTGCCATTTGATACAATCAGTGTTAATCTTGGGTTTGCCTATCCCACTCAGCCCACACATTCCTTTAGTCTCTCAGACACACAAAAAATATGCCTATCCCACCCCAACATGTATGCAACAACAGAACATTCATAAGCGTCTGGAATAGAGAATTCCCAAGATTTACAATCCACTGAATCGTCTCAGTCTGATATGATCATCCTTGTATCCGGAAACTCTGCCCTTTTGTTTTCAGCCATTTGAAACTACATCATGGACAGAACCTGCAGGTGTTCCGAAACTGGATTCCTGCACTTTCACCTCTTTCTGTAGAAACATAGAAGATAGGAGCAAGAGGAGGCCATTCAGCCCTTCAAGTCTGCTCTGCCATTCATCACAATCATGACTGATTATCCAACTCAATAGCCTATTCCTGCTTTCTGCCTGTAATCTTTGATCCCATTTGCCCCAAGTGCGAGATAAAAGCAAATTACTGCAGCTGCTGGAATCTGAAACCAAAAGAGAAAATGCTGGAAAATCTCGGCAGATCTGGCAGCATCTGTAGGGAGAGAAAGGAGATGCTGTTTTGAGTCTAACTGACCCTTTGTCACAGTTTTGACAAAGGGTCAGTTAGACTCAAAATGTCAGCTCTTTTCTCCTTAAAGATGCTGCCAGACCTGCTGAGATTTTCCAGCATTTTCTCTTTTGCCCTAAGTGCTATATCTAGCCGCCTCTTGAATACATTCAATGTTTTGGCATCAACTACTTCCTAATAATGAATTCCACATGAATTCTTTAGGTGAAGAAATGTCTCCTCATCTCCATCCTAACTGGTCCACCCCGAATGCTCAAACTATGACCCCTGGTTTTGGACACACCCACCATCGGTAACATCCTCCCTGCATCCATCCTGCCTGGTCCTGTGAGAATTTTATAAGTCTCTATGAGATCCCCTCTCACTTGTCTCAACTCCAGCAAAAACAGTCCTAACCTTGTCAATCTCTCCTCATACATCAGTCCTGCCATGCACGGAACCAGCCTGGGAAACACTCACTGTCCTCCCTCGGGAGCAAGAACAACCTTCCTCAGAAAAGGCGACCAAATCTGCCCACAATATTCTCGGTGTGGCCTAACCAAGGCCCTGTATAACTGCAACAACACATCCCTGCTCCTGTACTCGAAGGAGAAAGTGAGGACTGCAGATGCTGGAGACCAGAGTTGAAAAGTGTGGTTGTTGTGGTTCTGTTCGCCGAGCTGGGAATTTGTGTTGCAGATGTTTCGTCCCCTGTCTAGGTGACATCCTCAGAGCTTGGGAGCCTCCTGTGAAGTGCTTCTGTGATGTTTCCTCCAGCACTTATAGTGATTTGTATCTGCCACTTCCAGTTGTCAGTTCCAGCTGTCCGCTGCAGTGGCCGGTATATTGGGTGCAGGTCGATGTGCTTATTGATTGAATCTGTGGATGAGTGCCATGCCTCTAGGAATTGCCTGGCTGTTCTGTTTGGCTTGTCCTATAATAGTAGTGTTTTCCTTGTCGAACTCATGTTGCTTGTCATCTGAGTGTGTGGCTACTAAGGATAGCTATTCAAGGATGCCCGGAGGCATGGTACGTTGGGGAAACCGAGCAAAGGCTATGACAACAGATAAGTGGGCACTGCACAACAATCAACAGACAGGAGGGTTCCCTCCCAGTTGGGGAACACTTCAGTGGTCCAGGACATTCAGCCTCGGACCTTCGGGTGACCATCCTCCAAGGTGGACTTTGGGACAGGCAGCAGAGAAAAGTGGCCGAGCAGAGGCTGATAGGTACGTTCGCTACCCATAGGAAGGGCCTCAACCGGGACTTTGGGTTCATGTCACATTACAGGTGACCACCATTGCACTATACACACTCACAGATACTCCGACACACACACACACTCTCACACACATACACCGGCACTGCTATACACACATACACATGGACACACATACACACAGACATGCACACAGACACCCCACACACCCTTCCAGACACACACACTCCCAAACTCACACATGCACCCCCTCACAGACTTAAGACACTTTGCACTCACTACACACACACACATACACTTTCTTACACTCACAACCCCCAACCCAGACAGACAGACAGACACACACACACAGACAAAGACCCACATGCACACATATATTTTGTGGGGTGAATTTGTACTTGCAGGGTTACATTGTACTTTGCTCAAAAACTACATGCATTCATGTAGAATTCTAAGCTCAAAAACTGCATGAATTTATGTAAAACTCCATTATCTCACTTTTTAGATTAGAATCAATCTAAACATCATGGCATAGACAGAGAACACGGGGGGCCGACACCTTCAACATATTGTCTAGCTATCACTATTGTTATCAGCTAACCTGAGAATGCAACTTTTTGTAAAAAAGGTTTTGTGATTTACACATGGAAGAAGTGAAATTATCACTGTATTCTAATAGATGAAAGGCTTAACAGGCAATCATTTTTTCAATGTATAATTTCAGTTACATCACACTGTAAATTCTTGCTATAAATTCTGTGTCAGGATTGATCCCTCCATTATACCTGATGAAGGAGCGTCGCTCCGAAAGCTAGTGTGCTTCCAATTAAACCTGTTGGACTATAACCTGGTGTTGTGTGATTTTTAACTTTGTACACCCAGTCCAACATTGGCATCTCCAAATCATGATCTCCCCACCTATCTTTGTGTCGTCTTCATAATTAGCGAACAGGGCCTCAGTTCCTTCGTCCAGTTTGTTCATGTATAACGTGAATAGCTGTGGTTTGAACACCGACTCCTTTAGGACTCCACAAGTCACCAGCTGCTATCCTGAAAAAGACCCCTTTCTCCTCATTCTCTGCCTTCAGCCAGTCAACCAATCCTCTATCCGTGCCAGTACCTTGCCCCTAACACCATGGACTCTTGTCTTAATGGGCAGGCTCCTGCCATCTTGTCAAAGGCTTCTGGAAATCCAAATGGATCACATCCACTTTTGTGCAACTGCTCATTACCTCCTCAAAGAATTCTAACAGATTTCTCACACATGACTTCCTCTTGATGAAGCAATGCTGACTCAACCCTATTTTACCATGCACTTCCAAGTATTCCATAATCTCATCCTTAAAGATGGACACTAAAACCTCACTAATGTCTGAGGTCAGGCTAACCAGCCTATAGTTTCCTGTCTTCTGCCTCTCTCCCTTCTTACGGGGGTGGGGTGTTCATTACCCATTTTCCAGCTGTCTGGGATCCTTTCTGATTCCGGTGATTCCTGACAGATCACCACAAATGCATCTGCAATCTCGTTATCTCCTTCAGAACACTGGGATGTAGTCCATCTGCTCCAGGTAATGGAACATAGAACACTACAGCCCAGCTCTCAATACTTTGCCGACCTTTTATCCTACTCTAAGATGAGACTAACTGACATACCTTTCATTATACCATCTTCCCTGTGCCTATTTGAGAATCACTTAAATGTCCCTAATACATCTGACTCTACTACCCCTGCTGGCAGTGCATTCCATGCACTGTGTAAAGAACTCCCTGACATCTTCCCTGAATCTTCTTCCAATCACTTTAAAATTATTCCCCCTCATGATAGTCTCTGGCTATCCATTCTATCAATGCCTCTCATCATCTTGTACAACTGTTTCAAGTCACCTCCCATCTATCTTTGCTCCAATAAGAAAAACCCTAGCTCCCTCAACCATGCACACTAATCCAGGCAGCATCCTGATAAATCTCTTCTGCACCCTCTCTAAAGTTTTCATATCCTTTTGATAATGTGGCGAACAGGCTCAACACAATATTCCAAGTATGGTCTAACCAGGACTCTATAGAGCTGCAGCATAACCGCACGACTCTTAAACTCAATCCCCTTGCTAATGAAAGCCAATACACCATATGCCTTCTTAACAACCCTATCAACTTGGGTGACAACTTTAAGGGATCTATGGATATGAACCCCAAAATCATTCCCTTCCTCCACATTACCAAGAATCCTGCCTTTAACCCTGTATTCTGTATTCACATTCAACCTTCCAAAGTGAATTACTTCACACCTTTCCAGGTTGAATTCCATTGACCAGTTCTGCATCCTGTCAATGTCCCATTGCAACCTACAACAGTGCCACACACTATCTAGCACTCCACCAACTTTTGTGTCATCAGCAAACTTACTAACCCACCCTTCCACTTCCTCATTTAAGTCATTTATAAAAATCATAAAGAGCAGAAGTCCCAGAACCGATTCCTGCAGTACACCACTGGTCACGAGTTCCAGACCGAATACTTTCCATCTACCACCACCTCCGTCTTCTACGGGCTAGCCAATTCTGTGTCCAGACAGACAATATTCCCTGTATCCCATACCTCCTTACTTTCTGAATGAACTACAATGGGGAACCTTATTAAATGCCTTGCTAAAATCAATGTACACCACATCCACTGCTCCACCTTCATCAATGTGTTTTGTTACATCCTCAAAGAATTCAATAAGGTTTGTGAGGCATGACCTGCCCTTCAAAGCCATGCTAATGATCTCTAGTCAAACAATGCTTTTCCAAGTAATTATAAATCCTGTCTCTCAGAATGCTCTCCAGTGCTTTACTCACCACAGACATGAGTCTGACTGGTCTGTAATTCCCAGGATTATCCCTGTTCCCTTCTTGAACAAGGGAATAGCATTTGCCATCCTCCAATCATCTGGTACTACTCCAGTGGACAGTGAGTTCGCAAAGATCATCACCAAAGGCACAGCAACCCAATTCCTCGCTTTCTGTAGTAACGTAGGATGTATCCCATCTGGCCCAGGGAATTTATCTATCCTCATGAATTTCAAAATTTTCAGCACATCCTGCTTCTTAAAATCAACCTGTTTGAATGTATCGGTCTGTTTCACGCTATTCTCAGAACCGTCAAGGTCCCTCTCAGTAGTGAATACTGAAGCAAAGTTAGCGAGTTGTGAGAAGATTTGTAGCTCAGGTTGAGGTTCTGGATGTAGGTTTGCTCACTGAGCTGGAGGTTTCGTTTCAGGCGTTTTGTCACCATACGAGGTAACATCTTCAGTGAGCCTCCGGACGAAGTACTGCTATGTTTCCTGCTTTCTATTTATATGTTCTATTTATATTCTCATGCATGTCTCTGTTTGGCTTGTCCTCGGATGGATGTGTTGTCCCAGTCGAAGTGGTGTCCTTCCTTATCTGTATGTAAGGATACTAGTGAGAGAGGGTCATGTTGTTTTATGGCTAGTTGATGTTCATGTATCCTCGTGGCTAGTTTTCTGCCTGTTTGTCCAACGTAGTGTTTGTTACAGTTCTTGCATGGTATTTTGTAAATGACATTAATTTTGCTTGTTGTCTGTATCAGGTCTTTTAAGTTCATTAGCTGCTGTTTTAATGTGTTGGTGAGTTTCTGGACTAACATGATGCCAAGGGGTCTGAGTAGTCTGGCAGTCATTTCCGAGATGTCTTTGATGCAGTGGAGAGTGGCTGGGGTTTCTGGATGTGTTTGTCTGCTTGTTTGGGTTTGTTGCTGAGAAATCTGCAGACTGTGTTTATTGGGTACCCATTCTTTTTGTATACACTATACAGGTAATTTTCTTCTGCTCTGCGTAGTTACTCTGTGCTGCAGTGTGTGGTGGCTCATTGAAATAATGTTCTGATGCTGCTTTATTTGTGGATGTTGGGATGATTGCTTCTGTAGTTCAGTATTTGGTCCGTATGTGTTGTTTTCCTGTAGACACTGGTTTGAAGTTCCCCATTGGCTGTCGCTCTACTGCGACATCTAGGAATGGCAGTTTATTGTTGTTTTCCTTCTCTTTAGTGAATTTTATGCCAGTAAGGGTATTATTGATGGTCTTGAATGTTTTCTCTAATTTGTTTCGTTTAGTGATGACAAAGGTGACATCCACATAGCGGACCCAAAGTTTGGGTTGGATGGTTGGCAGGGCTGTTTGTTCGAGTCTCTGCATTACTGCACATCCATCCTAGGACAAGCCAAGCTGAGATATGCACTAGAATTCTTAGAAGCATGGCATTCCAACCAGAACTCTATCAACAAACACATTGACTTGGACCCCATTCACCACCCCCTCAGAAAAAGAACAGGAAATGGCATCACCAATCCACAGAAACCCAAACATATAAAGAGAAAGCAGGAAACATCAGCAGTACTTCGTCCAGACGCTCACTGAAGCTGTTACCTAGTATGGTGATGAAATGTCTGAAACGAAACCTCCAGCTCAGTGAGCAAACCTACATCCAGAACTGAAGCGAAGTATTCATTAAGGAGCTTCCCTGTGTCCTCCGACTCCAGGCATAAGTTATCTCCACTATTCCTGATTGGCCCCACCCTCATTCTGGCCATCCTCTTGTTCTTCACGTAACTGTAAAATTCTTTCGGGTTTTTCTTAATCCTATCTGCTCAACCTTTTTTATGTCCCCTTCTAGCTCTCCTAAGTCTGTTCTAAGTCCCTTGTAACCCTTGAGAGCCCTGTCCAATCCTTGCCTCCTCAACCTTAAGTCAGCTTCCTTCTTCCTCTTGACTAGATGTTCCACATCCCTTGTCACCCAAGGTTCTTTCAACTAACCATCCCTTCCTTGCCTCAGTGGGACAAACTTGTCCAGCACTATCAGCAATTGGTCCCTTAGCAACTTCCACATTTCTGTCGCACATTTCCTTGAGAACATCTATTCCCAGATCTTTCAGCTTTCCCACCATCTTCTCCTTAGTGACAGCCACCACATTTACCTTTGCTGCTGACCCTTTTGAAGCTCCTATAGGTTGCTGTTATCTTTGACCATGCATTGCTCATCTCCCAGCCTTGAGTAGCACTGCACTCCCTTGTAAAGACAGATTGCCTACAGCATAAGCTGTGTGGAATCATCACTTACTATTCCAGAGTCAAAAAATGACTGATAGAACATAGAACATAGAACATAGAACAATACAGCACAGAACAGGCCCTTCGGCCCACGATGTTGTGCCGAACTTCTATCCTAGATTAAGCACCCATCCATGTACCTATCCAAATGCCGCTTAAAGGTCGCCAATGAATCTGACTCTACCACTCCCACGGGCAGCGCATTCCATGCCCCCACCACTCTCTGGGTGAAGAACCCACCCCTGACATCTCCCCTATACCTTCCACCCTTCACCTTAAATTTATGTCCCCTTGTAACACTCTGTTGTACCCGGGGAAAAAGTTTCTGACTGTCTACTCTATCTATTCCTCTGATCATCTTATAAACCTCTATCAAGTCACCCCTCATCCTTCGCCGTTCCAACGAGAAAAGGCCGAGAACTCTCAACCTATCCTCGTATGACCTACTCTCCATTCCAGGCAACATCCTGGTAAATCTTCTCTGCACCCTCTCCAAAGCTTCCACATCTTTCCTAAAGTGAGGCGACCAGAACTGCACACAGTACTCCAAATGTGGCCTAACCAAAGTCCTGTACAGCTGCAACATCACCTCACGACTCTTGAATTCAATCCCTCTGCTAATGAACGATAATACTCCATAGGCCTTCTTACAAACTCTATCCACCTGAGTGGCAACCTTCAAAGATCTATGTACATAGACCCCAAGATCCCTCTGTTCCTCCACCTGACCAAGAACCCTACCATTAACCCTGTATTCCGCATTCTTATTTGTTCTTCCAAAATGGACAACTTCACACTTGGCAGGGTTGAACTCCATCTGCCACTCCTCAGCCCAGCTCTGCATCATATCTAAGTCCCTCTGCAGCCGACAACAGCCCTCCTCACTGTCCACAACTCCACCTATCTTTGTATCATCTGCAAATTTACTGACCCACCCTTCGACTCCCTCATCTAAGTCATTAATAAAAATTACAAACAGCAGAGGGCCCAGAACTGATCCCTGCGGAACTCCACTTGTAACTGGACTCCATGCTGAATATTTACCATCTACCACCACTCTCTGACTTCGACCGGTTAGCCAGTTTTCTATCCAATTGGCCAAATTTCCCTCTATCCCATGCCTCCTGACTTTCCGCATAAGCCTACCATGGGGAACCTTATCAAATGCCTTACTAAAATCCATGTACACTACATCCACTGCTCTACCCTCATCCACATGCTTGGTCACCTCCTCGAAGAATCATACAAGTCATCATCATTGACTCCATCCTCCCACTCATATAGTACACCAAAGTGTGGAAGGGCTCTGCAGGACAGACCACAATCTCTGCACATCACAGTTTTGTAGTCTCAGTGTTGTGTCATCCTGACTCCCCAATGACATTCCATATCCAGGCAGTATCATTCAGTTGTGTGCTGGAATATTCTTCAGTCACCCGGATGAATGCTGCTGCAACAACACTCAAGATGCTCCATCCAGGACAAAACAACATGTTTTTTTTGGCATCTCATTCATTACCTTCAATCTTTGTTCCCTCCACCACAATTCCAATGTGTATCATTCACAAAATGTACCGCAGTAACAATCACCTCCCAAAGTCATGCTCTCTACCATTTGTCTAAGTAAAGGCAACAGCTCCATAGGAACACCACACCCTCTAAATTCTCCACCATATCACTCACCATCCCAACTTGGAAAGAGACTTTATTATTACTGGATCAAGATCTTCAAATTTCTGACCTACCAACATTTTGGAGTACCCTCACTAACTTGTACCTTTGGAGCTCAAGTTGCAACTCAATACGCGTAACTCCAGCAGTGGAAACAGCCTAGTGGCATTATCACTGAACTGTTAATCCAGAGATCCAGGTAATGTCTGGGGACCCAGGTTCAAACTCTGCTACAGCAGATAGTAGCATTTAAATTCAATAAAAATCTAGAATTAAGAGTCTAATGATGACTGTGAATCCATTGCTGATTGTCAGGAAAACCTCAACTGGATCACTCATGACCTTTAGGGAAGGAAACTGCCATCCTTACCTGGTCTGGCCTACATGTGACTTCAGACCCACAGCAATGTGGTTGACTCTTAACTGCCCTCTGGGTAATTAGGTCTAACCAATGATATTCTCATCTCATGAAAAAAATGTCAGCTTCTGAAGGGCATTTAGTTTATGCAATGACAACCATGTTTCATCCTGATCAAATTTTCCATCAGTCTTGAAAATTTAATGGAATAAAATCAACCTTATGTCATCGTCCTGGATATTTATTTCTTTAATGCATGGTAACATTCAGGAAAATCCATGCTGTATCCACTTGAAGTATCATATACCTTTCTTGTTCAGTTTACAGAACTGAACTCTACACAAGTCTAGGTGAAAGTGGGTACTGCAGATGCTGGAGTTTACAGTCAAGATTAGAGTAGTGCTGGAAATGCACAGCAGGTCAGGAAGCATCCGAGGAGCAGAAAAAATGATTTTCCTGCTCCTTGGATGCTGCCTGACCTGCTGTGCTTTTCCAACACCACTCTCATCTTGACTTTACACAAGTCTGATTAGGGTTTTGTATAACTTGTTGAATTGTGATTTGAATTTACTTGGCTGAATTTTACTAGAAATCAGCTCAGTGTCAATTTTGAGGAGTTTAATGGAGGGTTTCCGTTCATGAGACTAACAAGATTACTCATGCTTGTATCTGCAGATTGCATCATTAGCTGTGCACCATGCTTCAGTAGCTTGCACTGTCTTCTGTTCAGCAATGGCAGAAGTACTCATCACATCCAAGACCTCCTGGGATTCTTCAGATTCTCCAGCATCCCATCAGATATTCCACTCATGAAAGGTATTGTCCTCTCACTGCTCAAAACGTGGTTGCAGAATTCTTCTTGACGTTGAGAATCTTTCTACTACCATTGTCGCCACATTTCTGCAACTGACCTGCCACTGTCCATGTCCTTCAGGGTTAGCAACTTTTCACCTACAGTGTATTGCAACGGGCAGAAGAAGTCACCATATATAAAAGAGACAATGGCATGAGTGACAGAATGAAAAGAGAACAGTCAGACTCACGTCATTGTTGGGTGAACAACCTGTATTGTTCATCTTGTTTATGAACTCTTTGTACTATAAGCTTACTCTAAGGCAGATGTGAAGCCACCATCCTCTATCACGATAGGGATCTACAGGGCCTCCTTGGTCTAGTGTGGTAGAGGAAAACTATTTAATTGCTGAAAGAAAGAAGCTCTTCAATAAAATGTAGGTTATCATTTGATACCAATTATGTACCAATTATATTAATGTGATAGACACTGGAAGGAACTTTCCCTTTCCTGGTGTGGCATAAGCAATGCATAGCAGGTGGGAAAAGATGGAAAAATTGAAAAAAAATCAGAATCTGGAAAGGAAGGAAACAAAAGGACAAAAATTTCATGATTGATACTTCAGAGTTTTGGCATTAAGCAGCAACTATCCTATCTTCATGTATTTGCACCTCAAAACAATTCAGCTCACCTTATTTAAATACCACATCCATATTCTCTCCTCTCCTTCCCAAGCAAATTTCAAATAATTAAATCAGATACTTGGTGGCTGCAGCTCACTAAATCCTCACCTTGCGCACCCTGCAGCTGCTTCTTCAGTACAACGTTCCTCTGTGCACCACAGCCACCATCCTCCTCAACTCTTTGCGCACACAAGTCGGAATCAGAAAACCGTCAGTTTCACCACATCATTAGACCTGTTCTTGGAGTAACTCACACTCCCTTCGCTTTGCAGCTCAGGGACACTTAGAGCGTACATTACAGGTTGAATGACATGCAGTGATAAACATGCATGTCATGCATTTACATGGGATGCATGTTATGGGTCTTAGTTGGCTTTCCTCGTGCTCACTTTGCACTTTCTTGGAGATTGTCAGCCTCAGTCTATAACACTGTAAGATGTAGGAACAGAAGTAGGCCATTCGAGTCTGCTCCACAATTCAGTGAGATCATAGTTGGTCTGATAATCCTCAAATCCACTTACCTGCCTTTTCCCCATTTTCCCTGCAATCTGCTTTCTTATCATATATTCACTGACTTCAGCACTGACTTACAGACTCTAAGTCTTTGTGTGGGTTACATTGCTATCTTAGCACAGGTTCATTAGGGCTCAGATGGAGGTTGTTAGTCTCTGTGGATTACATTGCTTTATAGCACAGAGAGCAAGGCAGGCAGCTTGTCATAGAGGAGAACATGTATGTACTTTAACCAGAGTCTGGATATCCATGTTATTGGGGATAGTGCCATGCTCAGTCTGATCAGTCAAGTACAATCAGTTTGGGATTACCTGTTGGTCAATTGTGTTGTTGTGGAAACATCAATACAAGGGAAGAGTGAATATTTCTGCAATTTGAGAAAGGGAAGAAATGAGTAAGATGGAAATGGATAAAATTGCAATTAATGGTGATAGTGAGGTCTGTAGGTGCTGGAGATCAGAGTTAAGAGTGTGTTGCTGGAAAAGCAACTCTTAAGTATACTCCTACTTCCTTTATACTCTTCTAAGGATTCACTCGATCTATCCTGTCTATACCTGACATATGCTTCCTTCTTTTTCTTAACCAAACCCTCAATTTCTTTAGTCATCCAGCATTCCCTATACCTACCAACCTTCCCTTTCACCCTGACAGGAATATACTTTCTCTGGATTCTTGTTATCTCATTTCTGAAGGCTTCTCATTTTCCAGCCGTCCTTTACCTGCGAACATCTGCCTCCAATCAGCTTTCAAAAGTTCTTGCCTAATACCATCAAAATTGTCCTTTCTCCAACTTAGAACTTCAACTTTTAGATCTGGTCTATCCTCTTCCATCACAATTTTAAAACTAATAGAATTATGGTCGCTGGCCCCAAAGTGCTCCCCCACTGACACCTCAGTCACCTGCCCTGCCTTATTTCCCAAGAGTAAGTCTAGTTTTGCACCTTCTCTAGTAGGTACATCCACATACTGAATCAGAAAATTGTCTTGTAAGCACTTAACAAATTGCTCTCCATCTAAACCTTTAACACTATGGCAGTCCCAGTCTATGTTTGGAAAGTTAAAATCCCCTATCATAACCACCCTATTATTCTTACAGATAGCTGAGATCTCCTTTCAAATTTGTTTCTCAATTTCCCTCTGACTATTAGGGGGTCTATAATACAATCCAAATAAGGTGATCATCCCTTTCTTATTAGTGAACCAGATGGGTTTTTCTGACAATCGACATTGGATTTCTGGTCATTAGTATATTCTTAATTCTAGATTTTTAAAATTGATTTAAATTCCACCATGATGGGATTCAAACCTGGGTCCCTAGAATCTCATCTGAGTCTCTGGATTAATAGTCCAATGATAATACCACTAGACCATTGCCTTCCCTTGACTGTCCCATCAACATGAGCGGACCAGGACAGACTGTTGGTGATTGTCACTCCTAGGAATTTGACGTTCTTGACCATCTCCACCTCAGCTCCATTGATGTAGAGTGGGATGTGCCCTCCACCATGCTTCCTGACGTCAATGACTAGCTCTTTCATTTTGCTGATGTTGAGGGAGAGATTGTATCTTTACACCAGGCTACCAAGCACTCTCCTTCCTGTATTTTGTCTCATCATTGTTTAAGATCTGGCCTATAACGGTGTCATCTACAAAATTGTAGATGGAGCTAGGGCGAAATTTGACTACACAGTCATGACTGTACGGGGGTACAGTAGGGGGCTGAGTACGCATCCTTGTGAGGGATGCTGGTATTGAGGATTATTGTGGAGGAGGTGTTGCTGCCTATCCTGACTGATTGCAGTATGTGGGTGAGGAACTCGATGGTCCAGTTGCAGAGAGTGGAACAGAGACCTAGGTCTCAGAGTTTGGGGATCAGTTTTGGTTAGAATTTTTGTGTTGAAGGCAGAGCAGTAATCAAAAGTAGGAGGTATTGTTGTTGTCCAGATATTCCTGGGATGAGTGTAGAGCCAGGGAGTCTGTCGTGGACCTGTTGCGATGATAGGTCATTTGCAAGGAATCAAGGCAATCCGGGAGGACAGAACTGATGTGTATTTCTGCAGTGAAACCTGTGGATAATATATCCTCCAACAATAGGGGAGTTGGGGAAGGAGTGGATATTGAGTTGCTGATCAAACAGAATGACGTTCGCTAGAATAAAACTAAGAACTGCAGATGCTGAAATTCAGAAACAAAAACAGAAATTGCTGGGAAAACTCAGCAGGTCTGTCAGCATCTGTGGAGAGAAAGCAGAGTCAATATTTTGAGTCCAGTGACCCTTCTTCAGGAACCTCTGAGTTTCTCCAGCAATTTCAGTTTTTGACTTATTCTGAATTTGTTTAGGAGTTGGAAAGTTTTTAAAGTCTTTGAGCTGGCCATCACAGGGTACCTTCACTAAATCATGGCCATTTTGGCTCAGTTCATAACCAACTGAACAGCAGTGACCTCAACAAATTGATGCTCAGCAGCTAGGCAAGGGTGCCATGAAATCCAGTTGGGTGACATTTTCTTGCTGGAAATGGTGGTTATTTGATACTTAACATCATAAATGATGGACCTCCAACAACCTCTGTGTCATGTATGACTTAAGCCACTGGAGTGTTTTCCAACTGAAAGCTTTTTAGCTCAGTCTGGATTTCTCCATCTCAGTAATTACACCTCAGCTTACTTGAAGGGGAGATGGTGGTGCTGTAGTGATATCGCTAAGCGAGAAACCCACGGGCCCAGGCGAATGATCTGGGAGCATGGGTTCAAATCCCATCATGTCTGCAGGTAGAATATCAATTAAATTAATAAATCTGAAATGTAAGGATAGTCTCGGTGATAGTGACTATGAATTATTATCTGTTGTCATAAAAATTGATCTGGTTCATTAATATTATTTAGGGAAGGTCTGGTGTCCATGTGACTGCAGGCTCACAGTTCTGTGGTTGGCTCCTGAAAGCCCTGAAGTTGCTTTAGGGCAATCAGGATGGACAACAAATGCTGGCTTTACAATGACATCCATTACTGTTCGGAGAATAAGTCATGAATATTTTTTAAGAGACAAACATTGTGTTGTTGCACATAGGGACAGTAGGTTTGCAGGGATTCTGTTTAAGGACTTATGTCAGCAAATGTGTTGCTGAAGCCCTGTAGGGAAACTAGGTGGAAACTAGTGTTTAAGTTAGTCGTATTTGACATTGGAATTAAGTAGCATTGAATGATGAGTTCATAATTAGGTTGGACATGAATCTGCCAATAAGGATTGGCTTCACTATATATTTAAATCTAAAAGAATGTACACAGATATCATCTGTTGCCTCACATTGTTTTATTGACTCAACGTTGATCTGTGACAGCCCTTCGCATTTTGATGCTTACCCAATGACATCTACAAAATAAACATTGGATGCTTGCTGTTTGTCAAGAGATTTCTTAGGCCGAAGAACCTTCAATAAGCCGAATGGAACAGAATCATATTCCACAGAGGGGTTTAGATCGCTGCCATTCGCTAACATTACTGCACAAGGCAGATGCTGCACACAGGTGTTCCACGAATTGACAAGAGTCCGGAATGGGCAAGTGAGTCATTCACCATACCTAAGTGCTGTCCATTCAACTTATTTTTTGTCTGTTTTCTAGAACCTGGAGAACAAGTTGATATTTTGGTAAGTTAATAGCAGTTCCACAGACAAACAAAGATGATGAGATACACACTTCTGTCCCTATTTGTTTTTGTTTACCTAAAACTGACCTGATTTAGAGCCCAGAAGTGGGCTTGGTAGATAAGTAGGGTCTCTTGGAGGCCACAGGATTAAATATTATATGATGGCACATTGGAATTAATTTAAATTTTACCAGTCTAATTCATGCCACAATGGGTCAAATCTGGGCTCAGTGGTCCTTAAGTTATTCAAATCAATCATTTTCTTTTTCTGGAACTTACAATTAAAAACTTATGCTGGCTCAAAACATGGCCTGGGTAGTAGAGATGACTTGGGGAAGGAAAGAATGAGAGGAAAAACTCACCTGTCCTCCAAAGGTCACTGCCTTTGAATGAACATCTATTATAACAGATGGCGTGTTATCAGTGTATTAGCATAGCACTGCATCATCAGGCTATCTAAAGCTTATTCTCATTTTGTGAAATTCCCTGACCCATATTACATTTTATTTGTTACGTTTTACACTCACATGATTAGGTTCTTCGTTTTGCAGGCATCTTGCAAACCTTCGATCCAGCTGGTCGCCTATTTGCTGCACGACTGCCAGATGGGGCTGTGATCAATAAGAGAATAGTAAATGTAGTATTTAGCTCAAACTGTTTTGTCTTGTGTACTCTAATTAGCCTCCCAACTTTCTGTAAGAAACTTGATTGAATTGCTTATTAAGCACATTTGCAGTCGGCTCGAAAGGGGCTGACTGGCTTTCTGCTGCTCTTATTTTCTAAGTTTTCAATTTTAAAGCTCTGGCAGAGCCTTTGCTCCCTTCAAATTCTCTTTATATAATCTTATGACAATGACATTATCTTCACTGTATATAGTTTCAGTACTGTTCATCTCCCCTCTTCTGTGATGTCCCCATTTTTGATTCATTTTCTCCTACCACATGGGGTGAGTCTTTGTGGTGCTTTGACCAATCTCTCTGTACTGCTTCTGGTCTTGAAATAACTTCACAGAGGCTGGCATCCCATCACCAAGTTACCCTTTAGTTACACGTGGAAGGCCCTTGACAATGATCCAGCTCCCTCAGAGATCGCTCTCACAGTGAACAGAACCTCTGATACTTCTGGTTAAGATTGTCAGCCAGGGTTCCCTGATTAACAGGGATAAACAGATTAACAGCCCCAATCAGAGAACTCAGATTCTTTGAGGTCCACCTGGCTGACCTCATTATAATCACAACATCCCTTCTCCTCTAAGTCCGAGGACATAGGTCGGTCTTTTTTCCTTGTTGCATCTCCTGAGGTGTTCTAGCAGTGGGTCAGGTTCTCCAACTCTGAGTTTGATACATGTGGCATGTAATGCACAGGAGCTCGCCTCTTGCACCCAGAACATCTTGGGAGAAATTCACTCTCTCCTTGCAGCAGCAAAGGCATTGACATGGCAATATTGGCTGTGTCCATCTCAGATTCAGAGGTCTCCTCAACAGTTGACAGAGAGGGAGAACCGACAATTTCTGACAGTTCTGAGGAGCAGGGCACATTTTGGTCCTGCCCTGTCTGCAACTTCATTGCTTTCAAATGATCCACAGACTTTTCAGGACCATCGCTACTACCCGAACCTTATAAGTCACTCTTCCTGACCTCACAATGACCATTACCATGATTCCTACACCAAACTTTGTCCCCTGAAATAAACCGTCTCTCTCATATGGTAGAGTCTAGTATCCAGCACTGGCACTCCTGATCCCATTTTACCCTCTCCGCCAGGTCCGGGAAGATCAGGTTTAACCTGTTGCGGAGTTTTCTCTACAGTGGCAACTATGCTAGAGCTACTCCTGTACTTGCATAAGGGGTAATCTTATAATCAAATAGGAACTGGGTAAGTTTGGCATCTAGCAAAGCTGTAGACTGTTTCTTCAAGCCTGCCTTCAAAGTGTGAACTGCTCTTTCTGCCAGGCCATCGGATAGATTAGATTAGGTTAGATTAGATTACTAACAGTGTGGAAACAGGCCCTTCGGCCCAACAAGTACACACCGACCCGCCGAAGCGTATACCACCCAGACCCATACTCCTACATTCACCCCTTAACCTAACACTACGGGCAATTTAGCATGGCCAGTTCACCTGACCTGCACATTTTTGGATTGTGGGAAGAAACCGGAGCACCCGGAGGAAACCCACGCAGACACGGGGAGAATGTGCAAACTCCACATAGAGAGTCGCCTGAGGCGGGAATTGAACCCGGGTCTCTGGCGCTGTGAGGCAGCAGTGTTAACCACTGTGTCACCGTGCCACCCACGAAGGTAATGGATGGTATGAAGCTGAAGTCGAATGCTATTCGACTTCAGGAAATACTGTTGGTAATCAATGGCCTGTTATTTATGACCAACACTTCCGGGAGACTGTGTATTGCAAAAGATGCACACAGTTTTTCTACTGTCATTCCCATGTTTGATGAATGAACTCTATGCACATCCAGACACTTTGGTGTCTACATGACTAAGAACATTGAGCCCATTAAAGGACATACAGAGTCGACATGTACTCGAGTTTAGTGTTTACCTGGCCATTCTCATGAATTTGGGGAACTGCTGGTAGTAATTTTTGTCCTTGTTGTCAACATGGGCACTGCTCCATCAACACAGCTATGTCTGCATCCAAGCCTGGCCAACAGATATAACTTCTCACCAACATCTTTTGGAAACCCCTGGATGATCCTGGCAACCTTTGGTCTGACGAAACACTTCCACTCCCCATAATAATATGCCACCCTCTACAGTGATCTGGTCTCTCCAGGTCCAAAATGGTTTAAATTCTGGTTGTGATGGCCCTTTGATCTTCCCCATCACTACCAGCAGTTTCAGTTTTGCTAGGTCCAGATCCTTCTATGTCCAAAGTCTAATATTGTCAGCTTTGGCTGGAAGTGTGTCCAGAAAGCTTAAAACCATCACGGACTCTTCCAGATGACGGCACCACCATTGGCGTATCTGTCAGTGGGAGGCAGCCCAATGCATCTGCTTTCATGATTTGATTCCCCTTGGTCCAACATTTATTTACACACACTTAGTATTAGAGCCCACTGCTGAATTTGGCCTGAAGCTGTGGGCAGCACTGCCTTGTCCTCACAAAGTAGACACAGGCAGGCTCTGTGGTCTGTTATTATTATAAATTTACATCCATAACGGTAATGGTGAAACTCCCTGATTCCAAATATGCCCGCCAAACATTCTTTCTTTGGCTGGGCATATTTACGCACTGCATTAGCCAAAGTCCTGGATCTAAATGCTATTGGCATTCCTTTGGGCCAACTGTTATGGACCAGGCCAGATTCCCTCAAAATATTTCAACAACGTAACCCAGATCCTAACCTTGCGAGTTGTTTTAGGCAGGTGTAGAGTGGATATTCTAGGAGTGATGCAGCTGGCCCAAACACTTAGTTTTAAACAAAACAGAATTTATTTGCAAGATTCCCGAATGAAACACAAACAAAAGAGTGATGTCAGACAGAGGGACATGGCAGAGAGATTCAGCATGGAACACCTTCTTCCATGTAGCTGTTTCTTTGACTAGCTGCTTGCTCTGAATAGCCAGACTGCTAAAACCCAAACCAAACTAACCAGAAAAAAGCGGAGTTGGAAGAACTGGTCAATCCCTTTTCATTATACAAGTGTTTTTTTTTACTTAAAAGCTTCTTCAAGTAGATCAAGCCAGACATTTTGTAACCTGTGTCGTAAAACACTTTTGAAAAACACCAGGAACAACACAACCTTGCTAAAGGAGTACCATCATTATACACCTATGAGCTAATACTACCCCAATACCATAGGGGAAGGCATCACATATCAATACTGTATTTCACTTGGGATCATACTGTGGCAACACCTTAAAGGATAACAGCTGTTTCTTCCCTTCCCATGGCCAAGGCTGACCCTTTATAGGAGTTCATGCAAAGGTGCCAGGATGGATTGTATAATGAATCATTAGACCAGGAAAAGACCTAAGCTCCTGTGAAAACATGGGAGCCGGGGCACCTTTGATCACCTTCACTTTATCTTCCAACACATATAACCTGGTATTATTGATTCAGGGGCCCAAGTATGTCATTTGGGCACCTTAAAAGGTGTACATCTGCCTGGGAGAAGTATCTCTAAGGACTGTTTTCAAGTTCTCCAAGTGCGCCTTATTGGTCTTCCCTGTTATTAGCGTGTCATCTAGACAAATGGCGCTCTGCAAAATGTTCACCCTCATCTACTGAAAAATTGCACAGGATGTCGATACCCTAAATGGTGTCTCGTAACTTGGTACAAACATTTATGGTGCTAATTGGAGTATCCTCTGGGAATCCTCTGCTAACCGTAATTGCTAGTATGCACAATTCATGTCCTGCTTCAAGAATGACAGAGCGCCTGCCTGCTTTGTGTATAAATCCTCTACATGAGGGAATTGGGTATTTATCCAGCTACAAAAAGCAGTTTACCATTTGTTTAAAATCCCCACAAAGGCGAACCAATTCATCAGGCTTCAAAACTGGCATGACCAGTGCTGCCCATTCCACAAACTGGACTGGTCTGGTCATTCTTTCGCTTTCTAGACTTCTTATTTCTGCCTCTGCTATTGCCTGTTAGGCAAATGGCACTAAACTGGCATTGGAGAATTGTTTAATTGCCTCATGGTCAATTTGGAAGGTGACCTTGGCTCCTTTGATAGTGCCTCAACCTTCCTGAAAGATGTCCAGGTACTTAATTAAACAGGACTTCATTCAGGCAGCCATTTCCTCACTAAAAAATGTTGGCCAATCTAACTTAATCTTTTCAACCAATTTTGCCTCATCAGCCTTGTGCCTGAGCCTTTTACAACAATTATTGTAAACTGAACTAGCTGCATCTCATAAGAGACCGCAACCAAAGTGTACCCTTAATCTGTAAAGCTTCTCACAACCTAGCTGAGGTCTTGCAAACTTAAGGTTTGGAATCCTGAGCAAATTCTGTTCAAGACTAGTTCTGCGATCATTGAAACAGCCACTTCATTAGAACCAAATGACCATTTAACCAGATGTTTATTACAATTGGTTATGATTTAACTGTTCCAAACTAGCTGTAGATGCGACTTGCCAGGGTGTGTATACCAGCCTGTGAGTTCTCTTATTCAATTGAAGTTCAGTAGGACTCCTTTACTGTCTTAAGACTGCACACCAGCAGCAACTACATTAACTTATTAGTCCAGGTCTTGGAGCTGGACAAGTCAAGGACTTTCTAGTGTAAACTAAGGGTGACTTGGTGATAGGATATCAGCCCCTGTGGAGTTATTTCAGTGATGACAAAAGTAAAGCACGTTCCCATGTAAACTCACTCGTAACAATCGTCTTTGAGTTGGAGTAAACATTTCTGGCATCCTGCTGATATTAGAAAACTTCATTTGTTCAAATCTGTTCTTAAAGACTGGAACCCAGCATTTTGAAAGAATGATATCATTCCATGATATCAATATCATTCCAGGCAAATGATATTGCAGCAGATGAAAAGTAATAAGTAATTTTTCTGATAGCTTGTGGACACACAGCTTTTACAGGTATTAGGAGCCTAACTTTTCCTGAGGTACTGGATACTAAAACCTTTCAAAAGTTGACAAATTTAGTTAAGGAATATCACAACTCCAGGCCTCATCTAATTCTGAGATGCTATTGTTTTTACTCGGCAATTTGAGAACCAGAGGAATCTATATCAGAATTTTTGACTAGGTTAAGATGACTGACAGAGGCATAGTGACTTTGGTTTCACGTTTAATGAGATGCTGAGAGACCCATTCAATATGTTGGATTGTGACAATGCTACTCCTTTAACAAGATTATGGTATCCTTGGCTTTTTTTTCCAAGTGGGATTGTAAAAGTCCAAAAAGACTGCTTTCAAGTTTTAAAGAAAAACTCGTACAATGAAAGGGGAGCGGCCCGTTCTCCCAACTCAGCTTTTCTCTGGTTTAGTTTAGTTTGGTTTGGGTTTCAGCAGTCTGGCTGTTGAGAGAAAGCAGTCAGTTAGTTTTGAGGCTGCTGGTCAAAGAAACAGCTCTATGGAAGAAGGTATTCCACGTTGAATCTCTCTGTCATCTCTCTCTCTCTCTCTCTCTCTGATATCTCTCCTGTAAGACCCTTGTGTTTGATTTTACCTTTTTTGCTAAGGGGTATTTATGGGGATTGTTGCAAGTATTTGGAACAGCATCATTAAGTTAGGATAATCTTCTGGGATTTCGGAGAGGTTAAATTGTTCCATATTCTGTTCTCTTTTGTTTGTTTTTTTATTCGGTAATCTTGCAAAGAAATTCTGTTTTGTTTAAAACTTAACGGTTGGGCCAGCTGCATCATTCCTGGAATATTCAATTACACCTGCTTAAAACAACTAGCAAAGTTAGAGTCTATACTACTTGAAATGTTTTGAGGGGGGTCTGGCCTGGTCCATAACAGGATTGATGATGTAACAATGTAAGAGCAGGAGAAAGTGAGGACCGCAAATGCTGGAGATCAGAGTCGGGTTCCAGCATCACACTCTTGAACCATGAAAAAGTGCCCACCAATGGAAGCCCAACTAGACTTTATCAGGCACAACAACTGGCCTCATCATTGGAAAGTGCAGTAAGTGGAGAATATGAGTTGCAGGGTATTCCAATTGAAGTGAACACCTTCACTAGTTCAACTGAGCTTGGGGAACACTACTTGAGTGTGAAGGCAATTGTAGAGCTACACTCATGACATATTCTGAACAAGGTGAAATTACTCCACTGAGGCTGGTATCCTGTCACTAAGCTACTGGAAATTCATTGACACTGATCCAGCTCCCTCAGTGCCAGCTGTCAGAACAGGATGTCTACACTCCTGTTTTCATTTTTTAGTCCTGAAGAGATTCTCATCACCTGTTTTTTTTTAAAAATAAGCCCCACACTACTGCCTAATAGCACTAGTGCTTATTTATTCTCTTCTGTTTTCATTTATTTTGTTAAACAGTACAAAATGCAATTAATAATAAACAGAAAGCAGCAGTTCACAAAGAAACCCACTATCTACAGGGGAAAGGGAAGCAAAGCAAACTCCCAAACCAGATTACAGGGAAATGTGGACAAACCTCAAATCCCACTTCCATTCATCTCAAAGATAACAGTAGCAAACATAGGCAAGACAGTGCAATGAAGTCAGAAACATTGCATCGAACACAGTCCCAATATAGCTATTAAAAACAAAACAACTGACACCTGTCCGCACCACATACTGATCAGACCATCCTTGGCTAACCTTCCTGCAAAACAGTTGTCGGCCTTCCGGTCTCTGACTACCCTGCGTACTGACCGACCCTCCCCAGGCCTGCTTTTCTCCAGGCTGGTCATCAACCACCCAGCTCCCAGTCGCCCTGTATACTGACAGGACTATCCCGGGCCACTTTCCTATGAGCTGATTGTTGGCCTTCTGGTTACCGGCCTCACTTCTGTTTTCATTTGGTAGCCAGGGTTCCTCGATTGAACTAGATTAACAGCTCCAATCAGGAAACACACATTCTATGAGGTCCACCTGGCTAACCTCATTACAATCACATCAGGTTTCCTTTTGAGATTTAGGATGTTCTGCACTCTGGCTTTCTTTGTTGCAAGTGCTCCTTTACTAAATGGTTGCAGACCTGTTCTTTCCTCTTCTTCTTCTTCTAAGGAACAGTCACACATCTCTGTTCATTCAATGATATTAAAATGCACTAAAATTTCTTCTTTTCAACTCTTGATCTCTCTCAATCTTTATGATTTTGGTTGCTGTTCTTTTCCAGCATCATTCCTTCTCCCTGTTTACCTCCTTGTCTCTCAGACTGTAGCTCGAGTCCTGTCATGCTCTGTGCCTTTTATTATAATTTCTAGCCTGTTGGTCTGATTGCTGTTTTTACATTGATTATCTTTATCGTGGTCATTCTCATTAATATTCGGTTGTAATTTCTGAGATTGGTTTGGATGTTACATTTTTAATCTCAAATCCATCTGATGGTGATAATCTATTTTGCACTGATGATGATCCATAGTGCAAGATTTAAGTCTTCGTTCTTTATCAACAAAGTCTCAATAGTACAAATTCCTCTTTCTCATCTCCTCAATTTGCTTGAGGATAGTAAAGTGAACTAGTGGTGTGAACAAAGTCATTTCCCCATATTTAGTTGTATTATAAATGAAACCCGAAGACCATAAAACAAAGGAGAAGATGTAGGCCCTTCAGCCCACTGAGTCTGTTCTGCCATTCAATGAAATCATGACTGATCTGCTAATTCTCTGCCATTCCTGATGAAGGGCTTTTGCCTGAAACATTGATTTTCCTGCTCCTTGGATGCTGCCTAACCTGCTGTGCTTTTCCAGCACCACTCTAATCTTGACTCTGATCTCCAGCATCTGCAGTCCTCACTTTCGCCTGCTAATCCTCCAATCTACTTTCCTACCTTTTCCCTGTCGCTCTTGATTCCTTTAGTGATTGAAAATCTGACTATCATAGCCTTAAATATAAGTAATGACCCAGCCTCAACATCCCTTTGCAGTAAAAATTATCCCAGATTCACTACTCTCTTAAAGAAAAAAATCCTCTTCATAAAAGACTGCAAGACACAGGAACAGAATTGGGCCATTTGGCTTATCGACATTTTGATATTTAGGATGGTAGCAGTGCCAAACAACACAGTGGAGGGTGCCACCAGTGCAGAAAGACATCATTTCCATAAAGAAGATGTGGCTGTTACTCCTGTGAGAACTGGTCTGGGTGAATGCTTCTCCATCATTTAGATTGGTGAAGGTAAAATCAAGTGAATAGTTCTCCTCATGTTCATTCTCCAATCACCTGAGTTGTGCCCTGTTATGGGCAGCTCATGCAGTAGTGATGCTCCTGAGCCACTCCTTTTGAAAGATACTGAGGTTTCCTAGATTAGTTCTGTGATCTTGCTATCCTCAGCACTTATTCCAAGTGGTGTTCAACTCATTCACTGACACAGGGAAAGGGTATGTGGCATTCAGCAGGATGTTTCTTTTCCTTGATCTGATTCGATGCCACGATGTGATCTAGAGTCAGTGGCCAGGATTTTGCCAAGCTGACGTAACACAACAGCCCTTTAAAAATGGGACTAGGTCCTGATTCCAGGACAGACAGCCCATTCCCTGGCTTTCTGATTTTCACCAGGGCTGTTTAACGCTGTGGAATGGATTGTGTTGTGGGCCCATAGATAACCTTCTGGGTGTCGCTGGCTGTAGTACAAAGACAGGCATGGCATAAAGTTTCTGTGGGGGTGATGGTTGGTTGTTTTTGGGTGGCATGGTTGTTCTTGGGTGTGAGGGATGAGGACCTTACCATTCTCACCAAAGACGGCACAAAGTGCCACAGCATAAGGGGAGGTGATGCCTAATGCTATTAACGGTGGTTTGTTAATCTAGAGAGCCAGGAATTAATTAATTGAATTTAACATCCTTTTGTTAGTTATGATGCAAAGTAAATTTAATGGGAATTCTGCAGAGCATTCATCCTAGACTACTGGTCCAGTAACATTATCAATTCAGTAATACCTCACACACAATCCTTCAGTTCACAGAGTCATGTTTCTCTTCAGTTTGTACTTACGCAATCCAAACTGTGGCTGCATAAAATCAGGTTGCCCCATGGCACCTCTCCCTCTTGGTCTTATCATGCTCTCATTGAGCATAGATTGGCCCATATTCATAGCTGGCATTTACAAAGAAATATATTAATTAGTATTCATTTGTAGATTGAAAGAAAATTACAAATGCACAGATACAGTGATACTGAATAATTGTTACACAAACATATAAACAAGTAACAACTTCTTTGCAACAGTAGAACATTATTTTATCAACGGAGCTTTTAGTCACCGGACGTTTCTCCCCAGAGAAAGACGTTCTTTACCAGGTCATATTTACTTCATTCAACCTCTCTCACGGATTGACCAGAAAGTGAGAGGCAAACACAACAGAATTGATGTGGGAAGAAAGAGAGGGAATGGATTGCCAGTTTCAGAGCCATATTTTCAATCTCTGCTCAGTTAATTCTCTAACTAAGTGTCATAAGACACATACTGAAGCCATTGGAATCATGCTAGCTTTCTGCTGAATAATACAGGCAGGCTCATAACCTGCTCACTCCCTCTTGCTACATTACTATCTTGTCTGCTGCATTTCTCAAAAAATTTATATTCTCAAGCAGATGTATTTTGTGAATGCAAGAGCAGGGAGGTTATGTTTCAGTTATACAGGATATTGGTGAGAATATATTTGGAGTAGTAGTTACCATACTTACTAAAGGATGTTAGTGCATTGGAAACAGTTCAGAGAAGATTTATTAGAAATATACCAGATTGCCTCCTGAGGAAAGGCTGAGCAGGCAGAGCTTGTATCCTTTGGAATTTAGAACAGTCAGAGGTGACTTAATTAGAACAGAGAGATCCTGAGGGAACTATGTTTCCTCTTGTGGGAGAATCTAGAACTAGAGGACATTGTTTAAAAATAAGGGTGTGGGGGTGCTGCACCATTTAAAACAGAGAAGAGGAAACATTGCTTTTACTCAGAGGATTGTGACTTGTTGGCATTCTCTTCCTCAAAAGGCAGTGAAAGCAAAATCTTTAAATATTTTTAAGACAGGGATAGATAGATTTTTGATGTCTGAGGTGTGAGAGATTATCAGGGATATGCAGGAATGTAGAGTTAAGGTTAAATTCCAATCAGCCATGGCTTACTGAATGCTCAATAGGGCCACAGTGGCCGGCTTTTATTCCTTGTTTGTAATTTTGTAACTTCATTTCTGTCAAGCCTCATCTAATTTCCTTTGGAAATTATTGATGCTTTCTGTATCCAACACCTTCACAGGCAGCACATTACAGGTCATTACCACTTGGTTGATGAAAGAAAGTTCTTTCTCGTACATCTCCTGTATCTATTGCCCAAAACCTTGAAGCTATGACCTCTGCTCCTCTGGGAATCAGCAAATAGGAACAGCTTTTCTTTGCTGCCTTAACCTTCAAAATCCCTTTGCTCCAGGGAAGAAAGCCCCAGTTTCTCCACTCTCACCTTGTAGTGAGGTTCCTCATCACTAGAACCATTCTAGAAAATGCCCACTGCACCATTTCAAGGATCCTCATATTTTTCCAAAGGTATGGTGACCAGAAGTGAACAAAGTACGCCAGTAGTTGCCTAAACACGGATATGGAAAGATTCTGGATGACCTCTCTGATTTTCAAGACAAAAGTCCCAGATGCACACCAGAGATGAACGTTTTGAGTGAAAACTGTTTGTAAGTTAAAAAGAAAGGAAAAGGCAATAATCAAGGAAAGGATGCAACTAATGCTAAACAGTATGAAAGGAAGGGACAGAACATACAAACAGAAGAGTGCACTAGCAAATAAGATCAGAGTGGGGAAAAACAGTAGAAAAGACAGAGTGAGAGGGTCTTTACCTGAACGCAGCCAGCATTCATAATGAGACAAATTAATTCAGCACAAGTCAAAATAAATGAGTGTGATATGAAAGCCATTACATTGGTTGCAAGCTGACTGCAGCTGGAACTTGAATATTCAAGGGTATCGCACATTTTCAAAGGATAGGAAGAAAGGATCAAGTGGGTGGAGCATCTCTGTTAATAAAGTATGAGGTAAGGACAGTGGGGAGAAATTATCTTACTTCAGAAGATCAAAATGTACAGGCAGTTTGGAGCTAACAAATAGCAAAGAAAAAGAAGTTATTGCTGAGTACTTCATACACCCCAGACAGTTGATACAGTATAAGACAAAACATCAATCAAGTAATAATGAAGTTTGTAAGAAAATACTACAATACACATGGGAGATTTTGATCTTCATATCGATTAGATTAATTTTTTTTTCATTCATTGAATGTGGGTGTCTAGATCACCATTTATTGACCATTCTTAATTGACTGGAAGGCAATTAAGAGTCAACCACAATGCTGTGGGTCTGGAATTGCATTGCAATAGCTTCCTTCCTCCAAATCATTATTATATACTGTAAATAGCAGTGGTCCCAGCAGTGATCCCTGTGGAATCCCCCTAGTTAAAGGTTGCCAACCTGAAAAAGATTCTGTTATCCCATTCGCTGTTTCCTGCCCATTAGACAAGTCTCTATGCATGCCAAAATACTTCTTCCAACATCATGGGCTCCTGTCTATGACCGTAAGCTTTTGTGAAAGCTTACCTTGTCGAAAGCCTTCTAGAATTCCAAGTACAACACATCTGGCTCCCCTCTGTCCACTCTGGTTGAGACTTCCTCTCAAAACTCCAAAAGATTAGTCAGACATAATTTTCCTTTCAATGAAGCCATGCCTGCAGTGCTTAAATTAGATTATGGTTTTCCAAATTTGCTGCAGTTGCTTCCTTAACAATTGGTTCCAACAATAGATGTTAGGCTAATCAGCCTATAGCTAGGTTCTTTTTGCCTCCGTCACTATTTGAATAGGGGTATCACATTGGTAGTTTTCTAATTATAGCTTCATAGTAGAATTAGAGAATCCCTACAGTGTGGCAAAAGGCCATTTGGTCCATTGAGTCCGTACCAACTCCCCAATGAGCATCCCACACAGACCACCCACCCCACCCTATCACTGTAACCCTGCATTTCCCAATGGCTAATCCACCGAGACTGCATATCCCTGGAGACGATGGGCAATTTAGTACGGTCAATGCACCTAACCTGCACATTCTTGTACTCTGGTACTTCTCCATACCTAAGGATTTTTGAAAAATTATAACCATGCATCCACTATCTCTGTAGCTGCCCCTTTTAGGATCCCAGGATGCATGCCATCAGGACCAGGGGACTTATCCACCTTTAGCTCCGTTTGTTTGTCTCATACTACTTTCTTCAGTAATGGTGATGTTGATACTTAATTCCTTCTCTGTTTTCTGTAGTATTAATGAGATGTTCAAAGTATCTTCTACCATAAAAACTAATACAGAATATCTCCTTAACTCTTCTGCCATTTCTTTGTTCCCAGTAACCATCTCTCCAGATTCATTTTCAAATAGGCCTATGGTTACTTTGACCTCTCCCTTTTTTTTAACATGCTTTTTAAAGAAGCATAATAGAAAGTGAAATCTACATTCAATGAATTAACAAGCTCAATCAATTGATTTTAAAAAAATGGAATTGAAAGCTAGTTTTGTATCTTTCATTGATTATTAAAAAAAAACCTATCTCGTTCATTTATGTCCTTCAGGTAAGGAAATCTGCCTTCTTTACCTAGTCTGGGCTACATGTGACTCCAGATCCTTGGCAATGTGGTTGACTCTTAACTGACTTCTGAAATGACTGAGTAAGACACTCAGTTCCAGAGCAATTGAGAAAGGATATTAAAAGCCTTACCAACAATACCTACTTTTGATTTAAGGAGATACTCCATAACTCACAATAATTTTATAATTTGTTTAGAAACCTTTTCTTAACCAGGGAAAGGTAGTGATTGAGAGATAATTAGAGGGACATGGGAGATGGGCAATGAATATAATCAAACTTGATGCAGAAAGTAAAATGAACAGAAGGTACCAATGGTGAGATGAACTGAGGGAATAAATGCGACATAAAAGGAAAGCACCGAAATTTCAATTCTAATTATTAAAAATCTCAAACAAATTTTAATAGAATTCATGCAGGAATAGCATTGAACAATTATCATGTCTGACTCTTCTTCAGAACAGTTCCGAAGAAGGGTCACTGGACCCAAAATACTAACTCTCATTTCTCTCCACAAATGTTGCCAGACCTGCAGAGATCTTCCAGCAATTTCTATTTTTGTGTCAGATTTCCAGCATCTGCAGTTCTTTTGTTCTTTTTTGAATAATTAACATGTTCCCTTTCTGGGCTGATAAGTAAAAATTGCCAGCAAATGAAATCCATCATGGTCATTCCTTTTTCTATTCGTTTGTTTACTTTTTTAAACAATGTGTTTTGTAAACGTCAGTTCACAGTTCAGGTATATCAGTGTGTTAGGCATTAATCACTCAGCACTGAGAGTGTAAGTGAAACTGTATCTATTCAATAAGAAATTCACAGGATCAAATACAATGTTGATTTTACTCTCGTCCAATGTTACCTCCATTGACCAGAGAGTTATATCTGGCAGGATGGGAAGTTGACATTCCATTGAATTTCATAGGTTTTCTGCTCAGGAGCCGACATAGAAATTAATGTCCAAGAAATACACTGGGAGAGAGTTTAACAGGCTCAGTGCAAATTAACAGTTAAACTGCACAACACCAATTACTTCACAGTTAATACAATATTCTGCTTTGCAGGGAACGTATTTTTGTACAGAAAAGTATCTGGTAGGCTTCAGTGGAATCTTTGGCCTTGTTTGTTTAAAATTGCTACAGTTTGACAAAAGGTCTCAAACATCCTTCATTCCAGGTTTCCTTTCTTGGTACTTACAAGGTGGGAGTAGCCTTGATGGAGGACCCTGCCCACCATTCATTGGGCATGTTGATAATGCTGTAAACCAAAAAATGGAAGTTGTTACTTGACACTTGTACATCAAAAAAAAATCCAAGATTTAAAAGCAGTTACCTTTCCAAACAAAGTCAGAATTTAATAATGCATTATTCCCAGATTTAATTATGAAATGTTGATTTTCATAATCATGATGTGGAGATGACTGTGTTAGGCTGAGGTGGACAAAGTCAGAATTCACATGAAACCAGGTTATAGTCCAACAGGTTTATTTAAAATCACAAGCATTCGGAGCACCGCTCCTTCATCAGCTGAAGGAACAACGCTCTGAAGATTGAGATTTTAAATAGACCTGTTGGAATATAACCTGGTGTTGTGTGACTTGGCTGGTGAAAGAAGGTTCTTCCTCGTACGTCTCCTGTACCTATTGCCCAGAACCTTGAAGCTATGACCTCTGCTCCTCTGGGAATCAGCAAATGGGAACAGCTTTTCTTTGCTGCCTTAACCTTCAAAATCCCTTTGCTCCAGGGAAGAAAGCCCCAGTTTCTCCACTCTCACCTTGTAGTGAGATTCCTCGTCACTAAAACCATTCTAGAAAATGCCCACTGCACCATTTCAAGAATCCTCATATCTTTCTGAAAGTGTGGTGACCAGAACTGAACAAAGTACTCCAGTAGTTACCTAACCAGGGATCTGGAAAGGGTCTGTGGGACTTCTGTTTTTCAAACTCAACACCTCTACTTATGAAGCCCAAGGTCCCAGATGCACAGGAGAGATGAAGGTTTTGAGAGTTAAAAACTTTTGAAAGTTAAAAAGAAAGGAAAAGGCAATAATCAAGGAAAGGATGCAACTAATGCTAAACAGTATGAAAGGAAGGGACAGAACATACAAACAGAAGAGTGCACTAGCAAATAAGATCAGAGTGGGGAAAAACAGTAGAAAAGACAGAGTGAGAGGGTCTTTACCTGAACGCAGCCAGCATTCATAATGAGACAAATTAATTCAGCACAAGTCAAAATAAATGAGTGTGATATGAAAGCCATTACATTGGTTGCAAGCTGACTGCAGCTGGAACTTGAATATTCAAGGGTATCGCACATTTTCAAAGGATAGGAAGAAAGGATCAAGTGGGTGGAGCATCTCTGTTAATAAAGTATGAGGTAAGGACAGTGGGGAGAAATTATCTTACTTCAGAAGATCAAAATGTACAGGCAGTTTGGAGCTAACAAATAGCAAAGAAAAATAAGTTATTGCTGAGTACTTCATACACCCCAGACAGTTGATACAGTATAAGACAAAACATCAATCAAGAAATAATGAGGTTTGTAAGAAAATACGACAATATACATGGGAGATTTTGATCTTCATATTGATTAGATGATTTTTAAAAATTCGTTCGATGTGGGTGTCTAGATCACCATTTATTGACCATTCTTAATTGACTGGAAGGCAATTAAGTGTCAACCACAATGCTGTGGGTCTGAAATTGCATTGCAATAGCTTCCTTCCTCCAAATCATTATTATATACTGTAAACAGCACTGGTCCCAGCAGTGATCCCTGTGGAATCCCCCTAGTTAAAGGTTGCCAACCTGAAAAAGATTCTGTTATCCCATTCGCTGTTTCCTGCCCATTAGACAAGTCTCTATGCATGCCAAAATACTTCTTCCAACATCATGGGCTCCTGTCTATGACCGTAAGCTTTGTGAAAACTTACCTTGTCGAAAGCCTTCTAGAATTCCAAGTACAACACATCTGGCTCCCCTCTGTCCACTCTGGTTGAGACTTCCTCTCAAAACTCCAATAGATTAGTCAGACATAATTTTCCTTTCAATGAAGCCGTGCTGACAGTGCTCAAATCAGAATATGATATTCCAAATTTGCTGCAGTTGCTTCCTTAACAATTGGTTCCAACAATAGATGTTAGGCTAATCAGCCTATAGCTAGGTTCTTTTTGCCCCCGTCACTATTTGAATAGGGGTATTAGATTGGTAGTTTTCTAATGAAGCTAGAGAAGTGATTGCTGGGCCTCTTGCTGAGATATTTGTATCATTAATAGTCATAGGTGAGGTACCAGAAGACTGGAGGTTGGCAAACGTGGTGCCACTGTTTAAGAAGGGTGGTAAGGACAAGCCAGGGAACTATAGACCAGTGAGTCTGACCTCGGTGGTGGGCAAGCTGTTGGAGGGAATCCAGAGGGACAGGATGTACATGTATTTGGAAAGGCAAGGACTGATTCGGGATAGTCAACATGGCTTTGTGCATGGGAAATCATGTCTCACAAACTTGATTGAGTTTTTTGATGAAGTAACAAAGAAGATTGATGAGGGCAGGGCAGTGGATGTGATCTATATGGACTTCAGTAAGGCGTTCAACAAGGTTCCCCATGGGAGACTGATTAGCAAGGTTAGATCTCATGGAATACAGGGAGAACTAGCCATTTGGATACAGAACTGGCTCAAAGGTAGAAGACAGAGGGTGGTCGTGGAGGGTTGTTTTTCACACTTGAGGCCTGTGACTAGTGGAGTGCCACGAGGATCGGTGCTGGGCCCTCTACATTTTGTCATTTACATAAATGATTTGGATGTGAGACCATAAGACCATAAGACAGAGGAGTGGAAGTAAGGCCATTCGGCCCATCGAGTCCACTCCGCCATTCAATCATGGCTGATGCGCATTTCAGCTCCACTTACCAGCGTTCTCCCTGTAGCCCTTAATTCCTCTAGACAACAAGAATCTATCAATCTCGGCCTTGAAGACTTTTCACGTCCCGGCTTCCACTGCACTCCGTGGCAATGAATTCCACAGGCCCACCACTCTCTGGCTGAAGAAATGTCTCCGCATTTCTGTTCTGAAATGACCCCCTCTAATTCTAAGGCTGTGTCCATGGGTCCTAGTCTCCTCGTCTAACGGAAACAATTTCCTAGCATCCACCTTTTCCAAGCCATGTATTATTTTGTACGTCTCTATTAAGTCTCCCCTTAATCTTCTGAACTCCAACGAATACAATCCCAGTATCCTCAGCCGTTCCTCATATGCTAGACCTGTCATTCCAGGGATCATCCGTGTGAATCTCCGCTGGACACGTTCCAGTGCCAGTATGTCCTTCCTGAGGTGTGGGGACCAAAACTGGACACAGTACTCCAAATGGGGCCTAACCAGAGCTTTATAAAGTCTTAGTAGTACATCTCTGCTTTTATATTCCAACCCTCTTGAGATAAGAGACAACATTACATTCGCTTTCTTAATCACGGACTCAACCTGCATGTTTACCTTTAGAGAATCCTCGACTAGCACTCCCAGATCCCTTTGTGCTTTGGCTTTAATAATTTTCTCACCATTTAGAAAGTAGTCCATGCTTTTATTCTTTTTGCCAAAGTGCAAGACCTCGCACTTGCTCACGTTAAATTCCATCAGCCATTTCCTGGACCACTCTCCCAATCTGTCTAGATCCTTCTGTAGCCTCCCCACTTCCTCAGTACTACCTGCCTGTCCACCTAACTTCGTATCATCGGCAAACTTCGCTAGAATGCCCCCGGTTCCCTCATCCAAATCATTAATATATAATGCGAACAGCTGTGGCCCCAGCACCGAACCCTGCGGGACACCGCTCGTCACTGGCTGCCATTCTGAAAAAGAACCTTTTATCCCAACTCTCTGCCTTCTGTTAGACAGCCAATCCTCAATCCATCCCAGCAGCTCACCTCGAACACCATGGGCCCTCACCTTGCTCAGCAGCCTCCCGTGTGGCACCTTATCAAAGGCCTTTTGAAAGTCTAGATAGACCACATCCACTGGGTTTCCCTGGTCTAACCTACTTGTTACCTCTTCAAAAAATTCCAACAGGTTTGTCAGGCATGACCTCCCTTTAAGAGCATAAGAGCATAAGTGAGCATAAGAGGTACAGTTAGTAAGTTTGCAGATGACACCAAAATTGGAGGTGTAGTGGACAGCGAAGACGTTTACCTCAGATTACAACAGGATCTGGACCAGATGGGCCAATGGGTTGAGACGTGGTAGCTGGAGTTTAATTCAGATAAATGCAAGATTTTGCATTTTGGGAAAGCAAATCTTAGCAGGACTTATACACTTAATGGTAAGGTCCTAGGGAGTGTTGCTGAACAAAGAGAGCTTGGAGTGCAGATTCATAGCTCCTTGAAAGTGGAGTCGCAAGTTGATAGGATAATGAAGAAGGCGTTTGGGATGCTTTCCTTTATTGGTCAGAGTATTGAGTACAGGAGTTGGGAGGTCATGTTTCACTGTAGAGGACATTGGTTAGGCCACTGTTGGAATATTGCGTGCAATTCTGGTCTCCTTCCTATGTTGTCAAAGATGTTGTCAAACCTGAAAGGGTTCAGAAAAGATTTACAAGGATGTTGCCAGGGTTGGAGGATCTGAGCTACAGGGAGAGGCTGAACAGGCTGGGGCTGTTTTCCCTGGAGCATCAGAGGCTGAGGGGTGACCTTATAGAGGTTTACAAAATTATGAGGGGCATGGATAGGATAAATAGGCAAAGTCTTTTCCCTGGGTTTGGGGAGTCCAGAACTAGAGGGCATAGGTTTAGGGTGAGAGGGGAAAGATATAAAAGAGACCTAAGGGGCAAATGTTTCACGCAGAGGGTGGTACGTGTATGGAATGAGCTGCCAGAGGATGTGGTGGAGGCTGGTACAATTGCAACATTGAAGAGGCAGTTGGATGGGTATATGAATAGGAAGGGTTTGGAGGGATGTGGGCCGGGTGCTGACTGATGGGTCCAGATTGGGCTGGGATATCTGGTCGGCATGGACGGTTTGGACCGAAGGGTCCGTTTCCATGCTGTTCATCTCTACGACTCTAATCATAGAATCACTGAAGAAATAGAGAATCCCTACAGCTTCCCACACAGACCCATCCCGCACCCGCCCCCCCCCCCCCCCCCCCCCCCCCCCCCACTACCGTATCACTGTAACCCTGCATTTCCCAATGGCCAATCCACCTAGCCTGTATATCCCTGGATACTGTGGGCAATTTACTATGGTCAATGCACCTAACCTGCACATTCTTGTACTCTGGTACTTCTCCAGATCTAAGGATTTTTGAAAAGTTACAACCAATGCATCCACTATCTCTGTAGCTGCCTCTTTTAGGATCGCAGGATGCTTGCCATCAGGGCCAGGAGACTTATCCACCTTTAGCTCCGTTGGTTTGTCTCATATTTTCTTTTTCAGTAACGGTGATGACGATACTTAATTCCTTCTCTGTTTTCTTTAATATTAATAAGATGTTCAAAGTATCTCCCACCATAAAAACAAATACAAAATATCTGCTTAACTCTTCTGCCATTTCTTTGTTTCCTGTAACCATCTCTCCAGATTCATTTTTAAAGAGGCCTATGTTTACTTTGACCTCTCCCATCTTTTTTTATATTCAAAGAAGCATAATAGAAAGTTTAATTTACATTCAATTAATTAACAAGCTAAATTAATTTATTTTAAAAATCTGGAATTGAAAGCTCGTTTTAGTATCTTTCATTGATTATTTTTTAAAAACCTGTCTGGTTCATTTATGTCCTTCAGGGAAGGAAATCTGCCTTCTTTACCCCTGGGCTACACATGACTCTAGATCCAGAGCAATGTGGTTGACTTCTGAAATGACTCTGTTGGCCACTCAGTTCCAGAGCAATTAAGAAAGGATCATAAATGCCTTACCAACAATACCCACTTCTGATTTATGGAGACATTCCATAACTCACAATAATTTTACAATTCATTTAAAAAGAAATCTGGCATTTAAGGGATACTGGAGTAGACATTGTATTTTCTTAATCAGGGAAATGTAGTGATTGAGAAAGAGTCAGAGAGATGTACAGCACAGAAACAGACCCTTCGGCCAACCCGTCCATGCCGACCATATATCCTTACCCAATCTAGTCCCACCTGCCAGCACTTGCCCATATCCTTCTAAACACTTCCTATTCATCTATCCATCCAACTGGCTTTTACATGTTGCAATTGTACCACACTTTCTCTGGAAGCTCATTCCATACGCACTCTCAGCCTCCGACGCTCCAGGGAAAGCAGCCCCAGCCTGTTCAGCCTCTCCCTACAGCTCAAATCCTCCAACCCTGGCAACATCCTTGTAAATCTTTTCTGAACCCTTTCAAGTTTCACAACATCTTCCCAATAGGAAGGAGTCCACGCAATATTCCAACAGTGGTCTCACCAATGTCATGTACAGCCGCAACATGACCTCCTAGCGCCTGTAGTCAATAATCTGACTGATAAAGGAAAGCATACCAAACACCTTCTTCACTATCATATCTATCTGTGATTCCACTTTCAAGGAGCTATGAACCTGCATTCCAAGGTATCTTTGTTCAGCAACACTCCCTAAGACGTACCATTAAGTATATAAGTCCTGCTAAGATTTGCTTTCCCAAAATGCAGCACCTCGCATTTATCTGAATTAAACTCCATCTGCCACTACTCAGCCCATTGCCCATCTGGTCCAGATCCTGTTGTAATCTGAGGTAAACTTCTTCGTTGTCCACTACACCTCCAATTTTGGTGTCATCTGCAAACTTACTAACTGTACCTCTTATGCTCACATCCAAATCATTTATATAAATGACGAAAAGTAGTGGATCCACCATCGATCCTTGTGGCACTCCATGGTCACAGGCCTCCTGTCTGAAAAACAACCCTCCACCACCACCCTCTGTCTTCTACCTTTGAGCCAGTTCTGTATCCAAATGGCTAGTTCTCCTTGTATTCCATGAGATCTAACCTTGCTAACCAGTCTCCCTTGTCGAACTTTGTTGAATGCCTTACTGAAGTCCATATAAATCACATCTACCACTCTGTCCTCATCAATCCTCTTTGTTATTTCTTCAAAAAAACTCAATCAAGTTTGTGAGACATGATTTCCCACGCACAAAGCCATGTTAACTAACCCGAATCAGTGCTTGCCTTTCCAAATACATGTACATCCTATTCCTCAGCACTCCCTCCAACAACTTGCCCACCATCGATGTCAGGCTCACTGGTCTATGGTTCCCTGGCTTGTCCTTACCACCCTTCTTGAACAATGACACCATGTTAGCCAACCTCCTGCGACTATCGATGATACAAATATCTCAGCAACAGACCCAGCAATTAATTCCCTAGCTTCCCAAAGAGTTCTAGGGTACACCAAATCAGGTCCTGGGGATTTATCTACCTTAATGCATTTCAAGACATCTAGCACTTCCTCCTCTCTAATATGGATATTTTTCAAGGTGTCGCCATCTATTTCCCTACATTCTATATCTTCCATGTCTTTTGCCACAGTAAGTACTGATGCAAAATACCCGTTTAGTATCTCCCCAATTTTCTGCAGCTCTACTCAAAGGCTTCCTTGCTGATCTTTGAGGGGCCCAATTCTCTCCCTAAATTAGAGTGACATGGGAGACAGACAATGAATATAATCAAACTAGGTGCAGAAAACGAAATGAAGAGAAGGTACCAAAGGCTAGATGAATTGACGGAAGAAATGAGACATAAAAGGAAAGGACAGAAATTCCAATTCTAATTGTTAAAAATCTCAAATAAATTAAAAAGAAAATACATTTAAGAATAGGATTGAATAATTATCATGTCTGACTCTTCTTCAGGACAGTTCCAAAGAAATTTCACTGAACCCTAAATATTAATTCTGATTTATTTCCATAGATATTACTCGACCTGCTGAGAATTTCCAGCAATTCCTATACTGCTTCTGATTTCCAGCATCTCTTTAGGTTTTTTTTAATAATTAACATGTTCCCTTTCTGGGCTGATAAGTAAAAATTGCCTGCAAATGAAATCCATTATGATCATTCCTTTTTGTATTCATTTGTTTACTTTTTTAAACAATATGTATTGTAAACGTCAGTTCACAGTTCAGGTATATCAGTGTGTTAGGCATTAATCACTCAGCACTGAGAGTGTAAGTGAAACTGTATCCATTCAATAAGAAATTCACAGGATCAAATACAATGTTGATTTTACTCTCGTCCAATGTTACCTCCATTGACCAGAGAGTTATATCTGGCAGGATGGGAAGTTGACATTCCATTGAATTTCATGGGTTTTCTGCTCAGGAGCCGACATAGAAATTAATGTCCAAGAAATACACTGGGAGAGAGTTTAACAGGCTCAGTGCAAATTAACAGTTAAACTGCACAACACCAATTACTTCACAATTAATACAATATTTTGCTTTGCAGGGAACGTATTTTTGTACAGAAAAGTATCTGGTAGGCTTCAGTAGAATCTTTGGCCTTGTTTGTTTAAAATTGCTACAGTTTGACAAAAGGTCTCAAGCATCCTTCATTCCAGGTTTCCTTTCTTGGTACTTACAAGGTGGGAGTAGCCTTGATGGAGGACCCTGCCCACCATTCATTGGGCATGTTGATAATGCTGTAAACCAAAAAATGGAAGTTGTTACTTGACACTTGTACATCAAAAAAACCTAGACTTAAAATCCATTACCTTTCCAAACAAAGTCAGAATTTAATAATGCCGAATGCATTATTATTCCCAGATTTAATTATGAAATGTTGATTTTCATATCTGCAGCTGGCTTTAATCATGATGTGGAGATGACGGTGTTAGGCTGGGGTGGACAAAGTCAGAATTCACATGAAACCAGGTTATAGTCCAACAGGTTTATTAAAAATCACAAGCATTCGGAGCACCGCTCCTTCATCAGCTGAAGGAACAACGCTCTGAAGATTGAGATTTTAAAGAGACCTGTTGGAATATAACCTGGTGTGACTTGGCTGGTGAAAGGAGGTTCTTCCTTGTACATCTCCTGCATCTATTTCCAAAAACCTTGAAGCTATGACCTCTGCTCCTCTGGGAATCAGCAAATGGGAACAGCTTTTCTTTGCTGCCTTTAACTTCAAATTCCCTTTGCTCCAGGGACAAAAGCCCCATTTCCTCCACTCTCACCTTGGAGTCAGATCCTTTATCACTAAAACCATTCTAGAAAATGTCCACTGCACCATTTCAAGGATCCTCATATCTTTCTGAAAGTGTGGTGACCAGAACTGAACAAAATACTCCAGTAGTTACCTAACCAGGGATCTGGAAAGGGTCTGTGGGACTTCTGTTTTTCAAACTCAACACCTCTACTTATGAAGCTCAAAGTCCCAGATGCACAGGAGAGATGAAGGTTTTGAGAGTTAAAAACTTTTGAAAGTTAAAAAGAAAAGACAAGGCAATCATCAATGAAAGGATGCAACTAATGATAAATAGTATGAAAGAAACAAACAGAATATACAAACTGAAGAGTGTGCTAGCAAAAAAGACAGAGTGAGAGGGTCGTTACCTGAATGCAGCCAGCATTCATAATAAGACAAATTAATTCAGCACAAGTCAAAATAAATGAGTGTGATAAGAAAGCCATTACATTGTTTGCAAGCTGACTGTAGCTGGAACTTGAATATTCAAGGGTATCGCACATTTTCAAAGGATAGGAAGAAAGGATCAAGTGGGTGGAGCATCTCTGTTAATAAAGTATGAGGTAAGGACAGTGGGGAGAAATTATCTTACTTCAGAAGATCAAAATGTACAGGCAGTTTGGAGCTAACAAATAGCAAAGAAAAATAAGTTATTGCTGAGTACTTCATAGGCCCCAGACATAGATACAGTATAAGACAAAACATAAATCAGGAAATAATGCAGTTTATAAGAAAATACTACAATACACATGGGCGATTTTGATCTTCATATTGATTAGATGAATCATTTTTTCATTCATTGCATGTAGGTGTCTAGGTCACCATTTATTGACCATTCCTAATTGACTGGAAGACTGGAAGAATCAACCACAATACTGTGGGTCTGGAATTGAATTGCAATAGCTTCCTTCCTCCGACCAATGCATCCATTATCTCTGTAGTTGCCTCTTTTAGGATCCCAGGATGCATGCCATCAGGGCCAGGGGACTTATTCACCTTTAGCCCCATTGGTTTGTCTCATATTACCTTCTTCAGTAATGGTGATGTTGATACTTAATTCCTTCTCTGTTTTCTTTAGTATTAATGAGATGTTCAAAGTACCTTCTACCATAAAAACTAATGCAAAATATCTGCTTAACTCTTCTGCCATTTCTTTGTTCCCTGTGGCCATCTCTCCAGATTCATTTTCAAAGAGACCTATGTTTACTTTGACTTCTCCCTTCTTTTTCATGTATATAAAGAAGCGTGATAGAAAGTGGAATTTATATTCAATGAATTAACAATCTTAATTAATTGATTTTAAAAATCTGGAATTGAAAGCTAGTTTTAGTATCTACCATTGATTATTTTTTTAAAATACCTGTCTGGTTCATTTATGTCCTTCAGGGAAGGAAATCTGCCTTCTTTACCCCTGGGCTACACATGACTCTAGATCCAGAGCAATGTGGTTGACTTCTGAAATGACTCTGTTAGCCACTCAGTTCCAGAGCAAATAAGAAAGGATCATAAATGCCTTACCAACAATACCCACTTTTGATTTATGGAGACATTCCATAACTCACAATAATTTTACAATTCACTTAAAAAGACATCTGGTATTTAAGGGACACTGGAGTAGACACTGTGTTTTCTTAATCAGGAAATGGAGTGATTGAGAAATAATTAGAGGGGTCTGGGAGACGGTCAATGAATATAATCAAACTAGGTGCAGAAACTGAAATGAAGAGAAGGAACCAAAGGGTAGATGAATTGAAGGAATAAACGAGACATAAAAGGAAAGGACAGGGATGGCATGGTGGCTCGGGGTTAGCATTGCTGCCTCACAGCACAAGATCCAGGTTTGATTCCAGCCTCGGGTGACTCTGTGTGGAGTTTGCACGTTCTCCCTGTGTGTGGGTTTCCTCCGGGTGCTCCGGTTTCCTCCCACAATCCAAACATGTACAGCTCAGGTGAATTGCCCATGCTAAATTGTCCATAGTATTAAGTGTATTAGTCAGAGGGAAATAGGTCTGGGTGGGTTGCTCTTCGGAGGATCGGTGTGGACTGGCTGGGCTGAAGGGCCTGTTTCCATACTGTAAGGAATTTAATCTAAACAAAATTCTAATTCCATTTACTAAAAAGTCTCAAAGAAATTTTAAAAATACATTTAGCAATAGGATTGAATAATAATCATGTCTGACTCTTCTTCAGGACAGCTCCAAAGAAGGGTCACTGGACCCAAAATATTAACTCTGATTTCTCTCCATGAATATTGCCAGGCCTGCTGAGATCTTCCAGCAATTTCTATTTTTGTGTCAGATTTCCATCATTTGCATTTCTTTCCATTTTTTTAATTGAATAATTAACATGTTCCCTTTCTGGGCTGATAAGTAAAAATTGCCAGAAATGAAATCCATCATGGTCATTCTTTTTTCTATTCATTTGATTATTTTTTCAAACAATGTGTTTCGCAAACGTCACTTCACAGTTCAGGTATATCAGTGTGTTAGGCATTAATCACTCAGTACTGAGAGTGTAAGCGAAACTGTACCCATTCAATGAGAAATTCACAGGATCAAATACAATGTTGATCTTACTCTCGTCCAATGTTACCTCCATTGACCAGAGAGTTATATCTGGCAGGACGGGAAGTTGACATTCCACTGAATTTCATGGGTTTTCTGCTCAAGACCCTATGTAGAAATTACTGACTAAGAAATACACTGGGAGAGAGTTAAACAGGCTCAGTGCAAATTAACAGTAAAACTGCACATCCCCGATTACGTCACAGTTAATATAATACTTTGTTTCACAGTGAACACATTTTTGTACAGAAAAGTATCTGGTAGGCTTCAGTAGAATCTTTGGCCTTGTTTGTTTAAAATTGCTACAGTTTGACAAAAGGTCTCAAACATCCTTCATTCCAGGTTTCCTTTCTTGGTACTTACAAGGTGGGAGTAGCCTTGATGGAGGACCCTGCCCACCACTCATTGGGCATGTCTGTGGTGTTGCTGTAAAGCAGAAAATGGAAGTCGTCAGTTGACACTTGTACATCAAAAGAAATCCTAGATTTAAAATCCATTACTTTTCCAAACAAAGTCAGAATTTAATAATGCTGAATGCTTATTATTCCCAGATTTAATTATGAAATGTTGATTTTAATATCCGCAGCTGGTTTTAATCATGATGTGGAGATGACGGTGTTAGGCTGGGGTGGACAAAGTCAGAATTCACATGAAACCAGGTTATAGTCCAACTGGTTTATTACAAGGAGTACAGTCCCTAGTTCTCCATTCTGTCTTCACACATAAAATTCCTCATCCCTGACAAGCCTTCTCTCATACTCTAATTTTTTTCTCTTTACTTTTTTGGCCACTCTTCTTTTGTTATATCTTCCAATCTTCTGACCTAGCTTTTAGTTTGGTACGGTCATTAACATTTCCAGTTAAACATGGATGGTGGGTTCATCACTTGGAATTTTCTTACTTATTAGAATATATCTATTCTGTATATTCCGAAATATCCCTGTAAATGCCTGCCGATCCATCCCTGGTGACTTATTCTTTAACCAAATTTGCCAATTCACTTTCGCCAATTCTGCTTTCATGTCTCCATAATTGTTTTTATTTAAATTTTAAAAACACAATGGGCCAACTTCTCTCTCCCTCATACTAAATGTAAAATTGGGTCACATTATGATCACTGCTATGAGGGTCACCTTCAATCATGAGATTACTTGTTCTCTCTACTGCACAAAACCCAAAGCAGTAGATCAACTTGCAGAACAATTTATGGGAAGGCAAATATTAAATCAAGTCTAATAGGAATAACAGGCAGGGGCAGGTGAATGAATGCCACAGGACTGGCGGTCTGAAGTATACTTATTTTAATTCAAAGACTCTAACATGTAATGTAAATGAATGCAGAGCTTGTGTTAGTACATGGGACCACAATGTTGTAGCCATTACAGAAACTTGGTTGACAGAAGGGCAGGACTGGCATCTCAACATTCCAGGATTGAGATGTTTCAGGTGTGATTGAGAGGTTTGTAAAAGGCTGGCGGAGTTGCATGAGCTGAAAATGTGTTGCTGGAAAAGTGCAGCAGGTCAGGCAGCATCCAAGGAGCAGGAGAATCGATGTTTCGGGCATGAGCCCTTCTTCAGGAATCAAGCCCGAAATGTCGATTCTCCTGCTCCTTTGATGCTGCCTGACCTGCTGCGCCTTTCCAGCAACACATTTTCAGCTCTGATCTCCAGCATCTGCAGTCCTCACTTTCTCCTGGCGGAGTTGCATTACTGGTTAAGGAGAATGTCACAGCTGCACTAAGAGAGGACATCGTGAAGGGCTCATCAGGCAGGCCATATGAGTACAGCACAGGAATAAGAAAGATGAAGTCACTGTGGTAGGATTATACTATTGGCCTCCTAATAGCTAAAGGGAGATAATGGAACAGATATGTAGACAATTTATGGGAAGTATTGCCAGGGACTTAGATGGGGGCAGAATTTGTTAGGTGCATCCAAGAAACAATATGTAAATAGTCCTATTAGTGAAGGGGCCATACTGCCCTTTGTATTGGGAATGATTCTGGCCAGATGATGGAAGTCTCAGTGGGAAAGCATTTTAAGAACAGTGACTGTAATTCCATAAGCTTTAAGATAGTGATAGATATGGGTAAGACTAATCCTTGGGTGGACATGCTAAATGACAGGCGAAGGTTAATTACAACAGTGTTAGGCAGGAACTTGAGAAATTAGACGGGTCAGCTGTTTGAGGGTAAATCCACATCTGACATGTGGGAGTCTTTTAAAGAATAGTTGATCAGAGTTTGGGACCAGAATTAAAGGTAAGGATGCAAGAATCAGAAAACCTGATGACAAGAGATATTGACAGGTTAATCAAAAAGGAAAATGAAGCATACGTAAGGTTTAGGAAAGTGAAGTTGAGGAATATAAAGGAAACAGGAGAGAAATTAAACAAGGAATTAGGAGAGCTCAAAAGGGTCAGGAAATGTCCTTAGCGAGTAGGATTAAGAAGAATCCCAATGCATTTTATATATATATATATTAGGAGCAACTGACTAACTGGGGAATGAATAGATCCACTCAAGGATAAAGGAGGGAATTTATGCATGGAACCAGAGGAAGTGGGTAAGGTCCTTAATGAGTACTTTGCACTGGTATTCACTAAGGAGAAGGACTTGGTAATGGTAAGATTAGAGACGGGTATGTTGATGTTTTAGGGCGTGTAAATGTTGAAGGGGAGACGGTGTTGGGTATCTAGGAAACATTAGATAGATAAGTTCCCAGGACCTGATGGAATCTATCCCAGGATGCTAAAGGAGGTAACGGGCCTTAACAGATATCTTCACATCCTCTTTGGCCTCAGGCAAGGCTCCTGAGGACTGGAGAATGGCCAATGTTATTCCTTTGGTTAAGGAGGGCAACAGAGATAATCCAAGTAATAATCAAAGTTAGCCTGACATCAGTGGCGGAAAAGCTGCTGGAGAAGATACTGAGAGACAGGATGTATTCACATTTGGAAACAAATAGACTTGTTAGTGATGGGCAGCAAGGGTTTGTGTGGGAAAAGTCATGTCTTATCAACTTCAGAAATCACATGACACCAGGTTGGAGTCCATCACATTTATTTGAAATGACAGGCTTTCAGACCATAGCCCCTGTCGGACTATATCCTGGTGTCATGTGAATTCTGACTTTGTTCAAACAGTCCAATTCTGCCAGTCCAACACTGGCACTTCCACATCATCTTATCAAGTTGATTAGGGTTTTTGAGGAAGTGACAAGAATGGTTGATGAAGGAAGGGATTGGATGTTGTCTACATGGAATTTAGTAAGGTAATTGATAAGGTACCTCATGGCAGGCTGATACAAAAGGTATCAATCAAAATAGAAAATCTCATGGGATCTGGGGTGAGATAGCTAGATGGATACAAAACGGGCTTGGTCATAGAATGCAGAGCATAGTGGTGGAAGGGTGCTTTTCAGAATGGAGATCATATTTGTTGGATAAGGCTGAAGATAACAGAAACACATAAAAGGGTTTACAATGGGCTGTTATATGCTAGAATTACACTGAGTCATTCAGGTCCGTTAAAAGCTAAGATTACAGGAATTCAGTAACTCTTCCAAATAAGGATGAAACATTTGGGATTGGTCATGTGCATGAATTATTCCAATTAGGGCACACGTGTCACAGAGACCTGTGTATAAACAGCCTGAGAAAACCCTTGATTTTTCAGCAGAACTTCAAAGATTAACACTGCAGGAGGTACCCTATGTCAGGAGGCGGAGGGAAAATGTTGAGAAGAGTTCCAGCATGGCCAGCTGTCAACTCTCCTGCGTAATAACATTTGGAGGTAGTTACAGAACCTGGAGTAGTAAAAAACAGTGATTGCGATATCTCTCGTTGGTAATAGCATGTGTTATTTGTTTAAATTATGAATAAATTAATTGAGTTTTATAGAGGTCCACTGTATACAGGTCTCCACTGTATCTTTGTCCATGTTGTCTTCAGAGATGGGCAACAGATCAGTAAGTTTGCTGATGACATTAAACTTGGTAGAGTTGTAGATGGTGAAGAGGAGTGAGCAAGAATACAGTGGGATATAGGTTGATCGCAGATCTGGGCAGAGAAATGGCAGGTAGAGTTTGATCCTGACAAATGCAAGGTGATGCATTTTGGACGACCAAATTCAGGCAAAAATTATACAGTAAATGGCAAGACCCTTAGAAGCATTTACATACAGAGGGGTCTGGGTACACAGGTATGTTTGAAAGTGGCAACACAGGTGGATAAAGTGGTCAAGAAAACATACAACATGCTTGCCTTCATTGGCCGGGGTATTAAATATAAAAGTTGGCTGAGGGGTGACCTGATAGAGATCTACAAAATTATGAGAGGCAATGATATGGTGGATAGCAGAGGCTATTTTCTAGGGTGGAAAGGTCAACTACAAGACGGCACAGGTTCAAGGTGAGAGGTGAAAAGTTGAAGGGAGATGTGCGGGGAAACTTTCACACTAAGGGTAGTGGGTGCCTGAAATGCAGTGCCAGTGGAGATGGGCATGTGAAGGGAGATGAACAAAAGGATAGAAACCACAGAGAGCAATAAGTAGCAGTCTAACTTGTTGCTGCCATAGTCTTACCAGACCATAGGGCTGCTCTCTGTTGGTACCATACCATTCTGTAAACTAATGATCCAGCCAACATAGCTAAGGATTAGGAATCAACGTAGACTTGGTAGACCGAAGGGCCAATCCTGAGCTGTATTGTATTGTATTATCGTATTTTATTGAGTACAGGAGTTGGAAGATTAGATTAGATTAGATTAGATTAGATTACTTACAGTGTGGAAACAGGCCCTTCGGCCCAACAAGTCCACACCGCCCCGCCGAAGCACAACCCACCCATACCCCTACATCTACCCCTTACCTAACACTACGGGCAATTTAGCATGGCCAATTCACCTGATCTGCACATCTTTGGACTGTGGGAGGAAACCGGAGCACCCGGAGGAAACCCACGCAGACACGGGGAGAATGTGCAAACTCCACACAGTCAGTCGCCTGAGGCGGGAATTGAACCCGGATCTCTGGCGCTGTGAGGCAGCAGTGCTAACCACTGTGCCACCGTGCCGCCCCTATGTACAGGACATTGGTGAGGCCACTTTTTGAATTCTGCATACAATTCTAATGGAAGGATGTTGCGAAACTTGAAAGGTGCAGAAAAGATTTACAATGATGCAGCGGGGTCTAGAGGGCTTAAGCTATGCAGAGAGGCTGGATTAGTGGTGCTGGAAGAGCACAGCAGTTCAGGCAGCATCCACTGAGCTGCTCGTTGGATGCTGCCTGAACTGCTGTGCTCTTCCAGCACCACTAATCCAGTATTTGGTTTCCAGCATCTGCAGCTATTGTTTTTACCTATGCAGAAAGGCTGACTAGGCTGGGACTCTTTTCCCTGGAAGACCAGAGGCTGAGGGGGTGACCTTATAGAGGTTTATAAAATCATGAGGAGCATGGATAGGGTGAATAGTCAAGGTCTTTTCACCCAAATTAGGTGAGTTCAAATTAAAGGATATAGCTGAAGGTCAGAGGGGAAAGACTTAAACAGGATCTAAGGGGTAACTCTTTCACATAGAGGGTGGTTCATTAATGAAATGAGCTGCCAGAGAAAATAGTGGAGATAGGTACGATTGCAAATTTGAAAGGCATCTAGATGGACACATGAATAAGAAGCGTTTCAAGGGATATGGGCCAAATATTGGCAAATGGGACTAGGTGAGATTGGGAGTTCTGGTCTGTGTAGATGAGTTGGATTGAGGGTTTGTTTCCATGCTGTATGATTCAATGATTGGAGTATGAGGGCACTTTCCTACAGCTATACAAAACACTGATTAAAACTCAGATGGAGTACTGACAGCACATCTGGTCATCACACCTTAGGAAGTATATACTGGCCTTGAAGGGAGCATAACCTCCCTTGGGGTGGCACGGTAGCACAGTGGTTAGCATTGCTGCCTCACAGCGCCAGACACCCAGGTTCAATTCCCACCTCAGGGAACTGACTGTGTGGAGTTTGCACATTCTCCCCATGTCTGCGCAGGTTTCCTCTGGGTGCTCCTGTTTCCTCCCACAGTCCAAAAATGTGCAGGTTAAATTGCCCATAGTGTTAGGTGAATGGGGTAAATGTAGGAGAATGGGTCTGGCTGATTTGCGCTTCTACGGGTCGGTGTGGACTTGTTGGGCCGAAGGGCCTGTTTCCACATTGTAAGTAATCTAACCTACATTAAAAGAGTGATACCTGGATTTCAGGGGTTAAATTATGAGGAGGGATTATGCACATTAGGCATAAGGGGTGATCTGATCAAAGTCTTCAAGATGTAATTGGAAGGATGTTATGAAGCTACAGAAAGTTCAGAAGAGACTTTTGTTACCAGGATGTTGACAGGTACAGAAGGTTTGAGTTATAAGGAAAGGCTGGATAGACTGGGACATTTTTAACTGGAGCACAGAATGTTGAGGGGTGACCTGATAGAGATTTATAAAATCATAAGGGGTATAGGTAGGGTTAATGGTAGGTGTCTGTTCCCTAGGATGGGGGATTTCAAAACTAGGGGCTTATTTTTAAGGTGAGAGGAGAGAGATTTTAAAAAGACACAAGGGGCAAAATTTTTACACAGAGGGTGGTTTGCATGTGGAATGAACTTCCTGAGGAAGTGGTGGATGTGGGCAGCTACAACGTTTAAAAAACACGTGGATAAGTACATGAATAGGAAAGGTTTGGAGAGATATGGGCCGGAGCAGGTCGGTGGGGCTAGTTTAGTTTGCAATTATGTTCAGCTTGGACTGGTTGGACCGTAAGGTCTGTTTCCATGCTGTATGACTCAATGACTCTTTCTATTTCCACTGATTAGGGATTCTAGAACTGGGGGGGCCAAGTCTGAGAATTAGGGCAAGACTATTTAGGAGACTGTTCAGGAAATATTCAATGGTGGTAGATGTTACGAGACTAGGTGTGATTGAGGTGCATAAGGAGGAGGTGTTATCAATTCTGGAAAAAGTAAAAATGGATATGTCTCCTGGGCCAAATGGGATTTATCCTGGGATTCTCTGGGGAGCCAGGGAGGAGATTGCCAAGCCTTTGGCTTTGACCTTTATGTCATCATTGTCTACAGGAATAGTGCCAGAAGTCTGAAGGATATCAAATGTTGTTCCCTTGTTCATGAAGAGGAGTAGAGGCAATCCTGGAAATTATAGACCAGTGACCCTTCAGTTGTGGGTAAAGTGTTCGACAAGGTTAAAAGAGGTAGGATTTATTATCATCTAGACAGATATGAGTTGATTAGGGATAGTTAACACAGTTTTTGAAGGGTAGGTCGTGCCTCACAAACCTTATAGAGTTCTTTGAGAAGGCGACCAAACAGGTGGATGAAGGTTAAGCGGTTGATGTGATGTATATGGATTTCAGTAAAGCGTTTGATAAGGTTCCCTACAGTAGGCTATTGCGCAAAATACAGATGGGATTGAAGGTGATTTAGTGGCTTGGATCAGAAATTGACTAGCTGAAAGGTGATGGTTGATGGGAAATATTCATCCTGGAGTTCAGTTACTAGTGGGGTACCGCAAGGAACTGTTTTGGGTCCACTGTTGTTTGCCATTTATATAAATGACCAGGATGCGGGTATAGAAGGATGGGTTAGTAAATTTGTGGATGACACTAAGATTGGTAGAGTTGTGGATAGTAACGAAGGATGTTGTAGGTTACAGAGAGACATAGATAAGCTGCAGAGCTGGGCTGCGTGGTTGCAAATGGAGTCGAATGCAGAAAAGTGAGAGGTGATTCACTTTGGAAGGAGTAACAGGAATGTAGAGTACTGAGCAAATGGTAAGATTCTCGGTAGTGTAGATGAACAAAGAAATCTCAGTATCCATATACACAGATCCTTGAAAGTTGCCACCCAGGTTGATAGGGTTGTTAAGAAGGCATACAGTGTGTTTGCTTTTATTAGTTGAGGGATTGAATTTCAGAACCATGTGGTCATGCTGCAACTGTACAAAACTCTGGTGCGGCCACACTTGGAGTATTGCATACAGTTCTGGTCATTGCATTATAGGAAGGATGTGGAAGCTTTGGAAAGGCTTCAGAGGAGATTTGCCTGGTATCGAGGGAAGGTCTTATGAGGAAAGGCTGAGGGACTTGAGGCTATTTTCATTAGAGAGAAGAAGGTTGAGAGGTGACTTAATTGAGACATATAAGATAATCAGAGGGTTAGATTGGTTGGACAGTGAGAGCCCTTTTCCTCGGATGGCGATGGCTGGCATGAGGGGACATAGCTTTAAATTGAGGTGTGATAGATAGAGGACAGATGTCAAAGGTGGCTTCTTTACTCAGAGAGTAGTAAGGATGTGAAACGCTCTGCCTGCAACAGTGTAGACTAACCAATCTTGAGGGCATTAAGTTAAAAATCACACAACACCAGGTTATAGTCCAACAGGTTTAATTGGAAGCACACTAGCTTTCGCAGCATCGCTCCTTCATCAGGTGATTGTGGAAATTGATTGTCTATTTCTTCAATGTAAAATTTCAGTTACATCACACTGTAAATTTTTGCTATAAATTCTGTGTGTTAGGATTGAGTCCTCCTCTATCACCTGATGAAGGAGCGACGCTCCGAAAGCTAGGGTGCTTCCAATTAAACCTGCTGGACTATAACCTGGTGTTGTGTGATTTTTAACTTTGTACACCCCAGTCCAACACCAGCATCTCCAAATTTAGGGCATTAAAATAGTCATTGGATAGGCATATGGACGAGAATGGAATAGTGTAGGTTTAGATGGGCTTCAGATTGGTTCCACAGGTCAGCACAACATGGAAGGCCGAAGGGCTTGTACTGCACTGTAACGTTCTATTGTTTGGAACTCTTTTCCACAAACAATAATTGGCAGTAGGTCAGTTGTTAATTTTAAATCTGAAACAGAATTTTTGTTCAACAAAGCTATCAATGGATATGAGCCAAAGGCAGGTATATGGAGTTCGGCCGCAGTTCAGCCATGATCTCATTGAATGGTTGAACAGACCAGAGGGGCCTACTTCTGTTCCTACAATCCTATGTTCCCATGTTCACCCTGAAATCTGATACCCGAGCTTACTCCACATGTAAAATTATATTCTGGTATAGAGGACTATGCTTTTACATTTGACAACTACCATTGTGCTCAACTGAACCTTTTTTAAAACCTGCAGCACTTTCAACAAATAAATTATTTTCTATTACTTCCAAGGCATTGGTTGCATCATTCCTGAAACGTAGACACCAATGGCAATGAACACTGCAATCATCAGCTGATATATTCACTTCTGATCTTATGATGGATGAAGCAACTATTCTGAGAAATTCTTACAGTGTGGTTTTGGGCTAATATGGTTAAATCTAAAAGCCACAAAAATCCTTCATTCTTCCAGGGATGTCTCCATCTAGTGGGAAATTTTCCTTTGATGTCCATAGACTTCACATTGCGTTTGGTCAAATGTTGCATTGATAATAAGACTGCCATTCTCATCTCATCTTTGGAATTCAGCTCTTTTAGCCATGTTTGAACCAAGGCTGTAATGATGTCTGGAACTGAGTGGCCCCAATAACTTATAACCAAGAGCTGAGTTCACATTCCATTACTTTTTTCAAAGGTTTATTGCTGTGAAGCCTAGCGAGTGTTCTTGCCAAAGCTGCCTTATTAATTACCTACCACATCCCTATCGCACTGCTCACGTCCAGTATCTGGACTATTTAACAACTCAGACGATATGTACCAAAATGGCACAATTCTTTGCAATAGTTCCATCTTCAAACTGTGCTCTGCACCCTGGTTGGCCACTGGCATTCCAAGACTGCTCTGCTCATTGAAGGACATGTGCACAAAATGGTAGAGAAGAGGATGATGGTATCATAGTTCTCTGACAGGGAGAAAGAGGTCCTGGTCAAGGGGGTGGTACAGCGGAGAGGAGTCCTCTTCCCGGAGGACCAGCGGAAAAGGCTGGAGCATTGCCTGGTCTGAAGTCGCCATTTGGATTAGGGCCATCCTCAAGGATTACAGGAGTGGGCAATACTACAGAAAGGAGTTGAATGACCTTCTCTGCTCCACCAGGATAAGTGACACACTCTTCCCACTGCCACTGATGGCAGGTGGTGGCCTAGTGGTATTATTGCTGCATTATTAATCCAGAGACCCAGCTGTAGGAAGCTAGAGAAGTGATTGCTGGGCCTCTTGCTGAGATATTTGTATCATCGATAGTCACAGGTGAGATGCCGGAAGACTGGAGGTTGGTAAATGTGCTGCCACTGTTTAAGAAGAGCTGTAAAGACAGGCCAGAGAACTATAGACCGGTGAGCCTGAGCTTGGTGGTGGGCAAGTTGTTGGAGGAAATCCTGAGGGAAGGATGTACATGTATTTGGAAAGGCAAGGACTGATTCGGGATAGTCAACATGGCTTTGTGTGTGGGAAATCATGTCTCACAAAACTTGAGTTTTTTGATGAAGTAACAAAGAAGATTGATGAGAGCAGGGCAGTAGATGTGATCTATATGGATTTCCGTAAGGCGTTCGACAAGGTTCCCCATGGTAGACTGATTAGCAACATTAGATCTCATGGAGTACAGGAAGAACTAGCCATTTGGATACAGCCATTTAGAAGACAGAGGGTGGTCGTGGAGGGTTGTTTTTCAGACTGGAGGCCTGTGACCAGTGGAGTGCCACAAAGATCGTGCTGGGCCCTCTACTTTTTGTCATTTAACATAAATGATTTGTATGCGAGCATAAGAGGTACAGTAATTAGGTTTGCAGATGACACCAAAATTGGAGGTGTAGTGGACAGCGAAGAGGGTTACCTCAGATTACACTAGGATCTGGACCAGATGAGCCAATGGGCTGAGAAGTGGCAGATGGATAAAAACAATGACTGCAGATGCTGGAAACCAGATTCTGGATTAGTGGTGCTGGAAGAGCACAGCAGTTCAGGCAGCATCCAAGGAGCTTTGAAATCGACGTTTCGGGCAAAAGCCCTTCAGCAAGAATAAAGGCAGTGAGCCTGCAGCATGGAGAGATAAGCTAGAGGAGGGTGGGGGTGGGGAGAAAGTAGCATAGAGTACAATGGGTGAGTGGGGGAGGGGATGAAGGTGATAGGTCAGGGAGGAGAGGGTGGAGTGGATAGGTGGAAAAGGAGATAGGCAGGTAGGACAAGTCTGGACAGGTCATGGGGACAGTGCTGAGCAGGAAGTTTATAACTAGGGTGAGGTGGGGGAAGGGGAAATGAGGAAACTGTTGAAGTCCACATTGATGCCCTGGGGTTGAAGTGTTCCGAGGCGGAAGATGAGGCGTTCTTCCTCCAGGCATCTGGTGGTGAGGGAGTGGCGGTGAAGGAGGCCCAGGCCCTCCATGTCCTCGGCAGAGTGGGAGGGGGTGTTGAAATGTTGGGCCACAGGGTGGTGTGGTTGATTGGTGCGGGTGTCCCGGAGATGTTCCCTAAAGCGCTCTGCTAGGAGGCGTCCAGTCTCCCCAATATAGAGGAGACCGCATTGGGAGCAACGGATACAATAAATGATATTAGTGGATGTGCAAGTAAAACTTTGATGGATGTGGATGTATTCATCAATGTTGCGGAGGAAGAGGTGTGAAGTGGTGCCAGTGTAATTACGGAAGATCGACTTTTCTATGTAGCTAACAAAGATACAGGCATAGCTGGGGCCCATACATGTGCCCATGGCTACCCCTTTGGTCTGGAGGAAGTGGGAGGATTCGAAGGAGAAATTGTTATGGGTGAGGACCAGTTCGGCCAAACGAATGAGAGTGTTGGTGGAAGGGTACTGCTAGGGACGTCGGGAGAGGAAAAAATGGAGGGCTTCAAGGCCCTGGTCATGGCGGATGGAGGTGTAGAGGGATTGGATATCCATGGTGAAGATGAGGCGTTGGGGGCTGGGGAAACGGAAGTCTTGGAGGAGGTGGAGGGCGTGGGTGGTGTCTCGAATGTATGTGGGGAGTTTCTGGACTAGGGGGGATAGGACAGTGTTGAGATAGGTAGAGATGAGTTCAGTGGGGCAGGAGCATGCTGAGGCAATGGGTCGGCCAGGGTGGTCAGGCCTGTGGATCTTGGGAAGGAGGTAGAACCTGGCAGTGCGGGGTTCCCGGACTATGAGGTTGGTAGCTGGGGTCGGGAGATCTCCTGAGGTGTTGAGATTCTGTATGGTCTGGGAGATGATGGATTGGTGATGGGAGGTGGGATCATGGTCGAGGGGGCGATAGGAAGAGGTGTCCTTGAGTTGGCGTTTGGCTTCAACGGTGTAGAGGTCAGTGCTCCAGACTACCACTGCGCCCCCTTTATCTGCTGGCTTGACGGTGAGGTTGGGATTGGAGCAGAGGGTTTGGAGGGCTGCGCGTTGTGAGGGTGAGAGGTTGGAGTGGGGGAGGGGGGTAGACAGGTTGAGGCGGTTAATGTCCTGGCGGCAGTTGGAAAAGAAGAGGTTGAGAGCAGGTAATAGGCCAGCGCGGGGTGTCCAGGTGGATGCAGTGTGCTGGAGGTGGGCGAAGGGGTCCTCGGAAGGTGGGCAGGAGTCCTGATTGTGAAAGTAAGCTCGGAGACGGAGGTGGCGGAACAAGTGTTCGACGTCACGGCATGTATTAAATTCATTGATGTGTGGACGGAGGGGGATGAAGGTGAGTCCTTTGCTGAGGACGGATCGTTCATCCTCAGTGAGGGGAAGGTCTGGAGGGATGGTGAATACTCGGCAGGGCTGGGAGCTGGGATCTGGTGTGGGTGTAGAGCTGGGAGTGTGGGCGGAACCTGTAACTGGAGTGGGTGTGATGGTGGGGGGAATGGGGGTGGAGTCATGAGCAGGGGTAGTGTTCCTCTTGGGGTTCTGGGGGGTGGGAATAGTGACAGTGGGGTCTGTGGGGGACATGTCAGCAGAATGCAGGTGTGTGGCGCTGGTGGGGGCGGAAGTGGTGGTGACCACGGCAGTAGGGGTGGCGGAAGACACTAGCGTGTGACATCAGCGATGATGTGAGGGGCAGAAGTAATATTATGTGTGATGCATGAGGAATTGTGAGGGGCGGAAGTGGTTGTGGGAGTGGCCATGATGGGGCGGAAGTGACATCATCAATCAGCGTGGGGGTGGCAGCTGCACCAGCCGTATGGCTAATGGCATCGGAGCAGTTCAAGAGGACAGGGGAATCTTCTGGAATGTTTGAGGAGCGCTGGTTATGGAGGTGGGTAGTAAACAGTTTGTTGTACTTACAGTTTTTGATGTTTGAGATGGAGTTGAAATACTGTTTGTTGAGAGTATGAATTCTCCTGAGGATGTAGTACAGAGTGGGTCCTTTGCAATTCTGAGAGAGTGTGGCCCTCAGCTGAGGCAGAGCTGACTGTAGAGAGGTTAGGTGCTGGCGCATTGCTGCAAGCGTGGAGCGGAGGATCTTGAAGGAGAACAGTTGCTGGTGTTTTTGAATCTGTAGTCTGTACTGTTTGTCCTGTTCGGGTCCAAACTCTGCTGGTTTAAAGGTGGTCCAGAGTCCGTGTGGGATGAGTTGGTTACGGAGGCAGGCAATGAGGAAGCAAATGTGGCTGTGGTAGCGAGTTTGTTTCATGACTTGGTTGAAGAGCTTCAGGGCAGAGGAGATGACCTGGGAGTTGCAGTGGGAGAGAGATTCCCTGAGATTCTTGTAGAGAGAGGAGGAAAACTTCTTCAAGGCAGGCATCCTTCCAAGAGGATTCGCAGTAGGGTTAAAATCAATGAGGAAGAAACAATGACTGCAGATGCTGGAAACCAGATTCTGGATTAGTGGTGCTGGAAGAGCACAGCAGTTCAGGCAGCATCCGAGGAGCAGTAAAATTGACGTTTCGGGCAAAAGCCCTTCATCAGGAATAAAAGCAGAGAGTCTGAAGCGTGGAGAGATAAGCTAGAGGAGGGTGGGGGTGGGGAGAAAGTAGCATAGAGTACAATAGGTAAGTGGGGGCGGGAATGAAGGTGATAGGGCGGGGGTGGAGGGAGGCAGGAAAGAGGGTGGAGTGGATAGGTGGAAAAGAAGATAGGCAGGTAGGACAAGTCATGGGGACAGTGCTGAGCTGGAAGTTTGGAACTAGGGTGAAGTGGGGGAAGGGGAAATGAGGAAACTGTTGAAGTCCATATTGATGCCCTGGGGTTGAAGTGTTCCGAGGCGGAAGATGAGGCGTTCTTTCTCCAGGCGTCTGGTGGTGAGGTAGCGGTAGTGAAGGAGGCCCAGGACCTCCATGTCCTCGGCAGAGTAGGAGGGGGAGTTGAAATGTTGGGCCACAGGGCGGTGTGGTTGATTGGTGAGTGTGTCCCGGAGATGTTCCCTAAAGTGCTCTGCTCAGAGGCGTCCAGTCTCCCCAATGTAGAGGAGACCGCATCGGGAGCAACAGATACAATAAATGATATTAGTGGATGTTCAGGTAAAACCTTGATGGATGTGGAAGGTTCCTTTAGGGCCTTGGATGGAGGTGAGTGAGGAGGTGTGGGCGCAGGTTTTGCAGTTCCTGCGGTAGCAGGGGAAAGTGCCAGGATGGGACGGTGGGCAGTAGGGGGCCGTGGACCTGACCAGGTAGTCACGGAGGAACGGTCTTTGCGGAAGGTGGAAAGGAGTGGGGAGGGAATTATATCCCTGGTGGTGGGGTCTGTTTGGAGGTGGTGGAAATGTCGGCGGATAATTTGGTTTATGCGAAGGCTGGTAGGGTGGAAGGTGAGCACCAGGGGCCTTCTGTCCTTGTTATGGTTGGAGGGGTGGGGTCTGAGGGCGGAGGTGTGGGACGTGGACGAGATGAGTTGGAGGGCATCTTTAACCACGTGGGAAGGAAAATTGCGGTCTCTAAAGAAGGAGGCCATCTGGTGTGTTCTGTGGTGGAACTGGTCCTCCTGGGAGCAGATACAGCAGAGGCGGAGGAATTGGGAATAAGGGATGGCATTTTTGCAAGAGGTAGGGTGGGAAGAGGTGTAATCCAGGTAGCTGTGGGAGTCGGTGGGTTTGTAAAAAATGTCAGTGTCAAGTCGGTCGTCATTAATGGAGATGGAGAGGTCCAGGAAGGGGAGGGAGGTGTCAGAGATGGTCCAGGTCAATTTAAAGGTCAGGGTGGAATGTATTGGTGAAGTTGATGAATTGCTCAACCACTGCAAAACCTGCACCCACACCTCCTCCCTCAGCTCCATCCAAGGCCCTAAAGGAGCCTTTCACATCCATCAAAGCTTTACCTGCACATCCACTAATATCATTTGTTGTATCCATTACTCCCGATGCGGTCTCCTCTATTTTGGGGAGACTGGACGCCTCCGAGCAGAGCGCTTTAGGGAACATCTCCAGGACACCCACACCAATCAACCAAACCGCCCTGTGACCCAACATTTCAACTCCCCCTCCCACTCTGCCAAGGACATGGAGGTCCTGGGCCTCCTTCACTACCGCTCCCTCACCACCAGTCACCTGGAGGAAGAACGCCTCATCTTCCGCCTCGGAACACTGCAACCACAGGGCATCAATATGGACTTCAACAGTTTCCTCATTTTCCCTTCCCCCACCTCATTCTGGATTAGTGGTGCTGGAAGAGCACAGCAGTTCAGGCAGCATCCAAGGAGCTTCGAAATCGATGTTTCCGGCAAAAGCCCTTCATCAGGAATAAAAGATGAAGGGCTTTTGCCCGAAACGTCGATTTCGAAGCTCCTTGGATGCTGCTTGAACTGCTGTGCTCTTCCAGCACCGCTAATCCAGAATCTGGTTTCCAGCATCTGCAGTCATTGTTTTTACCTAGTTGATTTTTTCCCCCACCTCACCCTCGTTCCAAACTTCCAGCTCATCACTGTACCATGACTTGTCCTACCTGCCTATCTTCTTTTCCACCTATCCACTCCACCCTCTTTCCTGTCCCCCCCACCACAACGTATCACCTTCATCCCCTTCCCCACTGACCTATTGTACTCTATGCTACTTTCTCCCCACCCTCACCCTCCTCTAGCTTATCTTTCCATGCTTCAGGCTTTCTGCCTTTATTCCTGATGAAGGGCTTTTGCCCAAAACGTCGATTTTACTGCTCCTCGGATGCTGCCTGAACTGCTGTGCTCTTCCAACACCACTAATCCAGAAAGTGATAGATGGAGTTTAATTCAGATAAATGCGAGGTACTGTATTTTGGGAAAGCAAATCTTAGCAGGACTTGTACACTTAATGGTAAGGTCCTAGGGAGCGTTGCTGAACAAAGAGACTTTGGAGTGCAGGTTCATAGCTCCTTGAAAGTAGAGTCCCTCGTAGATAAGATCATGAAGAAGGTGTTTGGTATGCTTTCCTTTATTGGTCAGAGTATTGAGTACAGGAGTTGGGAGGTCATTGCTGTCCAGGACATTGGTTAGGCCACTGTTGGAATATTGCGTGCAATTCTGGTCTCCTTCCTTTTGGAAAGATGTTGTGAAACTTGAAACGGTTCAGAAAAGATTTACAAGGATGTTGCCATGGTTGGAGAATCTGATCAGGGAGAGGCTGAACAGGCTGGGGCTGTTTTCCCTGGAGCATCGGAGGCTGAGGGGTGACCTTATAGAGGTTTACAAAATTATGAGGGGCATGGATAGGATAAATAGACAAAGTCTTTTCCCTGGGGTTGGGGAGTCCAGAACTAGAGGGCATAGGTTTAGGGTGAAAGGGGAAAGATATAAAAGAGACCTAAGGGGCAACTTTTTCACGCAGAGGGTGGTACGTGTATGGAATGAGCTGCCAGAGTAAGTGATGGACGCTGGTACAATTGCAACATTTAAGAGGCATTTGGATGGATATATGAATAGGAAGGGTTTGGAGGGATATGGGCCGGGTGCTGACAGGTGGGACTAGATTGGGTTGGGATATCGGCATGGACGGGGTTGGACCGAAGGGTCTGTTTCCATGCTGTACATCTCTATGACTCTATGACTCTAATGTTCTGGGCTCACATCCTGTAAATGGTGGAATTTGAATACAATAAAATATGTGTTATTACATGTCTAATGATGACCATGAAACCTTAATGTGACAGCTCCACAGCTGGCTGAGGAAGGAATGTTCCAGGTTGTTGGCACTTGGATGACTATGAGAGTCTGGCCAGAATGGATTATCCACCAAGAACTTTGAGCTGAATATACCTGTAAACATGCCAGGCTCATCAAATGTGGTGATGTTTGGATGTCCCTATTGTTGAGGATTGGGATCTTTGTAACAGCCTTCTCCTACTTTTAATTGTTTAATTATCCACCATTTATTTACAATTAAATGTGACAAAACTGCACAGTTTCTTGCATGGTATCCTGAATTGATCATTAATGTTAATTTTGCAAGGGATCCTTGCTCTGGTTCAATCCCTTGGCTTACATCGAAACATAGTAACATAGAAGATAGGAGCACGAGGAGGTCATTCTGCCTTTTAAGCCTGCTCTGCTATCCATCACGATCATGGCTGATCATCCAATTCAATATCCTAATCCTGCTTTCTCCCCATAATCTTTGATTTCATTCTCTCAAAGTGCTTTTTCTAACCACTTATTGAATACATTCAATGTTTTGGTATCAACTACTTCCTATGGTAATGAATTCCTCATGCTCATGACTCTTTGGGTGAAGAAATGTCTACTCATCTCCGTCCCAAATGCGAGGTTATTCATTTTGGAAGCAAAAACAAGACAGCAGATTGCTACCTGAATGGCTGTAAATTGGGAGAGAGGAGTGTGACCCCTGTTCTGAACACACCCACCATCAGGAACATTCTCCCCAGACTAGTCCTGTTAGAATAATATAAGTCTCTATGAGATCCCCCCTCACTCATCTGAACTCCAGCGAAAAAATCCTAACCTAATCAATCTCTCCTCATATGTCAGTCCTGCCAACCGTGGAATCAGGATGATAACCCCCCCCACTGTTCTGCCTTGAGAGCAACAGCATCCTTCCTCAGAAAAGGAGACCAAACCTTCATGCAATATTCTCGATGTGGCCTCACCAAGGCCCTGTATAACTGCAACAACACATCCCTGCTCCTGTACTCGCAATGAAGGCCAACATCCCATTTGCTTTCTTTACCACCTGCTGCACCTGCATGTTTACCTTCAGCGACTGGTGCACAAAGACACCCAGGTCCCACTGTACACTCCCCTCTCCCAATTTACAGCCATTCAGGTAATAATCTGCCTTCTTGTTTTTGCTTCCAAAGTGAATAATCTTGCATTTATCCATATTATACTGCATCTGCCATTGATTTGCCCACTTACCCAACCTGTCCAGATCATGCTGAAGAATCTCTGCATCCTCACCACAGTTCACTGTCTGACCCAGCTCAGTATCATCTGCAACCTTTGAGATGTTACATTTTGTTCCCTCATCCAAATCATCAATCTATATTGTGAATAGCTGGAGTTCTAGCGCTGATCCATGGGGCACCCCAATAGTTACTACCTGCCAATTTGAAAAGGACCCATTAATTTGTACTTGTTTCCTCTCTGCCAACCAGTTTTCTATCCATCTCAATACACTTCCCCCAATTCCATGCGCTTTATTCTTGCACAATAATCTCTTATGTGGGACCTACCAATGTTAGGCTTACTGGTTTCTAATTCCCTGATTTCTCTCTACCTCCCTTTTTCAATATTGGAGTGACATTAGTTACCCTCCAATCTGCACGGACTTTTCCAGAGTTTATAGAATCCTGGATAATGGCCACCAATGCATCTTCTATTTCTACAGCCACTTCCTTAAGTATTCTGTGTAGATGATCATGCCCTGGGGATTTATCTGCCTTTAATCCCCTAAATGTCCCCAGCACCATTTTTCTACTAATACTAATCTCTCAGTTCTTCCCTCTCACTAAATCCTGCGTTCTCCACCATTTATTATCTGATTTGTGTCCTCTTTTGTGAAGACGGAACCAAAGTATGTCAGTTGTGCAGCCATTTCTTTGTCCCCGTTATACATTCCCCCATTTCTGTCTGTAGAGGACCTACATTTGTCTTCACTAATCTCTTCCTCTTCACGTACCTGCAGAAACTTAGTGTCAGTCTTCATGTTCCCTGCAAGCTTACTTTTGTTCTGTATTTTCAGCTTTTTAATCAATCCCTTGGTCCGTCTTTGCTGAATTCTAAACTGGTCCCAATCCTCAGACCTATTATTTTTCTTGGCCAATGTGTATGCTTCCTCCTTGGATCGGATACTATCACTAATTTGCTGTGGAATCCGTGAATTGGCCCTCTTACCCATCTTGCTGTTGTGCCAGACAGGAATAAACAGTTGTTATAGCTCCCCTTGAATGTTTGCCATTGCCTATCCATTGTCATCCCTTTAAGTAACTCTCCCCAATCTATCAAGGCCAACTCACGCCTCATACCTTCATAGTTTCCTTTATTAGGATTCAGCATTCTGTCTCCGAATCAACTACCTCACTCTCCATCTTGATAAAAAAAATTCTATCATGTTATGGTCACTGATCCCCAAGGAGTTTCAGACAGTTAGATTGGCGATGGTTCCCTTCTCATTACACAATACCCAGTCTAAGATGGTCTGCTCTCTAGTTGGTTCCTCTACATATTGGGAGAAGGTGAGGACTGCAGATTCTGGAGATCAGAATCGAGAGTGTGGCATTGACAAAGCACAGCTGGCCAGGCAGCATCTGAGGAGCAGGAGATTCCCAAAACGTCAATTCTCTTGCTCCTCAGATGCTGCGTGACCTGCTTTGCTTTGCTATCATCACATGCTCAACTCCTCCACATATTGGTCAAAAGGCCATCCATATACAATCCAGGAATTCCTCCTTTTTGGCATTGTGTCTAATTTGATTTGCCCAATCTGTATGCAAATTAAATGCGCCCATATTCCCTTTTCACATGCATCTCTAATATTCTGTTCAATGCCAATCCTAACATCACCACTGCATTTTGGGGGTCTACACATGACACCCACTAATATCTTTTGCCCCTTTGTATTTGTCAATTCAAGCCATGCAGACTCCACATTGTCAGAGCTAATATCCTTTGTCACTTTGTTTTAATTCCCTCTTTAACCAGCAATGCCACTCCAGCACCTTTTGTTTTTTGTATGCCCTGGATGGAATGAGGTTTATGTCAGACAGGGGAAACACAGTGGCATAGCGGTCAGCACTGTTGCCTCACAGCACCAGGAACTTTGGTTCACTTCCAGTCTTTGCAAAGCATCTGTGTGGAGTTTGCATATTCTGCCTGCATCTGTGTAGGTTTCTTCCAGGTGCTCTAATTTCTTCCCACTGTCCAAAAATGTGCAGGCTAAATGGATTAGCCATGGTAATTACAGAATTACAGGGGTAGGGTGGGGCCTGGACCTGGGTGGAATGCTCTTCAAAGGACTTGATGGGCTAAATGGCCTCAATTTACACTGAAGGGATTCTGTGACAATGAGAATGGCAGAATATAATTCTGCTGCTGCTGCTTCCCTCTGCACCCCACAAATGCCCAGTTTAAAAGTATTTAAAAGACATTTTCTGGCTGTTCAGTCATGTTGAGTCTGTTGAAGTTGATTTTGTAATGTTGTGAAGCTGGCTTCATAAAGGACATCTACATCGTTTGTGTCTACTTCAACAAATGTGGGTATGGAATATTTCACTGACAAGGTCTGGGTTGATGCTTGAATTTTGTTCTGGCAACATTCATGGACAGAAAGAAATTCTTAGGCAGAAGTGGGTACTGCAGGTGCTGGAGATTAGAGTCAAGAACAGAGTGGTGCTGGAAAAGCACAGCAGGTCAGGCAGCATCCGAGGAGCAGGAAATTCAACATTTCGGGAAAAAGCTCTTCAACAGGAATTCTTGCCCATAGAACTGTATGCAATTTGTAGAGCTCCCTCAGCAAGTTTTCTTCCCAGTTCTTTCCATTGTTGCTGGTTCTGATGTGGTCCACAATTGCTTTGCCATCTTTCTTGGCTATGATTTTCTTAATTCTTTTGAAATTGCAAAAATGGAAATTGCAGAAGTAAATATTCCTACTTGGGACCTCTTGGTGAAGGGGGCATCATTGATGGAGCAATTGAAGATAGTTGGGTCTAGGACACTACCCTGAGGAATGTCCACCTCGTACCAATGTCCTTCAGCTGAGATTATCAGCCTCAATAAATGCTAACATCTTCCTTTGAGTCCATAGGATGTCAGAGCAGAAGCAGGCGATAGGGCCATTGAGTCCACACTGCAGTTTAATGACTGATCTGATAAGTATCAACTCCACTTCCCAGTTTTATCTCCATAACCCTGATTCCCTTACTGCTTAGAAATCTGTCTATCGCAGCTGTGAATATACTGTATTTAACAACCCAGCCTTGAAACCCTCTGCAGTAAAGAATTGCACAGATCCACTACCCTTGGAGGACAAAAGAATCTACCTCATCTCTGTCTTAAATTGCGACCCCTTATTTTGAATTTATACCTTCTAGTCCTAAACTCTTCCATCATGAAAACAACCTGTCTACATGTACCCTGTCAAGCCCCCTAAGACTCTTGTATGTTTCAATAAGTGTTCCTTTCATTCTTCTAGACTCTGATGAGTACAAACCCAGTCTACTCAACCTCCCCTCACAAGAAAACCTCTCCATGCCTGTGGTCAATCTAGTGAGCTGACTCTTCTACCAGTATATTTTTCCTTTAGACAAGGGAACCAGTTAGGTATTGAACTAGGTATGTCTCCAGCCAATGGAGGGTTCTCCCAATTATTAAATTCAAGAATATTAAACCCTGTAATGTCAAAGGTAATTGAATTTAAGTTGATTATAAATTATTTTAATTGGAATTTAATTAGAAAAGACTCCCTTTGAATTTTGTTTGCAGTATGGCTACAAACATCAAAGTGAAGAGAAAGTGTTAATGCTGTCTAGTATTGATTGCATTTCTACTTTGGGGATCAAGAGTTTCCACTGATAAAATTCTTTGTGTACATCCAGAGTTATCTAAAAGTTCTCAAACTTACATTTCGTCAGCAAAAAAAAAAATCACAGAATATTTCTTTCCATTTTATTCATTTTTAGTTTGATAATAAACTTGACTTCAGGCCAATGAATTGTCAATTTTTTTGGCGTTTACCAAGAGTTGAAAAGAATAAAGTAAAATGCTTTATTATTTTCAATGCATATTTAATAATAGAAGTTATTCATATTTGCCCTTAGCCTGATGCCACAGATTATTTCACATATTAATGTATTACTTTCACAGAAAACTTAATTTTGTACTGAGCATGAGCATCAAGAAACATTTTTGCATTGAGCTTCAGTTGTAACTTTTAATTGCAAATACTGTGCATCATCAAACCTTTCCTAAAGCAGTTTTGAATGTTCAATACTTACAAGACATGGGCTGGTAGCTCCTTCGAAGAGGTCCCATCTGGGTGTGGGTTGGAGCCGGTCGGTATCTTGGCATAACTATTATCAGGTAAAAAATGGAACCAGTCAATAACAGCATGGTGTATCGATATAAATCTGAGCTAGAGATGCTGAATGTTGCATTCAACATGTTGGTGTAATGAAGTTTCACATTAGCTATTATTCCTTAATGTGAATAAACATAATGGAGAACAAGGACCAGACCAGGATGTGAACACATAATCAACACAAACAAATTTGAAATGGAGAGAAAATGAAGCATATTCATATAAACCACTTTCAGGCCACTTGAATAGATCTTAAAGATCCCATAAAACAATTCAAAGGAAATCAGGCAATTTTCCCAGTGTCACTGCAAACAAATGATCCTAACTAGCGCTACTGGATTAACTGGTACTGAAATTCCCATTCTGATTTGTGCTGTGTGAAAGCCACATGAGATGGTAAAGCCAAGGGGCATGGGTGTGAGGGTGAGATTCATGGAGAATAGGAAGGCACATAACTCAGAAGAGATATCATGATGGGTGGAGAAGGAGTTTGAAATCACCAAAATATTGTTCAATGAGGGAGTAATATAATGTTACCAGTGGTAGGATCCGCAAAGATCTGTTTTGGGTCCACTGCTGTTTGTCATTTTTATAAATGACCTGGATGAGGGCGTAGAAGGATGAGTTTGTAAATCTGTGGATTGTACTAAGGTTAGTAGAGTTGGCGATGGTACAAAAGGATATGGTAGCTTACAGAGGGACAGAAATAAGCTGCAGAGCTGGGCTGAGAGGTAGCAAATGGAGTTGAATGCAGAAAAGAATGAGGTGATTCACTTTGGAAGCAGCAACAGATTACAGAGTACTGGGCTAATGGTAAGATTCTTGGTGGTGTAGATGAACAGACAGATCTTGGTATCCGGGTACATAGATCCTTGAAAGTTGCCACCCAGGTTGATAAGATTGTTAAGAAGGCATACGGTGTGTTAGCCTTTATTAGTAGAGGGATTGCATTTTAGAACCAGGAGGTCAGGCTGCAGCTGTAACAAACTCTGATGCGGCTACACTTTAGGGAATCCAATCTAAACTACTACGACTGTCACTGCACTAGCCTCTCACCAAGGTTCATGGGCTACAACTCTCACAATTGTTGGAGGTATGGCCATTCACTGATTCTCAATCTTCTTATTCCCTCAAACTACTAACCATCCATGCCTTCTGCAGTTCCTACTAACTCTCTTCTGTATAGAAGAATGAGAGGAGATCTAATTGATGTGAGGTATTAAAGGAGATTGACAAAAAAGGTATCAAGAGGATGTTTTGCCCTGTGGGGCAAACTAGAATGAGAGGCCATAGTTTTAGAATATGTGGTATCAGATTGAAAACAGAGGTAAAGAGAAATTACTTTTCTAAATAGGTCATGATTTTGCAGAATATGCTACCTCCAAATATGATGGATGCTGGGACATTGAGTAAAATTAAGGAGATGGACAATTTTTAAATTGGTAATGGATTGAAGAGTTACGCGGGGGACAGGAAAGTGGAATTGTGGCCGAGACAAGATCAGTGATAACTGCAATGACAGCAACTTTGGTGGGGGTGCTGAATGGCCTACTCCCATTCCTTATTCTTTTGTTCTTATCATGATCCTTCCTTAATATTGCATCACTTTACAATAAAATATCTTAAGTCACTTAGTTTGTTTCCTATATTATTACTTACAACCTGCACGCCTCATTGGACAAGGGGAGGTTTCGGTCTGAAAGGACTCCAAGACCTCCTGAACTGCCCTCAATGCTGTAATGAAACACAGAAGCAGTCTATATTAGTGTTGCAATCAAAAAAGGTATCCTGTCCCTCTCTTTCTTAAAAACATTCAATAGGTCTTAGCACTTTAGTCAAGCCTTAGTTTGTTTGCCCTAGAATTTCCTTGTGCCATGGTGTCAGAATTTGCATGGTAACACTCCCCTGACTACATCTTTGGATGTTTTACAATGTTCAGCTGGTACATAAATGCAATGACAAAGACTCTGAGGTATTGACATTGAAGTTTGGAAGTTGTAATTTGAACAACTAAAGTGATTCTCAAAGTCCACACTACAGATGGCATCTTCATTTTTGGTTCTGAAAGGGACATCAGATGTAATCTAAAGGCCTACCCACACTTGGTGCAGCCATGTTGTCTCAAGCAAATACAAACTAGGCAGAAACAGCCCTGCTGCCTTATTATTAGTCGTGTGGCTGAGCGATCGAAGGTGGTTTAAGCTCCAGGCTCTACCAAGCTCTGGATTTGAATCCTTGCACTACCAGTATCACAGGTTAGGTACCCAGGCAGTCACCTACAAAAGGGGGCTGGGCAACTTTAAGTTTGCGATATTTACTTTGCCACATGGTGACGTAGTTGTTAGCATTGCTGCCTCACAGCGCCACGATCTCGAGTTTGATTCCCGCCTCAGGCAAACATCTGTGTGGAGTTTGCACATTCTCCCCGTGTCTGCACAAGTTTCCTTCAGGTGTTCCAGTCTCCTCCTACAAGTGAAAGCTGTGCAGATTAGGTGGTTTGGCCATGCTGAATTGCACATAGTATCCAGGGATGTGCAGGTTGGATGGATTAACTGTGAGCAATGCAGGATTCCAGGGACTGGGTGGGACTTAGGTCTGGGTGGGGGTGAGGGGGGGGTGATGTTTAGCAGATGGTTGGTGTGAACACAATGGGCCAAATAGCCTGCTTCCACAATACAGGGAATCTATTCGTTAGTTGGTAAAAGGTATTTGTAAACCTAATGTAGATTTTTCTCAGCTCATTGCATATACATGAATAACTAGAATGTCCAATCCTATAAGGAGTTCAGAAGCCCACCAGGATCTCCCTCCAATGGTCTACAGCGCATTACAGGGGTATATGTAACATTGTCTTCTCAATGTTTCATGTTCCTATGGGTGTGAGTTAACATGATAAGTTTGCCAATGCATATGATAGAAACACATACAAATAGGTGCTAAGTATCTCCAGCAAATGTTTCACATGCACGGAGTTGTCTACCAGTGTCGAGCTACCAATGGTGTACTATCTGAATTACAGTAAGACTGGCTCCATACATCTGCCATGGTTCATAGTTAAATGTAAAAAGAGTTACAATACTCAGCAAGTAACTGATCTTTTATCTTGGTTAGAAGAACTTACTTATCAGGCAATGAAAGGGCTGCATGGGTGTGCGCACACACACGCAGACACACAGACACACACACACACTTATCATCCGATGCTTTACGCTTCATCTACTCTAAATCTTTGACCAAATTAAAGTAATATTCATTCAGAATATATAGCTCCTCTGATGCACTTCTGTAGCAATGCTATAGCAGACATTTGTGCTCTGAGGATTGACATATTTACCTATGTTACCGAATGCAGAGAAGGTGCTCATGTGCCCATTCTATTATCTCTTACAGCTTTTCTCCTTCAGGAGGAGAATGTAGACAACAAGTGCAAACATTCCCATGACGTCTGACCTCAGGTTCCAGATATTCTTTGATAAAGAAGCAATGCAGCTGGCAAGAGGTCAAGAGAAGCATATGTGGGCTGAAGGGTGGAAAATCATCGCAAAAAGAAAGCTTTCTAAAATCCAAGGCAAAGAAACTGGAAAGGAATCAGCTAAGTAAAGATTTTAAACTAAGGAGGACACATTTTTTTTGGGATTCATCCTAACAGGTAATGTTGGTGAACAGGTTGAAAGGCATACTGCCTGAGAGTATAGTGAATGCAGAATCAACCATGACTTCCAAAAGTGAATGGAATAATTGTTTAGATGGAAAGTAAATGGATCCAAAGTTAATCAGGCTGCTGATTGGCTGCTGACTGCCCTTCTGTTGGGAAGACAAAGCCAGACAAAGAAATCTAACCCACCCGGAGCTGTCAACCAATCAGAGATCAGTATCCATGGATCTAGACATGAGCAATTCCAGAGGAGACTTACAAGAATGATCCAGGGGATGAAGGACTTGGAATATGAGTAACAGCTGAGGACTCTTGGTCTGTACTCAATGGAGTTTAGAAGGATGAGGGGAGATTTGATTGAAACTTACAGAATACTGAGAGGCCTGGATAGAATGGATGGGGAGATGTTTTCTCCACTAGTAGGAGAGACTAGGACATGGCAACACAGCCTCAGACAGAAGGGGCGACTCTTTAGAACTGAAATGAGGAGGACTTTCTTCAGCTAGAGGGTGGGGAATCTGTGGAACTCATTGCAATTAAGGGCTGTGGAAGCCAAGACATTGACTGTATTTAAGACAGAGAAAGATAAGTTTTTCATTAGTAAGGGGAATCAAGGGTTATGGGGAGAAGGCAGGAGAATGAGGTTGAAAATCATATCAGCTATGATTCGATAGTGGAGCAGACACAATGGACTGAATGGCCTAACTCTGCCTCTCTATCTTATGGTCTTATAATCTAATATTCATATAATAATTGTGGAAAAGAGTCAACAAATGACTATAATGACTGATGCAGATGTAATGATTGTAATGTACTGATGCAGATGTTTTCAAACCTCACTGTTACATGCAAAATGTTTCAAAATATATTTAAAAGATTGAGATTAATATACTTTCACAACTTTACAATTCTAGCTGGCCTCTAGGAACACTTATATGTCATTCGTAAATTTACAATTCTCACACTGCGGAAGAATGTGATCTATTTGAACTCAGCAGTGTGTTCCAATAGCCCTGCTGAGTTTTGGCTTTTCATCTGCGTGAATCAAGTCATGCTCCTTGTCCCTTATGGGCAATAATTGGATCTGTCAAAAGTGGGGCCAGAGCGTCTGGTTCTGGGCTTGTGCACTACTTTTGCAGGTCCCCGCAGAATCTTCGCAACTCCATAAAAAGTTCAACCCATGGCTCTGCATTGAGCGTGCAATAAGTATCTGAAATTAGGCCCAAACACATCAGAGTCTCTCTTAAACTATGTACATTTACAAAAATTATTCAAATTTCCCTTCATCAGTACTCACATGGTAAAGGTGTACGAAGCCTTGAACATGTTTGCGCCCTGGTCTTTGGTCGGGCTCCTGAGGCTGGTGCGGCTGGTGCAGGTGGAGGTGCTGGGGCCGCTGGGGCTGGTTTGATGCAGTTATAAAGCAAAGAATGAAAGCAGTCAGTAATATACTTTTATGTCAAAAACACTGAAGAATTGAAGAGGCTCAATCAGCTGTAAATAGATGGCTGCAGTAATATTGAACTAGTCTCATTTAAACAATTAACACAGAGTTAAAGGGCCATGCCAGACTGTGATTGTAAAGGCTCCCATGACACTTCACTTACATTATTTAGGAATGTTGGATTATACTCTAATGTTAGAGTTGACAGTTTGTAGCAGAGAAATTGAACTTGTTCCAATAAGCTCAGGTGGATGTTAAAGTTTCTATAGTAGTGAAAGAAAAGCTGGAAATTCTAGCAGTACCATGGCAAACATTTGCCAATCAATGCCATCGCAATTAGATTATCTGGCTATTGTTGGAATTTGTGTGGTGAGGAACTGCTTGCTTTGACTGTGGCTTAGAAGCATTCTTGTTTCCAAGTCAAAATTCTGAGAGTTCCAAATACCATTCCAAAGCTTGAGCACATTATTTTGTCTCAGAGTTCAGTGCAGCAGTGTTGGAGGTGCCATCTTCACAGAGGACAAGCAGGTCAATATTTATTCTTTAACCAACATTAAGACTGATTTTCTAATCATTACCACATTGATATTTTTGGTACCTTGCTATGCCAAATTTGTGTTTTAGTAATTATACTTTAAGACAGTTCAAAATTGGCTGCAAAGCACTTTGATGTATCCTGAGAGCACCCCCTCCCACATCCCCCCCACATCCCCCAACCACCACCATTGGTAAGTGAGATAGCTGCCACATTTGCCCATGGTGACTACATTCCAAAAGCATTTCAATGGGTGAAGTTATAGCGATGGTATGAAGAGCACTTTATAAATCCACACTCTTTAATCTAGATTCCCCATGTATATATTTTGCCAATTTTATATGATTTGATTTTCATCATCTCCACTTTATGTCATCTGTAAATTCAGACAATCTTACTTCTAACCTGTGGTCAAATAACTTACATACAATGCACACAGCAGTGACCCTCCCACCAATTTCACTCTGGTGGTTTGTCTATATTCCAGTGCATCTCAGAAGCTTTTCTCCTAAGTCTTTCTACCTTCTTGGCTTGCCTCTGCTGCTTCTGATGGTGGAGGTGGTGGTGGTGGCAGTGTGGGCATTGTCAGCTGCCTGGCAGGACAGGTTCGTCTTGCTGTTCGGTGCAGACCTGAAGCCATATGTTTTTCCATTTCTGATTATGAAACAGTTAGTTAAAATGTTTATAGCAAACAAGCACTAAATACTGCCATCAAAACACAACTACAGTCATGTCAAATTAATTGATGTAGATTTCAAAAGGAATGTTTGCAGGGAATGTAAATTCATAAAATTGGAAACTACGTCTCTAAAGAATGAAAGAAAGCCATGTTTGTTAGAAGTCAGCTGATCACAGAATTATCCAATCTAGGAATATAGTAGTTCTCCCAGGCAGAAAATTCTGGTCTTCCATATTAAGCAGACATTTTCCAAGCGAGACTTGATGCCTAGGCTTTCTTCCACTCCCGGGCACTGGGTGGTGATAAAGAAACAGCAAAAGGAAGAAGATGGAAAGATTTAGCACCTGATGGAGCTCCTAAAAGCACTGCCAGGGATTTTCCTCCATCATTTATTCGTTGTGGGGTTCCTGGTGGCTGGATTTGCTTTCCTGATCCCATTCTCAGACATAAATGATAATGCATTGGAACCAAAGTCCAGGAAGACTATATGGAGAGAGTGTATCAGCAACAAAGCACGTATGCAAGGGGTGAATTGTACATATCATCCTTCTCCCTATCTAGTCAAGCAAAAGCTTTTGTTCACAATACCAATTGATTAAATATTCAGAATGATATTTCAGGCCTTCCCAAGCCCTTTCACTACCACTGCTTCGTCTTGTGGGTCTCCATTTCAAAACCCCATCCAAGCTGACAATGCTATTCAGAGTTAGTCAGAGCCATTGCAGGAGGTTAGGTCAAGCTAAAAGTAATGTCCCAACAAACCCGGAGTGACAAAACTGCACTGTGGGTTAATTTAAAGGCAAGTGTTCAGAGAGTTAATTGTTGAAAAAGCCTAAAAGGTCAAAGAATTATGACAGTTAAGCACTGTTATAATTTTGAAGTCTTGATTAAACAGAGCTCAAGTTAAATTCTGCTCGCTGTTTGAGGCAACAGACAGAAGAAGACATCAGGTTGTAAGTTTGCTCACTCAGCTGGTAGATTTATCCTCAGACATTTCATCACCATGCTCGGTAACATTATCAGTGAGCCTCCAGTGAAGCGCTGGTGTACTGTCCCACTTACTATTTATGTGTCTTAGTCTGTTCTGTAGGTGATTTCACCCCTGATTCTGTTTCTGAGGGGTTGGTAAATGGGGTCCAAATTGATATGTTCATTCATGGAGTTCCAGTTTGAACGCCAGGCCTCTAGGAATTCCTGTGCGTGTCTCTGTTTAGCCTGTCCCAGGATGGATGTATTGTCCCAGTCGAACTAGTGTCCCTCTTCATCTGAGTGTATAGATACCAGTGATAGTTTTTAATGTCTTTTGGTGGCTAGTTGGTGTTCATGTATCCTGGTGGCAAGTTTCCTGCCCATCTGTCCAATGTAACGCTTGTTGCACTCTTTGCAGGGTAATTTGGATATGACGTTTGTTCTGCTGGTTATTGGTATAGGTCCTTTAAATTCATCAGGGGCTGTTTCAGTGTGGTGGTAGGTTTGTGGGCTACCATGATGCCAAGGGGCCAGAGTAATCTGGTCATCATCTCTGAGATGTCTTTGCTATTTGGCAGGGTGGCTTTAGTCTCTGGGCATGTTGTGTCTTCTTGTTTAGGTCCTGGACAATAGACCTACCACCACACTGAAACAGCTTCTGATGAATTTAAAGGACCCCATACCAACAACCAGCTGAATGAACATCATATACAAAACCCCCGGCAAGGACTGCAATGAACATTACATTGGACAAACTAGCTGGAAACTAGCCACCAGGAGACATGACCAACTATCACTGGTATCCCTACAGACAGACAAAGAGGGACACCAATTCGACTGGAACAATACATCCATCTTGAAATAGGCTGAACAAAGACATGCATGGGAATTCCTAGAGGCCCGGCATTCAGACCAGAACTCCATTAACAAACATATCGATTTTGACCCCATTTACCAACCTTTCAGAAAAAGTACCGGAAGCGATTTCACTGACCACAACAGACTAAGACACATAAATAGGAATCTGGACAGAACACCAGTGCTTCACCAGAGGCCTACTTATGATGTTACCTAGTATGGTGATGAAATGCCTGAGAACAAATCTACCAGCTCAGCGAGCAAACTTACAACCTGATCCACAATCTATGCAATCAGTTCATGCCTGTATTTATTAGGAGAAAGCGAGGACTGCAGATGCTGGAGATCGGAGTTGAGAGTGGGGTGCTAGAAAAGCACAGCAGGCCTGATGAACGGCTTATGCCCGAAACATCAATTCTCCTGTTCCTCAGATGCTGCCTGACCTGCTGTGCTTTTCTAGCACCTCACTCTCGATGCCTGTATTTATGCTCCTTGATTTTCCTCTCAGCCTTTTTCATTTAATTCTATCAGTATAATCCTTAATTCCCTTCTTGATGTTATGTTTGCAAGCATCCCTCATTTACACTTATACTATACTAGAGTTCTGCAGAACAGTTACGCTGGTCATTAACTCTGTTCTCATTGTGCAGATTTTGGCTGATCTACCACACTTCTACTTTCTGTGTTTGTTTGCATATATACAAGTTGTCACAACTAGTAGTTGGGTAAAAGGGACATGGAATGATCCAGGAGGTATGGGAGGGAGGGTAGTGGGGCATAGTGTGATATAGATGGTATCTAGGACATAGAGGGCCAACAGGGTATGGGGAGCTATTGGGATGCGTAAATGGGGATAGAGTGGTAAGGAGTATTATGAAGTGGAATAGAAATGGCATGGATAGGACAGGGACTGACTGATGGGGGACAGAATGGAAACGGTGAAGGCTGGAGGGATGGATTTTTGTTTCCTTCTTTATCTATTAAACTGTAGTGATGGTGCATGGAGGTATGTCTCAGGCTCAGCCTGTATATATAACCAATAGCTATTTCCCTCATATTGGGTTACATAGCCACATCCCAAGGAGCCCCACCATGATGGAGAGGTACCATCTTCGATATGGGATTTGCAGATATGAGATATGTCTCATTGCTGTGCTGCCACCCTCAGGATGAAAATCAGGGCCACAAATACCAATGCCTTTATCTGTTTGAGACTTCTTAATCTCACAGGTAATGAAAATACTGTTCAAACAAACAGCACCTTATTTCAAGGTAATACACGATTCATCTAACAACACTTTCCTTGCCGTCTTCGGCTAAGTAAATGTTGTTTCCTGAGATTGAAAGGGCATTAGTCATTCTTAGAGCTGAGCATTCATAATGTTTATCCTGCTTTGTTGATACAATTGCCAGATGATCACTACTCTTTTCCCCTCCCTGGACATGGTGAGAGAGCTGGTGAGAAAGAGGAAGAATTGGGCAAGCTGGCCCTGGAGAGATATTCACTCCTTTCTTGCCACCTCATCCAGTAAATTCTGGGACAGAAAATCCATTGGAGATTTTCCCAAACCAGTTAAGGCCCTTGAGTGATCAATGAATGCTGCTCAAGGCCCTCAACCCATCACCTCTCTAGTTCCCTGCTTTCTTGGTGACTGCGAAACCAGGGGTGCCCGCCTAGTTGTTGGGGGGGAGGGGTTTGTGTTGATATCTGATTGCCCGAATCAGGAGGTAATCAAAGATCAACAAATAGTGCTGGAAGTTAATGCCCTGCCCATGCCTCCAACTCCAATAACATGCCTCTATTATCCCCACTCCGTGACAAGACAAAAATCATGAACTTTGTCACAGGATCCCATAAGGAGTAGGTCCCAATCAGCAATCTATATGGATCAAAAACTGCTAGAGACAACGAGCGATGGCAATTTTGAGACTGCAATGGACGGGGAAGTGCTGCCACACTCACTTCCCTGCTCTTACCGAGCTGACTGTTGTGTAATTATATCAGCTTGGATACCTCTACAGACAGTGACAAGGGCAAAACGTTACGAATAACATGGCTTTACATTGTATCATTCTATGGGGGTCATGGATAGCACAGTGGCTCAGTTATTAGCACTGCTGCCGCACAGTGCAAGGGACCTGGGTTTGATTCCAGCCTCAAGAATCTGCCTGTTGGGAGTTTGCACTTTCTCCCTGTGTCTGCGCAGGTTTCTTCCCACAGTCCAACAGGTTAGGTGGATTGGCTATACAAAATTGCCCCAAGTATGAAAGGATGTGCAGGCTAGGTGGATTTGCAATGTGGGGTTACAGGGATATGATAGGGGGAGGTGAGTTTGAGTGGGATGATCTTCAGAGGGTCAATGTGTACTTGATGGGCTGAATGGCCTCTTTCTACACTGTAGGAATTCTATGAAATGGTATGATGATTATCTGTTATTAAACCTTTACATGTGCTTGACAAAGGTTCCTTTGTTTTCTTAATTTTCAAAGTGAAACATGTTTAACTTTCAAAAATCCTGTCTAGATTTTCCAGATTTTGTGTTCACAAGCTGGGGGGGGTATGCCTATTTCAGAGAGCAGCTGGGATCAAGGAACTGGTAACCCAATGAGTGGGACAATGTTATCCATCATCACAGCAGGCTAACAAATTATTTGTTGCTAGTATTCTTTAAGCCAAAACCTAATTAACACACTGGCTATTTTCTGCCATTATTTTGTTTTCCAAAAACAATTGGAAATAAACAAAATATTTGTATGTAATTTTTTGATTTTCTTTCATCTGTCCTGCAGTTAAAAATTAGTTACCTTTTGTAAAACTTGAAATATTATTTGATATCATCACCCCTCGTGCTCTAACTCACCTTCTGTAAGTATTTGCTCTTCATTCATTAATCTCTCTGTTGACAGAGAATAAAGGTAGAGTTCAAACTCTGCACATCTAAAATATTAAGAATTGGCTTCTGATTGGTAGTTAAGTTGCAGTACATGCCTTATACCTCCTATTCAAGTGTGACTGCTGCAATTTCCAACAACCTTAAACCACTTCATGCAGAGAGGTTTGTTGAAATGATTCAAACGGACTGCTTCTATTAGACAGTACAAATGTGGGCCATGAAAGTTACAAAGTGGTAGAACTGCAAAGTAGTGCCCATGACTCTGAATCTGAAACAGATGTTTCTTTAAATTGTAGCACAGAGAGATTTGGATTGGTGTCATCTGGGGTTAAGGTTGAATAATTAATTTTGTGTAAAAGCATTATTCAGAGGTTAACTAGCTGCTAATTTAAACATAATTCCTTCTGTAGACTAAATTAACAGCTAAAGAAACAGAAGAAGTAACACTGAAAGTTCACTTAACATTCAAACATCTAAAGTAGTACCACATAAGCAGGTATGTTGAATAAAATTGTTGAACTGAATATTGTAGAGTGAGTGAAAACTGAGTTATTCGCATCAAATTGGCTAATACCTGCTGGATAGAGTAGATATGGAGAAACTGTCACCACTCGTTCAAGAAACACGAACATGAGGGACTAAATTTAAATACTGTACTCTGCAAAGGAAGCGAGAGCGATGTGAGCCAACAGTTAGGGTCTGGAAATACACTGCTTAGAAGTGTGCGGGGAAAGCAGGGTCAACTGAGGTATTCAGGAAGGCATTGGATGATTATTTGGACAAGCATACTGTGTAAGGTTATGGGGGAGAAACAGGAGATTATCACTGGGTAACGATGCTTCTTTAATGTGACAGTGGAGGCATGATGGGCTGAATAGCCTTTTGCCCTGCAATGGTTTTGTGATTCTGTGAATTGCAAAACCAATTGCAAAAATATCAGGAATTAACGTACACACTTTATGCCACTGATGATCTTCATTGTATTAACACTATATTTTCAGAACTGTAATGTACTTCATGGTTAACTAACACAGAGCAATTTGGGTGTATCTTCAAAGAGGCATAATTCCCCTTCCAATAAGGCTGGCATGAAATAAGTACATAATGAAAGAAAACCTGACATTGACCTGCCTGATACTGTGTTGCCAGTCACAGACTAACTAGGCACTGAAAATGACACTGCTTTTCTTCTTCAGTTCAGTGTTGAACGGTCCAAACCAGACCACAGACATCAAAGCCATTGGAAAATAACTCTCACAGCTAGAATACTCCAATAACCCCCAAAAGATGGTTTCAGGGACAGAGAATTGAAAGAGGTCACCCAAAGTAAGCTTTAGTGATCTGATTATTGTAAAACTGTTTTTTGTTGTTAAAAGCAGCTGGACCTTAATTATCAGCACTTCAACTTGCTACGAGCCAGTGAGGGCAGGAATAGGAGGATAAAGCAGATGAATGCATGGTTGAGGAGCTGGTGTAAGGGAGAAGGATTCACATTTTTGGATCATTGGAATCTCTTTTGGGGTAGACGTTACCTGTACAAGAAGGACGGATTGCAACTAAATTGGAAAGGGACTAATATACAGGCAGGGAAATTTGCTAGAGCTGCTTGGGAGGATTTAAACTAGTAAGGTGGGGGGGGGGTGGGGGGATGGTGGGGGGTGGGGGAGGTGGGACCCAGGGAGATAGTGAGGAAAGAGGTCAATATGAAACTGGTACAGTTGAGTACAGAAGCGAGTCAAACAGTCAGGGCAGTCAGGGACAAGTTAGGACTAATAAATTAAACTGCATTTATTTCAATGCAAGGAGCGTAACAGGGAAGGCAGAGAACTCAGGGCATGGTTAGGAACATGGAACTGTGATATCATAGTAATTACAGAAACATGGCTCAGGGATGGGCAGGACTGGCAGCTTAATGTACCAGGATACAAATTCTACAGGAAGGATAGAAAGGGAGGTAAGAGAGGAGGGGGAGTGGCGTTTTTGCTCAGGGATAGCATTACACCTGTGCTGAGGAAGGATATTCCCAGAAATACATCCAGGGAAGTTATTTGGGCGGAACTGAGAAATAAGAAAGGGATGATCACCTTACTGAGATTGTATCATAGACCTCCTAATAGTCAGAGGGAAATTGAGAAACACACTTGTAATGAGAACTCAGCTATCTGTAAGAACAATAGGGTGGTTATAGTAAGGGATTGAGGTATATAGGCCGGGTGCTGGCAGGTGGGACTAGATTGGGTTGGGATATCTGGTCGGCAAGGACGGGTTGGACCAAAGGGTCTGTTTCCATGCTGTGCACCTCTATGACTCTATGACATAGACTGGAACTGCCATAGTGTTAAGGGTTTAGATGGAGAGGAATTTGTTAAGTGCGTATAAGAAAAATTTCTGATTCAGTATGTGGATGTATCTACTAGAGAAGGTGCAAACCTGACCTACTCTTGGGAAATAAGGCAGGGCAGGTGACTGAGGTATCAGTGGGAGAGCACTTTGGGGCCAAGACCATAATTCCATTTGATTTAAAATAGTGATGCAACAGGATAGACCAGATCTAAAAGTTGAAGTTCTAAATTGGAGAAGGGCCAATTTTGACGGCATTAGGCAAGAACTTTGGAAAGCTGATGGAGGGCAGAAGTTCACAGGTAAAGGGACGGCTGGAAAATGGGAAGCCTTCAGAAATTAGATAACGAGAATCCAGAGAAAGTATATTCCTATTAGGGTGAAAGGAAAGGCTGACAGGTATAGGGAATGTTGGATGACTAAAGAAATTGAGGGTTTGATTCAGAAAAAGAAGGAAGCATATGTAAGGTATAGACAGGATAGATCGAGTGAATCCTTAGAAGAGTATAAAGGCAGTAGAAGAAAACTTAAGAGGTAAATCAGGAGGGCAAAAAGGGAAGAAGGATAGCTTTGGCAAATAGGGGTAAGGATTTAACCCTAAAGGATTTTTACAAATACATTAAGGACAAAAGGGTAACGAGGGAGAAAATAGGGCCCCTCAAAGATCAGCAAGGCGGCCTTTGTTTGGAGCCACAGAAAATGGGAGAGATACTAAATGAGTATTTTGTTTCAGTATTTACAGTGGAGAAGGATATGGAAGATATAGTAAATTGGGAAATAGATGGTGACACCTTGCAAAATGTCCATATTACAGAGGAGGAAGTGCTGGATGTCTTGAAATGGGTAAAGGTGGATAAATCCACAGGACCTGATCAGGTGCATGCTAGGACTCTGTGGGAAGCTAGAGAAGTGATTGCTGGGCCTGTCGCTGAGATATTTGTATCATCGGAAGACTGGAGGTTGACTAATGTGGTGCCACTCTTTATGAAGGGTGGTAACGACAAGCCAGGGAAGTATAGACCAGTGAGCCAGATATCGGTGGTGGGTAAGTTGTTGGAGGGAATCCTGAGGGACAGGATGTACATGTATTTGGAAAAGCAAGGAGTGATTAGGGATAGTCAACATGGCTTTGTGCGTGGGAAATCATGTCTCACAAACTTGAATATTTTGAAGAAGTAACAAAGAGAATTGATAAGGGCAGAGCGGTAGTTGTGATCTATATGGACTACACTAAGGCATTCGACAAGGTTCCCCATGGGAGACTGGTTAGCAAGGTTAGATCTCACGGAATACAAGGAGAACTAGCCATTTGGATACAGAACTGGCTTGAAGGTAGAAGACAGAGGGTGGTGATGGAGGGTTGTTTTTCAGATTGGAGACCTGTGACCAGTGGAGTGCCACAAGGATTGGTGCTGGGTCCTCTACTTTTGTCATTTACATAAATGATTTGGATGCGAGCATAAGAGGTACAGTTAGTAAGTTTGCAGATGACACCAACATTGGAGGTGTACTGGACAGCGAAGAGGGTTGCCTCAGATCACAACAGGGATCTTGACTGAATGGGCCAATGGGCTGAGAAGTGGCAGATGGAGTCTAATTCAGATAAATGCAAGGTGCTGCATTTTGGGAAAGCAAATCTTTGCAGGTCTTATCCACTTAATGATAAGGTCCTAGGGACTGTTGCTGTACAAAGAGACCTTGGAGTGCAGGTTCACAGCTCCTTGAAAGTGGAGTCACAGGTAGATAGGATAGTGAAGAAGGTGTTTGGTATGCTTTCCTTTATTGGTCAGAATATTGATTACAGGAGTTGGGAGGTCATGTTGTGGCTGAACAGGACATTGGTTAGGCTACTGTTGGAATATTGCATGCAATTCTGGTCTCCTTCCTATCGAAAAGATGTTGTCAAACCTGAAAGGGTTCAGAAAAGATTTAAAATGATGTTGCCAGGGTTGGAGGATTTGAGCTATAGGGAGAGGTTGAACAGGCTGGGATGGTTTTCCCTGGAGCATCAGAGGCTGAGGGGTGACCTTATAGAGGTTTATAAAATTATGAGGGGCATGGATAGGGTAAAGAGACAAAGTATTTTCCCTGGGGTCAGGGAGTCCAGAACTAGAGGGCATAGGTTTAGGGTGAGAGGGGAAAGATATAAAAGAGACCTAAGGGGCAACTTTTTCACACAGAGGGTGGTACGTGTATGGAATGAGCTGCCAGAGTAAGTGATGGAGGCTGGTACAATTGCAACATTTAAGAGGCATTTGGATGGGTATATGAATAGGAAGGGTTTGGAGGGATATGGGCCGGGTGCCGGCAAGTGGGACTAGATTGGGTTGGGATATCTGGTCGGCATGGATAGGTTGGACGGAAGGGTCTGTTTCCATGCTGTACATCTCTATGATTCTATGTACACATCTAAATGCCTTTTAATGTTGTAATTGTACCAGTCTCCACCACCTCAACTGTCAGCTCATTCCAAATATTTTAAAAAGTTGCCCCTTCGGTCTCTTTTGAATCTTTTCCCTCTCACCCTAAACCTGTATCCTCTAGTTTTGGACTTCCCCACCCTGGGAAAAAGATCCTGTCCATTTACTCTATTCATGCCCCTCATGATTTATAAACCTCTCTAAAGGCACCCCTCAGCCTCACACTTGAGGGAAAATAGCCCCAGCTTGCTCAGCCTCTCCCTATAGCCCAAAACACCGAACCATGGGAATATTCTTGTAAACCTTTCTGAATCCTTTCAAGATTTACAACATCTTGCCTAAAGCAGGGTGACCAGAATTGAAGCATTCCAAAAGTGCCCTAACCAATGTCTTGTTGAGTTGCAACATGATCTCCCAACTGTTACAGCCAATACACTCACCAATAAAGGGAAGCATACCAAACAACTTCTTCACTTCCTTGTCTACTGCAAAGACATTTTCAAGGAACTACGAACCTGCACTCCAAGGTCTCAGGAAACTCCCCAGGACCTTACCATTAAGAGTATAAGTCCTGCCCTGATTTACCTTACCTAAATGCAGGACCTCACATTTATCTAAATTAAGTTCCATCTGCCATTTTTTGGGCGATCGGCCCATCTGATCAAGATCTCACTGTGCTCTGAAGTAACTTTCTTTCCTGTCCATTACACCTCCAATTTTGGTGTAATCTGCAAACTGACTAACCATACCTCTTACACTGACATCTAAATCATTTATATAAATGATGAAAAGCAGTGGATCCACCACTGATCCTTGTGGCACACCACCAGTCATAGACCTCCAGCCTGAAAAACAAATCTCCACCTGAGTGTACTAATTTAATCCAACTATCCAAATGAACATGCACCATTTAGCCAATCATGTCGATGCTGTTTCTCTAGACAATCAATGTTATAATCAATACTCCAGAAAGAAACACTGAACTGTTTTCAAACAGCTTTGCCTGCCTTTAATTTCAACATAAAAGGAACATGCAAGGGAATTAGAAAAAAGCAGGAGACTGGTAATAAATAATGGCATTCAATTGAAGAGCCAACACAGGCACAATGGGCCGAATGGTCTCCTCCTGCACCAAAACATTTGTATTTCTGTGATTCTCACTGGGTATGTTGTAAGAAATTTGATAATCATAGGGACCGATTGTCAATGAAATTGCAGCAGTTTCTGTGCACACGTTTTGTAAAATATACATTTCAGTTTGTAAAATTCATTTGTGACATGTCTATCATTTGTAGCATGGTCAGCCATATAGTCCCCTTCACAATATTATAGAATATTGATTCCTATGACTGAATCACCTTTTTTGCATAACATATGTTGAAATATATCTTTCAAAATGTGTGCACAAACAACATTTAAAGAAGGAACAAGACAAGGGAGTACTCAGTGAGTGACAGGGCACTAGGAAGCTCAGAGGAATTGAAAGAATTTGGGATACTTGTCTACAGATCTCAAATGTGGTTGGACAGGTGAATAGGGCAGCTGAGAAGGCAAACTGCACACTTGCCATTATCAACCAAACATAGATTAGAAGAACAGGGAGGTCATGTTGGAACTGTACAGGACTTTGGAGTACTATGTGTGTTTCCGGTCATCACACTATACGAAGGATGTGATTGCACTGAAAAGGACACAGAGGAGATTCTCCAGGATGTTGCCTGGGATTCAGCAGTTTAGCAATGAAGAGAGGATGGATAAGTTTGGGTTGTTTATTTTTGGAACAGAGAATTTGAGAGGGGACCTGACTAAGGTGTATGAGATTATGAGGGGCATATACAGGGTGGACAGAAAGCAGCAGTTCCCCTTGTTTGAAGGGTCAATAACAAGATGCCATAATTTTAAGGTGAAAGGCAGGATGTTTCGAGGGGATTTGAGATAAAAAAAACCTTTCACCCAGATGGTGGTAGATTGACCCTGGAAGGTTAGTTGAAGCGGGAAAACTCACAAACTTTAAAAAATTACTTGGATGAGCACCTGAAGTGTCATAACATTCAAGACTATAGACCTGGTGTGTTAAAGTGGGATTTGTGTAGTTTTGGAGTTGTTTTGGTGTCATTGCAGACTTGATGAGCCAAAGTGCCTTTTCTGTACTGTATGATTCAATAATTCTACAAACCATTTGGACGCATGACACATCCTGATATTCTGCATCCCTTGTTCCTACATTTACTTTCTCTACTTTGAAACTTACCCAATTCTTCTCCTGAAATTTCACCTTGCTGCAATCTCTCTGTTGAGAGAATAACAGTACTCAAGATTTTTTCTTAATATACAAGGTTTGATCTAGACATTGAAAGTTGTTATTGTAATAAAACAATTTCCTTTTCAGGTCATCTTTCAACTTACCAAGTTGATCCTGAAGTTCTTTCAGAGCCTCCTCTGTCAACAGATAACAAGACTCAGTACAAACCTTGCATATTAAAAAAAAATTCAAAAATACTGTAATTTGTTAAAAATTGCTCTAAAACCAAATCTAACTGAGACCTACTAAATGGTATAACTATTGAAAACTACAGGTAGATGGCAGTCAGTTTGGTAGAAATCTTTATGATGTATTCAGCAATGAGTTAATTCTAAAATAAAGTTGTACTTTTAAAATGAAGGTGGGTGGGGTGCAAGTAGTCTAGGTGAATTTGGGCAATCTTGGGAAGTACTTTTCATCTTCTAATGGGCTGTACTGCCAGCTGAAACTGGGTCAGATATGTATGGCACAATTCTACAGGCTTTTGTTTTGATGTATCAATCAAGGTCAACTATATGTTGTAGGGCTTCACCTTGTTTATGAAACTGTTCTACTGCCTTAAAATAGTTAGACAACTTGCCTGCCCAGGTCCCGGCAAGTGTGAACAGCTACGCCTGAGTTGCTGATGTTTTATTCTTAGAATGTGGCCAAGTTACGGTTTAACACTTTACAAGTGGGCGTCAATGTGGCATCAGTTGTTATGGTCTGAATGTTACCCTGGTAACATTCAATATCACAGTGAAATGCAGGTCCAGTTTGACAATTTAATCATTAGGGGACTCTTAATTGGCTGCCAGCAGGGCCACCAGGGGTTTAAGGAATGTAGGCATGTTCCTGATGCTGCCAACTCAATCAGAAGGTCTGAAACCTTAGCAGCATCACTTAGGTCAAGTGGTCACTGCTAAGGCCGGCCAGCTATGCTGTAAAGAAGAAAATACTCAATGGAACGGGTGGGGGGGCCTGCAAAGATCACTGGAGCTGCAGGAGCAGCCTTTCCTGCACATGGAGCAGTCGTGTGCCTCTGCTCCAGTGCTTCCTAGCTGGGGGACGTCTGGTGCAAATTCAGCTGCGGGTGGGTTGCTGTGTTATGTTAAAAATGCCACTGGCCTGGTAAATTACCTCTTGACCAGACATTTATTATAGAAATCCACTGGCCAACTTCTTGGAGAGGGCAAGTAATTTACAGTGTTCTGGCGGAAAGGTATTGCCCCCTGCGATGGGACTAACAAATCAGACATGGGCTACTGGTCTTTTACTGCTGAACCACCTGCCAGGCCCCCTTCCCAAAGGCCAGTAAAATTGGCTCCAATATTAAAGAAAGTGGAGGGGAAGGAAGCAGTCTTTTGTTTTAGCAGCCAAAAAACAAAGTAGGAAACATTAACTTCAATCGTTTATGAAATTCAAACAGAAAAGTCTTAGCAGACAAGAGAAAAATCATTGATCAGAAACCAATTCCCAAATCTTCAAGGAGGAAGATAGTTGTTGCTTAAGCAGAGACCAGAATTATGCATCAGGAACATTCAGAAGTCCTAATGCAGGTATTACCCAGGAAGATTAAACTTCCAATAAGCATTTACCTGGTGGCTTTAGGCTTCGACAAAGTCCTTAACTCTGAGTTAGAAAGAGATCTTGGAGGGCTCTGACTTACTACTATTAGCCAGGAAAAGTTAGAGGAATTAAAATTGCTCTACCTCCCAGATACATACACAACTACATTTGCGCCTCACCATTAAGTACATCATCCCAGCCTATTTATGCCCACCAGCCCCCAAGGACACCTCACCTCACATCCCTGTCTTGCAATGCTTCCGATTCCACCTCCCATTACCTGACTTGACCTGCAGCTCCACCCCAACCTCTAACAGACTTCTAATACTCTCCCCGTCCTAAATCCCAGGCACCCTCCCCAGTTGGCACCCTAACAACCCTTCCATCTGTGACTAAGCACCCATCCAACCCACGTATCTGCCACGCTATCGAAGTGGCTTTAGAATCTGTAAACTACAAAATATAGCAACCACTGCTGCAAAGAGAGGGTTGTGTTTTATCTACTGATCCTCTCTGATCCTGCCAGTGTAGACTCTTGGACTTGATTGTGCTCCTTTGGCTGGGAAGACTGCTGTTCCTCGGGTTGGCATGGAAAACTCTTCCAAAGGTAAGTGACTAACATCTTGTCGAGTCTGGATTAGAAATAAGGACTCTGATCCAGGTCAGAAGATACCAGTCAGTGTTTGCCTCTCTTTCCACAAGTGCTGCTGAACCCACTGAATACTTGCCCTCTGTTAACTTTTTATTTCAGATTTCCAGCATCCCAATATTTGCTTTTTTAAAAGAAAAACATGATTCCAAAATCACAGCTACAAAAGATTTAGAGCAATATGAGACTACATGGATCAAAATAACAGATTGAAGTACAGTACAGATTGAAGTTGAAGTTCACTGTTGATCAAGGCTCTGAGGTAGGCTGGGTGAAGGGTGGCAGACATATCCCAAGGTAGGAAAATTCCTGATTTGCTACTACCTGCCTCAGTCAAAAATGTCCAGAATCACAGGATTTTTGTTTGGGGGTGTTGGTGGTGGTGGTTCTGGTACAAGGTGTTATCAGAGGCAGATGCTAAGAGGACACAAGTATGGGTGAGGGTCAGGAATGGTGATTGGTAGGTGCAACCTCAGTTCTCAAGATGTGAGGCTCTCTAATTCATTCCAACACACTACGATCCATCCCTCAAAGCCTCCATGCCAATTCATTTCCACACTACCTTACCTCCTATGAGTGAACATAAACTCTATGCCAATTCAATACCAACCAGACAAATCTCAGGTGCCCATATTTAGCTAAGAAAAAAAAACAAATGCAATTATAGCCTTCAAAATACAGATGCGATTGCAAAAAAATCACTCATTCATTAAAGTATCAAAGTTTTTAAATCTCTTCTTTAAAGACTGTCACCTGTCACTTTTGAAACTCGTCCAGTCATTCATGATGAATAGCTCTTAGGCAAGTCTCAACAAGTAATTTTATTGAATTACTTTGAAACTGCTCAAATAAATGCTACACCAGCTGGACTATCAATCAAAACACTCCAACAGAGTTTTCTTCAACAATCATTGATACTGCAAATTCATTTTATAGTTTGAAGAATCAAGTATTTTTAAAAATCTTTAGATTATAATAGCTAAGAGATTATACATGCCCTTTCAGAAGGTTTCATTTACTCTACTATAATTTTGGAGAGAATCAAGTGTAAGAATATATTCTTCTTCTCCAGTGAATTGTGTAGTTGTCCACCACCGTTCACAATTGGATGTGACAGGACTTCAGAGCTTAGATCTGCTCTGCCGGTTGTGAGATCACTTAGCTCTGTCTATCACTGACTGTTTATGCTGTCTGGCATGCAAGTTGTCCTGTTTGGTAGCTTCACATTCTTGACACCTCATCTTCAAATTTGCCTGGTGCTACTCCTGGCATTTCCTCCTGCACTCTCCATGACCAGGGTTAATTCCCTGGCTTGATGGTAATGGTAAAGTGGAGGAATCTGCCAGGCCATGAGGTTGTAGATCTTGTTGATTTTTATTGCTGCTGAAAGCCTACAGAGCCTCATGGATGCCCACTCTCAAGTTGCTAGATCTGTTCAAAGTCTGTCCCATTCAGCATGGTGACACTGCCACTCAATACAATACAGGGTATCCACAATGTGAAGGCAGGACTTAACCTCCATAAGGACTTGTAATGGTCATTCTTACTGATGTATCTACAGGTGGTGAATTGGTAAGGATTAGGTCAAGTATGTTTTTCTCTATTGTTGGTTCCCTCACCGCATGCTGCAGACCCCAGTTCAGCAGCTATGTCCCCACCTGACTAGCTTGATCATTAGTGCTGCTGTGGAGCCACTCTGCTGGGTCTGTCCTGCTGCTGGAACAGGACATATCCTGGGATGGTGATGGTGCTGCCTGGGGCATTGTTTATAAGATGTGAATCTGTGAGTATGACTATATCAGGCTGTGGCACAACTAGTCTGGGAGACAGCATTCTCAACTTTGGCATGAACTACCAGATGTTAGTGAGGAGGACTTTGCAGGGTTGACAGGACTGTTTCTGCCGTTGTCTTTTCCAGTGCCTAGGTCAATGCCAGGTGATCCATACAGTTTTCATTTCTTTGTTGAAACTTTGTAGCAATTGATACAACTGAGAGGCTTCCTAGACCATTTCAGAGAGCAGTTGAGAGTCAACAACATTGCTTTGGGTCTCGAACATGTTGGCCAGACCAGCTGGGGATGGCAGATATGAAAGGCATTAGTGAACCAGATGGGTAAATGGGGTTTCAATATCATTACTCGACTTAATTCCAGACATTTATTGAATTCAAATTCCACCATCTGTGTGGCAGGATTTAAACCTGGGTCCCCAGAACATTTTGGATTAACAGTTTAGAGAATGTACAATTAGGCTATCTGCTTCTTCAAAAGGTATATTTGTAGGCTTTAATATGAAGTGTCAATTACTGAGGTATGTATCTTTCAAGATATATACCAATAATATGATGGGACAAGCTCCTTTGTTGATTTTAGCTTTTGCTGTATATCATTCTGCCTCTTTAGGACAGAAGTTGGGAGATGGAGTTTCATGTCATCCTGAACAAGCGTCCCGGCCTGAAAGGTCAATTCTCTTGCTCTTCTGATGTTGCTTAACCTGCTGTGCTATTTTCAGCTCCACACTTTATCAGTTCTGACTCTCCAGCATCTGCATCACTATCTCTGAGTTTAATGTAGGAAAGGACAAGGTTCTCTGCACTTTATTGCGGAGAATCAATAGGCAGGCTGTTATTTAAATGAAGAGAGATTCCAAAAGAATTGCAGTGTGTGCTTGACATAAGTGCTCTTAGACACAAAATATAAGATGTTCGCATCCAGGTGCATTCTGAATGCAGATGTCATTCAGAAGGCAGTGCAATTTTAGCCTTTACAGTTAGGGGGTCGGAAGATCAAAATAAAGAAGTTCTGTATCACCTGTACAGAGTTTTGATGATGTCACACATGGAGTACTGTGTGCAAGTATCATCCCCATATTTAAAAAAAGGACACACAGATAGTTCTTCTATAAGACGATGGTTGCGATCTTGTGCAACCCCGCATTATAGAAAAATCACACTTTACAAACAGTGCTTAAAGTGTTGGCAATGTAATTATGTTACAGCCGACACATGTTTTAAAAGTTTGTGCTTTAGAAACATTGTGCCCAATTTGTCAATCGCATTACAGTGAATTTGTGTTAGCAAAACGTGCATTATAGCAGAATGATCTGTTCTAGCATAAAGATAGTTCAAAAGATATTCACTAGACTGATTCCTGGGATGAAAGGATTGGCTTATCAAGGATGGATAAACAGGTTAGGGAGTTATTCATTAGAATTTAGAAGAATGATGGGTGATCTTACTGAAACATATAAGATTCAGGGAGACAATAGTCTAGCGATATTATTGCTTGACTATTAATCCAGAGACTCAGGAATGTTCTAAGGACTCGAGTTCAAATCCTGCCACATGTAATTTGAATTTAACAACAAAACAAAATGAGAATTAAGTGTCTAATGATGACCATTGATCCATTGTCGAGTGTCAGAAAAACCCATCTGGTTCACTGATGTTCTTTAGGTAACAAAACTGCCAACCTTACCTGATCTGGACTACATGTGACCCCAAACCCACAGCAATGCGGATGACTCAACCACCCTTTGAACAATAATGGACTGGCAATAAATGCAGACCTAGCCAGCAACACCCTCATCCCCTAATTGAATCAAAAAACATTCTGAGGTGGCTTGACAAGATAGATATATTGAGATGATGTTTCTGCTAGCGGAGGAATGTCAAACTCAGGGACATGGGTACAGAATAAAAGGACACTGATTTAAAATTGAGATGTGAAGGAATCTCTTCTCTCAGAGGGCAGTAAATGTCTGGAATTCTCTATACCAAAGAGTTGTGGAAGCTAGATCACTGAAAAGGAGGTAGATAATTTTTTGAAATGTTATGGAATTGAAGGCCATAAGGAGCTGGCATGAAAGAGGAGTTAAGGCCTGGGCAGCACATCCATGATCTTGTTGAATGGCAGAGCAGACCTGAGGGGTCAAATAGCCTCTTCATCCTAATTCTTATATTCTCACATAATATTAATGGTTGTAAAACTTCTGATTGCCTTACACTGTCAATATGGTGTGTGCGGTTAGCAAGGCAGAAAAGTTGATCATCTGAAATTTGTCTGTAGGTTGGTTAGCTCTGAGCCTTATTGGTGTGTTTCTGTTTATACAACTTCTTAATACTTTCCTTGCTGCCAGCATTGTGGTATTCTACCATCTTATTGGGCACCTGTGTTTTGTGCTGGTGTCTTGCTTGACTTTTGGAATCAGACGTCCAGCACACGTGTATCCGTCGGTGCTACATGCATTGCAGATATCAAGAAAAGCTGGATGGCTTTTGCATAGGTACAACAAACCATATCTCTTTCTGATTTTGTTAGAAGGCCATATTAATGATTTGGATAAGTGTGTACAAGGCATGATTAGTACGTTTGCTGATGACATTAAAATAGGCAGTATCATGGACAGTGAGGAAGGTTATCAGAAAATTGCAACAGGACCTTAACCAGCTCGGGAAGTGGGCCAAAAAATGGCAAATAGAGTTTAATATACATAAGTCTGAGGTCTTGCGTTTTGGAAAGTCAAATCAAGGTAGGATTTCATGGTGAATGGTAGAGCCTTAGTGAGTATAGTGGAACAGAGGGTTTTGGAGTTCAGGTTCACAATTCTCTGAAAATGGAGTCACAGGTAGACAAGGGCAGTGAAGAAGACTTTTGGCACACTGGCCTTCATCAGTCAGGGCATTGAGTACAGAAGTAGGGAAGTTATGTTGAAGTTGTACAGGACATTGGTGAGTCCTCACTTGGAGCCTGGACTCAATGGTCTGAGTTATACAGAGAGGTTGGACAGCTAGGACTTTTTTTCTTTAGACGTTAGGAGACTGAATGGGGGCGGTGGGGAACCTTATAGAGATCCATAAGCTCATGAGAGGTATGGATAGGGTGAATGCATTCAGTCTTTTTCCCAGGGTTGGGGAATCAGATTTAGGTTAGTGGGGAAAGAATAAAAGGGAACCTGAGGGCCAACTTTTTTACACAGAGGGTGGTAAACATATGAAATAAGCTTCCAGCAGAAGTGGTTGAGACACATACATTAACAATATTTAAAAGGATTTGGACAAATACACGGGTAGGAAATGTTTAGAAGTATATGGGCTAAGTGCAGGGAAATGGGGTTAACATGGATGGACATTTTGGTTGGCATGGACCAGTTCAGGCCAAAGGGCCTGTCTCCATGCTGTAGAATTCTATGACTCTATGAGCCTCTAAGGCTGTACTTAGCTGACTGCAACCAACCATATTGTTGTGTCTAAAGCTGTGGCTGCACACCCATTTGACTTCACACCCATTTCCCCATCTCCCTCCTCCAGTGATGCACTAGTGATATGGCCTCTTTATCATGTCATGAAAACTTTAATTAGTGTGGAGATGTTAACTAATTCCATGAGCGTCTTTGACAGTTCCTCTTCAGAAAAGTCACACTCGTGCCCTTTGCTTCGGTACCGTCTGACAAATTAATCAATGCACCCTAGGGGGTTCCATCTGTCTGAGAAGAATTAGAATTGGTTACTCCTGAAGTTAATTCATACCTTGAGCTGGTCTTGGAGAGCTGTCAAGATCTTCTTTTGAACTTACAGATTGTCTGTGCAAAGTCAGTATGTGTTAAATCTGTGATTTTGCTAGTGGTGAGCAGGAAATTTAGAGCTCCTTTATAGGGCCATCCATTACTTCATCTGTAAACTGGAATGATAATCCCTTGTTTGAACAGTTGTCATTCAGTAAAGGGGTCAACGGATGACCAATTCATAATGATGAATTTGCAATCCACATTTCTATCTTGAAATCTTTGTTCTCAAAATCACAGAATTGCTACAGCACAGAGGGAGACCATTTGGTCCGTCATGCCTGCACTAGTTCTATTATTTAGTGTCAATCCCCGGCCTTTTCTCAACATCCCTGAAAACTATTTCTATCCAAGACTAGTTTAAGCAATGTTTACATTGAAACGGCAGCTTGAAACTGCTTGATGGTCCCTTGGAATCAAAAGTCCCGTACATGGTATTACATGCATTAGAGATATCAAGAAAAGGAGAAAGTGAGAACTGCAGACGTTGGAGACCAGATTCAAAGCGTATGGCACTGGAAAGGCAGAGCAGGACAGGCAGCATCTGAGGAGCCAGAGAATCAACTTTTCAGGCATAAGTCCTTCATCAGGAATGCAATACCAAGAAAAGTATATCTCTGATAGATTTTTTTACATTGCTGTACTTAGCTGACTGCAGACAACAATGTTACCCGTGCCTAAAGCACATAATTGTGGTTAGGCTTCCACTATTATAACTGGCTTTGATCCTTTTAAAATAGCTGTTCCCCTGACCTTGGTCCTTTTAAGACTCTGCTTAAGGTTTCTGACTGTGAAAGAGGCTTTGTTTTGATCTTTGTGCCAATTTGAAAAAAAAAAGTGGAGATAATTGACATTCCCTGGGCACCATGAACCTTCTTAGAGTGAGTTTTCTCAATGTAGACAACCACTTTTTTAGTATCTTGAAACTGTATTTTCTTCTAAAATGCTGTGGAGCTGTGCTTTAAAGAGCAACATGGATTTGCAGTCTCTTGAATGTATTTTTATGGAAAAGAGTAGGAAAGGTTGAGTATGCTTCAGGATAGACTTTATCTTTAGCTGTATTTGTAACTTCAGTCAGTTTATTTTTAATACAGGCTCTGTTAAAAATTCTTTTTCTCTTGAAAGAACACAAAATGTAATCAAAAAGATGTTTTCTTGCTGCTTAATTTACCATCAACACATCTATACAAATTTCTATGCTGCTGACTTTCTGAATTCTTTAGTGGCCTGTTATTTCCTCCCACATAAGAAACTGTGCATGAACAGCACAGGAAAAGACCCTGTGGCCCACCTGTCTGCAATGGTCAAGAAGTTTACAGCAGGGTAGAATGAGGGAAGGACATGAATGAGTTGTATAAAGTTATAAGAGACAACGATAAGCTAGACAGAAAGAAACTTTTACCCTTGGTGGAGGGAATCAATGACTTGGGGCACAGATTTAAGGTAAGAGGCAAGAGGTTCAGACAAGATGTGAACCCAGCAAGACGGGCCTTAGATCCAGTGTGGTAGTCCCTCGGCCTGGAATGGCAGTCTTTCAGCCTGGTGTGGCTGCAGTGTACATCTCTAGCCTCTAGGTGATTCCACAATAGTCTCCCAGCCTTTGGCATCTTGAGGCAAAGCCTGGTACAATCTAGTGTCAAGCCTGGGCGTGGACAAGAGGGTAGATGCCAGTGTAGACTGGGCTGGAAGGACTGGCGTTCTGAAGTTGTTATTTCTGTTTTTTCATTGATCCCTATGATCTGTAATGCTGGACTTCTTACTTCTTTATTTTTCCGATTTTTGATTTTCCCTAAGAATTTGTACTGAAGAATCTGAACCAAGAATGGACCAAGTAAACCTTGTACCTAAGATGGCGCCGTAAGTGGCAAATTGTAAACTTTTCACTGCTCGTTTGACATGGTGACAATAAAGTTAATTCAATTCAATTCAATTCAAAAAGTATTCCACCCAGAGGGTGGTGGGAATCTGGAACTCACTGCCTGTAAATTTAATACCAGCTACGAAGTTTTTAGATGTGTAATTGCAACACCAAGGCATACAACGCTATGGGCCAAGTGCTGCAAAATCGTATTAGGATAGTTAGGTGGTCATTTTTGACCAGTGCAGATCTGGTTGATTGAAGGATGTTTTTGTGTGCTGTAGACCTGTATGACTTTGAAACTGTCAAGCCCAGGTAATATCCTGGTAAATCTTCCCTGCATAGTCCTCTAGCTCTATCACAGACCTTTTATAATCTGGATACCAGAGCTGCACACAGAATTCAACCTGTAGTCTAATCAATGTTTTATGCAGGCTATGTGGGCGGCACGGTGGCACAGTGGTTAGCACTGCTGCCTCACAGCGCCAGAGACCCGGGTTCAATTCCCGCCTCAGGCGACTCTCTGTGTGGAGTTTGCACATTCTCCCCGTGTCTGCGTGGGTTTCCTCCGGGTGCTCCGGTTTCCTCCCACAGTCCAAAGATGTGCAGGTCAGGTGAATTGGCCATGCTAAATTGCCCGTAGTGTTAGGTAAGGGGTAAATGTAGGGGTGTGGGTGGGTTGCGCTTTGGCGGGGCGGTGTGGACTTGTTGGGCTGAAGGGCCTGTTTCCACACTGTAAGTTATCTAATCTACCCTGCTCTTAAACTCTATGCTTCATCTAATAAAGGCAAGTATATGCCTTGTTAACCACTCTATCTACATGACCTACAACCTAAGAGAATGGTGGACATACATCAAGTCCTTCTGATCCCTAATGCTTCCTTAGTCTTGGTATTCATTATGCATTCCCTTGCCATTTTGTTCAGTTCAAGTGCATCACCTCAAACACAGAACATAGAACATTACAGCACAGTATAGGCTCTTGCTGTTGCGCCAGTCTCTGAAACCCATTTCAAGCCCATCTAACCTACACTATTCCACTATCATCCATATATTTATATAGTGACCATTTAAATGCCCTTAAAGTTGGTGAGTCCACTGCTGTTGCATGCATGCTGTTCCATGCCTTTATTACTCTCTGAGTAAAGAGTAACTTATCCTAATTGAATTCCATTTTCCATCAATCAGCCCATCTGACCAGGGCGTTTATATCCTCCTATAATCTAAGGCCAGCCTCCTCATTATTTACTATGTCACCAATTTTCAAATCATCCGCAAACTTATTGATCAACTCTCCCACATGCAAGTCTAAATTGTTTACATATACCATAGACAGTAACATCCCTGATGCTTATCTCTGCAGAACCCCACTGGATGCAGGTCCAGGCACAAAAACATCCATCAACAATCACCCTAGCTTCCTGACACTCAGCCAATTCTGGATCCAATTAGCCAAATTTCTCTGGATCCCAAACATCTTGCTAAAGTCCAAGTAGACCACATCAAATTCAAGCAAAATCATGCAACTGTTCTTGATTAATCCATTGCCTCTTGGCCCGTAGCTTTCTAATGTGATCTCAGTTGAGGGTCGAAATAAATCTAGTGCAGTCATTAGTCTATGGTATTCTTTTCCTCAGACGGCAGTGGAGGCTGGGTCATTGAATTTGAGCACTGAACATAGTACAGCAAGGTACAGACTCTTTGGCCCACAATGTTGTGCTCACCTTTTATTGTATTCAAAGATCAAACTAACATACCTACTCTACAATTTACTATCATCCATGTGCCTATCCAAGAGTCGCTTAAATGTCCCTAATGTATCTGACTCTACTACCACCACTGGCAGTGAATTCCATGCACCAATCACTCTCTGTGTAAAGAACCTACCTCTGACATCTCCCCTAAACCTTCCTCCAATCACCTTAAAATTATGCCCCCTCATGATAGCCATTTTCACCCTGGGAAAAAGTCTCTAGCTGTCCACTCTAACTATGCCTCTCAACATCTTGTACACCTCAAACAAGTCACCCCTCAAACTTCTTCACTCCAATGAGAAAAGCTTTAGCTTCCTCAACCTTTCTTCATAAGACATGCAGTCCAATCCAGGCAGCATCCTGGTAAATCTCCTCTGTACCCTATCTAAAGCTTCAACATCCTTCCTGGAATGAGGTGAGCAGAACTGAACACAATATTCCAAATGTGATCTAACCAGGACTCTACAGAGCTGCAGCATAACCTTGCAGCTCTTAAATTCAATCCCCCTGTTAATGAAAGCCAATAAACCTTCTTAACAACCCTATCAACCTGGCTGGCAACTTTGAGGGGTCTATGGATGTGGACTCCAAGATTCCTCTGTTACTCAAAATTGCCAAGAATCCTGCTTTTAACCCTGTTATCTGCATTCAAATTCAACCTTCCAAAATGAATCACTTCACACTTTTCCAGGTTGAACTCCATCTGCCACTTTCTCAGCCCAGCTCTGCAACTTGTCAATGTCCCACTGCAACTTACAACAGCCCTCCACACCATCCATAACTCCACCAATCTCCGTGTCATTGGCAAACTTACTAACCCACCATTCCACTTCCTCATCCAAGTCATTTATAAAAATCACAAAAAGCAAGGTCACAGAACAGAGCCCTGTTCCAGTGGAATACCATTGGTCACTGTGCTCCAGGCTGAGTACTTTCTATCCACTACCACCCTCTGTCTTCTATGGGCCAGCCAATTCTGTATTCAGACAACCAGATTTCCCTGTATCCCATGCCTCCCTACTTTCTAAATGAGCCTACCATGGGAAACCTTATCAAATGTTTTGCTAAAATCCATATACACCACATCCACTGCTCTACTTTCATCAATGTGTTTTGTCACATCCTCAAAGAATTCATTAAGGCTTGTGAGGCATGACCTGCCCCACATTAAACCATGCTGACTATCTCTAATCAAGCTATGCTTTTCCAAATATCATAATCCCTGTCTCTCAGAATCCTCTCCAGTAATTTGCCCACCACTCACATCAAACTGACTAGTTTGTAATTCTCAGGGTTATCCCTATTCCCTTTCTTGAGCAAGGCAATAACATTTTCCACTCTCCAATCAACTGGTACTAATCCAGTGGACAGTGAGGACTCAAAGATCATCGCCAAAGACACAGCAATTTCTTCCCTCACTTCCTGTAGAAACCTATACATCCCATCTGGCCCAGGGGACTTGTTTATCCAAATGTTTTTCAAAATCTCCAGCACTTCATCCTTCTTAACATCAAACTGTTTAAGCGTATTAGCTCTTTTCACGCTATCCTCACAAACGACAACGTCCTTCTCACTAGTGAATACTGAAGTAAAATATTCATTCAGGACTTCCCCTACCTCCTCCGACTCCAGGCACAAGTTCCCTCCACTATTCCTGATTGGTCCTACCCTCACACTGGCCATCCTCTTGTTCCTCACAGAAGGAGACTTTGGGGATTAGTTGCATAGCTTTTTGTGGGAGGGGGAAACGAGATCCATGGGAAGTAGCAAATGATATTGTCAGGTGAATTAGAATTAGAATCCCTACAGTCTGGAAACAGGCCCTCCAGCCCAACATATCCACACCAACCCTCTAAAGAGTAACCCACCCAGACCCATTCCCTATATTTATCTCTAACTAATGTATCTAGTCTACGCAGCCCTGAACACTATGGGCAATTTAGCATGGCCAATTCACCTAACCTGCACATCTTTGGATTGTGGGAGAAAACCGGACCATCCAGAGGAAACCCATGCAGGTACAGGGAGAATGTTCAAGCTCCACACAGTTTCCCGAGGCTGGAATTGAACCTAGGTCCCTGGTGCTGTGAGGCAGCAGTGCTAACCACTGAGCCACCGTGCTGCCGTGGTGGGGCAGAAGCTCAGGCGATAGAAACTTTACTCTTAAATCCTGTGTTCCTACACATTCCTCTCCAAGGCTCTCTTCTGACGGGGCTTGTACTGTCTCTGGCCCTCAGCAGGTTTTTGATGCTCAGCTTGTTGCTTGACCAGATTGCCTAAACCACAAAACGCCATGATGATACTCAAGAGATGCACTGAGTCATACTAGAGAGCACCCCTGGGCTGGTTGGACAATGGAAATATATTTTGAATAAACCAATAGACTGCTCAATAGATCCTGTGTAACTATGACTAGTGTTATATCTTTCCACTGTATCGGTGCAAGGGACTCTCTCTTGGGTGACGTGAGCCAGCTCCTGACAAGAAGGTGGTCAGCTGCCTTCTTGAACCACTGCAGTCTTTGGGGCCTGTTCTAATGGTTCTGTATCATTGCCTTCAATCTCATCACACATTCTTTAAAATGCTGTTGATTCAACTTAGCTGGAGTGTGTTGAGCCTATTGGTAATCTCTCAAAACTGATGCCATTTTGAGGTGTACCCTTGTTCCTGTGCAGTGATTATGACCACTTGAAGGGCCAGTCCCTCTGACTCATAAGGCTGGCTTCTTCTGAGACACTGTACCCTTACACAGGTCCTCAAAGAAGAGGAGACTATGGGAGACACAGACTTTAGAAGATCAGTTTGAAGTTAAGATCCAGGGTATTAGCAGAGCCTGCGTTACTGGCCCCAATGAGAAAGTGAGGGAGATGGGGTCAGGGGTTTGAGAGGACATGGCTAAGGGTAAAGGCAGGTATGATCTTGGGGAGGAATGCCTCTGATTGGCACAAAGGACCCTCCAAGTTGATCCACCCACTTCTAGGCTGATGCAGGCTTGTGGGGTAATATCTGGGTGGTGTGAACTTCTCCCTCTCACTACATGTAGAAATGTAGTCAGGTTTGAAAGAATAAAAGTGTTGTAGGTGTGAGCTGAGGACCTTAAGTGACAAATTAATGGCTTCAATAGGTGTAAAGGTGAATGGGTGAAGGGTTGTTCTTTGATGGGGTGAATTTAATTGCAGTTTTAAAATAGACATTTACAGGTTCTCAGTTGAGCTAATTAATTAGACTATGATTTAATTTGGTTTAGTCTGAATTTAATCTGAATTGGGGTCACAAAGGTGAACTTGTTGAGTGTTGCTCTGCCTGTACTGTAGTGCTGCTTTGTTGTATTTTACTGTAACTGGAGTTGGCAAAACAGGGAGAAAGTGATCAGTCCCTCTTTTTGTTTGATTGGTATGTACTTGCACAATATTCAGCACCATTTGCAACTTCACAGATATGGAAGTAGATAAACACCAGCTACAAGAGCACATCAGAGGTTAGGTATACTGCGGCATGTAACCTACTTTCTGAGTCCCTAAAGCCTGTCCACCATCGATAAGGTATACGTTAGGATTATGATGGAATACTCCTCACTTGCCTGCTCCAGCAATACCCAAGAAGCTTGAAACCATGCAGGACAAAGTAGCCCACTTGATTGGCACCACATCCACTAACATTCATTCCCTTTATCACTGATGTTCAGTACTAGCAGTGTGTACTACCTACAAGATGCATTTCAGAAATTCACCAAACTTGCAAACACAGCACCTTCTAAGCACTTTCATCCAGAAGGACAAGGGCAGCAGATACTGGGAACACCTTCATTTGCAGTTTCGCTCTAAGCCACTCACTATCCTGGTGGGAAATCTATTACCATTTCTTCACTATCTTGGGTCAAGATCCTGGAATTCCCTCCATAATGGAATTGCAGTTCAACTCACAGCAGATGGGTTGCAATGATTCAGGAAGGCAGCTCACCACAACCTTCCCAAGGCCAACTAGGGATTGTCAATAAATACTGGCCAGCCAGCGATGCCCACATCCCACCAGTGATTTTTTTTTTTAAAAACTTCTGCTGTTTAAAATAGACATAAGATCTTAGGAAATTTGGAAAAATTAGTGGAGAGGGGCTTTAAGGAACTTAAAGCCACAACACTTGAGGTTAGACTGCGAGTGAGGAGAATCTGAGTTGAGCAATGTAAAATGTCTAAAGGGAGCATCCCAGAGTTCATGGATTCCACATATACCGCTCAACAAAACTTCAACCTGATCAGCACTTGTCCTGCAGGCATCCGATTAGACAAGAAAATACAAATTAAAGCAATCAACAAATGCTGTTGCCCATTGTCTGTGGCATAGTGGTAACATTCCCACCAGTAAGCCAGAGGGCCTACAGTCAAGTGAAACTTAATGCAGAGGGATGTTGAAACATGTCTGAAGCAGTTAATCTTCAAAACAATATACACAGAGAACATAGAACGTTACAGCGCAGTACAAACCCTTCGGTCCTCGATGTTGTGCCGACCTGTGAAACCAGTCTGAAACCCATCTAACCTACACTATTCCATTCGCATTCATATGTTTATCCAATGGCCATTTAAATGCCCTTAAAGCTGGCGAGTCTATTACTGTCGCAAGTAGGGTGTTCCACGCCCCTACTACTCTCTGAGTAAAGAACCCACCTCTGGCACCTGTCCTATATCTATCACCCATCAATTTGATGTTATGTCCCCTCATGCTAGACATCATCATCTGAGGGAAAAGGCTCTCACTGTCCACCCTATCTAATCCTCTGATCATCTGCCTTATTACCACTTAGTACTTGTTTCACCAAACTAACCCTCTGTGGTAGGACTCTTATGGTGCAGTCAGAGCATCCTTACCTCTGGACAGTAGGTCTAGGTTCAAGTCTTGAAACAGAAACTAAGTGCTGTAGAAAGAGAGGCAGCATTTGTAATTTGAGTCCAGTGACTCTTCATCAGAACAGAACTGAAGTAGAACTGTTTAAACTCACTCAGCAGGGGTTTGGGAACCAGAGGTGTAGTTACAGTGCACAGGAGGATGAGAGTAGGAAGGACAGGGACAGGATTTCAGGGTCACAGGAATGTGATGGCAGACAGCAAACTGGTCTGAAGTGTGTTTACTTCAACGCCAGAAATATCTGAAATAAGGTAGGTGAGCTTGCAGCATGGATAGGTACCTGAACTTCGATGTTGTGGCCATTTCGGAGACATAGATAGAGCAGGGTGAGGAATGGATGTTGCAGGTTCATTAAGAACAGGTAAGGTGGTAAAAGAGGGGGAGGTGTGGCCTTGTTAGTCAAGGATAGTATAACAGTGGCTGAGAGAACTTTTGATGAGGACTCGTCTACTGAGGTGGTGTGGGCTGCGGTTAGCAACAGGAGATGAGAGGTCACATTGCTTGGAGTTTTATACAGGCCTCCACAGATTTCCAGGGAGGTGGAAGAGAGGATTAGCAAAATTATTCTGGTTAGGAGTGAAAGGAACAGGGTGGTCATTATGGGGGACTTTAACTTCCCCAACATTGACTGGAAATGCTATAACTCTAGTACGTCAGAGGAATAGGTTTTTGTCCAATGTGTACAGGAGGGTTTCCTGACACAGTATGTCGAAGGGTAGACAAGAGGGGAGGCCACACTGGATTTGGTGCTTGGTAATGAACTAGACCAGGTGTTTGATTTAGTTGTAGGTGAGCACTTTGGAGAGAGTGACCATAATTCAGTTATGTTTAGCTTAGCGATGGAAAGAGATAGGTACATGCCACAGGTCAAGAGTTATGGATGGGGCAAGGGCAATTATAATGTGAATAGGCAAGAATTAGGATGCATAGGATGGGGTAGAAAAATACACAGGATGCAGACAATGGAAATGTGGAGCTGGTTTAAGGAACAGATATTGCATGTCCTTGATAGGTATGTCCCTGTCAGACAGGGAGGGAGTGATAAGGTAAGGGAACCGTGGTTTACTGCAGAAATTGCATCTCTTGTAAAGAAGAAGAAAGGAGGCTTATGTGTTGATGAGGCAAGATGGTTCAGATGAGGCAATGGAGAAACACAGATAAGCTAGGAAGGATTTAAAGAGAGAGTTAAGAAGAACAAAGAGAGGACACAAGCAGTCTTTAGCAAACAGAATAAAGGAGAACCCTAAAGATTCAAAGTTTGGTAGAAGATTTGTAGCTCGGGTGCTCGTTGTTGTGGTTCTGTTCGCCAAGCTGGGAATTTGTCTTGCAAACGTTTCGTCCCCTGTCTAGGTGACATCCTCAGTGCTTGGGAGCCTCCTGTGAAGCGCTTCTGTGCTGTTTCCTCCGGCATTTATAGTGGCCTGTCTCTGCCGCTTCCGGTTGTCAGTTCGAGCTGTCCACTGTAGTGGCCGGTATATTGGGTCCAGGTTGATGTGTTTGTTGATAGAGTCTGTGGATGAGTGCCTCATCCACAGATTCTATCAACAAACACATCAACCTGGACCCAATATACCGGCCACTACAGTGGACAGCTCGAACTGACAACCGGAAGCGGCAGAGACAGGCCACTATAAATGCCGGAGGAAACAGCACAGAAGCGCTTCACAGGAGGCTCCCAAGCACTGAGGATGTCACCTAGACAGGGAATGAAACGTTTGCAAGACAAATTCCCAGCTCGGCGAACAGAACCACAACAACCCTAAAGATTTCTATAGGTATGTGAGGAATAAAAGGATGATTAGGGTAGGAATAGGGCCAGTCAAAGACAGAAGTGGGAAGTTGAGTGTGGACCCTGTGGAGATTGAAGAGGTGCTAAACGAACATTTCTCATTGGTTTTTACTCAGGAAAAGGATAATATTGTAGAGGAGAAGAATGAGGTACGAGATATTAGACTAGAAATGATCAAGGTTAATTACGAAAGGTGTAATCAATTCTAGAAGGAATGAAAGTAGACAAGTCCCCTGGGCCGGATGGGTTTTAGACCTGAAAATATGTTGCTGGAAAAGCACAGCAGGTCAGGCAGCATCCAAGGAGCAGGAGAATCAATGTTTCGGGCATAAGCCCTTCTTCCTGAAGAAGGGCTTATGCCCGAAACGTCGATTCTCCTGCTCCTTGGATGCTGCCTGACTTGCTGCGCTTTTCCAGCAACACATTTTCAGCTCTGATCTCCAGCATCTGCAGTCCTCGCTTTCTCCCGGATGGAATTTATCCTAGAATTCTCTGGGAAGCTAGGGAGGAGATCACAGAGCCTTTGGCTTTGATATTTGAGTCGTCATTGTCTACAGGTTTAGTACCAGAGGACTGGAGGATTGCAAATGTTGTGTCCTTGTTCAAGAAGGGCAGTAGAGATGACCCAGGTAATTATAGACCAGTGAGCCTTACTTCTGTTATAGGAAAGGTTTTGGAAAGGATTAAAAGAGATAAGATTTATAATCATCTAGCAAGCAACAATTTGATTTCAGATAGTCAATACGGTTTTGTCAAGGGTAGGTTGTGTCTCACAAACCTCATTGAGTTTTTTGAGAAGGTGACCAAGGATGTAGATGAGGGTAGGGTAGTTGACATGGTGCACATGGACTTTAGTAAAGCCTTTGATAAGATTCCACACGGTAGGCTGTTGGAGAAAATGCAGAGGCATGGAATTGAGGGTGATTTAGCAGTTTGGATTAGAAACTGGCTTCCTGAAAGAAGGCAGCGAGTGGTGATTGATGGAAAATATTCAGCCTGGAGTCCGGTTACTAGTGGTGTGCCACAAGGATCTGTTTTGGGAGCACTGCTGTTTGTCATTTTTATAAATGACTTAGACACAGGCATAGATGGATGGATTAGTAAATTTGCAGACAACACTAAAGTCGGTGGAGTAATGGACAGTTTGGAAGAATGTTATTGGTTGCAGGGGGACTTGGATAAACTGCAGAATTGGGCAGAGGTGGCAAATGGACTTCAATGCAGCTAAATGTGAGGTGATGCACTTTGGGAAGAGTAACAGGGGGACAGAGTACTGGGTCAATGGAAAGATTCTTGGTAGTGTGGATGTGCAGAGGGATCTTGGAGTCCATGTACATAGATCCCTGAAAGTTGCCATCCAGGTGGATAGTGCTGTTAAGAAGGCATATGGTGTGTTAGGTTTCATTCGTAGAGGGATTGAGTTTGGGAGTCACAATATCATGCTGCACCTATACAAAACGCTAGTGCAGCCACACTTGGAATATTGTGTACAGTTCTGGTCCCCATCCTTTGGGAAGGATGTGGAAGCATTGGAAAAGGTGCAAAGGAGATTTACCAGGATGTTGCCTGGTCTGGAGGGAAGCTCTTATGAGGAAAGGCTGAGAGACTTGGGTCTGTTCTCATTGGAAAGAAGAAGGCTAAGAGGGGATTTGATAGAGACGTACAAGATGTTCAGAGGATTAGATAGGGTAGACAGTGAAAGTCTTTTTCCTAAGATGATGACGTCAGCTTGTACGAGGAGCATAACTACAAATTGAGGGGTGATAGATTTAAGACAGATGTCAGAGGCAGGTTCTTTAGGCAGAGAGTGATAAGGGCATGGAATGCCCTACCTGCTAATGTAGTCAACTCAGCCACATGAGGGAGATTTAAACAATCCTTAGATAAGCACATGGATGATTTTGGGATAGTGTAGGGGGATGAGCTGAGAACAGTTTACAGGTTGATGCAACATCGCGATCTGAAGGGCCTGTTCTGCGTTGTATTGTTCTATGTTCTAATGAAGAGTGACTGGACTTGAAAAGTTAACTCTGCTTCTCTCTACAAATGTTGCCAGACCTGTAGAGATTCTCAAGCACTTCCTGTTTTTATTTCAAATGTCAGGATCTACAATTCTTTGTTTCAATTCTAGGTTCAAGTCCTACCTGCAAAGATGTTTCATAACACGTCTGACCGGGTTAATTAAGAAATACCGATAAGAGAGGATCAGAAACACAGGTTCGGACGAAGAGTCATTCGACCCGCATCATTAACTCCGATTTCTCTCCACAGATACTGCTGAGCTTTTACAGCAATTTCTGTTTTTATTCGGGAACACAAGGGTTCAGAAGATATATAATGCAATACAACACACAACCAGCAATTTGTAACATAAGGCAATAAACACATACAACAATGAAGATAATAAAAAGTACAAATGATCGAATATGCAGACATGCATGGGTGGATGAACACTGGTATAGAATATAGGATATAATGAAAGTTATCTCACTGTAAATCACTATGTCCCATGTTATTCAGCTATAAATGATTTAATATTGTATTCGGTAAAAATACAAAATGCATGTAAGAGGCTGACAGTGTGTAAAATCATTTGGAACAAATATGTTGAAATTCAACAGAAAATTTTATGATGATCTTGAAGAAACTTAAGGTTTAGGCATTTCTTGAGATGAAAAATAATTTACAACAGTCTATTTGCTACAGATAACTATCATTAGCAAGTATAAAGACAGTTGGGTGCAGAAAAGGCTAGACATGATCAATTATCCTGTGGAAACCAATTGGTAGGAATTTATGTCATAGGTTAGAGCCCCAGTATCATTCAAATGCAAGTCCCAAGCCCATACTGTGTTAGGAATAATCACCTGGCAGTGATTTGGCCTTGCTTGGCCAACTGTGACTAGATAGTGTTAATAAGGCTAAGAGAGAATGCTTCCATCATGAGGTGAAGTTGGATGGGTCTCCCTGGATCACATACTTCCTGGTCTGCCTCATTTCACTTGGCCTTTGATCCCTGACATAAATTGATTAGATTCCCTATAGTGTGGAAACAGACCATTTAGCCCAACAAGTCCACACCGACCCTCTGAAGAGGAATCCACACAGACCTATCCCCCTACCCTATTATTCTACACTTAATCCTGACTAATGCACCTAAATTCGATGGGTAATTTAGCACAGCCAATTCACCTGACCTGAACATCTTTGGATTGTGGGAGGAAACCCATGCAGACACGGGGAGAATGTGCAAACTCCACACAGACAGTCGCCTGAGGGGGGAATCGAACCTGGGTCCCTGGCGCTGTGAGGCAGCAGGGCAAACCACTGAGCCCCATGGCACCCAAAAATTAAAAATGAGATTTTAATAACTTAGGTTTGGCCAGTCAAGCATGAAGCTGACTTGGCCATCCCAAAGTTGATTTGTGGATAAACTATTGGCAATAAATCAGCAAGCAAGTAGTCCAACATTATGTTGCACCCACCTCCACTCTAGCTGCACATTGACAAAAAGTTCTGTCCAATGGCATCAAGGGCAAGGATGTTGTGTATTGAGAAGCAATGATTTAAGTGAGTCTAGTTGGATCCCATGAGCTAAAACCTTGGGTCTGTTTGAAATCCAGAAGACCATAAGACATAGGAGTAGAAGTAAGACATTCAACCCATTGAGTATGCTTCATCTTTCAATGAGATCACAGCTAATCTGATAATCCTCAATTCAGTTTTCTTGCCATTTCCCCATAACCTTTGATTCCCTTACCGATTTAAATTGATTTGATGTGATTTATTATTGTCACACATACATAAGTACAGTGTCAAGTTTTGGTTTGCATGCAGTACAGACAGATCATACCATACAAATATCATAGAGTGATTGATCATTGTGGGGAATACAAAGTCACTGTTGCAAAGAAGGTGCACAAAAAAGCAAGATCAATCTTCCATTTGAAATTTGAGAGGTCCATTCACAAGTCTAATAACAGCAGGGAAGAAGCTTGTCTTGAACCTGTTGACATGCATGTTTAAGCTTTTGTATCTTCTGCCTGACTGAAGAATTTGGAAGAGGTTATAACCAGGGTGGGAGGGGTCTTTGATGATTATGGCTGCTTTCTGAGGCATCAAGAAGTGTAGATGGAATCAATGGATGGAAGGTTGGCTTGAGTGATGTTCTGTGTTGTGTCCACAATTTTCTGTAGTTTCTTATTGTCATGGGCAAAGCAGCTGCCGTACCAAGCCGTGATGCATCCAGGTAGAATGCATCTGTAAAAGCCAGTGAGGGTCCTTCTGGACAGGCTGAATTTCCTCAACCTCCTGATTAAAGAACTGCCTGTATCAGTCTTTAACAAACTTAACAAACCAACATAGACAGCCCTCTGTAGTAAAGAATTCTCCAGGTTCACCACCATCTCAAGAAGAAATTCCTCGTCATCTCTGTATTAAAACTATGATTCTTATTCTAAGATTATGCCCTCTGATCCTAGACGGTCTCCTAAGAATCCTGTATATTTCAATAAGGTTGCCTTTTTGGTGCATTGTGCATAGTATTAGTGAGGGGGGGGGGGGGGGGGGGAATGCTGAAGGATATCAGTATTGGGATGCTGCTCATGCAGCTGGTCATCTTATGGGACCTGGGAAGGTAACCTGCTACCAGTGGGAAAGTAGGAAAATAGATTCATGAAGAGAACTGTAGGAGACTGACAGGGCTTTTCCAATCAGCCTCTGATTTCCCAATACGATGAGGACAGATCAACCACCTAACAGCTGGCACTTAGTGGCAGACAGGGGTGCCGGTGGCAGAGGACGTTCTACATGCAGTCTCTCTGCACGCCTGGACAAAGGCACAGTCAAGAGTCATTCTAAACAGGGATTCTCCATCTCCATGTCTCATCCCACATTCCTGGCTTCCTCTTATAATTTTTTTTTAAATTGACATTTTTATAAACTGCCCCCTTTTACTGACACTACATCTGGATGCTTCTTCAAAGCTCAAGGCCTCTGATTGGTCATAGAGAGTCATAGAGATGTACAGCATAGAAACAGACCCTTCGGTCCAACCCGTCCATGCCGACCAGATATCCCAACCCAATCTAGTCCCACCTGCCAGCACCCGGTCCATATCCCTCCAAACCCTCCCAATTCATAATACCCATTCAAACGTCTCTTAAACATTGCAATTGTACCAGCCTCCACCACTTCATCTGGCAGCTCCTTCCATACACGCACCGCCCTCTGTGTGTAAAAGTTGCCCCATAGATCTCTTTTATATCTTTCCACTCTCACCCTAAACCTATGCCCTCTAGTTCTAGACTCAGGGAAAAGAGTCTATTTATCTCATCCACGCCCCTCATGACTTTGTAAGCCTCTATAAGATCACCCCTCAGCCTCCGACGCTCCAGGGAAAACAGTCCTAGCCTGTTCAGCCTCTCCCTATAGCTCAAATCTTCCAATCCTAGCAACATCCTTGTAAATTTTTTCTGAATCCTTTCAAATTTCACAACATCTTTCCGATAGGAAGAGCAGAATTGCACGCAATATTCCAACACTGGCCGAACCAATGTCCTGTACAGCCGCAACATAACCTCCCAACTCCTGTATTCAATACTTGGAGAAATTGCAGAGGCATGGAATTGAGGATGATTTAGCAGTTTGGATTAGAAACTGGCTTTCTGAAAGAAGGCAGCGAGTGGTGGTTGATGGAAAATATTCAGCCTGGAGTCCAGTTACTAGTGGTGTTTTGGGACCACTTCTGTTTGTCATTTTTATGAATGACTTAAACGCAGGCATAGGTGAATGGATTAGTAAATTTGCAGACGACACTAAAGTCGGTGGAGTAGTGGATAGTGTGGAAGAATGCTACAGCTTGCAGGGGGACTTGGATAAACTGCAGGATTGGGCTGAGAGGTGGCAAATGGAGTTCAATGCAGACTAAATGTGAGATGATGCACTTTGGGAAGAATAACAGGAAGGCAGAGTACTGGGTCAATGGAAAGATTCTTGGTAGTGTGGAGGTGCAGAGGGATCTTGGAGTCCATGTACATTGATACCTGAAAGTTGCCACCCGGGTTGATAGTGCTGTTAAGAAGGCATACGGTGTGTTAGGTTTCATTCGTAGAGGGACTGAGTTCCGGAACCGCAATATCATGTTGCAACTATACAAAATTTTGGTGCGGCCACACTTGGAATATTGTGTACAGTTCTGGTCCCCATATTTCGGGAAGGATGTGGAAGCATTGGAAAAGATGCAGAGGAGATTTACCAGGATGTTGCCTGGTCCAAAGGGAAGATCTTATGAGAAAAAGCTGAGAGACGTGAACCTGTTCTCATTGGCAAGAAAAAGGCTTAGAGGGGATTTGATAGAGACATATAAGATGATCAGAGAATTAGATAGAGTAGACAGTGAAAGTCTTTTTCCCAGGATGATAACATCAGTGTGTATGAGGGAGCATAACTACAAATTGAGGGAGCAATAGATTTAAGACAGATGTCAGAGGCAGGTTCTTTATGCAGAGAGTGGTAAGGGCATGGAATGCTAATATAGTCAACTCAGCCACATTGGGGAGATTTAAGTAGTCGTTAGATAAGCACATGGATGATTTTGGGATAGTGTAGGGAATGAGCTGAGAATAGTTCACAGGTCGGCGCAACATCAAGGGCCGAATGGCCTGTTCTGCACTGTGTTGTTCTATGTACTCTGACCAATAAATGAAAGCATACCAAACACTTTCTTCACTATTATCTACCTGTGACTCCACTTTCAAGGAGCTATGAACCTGCACTCCAAGATCTCTTTGTTCAGCAATACTCCCTAGAACCTTACCATTAAGTGTATAAGTTCTGCTAAGATTTGCTTTCCCAAAATGCAGCACCTCGCATTTATCTGAATTAAACTCCATCTGCCACTTCTCAGCCCATTGACTCATCTGGTCAAAGATCCTGTTGTAATCTGAGGTAACCTTCTTCGCTGTCCACGATACCTCCAATTTTGGTGTCATCTGCAAACTTACTAACTGTACCTCTTATGCTCACATTCAAATCATTTATGTAAATGACAACAAGTAGAAGACCCAGCACCAAACCTTGTGGCACTCCACTGGTCCTCTAGTTTAAATCTCATTGTAATTTCCAGGTTCACTCTCCTGTACATTCTAACTTTAATCAGCTAACAGAAGGGTCTCAGAACCAAATTCAAAGTGATCTCCACATCCATAATGGAAATTCAGATCCATGAGTATAGATTTCAGAAACTGGCACAAAGTTTTGCTTCAGAGATGATTGGATAGAGTCATAAAATTGCCTTATAAGTTTAGTACCTGAGTAAAAATACACTTCTAAACATTTTGCATTCAAATGAGGTATTATTGACCAACCATAGCAGAATATCGTGCCTTTTACAAGTTGGGGGCAGGCCCTCTACTTTATCGTCGTGTCAGGTTAGGCCCCAAACCTGGCTTCTTGCTACCTTTGTAATGAAGTTACAGTATTTCCATGAAGTGAATTTGACAGGTCAATGCAAGGTAAGAAGATAGAATGAATATTGCAAGTGCCATGGGCTTGAATAACCAAATATATTTTCAAAGAACAAGAAACAGTACAACATAGGAACAGGCCCGTCAGCAAACCAAGCCTGCGCCAACACATGTGTCTTTCTCAACTTTTTCTCCTGTATTCTCCATAGTATTATCAGATCCTTTTAATTTATTGCTGCAGTATTGTAAAATTTCAGCTGGTGTTTCTCCCAACAAACAATCACAACTTCACCTGAAATCCTAGTGTAATGACATAAACAGCTTTTTAACTTATAGCCCCCAGTTCCAGCTACACATTCAACGAGGTCAAAAATGCAACAGATACTTTTAAAGAATCCTGTGACAATTCTGTCCCATTGTCAACTGGATCAACAAATGCAGACATCAACAATTTCAATGATAAGGTTTTGTGGCTCTGTGATAGTCTTCCCTACCTCGAGGTCAGAATGTCTGGGTTCAAGTCTCACCTACCCCAGACTTATGCTATAATGTGTCTCAGTAGGTTGATTAAAATATCTACAATAGAAATAGTTGCAGATCGAGTAAGCTCAAATGCAGAAACTATTTAAATATAATAATAGCTGGAGTGAGCTACTGTTGGACCTGGAGCGTGCACTGAAATACCAACATACCTTGATTTCTTTTAAATGCTCATGTAAATATTGTTATTGTGTGGTGGCAGTATATAGAAATTCTTCAATGCGATTTAATGGCAGTATTTGTCTATCAAAGCATTCCTCATTTCTAAACTTACGTTTCTCAGCCAAGCTTGTCTCACTACAACTTGCAGTCGCTGCTAATGAGTAACAAAAAAGGTCAGTACAAAGTAAATTCCACTGCTGACAGAACATAAGGCAATTTTGTTCCCAAACCTTTTGAAAATATTGAATTAGTCTGGAGTACAACTTCATACATAATAATACTCTAATATCCTGCCCAAATTACCATTTTCCATGTTTGCTGTTGAATATGGATGACACTGCCAAGGCTGCAATAAAAGCCCATGCCTAGTTGCCCAGTGAAGGTGTAGATGGGGCTTTTCTTTGACCTGCTTAACTTTTTAACAGTGGTGGTACTCACACATTAACATTATCACAAGGAAAAAACTTGGATTTATATCATCCCTTTCACACCTAAGGACACCTCAAAACGCTTTATAGATGATGATGTTTGAAGTGTAGTCACTGACATAATGTAGGCAGCCACTCTCTGATGGTGATAGTAACCAGATCATTTTCAGCTGAGGCCAAGACAGCAGACAGATGGCCTCTGTACCTTTTTGGGGGCAGATACATGGGCCATCTATCCATTTGAGAGGGCAGAGACAATTTCAATTCAATGCTGCATCTGAAAGATGACACTCTACATATTACTGCACTGGAAATTGTCTTGGATTAGTGGTGCTGGAAGAGCACAGCAGTTCAGGCAGCATCCTTGGATGCTGCCTGAACTGCTGTGCTCTTCCAGCACCACTGATCCAGAATCTGGTTTCCAGCATCTGCAGTCATTGTTTTTACCTCACTGGAAATTGTCAGCTGAGATACTGTGCAAAAATCTCTGGAACTTAAACCCATGTCATTCTGACCTGAGATGAAGATTAATAGTGCCGTGATTGACACATGTAAATCATGACATCTAAAGCCAGTCGGTCATCCTAATATCCACACCTTGCAGTGTTTCCCTGCAAAGAAGGCTGGACAAACCACTTCTTCAGACAACTAGAACTGAGGCAATGGCCACTAGAGAGCAGATAACTCAATTTGTATCGGAATCAAGTTTGGGCTGTTTTGGTCTGTAAGATATTTATGCCTCTATTAATTATGTTATTAGCATTTTGCATAATGCTTTTAAAAACACAACCAAACTTTCACTTGTCAAATTGTTAACTTACCACCTCCCTCTGCTCCTTCAGGTGGCTCTACAAGAAAGAACAAAGCAATAAATTAACACAAAACATCCATAATAAAGATAACTACAAGACAGAAAATATTTAATATTTGTGTTAAAAGCAAAGTATTGGACAATTTACAGATGATGTAGCTGAGAGCTGTGCATGAGTATCCTGAAGAATCCCCATCACAGCAAATTCTGAAGAACTTACCTCGCAAGTTAAAGATTCCACAGGGCACTTTCCCTCTCTCCTGGAACTCTCCATTTAAATCAGAGAATTTATCAGATACTGATGAAATTATGTAAATAATTACGCAGGAAAGTTAAGATATTAAGTAGATAGTCGAACCCCTGAGTGACTATTCATCTATTCAAATTAATCACATTGGAGGTAGTGGCATAGCAGTAATGTCATGATACTAGCAATTCAGAACCTGAAAGTAATATCCTGGGGACAAGAACTCAAATCCAGTCATGGCAGATGGTCAATTTCAATTTTGGTAAAGTGGCAATAGTCTGGAATTTAAAATATCCAACGTAACAACCGTCAATTGTTGTAAAATCGAGATCCAACCTTCCAACTCAGCACCACCTTCTTGACCTGTCCCACCTGTTCATCTTCATTCTCACCTATCCACACCATCCTCCCTATCGACCCTATCACAATCCCTCTCCACCTGCATTCACCCATCGCCTTCCCAGCTACCTTCCCTGGTGTTGTCTACATGTGATGCCAGACCTACAGTGGTGACTTTTAACCACCGTCTGGGCAAGTGAGGATGGGCAATAAATTCCCTAACTAGTGACACCCATGTGTGAGTCATGTATGGCACATACATGTTTCACAAACTCTCAACTATAATTCCCAAAGATGACAAACTCCCCAGACCCTACACTGACAACCCCTTCTCTCCCTTTGGGACCTGACACCTCTTTTCTTGACCATACCTGACAGCCTCTTCCTCCAGTCTTGAACAGTCCTTCCTCTGCTCCAAACTCTGCCTCCCCACCACACCGCCCCAAACACCCTTTCCCTGCTCCAGACCCAGCACATCCTTTCTCTCTCTCAGAACCACAGCCCCAACCCTCTGCTCTGGACCTGCTACATTCCCCACTCTGGAACTAGTGGCCTTCATTCCCCAGCTTCAGGCCCATCAGCTCTCTCCTACTTAAGAATGTTCTGGAGATAATCTACATACACTCCCAAGATTCCCTTTTGCCAGACACGATACTCACTCATTGGAATTGATATTTCCCACCCAGTCTAACTGAAACATTCATTACCTACCTGGTCCCCTTGCCATGATGAATCATGGCAACTTACTCCTGGCATCTTACCTGCTAGTCACTTGGTACCCGATCTACCTGGCACTCCGCATCCTTTACCAACCTGCAACCTTTATTCCAGCCTCCCAATAACCAACTTACCTGGCACCCTTTCCAGTTGACTGCTGTGAAAAGGGGGCATGGTTTGCCTTCCCTAACAATGAGGAAACGTTTAGAGTAGAAATCTGCCTTTCTAAAGACATCTTGATCGGAATCTTATAGAAATACAGAAACACAGACGACAGGGGCAGGAGTGGGCCCCTCCAGCCTGCAATACCATTCAATATGATCCTGGCTGATCATGCAATCTCAATATCCCATTCTCACTTTTTCTCCATATCCCTTGATTCCTTTAGCTGCAAGGGTGACACCTCACTCCCTCTTGAATGTATCTAATGAACTGGTACCAACAGCTTCCTGTGGGAGAGAATTCCACAAGTTCACAACTCTCTGAGTGAAGAAATTCTTCCTCATCTTAGGCCTGAATGGCTTACTACTTATTCTTAGACTGTGACCCCTAGTTCTGGACTTCCCTGGGATGGCGATAGAAGGAAATAGGTGGGGGATGATTGTGATAGGTCGGTGAGGAGGGTGGAGCCGATAGGTGGGAAGGAAGATTGGATGGAGGTGAGGGAGGAGATGTGGGCACCCCTTGTGGCAGTAAAGGTCCAAGGCCTCAAAAGATATTTTCACATCCAGCAGAGATATTTCTGTACATCCATCCATCCAGCTCATCTACTGTGTCCATTTCTCTCAATGTGGTCTCCTTTATATCAGGGAGACAGGATGCCAACTCATGGAGCGTCTCGGGAACATCTCTGGGACACACAGACCCAACAACCCCACTGCTCTGAGGCCGATCACTTCAACTCACCCTCCCATTTCACCAAGGATATGTAAGCACTGGGCCTCCTCCACAGCCAAATCCAAGCCACCCAGGACTAGAGAAGGAAAGCCTCATTTTCCACCTTGGGACCCCCCAACCACATAGCGCCAATGTCAATTTCACTAGCTTCCGAATCTCCCCTCACCTCACCTCATCCCAGATCCAACCCTCCAACTCAGCACAGCCCTCTTGACCTGTCCCACCTGTTCATCTTCATTCTCACCTATCCACTCCATCCTCCCTACCAACCCTATTACAATCCCCCTCCACCTGCATTTACCTATCGCCTTCCCAGCTACCTTCCCCCCTCAGCCCGAACCCACCCCACTATTTGTCACTCAGCCCCCTTCCGCCCTCCTCCCCCACCCATATTCCTGATGAAGGGCTTACGCCTGAATATTGACTCTCCTGCTCCTGGGATGCTGCTTGACCTGCTGTGCTTTTCCAGCGCCACATCTTTTGACTCTGACTCTCCAGCTTCTGCAGCCCTCACTCTCTCCTGTATAACCGCATCAGAGATTTCTATTTTCGCAAAATAAAACAGGCAATCTGTGTGAAACTGCCACTCCATGGAAAATCCAGATACAGAATTAGCATTAGAATCTCTGCAATGTGGAAACAAGCTATTTGGCCCAACAAGTCCACACTGACCCTCTGAAGAGTAACCCACCCAGACACAATTGGTCTGCCATCACTTTAATCTTACTCTGTCTCTGACTACAAGGGTCCTAGATTTATCTTCACTAACCTTTTACTCTTTACATACCTATAGAGGTTTTTACAATCAGTTTGTAAATTCCATGCAAGCTTACACTTGTACTCTATCTTTCCTCGCTTAATTAATCCCATTTTCTTGCTTTGCTTAAATCTAAACTGCTCTCAATTCTCAGGTTTGATATGCTGTTTTTGGTCAATTTGTATGCCAATTTGTAATTCTAATATTACACCAAATTTCCCTTATTAGCTGCAATCAGGCCAGATAGGAATAAAGAATTGTTGCAGTTCTTCCATGCACCCTTTGAAAGAGGGTGATGGAGGAGGGTTGTTTTTCAGACTGGAGGCCTGTGACCACAAGGATCAGTGCTGGGTCCATTACTTTTCGTCATTTACATAAATTATTTGGATGTGAACATAGGAGTTATAGTTAGTTAAGTTTGCAAATGACACTAAAATTGGAGGTATGGTCAACATCGAAGAAGGTTACCTCAGAGTAAAACAGGATCTTGATCAGATGAGCCAATGGACTGAGGAGTGGCAGATGGAGTTTAATTTGGATGAATGTGAGGTGCTGCATTTTGGAAGAGCAAATCAGAGCAGGACGTATACACTTAATGGTAAGGTGCTAGGGAGTGTTGCTGAACAAAAAGACCTTGGAGTGCAGGTTCATAGACCCTTGAAAGTAGAGTCGCAGGTAGATAGGATAGCGAAGGAGGTGTTTGGAATGCTTTCCTTTATTGGTCAGAGCATTGATTATAGGAGTTGGGAGGTCATGTTGCAGCTGTACAGGATATTGGTTAAGGCACTTTTGGAGCACTGCATGCAATTCTGGTCTCCTTCGTTGGAGGGTTTGAGCTATAGGGAGAAAGCCGATCGTGGGCCAACGGGCCTGTTCTGTGCTGTACTTTTTTATGCTCTATAGGGAGAGGCTGAATAGGCTGGGGCGGTTTTTCCTGGAGTATCGGAGGCTGAGGGATGGCCATATAGAAGTTAATAAAATCATGAAGGTCACAGATAGGATAAATAGACAAGGTCCTTTCCCTGGGGTTGGGGAGTCCAGAACTAGAGGACATAGGTTTATGGTGAGAAGGGAAAGATATAAAATGGACCTAAGGGGCAACTCATTCACATAGAGGATGGTGTGTGTGTGGAATGAGCTGCCAGAAGCAGCGGTAGAGGCTGGTACAATTACATCATTTAAAAGGCATCTGGATGGGGATATGAATAAGAAAGGTTTAGAGGGATATGGGCCAAGTGCTGGCAAATGGGACTAGATTAGGTTAGGACAGCTGGTCAGTATGGACAAGTTGGACTTAAGGGTCTGTTTCCATGCTGTACATATCTATGACTCGATGTTTATCCACCATTATCCCTTTGAATAATACTCCCCAACTTATAATGTCCAGCTCTCATTTCATGCTATTGTAGTTTCCTCTGTTTAGATTCAGGTTCTTGACACAGAATCAACAATGTCATGCTGCCTTTGAAGAATTATTTTATATTATAATCAGTTTTCCCTCTAGGGACCTCACACACCTAAATTTCAAAAGTTCCTTTCTCATGACACAATATCCAATCTAGGATGGCCTGTTCCCTGGATGGTTTTTCAATGTATTAATCCAAAAAACACGTCATACACACTGCAGGAATTTTTCCTCTCCAATGGTATTTTTATGAATTTGATTTGTCCAATCTACATGCAGATTACAGCTGTCCAATATTACAGCTGTACCTTTATTGCTTACAACTATAATTCATGTTTAATGCTTTCTCCATCAATGCGACTATATTTTGGGGTAAATGTACAAACCTCCTCCTCCACCTCCTCATCTTGGTGTTTCTAAGCTCTACCCATACAGATTCCACTTCACTGGACCTAATATGTTACCTCACTATTGCATTAATATCATCTTTAACCAGAGTAAGCCACTTTGCCCCTCAACCCAACTATGTCATTCCACTTGGACATGGCTAATATTGTAGTTCAACACTTAGATTAGTTCACAGGTCAACGCAACATTGAGGGTCGTAGGGCCTGTTCTGCACTACTGTATTGTTCTATGTTCTATAACACCACTTACCTGCAATATCCCATAACATTCCATATCTTTCATATTTTTAAATCTACCTAACTTTGTACTAAAAAGAACTCAATGATCAGGATTCCACAACCCTACAGGGTACAGAATTCGAAAGTTTCATATCCTTCTGAGTGCAGATAATCCTTCTCATTCATCTTGGATTCATTTTGAGACATATCTCCTGATTCTAGTTCCCCCACCCAAGCCCTGTAAATCGTTTTGTATGCCTCAGTTAGACCATCTTCTAAACTCTGGAGATTACACAGCCTGACAGATTAAGCTCTCCACATAAGATGACCTAATTATGAAATGGAGAAGGCGAGACAATATTTCTGACTGTCACAGTTTATCAAGGGCACTAAAGCAAACACTTAGTAAAATGCAGAGATAGTGAAATCATTTAAAAGCTTTTCAACCACTAGTTCCGATTCTATTTTTTTGAACCTTTATAGTGGACTTTCAGAGAGTATTATAGACAGTTGAGAAAACATAATGAACATTGATGTTTAAATTTTGCCAAATACAAACCAGGAGAACCTACGCTTGCTGTATATCAGAAACAAAAAAAGATATTACTGGAAAGGCTCAGCAGGTCTAACAGCATCTGTGGAGAGAAATCAAAGTTAAAGTTTTGGGTCAGGAACTCCTTTGTCAGAACTAGAATTCTGCCAAACCTGCAGAGTTTTTCTAGCAATTTCTGTTTTTATTTAAATTTTGCTCACTGCAATCAAATACTATATCACAACAAAACCAATTTATACCGGGTTATCAAAACACAAGTAAACACTGGCTTAATTCTTTCTTCATTTCAGATGGAATTTACCATTCTGGCCTTTTATTTAGAGGGTTGAAGGATAATGATGCAGAAGTTATGCTTCAGTTATACAAAACAGTCGTTAGACCCCAGGTGAAGTACTGGTAGCACACCATAGAAAGGTTATATTGGTCTTGGAGGGAGGACAACATAGGTTTCAAAAAATGACACCTGGACTTCTGGGATTCAGTTATGAGGACAGATTAAATTAGGCCTGTTTTGTTGAGAATTTAGAGGTTAAGAGGTGCTCTGACTGAAGTCTTCAAGGTCAAAAAGTGTGGCGGTGGAAAAGCGTCAGACAGCTCAGAAGAGATGTTAGGAAGCACATCGACACACAAAGGATGGTGGATATTTGAAACACTTTTCCAGAAAAGGAAATGGATGCAGGATCAGTTGTTAATTTTAAAACTGAGATGGATTTTATTTTAAGCAAAGGAATTAAAGGATATGGGCCAAAGACAGGTATACAGAGTTGGGCCATTAATCAGCCATGATCTCATTGAATGGTGGAACAGAATGGAGGGGCTGAATGCTGAATGGCCTACTCCTGTTCCTATGTTCCTCTATGATCCTACCTCCTCTGCTCCATGTGCACTTCACACATAATAAAAGCAATTAGTCAGCATGTACCCCCTCCCACACACATAGTGAAACCAACATGAGTACAAATAAGGAATTCTGCAAGTAATATAAGAAAGTAGTGTATGACGAACAGTAGCTCAAACCCACTCTAATGGTCAATAAGCTTATGGCTGATCTATAACAAAGCTCTGTTTTGTTGCCTATTTTCCAAATTCCTTATTGTCTTTGCCCAACTAGGGCTCAAAATTCCTTTGCAAAAACTCTTTTGGAGATTTTCTCAATGGTTCCATTTTGGTTTTCAGGACTCCACTTTTCATTCTCACCAACTTCTTTAGAAGGTGATACATTCACATCGTAGCATTACTTTTGTATCGGTGTTGAATTTTTTTAAGGTTTCTTTCTTTAGATAGAAAGGGACCACAAATACAAAAGGTTGTATGTATACTATTAACCTTGGAATCCATGAGCAAGGAACTGGTATTCAGCTTCTATCAATAATTTTATATCTAAGATGATTTTGTATTTTATTATAAATAAATTTTCCATATTCCATATCCAAAATTAAAATTCTAACCACTCAACACAAGGCAACCCACTGGCATTGAGTTTCACATCTTTTTGCCCACTTATGTTTCACAGGCTCTTTTGCAGATTGCAAGAGTAAATTCTCTTGTCACTCCTGTATATCTTGAACCCTGTACCCAAAAAATACGTGTTAATCTCGTCTTAAATTTCAACTGACCCAACATGTGCAGGCCACAAAATCAGATCTTAATATTGTGTGTGGCACTTTTTAAAAATGCAGCCAAAATTTCAATTCACAAATTTTTAACTTACCACCGCCCTCTGCTCCCTCTGCAAGAGAGAAAAGTACAAGAAATCAGTGCAAATTGTACACAATAAAGCTGTCCAAAATTCCTAAAATATCAAATGTTTCAATGTTGATTTGCAGTACTCAAATTGAAAATGAATATAAAACATAAACAAGACATGGTATTTCAAAGGATAGCTGGAGCCCAAGCTGTAACATTTTAGAGTGTATCCATTTTCACTATCTGTTGTTCAAAATAGCAGCTTTGTAATTTGCAGTTTTCATGCACTGGTTAAGATGCCACCTCTGATTGCTATGATTTAACAAATGTAATAAGCAGCTAATTCCTCAAAAGCAAATAGGACTGTGTAAAGGATATTTTCAGAATAACATTGTATAAGCTCCAATTCCAAGTTTTACATCTTCATAATTGACTTGTCGTGAGCACTATAAACAGCAGTTTAAAGCTCAATGCAGTTCTCATATTTAACTATTGTTTACTGCTTATGTAGTGTAAATATTTTTTCTCACTTATCAACCATAAATGTCTGAACATTCTTCAGGTCCTGCCCATGGACCCAGGCTGTTTCAATAAAAGGAGCAACTGTGTAATCATCAATGAACATCCCATTCCTGACTTTATAATGGAAGGTATATTATTGATTAAACAGCTGAAGATGATTGAGCCATAGACACTTTCTGAGAACCTCTAACAGTGTAGTGTTATCCGGCCTATCATGCCTTCACTTGCTCTTCAAATGAGTATAATTAGCTAGTGCCAATCTTCTGCATTTTATCCATACCCCTGCATTATGCTTATATGCAAATCATCGATCAATGTTAACTTTAATGCCTCAATTGAACCTGCCTCCACTACACCTCCACAACAATGAGATCAAGTGGTACAGGGTCATAGCTCCTTGAAAGTGGAGCCACAAGTAGACAGGATGGTGAAGACGGCTTCCGACATGCTTGCTTTCATTGGTCAGAGCAATATGTATAGTAGTTGTGATGTCTTGTTGCAGATGTACATAACATTGGTGAGGCCACATTTGGAGTACTGCCCGTAGTTCTGGTCACTCGACTATAGAAAGGATATTATCAAACAATGATGTGGCAGTGTCGGTGTTGGACTGGGGTGGACAAAGTTAACAACCACACAACACCAAGTTATAGTCCAACAGGTTTATTTGGAAGTACTAGCTTTCGGAGAGCTGCTCCTTCATCAGGTTAATGGGACATGATCATGAGACACAGAATTTATATCTAAAAGATCATAGTGTCATGTAACTGATACGATATATTGAACACACCTAAATTGCTGTTAAGTCTTTCATCTTTTAGAATGGAATGTCGGTATTGATTTATTAATATGTAAATTTCAGAACTTCTTTCAAGTCACATTCCCAAGATAACTTGTTTTATATAAAAAAGGTGACATCTCAGCTCAGACAATGCATTAGTGTGACATGCAGGCCAGGCCACACTGCAGGTGACCCCACTACATTATACATTTTCACAAACATTTCACGCACAAGCACACTTATGCACATACTCTTACATGCTTCCACACTCACGAAGACTCACTCTCATACACACACTATCTCTCAGACACAGACACATTCACCCAACACACTCTCACCCACACATCCAGGTTTATACTCTGTTACACTCATGCACACATTCTTCAGAGCATGCACACACACACTCACACATTCACGCCTAAACATACACACACATACACACACACCCACACACACACACACACACACACACACACACTCTCTCACATTCTCTCCCAGTCCCTCACACGCACACACACACATAATTCATAGAGTCATAGAGATGTATAGCACAGAAACAGACCCTTCAGTCCAACTCGTCCATGCCGACCAAATATCCCACCCCAATCTAGTCCCACCTGCCCGTATCCCTGCAAACCTTCCCTATTCATATCCCATCCAGATGCCGTTTAAAAGCTGCAATTGTACTAGCCTCACCACTTCCTCTGGCAGCTCATTCCATACACGCATCACTCTCCGAGTGAAAAAGTTGTCCCTTAGGTCTCTTTTATATCTTTCCCCTCTCACCCTAAACCTATGCCCTCTAGCCCTAGACTCTCCCAACTCAGGGAAAAGACTTTGTCTACTTATCCTATCCATGCCCCTCATTATTTTGTAAACCTCTATGAGGTCACCCTTCAGCCTCCGATGCTACAGGGGAAACAGCCCCAGTCTATTTAACCTCTCCCTATAGCTCAAATTCTCCAAACTTGGCAACATCCTTGTCAATCTTTTCAGAACCCTTTCAAGTTTCACAACATCCTTCCGACAGCAAGGAGACTAGAATTGCACGCAATATTCCAAAAGTGGCTTAACCAATGTCCTGTACAGCCGCAACATGACCTCCCAACTCCTGTACTCAATACTCTGACTAATAAAGGAAAACATACCAAGCACCTTTTTCACTATTATATCCACCTGCGACTACTTTCAAGGAGCTATGAACCTGCACTCCAAGGTCTCTTTGTTCAGCAACACTCCCCAGGACCTTACCATTCAGTGTATAAGTCCTGCCTTGATTTGCTTTCCCAAAATGCAGCACCTCGCATTTATTTAAATTAAATTCCTCCTGCACTCCTCAGCCCATCGACCCATCTGATCAACATCCCGTTGTAATCTGAGGTAACCTTCTTCACTAACCACTACACCTCCAATTTTGGTGTCATCTGCAAACTTACTAACTATACCTCTTATGCTCACATCCAAATCATTTTTATAAATGACAAAAAGTAGTGGACCCCCTACTGATCTTGTGGCACTCCACTGGTCATAGGCCTCCAGTCTGAAAAACAACCCTCCACCACCACCCTCTGTCTTCTACCTTTAAGCCAGTTCTGTATCCAAATAGCTAGTTCTCCCTGTATTCCATGAGATCTACCTTGCTAACCAGCCTCCTATGGGGAACTTTGTCAAATGATTTACTGAAGTCCATATAGATCATGTCTACACTCTGCTCTCATCAATCCTCTTTGTTACTTCTTCAAAAAACTCAATCAAGTTTATGAGACATGATTTCCCACATACATAGCCTTGTTGACCGTCCCTAATCAGTTCTTGCCTTTCCAAATAAATGTACATCCTGTCCCTCAGGATTCCCTCCAACAACTTGCCCAAAACTGACGTCAGGCTCACTGGTATATAGTTCCCTGGCATGTCCTTACCACCTTTCTTAAACAGTGGCACCACGTTTGCCAACCTCCAGTCTTCTGGAACCTCATCTGTGACTATCGATGATACAAATATCTCAGCAAGATCCCACCAATCATTTCCATATCTTCCCACAGAATTCAAGGGTACACCTGATCAGGTCCTGGGGATTTATCTGCTTTTATGCGTTTCAAGTCATCCAGCACTTTTTCCTCTGTAATATGGACATTTTTCAAGCTGTCACCTTCTTTTTCCCTACATTCTATATCTTCCATGTCCTTTTCCACAGTAAACACCGATGCAAAATACTCGTTTAGTACCTCCCCCATCTCCTGCAGCTCCACTCAAAGTCTATAGGGTGAATTTGAATTTGCAGGATTGTATTTGCAGGTACATTCTATTTTGTTCAATCTGCAGGCAGTCAATCCTTGTGGCATTTTATAAATTCCTACTTTGGACATAGAACCAGTCTGACTCAAAGTTGGAATACAGATAGAGTCTATCCAATCACCATTGTCTGAACTGAGATGTCACCTTTTTTTATAAAATCTTAAGTTATCTCGGGAGTGTGACTGAAAGAAGGTCTGGGATTTATACATTAATGAGTCACAACCTGCAACCCATTCTAAAAAATGAAAGACTTAACAGAAATCTAGGTGTGTTCAATATATATCAGTTGCACAACACTATGACCTTTAACTCTAAATTTTGAGTCTTATGATCCTGCCTCACTAGTTACCTCATGGAATAGTGCTCCGAAAGCTAGTACTTCCAAATAAACCTGTTGACTATACCCTGGGTGTTGTGTATTATTAAACTAGAAAGAGTGTAAAAAAGACTTACTATGATGCTACCTGGACTGGAAGATTTGAGTTATAAGACGTTGCATAGGCTGGGACCTTTTTCCTGGAGCATAGGAGACTGAGGGGTGACCTTAAAGAGGTCTACTAAATCATGAGAGGCATAGATAAAGTAGATAGCCGACAGTTTTTCCCCATAGTAGAGGGCATAGATTTAGGGTGCCTGAGGTAGTGGTGGAGGTGAGTAAAAGTTTGTCATTTAAGAAACATTTAGATAGGTACATGGATGGGATATGTAGGGATATAGACAAAATGCACAAAAATGGGACTAGTTTAATTGTGAAAACTAGGTGGCAAAGATAACTTGGGCTGAAGGACCTGTTTCCATTCTGTAAACCCCTACGAATCTATGATCTCTAGACAGTAAATTCCACACTCTAACTGCTCACCGAGTGAAAAGTATTTCTCATATAACCCTTGCTTCTTTTCGACATCACTTGAAAAATATGCTCCCTCATTCTTGTTACTTTTATGAGCAGGAACGGATCAATTAATTGATTCCCTAGATGTGGAAACAGGCCCTTTGGCCCAACAAGTCCACACTGACCCTCTGAGAGTAACCCACACCGACTCATTTCCTTCTGACTAATGCATCTAACACCATGGAAAATTTAGCATGGCTAATTCACCTGATCTGTTCATCTTTGGACTGTGGGAGGAAACCGGAGCACCCAGAGGAAACCCACAGGGAGAATGTGCAAACTCCACAAAGGCAATCGCCCAAGGCTGGAACCGAACCTGGGTCCCTGGTGCTGTGAGGCAGCACTGCTAACCACTGAGCCACCATGCCACTCCCAGTTACTTGTTATTTTCCTTGTTTTTCCTGATTCCCACTGATTTCAATTTTGTGAGGCTCAATTCTTTTTAATGTAAAGGAATGTCTATCTCATCTCTTGAATTGTTTGTTCCTGACCTTATTACAGATTTGGCCCAAGCATAAACCATTGTGACAGAACCCAGGCTGAGCAGGGTGTTTCTCTATAGATGCTACTTGATAGCACGATTCACAATACCTTACAGCACATTTCTAATGCTTGAGAGTAAACTGGTAGAGCAGTAACAGCCAGAATTTGGAAAATCCCAAAGCCTTTTATTTATATATAAGGAGCAAGAGAAAGGGTTGGCCCACTCAAGGAGAAAGGAGGAAAGTAATGCGTGGATTCAGAGAAAATGGGTGAAATACTTAATGAGTACTTTGCATCAGTATTCACTGAGGAGAGGGACATGTTGAGGTTAGGGATACATGTTTGAATACTCCAGGTCAAGTCAGCATAAGGAGGGAGGAAGTGTTGGGTACTCTAAAAGGCATTAAGGTGGACAAGTCCCCAAGAGCAGATGGGATCCATCCCAGGTTACTGAGGGAAGCAAGAGAGGAAATAGCTGGTGCCTTAACAGATATCTTTGTGGCATCCTTGAACATAGTGAGGTTCCGGAGCACTGGAGAATTGTTAACGTTGTCCCCTTGTTTAAGAAGGGTAGCAGGGATATTCCAGGTAATTATAGACCAGTGATCCTGATGTCAGTGGTAGGTAAGCTGCTGGAGAAGATACTGAGGAATAGAATCTATTTACATTTGGAAGAAAATGAGCTTATCAATGACAGACAACATGGTTTTGTGCAGGGAAGGTCATATCTTACCAACTTAATAGAATTATTTGAGGGAGTGACAAGGTTGATTGATGAGGGAAGGACTGTAGACGTCTCATACATGGACTTCAGTAAGGTGTTTGATAAGGTTCCCCATGGTAGGCTGATGGAGAAAGTGAAGTCGCATAAGGTCCAGGGTGTACTAGCTAGATGGATAGAGAACTGGCTGGGCAGCTGGAGACACAGAAGCGTAGTGGAAGGGAGTTTCTCAAAATGGAGAACTGTGACCAGTGGTGTTCCACAGGCATCTGTTTTAGGACCACTGTTGTTTATGATACACATAAATGATTCGGAGGAAGGTATAGGTGGTCTGATTAGCAGGTTTGCAGATACACTAAGATAGGTGGAGTATAGTGAAGGTGACTGTCAGAGAATGCAGCAGAACATAGATAGATTGGAGAGATGGGTGTAGAAATGGCAGCTGGAATTTAATCCGAGCAAATGTGAAGTGATGTATTTTGGAAGATCCAATTCAAGAGTGAACTATACAGTAAATGGAAAAGTCCTGGGCAAAATTGATGCACGGAGAGATCAGGATATTCTGGTGCATTGTTCCCTGAAGGTGGCCACGCAGGTCGATAGAATGGTCAAGAAGGCATACGGCATGCATTCCTTCATTGGACGGGGTATTGAGTACAAGAGTTGGCAGGTCTTATTACAGTTGTAAAAGACTGCTTTGGCTACATTTGGAATACTGCGTACAGTTCTGGTCACCACATTAACAAAAGTACTTGGATGTTTTGGAGAGGGTGCAGAGGAGGTTTACGAGGATGTTGACTGGTGTGGTGGGCGCTAGCTATCAAGAGAGGTTGAGTAGATTTGGATTATTTTCATTAGAAAGACAGAGATCTCCATTAATGATGACCAACTTGACACCAACATTTTTTACAAACCCACCGACTCCCACAGCTACCTGGATTACACCTCTTCCCACCCTACCTCCTGCAAACATTCCATCCCCTATTCCCAATTCCTCCGCATCCGCCGTATCTGGTCCCAGGAGGACCAGTTCCACCACAGAACACACCAGATGGCCTCCTTCTTTAGAGATTGCAATTCTCCTTCCCACGTGGTTAAAGATGCCCTCCAGCGCATCTCGTCCACATCCCGCACCTCCATCCTCAAACCCCACCCCTCCAGCCGTAACAAGGACAGAACCCCCTGGTGCTCACCTTCCACCCGACCAACCTTCACATAAACCAAATCATCCGCCAACAATTCCGCCACCTCCAAACAGACCCCACCACCCGGGATATATTTCCCTCCCCACCCCCTTCCGCCTTCCGCAAAGACCGTTCCCTCCGTGACTACCTGGTCAGGTCCATGCCCCCCTACAACCCACCCTCCCGTCCTGCCACCGCAGGAATTGCAAAACCTGTGCCCACACCTCCTCCCTCACCTCCATCCAAGGCTCCAAAGGAGCCTTCCACATCCAAAGTTTTACCTGCACATTCACCAATATCATTTATTATATCCATTACTCCCAATGCGAGACTGGACCCCTCCGAGCAGAGTGCTTTAGGGAACATCTCTGGGACACCCGCACCAATCAACCCCACCGCCCTGTGGCCCAACATTTCAACTCCCCCTTCCGCTCAGCCGAGGACATGGAGGTCCTGGACCTCTTTCACCGTCGCTCCCTCACCATCCAACGCCTGGAGGAAGAATGCCTCATCTTCTGCCTCGGAACATTTTAACCCCAGGGCATCAATGTTGCCTTCAACAATTTCCTCATTTCCCCTTTCCCCACCTCACCCTAGTTCCAAACTTCCAGCTCAGCACTGTCCCCATGACTTGTCCTACCTGCCTATCTTCTTTTCCACCTATCCACTCCACCATCTTTCCCGCCCCCCTCCACCCCTGACCTATCACCTTCATCCCATCTCCCACTCACCTATTGTACTCTATGCTACCTTCTCCCCACCCCCACCCTCCTCTCATTTATCTCTCCACCCTTCAGGCACTCTGCCTGTATTCCTCATGAAGGGCTTTTGCCTGAAACATCGATTTTACTACTCCTCAGATGCTGGCTATAAGGTTAGCTACATCAGGGGTTCAGAATGTTGTTCACTGTCTTTGCAGCATCCAGTAGTATTTGGCATTTTTTGACATGATGTCGACTAAAACAAATTGGCTGAAGACTTGAATTTAACATATTTGGGACCTCAAGAGTTGGCACTTTTAACTTAAGGTAGCTGCAAGTAGGGGGAGTCAAAAGGTGTGATGATGGAAAAGCATAGCAGGTCAAGCAGCAGCTGAGGAGCAGGAGAATCAATGTTTTGGGCATAAGCACTTCATCAGAAATGTGTAGGGGGAAAGGAGCTGAGAGATAAATATGGGGGTGGGGTGGGGGCGGTGGAAGGTTGGTGGGATAGTAATGGGTGGATGCAGGTGGGAGATAATTGTGATAGGTCGGTGAGGAGGGTGGATAGGTGGGAAGGAAGATGGACAACTAGGACAGGCCAAGAGGGTGGCGCCGAGTTGGAGGGTTGGATCTGGGATGAGGTGGGGGCAGGGGAGATGAGGAAACTGGTGAAGTCAATGTTAATGCTGTATGGATGATGTTCGAGGGGAAAGATGAGGCATTCTTCCTCCTTTTGGCAGGTGGCTTTGATCTGGCAGTGGAGGAGGTCCAGGAGTTTCATGTCTTTGGGGAGTTGAAGTAGTTGGCCACAGGGCACTGGGGTTTTTTGGTGTATGCAGTCTAGAGACATTCCCAAATGGTCCGCAAGTTGGCGTTCTGTCTCCCCAGTGTGGAGGAGACCAATGGATGCAATCAATGAGGTGGGTGGATGTGCAGGAAAATCTTTGCCAGATTTGAAATGATCCTTTAGGGCCTTGGACAGAGGTGAGGAGAGGTGTAGGTGCAGTTTTTACACCTCCATAAGTTTAGCCTGAGAGGGGAAAAATTTAAAAGGGATCTAAGGAGCAACTGTTTCACACAGTGGGTGGTGTGTGTATGGAATGAGCAAACTGAGAAAGTGGTGGAGGCTGGTGCAATTACAACATTTAAAAGACATCTGGATGTGTTTATGAATAGGAAGGTTTATGGAGTTATGGGCAAAATGTTGGCAAATGGGACCAGATTAGTTTAGGATATCTGGTTGGCATGGATGAGTTGGATCAAAGAGTCTGTTTCTGTGCTGTACATCTCTATGATTCTAAGTGCTTCAGCCTTGTGTTTGGATGGGCTGCTCCATCGTTGAGGATGACAATGGTTAATTCACAATGGCATGTGACCAGACTGCAGGTGTCATCTGTTAGCTATGGATCACCAACATGGTCTATTGTTTTTTTTTGTTTATGCTGTTTATCTTAGATGTAGCCTTGTGCTTTCTCTGTGGCAATATCGCAGCCAAACAGAGCCAACCTGTCTTGATGAGAAGCTTTGACAACATGCCTCCATATTTAGCAACATTCTGAGTTGCATTTTCACCAGGTTAGGAAATGGACTTTAGGTACACCGCGTGATGCTACTGGCTTGCAAAGTTCACTATACCAAGATTGAACCCTTGGCTTAATAACAATGGTAGGAAGGGCAGAATGACAAGACCAAGGCAAGTGATTGAGATGTTAGGGGGAGAGCACTTTGGGACCAATGTCCATAAATTCATTATTTTTAATATAATTATGGAAAAGAAGACGCCTGATCAATAAGTTAAAGGCTTAAATTAGGGCAAGTCCAATTTTGAGGACAAAGGACAGAACATTTCAAAAGTGTGGTAGGATTTCAAAAGCGAGATTTCATAAAGCTAGTCCTTTTTTTCCTAAAAGTTGCTCCTTGGCTCAAGGAGACTCTGTCCTTGATTTTCTCAGAGGGGCAATAAACCGGGCCAGGCTTCTTACAGAGATGAAAAGGTTTTTGAGAGGCCTTTTGTTTAACAGATGAGACTTCAGGCCAAAGTGGTCATGCCTTAGAGGTGACCTGTATAAAGAGAGGGGAGTGGTCAGCTCTCCAGCTGACCTGAGCTAAGCAGATTTAGTTCAGTTTGACCTGGTGAGAGGTTCAACAGGGAGCTGTGTGGAAACTCACTCTCTCTCTTTCCCCTTCAACTTCAACCTTATAAGCATGTGTTCCATTTATATTGATTATTAAAGGGAGTTTGCTTATTGGGACTGTTGTGTATATTCGGAAACCATTTTTGTCTAGTTGGATAAGTTGAGTTCTGCAGGGGTTCTTTATTCTGTTCTTTGTGTTTCATTGCATAACTTGGTGAATAAATTTTTGTCTGTTTTAAAATCTAGTAGTCAACCAAGCTATCTTACTCTGGGTAATTTTTCACTGTGCACTTACTGAAACAAATTGCAAACTTATGGTGTGGGGCTGCCTGTTTAAGAATATTTTGAGTGGGCTGCCCTAGTCCATAACAGAGATAATGAGAGTTCAGGGACAGAACGTTCCTGTTAGTGTGAAGGGCAAAGCTGGCAGAAGTGGATGACTAAAGGTATTGAAGTTCTAGTCAAGAAAAAGGAGGCATATGTCAGATTTAAACAGCTGGGGTCAAGTGAATTCCTTGAAAAGTACAGGAGGTGTGGGAGTACACTAAAGAGGGAACTCAGGAAGACAAAAAAGGGAGATAAGATAGATTTGGCAGAAAAGCTAAGGACAATCCAAAGGGATTCTACAAGTATATTAAGGCCAAAAAAAGTAACTGGGGGAAAGAATAACGCCCCTTAGACAATTTCCAGAGGCAAGTCAAGGGCTGGAGCCCAGAGTGGGAGGCTGTCTGAGCCCACGCTGGCCTGGGAGACATCTCCTGGATGTGAGGCCCAGAGGTGAATCCAGGTTAAAGGCCATCATGTGGAGGCAGCAAGGCTTCATGTTCTGAAGCCCAACGGGCGTGACTTAGTAAAACGGACTATAATTGAAAACTTTTATTCTTATTCTAGACTTTGAGTAAGTTGAGCACTTTTAAAATGTTGTACTCCTATGCTAAACCTTTTAGCGTGTTTTGAGAAGATTTGTAACTCAGGTTGAGGTTCTGGATGTAAGTTTGCTCTCTGAGCTGGAAGATTCGTTTTCAGACATTTCGTCAGAATACTAGGTAACATCTTCAGTGAGCCTCCGAATGAAGCACTGGTGATGAAGCCTCCTTTCTATTTATATGCTTGAGGCTTCTAGGCTTGGTGATATCATTTCCTGTGGTGACATCATTTCCTATGAAGGTATCATTTCCTGTTCTTTTTCTCAGGGGGTGGTAAATAGGATCCAAGTCAATGTGTTTGTTGATAGAGTTCCAGCTCAGAGAGCAAATCTACATCCAGCTAAACTCTTTCAATTCTGTATCAAATGCTTAAAGTATCTACACCCAGGTATCCAGTACCTAAAATGGAGGCAAAGGGTTGACATTACAAACTTTTCACTGCAATAATTTGAGTACAAGTGACAATAAAGGCTATTCCATTCTTAAAGATCAATAAGGCCAACAATGTATGGAACCACAGGAAATGTTGAGATCCAAACAAATACTTTGCATCAGTATTTACTGTGGTGAAAGACATGGAAGTTAGGGAACTTGGTGAAATAAATAGTGATCTCTTGGAACGATTGCACATTGTAGAAGAGGATATGCTGAAGATCTTAAAATGCATAACAGTTGTTAAATCCCTATAGCCTGATCAAATGTATACTGGGCAATATTGAAAGCTCGGGGAAGAAATTGCAGGACTCATGACAGAGATATTTATATCATCAACTGCCACAGGTGAGGTGTCGGAAGACTGAATGGTGGCTAATGTTATGCCATTATTTAAGAAACATTGCAAGGAAAAGCCAGCGAGCCATGATTGGTGAGCCTAACATCAGCGGTGGGTACATTGTTGGAAGGGATTCTGACTAACAGGATATACATGTACTTGAATAATTTATTGTCACTTTTTTTTTCAAAAAATGTGAAAAGTGTTTACATCAACATAACACAGTGCTTATATTAACAACAGAAGGCATAGATAACAAAAAGAATTTTAGAAATTAAGACAAAGTCCTTCAATTCATGGCTTCTGAGTCGAGAAAGACAATAATGCTTCAAGACCACCACAACAGGTTGCTGGAATACTGGGCCGCAAGATTCAGGTAAGACAAATCAGAGCAGAACTAACAGTGCTAATAGTAGAGCCCTGAAGAATGCTGTCGAACAGAGACATCCCGGGGTTCAGGTACATATTTTCTTGAAAGTGGCATGACAGGTAGACAGGGTGGTGAAGACAGTGTTTGGCACATTAGGTATAGGAGTTGCGTATAGGGCATTGCGTATAGGAGTTGGGATATCATGTTACGGCCGTACGTGACATTGGTAAGGTTATACTTGGAATACTGCGTACAATATTGGTTGCCCTGCTGTAGGAAGGATATTATTAAACTGGAAAGGGTACAAGGATCTTATCAAGACTGGAGGATTTGTATGAGAAGGAGAGGCTCGACAGGCTGGGAAATGTTTTTTCCCTGGAGTGTAGGAAGCTGAGGGGTGACCTTGTAGAGGTTTATAAAATCATGAGGTGGCATGGATAGGATAAATAGACAAGGTTTTTCCACAGGGTAGGGGACTACAAAACTAGATGGCACAGGGTTAAGGTGAGAGAGAAAAGATTTAAAAGGGACCTGAGGGGTCCGTACAGGGTGGCGCTTATATGGAACAGGTTGCCAGAGGACATAGTAGAGATGGGTTCAACCTAATGGAAGGATGTTGTGAAACTTGAAAGGGTTCAGAAAAGATTTACAAGGATGTTGCCAGGGTTGGAGGATCTGAGTTATAGGGAGAGGTTGAATAGGCTGGAGCTGTTTACCCTGGAGCTTTAGAGGCTGAGGGTTGACCTTTTAGAGGGTTATAAAATCATGAGGGGCATGAATAGGATAAATAGACAAGGTCTTTTCCCTGGTGGTGGGAGAGTCCAAAACTAGAGGTTTAGGGTGAGAGGGAAAAGATATAAACGAGACCTAACGGTTAACTTTTTCACGCAGAAGGTGGTGCGTGTATGGAATGGGCTGCCAGAGGAAGTGGTGGAGACTGGTACAATTACAATATTTAAAATGCATCTGGATGGATATATGAGTAGGAAGGGTTTAGAGGGATATGGGCCAAGTGCTGGCAAATGGGACTGGATTAATCTAGGGTATCTGAACTGCATGGCGGAGCTGGACCAAAGGGTCTGTTTCCGTGCTTGTCATCTCCATGCTCTATGATTCTAAAAGACATTTGGACAGGTTGAGCAGGATATGGACAAATGCAGGCAATTGAGAGTAGTTCAGTTTAGGAAACCTGGTGAGCATGGATGAGTTGGGCGGAATGGTCTGTTTCCATGCTGTATAACTCTATGACTCTAAGAAGTTACAAGCTGTGGTTGAATAAATTTCTGGTGCTGATGGCCCAAGGCATCTCATGTATTTATCTTTTTTGAGCTGGTGGATCCATTCTAAATCTATCCTCTGAAGCACGAATGGTAGTGTCATGCAATAAGAGAGACAACAACCTCAAAGTGTACATGGGAAGTTTGCATCTGTGACAGGTGGATTGATAAAAGTGAAGTCAAATAGGATTTACCTTCTTGTTGATTGCCTCACTACCCTCTGTGGACCAAGTTGGGCATAGTGTCCTTCAGGAATTGACCAGCTTGGCCATTTGTGGTGCTTCTCAGCCACTATTCATGACGTCCATGGAGGTCTCCCACCAAGAATATGCTCTCTAACCCTGTTAGCCTCAGTGCTGCCAAGCTTAACATGGAGGTAAACATGGAGGTATGCTGATTTGTCGATATAGGGTGGCCAGTAGGGGTTAATCAGCAAAGGGCCTCTTGCTTCCACTCAACATGATGCCATGAGAACTAGTGAGATCCAATGTCAATGTTGCGTTGCAAGATGGCAGCAGAGTAGCACTCTCCTGCCGGAGAATCTCTGTTTTGCCAGTTTGTTTTCCTTTCCTTTCTTCCCTTTTCTGTAGTTCCTCTCCCATCCCCGGCACCCCTAGAAAGAATGGAGGAGGTGAGCCCCAGTAGTCTGGGCCCTGGGCCAACCTGGGAGTCAAGACCTGGAGGCAGGCCAGGGGCAGACCATGCTGGCATGGGAAGCTAATCCCACAGGCAAGTCAAGGACCAGGGCCTGCCATGGGAGACAGACTGAGTCCAGGTCAGCCTTGGGAGACAAATCCTGGAGGTGTATAGTGAGCCAGAGGCATTTTAATTCTCCCAAAGGAGCACCTGGTCTCTCTCAAAGTATCCCTGGGTCATACACAAAGGGACACTTTAGGTATCTAAAAGGTTGACCTGGATATCCAGAATACTCCACAAAATTCAGACTTGCTTCCATCAGGTTTAATGTGTGTATCTTGTACTTTAGACACCAAAATTACACTAGCATGGAGGCAGATGCCTCAGTGTGATATGTGTATTCAAAATGCTACTCAGTTCTATTGGCACACATTGAAATCATATGTGCTCTGTTTGGATGTGGAACTCCCAATTTTTGCCACATCTGTAATTTTGCTATGATGGACAGGCTGTTTGCTGTAATGAAAATCCAGACTTCATTTTAAATAATGATGTGACATTAAACCCACTCAACACTTCCCCTTGATTTATTTTTAGATTCTGTCTCTAATATTTACTGGCACACTATTTCTTAACGTTGCACAATAGCAGAACAAGCATTGATCTTAAAAAGGCCTACATTTCTCATTACCATTCTAGCTAAAAATCTAAATGGTATGTACCAGGTTCTGGAGGAGGAGGTGGTGGAGGTGGTGGTGGTGGTGGTGACGCTGCTGCTGCTTCTGCGGCTGCTGGTTGACATGGTGCTGCAGACAGACAAGAACAATCCATGAGCATTGAAAACACTGAACCAAACAGATCAAGCTGAGTGCTGAATAATGTTTTAAAGTTACAAGTAACCTCTGTTTGTCATTTTTTCTTCCTTAAATTGAACTTACCCTCTCTTGCTTTTGCAGCTTCTTCTTCAATTTTCACTGCAGACAGGGGACAGAAACAATCAGCTCACATGAACTACAGACAAGAAGTACAAGTAAAATGAAATTCATGTCAATAATTATTATGAGTGTCCTGTACTTTAAGTCTCCCTCATATTTCACCCAAATGGCCCATCCTTCATGTTCCAATGAACACGTCTGTCTCTCTGTCCAGCTCAACACCGTCCCCATGACCTGTCCTACCTGCTTATCTTCCTTTCCACAATTTACTCCACCCTCCTCTCTGACCTATCACCTTCATCCCCACTCCCATTCACCCATTGTACTCTTTGCTAACTTCCCGCGCCCTCCTCTCTGACCTATCACCTCCATCCCCACCTCCATTCACCTATTGTACTCTATGCTACTTTCACTCCACTCCCACCCCTCTCTCATCTATCTCTCCACTCTGCGGGCACCCTGCCTCTATTCCTGATGAAGGGCTTTTGCCCTAAACGTCGATTTTCCTGCTCCTCGGATGCTGCCTGACTTGCTGTGCTTTTCCAGCACCACTCTAATCTGGTTTCCAGCATCTACAGTCCTTGTTTTTATCTCTGTTTCAGAAGTCAAATAGCTTACTGCAAAATTCCAAAATACTTCATTTTCATTACAGGTCAGTCTTGGAGCAAGGGGAACAAAAGGCCACTTTCTGACAATAATGGTCAGCAAAATATTTATCATCAGCCGTAAGATACAGGAGCAGAATTAGGCCATTCTGCTCATCAACTCTGCTCCACCACTCGATCATGATTGATATGTTTCTCAAACCGATTCTCCTGCGTTCTCCCATAACCCTTGATCCCCTTACTAATCAATGACCTATTTAACTCTGACTTAGAGACACTCAATCTTTAGCCTCCACAGACTTCCATGGCAATGAGTTCCACAGATTCACCACAGCACCCCCACAGCAGGTTTTCCATGATGGTGCAGGTGCTGGAAAGTGTGAGTAACTTAGCAACGGTGATGGGTTCTGGAGCCACCTGGCAAGGCCATCAGGCAGAATGTAGCATTTTTATTGGGAGGAGGGGGGAGCGAAGTAGAAGTGCTTGAATTAATAACCCCACAAGTACTAAATCTCTGTATGACGACTTGGCCAAGTGGAGGAGGGTATGTGCCCACCAGCGTGAAGGTCAGGGAATTGAACCATGATCTCTGAATAAACCTCCACACTCCTTAGTGGGCGGCACGGTGGCACACTGGTTAGCACTGCTGCCTCATAGCGCCAGAGACCCGGGTTCAATTCGCGCCTCAGGCAACTGACTGTGTGGAGTTTGCACATTCTCCCCGTGTCTGCGGGTGCTCCGGTTTCCTCCCACAGTCCAAAACTGTGAAGGTTAGGTGAATTGGCCATGCTAAATTGCCCGTAGTGTTAGGTGAAGGGGTAGACATAGGGGAATGGGTCTGGGTGGATTGCGCTTCAGCGGGTCGGTGCGGACTTATTGGGCTGAGGGGCCTGTTTCCACGCTGTAAGTAATCTAATCATTTTGTATATATCCCATAACCAGAGAAGTAACAAATTAGATTGCCCCTGAAATTGTAAGGACCAAAATAATACTGGCACCATTCTTTCTAATTCATGTGGGTATCACTGGTAACGCCACCATTTGTCCATCCCTAATTGCCCTTGAAAAAGTGGGTTCCCAGGGCCATTTCATAATCACCCTTGAATGTGGACTCACCTGCAGACCAGGAGAAAGTGAGGACTGAAGATGCTGGAGATCAGAGCTGAAAAATGTGTTCCTGGAAAAGCGCAGCAGGTCAGGGAGCATCCAAGGAACAGGAGAATTGACGTTTCGGGCATCAGCCCTTCTTCAGGTTCCTGAAACGTCGATTCTCCTGTTCCTTGGATGCTGCCAGACCTGTTGCGCTTTTCCAGCAACACATTTTCAGCTCTCACCTGCAGACCAGCCCAGGTAAGAGTAGTGGATTTCCTTCTCTACAAGATACTAGTGAAACTGCATGGCTTTTTATTTAAAAATCAGTCATAGTAGATTTGGAATGATGTCATTAAACTGTCTCAGTCATCCACAAAGTAGAACTGAAACGACTCAATTAAGTAAAAATTTTAAGAGTTAATATAGGAGTGATGTTTCCCTAAGATTGAGTATCCGTAAAGGATATCATTGGGAAACAGGTTGAAACTTTCTTTTGCTGTCTTACATCGATATGTCATTTTGTTTATTTTTATTTTCTTCACTTTTTTAAGGAATATTTTGCAGTCTGATGTGCACATGTTCACTGACAAATGACAACCAATAGCAAAAAATGATACTAAAAACTAAACAATTGCGGAAGCTGGAAATCAGAAACAAAAACAAATTGCTCTGTAGTTCTGGCAGCATCCATTGGGAGAAAGCAGAGTTCACATTTTGGGTCCAGTGACTCTTCTTCAGAACTTCAGCTGTACTGAAGAAAGGTCACTGGACCTGAAACATCTGGATATAAGACAGATGTATTGTGATGAAGGTTATTACACAGATTTGACTTTCGAAATGGTGACTAGTGGAACTCTCCAGGTGTCACAGCTGGGACTGCAACTACTCATATTATATAATAACAATCTGGACAAAGGAACTGAGGGCATTGTTGCTAAGTTTGCAGATAACAGAAAGGTAAATGGAGGACAGGTAGCATTGAGGAAGCAAGAAGATTACAGAAAGTCTTGGACAGGCTAAGAGAGTCAACAAAGAAGTGACAGGTGGAATACAGTGTGAGACAATGTGAGATTATGTATTTTGGTCAGAAGAACGGAGGTGTAGGTTAACATAGGATAGTGAAGAATGCATTTAGTATGCTTGCCTTTATTGGTCAGAGTATTCAGTATGGGAGTTGGGAGGTCATGTTGTGGCTATACAGGACATTGGTTAGGCCACTTTTGGTATATTGTGTGCAATTCTGGTCTCCCTCCTATTGGAAGGATGTTGTGAAACTTGAAAGGGTTCGGGAAAGAATTACAAGAATATTGCCAGGGTTGGAGCATTTGAGTTATAAGGAAAAGTTGAATAGGCTGGATCTGTTTTCCCTGGAGCATCGGAGGCTGAGGGGTGACATTATAGAGGTCTATAAAATCATGAGGGTCATGAATAGATTAAATAGGCTCATCTCAGGATGTGGAAGAAGTTTGGAAGGCTCAGAGTGTACTATGCTCATTGTCATTCCCTCAAGAACACATAACAGACAGAGACTTAGGATATCCTGGGACACCACAACAGAATTATGTCATCTGGTAGAGCAGATTTGTGTTCTGAACAATAGTGGTTATCCCATCACAGTGGCTGTCAAGATGACTTGTGCACTTAGGTTTCAATATAATAGGAACAAGGTAAAATTTCCACATTTTGTAGCCAGTACACAATGAACATTGTCAACCCCTGTTGCCATGAGTACAAGTTCAGTTTTGGATGCATCAGCCAGTCTACTTAAAGTACTGGCCATAGAAAGCCCCAATTTAAGAAGAATCCAATTAGGAGGCATTTGGATCGATCACAACAAAACAAGTTTCTTCAACTTGATGATATATTGTGTTCCCAAACGTTCTTCAATATTATTGAAGGATGTAATAAAAGCTGAAAGGTGGACATGGTATTTATGAAGTGCTCAGGTTTAGACCATAAGATTAGGGAGCAGAATTATGCCATTTAGGCCATCAAGTCTGCTCTGCTATATAAACATGGCTGATGTGTTTCTCAACGCCATTCTCCTATCTTCTCCCTGTAACCCATGATCCCCTTACCAATAAAGAAGCTATCTTTGTCTTAGTTAAAAATCACACACCACCAGGTTATAGTCCAACCGGTTTAATTGGAAGCACACTAGCTTTCGGAGCGACGGGAGCGTTGCTCCGAAAGCTAGTGTGCTTCCAATTAAACCTGTTGGACTATAACCTGGTGTTGTGTGATTTTTAACTTTGTATACCCCAGTCCAACATCGGCATCTCCAAATCATGATCTTTGTCTTAAATACACTCAATGACTTGCTCTCCACAGCCTGCAATAGCAATGAGTTCCACAGATTAACCACTCTCTGGCCAAAGAAATTCTTTCTCATCTCTGTTCCAAAGGGTCATACCCTCACTCTGAGGCTATGCCCTCGGATCCTAGTTCCATAAATTAGGAGAAACTATCTTCTCCATGTCCACTCTATCCAGGCCTCACAGTAATCTTTAAGTTTGAATGATCACTATCCCATGCTTCATGAATTCAAGTCAGAATTTTCTTATTCTGTGACATATTTCTTCACAACAATATTTGAAACATCTGTAACATTTTTCAGAAGCATTTTTGGAGAATAAATTTGTCATAATTCAACTGATTTCACCTTTCTCTCAACAAAACTTACAGTTTCGAACCAAACGTTGCTCTTCCCGTTTCAAGAACTCTGTTGATGAGAACATAAGTCAATAAGTGACATTTAAGAGCAAAGTAGTACAGTTGCTGGAAATATAAAACCAAAGATAAAATGCTAAAAATAATCAGCAGGACTGGCATTATCTGTGGAGAGAGGAATCAACAGAGTTAATGCTTAGGGTTGATCACACAATCTTCAGAATCCAAGGATGGGTCACTGACCTGAAACATTTGTCTGTTTTTTTCACTCAAGTCAGTAAGCAGGAATTGTGAAATTTCCCCACTCCCGACACTTATTTCAGGAGAGACTGCCGTGAACTGCAGGCTTATCTTTCCAGGAATCTGGGCGCACGACAAATTCAGGCCCATAAAACCCAAACAATTGTCGGAGGCAACCTGAGAGGCTGCTGAGTTTTGAGGCAGTTTTTTAATCAGCCTGCCTCGGTTCACTTGGATATTGTCTCGGTTGTTTCCTCTCGTTTCAGGCCGTCAATCCTTCACAGTCAAACCCTATTCACTGGCCTCCCATTCCCTATCTATGCCTACTTAGTGCCAAAACATGCACACTGTTCTTCCAATAGCCCTTCGTAGCCCCTTTTCCAACTTAGTGCTGAATTGTGCTAACCCATGACACCCCAGACATCACCCTTTGCCCTTACCCCTCTCTATAATCTCACCAAGTATCGACCTGGGGTTAATCTCAGGACCCATGCTGATGTGAAATAGAATACACTCAGAAATAAAATAGAGTCAGAGAGATGTACAGAGAGAAACACACCCTTCAGTCCAACTCGTCCATGTCGACCAGATAGCCCAACCTAATCTAGTCCCATTTGCCAGTACTTGGCCCATATTCCTCTAAATCCATCCTATGCATAATACCCATCCAAATGCTTTTTAAATGTTGCAGTTGTACTGGCTTCCACCACTTTCTCTGGCAATTCATTCCACATATGCACCACTTTCTGCATGAAAAACTAGCTCTTTAGATCTCTTTTATACTTTCCCCTCTCACCCTAAACCTATGCCCTCTAGTTCTGGACTCCCCCACCCCAGGAAAAAGACCTTGTCTATTTATCCTATTCATACCCCTCATTATTTTATAAACCTCTATGAGGTCACCCCTCTGCCTCCAACGATCCAGGGAAAACAGCCCCAGCCTATTCAGCCTCTCCCTACAGCTCAAATCCGCCAAATCTGGTAAGATCCATGTAAATCTTATCTGAACCCTTTGACGTTTCATAACATCTTTCCAATAGGAAGGAGACCAGAATTGCACACAATATTCCAAAACTGTCCTAACCAACATCCTGTACAGCGGGAACTTGACCTCCCAACTCCTATACTCAATGATCTGGCGAATAAAGGACAGCATATAAAAATCCTTATTCACTCTCCTATCTATCTGCGACCACTTTCAAGGAGCTATAAATCTGCACTCCAAGGTCTCTTTGTTCAGCAACACTCCCTAGAACCTTACCAGTAAATGTATAAGTCCTGCTAAGATTTGCTTTCCCAAAATGCAGCATCTTGCATTTATCTAAATTAAACGCCATCTGCCACTTCTTAGCCCATTGGCCCATCCCGTTGTAATCTGAGGTAACCTTCTTCGCTGTCCACTACACCTCTAACATTGGTGTCATATGCAAAATTACTAACTATACCTCCTCTGATCATATCCAAATCATTTATATAAATGATGAAAAGTAGTGGACACAGCACTGATCCTTTTGGCACTCCATTGGTCACAGGCCTCCAGTCTGAAAAACAACCCTCCACCACCCACCTCTGTCTTCTACCAGTTCTGTATCCAAATGGTGAGTTCTCCTTGTATTCCATGAGATCTAACCTTGGTAACCAGTTTCCCATGGGGAACCTTGTCGAATGCCTCACCGAAGTCCATATAAATCACATCCACCACTCTGCCCTCATCAATCCTCTTTGTTACTTTTTCAAAAAACTCAATCAAGTTCATGAGACATGATTTCCCATGCATAAAGCCATGTTGACTATCCCTGATCAGTCCTTGCCTTTCCTCAGCATTCCCTCCAACAACTTGCCCACCATTGGTGTGAGGCTCAAAGATCTATAGTTCCCTGACTTGTCCTTACCACCTTTATTAAATAATGATACCATGTTAGCCAACCTCCAGTCTTCTGATACCTCACCTGTGATATCGATGATACAAACATCCTAGCAAGGGGCCCAGCAATCACTTCCCTAGCTTCCAACAGAGTTCTAGGGTACACCTGATCAGGTCCTAGGGATTTACCCACCTTTATGCATTTCAGGATATCCAGCCTCTGTAATATGGACGTTTTTCAAGATTCATCTATTTCCCTACATTCTATATCTTGCATATCCTTTTCCACAGTAAATACTAATACAAAAATACTCATTTATTATCTCCCCATCTCCTGAAGCTCCACACAAAGGCTGCCTTGCTGATCTTTGAGGGGCCCTATTCATTCCCTAGTTAACCCTTTGTCCTTAATGTATTTATAAAAGCCTTTTAGGGTTAATCCTTACTTACTTGCCAAAGCTATCTCATGTCCCGTTTTTGCCCTCCTGATTTCTCTATGAAGTATACTTGTACTTCCTTTATACTCTTCTAAGGATTCACTCGATCCCTACTGTCTATACCTGACATATGCTTCCTTCTTTTTCTGAACCAAAACCTCAATTTCTCTAGTCATCCAGCATTCCCTCCACCTACCAGCCTTTCCTTCCACCCTAACAAGAATGCACTGTCTCTGGACTCTCAACTCATTTCTGAAGACTTCCCATTTTCCAGGCACCCCTTTCCCTGCGATCATCTGCTCCCAATCAGCTTTTGAACGTTCTTGCCTAAACTTTTCTTGTACACTCTTAACAAATTCCTCTCCATCTAAAACCTTGACACTATGGCAGTCCCAAACTATGTTTGGAAAGTTAAAATCTACCACCACCACCCTATTATTCTTACAAATAACTGAAATCTTCTCACAAATTTGTTTCTCAATTTCCTGCTGACTATTAGGGGGTCTATAATAAAATCCAATTAGATGATCATCCCTTTCTTATTTCTCAGTTCCACCCAAATAACTTCCCTGAATGTACTTCGGGAATATCCTCCTTAAATAAAGCTGTAATGCTATCCCTTATCAAAAATGCCATTCCCACTCTTCTCTTGCCTCCCTTTCTATCCTTCCTATAGCATTTGATTCCATGAACATTAAGCTGCCAGTCCTGTCCATCCCTGAGCCATATTTCTGTGATTGCTATGATATCCCAGTCACATGTTCCTAATCATGCCTGAAGTTCATCTGCTTTCCCTGTTAGGCCTCTTGCATTGAAATAAAAGCAGTTTAATTTATCAGTCCGACCTTGTTCTCTGCTTTGTTCCTGCCTGCCCTGACTGTTTGACTCGCTTCTGTTCTCAACTGTACCAGCCTCCGATTGATCTCTTTCCTCATCTCTGGGTCCCACCCCTTCCTCCTCCTTACTAGTTTAAATCCTCCCTAGCAGGTCTAGCAAATCTCCCTGCCAGTATATTAGTCCCCTTCCAATTCAGGTGCAATCCATCCTTCTTGTACAGTCACTTCTACCCCAGAAGAGATTCCCATGATCCGAAAATGTGAATCCTTATCCCATACACCAGCTCTTCAGCCACGCATTCATCTGCTCTGTCCTCCTTTTCCTACCCTCACAAGCTCATAGCACCGGGAGCATACTTCTAGTCATTGGTAATGCTACTTTGACAGCACTTAGTGTTCTGTCAACAAACTGCCTTTGAAACTTCTGGAACAGACCTTTTCAACTCTCTGAAGCATTGGCATACCAGTTTTGTTTTACAAAGTTTAAACTGCTGGCCATTAAATAGCTTTTGATTGTTTGCGTTTTTTGCAACACTCTCAGACATAGACAGGCAGCTTTAAAAGATAAGAAATTAAATGGTAGGCCATTCAAATAACTTCACAGCTGCACATAACTTATTTATGCTTATAAAACTACCCTATAATTTAGTGAAAAGGTGATCATTATGAACTCAGCAACTGAATTCAAATGACCCTGTGCAGTTTGAGCTTCCCATATATGGGAGTCAGATCCCACCCTGCACCCCATCCTTGGTGAAATGACACCCGCCAAATACAGGAGCGGGTTTAACAGGCCTGAGGTCCACCCATCATATTGGATATATTACCAAGTCTCCGTAATCCATGACTTATCCAAAAGGATCTGTCCAATCCTGGGTAGTCATATGGATGACTGAAGAAATGTCTGACTTATTTTATAGTTTTGCAATTTTTTTAGCACAAGCTCATACAGATGATCTGCAACTAAATGTGTCCATTAACTACTTCTGTATTTCAAATAACTTTTGCTTGTTTTCCTTTGTCTTACCTTTTTCAAATTCTGAAGCAACCATCTTCTCTGTTCATGTGAAAGAAAAATCCTCAGTTAAAGACAAATTGTTAAAGACAAATGTTAAAGAGTAACAGTAAAGTTCCTGTCAGCTGCACCAAGACCATCATTTTTATTTACACTTCCAGGCTCTTCTGATTTTTCACTTCTTTTCTCTTTACCCTGCCTACATCCATTTCTCTTATCATTATAATTCCTTGCATTTTTCACTCTTGGATATTGTGTTTTCATAAATCACATAATTGCTCCTCAAGCTTCCTACCTTGACCACTGCATTCCCAGACTTCATTCCCTCTTAAATAGACTACACCTCTGTTGGAATCTTTTGACAAGTCCAATAAGGCTCACATTGCTGCTTGCTTACAAGCTAGAGTTAGCCCTGTGGATTCTGCCAATTAATGGATTAGTCATCACCAGCTCTCTCCACACCTACCTCCAGATTGATGAAAACACCTTGACCATTATTGTCAGCAATCATTCTAACTACTACGATTGTCCACAGAGAAAATTTCATGTCAGATCATGGGTTCTCTGGGTCCATGCATGGTTTATAAATCCAATCCTAGAGCCACATCTCTGCCCACACTAGGAATTGGAAGCAATCCTTGTCTTTGAGATCGTAAGCATTTCTTTATCCAGTTCCTTTTCCATTCTTATAGATTCATAGTGTCATAAATTCACACAGTGTAGAAGAAGCCCTTTGGTTTATCGAGTCTGCACCGACATAACTCCCACCAAAAGTGCGCTAATTACAATTTCTTGCACATGTCCCATATCTTTGCATGTTATAATATCTGTAGTACTCATCCAAATATCTTTTAAAGGTTATAAGTCTTCCAGACTCCACTACCTTCCCAGGCAGTTCATTCCAGATCCCCACTACCTGCTGAATGAAAACGTTTTCCCAAATCCCCTCTGAATCCCCTGCCCCTTACCCTAAAACCATTGCTCTCTTGCAATTGACCCTTTAACCAAGAGGAACAGCTGCTCTCTATTCACCATGTCCATACCCCTCATAATTTTATATGCCTCAATCATGCTCTCTCCCACCCCTAGCCAGTCTTCTCTGCTCTAAAAACAATCCAACCTTACCTAGTCTTTCTTCTAGCTCAATTTGTCCATCCCAGGCAACATTCTGGTGAACCTGCTCTGTACCCTCTCTAGTAGTAACACATCCTTCCAGTAGTGAGGTGACCAGAACTACACACAGTACTCCAGCTGTGGCCCAACCAAGGCTTTGTACAATTCCAACATTACCTCCCTGATCTTAGACTTCATGCCATGACTGATGAAAGTATATGTGCCATATGCTTCTTAACTGTGCTCTTCATGTGCTCTGCTGACTTCAGGAATCTGTGAATAATTACCCCAAGATCCCTCTATTCCTCTGAGCTACCCAGTATCCTGCCATTCACTAAATACTTGCTCATTTCGTTTCTTCTTCTTCCAAACTGCATCACCTCACAACCTTCAGGGTTAACTACCATCTACCACTAGTCTGCCCTTGTGAAATCTCATTTTTGTCTGCCTGTAACCTACAACCATCTTCTTCACTATTAATCGCTCTACCACTTTTGGTGCTGCTGCAAATTTGCTTAACATTTCTCCCAAATTGTCATCAATATCATTTATGTATGTAACAAATAATAAGGGGCCAAGTACTGATCCCGATGGTACACTGCTGGACACTGGCCAGCATTTGATAAGGTTCCTCACAGTAGGCTATTGCACAAAATTCGGAGGCATGGAATTGAGGGTGATTTAGCAGTTTGGATCAGACGTTGGCTAGCTGAAAGAAGACAGAGGGTGGTGTTTTATTGAAAATGTTCATCCTGGAGTTTAGTTAATAGTGGCGTACTGCAAGGATCTGTTTTGAGGCCACTGCTGTTTCTCATTTTTATAAATGACCTGGATGAGGGTGTAGAAGAATGGGTTAGTAAATTTGCGGATGACACTAAGGTCAATGGAGTTGTGGAAAGATGCTGAAGGATATTACAGATTACAGAGGGACATAGATAAGCTGCAGAGCTGGGCTGAGAGGTGGCAAATGGAGTTTTTGCGGAAAAGTATGAGGTGGCTCACTTTCGAAGGAGCAAAAAGAATAAGAGTACTGGGTTAAATGGTAAGGTTCTTGGTAGTGTAGATGAGCAGAGGGATCTTAGTGGCCATGTACACAGATCCTTGAAAGTTGCCATCCAGGTTGATAGGGTTGTTAAGAAGGCATACAGTATGTTAGCTTTTATTGGTAGAGGGATTGAGTTTCAGAGTCATGAGGTCATGCTACAGCTGTACAAAACTCTGGTGCAGCCGCAATTGGAGTATTGCATATAGTTTTGGTCTCCACATTTTTGGAAGGATATGGAAGCTTTGGAAAGGGTTCAGAGGAGATTTACTATGATGTTGCCTGGTATGGATGGAAGGTCTTATGAGGAAAGGCTGAGGGACTTGAAGCTGTTTTCATTCAAAAGAAGAAGGTTGAGAGGTGACTTAATTGAGACGTGTAAGATAATCAGAGGGTTAGATAGGGTGGACAGTGAGAGCCTTTATCCTCGGATAGTGTTGGCTAGTACGAGGGGAGACAGCTTTAAATTGAGGGGTAATAGATATAGGACAGATGTCAGAGGTAGGTTCTTTACTCAGAGAGTAGTAGGGGCTTGGAACGCCCTGCCCACAACATTAGTAGACTCATCAACTTTAAGGTCATTCAAATGGTCATTGAATAGACATATGGATGAAAATGGAATAGTTTAGGTTAGATGGACTTCAGATGGGTTCCACAGGTCAGCGCAACTTTGAGGGCCGAAGGGTCTGTACTGCGCTGTAATGTTCTAAGTCTTTAGTATGTTTCTGTGAAGGCTTGATTCTCTTTTCAGAGAGCAGAGCTGACATCTTTATCCACATACTAAAGTTCCACAAATGATGTCAGTGATGTTTTCTTTTTGCATTTCAACTGATTGAAGTTAAAAAGATTTCCACCCAGCCTGTTGACAATGTCCACATCACTGGGAAGCCTGTTCTTGACAAGATGAAGAATGGTGGCCATGAAGATTTTGAACAGGGTCAGGGTGATAACAGATCTCCCTCAGAAGATTCAATCTCCCACCATTTGTGAGGATTGTTGCGGACAGCTTGTCGTTGAGGAGACCGAGGATAGTGATGAGTCTCACTGAACAGCTAGCCTTCTTCCTTCAGCTGCCCTTTCCTTAGCCTGCTCTTCGGGTCTCCCACAGGGCACTGATATCAATGTTGAAGTGCCTGAATTCACGTGCAACAAGGGCATCTGTTTTGCTTGTCATCCATTAGGATTTGAACATTCCAGGTTCCATACACTCCAGATGCCAAGAATGAGTTTAACGTTGGTTTACACATCACAAGTAGATGAGCTTGCTGCATGTGATTTTCCTGTTTGGTTGGTGATGAAACACACTATCTTTAAAGTACCTCTTTATAGCTTCCTCCCTGTGTGGGGTAAGGAGAGTTGATCTTGAAGAGAGTCGCTCAGTTGTGAAGAAAACTGCTGAAATGCTCTTGAATTCCTTTCAAGAGCGAAAGAACTGAATCAGACTCAATCATCTATATTCCACTCAGAAGCTGGGGACTTCCAGATCTCACAGACCTGTCCCCATCAATCTCAACGAATGGGGATTTCAACCTTCATCTGCCATCATAGTTTTTACATGAATATCTTCTGCCTGAATCACTGCTGAGGATTTGTTTTGGATCACACCTTGTTTCCTTCCCTCTGACCTTACTGACATGAATGGCTCTGATGAAAACTGAGAAAGTATCGATCTCAGGATCAATGGAACATTTAAGCCTCTCCACCACAGTAAGGTGACAATTCACGGAAAGTTAATTGTGAATGATTACATCAACACCACAGACATAACTGCAATCTGGCTCAGGTGCGCTGGCCTTCCCTTTAAAGGAAAAATCCTTACTAGCCAATACCTTCCAGCTCTTATCCCAGATGGTCTCAGTGGTGGTTTGGCTCTTACCATCAAATCACACCTTAATCTGGCCCTGTACCTCAGCTAGTGGTTGCAACAGATTGACAATCTAGAATGCTCAACATGGCAACTTGAAAACAAAACAAACTCAACCAATTTTGGCATTAAGAAGCTAGTCTCATAAGGACCATGTTAGAAAACATCAGATTCATTTCTGTCCTTTAGGGAAGGAAATCTGCCATTCTTACTTGGTCTGGTTTACGCGTGGCTCCAGACTCACAGCAATATGATTACTCTTAACTGCCTTCTCAAATGGATTAGCAAGACAATCTGTTGTATCAAGCCCACTATAGTGTCTGAAGTAAGGAATAACACCAGATGGACCACCTAGCATTGACCTAGGCACCAAAGATAGTATTAAAGTCAGCCCTGTCAATTCTGCAAAATCCTCTTTGCTGACATTTGCATTGTATGCCAAAACTGGGTGAGCTATCTCACAGACTAGTCAATTAATAACCTGAACATAGTTATACTCACAGAATCATACCTTGCAGACACCACTAACTCCATCCCTGGGTATCCTGTCTTACTCAGGGCACACTCATCAGATGTGCAGCTGTGGTTTTCAGGCTTAATTGCAAACCATGACTGTTAACAGTGTCTAAAATATTTTAATATATGTTGTGTCATTTTGCATGCACTCAGCTATGCAGGTAAGGAAGAATATCAAGGTTTGCAAGACTGCATATATGAGATATTTCCCAAAATTAACTAAAGTGGGAAAAATCCCTTAGCCCCATTTCTGTTAGAATAAAATTAATATAAGCTTTGAACTATTTAGCAGCCTCGACCATCATGCTCCATAACTCGAGACTAAAACAAGCATGAGAAAAACATTTCTTGCCACGGCAACTTGAATTCCTTGGGGGGAACCACTTGGTTCACTTGGCAGGGTAACCACTGTGGATCAGAATCGTACCATCTGCATAGGGTTTGATTTCCCATTCCAGCTTGGGTGAATTTTGGACCTGTTTCCTTGCCCGAGCTCAGGTGGAAGCCATGGTACTATGGGTCAAACCTTCCTTTGGAACTTTCCAATTGGTCAAACCTCAACAAGGAGCTTTGATCTGCAGCACAGTTCATGGATTGGGATGTTTTTAAGACAATTTGAGACTATGGCAGTGAATTATTACATTGCACTTTGCTTAAACTGTGAACCTCACATTTGAACTGTAATTTCTGTACTATGATTTTGGATTACAGGTAGTTCTCATATAAAGCATGTTTGGGCAGTGCAATTTGGCTATAACGTCGCTGAAGAATTAGGAAATGGTATTTTCAAGAATGCTTACTTCTGTTCACAATAGTGCTTCTCCAGCAGCAATCGTTTTGCACACTTTGTTCCGCATGTGCTGAAAGCTTCTGCTCCATTTTGCACATGCACTGATTTCAGCAAGTCTTTGCGCTGTTCTGCACATGTGCCAATGTCAGTGAAGTCTCAGCACTGTTCTGCACATGTGCTGATGTCAGCAATACCACTGCACTATTCTACATATAAACTGATGTTAGCGAGGTCTCTGTGTTGTTTGCACAAGGGTCAAACTCAGCTGCAGTCAGAGCATATGAGAGGTACAGTACAATACATTGAGCAGCTTCACCTCAAAAATTAATCTAATGAATGTTCATTGCTCTCCCTCTGAGACAAGAATATTCATGTATAAATCCTGTGTAAGTCCTGTATAGTTCCTGCAGGACTGATTACTCTTATACATCCATTTGCCTTTCTAATTTGTTCTCTTAGATTATGTTGCTCCATTTTTGCAAATGAAAAGATAATGACAAGAATGTTAGCAAGAAGTGTCCTGGAAATAAAATTGCAGGTGGTGAACACAAAAGGAAGGCCACAACAGTGGAAGAGAGGCTAGATGTTATAAATGCATAAGGAGCGAAAGTGTGATAAAGCTCACTTAGCAGGAATGAGGGAGTTTGCCTTACGCACTATTAGAGGCAACGTTGAAAAGATTAAACCGAGCTGGAACAAGTCTGAGTGCCAGCAAATCTGTGAGGTCACAGCCAAAAGAACTTGAGGAGACGGAGAGGCTTCTAAGTGTTTGGATGAAAGATCAAACAAAAAAGTTTTTTTGGGACAACCTTTCTTAACCTAAAAGAAAAAGTCATCTATTTATGAAGGTCTAAAGAAAAATGCTCAAAATCCTGCAGATGTGCCTGCCTTTAATGCTAGCAGTGGGTGGTTTGCTGGTTTTAAGAATCACATGGCTTTCCATAACATAAAGTTAATTGGTGAATATGCCTGTGCAGATGAGGAGTGTGCACTGGCATTTCCTCCCATAGTCCAAGATTCTAAAGGGTGTGAACTGTCAGGAAAGCTCCCAAAAGTTGCCTTTGCAAAGCAGGTTAGCTTTGAAGAAGTGGAAAGTGAGGATATTGAAGAGTTGCCTGAGTCCCAGTGTGAAGACTTCTCCACTGCTGATCTATAACAGCTTCTCGTTGAGGGGAAAGTCGTAGCTTGAGGTGAAAAAGATGAAGTCCAGGATGCACCATGAAAGCTTTCCATTTCTCTTTTCTCTTCGAGGCCAACAATTACAATGCAGAACTTAGCAGGGTAGCAGTACAGTAAGATCTCATCTGGTACCCTATGAACAGCTTCTTCAAGATAGAAGGAAAAGGGCAAAGCAGCAAAAGCTGGATGTCCTTTTTAACCAAACCCCAGTAATAAGACAATCAAACAGAAGGCGGTGATGATGATGATGATCTGCATTAACAATATTTTTTCAATGTTATGTGTTAAATTTACTTTTGTTTCATTAATAAATATGATTTAAGCCTTCATTCAGGCTGAGCTGGACTTTATTTAGGGCTTTTGTGTGATTTTTGAGTGAGCATGAGTGATATTATTTGCTGGTCTGTTCCTAACCTCACTTTTCCCATAGGCCCCATTATTTCTATTCAGCGATTTTCTCAGTGCGGTTTCACTGGAACACAACTACAGCATAATAGGAGAACTACCTGTATTCTGTGTTGCACAATTTTCCTTGCTATTAAATGTGAAGTGTTTAGATGAGATTTGGAGGTGCTGGTGTTGGACTGGGGTGTACAAATTTAAAAATCACACAACACCAGGTTTAATTGGAACCATCTGACAACCATCTGATGAAGGAGCAGCATTCCAAAAGTTAGTGCTTCCAATTAAAAACTTCTTGGACTATAACATGGTGTTGTGTGATTTTTAACTTTGTTTAGAGGAGTATCTTTTGCAAAGACGTGTTAAAATAAGCAGTGGCAGAAACAGAGAAAGTGTAGAGACAATTGTGCCAATATTGACCTCATCTTGTTAGTCAGGATAAACTATAGCCTAATAACTACAGCCCAGAGTAAGAATCTAGAAGGATAAATGATGGACTCCACATGACATCACTGGTGTGGAAAAGAAGTCAGAAGATTGACAACGGTCAACAAGCATTGGTGCATGCCTCAAGGACCACAATACACTATTAGCATACAACCATTGTAAAGTTTCAACTTTTTGTTTGTGAACTGAACTCTAATAAACTTATGCCAATAATCAGAGCATTCAATGTCTACATTTAGTGAGTCCAGGAGTTCCTTGATGATTAATTACCCTATCAGAATTTCCATTCTCCCAAAATAGTTGTCTGTTCTCACTGTAATTCACACTGGAACACTGTGCCTTACATGGCAATCATAAAGACTTTGACCCTTGGTCTCATACTTTGTGATGATGAGGCAGCATTCACTGACATTCTTTGCTCTGAGCATTATCTAACATTTGTGAGAAACATTTAAACAATATTATTTTGCACATTCCTCAATAACCTTCAAATCATGTTTTTTTCTCTTTCTGAACTTACCCATTTCAAGAAATTCTTCTTCTTCCCGTGCCAATCTTTCTGTTGAAAAACAATATAAACTATACATAAAAAAATGCAATCTCAAACATTAAATGATTTTCATTTAAAAATTGTTCCCACCCAAATGATAGATGGAAAGAGGAAAAACAAGAAAGAGAACTGTCAATTCTATTCTGATATGGTGGAGTGAAATTGAAGTGAGTACAACTAACAGGTTGAATTGAATTGCTGGTTTAGATGTATTTTATGAATGAAATGACTGGGAAGATGCAATATGTTCAAGGCCAAGATCAAAGGTCAGATTTTAGACCACTTGTGGGTTTGTTTTTGAATGGGCACAGCTCATCTCTGACCCGAACTAGCATCAAGTGAGAGAGTGAGAGAGAAATAGAGAGATAAAGAGAGAGATAGAGAGAGAGAGAGAGAATGTGTGTCATTCCCAACTGCATACTGCATTATCACAAAAGGCAAAACAGGAAACATAACACAGAGGTATAGAGCATCAATCCCATTTCAGCATGTCTTATTCCCTGTACAAAATATGACTTTAGTCTGGAAATGTATTTCAGCAGAGTACGTTTTACCATAAAGCCAAAGCACAGCTCTATGTTTGGATTAGGAACTGCAGACGCAATCCGCTGCATGCAAACGCCTCATTCAGATGTGTAAGTAACCACCAAATTCAACTTTTAGGGCACCATTGCATTTCAAACAGCCGGGAGATTTCTAAATCATCACTCACAGCAGTTTTGGAAAAGACAGGTGTACTTTACAGAAGGATGAAGGCTAAAATAGTAAAGTATCTCAGGGTCTAATGTTTCAAGCAGCAATTCAATACTCAGTCGAAATTTTATTATAACATCCCTCTGGAATTGTGGGAAGTGGCTTTAATATTTACATGTGATATCAGTTGGAATACATTAACATGGAAATTCGGAATACAAGAAAAATGTAATGAATGCATTAGGTTATAGTCATAGAGTCCTACAGCATGGAGACAGGCTCCATAGCCCAAACTGGTCCATGCTGACCAAAATGTACGTCTATGCTAAAAAAAAGGAGAAAATATATTAAATGAAATCATTATTTACTTACGTTCTTCTGCAGTTTGTTCTGCAGAAACAGCTCCACCTGTGAATAAAAAATAAAAATATTCATTACAAACTTACATTACCATCGATCAATAATCATGAGAGATTTACATACAGAAGGAGGATCTCCAATTCATCATACCTTTAATAGTGTTTTGAAAAAGCACTTAAGCTTAATCTTTTATTTCAAGTTCTCCCTGTAATCCTGTAAGTTCCTTATTCTCAAAGTCCAAATTTATTTCAAAATTATTTTAGAAACAGCTTGGAGAGGCAAAACTTGATCATGGATAGTCATCATGGCTTTGTCAGATGGAGCTCACAGATTTGACTGAATTTTTCAAAGAGGTGTGTCGATGTGGTACTGCGGTTGATGTGCTTTATATGGATTTCAGGAAAGCCTTTGACCAGGTCCCACATGGGAGACTGATGTAAAAGGTAACAACCAGGATAACTTAGCAAGTTGCATGTAAAATTGGCGTAGTGGCAGAAGATAGAGTGTGGTGGTAGAAGGCTATTTCTCTGACTAGACAGCACGGACCAGAGGCATACTATATGGATTGGCACTGGATTTGTTATTGTTCATGATGCATTTGTAAATGATATAGAAGAATATGCTGTGGGGAGCGTGGATCATAAAGTAAGCTTGTAGAATGATGTGAAGATTGGTTAGGTGGTTGACACTGAGGAATAAGGTCATAGGTTACAGGAAGATTTAGACAGATTGGTCAGTGGTAGATGGCATTTAACCCTGACAAATGAGAGGTGAAGAAATAACAGAACAAAGAAATGCTCAATGAATAAAACAGGGCAGTGGGATGCTCAGAGGATCAGAGGAACCTAGGTAAGCTTGTCTACAGATTTCTGGAGGACAGAGCCATGGAGTCATAGAGTCATAGAGAAATATAGCATGGAAACAGATGCTTCAGTCCAACCCGTTCATGCCGACTAGATATCCCAACCCAATCTAGTCCCACCTGCTAGCACCCGGCCCATATCACTCCAAACCCTTCCTATTCATATACCCATCCAAATGCCTCTTAAATGTTGCAATTGTACCAGCCTCCACCACCTCCTCTGGCAGCTCATTCCATACACGTACCACCCTCTGCGTGAAAACGTTGCCCCTTAGGTCTCTTTTATATTTATCCCCTCTCACCCTAAACCTATGCTCTATAGTTCTGGACTCCCAGACCCCAGAGAAAAAATGTTGCCTATTTATCCTATCCATGCCCCTCACAATTTTGTAAACATCTATAAGGTCACCTCTCAGCCTCCGACACTCCAGGGAAAACAGCTCCAGCCTGTTCAGCCTCTCCTTGTAGCTCAGATCCTCCAACCCTGGCATCATCCTTGTAAATCTTTTCTCAACCCTTTCAAGTTTCACAACATCTTTCCGATAGGAAGGAGACCAGAATTCCACGCAATATTCTAACAGTGGCCTAACCAATGTCCTGTACAGCTGCAACATGACCTCCCAACTCCTGTACTCAATACTCTGACCAATAAAGGAAAGCATACCAAACGGCTTCTTCACTATCCTATCTACCTGCGACTCCACTTTCAAGGAGCTATGAACCTGCACTCCAAGGTCTCTTTGTTCAGCAACACTCCCTAGGACCTTACCATTAAGTGTATAAGTCTGGCTAAGATTTGCTTTCCCAAAGTGCAGCACCTTGCATTTATCTGAATTAAACTCCATCTACCACTTCTCAGCCCTTTGACCCATCTGGTCCAGATCCTGTTATAATCTGAGGTAACCATCTTTGCTGTCCACTACACCTCCAAGTTTGGTGTCATCTGCAAACTTACTAACTGTACCTCTTATGCTCATTTATGTAAATGACAAAAAGCAGAGGACCCAGCACCGATCCTCGTGGCACTCCACTGGTCACACGTCTCCAGTCTGAAAAATAACCTCCACCACCACCCTCTTGTCTTCTACCTTTGAGCCAGATCTATATCCAAATGGCTAGTTCTCCCTGTATTCCATGAGATCTAACCTTGCTAATTAGTCTCCCATGGGGAACCTTATCGAACGCCTTACTGAAGTCCATATAGATCACATCTACTGCTCTGTCCTCATCAATCTTCTTTGTTACTTCTTCAAAAAACTCAATCAAGTTTGTGAGACATGATTTCCCACGCACAAAGCCATGTTGACCATCCCGAATCAGTCCTTGCCTTTCCAAATACATGTACATCCTGTCCCTCAGGATTCTCTCCAACAACTTGCCCACCGCTGACGTCAGGCTCACTGGTCTATAGTTCCCTGGCTTGTCTTTACCGCCCTTCTTAAACAGTGGCACTACATTTGCCAACCTCCAGTCTTCCGGCACCTCACTTGTGACTATCGATGATACAAATATCTCAGCAAGAGGCCCAGCAGTCACTTCTCTAGTTTCCCACAGAGTTCTCGGGTACACCTGATCAGATCCTGGGGATGTGTCCACTTTTAACTGTTTCAAGACATCCAGCACTTCCTCCTCTGTAATCTGGACATTTTGCAAGATGTCACCATCTATTTCCCTACAGTCTATATCATGGTTAATAGTGTAGTTAAGAAGGGTCGTGCGATATTTGCCTTTATTAACTGTGACATGGAGCAGGGAGGTTATAGTAGAACTTTAGTTAGGCAACAGCTGGAGGACAGTGTGCAATTCTGGTCATCACACTACAGGAAGGATGTGATTGCACTGGAAAGAGTGCAGCGGAGATTCACCAGGATGAAGACTGGGATGGAACATTTTAGTAATGAAGAGAAGCTGGATAAGCAAGGGTGTTTTCTTTAGAGCAGGGAAAACTGAGTGGTGACCTGGTTGAAGTGTGAGAGAATATGAGGGCATGGGCAGGGTGGATAGAAAGCTGTTTTTTTCTTTTAGCTTAAGGGTCAATAACAAGAGGCATAATTTAAGGAAGTAGGTTTACAGGGGATTTGAGGAATTTCTATTTCATCCAGGTGGTGGTGGGAATCTGTAACATATTGCCTAAGAGGGTAGTTGAAGTGGGAACTTTAAAAAGTACTTTGATGAGCAGGTGAAGTGATATAACATTCAAGGCTTTGGACCAAGTGGTGGAAAGTAGGATTAGTGTAAATTTAGAGTGTTTTTTGTCACTGGTCAAACAGCCTCTTCTGCACTGTGCAATTCTGTGATGCCATGAAAACAATTCTCTTTACTCATTAATGTCTTATCAATAATTTATAATGCATGTCTCTTATTGAACTACTCATCTTTCTCTAACTACGTTATTAAATCCTCTCATTATCCTTAAAACATCTATTAGGTTACTTTTCAACCTTGTCTGTCCTAAGAAGAAGTCATAATTTTTTCAACGTCCTCTCATTACTAATGTCTCTCATTCCTTGTACTATCAGGTAAACTTCTCCTCAACTGGTTTTAATCCTTATATGGTAATCATTTTATACAGTAACTGAATGATTTCTTTGATTTTATATTCTGTGCCTCTGTTTATAAATCAAGTAGCTCACATGAGTTTTTCAACTACCTATTGATTTGCTCAGTCACATTTAAGGATTTATTTTTATTGCTTACACGTTGAGAAAAAAATGAGAGGGTATCTCATAGAAACCTATAAAATTCTAACAGACTAGTCAGTTTAAACACATGAAGGATGATGCCAATGGCCAGGAGTCCAGAATTAGGCATCACAGTTTAAGGATCCGTGGTATGCATTTAGGTCTGTGATGAGGAGAAATTTCTTCAGCCAGAGATTGGTGAGCCTGTTGAATTCTCTGCCAAAGAAAGTGGTGAGGCCAAAACATTGAATGTTTTCAAGAAGGATTAGTTCTTAGATGGAAGGGGATCAAGGGTTATGGGGAGAAAGTGGAAACAAGTACTGAGTTGGATGATTTGCCATGAGCAGCCTTGAAAGGCTGAATCGCCTATTTCTGCTACTATTTTCTGTGTTTCTAAGATCTCTCTACAATCTTAACTATTTCAGGATTATGCTATTTATAGTATACTGACTCCAAAAGAAAGCTCAGTACTTCCCTATCCTGAACTCTATTGACATTGGTGAATGATGGTGAATCTTAACTATATCTGATATTGAATGGGATAGTGATTGTGAAGAATTTTCCATTGTGCATTCAGGGCAATTGTCTTGATCAGTACACTATCTAACAAAACTAAAGCATGACTGGGTGTACGACTGGGAATGAAATAACTAGAATCATAGAAAGTTATAGTACAGAAGGAAGCCATTTGGCTGATCATGTCTGTACTGGTTCCTGAAAGAGCTACAGCTGTCTCACTCTCCAGCCCTATCTCTGTAAATTCATCACTTTTAATATATATTCGGCTTTCTTTTGACACCTCCAACGGAATCTGTCTCCACCGCTCTCCCAGGCAGCTCATTCCAAACCCTAACAACTCTGTGAGTGAAGAAGTTCCTCCTCATCTCAATCCCAGTTCTCTTCCTGACAATCTTAAAATGGTGACCTCTAATTACTGACATGCCAACGAGTGGAACGGAGTATCCTTCATTACACTGTCAAAATTGTTCATAATTTTGAACACCTCAATAATGTCACCTCTTAATCTTAAACTCATCACGCACTGAACTTGCAAGTGGCTTGCCAACAGGAACTATAATCTTACACAAGTATTACAAGTAGACTCCCTCAACTTAATTTGCTTATTCATTTTCAGATCCCTGAAATTCTTTTTACATGAATGGAGTAATGCAAATGAATGGAATTTCTGAGTGAATTCTCTTGATCTACTGCATTTGATTCGGCAGACAACTTCTTTTGCTCAGTCTTCTTCCATCAAGGTGACAGTAGACATGGAAGAGCGCTGTCCAAGTTCTGAGCCCCCAATGTATCCAAACATTTACTTGAAAATTTTCGGGGCAGTTTCCTTTAGGTAAATAGTTTCTGATAATTAACTCCGAAAATGGGAAGTTAAATTATAATTTTGTTCTTCGAGGTGAAATTTCTTTTTGCTGTCTAACTTACCCACGCCTAGTTCTTCAGCCAACTTTTCATTCCCTGTAACAGAGAAAAAAAAGCATGACCATAATCTTAAGCAGAGAATGTTTCGATCAAAGTACAAGCATAATAATAAGTATCGATTGCTAAAGGAATCAGTCCTCCAGCCACAATTACTGACAATATATATTAAAAGCTTGGGTGAGGTGCTATTGCCAAGTTTGGAGATGAAACAAAAATTGGGGGAAAGCAATTGGTGAAGATGACACAAAAAGACTGCAGAAGGATACAGACAGGTTCAGATAAAATAAAATTTGGCAAATGAAATATAATATGGAAAAATGAGAGGTTATGTAGTTTGGAGGAGGTATATGGGAATTGAATATTATTTCAATGGAGAACTGCAGAAAGCTATAGGACAGAGGGATTTGGGAGGCCTTGTGCAAAGGGCACAAAAAACCAGCCAACAATTTCAGCAAGTAATAAGGAAGGTAAATTAATGTTGGCCCTTACTGCAAAGGGAATGGAGTATTAAAATAGGAAAATCTTACTAAAATTATACAAGTCATCAGCCAGACTACAACTAGAATACAGTTTTGGGGACACCTTATCTAACAATAGATATGTTAGCATTGGAGAAGGTCCACAGAAGGTTCACTAGGCTGTTACCAGGTATAGAGGGATTGTCTTCTGAGGAGAGGTTGACTAGATTGGGCCTATACTCATTGGAGCTTCGAAGAAAGAGAGGCCACCTTATAGAAACATACATGATTCGGCAGGAACCATGACAGGGTAGATGCAGAAAGGTTCTTTCCCCTGGTGGCAGGGTATACGGCTGGAGGCTATAATCTCAGAATAAGGGGTCACCCACTTAGGACAACAACGTGCAGGAATTGCTTCTCTCAGAGGGTAGTGAATTTGTGAAATTCTGTACTGCAGAGAGTTGTTAAGGCTGGCTCATTAAATATATTCTGAGATGAGATAGACAGATTCTTCAACTGTAAGTGAATAAATAGATATGGGGAAAAGGCAGGGATGTGGAGTTGAAGATTATTAAAGCAGCTATTATGCCATTCAATAGTGGAACGGACTTGAAAGATTAGATGTCTGTTTAAATGTTAGCTGGTACTTAACTAAAGGATATATCAAGGGAATAAAGCTGTATGCTTTTAGCTTGTAGTGACATTAAACATGGAATCTTTCACTGTATTACCCATCCAACAAACTTTCAATTCAAATTTTTTCCAGTTATTTAAGGTATTAGTAAAGTTCCACAAGCACATTAGTGATAATAATTTGATAGCATTGTATTAAGTGGGGTAGTGTGGTGGGAGAAAAGTGATAAATCAGCTAAAATTATTGGCCAATCATCTGCAGCAGAAATTTTGGCTGTTTCCATTCCAGAAACAACAAAGCAGTTGTAATATTCTTGCCATCACCAAAAATATCGAACAAAGGTATCTAAAGATTACACTCGATCATAGAGAGAGATGTAGAGTTGCTGAAAAAAGTAACCGTAAAGATTAGGTGGAATTTAGAATTCAGCAAAAGAGGACATCAAAACTAATAAAGAACAGGAAATCAGATTATAAATGCAAATTAGCAGGAATAGTAAATCACCACGGGACTAGTATTATGAAGTTGAAGGTGTATACCAAAACTTTAACAGAGAGAGAGAGAATGCTGTGCTGAATTGAGACATTAAAATCATTTGTGTATATGATCAGATGGTTGTCCCAGAGTATACTGGAAAATTGATAACATGCAACATTTGGCTATGAAATGAATACCTGAGTTTTGGGTCCTGTTTTGACAACAACTTGAATTTAACCAATCAGTTTAAATTATGCCCCAGAATACTAAAACCTAATCAAGCTTGAATTTATTGCTTTGCCAACATTGAACTAATGAGATGAACCAATGAGACAATCCAATGTTGGTGGTGGGGGGGGAGGAAGGGGTATGAAATGAGGACATTATTAAAAATTGGTCAGAGAGCAACTTCCGTAGAGAGAAAATTGGAAAGCTAATTGGCCATCTAACATCTTGCTCTCCAAGAAATTAGGAAACACTCTTTATCAAAGGTACCTTTTCACATGAAACATACTCAAAGTAAGAAGAAAGAAGACAACCCGGGGGATACTCATCCAGTAGAGTGAAGACACAGAAAAAAATAGCAGCTGTGTGGTTTTGAAATTAATGGATTTAATTTTAATAAGTGTCTTACTGGAACAGCATATTGTTATAGAGTTGGAGATAGATAGTAAGCAGTTAAGAGAAAGGGGGGGGCGTGGAGTTGTGAATAGTTGTTGTTTATGTTCGTTTTTAGAGTGAAAAAAATAAATTGATGGTATTTCTTTAAATAGTGGAATTTAAGAGTTGTCTGTCACTTATATTTTAACAGATTATGAGGCGAAGTGAGCTTATCTGTGTGTTTGGTTTAATTAACAGAGGAGTCGGGGTCATAACACTAGTAAGAATGTACAACTGAAAGAAATTAACATCGGTATAACAAAGAACAGTACAGCACAGGAACAGACCCTTTGACCGACCACGGCTGTGCTGACCTTGATGCCATTCCAAACAAATTCCATCTGCCTGCAAATGGTCTGTGTCTCTGTATTCCTTGCTTATTCATATGTATGTCTAAATGCCTCTTAAATATTGCTGTTCGTATCTGCTTCTACCACCTCCCCAGAAAGCATATTTCAGGCACCTTTCATCTTCTGTGTGAAAGAACACTTGCCTCACACATGTCCTTTAAACTTTCCCCCTCTCATCTTAAACTTATGCCTCCTAGTATTTTAAATTTCCACCTTGGGAAAAATACTCCAACTACCCAGTCTAACCATGCCTCTCATAATTTTACACACTTCATGTAGTGATTGTAACAAGGTCAGCCACCTCAACCTTGTAGAATATGACTTCCCAGAGGGGCTGTTTAACCTGGTCCAATCAGGTTAACCTGGCTGACATAAAAAGGGGATTGTCAGAGGTACTGCCACTCTGATAGCTGACTTGGACTGTGGCAGTACTAAAATCAAGGACGATTCACGTGTAAAGGGTGACTTAGATTATTTCAATGGCAATGAGAGTAAAGCATGATAAGACATTCACGTGCAACAGTTTTTGGGAATGTAATTAACAGAATAAAAAATGGAGAACCAGTTGATGTGGTTTTTTTTGATTTCCAGAACAGCTTCAATAAGATCCTATATAAGGCTAGTAAATAAAGTTAGGTATGAATTCATAATTGGTTAAATGGGCAGAAAATAGAATTAGAATAAATGATTATAGTCAGCTTGGCAGGTTGTGACTAATGAGATACCTCAAAGGTCAGCGCTTACATCCCAGCTGTATCAATTATTTGAATATGGGATATAAACTCAACTTTTTCAATTTTGCTAATGACACTGGGTGGGAATGTGAATTTTGAGAAACAACCAGAAGTTTCATTGGGACTCAGAGAGGCTAGGTGAGTGGACAATGACATGGCAGATGTTAAAAATATGAAGTTTTCCACTTTTGTAGGAAAAGCAAAAAACCAGAGTATTTCTTAAATGGTAAGAGATTAGGATGTGTTGAAAGAACCACAAGACCATAGGTCAAGATACAGGAGCAGAAGGTGGATGGATTAGTAAGTTTGCAGATGATACTGAAGTTGGTAGGGGAGTAGACAATGTGAAAGAGTGTTGCAGGTTGCAGGGGGACTTGGATAAACTGCAGAATTGGGCTGAGACTTGGCAAATGTAGTTCAATGCAGATAAATGTGAGGTGATGCACTTTGGGAAGAATAACAGGAAGGTAGAGTACTCGGTCAATGGAAAGATTCTTGGTAGTGTGGATGTGCAGAGGGACCTTGGAGTCCATGTACATAGATCTCTGAAAGTTGTCACCCAGGTTGATAGTACTGTTAAGGCGGCATACGATGTATTAGGTTTTATTTGTAGAGGGATTGAGTTCTGGAGCCGCAATATCATGCTGCAACTATACAAAACGCTGGTGCGGCCACACTTGGAATATTGTGTACAGTTCTGGTCGCCCCATTACAGGAAGGATGTGGAAGCATTAGAAAAGGTGCAGAGGAAATTTACCAGGATGTTGCCTGGTCTGGAGGCAAGCTCTTATGAGGAAAGGCTGAGAGACTTGGGACTGTTCTCATTGGAGAGAAGAAGGCTAAGAGGGGATATACAAGATGATCAGAGAACTAATAGGGGAGACCTTGAAAGTCTTTTCCCTAGGATGATGACGTCAGTTTGTACAAGGGGCATAGCTTAAATTGAGGGGTGATAGATTTAAGACAGATGTCAGAGGCAAGTCTTTTACTCAGAGAGTGGTAAGGGTGTGGAATGCCCTGCTTGCCAATGTAGTTAACTCAGCCACATTAGGGAGATTTAAACAATCCTTGGATAAGCACATGGATGATGATGGGATAGTGTAGGGGGATGGGCTTGGATGAGTTCACAGATTGGGGCAACAGAGGGCCAAAGGGCCTGTTCTGTGCTGTACTGTTCTATGTTCTAGACCATTTGGCCCATTGAGACATTCAGCCATTGAACATGGCAGATATGTTTCTCAACCACATTCTCCTACCTTCTCCCCATAATCCTTGATCCCCTTATTTATCAAGAACCTATCTATCTCTGTCTTAAATACAGTCAATGATTTGGCCTCTGCAGTCCTCCACAGCAATGAATTCCACAGATTAACCTCCCTCTGGCCGAAGTAATTCCTCTTCGTCTCTCCTGGTAGTGGAAACATCTTCTCCACATCCACACTATCCACCCTTCTCAGTATTCTACAAGTTTCTTTAAGAATCCCTTTCATCCTTCTAAACTCCATCAAGTACAGATCCAAAATCCTCAATCAGGTTGTGTATGTTCGTGAGTTACTGACACCTAACCTGCAAGTGTAGCAAGCAAATAGACAGCCTAAATTTGTCTACTGTGAGAAGCCCTAGCGATTTGCTACAGTGGATCTTGTAGTTGGCTCAGACTTTTGCCATGGTGCTACTTGGTAGAGTGCAGGGCACAATATTCTTTGTGATACCTAATGTTCTGATGGAAATGCGCAAGGCCTTAGTTATCAATGAATCTTAGGCATTGTGGTAATAAATTTAACTTTCATACTTTGCAAGATGCATAGCAATGACCAATATTACAAGGTAACTATGCAAGTGGTTTTTTTAATATAAAAACATCACGTTTTAATTTTATTATGAGACCAAAAAAAATTGAAAGAGCTGCAGATGTTGAAAAACAGAAACAAAAGCAGGTATTTCTGGAAAATCTCAGCAGGGCTGGCAGCAGTCCAGTGCGACTTCTTTAGAACTGAGGGACTGAACAACGTTCACTGGAGCTGAAACGTTAACTTGGATTTCTCTCCACAGATGTTGTCAGAGCTGCTGAGATTTTCCAGAAATTTCTGTTTTTATTAATGTTAATATGTCCCAATTCAAGCTTGTGCTCCTTTGAATACAGTGACCACATCTGCAGCAAGTGTTGGTTGCTGGAGGAACTCCAGCTCAGAGTTTACGAGCTGGAAGCTGAGCTTCAAACACTGCGGCACGTTCAGAAGGGGAAGAAGAACCTAGACGTTTTGTTTCAGGAGGCAGTCACACCTGGTAGATTAAGTATTAAAAATTCAGTCAGTGGCCAGGGACAACAGGGTGTGACTGCAAGTGAAGCAGATAGAGGGATCCAGTAGAGGAGCCTCAGCTCCCTGCTCCCTGTGTGGTACCTGCTCCCTGTGTGGATGAGGGACAGAGCTGCAGGGAGGATGAGCCAGCTGACCACGGCACTCAGGTATAGGAGACCATTCAAGAGGGGGGAGCAAAAAATCAAGTGGTAGTTGTAAGGGATTCTATGATTAAGAGGATAGATAGCATCCTTTGTCAGTAGGATTGAGAGTCCTACATGATACGTTGCCTGCCCAGTGCCAGGGTGTAGGGCATCTCTGACTGGCTTGAAAGGAGGGAGGGGCAGGATCCAGTTGTTGTGGTCCACATCAGGACAAACGACATAGGCCAGGGTAAGAAGGAGGACCTGTTTGGGGATTATCAAACACGAGGAATGAAATTAAAGAACATACGGTCAAGGGTTATAATCTCAGCACGAAACACGTGCAAATTGGCTTAAGGATCAGAAAATTAGGGAAGTAAACACGTGGCTAAAATAGTGATGTTGGAAAGAGGTGTTCCAATTCTTGGAGCATTGGCATCAGTTTTGAAACAGGAGGATGGAAAAGTCTGCACCTGAATCAATCTGGAGAAAGTGAGAAAGATAAAGAGGGTGGTCACTAAGACTTTAAAACTAGCGAATGGAGAAAAGGAAGGGGAACACGATAGGGAGTGTGATGGTAAGTCGAAAGAAAAGCAGCAAATTAGCATGTGTGCAGGAGTATTTAACTAAATGGAAGACTATGAAAGAAGTTAAAAGGAAGGATAACTCATGAGATACTTATTAATGGATGTTAGAATTCATAAAGAGGGAATAAAAAGTAGCATAAAGGCACTTTAACTGAATGCTCATAGTATTTGAAGCAAGGCACGTTAGCGGCACAAATCATCACGACTGAGTATTGTTTAGTAGCCATTACAGAGACATGGTTGCAAGATGGAAATGACTGGGAGTTAAATATCCAAAGTTATCAGACTATTCGGAATTACAGAGAGGAAGGTAAGGGAGGTGGCTTTGATATTCAAGGGCGCTTTCAGGGCCGTGCTGAGAGATGATATAGGTTCTATGGAGAATAAGGTTGAATCCATTTGGGTAGAAATCAGAAATTCTCAGAAGAAAAAGACTGATAGGCATAGTCGAAAGGCCACTAAATAATAATATCATTTTGGGGCAGGCAATAAACAAAGAAATAACTAATGCCTGTAAAAAAAGGTACAGCGATTATCATGGGAGAATTTAATCTACATGTCGATTGGTCAAACCAGGCCATCAGGCTGGCTTTGAGGAGGAGTTCATTGAATGCATCTGTAATAGTTTCCTTGAATAGTATGTAATGGAATCAATGAGGGAACAAGCTATCCTCGTTCTGGTCCTGTGTAATGAGACAGGAATTACCAATGATCCTATAGTTAGGGATCCTCTTGAAAGGAGTGATCACAGTATGGCTGAATTTAGAATACAGATGGTAAGTGCTGCGATAAAATCCAATACCAGGATTTGATTGTGCTTAAAAAAAGGAGACTACAAAGGATGAGGGAGGAGTTGGTTAAAGCAAAGAATTTATGGTGGGACAGCTGACGAACAGTGGAGGACTTTCAAAGTAATTTTTCAAAGTGCTCAGCAAAAGTGTACATCAGTGAAAAGGAAGGACTGTAGGAAAAGGGGTTATCTGCAATGGGTGTCTAAGGAAATAAGGGAGACAAGAGAAGGCATACAAAGTGCCAAAGGCCAGCAGGAAGCTAGAAGATTGGAAAAGCTTTAAAGGTCAACAGAAAACCACTAAAAAAACTGTAAAGTCAAATAACGTAGATTATGAGAGCAAACTAGCTCAGGATATGAAGACAAATAGCAAAAGTTTCTGCAAAAGAGTGGCTAAGGTAAACATTGGCCCTTTACAGGATGAGAAAGAGGATTTAGTAATGGGATATGAGGAAATAACCAAGACATTGAACAGATATTTTGTGACGTTCTTCACAGTGACTAGTGGTGTACCTCAAGGATCAGTGTTGGGACTGCAATTATTTACAATTTACGTAGTATGATTTGAAGTTTCTGACCACGTGTTGTGTATCAAAGTTTGTAGATGACATGTTTGATTGTGCAAAATGTGCAGAGGACTGTGAAACTTTGCAAAGGGACATAGATAGTTTCAGTGAATGGGCCAAGGTCTGGCAGATGGAGTACAATGTTGATAAATGTGAATTCATTGATTTTGGTAGGAATAACAGTAAAAAGGATTATTACTTGAATGGTAAAAAGTTGCAGCATGCTGGTGTGCAGGGGGACTTGGATGTCCTTGTGTATGAAACAGAGAAGGTTGGTCTGCAGGTGCAAATGGTAATTAAGAAGGCAAATGAAATTTTGTGCTTCATTGTTAAAGAGATTGAGTTTAAAAGCAGCCAAGTTATGTTGCAGCTGTACAGGGCGCTGGTGAGGCCACACCTGGAGTATTGCGAGCAGTTTTAGTCTCCTTACTTGACAAAGGATGTACTGGTGCAGAGGAAATTTACGAGGTTAATTCTGGAGTTGAGGGGGTTGGCCTAAGGGGAGAGACTGAGTAGCCTAGGATTATATTCATTGGAATTTAGAAGAATGAGGGGAGATCTTATCGAAACATATAAAATTATGAAGAGAATATATAAGTTAAAAGTAGAAAGGATGTTTCCACTAGTGGGTGAAACTAGGACAAGGGGGCATGGCCTCAAAATTAGGGGGAGCAGATTTAGGACTGAATTGAGAAGGAACATCTTCACCCAGAGGTTGTGGAATTCCCTGCCCAGGGAAGTAGTTGTGGCTTCCTCATTGAATGTTTTTAAAGCTAAGATAGATCATTTTTTGAACAGAGGAATTAAGGGTTATGGTGAGAGGGTGGTCAAGTGGAGCTGAGGCCACAAAAAGATCAGCCATGATCTTATTGAATGACAGAGCAGACTTAAAGGGCCAGATGGCCTACTCCTGCTCCTAGTTCTTATGTTCTTATGAACACTTACGTTGTCTGAGGAATTCTTTCTCTGCAGCTGCCAGGCGTTCTGTTGACAGAAATATTCATTAGTTCATATGAATAACATATCCAGAAAGATGTTTACATCAAACTATTTAAACATGTATCACACAGAACAATTGTTGTGGAGATATGCATTATTTTTGTATGTCATAGTGTGCCTTATTTCCCTCCATCATTACAAATTCCTCCTGGAAACTTTGCCTGCATAAGGGGGAGGCACAGGGGCTCTGTGGTTAGCACAGCTGCCTCATGGCGCCAGAGACTGAGGTTCGATTCCAGCCTTGGACTCCATTCTGTGCGGAGTTTGCACATTCTCCCGTGTCTGTGTGTGTTTCCTCCGGGTGCTCTGGTTTCTTCTCAAAATCTACAGATGTGCAGGTTAGGTAAATTGGCCATGCTAAATTGCCCATAGTGTTTAAGGATGTGTAGTTGCATTAATCAGGAGTAAATATAGGATAATAGTGGAGGGGAATGGGCCTGGAAGTCATAGAGATGTACAACACGGAATCCAACCCTTCAGTCCAACTTGTCAATGCTAACCAGATAGCCCAACCTAATCTAGTCCCATTTGCCAGCACTTGGCCCATATCCCTCCAAACCCTTCCTATTCATATACCCATCCAGATGCCTTTTAAATGTTGCAATTGCACCAGCCTCCACCACTTCCTCTGGCAGCTCATTCCATACACGTACCACCCTCTGCATGCAAAAGTTTCCCCTTAGATCCCTTTTCTATCTTTCCCCTCTCACCCTATGCCCTCTTGTTCTGGACTCACCTACCCCAGGGAAAAGACTTTGTCTATTTATCCTATCCATGCCCCTCATGATTTTATAAACCTCGATAAACCTCAGTCTTCGACGCTCTAGGGTAAGCAGCCCTAGCATATTCAGCCCAGCCAATGACCTGTACAGCTGCAACATGACCTCCCAACCCCTATACTCAGTGCTCTGACCAGTAAAGGGAAGCAAACCAAACACTATCCTATTCTTCACTATCCTATCTATCTGCGACTCCACTTTCAAGGAGCTATGAACCTGCACTCCAAGGTCTCTTTGTTCAGCAACACTCCCTAGGACATTACCATTAAGTGTATAAGTCCTGCTAAGATTTGTTTTCCCCAAATGCAGCACCTCGCATTTATCTAAATTAAACTCCATCTACCACTCATCAGCCCATTGGTCCAACTAATCAAGATTCTGTTCTAATCTGAGGTAATCTTCTTCACTGTCCACTATCCTTCCAATTTGATGTCATCTGCAAACTTACTAACTATACCTCCTATGTTCATATCCAAATCATTTAAAAAAATGACAAAAAGTGGTTGACCCAGCACCGATCCTTGTGGCACGCCAATGGTTACAGGCCTCCAGTCTGAAAAGCAGACCTCCACCATCACCCTCTGTCTTCTACCTTCGAGCCAGTTCTGTATCCAAATGGCTAGTTCTCCCTGTATTTCATGAGATCTAACCTTGCTACTCAGTCTCCCATGTAGAACGTTGTTGAACGTCTTACTGAAGTGCATATAGATCACATCTTCCCTCATCAATCCTCTTTGTTACTTTTTCAAAAAACTCAATCAAGTTTGTGAGAATATTTCCCACACACAAAGCCATGTTGGCTATCCCCAATCAGTCCTTGCCTTTCCAAATACGTGTAAATCCTGTCCCTCAGCATTCCCTCCAACAACTTGTCCACCACCGATGTTGGGCTCACCGGTCTATAGTTCCGCGGCTTGTCCTTACTACCATTCTTAAATAATGGTACCATGTTAGCCAACCTTCAGTCTTCTGGCACCTCACCTGCGACCATCAAAGATACAAATATCTCAGCAAGAGGCCCAGCAATCAGTTCCCTAGCTTCCCACATAGTTCTAGGGTACACCTGATCAGGTCCTGGGGATTTATCCACCTTTATCCTATCAAGACATCTAGCACTTCCTCCTCTGTAATATGTACATTTTTCAAGATGTCACCATCTATTTCCCTACATGCTATATCTTCCATGTCCTTCTCCACAGTAAACAGTGATGCAAAATACTTGTTTAGTATCTCCCCTGTCTCCTGCGGCTCCAAGCAAAGGCTGCCTTGTTGATCTTTGAGGGACCCTATCACTCCCTAGTTACCCCTTTGTCTTTAATGTATTTGTAAAAACCCTTTGGGGTTAAATCCTTTACCCTATTTGCAAAAGCTATCTCATGCCTCCTTTTTGTCATCCTGATTTCCCTCCTAAGTGTACTCCTGCTGCCTTTATACTTTTCTAAGGATTCACTCAATCTGACATAGGTTTCCTTATTTTTCTTAAACGAGTCCTCAATTTCTCTCATCATCCAGCATTTCCTACACCTCCCAGCCTTCCCTTTCACCCTAACAGGAATATACTGTCTCTGGACTCTTGTTATCTCATTTCTGAAGGCTTCCCATTTTCCAGCCGTCCCTTTACCTGTGAACATTTACTCCCAATCAGCTTCTGAAAGTTCTTGCCTAACACCGTCAAAATTAGCCTTTCTCCAATTTAGAACTTCACCTGTTAGGTCTGGTCTGTCCTTTTCCATCACCATTTTAAAACTCATAGAATTACAGTCTCTGGCCTCAAAGTGCTTCCCCACTGACACCTCAGTCACTGCCCTGCCTTATTTGCCAAGAGTGGGTTACTCTTCAGAGGGTCGGTGTGGACTTGTGGGGCCAAAGGGCCTGCTTCCACACTGTAGGGATTCTATGATAAATACACTATGCATTCCTGTGTACCACTAGTCACAGAATCAAAAAGTCATAAAGATATACACAACAGAAATCGACCCTTCGGGCCAACTCATCCATGCCAACCAGATATCCAAAACTAATCTAATACCATTTGCCAGTACTTGGCCCATATCCATCTAAATCCTTCCTATTTATATACATATCAAGATATCTTTTAAATGTTGTTATTTTACCAGCCTTCGCTACTTCCTCTGGCAGTTTATTTCATACAGGCACCACCCTCTATGTGAAAATGTTGCCGCTTAGGTCCCTTTTAAATCATTCCCTTGGCACCTTAAATCAATGAATTCTAGTTTTGGACTCACCTAGCCTTGGGAAAAGACCTTGACTGTTCACCTTATCCACACCCCTTATGATTTTATAAACACCTATAAGCTTTTGACACCCCAGCCTATTCAGCTTCTCCATATAGCTCAAACCCTCCAATCCTGGCAACATCCTTGTAAATCGTTTTGGAATATAATTGGTTCTGATATAATGCAATATCTCCTTTCGTGTGTGATCTCTTGTTATAAGAAAATCATGCACTAGCTGTGCCATTTAAACTAATAAGGTCAGAATCATGTTACAGCTAATAGAGGTAAGGAAAGTTCAGCTTTTACATATGACGGCCTAAGTTTTTCAACCATGTTAAAGTCAATTCCCATTGAAGAAACACACATTGTAGTAGAATCGACTATCGTCCATTCTTCTGGCTTATGCAATACCCTGCACTACTTCTCCTTTCTAGTTTCCTGTCTTGATGTAAGGTACATGCCTTTTACCATACCCTCATTCTCCTATCTGCCTTGTACTAATCTCTTTGCAGTCCCTTTTAGCATTATATTTGCATTAATTGTCCTAAACCATTGTCCTACGTAATGTTCTGGAACATCGATACCTATCAGCTCTTATGCTGGGACTTACCTTGCTCATTTTGAATTTGTCTCACTGTTGACAGAAAAATAAAAGTCAGGAAAATTTTGGTACCTCACTCATGGCACTTAAAAATGGCTTTATTCATTAGATAAATTCATAACTATTTCCTCATTCATAAACTTACATCGTGCTTGTTCTTCCTGGAGAAGCCTCACTTTTGACAGAAAACAAGAAACATGCAAATTAATCTTTGAACAATCTCAGTGATACCCAAATACTAAGTTCATTTAAAAACTGATTCTTAATTTATTTTTATTTTTGCTGGCTGGGTCAGCATTTACTGCTGATGAGAAGGTGGTGGCCTGACTGCATTGCTGATTAAGGGAGCCAGGGGTCTTGGTGTAATGACATTGGACTACTGGCCCAGAGGCTAAGGCTAATGCTTTGGGTGCACACTTTGAACTTTTATGACAATAGCTGATGGGATTCGAATTCAACAAATGTTTGGAATTAAAACTAGTCTTAATAGTCCAAAGATGTGCAGGTCAGGTGAATTGGCCATGCTAAATTGCCCGTAGTGTTAGGTAAGGGGTTGATGTAGATGTAGGGGTAGAGGTAGAGGTAAGGGTATGGGTGGGTACGCTTCGGCGGGGCGGTGTGGACTTGTTGGGCCGAAGGGCCTGTTTCCACACTGTAAGTAATCTAATCTAATCTAATCTAATGGTTACCATAAACTGAAGGGAAGGAAGTTGCTGTTCTTACTTGGTCTGGCCTACATAATGAGAGTTGGCTCGGAGCACAAACATTTCAGAGCAAAGGGTCAATTAAGACAGAGACGAGGAGGAGATTCTTCTCTCAGAAGGTTGTGAATCTGTGGAATTCTTTACTGCAGGTGGCTGTCAAGGCTGGTTTATTAAATTTATTCAAAGCTGAGACAGACACATTTTGAATTAGTAAGGAAATCAAAGGTTGTGGGAAAAGGCAGGAAAGTGGAGTTGAAGATTATCAAATCAGCCATGATCCTATTGAATGGCATAGCAGACTGGATGGGCTGAATGGCCAATGTATGTTCTTACGTTTTGTGGTCTTGCTTAAATTTCACCAGCTATACTTGTGAAATTTGAACCTATGACCTCCAAGCATTAGCCTGAGTGTCTGGATTAGCAGTCCAGTGACATCACCAAATCAGCAGCATCTCCCCCAACACCGTGAGGTAACTGAGATCTTTCTCGATGGAGAGTTTTAGCTGTCTGATCTTTGCTGTGAATTTCACAACGTTTATTCACACATGGTTAAGAGGTTTGGAGTTCATGAACATTCAGCTATCAAAACCTGATGATTGACATTTTCAATCCCTAGAGTAAAAAGGAGTTTTTTTTTCTCCATCAATTAATGACTCCTTTGTTAAAGCTTCCTTAAACATTCATCTGCCAGTATGGTTTATTGTCACTATACATTGTATAGTTGGGGAATAGATATGAAAAAGGCATACCTTGGCATGGGGATATGAGGTGCCATAGGGGCTGTTTGGGAAGTTTACCTTGGCATGGGGGATTTCGGGATCCTTAAGGGAAGGAGGAGCAGCCCCAAGTCGTGGTCCACATAGGCACCAATGACATATGTAGGAAGGGGATGGGGATGTAAGGCAGAAATTCAAGGAGCTAGGACGGAAGCTTAGAGCTTGAACAAACAAAGTTATCTCTGGTTTGTTACCCATGCCACATACTAGTGTGGTGAGGAATAGAGAGAGCATGAATATGTGGCTACAGAGATAGTGCAGGAGGGAGGAATTCAGACACCTGGATAACTGGGCCCTCTACAAATGGGATGGTCGACAACTGAACCAGAGAGGGTGCCAATATCCAGGGGGAGAGCTTTGCTAATGCGCTTTGGGGGGATTTAAACTAATGCAGCAGGGAGATGGGAACCTGAACTGTAGCTCCAGTGTACAGGAGGTTGAGAGTAGTGAGGTCATGAGTAAGGTTTCAAGGTCGCAGGAGTGTACCAGCAGGCAGGAAAGTGGTTTGAAGTGTGTCTACTTCAATGCCAGGAGCATCCAGAATAAGGTGGGTGAACTTGCAGCATGGGACTTTGATGTTGTGGTCATTTCAGAGACATTAATAGAGCAGGAACAGGAATGGTTGTTGCAGGTTTCAGGGTTTGGATGTTTCAGTCAGAACAGAGCAGGTGGTTAAAGAGGGGGATGTGTGGGATTGTTAGTCGAGGACAGTATTACAGTTGCAGAAAGGATGTTTGAGGACTCATCTACTGAGGCAGTATGGGCTGAGGTTAGAAATAGGAAATGAGAGGTCATCCTGTTGGGGGTTTTCTATAGGCCTCCAAATAGTTCCAGAGATGTAGAGGAAAGGATTGCAAAGATGATTCTGGATAGGAGCAAAAGTAACAGGGTTGTTGTGATGAGGGTCTTTAACTTCCTAAATATTGATTGGAAACACTATAGTTTGAGTACCTTTGATGGGTCAGTTTTTGTCCAATGTCTGCAGGAGGGTTTCCTGACACAATGTCTAGACAGGCCAACAAGGGGCGAGGCCACATTGGATTTGGGACTGGGGAATGAACCGGGTCAAGTCTTAGATTTGGAGACAGGTGTGCAATTTTGTCTCAGTGACCACAATTTGGTTATGTTTACTTTAGCGATGGAAAGGGATAGGTTTACACCACAGGGCAAGACTTATAGCTGGGGAAAAGGCAATTATGATGCAATTAGGCAAGATTTAGGATGCATACAATGGGGAAGGAAACTGCAGGGGTTGGGCACAATTGAAATGTGGAGCTTATTCAAGGAGCAGCGACTACATGTCCTTCAGAAGTATGTATGATGAAGGGCTTATGTCTGAAAATTCAATTCTCCTGCTCCTTGGATGCTGCCTAACCAGCTATGCTTTTCCAGCACCACACTCTTTGACAATAAGTATATACCTGTCAGGCAGGGAAGGAGTGGTTAAGAGAAGGAACAATGTCATTGGTGCCTATGTGGACCACAACTTGGGGCTGCTCCCACTTCCCCTTAAGGATCCCAAATCCTTAAAAATCCCCTGTGACAAGGTAAGCTTCCCAACAGCCCCTATGACCCCTTGTACACCTCATACAAAAGAAGTTGAATCTCTTGTCAAGAGGAAGAAGGAGGCTTATGTAAAGATGAAACACGAAGGCTTAGTTACGGTGGTTGAGAGTTACAAGTTAGCTAGGAAAGACCTAAAGAGAGAGCTGAGAAGAGCCAGAAGGGAACATGAGAAGTCTTTAGATAGGATCAGGAAAACCCTAAAGCTTTCTATACGTATATCAGAAATAAAAGCACTAGAATAAGATTCGGGCCTGTCAAGAACAGTGGTAGAAAGTTATGCATGGAGTCCAAGGAGATAAAAGAGGTGCTAAATGAATATTTTTCTTTAAAGACAATGTTGTCAAGGAGAAAACTGAGATGCAGGCTATCAGCCAAGCCGGGATGACGTTCATAAGGAGGACGTGTTGGCAATTCTGGAAAGTGTGAAAATAAATAAGTCCCCTGAGCTGGATGGGATTTATCCTAGGATTCTCAAGGAAGCTAGGGAGGAGATTGCAGAGCCTTTAGCTATGATCATTACATCATCATTGTCTACAGGAATAGTGCCAGACAACTGGAGGATAGCAACTGGGAAATGTTGTCCCCTTGTTCAAGAAGGGGAGTAGAGACAACGCTGGTAATTATAGACCAGTGAACCTTACTTCGGTTGTGTAAAGTGTTAGAAAGGATTATAAGAGATAGGATTATAATCGTCTAGAAAGGAATAATTTGATTAGGGATAGTCAACACGGCTTTGTGAAGGGTAGGTCGCGCCTCACAAACATTATTGAGTTCTTTGAGAAGATGACCAAACAGGCGGATGAGGGTAAAGCGGTTGATGTGGTGTATATGGATTTCAATAAGGCATTTGATAAGGTTTACGAATGATAGGCTACTGGACAAAATACGGAGGTATGGGATTGAGGGGGATTTAGTGGTTTGGATCTGAAATTGGCCAGCTGAAAGAAGACAGAGGTTGTTGGTTGATGGGAAATGTTCACCCTGGGGGTAAGTTATTCATGAAGTACCCCAAGGATCTGTTTTGGGGCCACTATTGTTTGTCATTTTTATAAATGACCTGGATGAGGGCATAGAAGGACATAGGTTAGTAAATTTGTGGATGACATTCAAGTCAGTGTAGTTGTGGACAGTGCAGAAGGATGTTGTAGGTTACAGATGATCATAGATAAGCTGCAGAGCTGGGTTGAGAAGTGGCAATTGGAGTTTAATGCAGGAAAATGTAAGGTGGTTCACTTGGAAGGAGTAACAGGAATAAAGAGTACTGGACTAATAGTAAGATTAGATTACTTAGTGTGGAAACAGGCCCTTCAGCCCAACAAGTCCACACTGACCCTCCGAAGAGCAATCCACCCAGACCCATCCCCTACACCTAACACTATGGGCTATTTAGTATGGCCAATTCACCTATTCTGCATATTTTTGGACTGTGGGAGGAAACCGGAGCACCTGAAGGAAACCCACGCAGACACGGGGAAAATATGCAAACTCCACACAGACAGTTGCCTAGCAGGGAGTTGAACCCAGGTCTCTAGCACTATGAGGTAGCAGGGCTAACCACTGTGCCACTATGTGGATGAGCAGAGAGTTCTTGGTGTCCATGTGCTTAGATCCCTGAAAGTTTCCACCAGGTTGATAGGGTTGTTAAGAAGGCATATGGTGTGTTGGCTTTTATTGGTAGAGGGATTGAGTTTTGAAGCCATGAGATCATGCTGTAGTTGTACAAGCTTCTGGTGCGGCCATACTTGGAGTATTACGTATAGTTCTCTTGCCACATTTTCAGAAGGATGTGGGAACTTTGGAAAGGGTTCAGAGGAGACTTACTAGGATGTTGCCTGTTATGGAAAGAAGGTCTTATGAGGAAAGGCTGAGGGACTTGCGGCTGTTTTCATTTGAGAGAAGAAGGCTAAGAGATGACTTAATAGAGATATACAAGATGAGCAGAGGATTAGGTAGGGTGAACAGTGAGAGCCATTTTCCTCAGATGATGATGGCTAGCAAGAGGGGACATAGCTTTAAATTGAGGGGAGATAGATATAGGACAGATGTTAGAGGTAGATTCTTTACCCAGAGAATAGTAAGGGCATGCCCTGCCTGCAACAATAGCAGACTTGCCAACTTAAAGGACATTTAAATGGTCACTGGATAAATACATGGATGATAATGGAATAGTGTACATTAGATAGGCTTCAGATTGGTTCCAGAGGTCAGCACAACGTCGAGGGCTGAAGGGCCAATACTGCACTGTAATGTTCAATGTTCTATGCGGGAACGTGAAGAGGACCTGATCAGCTTATCTTCCAAAAGCTTCCCTTATGCAGTATGGGGTTTACAACACCTCTGGGGTACATTCCTCACTTTGCAGAAAAGTCTTGCTACAGTCAATTAGAAATGGAATAAGACAGGAGCCACAATTCTTTAAAATGTTTGTTCAACTCCATGAAAATTAGAGGGAAGTAGTCAGTAGTGATATCTATAATGGAGACAGACAGGTTGGGCATCTCGGTTACAGTCTCACGGTTCACATCAGTCTACACATGCAGAAAGCACTTCCTAGAAAGTCTAGCAAAGGAGTTGGGAAAAACAGAATTGGAAGCCATCCACAATTTTAAAAAGCTCTCGAGTTATAGCAATGCAAACAGAATCTGGGCCAAAGTTTTGCCTTTACACTGAAGATATCTTCCACCTGCACCTTATATGGGATAAATTTTGAATTTTGGCAACTTGAGATTGGACATCCATGACGTGCTGTGGGACATCAGCATCAGCAGAACTGTAGTCAACTTCAATTTGTGACTTTATGGTCCCAGTGCATATTCCCACTCTCCCATTGCCATCAGGCCTGGTTCAATGATACCAGGAGCAGGACCAGGCATAGCTAAGCAATTCTACAGCCAAATGATCAGCTCTGTAGGTCTGTGATATACGATTGTGAAAAGTGGTAGACAACTCAGTGGGAGAGAGGAAAAGGCCGCCACACATGTCCCCATCCTCAATGATGAGAAATCCAGCACATCAGTGCAAAAGGCAAGGTTGAACCATTTGTAACAATCCTCAGTAGTCAGAAACATGTGCTGCTCATGGCACATAGCTGCCATAACCAGCACTTCCTCATCCATGAATCACACAAAGCTAGCATACAAATAGACCAAGACCCAAACAACATTCAGGTTTGCACTGACTAGTGAACAATCACACCTTATAAATGCTAGGCAACGTTCATCGCCAACAACCACCCCTGCATAATCAATTGTGACTCCAACACTGTTCTGGGGGCCTGGATTCCAATCCTGCTATGACAGATGGTGCAATTTGAATTCAATCTTTTTAAAAATCTGGAATTAAGAGTCTAACAATGACCACAAAACCATTGTCAATTGTCAGGAAAAGCGCAAATAGTTCAATAATGCCCTTTTAGGAAGAAAACTGCCATCTCTATCTTGTTTGGCCTACATGTGACTCCAGATGCACAACAATGTGGTTGAATTTTAACTGCCCTCTGGGCAATTAAGAATAGTTAATAAATGCTAGCCAGCAACATCCTCATCCCATAAATGAATAAACAAAAAGTAAATTCCCCACTATCAATACCTTGGGGGTTACCATTGACCTGGAACTCCACTGAACTAATATAAATGCTTTTGCTACAACAGCAGGTCGGAGGCCAGGAATACTGCAGCACGTAACTCACCTCCTGATTTCCCTAGAGCCTATCCATTACCTACTATGCACAAGTCAGGAGTGTGCACGATTATTACCCACTTACCTGGATGAGTCCATCTCCACCCAAGAAGCTCAGCGCCATCCAGGGCAAAGCAGCCAACTTTAACATTTATTCCCTTTACTACCAAAACACAATGGCAGCAATATGTACCATCCATAAGATGCAGTGCACCAATTCACCACAGTTCCTTTGCCAGCTCATTCCAAACTGTAACCATTACCATCGAAAAGGACCACAGCAGCAGATACATGCAAACAGTACTACCTGCAATGTCCCCTCCAAGCCACTCACCATCCTGACTTGGAACTATATTGCCATTCCTTCACTGTTGCGAGGTTAAATTCCTGGAACTCCCTCCCTAAAAGAATTGTGGTTGTATATGAACTATAGCAATTCAAGAAAGTAGATGGCCACACCTTCTCAAGTGAAATTAGGGCAGTCAACCATCAATGCAGCACACAATGAACAAATAAATAAAACAATTCATATATAAACTTACTTCGCTGTAGTTGTCGCATTTCTTCAACTTCTTCTCGCTGCTTCACTGTTGACATGAGAAAAATATCATTTTTTTGTGTGTCATACAAAACATACTATTTATTTTACACATTAAAGCATAGAAACATAGAAAATAGGAGCAGGAGTAGACCATTTGGCTCTTTGAGCCTGCTCCACCATTCATTATGATCATGGATTATCAGCTAATTCAGAATGCAGTTTCTGCTTTCTCCCCAAACCTTTGAACACTTTAGCCATAAGACTACATCTACTTCTTTTTGGAAAACATCCAATTTTTCTGTGGCTCACACTCTCTGGGTGAAAATATTTCTCCTCATCTCAGTTCTAAATGAGCTACCCCGTATTCTTAAAAGTGTAACCCCTGGTTCTGAACTCCCCAGTCGTGCCTACATTTACTGTGTCGAATAATTTTATAAGTGTTTATGTACATTTCGGAAGTATCAAGTTGACAAATTTCTTTGTTGTTCTACTGATGTTGTATCAATCTTCTCTTTTACTTCTTTTTAGTTTTCCCTTGATCTATTCTTTCATGGGATGTGGGCATCATTATTGCCAATGAGCCAATTGGCTTGCTAGGCCACTTCAGATGACAATTAATAGTCAATGACATTGATGGGAATCTGGAAGCATTTGGAGGCCAGAGTGGAGACAAATTGCAGAGAGCTGATGCCCAGAGGGATTTCAGAGACTTGAAACATAAAAAAAAACTGGCATTCAAACTCAGCTGGTAATAGGTAAGGCAAAGGAAATGTTGGGCTTTAACTCAAAGGCAAATAGTGTGTTGCTGGAAAAGCACAGCCAGTCAGGCAGCATGCGAGGCGTAGGAGAGTCAACGTTTCAAGCATAAGCTCTTCATCAGGAATTATGCTTGAAACATCAACTCTCCTGCTCCTTGATGCTGCCTGACAGGCTGTGCTTTTCCAAGGCCATTCTCTTCAACTCTGAGCTCCAACATCTGCAGTCCTCACTTTCTCCTTTAGCTCAAAGGGAGTGGAGCATAGACATTTAGTGAGACAATGCCTAGAACACTGTGAACAGTTCTGTCACCCTATTTAAGAAAAGATATACTAAGATGGAGAGACTGCCTAATGAAGAGAGTTTCAGTAGGCCGGGCTTGTATGCATTAGACCTTAGAAGAATTAGAATATGTTCTTAGGTGGCTTGACCAGGTAGATGCAGAGAGATTGTTTTCCTTTGTAGAAATGTCTAGGACCAGAGGGCATCATCTCCGAAAAAGGGGCTGCCTATTTAAGACAGGGATGAGGAGAGTTGTTTTTGCTCAGATGGTAGTGAATCTGCAATAATTCTGTTTGTTGCAAAAGGATGTTGAGTCTGTGTTGTGAAAGATATTCAAAAGTGAGATAGTCAGATATTTAATCAGTACAGGAATCAAGACTAATGTGAAAAAGGCAGGAAACTGGAGTTCAGGTTCTTACATCAGGGAAGACTCAATAGGCTGAATGGCCTACTTGAAGTCTAATGTCTTAAGGATGGCTTTGGGCAGTCAGGAGATGAGTTAGTAATGACAGAAATCCCAGCCTCTGATCTGTTTTGTAGCCGCAGTAATTATATGGCAAATCCAGTTTATTTTCTGCTCAGTGGAGACCCCAGGATATTGGTAGTGAGGTACTCAGAGATGCTAAAACTATGGAATGTCAAGAGGTGAAGATTAGGTTCTCTCTTGTTGGAAAATTATCATTATCTGGCATTATCTGGGTGAATATTACTTGCCACTTGTCAGGCCAAGCCTAGATATTGTCTAGATCTTGCTGGATTTGAACATGGACTGCTTCAGTATCTGAGGAGTTGCAAATGGCACTGCACACTGTGCAATCATCGGCAAACCTCTCCATTTCTGACCTTATGATGGAGACAAAGTCATTGAGGAAGCATCTGAAGATGATTGGACCCTGGACATTATCCTGAGGAACTTTTGCAAAGATATCTTGGAGCTGAGATGATTGACCTCCAACAACCAGAACTATCTTGTTATGTGCCAGCTCTAAGTGCAACCAGCAGAGAGATTTCCCTAATTCCAACTGATTCCAGTTTTGCCAGGGCTTCTTGATGTCACATTCAGTCACATGCAGCCTTGATGTCAAGGGCTGTCACTCTTACCTCACCTCTGGAACTCAGGTCTTTTGTCCATGTTTGAACCAAGGCTGTAACGAGGTTAGGAATTGAATGGCCCTGGTAAAACCCAAACTGGGCATCAATGAGCAGGTGCAGCTCGATGCCACGGTTGACTGTTTCATCACTTGACTGATGATCAAGAGTAAACTGATGGAGAGGTAATTGACAAGTTGGCATTTTCCTGCTTTTTGTGTATAGTACATACCTGGGCAAGTTTTTATTTGTTCGGTAGATGCTGGTGTTATACCTGTACCACAACAGCTTGACACAGGTTACGAAAAGTTCTGCTTTTGTTTCAGCTTTCAGGCATCACAGTTTTTTAATTTTATTTAACTGTACACAATACTCCAGCTGAGGTCAAACAAGTGTCTCATACAAGTTCAATACCATCTCTATGCCTTTTTTCTTTACACTACTATTGATACAGCTAAGGACTCCATCTGAGCACCATGCTATCCTCCTCATAGTTAATAACTCTTCTCAGCTTTTCAATGTTTTGTAAATTTTAAAACAGTCCCCTGCATGCAATATCCAGATTATCAATATCATGAATAGAAAGGGTCTGACTTAATACTGATTCCTGGGGAACTCCACAACAAATCTCCCTCCAGCCCATTAAATATGTATTGACCATCACTCTCTGTTTCCTATCACTCGATAATTTTGTACCATGTTGCAACTGTCCCTTTTGTACCATTATCTATAATTTTCCTCACAATTTTGTAACGTGGCGCTGGATCAAACATCTTCTGGAAATCTATGTATACCGTACATAGTTTTACCATCAGAGAGGAGCAGAAGTAGACCATTCAGCCCATCAAGTCTGCTCAGCTATTCAATAACATGATGGCTGCTGTGATAATCTTTAATTCCAGTTTCCTGACTTCTCACCAAAACCCTTGATCCTTTACTGAGGAAAACAATGTCTAGCTCAGCCTTGAACACACTTTGTGATCCAATCTCAACAGCCCTAAGTGGTAAAAATTCACAAATCCAGAAGGCCAGGTAAATGAAGTGACCCTGGAAATGGTGAATGCATTAATAATTACCTTCCAAGATTCTATCTATAGATGAGACATAGTGTCATGCAGTCATAGAGACACAGAGATGTACAGTATGGAAATAGACCCTTCGGTCCAACTTGTCCATGCCAACCAGATATCCTAACCTAATCCAGTCCCATTTGCCAGCACTTGGCCCATATCCCTCCAAACCCTTCCTATTCATATACCATCCAGTTGCCTTTTAAATGCTGTAATCATACAAGCCTCCGCCACTTCGTCTGGCAGCTCATTCCATACCAGTATCACCTTCTGTGTGAAAAAGTTGCCTATCAAGTCTGTCTTAAATCTTTTACCTTTCAACCTAAACCTATGCCCTCTAGTTCTGGACACCCCACCCCAGGGCAAAGACCTTGTCTATTTACCCTATCCATGCCCCTCGTGATTTTATAAACCTCGATAAGGTCACCCCTCAGCCTTCAATGCTCCAGGGAATACAGCCCCAGCCTATTTGGCCTCTCCCTGTAGCTCAAATACTCCAACCCTGGCAACATCCTTGTATATCTTTTCTGAATCTTGCAAGTTTCACAACTTCCTTCCAATAGAAAGGAGACCAGAATTTTATGCAATATTCCAAAACTGGTCGAACCAATGTCCTGTATAGTCACAACACAATCTCCCAACTCCTATACTTAATGCTCTGACCAATAAAGGAAAGCACACCAAACGCCTTCTTCACTATCCTATCTACCTGTGACTCCACTTTCAAGGAACTGTGAACCTGCAATCCAAGGTCTCTTTGTTCAGAAACTATACCTCCTATGTTCACATCCAAATCATTTATATAAATGATGAAAAGCAGTGGATCCAGCACCGATCGTTGCGGCACTCCACTGGTATAGGCCTCCAGTCTGAAAAACAACCCTTCACCACCACCCCCGTCTTCTATCTTTGAGCCAGTTCTGTATCCAAATGGCTAGTTCTCCCTGTATTACATGAGATCTAACCTTGCTAACCAGTCTCCCATGGGGAACCTTGCTGAACGCTTTGCTGAAGTCCACATAGATCACCTCTGCCCTCGTCAATCCTCTTTGTTACTTCTTCAAAAACCCCAATCAAGTTCATGAGACATGATTTTCCATGCACAGAGCCATGCTGACTATCCCTAATCAGTCCTTGCCTTTCCAAATACATGTAAATCCTGTTCCTCAGCATTCCCTCCAATAACTTGCCCACCACTGATGTCAGGCTCACAGGTCTATCATTCCCTGGCTTGTCCTTACCACCTTTCTTAAATAGTCGCACCACGTTTGCCAACCTCCAGTCTTCCGACTATCAATGATACAAACTTCTCAGCAAGGGGCCCAGAATCACTTCCCTCGCTTCCTACAGAGTTCTAGGGTACACCTGATCAGGTCCTGGGGATTTATCCGCCTTTATATGTTTCAAGACCTTCAGCACCTCTTCCTCTGTAATATGGACATTTTTCAAGATGTCACCATCTGTTTCCCCAATGTCTATATCTTCCATGTCCTTGTCCACAGTAAACACTGATGCAAAACATTCAGTTAGTATCTCCCCCATTTCCTGTAGTTCCACACATAGGCTGCCTTGCTAATCTTTCAGGGGCCCTATTCTATCCCTAATTACCCACTTGTCCTTAATGTATTTATAAAATCCCTTTAGATACTCCTTAACCCTACTTGCCAAAGCTATCTCATGTCCCCTTTTTTGCCCTCCTGATTTCCCTCTTTAGTATACTCCTACTGCCTTTATACTCTTCTCAGGATTCACACGATCTCTGCAGTCTATAAGCCCATGTCTCTGCTGACATAAGCTTCCTTCTTTTTCTTAAACAAAACGTCAAGCTTTCTAGCAATCCAGTATTCCCCACACCTACCGGCCTTGCCTTTCACCCTAACAGGTAATAACTGTCTCTGGATTCTAATTATCTTATTTCTGAAGGCTTCCCATTTTCCAGCTGTCCCTTTACCTCTGAACATTTGCCGACAATCAGTTTTTGAAAGTTCTTGCCTCATACATCAAAATTGGCCTTCCTCCAATTTAGAAGTTCAGCTTTTAGATCTGGCTATCCTTTTTCATCACTATTTTAAACTAATAGAATTCTGGTCACTGGGACTGGCCACAAAGTGCTCCCTCACTGACACCTCAGTCACCTGCCTTACCTTATTTCCCAAGAGTAGGTCAAGTTTTACAGCTTTTCTAGTAGTAGACTCCTACAGCCCAAACTGCTCCATGCTGACCAAAATATCTATCCACGCTAACCCCATTTCCCTGTACTTGGTCCACATCCTTCTAAACCTTTCCTATCCGTTTATTTGTCCAAATGCCTTTTAAATGTTGTTAATGTACCTTCCTTAACCACTGCCACTGGCAGCTCATCCATATACATACCATTCTCTGTTGGTAAAAATGTTGTCCCTCAGGTTCCCTTTTATTCACCCCCCGCCCCACCCCGAACCTTAAACTTATGCCCGTGGCTCCCCAATCCTGGGAAAACAACTGAGTGTATTCACCCTATCCTTGCCTCTCATGATCTTGTACATCTCAATAACATACCCCCTCAGTCTCCTACTGTCTGATGAACAAAGTCCTCACTTGTTCAATTTCTCCTTACAACTCAGACCATTAAGCCCTGGCAACATACTTGTAATTTTCTTCTGGTGCTCTTTTCCAGTTTAATAACTTCCTTCCGAGAACATAGAACACAGAACAGTACAGCATAGTACAGGCCCTTTGGCCATTGATGTTGTGCGCGCCTTTTATCCTACTCTAAGATCAAAAAACCAACACACCCTTCATTTTACTATCATCTAAGTGCCTATACAAGAGTCACTTAAATGTCCCTAGTGTATCTGACTCTACTACCACTGTTGGCAATGCATTCCACGCACCCACCACTCTCCGAGTAAAGAAATTACCTCTGACATCTTCCCTAAACCTTCCTCCAATCACCTCAAAATTATAGTCCCTTGTGACAGACATTTCTGCCCTGGGAAAATGTTTCTGACTATCCACTCTTTCTATGCCTCTCATTATCTTGTACACCTCTGTCAAGTCACCTCTCATTCTTCTTTGCACCAATGAGAAAAGCCCTAGCTCCCTCAACCTTCCGTCATAAGACATGGCCTCCAGTCCCAGGCAGCATCCTGGTAAATCCTCTCTAAAGCTTCCCTCTTTAAAGCTTCCACATCTTTCCAATAATGAGGCCACCAAAACTGAGCACAATATTCCAAGTGTGGTCTAACCAGAGCTCTACAGAGCTGCAGCATAACGTCGCGGCTCGCAAACTCAATCCCCTTGTGAACGAAAGCCAACACACCATATACCTTCTAAACAACCTTTACAACCCTGTGACAACTTTGAGGGATATACAGATGTGGATACCAAGATCACTCTATTCCACCACACTGCCAAATATCCTGCCTTTATCCCTGTATTCTGCATTCAAATTTGACCTTCCAAAGTGAATGATTTCACACTTTCCCAGGTTGAACTCCATTTGCCACTTCTCAGCCCAGTTCTGCAAATTGTCAATGTCTCGTTGCAACCTACAACAGCCCTCCACACTATCCACCACTCCACCAACCTTTGGTCATTGGCAAACCTACTCACCCACCCTTCCATTTTCTCATCTAAGTCATTTATAAAATTAACAAAGAGCAGAGGTCCAAAAAATGATCCATATGGAACACCACTGGTCACTGAACTCCAGGCTGAATACTTGCCATTTACTACCACACTCTGTCTTCTATGGGCTAGCCAAATCTATATCAGACAGCCAAATCTCCCTGTATCCCATGCCTCCTCACTTTCTGAATGAGCCTACCATGGGCTCAAATGCTCTCAAATGGGCTAAAATCTCTCTACACCACAACCATAACTCTACTTCCATCAATGTGTTTTGTCACATCCTCAAAGTATTGAATAAGGTGTGTGATGCATGACCTGCTCCTCACAAAGCCATGTTGACTATCTTTAATCAAGTTATGCTTTTTCAAATAATCATAAATCCTGTCACTCAAAATCCTTTCCAATAATTTGCCCATGTCCGATGTAAGACTGACTGGTCTATAATTCTGAAGAAGGGCTTATGCCCGAAACGTCGATTCTCCTTCTCCTTTGATGCTGCCTGACCTGCTGCGCTTTTCCAGCAACACATTTTTAAGCTCTGATCCCCCGCATCTGCAGTCCTCACTTTCTCCTAGTCTATAATTCCCAAGGTTAACCCTATTTTGATAGTAAGATGACCAAAACTGAACAAAATATTCCAAGTTAGCCTCACCAATGGTCCTATATAACTGCAACATAACTTCCCAACTTCTATAACCAATGCCCTGACTGATGAAGGCCGTTGTGCCAAAAGCCACCTTCACTGCCCTGCCTCAGTGACTCAACTTTTAAAAAATCATGCACCTGAACTCCAAGGTCCACTACAGTCCTTAAGGCCCTAACAGTGGCCCTACCATTCACCATGAAACTCCTTTCTTGATTTAACTTTCCAAAATGCAAGACCTCACATTTATCAATATTGAACTCCATTTGACATTTCTTGGCCCACTTCCCCAGCTGATCAAGGTCCTGCTGCAATTTTTGGTAACCTTCCTCGCTGTCCACAATACCGCCTATTTTAGTGTCATCTGCAAACTTACTGATCATGCCTTGTACATTCTCATCCAAATCATTGATATCAATAACAAACAGCAAAGGGTCCAGCACTGACCTCTGAGGCACTCCACTTGTCACAGGCCTTCAGTCCAATAAGCATCCTAACACTATGACCTCTGTTCCTACCATCAAGCCAATTGTGTATACAGTTTGCCAGCTCCCCCTGGATTCAATGCAATCTGATCTTCCAGAGCAGCCTATCATCTGGAACCCTATCAAAGGCCTTACTGAAATCCATATAGACTGTGTCTACCACCCTGCCTCATCAACAGTCCTGGTCACTTCATCAAAGAACTCTAACAAATTTGTGAGTCATGATCTCCCACTCACAAATCTATACCATGCTGACTACTTCTAATCAAATCCTGTCTTTCCAAATACATGTGTATATTATCTCTCAGAATCTTCCCAAGTAACTTATCCACCCCATGTGTTAGGCTTACTGGTCTATATTTCCCAGGTTTTTCTTTGCAGCCCTTCTTGAATGAGGGCATAACATTTGCTACTCTCCAGTTTTCCAGGACATCACCAATGGCTGACAATGATGCAAAAGTATCAGCCAGGGACCCCTCAATTTCTTCTCTCGCCTCTTGCAATGTTCTTGGATACATCTGGTCAGGAAAAGGAGATTTATCCAACTTCATATACTCTAATACATCTAGCACCTCCTCTACTGTGAGATGGACTGTCCCCAAGAAATCACAAATAATTTTCCTAAGTTCCCAAGTAATCTTACCTTTCCTCACGGTGAAATATTCAGAGGACCTTGCCCATCTCCCGCTGTCCATTTCGGTCCTTGAGGGGCCCTATTCTCTCTCTAGTTCTTTTTTTTCCTTTAATATACTTAAATAACCTCTTTGGATTCGCCCTAATCTACTCAGCCAAGGCTATCTTGTGGTCCTGTTTGACCCTCCAGATTTCGTTCTTTGGTAAATCCTTTATCCCCTCTACATGTCTATGAATTCTCTTGATCCCAGCTGCCTGTACCTGAGCCATTTCTCCTTCTTTTTTCAGGTCACAAAGCCTCAACAACTCTCGTCATCCAGGGGTTCCCTATTCCTGTCAACCTTGCCTTTCACCCTTACAGGAACACATAGACTCTTGAACACTGACTACCTCAATTTTAAAGGATTCCCACCTGCCAGAGGTCCCTTTGCCTGCAAGCAAACTACTCCAATCAACCCCTGCAAGCTCCTGTCTTATTCCATCAAAATTCGTCTTGGCCTAATTAAGATCTTGAACCTGTGGGCCAGTTTTGTCCTTCTCCATAACTATTTAAAAACTAATAGAACTATGGTTACTGATCCCAAAGTGCACCCCATCCCCACGGTCACCGCCATCACCTGGCCTGCCCTATTTTCCAAGAGTAGATCACGTTTTGCCCCTTCTTGAGTAGGACCCTCTACATAATGCTCAAGGAAACTTTACTGAATGTACTTTAAAAGATCCCATCCCATCTAAGCCCTTAATGCTCTAGCAGTCCCAGTGTATGTTAGGAAAACTAAAATCCCCTACTACGACAACCCTATTGTGCCTGCAAGTCTCCCCAATCTTCCTGCATATTTGTTCCTCCAATTCATGTTGATTATTTGGGGTCTATAGTACAACCCCAATAATGTCAACATCCCCTTCTTATTTCTTAGTTCCACCCACAAAGCCTCACTGGATGGTTCCCCAGTTATCTCATCTCTTGTTACTGCTGTGATACTCATCTTACTCAAAAATGTAACTTTCCTTCCATTCTTTCCACCACCTCTGTCCTGCCTAAAGCACCAATGTCCTCGTACATTAAGCTACCAGTCCTGTCCCTCCCTTAGTGATGTTTCTATAATGGCTATAATATCCCAGTCCCACGTACCTATTCACGCCCTATTCATCGGCCTTGCCTATCAGCCCTCTTGCATTGAAATAGATGCAATTTAATCTAACAGGCATTCCTGGCTCCATGTCATGCTCCAGCCTAACCTATCTCTTCACTTTACTATTTCTGATTACTGTATCTCCTTCTAGCCTTGTACTTGTCTCCTTCCTATTGAGGATCCCATTCCTCTCACTAATCTAGTTTAAATGCTCCCTGTAGCACTGGCAACTTGGCCGCCAAGATATTGGTCCTCCTCCAGTTCAGATGTAACCCGTCCTTCTTGAACAGGTCACCTCTGCTCAGAAAAGATCCCAATGATCTAAAAATCTGAGTCCCTGACCTCTGCACCAACTCTTTAGCCAATCATTCATCTGCCATATCCTCCTATTCTTTACCCTCACTGGAGCAGTTCTTACAGATTAGAAAGTAGCTAATATAACCCCTCTATTTAGAAAGAGTGGGCAAACGCATGACAGATGCAGTAGTGTAGAAAAGGTTGTGACAATGCTGTCACTTTAAAAAGATTATTTTGTCCTTTTTTTAAGAGTCATAAAGGCAGAGGTTTCAAAGAGTCTCATTTAACAATGGAAGGTGAGTGGCCAGTTCTCCAGGTTCAGGTATTTTCAAGTTCATTTTAGCTCTAACAGTTACAAGTTGCGCAATTTCAGGAGAGTTACAAACTTCAGTAAAGGATTCCTCTGACTTGCTACTGAAGTCTCTCACTTTGGACGCTATTCCCTCCTGCCTGTAAGAATCTGTGTTTGAGGATGTGTGGATGTCGAATTGCTTGCTGAGCTGGAAGGTTCATTTTCAGATGTTTTGTCACCATACTTGGTAACATCTTCAGTGAGTCTCTGGGCGAAGCATTGCCAGTATTTCCTGCTTTCTATTTATATGTTTGGGTTTCCATGGGCTGGTGATGTCACTTTCTGTGGTGATGTCATTTCCTATGATGATGTCATTTCCTGTTCTTAGGGGGTAGTAAATGGGATCCAAGTCAACATGTTTGTTGATCAAGTTACAGCTAGAATGCCATGCTTCTAGGAATTCTCGTGCGTGTCTCTGTTTGGCTTGTCCTAGGATGGATGTGTTGTCCCAGTCAAAGTGGTAGCCTTCCTTATCTGCATCTAAGGATACTACTGAGAGTGGGTCATGTTGTTTTGTGGTTAGTTGATGTTCATGTGTCCTGGTAGCTAGTTTTATGCCTTTTTGGACAATGTCGTGTTTGTTACAGTTGTTGCATGGGATTTGTAAATGACATTAATTTTGCTTGTTGTCTGTATAGGGTCTTTCACGTTCATTTGCTGCTGTTTTAGTGTGTTGGGTTTGAATTTACCTTTCTGCCAAGGGGTGTGTTTATAGGATGTTACTGTATTGAAACTGCTAAATAATCAGTTACTGTATTGAGTGGGTTAAGTTTTCCAACAGTTAAGTTATTCTAAATTCTGCTTTCTTTTGATTGCGTTTCAACTGTAACATTTAAATAAATTTTATTTTGCTTAAAGCTGAGTTAGATCAGATCTGGAACACCCATTTCATATCTGCCTTTAAAATAAGAAAGATTTGGGATCTAAGCTACCTTCTTAAAATATTTTGAGGTGGTCTGGCCTGGTCCCTAACAGATTGGGGGCTCTTGTCACAATTGATCCTATCATTCCACTTCGGGTTAAGGGCTGTTGGAATCAAAGGCAGCAAATGTTAAGTATTAATATTTTTTGTTTCGGGTGGTGAATTTGATTAGTTTAAACAGTGCTCGGTGTAGCAATGGCTGGGTGGAAGAAGTGACTTTGGGGGTTTTACAAAAGGTGAACAAGACAAAGGTGTTGGAATTGGCAGACAAGCTGGAGTTGGAGACACCTTCATCTGTGAGAAAAGGGGAGGTAATTACAGCAATAGCTTGCCATTTAAATTTGCTGGAAATGCCATCAGAATCTTTGAAAGTGGCTAGAATTCAATAGCAGATGAAGCAGTTTGAACATAAAGAGGAACTGAAACAGTTTGAATTATGGTTAAAAGCAGAGGAAAGAGAAATGGAAACAGTTGCTCTTGTGGACCAAAAAGAAAAGAGGAAGGCCCTACCAGAAGAAAGGGAGAAAGAGAGAGAGTTTGGACTTCAGAAATTGGCAATTATAAAGGAAAGTTGGCCTCTATTCCTGATGAAGGGCTTTTGCCCGAAACATCGATTTTTCTGCTCCTTGAATGCTGCCTGAGCTGCTGTGTTTTTCCAGCACCACTCTAATTCTTAAAAGGATGGAGGTGAAGGTAGAAGATAGGCTTAGTGGGGATGATGGTGATGATGAGCAAACCCATTGCAGCCAAAGACCTGGTGGGGAATCTGTTTAAATATATCCAAGCATTGCCTAAGTTTGATGCAAAGGATGTAGAAGTCTTTTTCATTTCATTTGAGAAAGTGGCTAAACAAATTAAGTGGCCAGTGATCGTGTGGATTTTGTTGATCAAAACAAAGCTGGTAGGTAGAGCTAGTGAGGTATTCACATCACTATCAGAGGAGGTATCTGGGGAGTATGAGGAGGTGAAGAAAGCCATCTTATGTACATAACAGCTTGTGCCATAAGTCTACAGACAACGTTTCAGGAATCTAAGGATGGACCCTGGTCCAACTTCATTCAGTTTGAAAGGATCAAACGAAGTCATTTTGATCCATGGATAAGAACATTAAAACTAGATCAAACCTACAATGCTCTTAGAGAGATGATTATTTTGGAGGACTTCAAACATTCACACCCTTAAGTAGTAAGAGCTCATGTGGAAGAGCAGAGAGTTAAAATGGCAAGATTAGCAGCTGAAATGTCTGATGATTATGAGTGGGTTTATAAATCAAAATTTGGCTTCCGACATCAATTTCAATCCATGGAGGATCAAAATTGGGAAAAAGAGAAATCCTCAGGTGATAAGGGAAAACAAGATCTCTTTGAAGATAATAAAGATAACACAGGGTAAAAAGAAAATTCATGAAGGGAAAAGAGAAGTGAAAAGGCTCAGGTGTTTTCACTGAAATAATGTTAGCCACATGAAATCACAATTGGTGAGTTAGCAAAAGTACTGGGAAGATGGATGTAAGAAAATAGGATAAGCCAGTGAATTTTGTTAAATTGGTAAAAGAAAGCTCTGTGGAGGCTAAAACGCAGCACCAGAATGTACAACCTGGTCAGAGGTTGGTTAAGAAGGAAGTGCCAGATCTTCTTAAACAATGTACTTGCGACGGTAAAGTTTCCTCATGTCGGCCGGAGCAGCAAGTAAAGAAGTTACAGTATTAAGAGATATGGGATCATGTTCAATCTTTGATGTTGAGATATGAGGAGACATGTAACTCAGAAGGACTATTCCCAGAAAAAGTATTAGTACATGGAATTCATGATAAAACAAGAAGTGCTTTATTATGTAGTGTGAGGTTGGAGTGTCCAGTGAAAAGTGGAGATGTGGTGCTAGGAGTACTGGAGAAATTCTCGGTTCCAGATATACAATTTGTCCTGGGTAATAATATAGCTGGATCACGGGTAGGAGTGCTGCCTACTGTGGTTGAAAGGTCAGTGGAAAATCAGACAACTGAGGTATTACAGGAAGTATATCCTAGATTCTTCCTTACTATATAACAAGGTCACAAACCATCAGTTGAAACAGGAGGAGAAATCAATGAATACAGATAAGAAAGTAGAAGCCAGATTATCAGAGACCATGTTTGATCAAATGGTTGAGCCATATCAAGAACAGGTGGAGGACAAAGTGCCTATTTTCAATCCAGAGAAATTAACTGATTTACAATAGAAAGATAAAAAACTGAAGCAATTGTATCATAAAGTGAAACAGAAGAAGAATCTGAATGTATTCCTAAAAGTTACCATCTTAAAAATTATGTCTTGATGAGGAAATGGGGACTATCATATAATCAGGTGGATGAGAAATGGGCATAGGTTTATCCAGGTTAATTACCAGTGGGTTACAGAAAGGAGGTGTTGCGGGTAGCACATGAATTTAAGGGTAAGAAAAACTCAACCTAAATACAGAAACATTTTTACTGGCCTGGACTGTATTAAGGATGTTGTTGAATTTTGTCAGATAATTCTGACGTGATACCTGTCAGATAATTGGAAAACCTTAGACAGTAAGAAAACCATTCCTGTGTTTGAGGAACCTTTTACAAAGTTACAAGATTGTGTAGAACCCCTTATTAAAACAATAAGTGGGAATGAGTATTTGTTAACAATAATGGATGTGTCCACTAGATTTACAGAGGCCATCCCATTATACAGTATCACAGCAAGAAGGATCAAAGAAGAATTACTCACATTTTTCAGTGGATATGGACGACACACAAAGATACATTTTAGTAATAAAAGTTTAGGAGTAAAACATTTCAAATCTACTGTGTACCATCCAAAATTGCAAGGAGGGTTAGAAAGGTGGCATTAAACATTAAAGACCATGTTGAGGGCTTATAGTCAAGACTATCCAAATGATTGGGATAAAGGAATTCCATTTGTACTTTTTGCCATTAGGGATGCACCAAATGAATTGACCAAATTCAGTACAGTTGAACTAGTTTTTTGGGTCAGGAGGTGAAAGGACCACTGAAATTAATTGGTGAGTCAGAATTCAGAGACAGCATATTTGGACTATGTATCAGATTTTAGGGAACAAACAGAGTAGGGGAGTTGGCTAGGCAGCATTTAAAAACAGAATGAAACAGGAAGCAGACAAGAAATAAAAAAACTTGCAATTTTGCTCTTGGCAATAAGGTGTTAGTGTTACTTCCACTGGGATGCGAATCTTTAAAAGCAAGGTTTAGTGGACCTTATCAAGTTGAAAGGAGATTGTGTGAGGTGAGCTATTTGATAAGGACTCCAGGTAGAACAAACTCTCAGTGTGTCATCTGAATATGCTCAGAAGGTATTTTGATAGGGAAGGAAGGCAAAAGGAGAATGTGTTACTGGTTACAACACAAAATAAAGAACCAAGTTCAGAGGATTCTAAATTGGACATTCTTCAAATTAGATTGGACAATGAGGAAGTTGTTTAAAATTAGGATAAATTATTGAGATGCCTTCCATAGGAAAATTGAAATGACCTGAGATTGTTATTACTATCGCATGAGGAAATATGTGGGAATAAGCTGGGAAGTACTAATGTAATTATACATGATATATAAAATGCTGTTCCAATTAAGCAACATTCAGCTTCAAAAACAGATTGAATGCATGCTCCAAGATTACATAAACGAAGTGAACTGCAGTCACTGGAGCTCACCCATAGTAAAGGTGCCAAAATCAGATGGTAACTAATAATTATGTGTTACAAAGACCAATGCAAGATTCCATGTTTGGAAGGCTATTAAAAAGGTTGGACAAGCAAGTTATATTTCTAAGTTGGACCTTGTTGACAGTGAGGAAGGATATGTCAGGTCACAGCAGGATATAGATAAGCTGCAGAGCTGGGCAGAAAGGTGGCAAATGGAGTTCAATGTGGGTAAGTGTGAGGTGATTCACTTTGGTATGAGTAACAAAAAGATGGGGTACTGGGCTAATGGTCGGATACTTGGTAGTGTGGATGAGCAAAGGGATCTTGGTGTCCATGTACACAGATCTCTGAAAGTTGCCACCCAGGTAAATAGTGCGGTGAAGGAGGCATATGGAGTACTGGCTTTTATTGGTAGAGGGATTGAGTTCCGGAGTCCTGAGGTCATGTTGCAGTTGTATAAGACTCTGGTGCGGCCGCATTGGAGTATTGTGTGCAGTTTTGGTCACCATACTATAGGAAGGATGTGGAGGCACTGGAACGGGTGCAGAGGAGGTTTACCAGGATGTTGCCTGGTATGGTAGGAAGATAGTATGAGGAAAGGCTGAGGCACTTGGGGCTGTTTTCATTGGAGAAAAGAAGGTTTAGGGGTGACTTGATAGAGGTGTACAAGATGATTAGGGGTTGGATAGGGTTGACCATGAGAACCTTTTTCCACGTATGGAGTCAGCTATTACGAGGGGACACGGCTTTAAATTAAGGGGTGGTAGGTATAGGACAGATGTTAGGGGTAGATTCTTTATGCAGCGAGTTGTGAGTTCATGGAATGTCCTGCCAGTAGCAGTGGTGGACTCTCCCTCTTTATGGGCATTTAAACGGGCATTGGATAGACATATGAAGGATAGTGGGCTAGTGTAGGTTAGGTGGGCTTGGATCGGTGCAACATCGAGGGCCAAAGGGCCTGTACTGCGCTGTATCGTTCTATGTTCTAAGTTGGCAGCACGGTGGCTCAATGGCTAGCACTACTGCCTCACAGCACCAGGGTCCCAGGTTCATTCCAGCCTCAGGTGACTGTCTGTATGGAGTTTGCATATTCTCCCCACATCTGCATGGGTTTCCTCCAGGTGCTCTGGTTTCCTCCCAAAGTCCAAAGATGTGCAGATCAGATAAATTGCCCATGCTAAATTACCCATACTGTTAGTTGCATTAGTTAGAGGCAAAAGGGTCTGGGTGGATTGCTCTTCGGAGGGTCGATGTGGACTTGTTGGGCCGAAGGGCCTGTTTCCACACTGTAGGGAAAAGGTGGCCTTTGTGTGCAGGCACAGAAAATGGGGGAGATACTAAATGAATATTTTGCATCGGTATTTACTGTGGAAAAGGATATGGAAGTTAGACTGTAGGCAAATAGATGGTGACATCTTCCAAAATGTCCAGATTACACAGGAGGAAGTGCTGGATGTCTTGAAACGGTTAAAGGTGGATAAATCCCCAGGACCTGATCAGGTGTACCCGAAAACTCTGTGGGAAGCTAGAGAAGTGATTGCTACGCCTCTTTTTGAGATATTTGAACCATTGACAGTCACAGGTGAGGTGCTGGAAGACTGGATGTTGGCAAATGTGGTGCCACTGTTCAAGAAGGGTGGTAACGACAAGCCAGGGAACTACAGACCGGTGAGCCTGACCTCGGTGGTGGACAAGTTGTTGGAGGGAATCCTGAGGGACAGGATGTACATGTATTTGGAAAGGCAAGGACTGATTCGGGATAGTCAACATGGCTTTGTGCGTGAAATATCATGTCTCACCAACTTGATTGATTTTTTGATGAAGTAACAAATGAAGATGAGGGCAGAGCAGTAGATGTGATCTATATGGACTTCAGTAAGGCGTTCGACAAGGTTCCCCATAGGATATTGGTTAGCAAGGTTAGATCTCATGGAATAGAGGGAGAACTAGCCATTTGGATATAGAACTGGCTCAAAGGTAGAAGACAGAGGGTGGTGGTGGAGGGTTGTTTTTCAGACTGAAGGCCCATGACCAGTTTCCTCATTTCCCCTCCCCCAACCTTATCTCAGATTCAACCTCACAACTCGGCACTACCCTCATGACCTGTCCTACCTGTCCATCTTCCTTCCCACTTCTCTGCTCAACACTCCTCACCAACCTATCGCCTTCATTCCGCCTCCATCTACCTAGTGCACTCTCAGCTACCTTCCCACAAATTGCCCATAGTGGTCAGGGTTATGGAGGTTAGGTGCATTAGTCAGGGTAAATATAGGGTAGTTAAATGGGTCTGGGTGGGTTACTCTTCGGAGGGTTGGTGTGGACATGTTCGGCCGAAGGGCCTGTTCCACACTATAGGTATTCTATGATGATTAATTCTTCAGACTTTTTTTTTAGATTAGATTAGATTAGATTACTTACAGTGTGGAAACAGGCCCTTCGGCCCAACAAGTCCACACTGCCCCGCCGAAGCGCAACCCACCCATACCCCTACATCTACCCCTTACCTAACACTACGGGCAATTTAGCATGGCCAATTCACCTGACCTGCACATCTTTGGACTGTGGGAGGAAACCGGAGCACCCGGAGGAAACCCACGCAGACATAGGGAGAACGTGCAATCTCCACACAGTCTGAGGCGGGAAGGTAGCTTCCCTGAGTAATAGGAAGACTCAACGATTATGATCAGTACCCCTGTAATTTCTGCCCTCACCTCCTTCAAAATACTTCAAAATGGATCGCACACATTCCTGATGCCTTGTCAACTTGAAGTATAAATAGCCTCTCCATGACTTTTTCCTTACTAACTTTGAGCCATTCTAATGACAGTGTCCTCCTCTGTCACCATGAGCAGCATTCTCATCTTTTGTACATACAGATGCAAAGTGTTCCTTGAGCACCTTAGCAATACACCTGCCTTCATGTGTAAATCCACTTTTTGGTCTTGAAGCAGCTCTAATTCTCTTTTGACCCACTCTTTCAAATGTCACTTTTGTCTGAAGGTTATTGCAAATGCTTCAATCTTATCTTTTGCATTAATATATCGGACTCAAAAATCATAGATGAAAGGGATATTTGTGGAGCTTCCTCCTGCAGTAAATTGTTTAATTGCTCAATACTATTCACAATGATACCATTCAGTACTTCCCCTAAAAGGTGTGCAAGAAGAAGGAGTACAGATTCATCAGTCCAGGTTGAGGGGAGCAATGCGAATACGGTAATCAGCAGGATGTTTCCCTGTCATTAACTAACCTGATGTCATGAGACCTCATAAAGTCCGGAATCAGTACAGGGGACACCCAGGGTAACTCCATCCCCACTGTATACCACTGTGCCACCATCTCTGTTGGGTCTTTTGTGTTGATGGGACAGGACATATCCATGGATGGTGATCGCGGTATCTGGGACATTGTTTGCACGGTACGATTTCCTGAGTATAACTATCTCAGATTGTTGCTTGACTAGTCTGTGAGACAGCAGCCGCAGAAAATGGGGGAGATACTAAAATGGGTATTTTGCATCAGTATTTACTGTGGAAAAGGACATGGAAGATATAGACTGTAGGGAAATAGATGGTGACATCTTGAAAACGTCCACATTAAGGAGGAGGAAGTGCTGGATGACTTCAAATGGGTAAAGGTGAATAAATCCCCAGGACCTGATCAGGTGTACCCGAGAACTCTGTGGGAAGCTAGAGAAGTGATTGCTGGGCCTCTTGCTGAGATATTTGAACCATCGACAGTCACAGGTGAGGTGTCGGAAGACTGGAGGTTGGATAACGTGGTGCCACTGTTTAAGAAGGGTGGTAAGGACAAGCCAGAGAACTACAGACCAGTGAGCCTGACCTCGGTGGTGGGCAAATTGTTGGAGGGAATCCTGAAGGACAGGATGTACATGTATTTGGAAAGGCAAGGACTGATTAGGGATTGTCAACATGGCTTTGTGCATGGGAAATCATGTCTCATAAACTTGATTGAGTTTTTTGAAGGAGTAACAAAGAGGATTGATGAGGGCAGAGTGGTAGATGTGATCTATATGGACTTCAATAAGGCGTTCAACAAGGTTCCCCATGGGAGACTGATTAGCAAGGTTAGATCTCATGGAATACAGGGAGAACTAGCCATTTGGATACAGAACTGGCTTAAAGGTAGAAGACTGAAGGTCCATGACCAGTGGAGTGCCACAAGGATCAGAGCTGGGTCCTCTACTTTTTATCATTTATATAAATGATTTTGATGCGAGCATAAGAGGTACAGTTAGTAAGTTTGCAGATGACACCAAAATTGGAGGTGTAGTGGACAGCGGAGAGGATTACCTCAGATTATAACAGGATTTGGACCAGGTGGGCCAATGGGCTGACAAGTGGCAGATGGAGTTTAATTCATATAAATGTGAGGTGCTGCATTTTGGGAAAGCAAATCTTAGCAGGACTTATACACTTAATGGTAAGGCCCTAGGGAGTGTTGCTGAACAAAGCGACCTTGGAGTGCAGGTTCATAACTCCTTGAAAGTGGAGTCGCACTTGGATAGGATAGTGAAGAAGGCGATCGGTATGCTTTCCTTTATTGGTCAGAGTATTGAGTACAGGAGTTGGGAGGACATTGGTTAGGCCACTTTTGGAATATTGCGTGCAATTCTGGTCTCCTTCCTATCGGAAAGGTGTTGTGAAACTTGAAAGGGTTCAGAAAAGATTTACAAGGATGTTGCCAGGGTTGGAGAATTTGAGCTATAGGGAGAGGCTGAACAGGCTGGGGCTGTTTTCCCTGGAGCGTCAGAGGCTGAGGGATGACCTTATAGAGGTTTATAAAATTATGAGAGACATGGATAGGATAAATAGACAAAGTCTTTTCCCTGAGGTCGGGGTGTCCAGAACTAGAGGGCATAGGTTTAGGGTGAGAGGGGAAAGATATAAAAGAGACGTATGGGGCAACCATTTCACACAGAGGGTGGTACGGGTATGGAATGAGCTGCCAGAAGAAGTGATGGAGGCTGGTACAATTGCAACTTTTAAGAGGCATTTGGATGTGTATATGAATAGAAAGGGTTTGGAGGGATATGGACTGGGTGCTGGCAGGTGGGACTAGATTGGGTTGGGATATCTGGTCAGTATGGATGGGTTGGATCGAAGGGTCTGTTTCCATGCTGCACATCTCTATGAATCTATGACTCTATGACTCTCCCAATTTTGGCAGTAGCTCCAAAATGTTCGTAAAGAAGACTTTTCAGCGTCAAAAGGGCTTTATTTGTTGTTGTCTTTTCTGATATGTTGGTCGATACCAGGTGCTCCTTTTAGTTTCTTTCCTTTTTTGAGACTTTCATTTGATACAACTGAATGACTTACCATGCCCATTTCAGAGAGCAGTTATAAGACAACCACAATGTGGTTACATGTAGGCCAGACCAGGTAAGGTCAGTAGATTTCCTTCCCTTACGGAACCAGATGGGCTTTTATGACAATCAATAATGTTTTCATGGTCATCACATTTTTAGTTACAAATATATATTGCTTTCAAATATTCCTAATCCTGTGGCCATTTCCTCTGCCTTCCTGATAGTACTGTGAGTGTCCCTGCACTTGCAGTAGTTTGAGAAGGCAACTCCCCATCACCTTCCCCAGAGAAATTAGGGTTGGGCAATAAATGATAGCTCAACCAGTGAGACTCACATCTCATGAACAAATAATATTAAGAATATACTTCTAAAAATCCTGAACTTACTTGACATCTCTCCGGATCTTCTTCCTATTGGTCGAAGAGAGAAGCACTTAAGTGAAGTCTTGTAATAAAAAGCATGAACAGCGTATGACTTTAAAAACACATTCTTGATGTCAAAATTCTTGGCTATATATACTTCTCTTACATACTCTTATCCAGCTCTTAATAATCAGACACATCATCTAAAATCCAATTAAACATGTGAAGATTGAAGCCACTGTATTTGGCCTTGATCCAAACTCCTTAGCTAGGAGACCATTTGAGACTCCATCTCTCTCCTTCATAACTGCCTGAGGCTAAATGACCATTTGTAACTTGGGTGTCTTTTTCTGCCCCAGAATGAGCTTCCAACCAGATATTTACATATCACTAGAACCATTTATTTCCACCACATAACACTAACTTATTCAGCTGCCTCAGCTCCTCTGTTGCTGAAGTCCTTGCTCATGTCTTTGTCATCTTTTCACATGTCTATTGTAGCACACTCTATCCAACTTCCCACAACTAGCCTTTGTAAAGTTGTGATTATCCATGGCTTGTGATTATCATCCCAGTGCTCACCAATCTACACTGGTTCCAGGTCAATTTTACACTTTTCATGTTAGTAAGTTTGCAGATGACACCAATATTGGAGGTGTAGTGGACAGCGAAGAAGGTTACCTCAGATTACAACAGGACCTTGACCAGATGGGCCAATGGACTGAGAATGGCAGATGAAGTTTAATTCAGATAAATGCGAGGTACTGCATTTTGGGAAAGCAAATCTTAGCAGGACTTATACACTTAATGGTAAGGTCCTAGGGAGTGTTGCTGAACAAAGAAACCTTGGAGTGCAGATTCATAGCTCCTTGAAAGTGGAGTCGCAGGTAGATAGGATAATGAAGGTGCTTGGTATGGTTGCCTTTGTAGATCAGTTCATGGAGAATAGGAGTCATGTTGCGGCTGTACAGGACATTGGTAAGGCAACTGTTGGAATATTGTGTGCAATTGTGGTCTCCTTCCTATCGGAAAGATGTTGTGAAACTTGAAAGGTTTCAGAAAAGAATGTTGCCAGGGTTGGAGGATTTGAGCTATATGGAGAGTCTTAACAGGCTGGGGCTGTTTTCCCTGGAGCTTCGAGGCTGAGAGGTGACCTTATAGAGGTTTACAACATTGTGAGGAGCATGGATAGGATAAATAGACAAATTATTTTCCTTGGGGTCGGGGAATCCAGAACTAGAGGGCATAGGTTTAGGGTCAGGGGAAAGATATAAAAGAGACCTAAGGGGCAACTTTTTCACACAGAGGGTGGTACGTGTATGGAATGAGCTACCAGAGGAAGTGGTGGAGGCTGGTACAATTGCAACATTTAAGAGGCATTTGGATGAATATATGAATAGAAAGGGTTTGGAGGGATATGGGCCAGGTTCTGGCAGATGGGACTAGACTGGGTTGGAATATCTGGTCAGCATGGACGGGTTGAATCAAAGGGTCTGTTTCCATACTGTACATGTCTATGACTCTATGACTCTATGTGATGAGTGTCATGCAAGAGACTTAACAGCAAAGTTAGGCTCTGTGAAATAGAAGTGTCAGTAACAACATAAGTATGAGATTAGCTGAGGGATAGACAACACAGTGATGGTGAATGGTTTCCAGCCCGCAGGATGGTTTATGATGAAGACCCTCAGTGGTCAGCAATCTATCTGCTCACCTTGGCATTTATTAATGACCTAGACTTTGGTATCAAAGATCAAATTTCAATATTTGTTGATTGCATAAAATTTAGAAGCATTGTAAACCATGACGGGGATAATCTCAGACTTCAAAATGGCAGAAAATGACAGATAAACTTTAACACAGAGAAGGATAAAGTAATTCAATTGGTAGGAGGAAAGCTGAAGTACAATGTGGGAATGTGTAAATGATATGTCATTGGATAAATAATCCAGTAATTTGCATGACAACCTTCCAGAGACATGAGTTAGGATCCCACTGTGGCAGATGGTGAAATTTGAATTCAATATTAAAAAGCTAGAATGGCAATTGCTACAAAGATCCACAAATTTCCTTTCGGGAAGGACATCTGCAATCCTTATTCTGATGAAAGGTGACTTTAGATTCACAGCACTTTTAACTGTCTCTAAAATGGCCTAGCAAGCCATTCAGTTCAAGGACAATTCAAGTTAGCCAAGCCAGTGACCAGCATCCCATGGACAAATAGAAAAAAATACATAAATTAAAGGGCACATTTCTAAAGAGGGTGCAGGAGCAGAGGAACTTGGGTGAATACATGCAAAAATCATTGAAGGAGACAAGACAGATTGAGAAAGCTTTGTTAAACACTGGTTCAGCTTCACTTGGATATAACATTCAGTTCTGAGCAGCAAATCTGAAGAAGGATTTGAAGATGGAAGCATGAGGGTGCAGAAAAAAAACAAGAATGGTTCCCAGAATGAGGGACGTGAGAGCTTGAGAAGCTGGAAATGTTCTTCTTGGGGAAGAGAAGATTGAGAGAAAATTTGGTAGAGGTGTTCAAAATCATGAGGGTAGGGATTACAATTAGCTGCACCTTTTCTGAGCGCCTGAATACTCTGCATGCAGTGAGAAGGATATTCATTAAGAATTGGAGTAATGTCAGGAAAGTTTTAATACCATCAAAGATAAATAGTAATCCAGGAAACAAAATGGAAGGGCAGAATTAATGAGAAGGTCTAGGCAAGATTATAAAAAGCAGAGGGATCTGATTATGGATGTAGGTTTGCTTGCTGAGCTGGAAGGTTCGTTTTCAGATGTTTCATCACCATGCAATGTAACATCTTCAGTGAAACTCCGAATGAAGCACAGGTGGTGTAGCCCACTTTCTATTTATATGTTTGAATTTCCTAGAGTCAGTGACCTTTCTTGGTACCTTGAAGATTCAGATATTTAGGATCCAAGGTGACTTGGCTACTTGGATTTAGAATTGGCTTGCTCATAGAAGGGGGAGGGTAGTGGTGGAAGGATGTTTTTCTGGCTGGAGGTCCGTGTCTAGTGGTGTTCCACAGAGATCTGTACTGCGACCTCTGCAGTTGGATTAAAATGAAGATGGGTGGCATGGTGGCACAGTGGTTAGCACTGCTGCCTCACAGCGCCAGGGACACGGGTGTGATTCCAGCCTCGGGCGACTTTCTGTGTGAAGTTTGCACGTTCTCCCCGTGTCTTGCGCGGGTTTCCTCCGGATGCCCCGGGTTTCCTCCTACAGTCCAAAGATGTGCAGGTAAGGTGAATTGGTCATGCTAAATTGCCTAGAGAGTTAGGTGAGGTAAAAACAATGACTGCAGATGCTGGAAAGCAAATACTGGATTAGTGGTGCTGGAAGACCACAGCAGTTTATTCCTGATGAAGGGCCTTTGCCCGAAACGTCGATTTCGCTGCTCGTTGGATGCTGCCTGAACTGCTGTGCTCTTCCAGCACCACTAATCCAGTATAGAGTTAGGTGCATTAGTTAGGGGGAATGGGTCTGGGTGGGTTACCTTTCAGAGGGTCGGTGTGGACTAGTTGGGCTGAAGGGCCTGTTTCCATACTGTAGGGAATCTAATCTAATCTAAGTTTGCAGATGACACAAACACTAGTGGAGTTGTGGATGGTGTAGACTATTGTCAAAGGATACAGCAGGATATAGATCAGGTATGAGTGGAGAAATTGCAGATGCAATTTAATCCAGGTGAGGTGCTGCACTTTGGGAGATCAAATGTTAAGGAAAAGTGTACAGTTGATGGTAGGATCCTGAACAGTATTGATGTACAGAGGGATTTTGGGGTTCAAGTCCATAGCTTCCTAAAAGTGGCCACATAAGTAGATAGAGTGTTAAAAGTATGGCATGCTTGCCTTTATATGTCAGAGCATTGAGTACAGGAGTCAGGATATCAGGTTGCAGCTTTCTAAGAATCTGATCAGGCCTCACAACACTGTGTGCTGAAGGGCCTGTTCCTATGTTGGATTGTTCTGTGTTCCACGATAGCATAGTGGAGGTAAATTCAATCAACACATTCAAAGAGGAATTAGATGGTTAGTTGAAAAGATATACTATAGAAAATTATGGGGAGAAAATGGGACAATGGCACTACATGAGGTGTATATTTGGAGACTCCGCACAGATACAATAAGCTAAGTGGCTTCCTACTGAACTATAACAATTCTGTAAATCTGGTATTTATTTTCCATATTTCTAAGGCATAAAAGCAAGTGGATTGAATGTAGCATGTCATGAGTTTTTTTTCCTCTTTTTACAAGTTTCAGTTTTTATGTTATTCATCCATCTTCCATCTTCACAAACTTACTTCTGGCTATCTCTATCCTTCTTCTAACTTTTGCGTCATACATATCATCATCTTATCATTTATTCCAAACAGACAAATGTAACTACCAGTTCCAATCTGAAACCATTCAGATCCCAACTACACACAATTCTAACTAAGATGTGGAGGTGCTGGTGTTGGACTGGGATGGAGAAGGTCAGAAATCACATGACACCAAGTTATACTCCAGCACTGAGTGGTGTTCTTTCTAAAGGTGAAGGGTCACCTGACAAAGGAGCAGCACTCCTAAAGCTTGTGATTTCAGATAAACCTGTTGGACTATCACCTGGTGTCATGTGACTTAAAGATAGTGGAGTCAAGGGGTATGGAGATAAGGCTGGAACAGGATACTAATTAGGAATGATCAGCCATGATCATATTGAATGGCGGTGCAGGCTCGAAGGGCAGAATGGCCTACTCCTGCATCTATTGTCTATTGTCTATTGTCTATTGACTTCTGACCAATTCCTAACTAAACCTCTGATATTTGGTACATGGTCTGCAGTGAATCATGGCAGCAGCTCACCACCACCAGCGAGGGCATCGCTGGCCAGGCAGCATTTATTGCCCATCCCTTATCACCCAGAGGGCAGTTAAGAGTCAGCCACTTTGCTATGTCTCTGGAGACATATGTAGGCCATACTAGGTAAGATCAGCAGTTTCCCTCCCGAAACAACATCAGTGAACCAGATGGGGTTTTCCTGACAATCAACAATGGATTCATAGTCATGATTCAACTTAATTCCAGATAGTTATTGAATTCAAATTCTACCATCTGCCGTGGAGGGATTTGAACCCAGGTTCCCAGAACATTATCTGGGTTAATAATAGTCCAGTTTGGGGCAGCACAGTGACTCAGTGGTTAGCACTGCTGCCTCACAGCACCAGGGTTCCAGGTTTGATTCCAGCCTCGGGCGACTGTCTGTGTGGAGTTTGCACATTCTCCCCTTGTCTGCATGGGTTTCCTCTGGCTGCTCTTAATGTGATTCCTCTCACAATCGAAAGACATGCAGGTCAGGTGAACTGGTCATGCTAAATTGCCCATAGTGTTAGGTGCATTAGCCAGAGGGAAATGGGTCTGGGTGGGCTACTCTTCAGAGGATTGGTGTGGACTTGTTGGACCGAAGGACCTGTTTCCACACCGTCGGTAATCTAATCATAATACCATTAGGCCATCGCTTCCTCCTAATTAACCAATAGCAGAAAATAATGACCAGTCCATTAGTAAGAGAGGTCAATAACCATTTAGCAATGAAATATATGGAGGAAAACAAAGAAATGAATAAGAACATTAAGTCATTTTTGCCCAAACATTTGTTTCTCAGCAGCAATTTTTGAGGTCTTTATGCATCAATCTATTTTCGTTCCTAAACTTTACAATTTTTACTCACCACATGTTGCTCCACTGTCACTGGGCATTAAATCAATGACACGCCGAGGCCAACCTGGTGAACTGGTTACCTTTTTTCTCCACATTTTAACCATTGGGTTCTTATTAACTAGGAGGGAAAGACAAAGTATTTAGTGTTCACAGATGTCCAATTAATACTATGAAACATCAAAAGAAAGAATAGCTTCCATGTCTTGTCAAATGCTTTCACATGTTTTGGTCTTAATGTGTAGTAATACCAAAGAAGAAACATAGTGACTTCTGCTTGAAATCTCAATCAAACTTCAGAGAATCTGTTGGTGCAAGAGTATATTAACCATTGACTCCTTTGGAAACTCCACGGTCAGTGATCAGCTTCCTAACCTGAATGTTAGTAAAAGAAAATCAGAGGTGATGTGAGGAAGAATTTCTTAAGCAGTGAGCAGTTAGAATCTGCAATGCACAGTCTGAATGTGACTCAGACAGATTCAATGGTGACTTTCAAAAATATTCGATATATCCCTGAAGATGTGCAGAATTACAGCTGTGTGGGACTTGCTGAGTCAGTTTTGCATTAACCTAGTATGAATTAAATGACTGTACAATTACATTCAATATGTAGTGTTCAACAATACTGCAAAGTCTATCCTCTGTGCAGTTGTAGTTGTTAAAGCAACAGCATATAGTCTGTCATACAAAGGGAGGAAAATATGAAACATATGTTTTAGAACAAGCATTTTGTAATTGCAATTATAAATCAATGTGCCTGCATAAGACCATAAGATCATAAGACATAGGAGCACAAATTAGGCTATTTGGCCCATCGAGTCTGCTCCGCCATTCAATCATGGCTGATAGGTCTTTCAACCCCATTTTCCCACTTTCTCCCTGTACCCCTTGAGCCCCTTGGCAATCAAGAAGTTATCCATCTCTGTTTTAAATATACTGGAGTGTGCGTGAATTTTCCTTCCTGGCTTTTAGAGATATGTTTAATGACTGTAAATGAAAATTATTGAATGATTAATAAATCTGTAACATCTGACGGTTAATGCAGTAAACCCTATTGTTATTATGGAGAGTAAATTATAAATAAAGACACCCATGCTCCAAGAGCAAGCATCAGCAGAACTTCTTGTTTCTCAGATTAGCATGAGTGTGGATGTATGCTGCTCAGAATCAAATGAGGTAGCTACGTATTGGCATCACATTGGCACCCAAAGACTGGTGGATCATATGTAACAACACACCCTTATGGCTAGTTTTAATAGGTAATCTCATGAATATACTCTACTTGGCAATGCTTATAAGAATCAGAACAGTGTCCACTGTTAGATGTTATGCTGTCATTTGGACTTACTGAACAATCTCAAATGTGCCACAATTTACATCCATATCCATTTTAAGATTACCAGTTGGGCTCGCAACATGGCTCATCTATGCTTGCTAGAAGACACTTATTAGAACATACCTACATTCACAGGCAGGGCCCAGGCCACTGCAGGAAAAAGCATTTTTGTTGCAATGTTGTGCCTTTTCAATTAACTAATTTTCAATTAATTAAGCTTGGAGAATTGTGTTCTGCTGCATTTTCATGTCATTTTCAATCAGAATTCACCTACGTTTTTTTTAAATTGAAGAAGAGCATTGGGTATTGCTTGCTGGTGCATGGCAATGTCTCAACCAATCAGATTGCATTGGCCAGGAGGGGCTTACGAGAGTGGACTTTCTATTATTGTTGAACACTACATATTGAATGTGATAGTACAGCCATTTAATCCATACTAGGTTAATGCAAAGCTGCAATTCCTGATAAAAGGCTTATGCCCGAAACATAGATTCTCCTGCTCTTCGGATGCTGCCTGACTTGCTGTGCTTTGCCAGCACCATACTCTCGACTCTGATCTCCAGCATCTGCACTCCTCACTTTCTCCTAGTTTCCACTGGTCAACCAACAGCACCTTGTTTCTCGTGCAGGAGAAATTGTCATTCCCTTTGAAATTTCTTATTGTTGCATCTGTCCGAATGAATGCAAGTCAAATGTTTCAATCGCGTGTTTTATTTTTCATCAACTAAGTAAAATGATGAGCTTCACTGCATCACAAACACTTTGCTATCTCTTTAGGATCGTGGTCATGCATAAGAAATGACATATCAGTAAACCAGCTAAAGCACAAGTCAGATCTGTCGAGCTTTGTACCTGTGACTAACTGAACATCAATAGTGGTTAGAGAGCCAAAGGAGCCAGAAAAAAACATGCCACTATTGAGATGTTTCATCAAGTTAAAACTTACCGCCCGTGAGTTTCTTAAATTTTCTCCGTTTTGGCTTCCATTCTGTAAGAAGGAAAAATGAAAATATTGAGTGTGAATGTTACATATTTGTACATAATGACTACTGTGATAAAATAAGAACAATAAGATCAATAATAGTTATTCAGTAGTACAAGTTATAAAAAGAGCAGCCACGCAGCTTAGAAGGGACATTGCCTAGGATCTGAACATGCATCTTCTGGACCAAAAGTAATAATGTCACCACTTTGCCATAAGACTTCTGGTATTTATTAAGACAATAATAAAATCAGGAGGATATGAGCTCTAATTGATACTGTCACCTTCCTTTTCTTCTTGCTCCTGCTGCAATTATTCCAACCCAACTAGTATTAGGGCTAAACTTTCATGACGGCAGTGTGGAACAAGCAGCTAATGGCAACAAGTTGAATATGCATTCAAAAATATGGAGATACAGATTGATGGGCCGAATGGCCTCTTCTGCACTATATTATTCTATGAATATACTGTAAAGCTATATTTCTTTTGTTTATTCTTTCACAGAGCGTGAATGTTGCTGGCTAAGCATTCGTGGTCAATCTACATTGTCCTTCAGCCAACCTGTTGATCCTCTGCAGTACATTTTATTCATTTCTTTTATTCATTAAAGGGATGTGGGCATCACCAGCTCACCAGCATTTACTGCCCATCCCAATGTGCCCTCGAGAAGGATGGTGAGCTGTTTCTTGAATTACTATAGTCCATGTGCTGTGGTAAAAACAATGACTGCAGATGCTGGAAACCAGATTCTGGATTCGTGGTGCTGGAGAAGCACAGCAGTTCAGGCAGCATCCGAGGTCAGATGCTGCCTGAACTGCTGTGCTTCTCCAGCACCACGAATCCAGGATCCATGTGCTGTGGATAGAGTCACAATGCCTTTAGGGAAGGAATTCCAGGATTTTGACCCAACAACATTTGGCATGATGGCACATACCCTTGCCAATATTTATAGGTGCGCCATTGAGTGTATTCTGTCTGGATGTGTCACTACCTGGAATGGGAACTGTACCATTCAAGATCGGAGACGGTTACAGAGAGTGGTGAACTCCGCCCGGGCAATCACAAAGGCCAACCTCCCATCTACAGAATCCATCTACCAGGCTTATTGTCAAGGAAAGGTCGCCAGCGTTCTCAAAGATCCATCCCACCCTGGCAATGCTTTTCTATAACCTGTACCATCAGGGAGAAGGTACAGAAGCCTGAACACACGCACCAGCCAGTTTCAGAACTGTTTCTACCTTACTGTTGTTAGAATACTGAATGGACTTACAAACTCTTAACATTCACCCGAACCTGTGTTTTGGTTTTTGCTGCTGTTTACCTATTATTTACTATCTATGTTACTTAACTCTGTGACCAGCCTGTGTTGCTCGCAAGACAAAGCTTTTCACACCATCAAATGTCAAGGGACAGCGATTAGATTGTTTCATATTGGAGACTGTCATTGCCTGGAGTTTGTGTGGCATAAATGTTACTTCAAATCAGATGGCAACTTGGGCTTAATAAATCGAGGCACTTACCAGAAAAACAGGGATGTTATGCTGAACATTTAGATAGCTCTGGCTAAGCCACAACAAGAATATGTGGGAGACTGATGCCTGCTGTGTAAACAATATGCTTATTTGACCAGTAATGAACACCCACCTAATTCCAAGATGTAGCAATTCCATGAGGGCGAAGATTAACATCTCAGCCTTAAAGCAGCCTAACTGAAGATAGTTAAAAATCACACCACACCAGGTTATAGTCCAACAGGTTTAATTGGAAGCACTAGCTTTTGGACCGCCGCTCCTTCATCAGGTGACGACCGCCTTATGAAGGAGCGGCGCTCCGAAAGCTAGTGTTTTTCCAATTAAACCTGTTGGACTATAACCTGGTGTTGTGTGATTTTTAACTTTGTACACCCCAGTCCAACACCAGCATCTCCAAATCATAACTGAAGATAGGAACTCAAAGTGGAACTAATGAATAATGTGGAAAATCTTCACATATTCAACTCAATTCCAGAACAGTAGATCAAGAAAAACTAGGGGTACTAGACGCCCATGGTCAGACCATTGAGTTTGAGCATTTTGACCAGAACTAGCTGAGTGAAAATTGTGCTAAAATATGTGATCTCCTGGACCAAGAGAGAGTAATCTTCATTGCCTGGCAGAACAAGGTCAGAAGTCAAGAAGATGGTATTCGAACAGTTCAAGGCTGCCATTCAAACACACATTTGGGAAATAAAATAGCATGTGAGAAACTCTAAGATCTCCAACTGGCCATCATGACATCCAAAGCATTTTTGAAGTCATTAGGGTACGGGGTTCCCAAACCATGCTTCACAACTCAGGCTCTGAGGTGTGTTTGCGGCTGTGACTGGAGACCCTGTAGGGGAAGTCCTGGGCTGACTACAAGGTCCCATGACATGTGCACCCAATGATTGTTTCCTGAAAGAGAAACAGATGTGTAAAGGCTATGTCTGTCACAAGAAGCCCGATTTCTCTCCTGGCTTACACTTCACTGAGCAACGAGGGCAGTGAACAGGCCACCTCAGAGATGTCATATTGGAAATTATGTGTGTACTACCAAACTGTCAGATTTTGACACACTCTTTCACATTATGAATACCCATGTGCCTTATTAGACTCAGTGAGTACGATAATATTTTCAAAAAGTAGTTTACATTTAAAAATAATGATTCTTATATACATAATGTTGTTGCACACTTCAATAATAAAATAGCCAATGTTATTATTATGCAGTTTTGCTCCATTTTATGCCAAACTCCTCCTCAATCACAACTGAAGGCCATTCCAAGTCTACTCAACAACTCTGAGGTCAGGCAGAAACTTTGAGCTACTAAAATAGTGTCACACTAGGAAATTCTACAGGAAGCACATGACTAGGGTACACAGATTTAAGGTTTTGGGGAAGAAATGCAGGCGGGGAATTAAGGACATTTTTATACAGTAAGTGGTAATAACATGGAAAGTGCTGCCTAAACACTTAGTGGATACAGGAAATGAGCAAGGAACAAGAGCTGGCCCTACCAGCCTGCTCTGCCATTCAATATGATCATGACTGATCTGATTTTAATCTCTACTGCGTGTTCCTGTATATTCTCGACAATCTTGGTAAACAAGAATCTATCTGCTTCTGCCTTAAAAAGATATTCAAAGATTCTGCATCCACCGCCTTTTGAGGAAGGGAATTCCAAAGACTCACAATCCTCTGACAGAAAATTGTTTCCTCATGTCTCAAATGGATATCTCTTTATTTTTAAACTTTGACCCCTACTTCTAGATTCTCCCACAAGAGGAACCATGCTTTCCATATGCACCCGGTCAAGTCCCCTCAGGATCTTAAGTCACCATTCAACTCTTCTAAATTCCAGAGGATAGAGGCATAGCCTCTCTAATGTTTCCTTTTAACACTATCTGGTCATTCCAGGTATTAGTCTAGCAAATGGCGGCACGGTGGCTCAGTGGTTAGCACTGCTGCCTCATAGCACCAGGGTCCCAGGTTTGATTCCAACCTTGGGCGACAGTCTGTGTAGAGTTTGCATATTCTAACTGTGTCTGTGTGGGTTTCCTCCCACAGTCCACAGATGTGCACATCAGGTGAGTTGGCCACGCTAAATTGCCCATTGTGTTAGATGCATTAGTCAGAGGGAAATGGGTCTCGGTGGGTTACTTTTCAGAGGGTCGGTGTGGCCTTGTTGGGCTGAAGGGCCTGTTTCCACACTGTAGGAAATCTAATCTAATCAAACCTTGTCAGGACTGTTTCCAAAATATTAATATCGCATTAACAATGAATGATTTCAAAAGAAAATTTTATGGAAACTTGATGGAAACTAATTTGCAGTAATAAAGTGGGAAACAGAATGGATTGCTTCACCTGATGGATGCTGAAATTTGAATAGGTATACTTTCTAATCCTTCCAATTCCCATTCAGTGACCCACCCCCCAGCCCTGTCACTCTCTCATTCGCTTCAATCCCCACTCAGCACCACCCAATAATCATGTCTTCCTTGTTTATTCGGATAGCACACACTTATCTCTTCCTTTAACCCTGCCCCCAACTGTAATTCTTCACTAATGAGAAAGCTAGAATGGACAGAGTGGGTGTTAAGGTCAAAGGATCCAGGATCCAAGATCCCAAGCCCATTTGTAGAGGCATTTTGAGTTGTAGTTGTGTGTTGCTGCTCCAGGTGACAGAATGGAAACACAAAAAATCCACAAACAACAAACCAAACCTCTACATTACTCAGAGGATGTCCCTAAATACAGGAAATCCCTAGATACAATTAAAGTACTGGATTTTGCTATATTATGCTAACAAGTATGATCATTTCATTAATTTTTCAATCCTTCTTTTTCACCTATGACAGGGTCTAAACTTTCCAACTTGAACTAGATGAGTTAACTTGTGATCTGTTTTCCTTATATAAAGTATAAGTATATTTTTTATCAGGTGATACTTTGTATTTCATCTGTAGCTCTCTATTCAATGGTCAAAAAGAAGTAAGGATCATGGGTATTTTTCACCCTGTATTGATGAATTGTCACATTATCATGAAAAAGCTCTCTGAATACAGTATTCCACTAGAAATCAATAAGAAAGAGATGCACAATACTTACCACCCCATTCCCCAGGCAAGCGATGACCTTCCTTTTGCCGCCAGTGTCTAGCACGCATTAAGCTATATTCATTTTCAATCTTCATGCGTTCCTCTTCAGGTATCCATGATTCAGCCACCTGTAGTCTGTTCAGATTCGCCTGCTGGAGACGGAGTAAGTACTGTTGGTGTCTGATCATAGCCTGAATCCTTCTGTCTGTAACAGACAGAAATAAATTTTTATAGGGATTAGAACTCAAAAGAAGCATCAGAAACAGATTTCACAATTACTTATATCATTACCCTCTTCTTTTTTGAAAAGGCAAGAAGATTAAAAAGGTTCCAAAATCATGACTAGTCCGATCTTACGATCCTTTTCTGTGCTATCTTTGCTAGTGAATGGCAGTATAAACATTAGACAATAGACAATAGGTGCAGGAGTAGGCCATTCGGCCCTTCGAGCCAGCACCACCATTCATTATGATCATGGCTGATCATCCACAATCAGTATCCTGTTCCTGCCTTATCCCCATAACCCTTGATTCCACTATCTTTAAGAGCTATATCCATCTCTTTCTTGAAAGTATCTAGAGACTTGGCATACATTGCCTTCTGGGGCAGAGCATTCCATACATCCACTACTCTCTCAGTGAAGAAGTTTCTCCTCAACTCTGTTCTAAATGGCCTACCCCTTATTTTTAAACTGTGTCCTCTGATTCTGGACTCACCCAATAGCGGAAACATGCTTCCTGCCTCCAGAGTGCCCAATCCATTAATAATTTTATACGTCTCAAACAGATCGCTGCTCATCCTTCTAAACTCAAGTGGATACAAGCCCAGTCGCTCCAATCTTTCAACATATGATAGTCCCACCTTTCCGGGAATTGACCTCGGGTATTGGAAGAATTACACTGGCAACCAATTTAGGATTATCAGGCTTGCAGTGCAGCACACTTGTGTGTGCTGGAAGCTACATATATTTAACACAGGGTTCTGTTCTTTTCAGTAAGAAATGAAAGTTTTTCTAGGATTCACTGTATTTGTTTCAGATTTTCAGCATTTGCAGCTTTTCAAAATAAACTCAAGGGGACATTGGCTGTAAAATGCGGAAATCAATGGTTAGTTTGATTGAAGATTTCAAAGGATTACAGAAAAATTTCCAAATACAATACCTGAATCAATTCAACATTATAGGTAACAGCTATTCACAGGTTAATTTCTCAGGGTAATTAATTGACCAGTGAGTCAAACTGGCTGGTTTAAAATTGAAACAAACCCTGGCAGTTAACTATTAATTATCAGTGACTCGTGGTTTTTTTTCATGGAAACATCTCTACCAATCAGCATTCACTTGTCTACCAATCAGTACTCTCTTATCATAAAATACAAATATTGGATTTCCCTTTAAATTAGCATTCTTGTAAATGTCCCAATTATCAATCTGAAAAGCATAGATAACCTCGGTAATGATGGCCACTAAAATATTGTTACATTTTACAGTTGTATCAGTTGTACAGTTGTATCAAACTGTAATAAAAAAAGTCAAAATGGAACAAGATCAGATGGATTTCCAAATATATCATCCATGTAGGCATTGGAAACAATAACTGCAATTCTAATCCAATTGACAATAAGGACTTCTGAGGACTTGTCTAAAATTTGGGAAAGCTGTCCCACAGAGTAGTCAAGCAATGGTCTGACGCAATAATAATTTACAGCCAGTGTACCAGATATCTCCAACACCATCCTGTGCTAAGAGCAGTCCAACCGGCATGACAGTCTAGAGAAGGTTCCCTAGGTTGATCTCCGGTGTAGAGGGAATGTCAACTGAGGAAAGGTTGGGTAGTTTGGATCTATATTCATTGGAGAATAAACATAGAAACACAGAGGATAGGGGCAGGAGGAGGCCATTCAGACCTTCAAGCCTGTTCTACCACACATCATGATCATGGCTGATCGTCCAACTCAATAGCCTAATCCTGCTTTCTCTCTAGCCGTTGATGCCATTCACCCCCAAGTGCTAAATCCATCTGCCTCTTGAATACATTCAATGTTTTGGCATCAACTCCTTTCTGTGCTAATGAATTACACAGGCTCACCACTCTTTGGATCAAGAAATGTCTCCTCATCTCCATCCTAAATGGTTCACCCTGAATCTTCAGACTGAGGAATGAGAGACAACCTTATTGAAACATACAAGGTTCTTACAGGACTTGATAGGATAGATGTGGAGAGGTTGTTTTTCTTTGTGGGGGGGATCTAGGAACAGTGGGCATAACCTAAAACTAAGGAGTTTTATTTAAGGCAGAGATGATAAGAAACACTTTCTCATAACTTGTAGGAAATCTGGAGCATTCATTACTGCCAAGGGCTGTCCATCACAGTAAGCCAGGCAGCATCAGGAGATGGAGAGTCGACGTTTCAGGTCTAATTCTTCTTCAAGGCTGGGGATGGGTGTAAGTGGAGCTGCAGATAAAGGGGGTGATGGGTGCAGGGTGGTGAAGTGAGGATAGGAGAAGACAGGTAGAGGGTACGACCTGGTTGGTCAATGAGCAAAAAAACTTCAGATGCTGGAATCTAAGGTAGACAAGCATAAGGCTGAAAAAACACAGCAAGCTAGGCAGCACCAGGAAATGGAGAAGTCGATGTATCAGGTGTGACCCTTCTTCAGGAGTGGGGGTGGGCATAAGGGGAGCTGAAGATAAAGAGGTTGGCAGGAGCAAGGTCATGCAGTGGGTATACCCAGTCCTGAAGAAGGGTTACACCCAAAACATTGACTTCTCCACCTCCTGATGCTGTGTTCTTCCAGCCTCCTGCTTGTCCACTTTGGACTTCCAGCATCTGCTGTTTTTTTTTCGTCTCTAACCGAGGGCTGTCAAAGCTAGGTTGTTAATATTTTCCAAGCTTAGATTGACAGATTTTAATCAGTGTGGTAATCAAGGGTTATCAGGAAAAGATAGAAAATTGGAGTTGAGGATAAACTGATCAGCCATGATCTCATTGGATGGTGAAGGAGCCTCAATCGGCTGACTGGACACTTCTGTTCCTGCTCCTTATAGTCCTCTGGACAGGCATAACACAACCTGACACATTAGTCTAGAATCATGAGGGCTTTGCCATGAGAATGCAACAACATTGATTGCAGGAGTCATAACATTTTTTGGCATCAAGTGAATAGAGGCAAGGAAACCTCCTGCTGATTAGCATCCTTCCTTAGGTGCTGAATCAGTACACCTAATGTTAAACTCCATTTCTCAAAGAAGCACTGAATGTATCAATGGCACGGAATATACTCTGGGAGGGGGTTCTCAAGCACCACTACTGATTAAGTAGGCTGTGTCTTCTCAAAATGCTCTGCCAAACTGAACCTGCAACAGGTGGTTAGAGAGCCAACAAAATTAGTTCATTAATTCTGATGAAAAGTCTCAGACCTAAGCTATTTCATAGATGCAGCAGAACCCTACTCCAGCACCTGTCATTTTTAATACCATCCATAAGGTTGGGTAAGCCCAGCATATCAGCAGACAAGATCCCAATATGACAGTGGTAGTGGAGTAAGGCAACATGTGGGCTCCCGGGCCTGCCTCTTCATCTGCATTTCTATTTTTCCTTCCACTTTTTCCTTCTTTCCCTGAGTTACTCCAAACTTACCTGATGGAGACAACTTTTCAGCAGGAGGCAGCTTTGATGGACCGGTGGTGTTGTCTTAGGGAGCAGCATGGCTGCACAGTTAATCATTAGGTCGGCCCGTGAAGCCTGGAGCCTGAGTGGGACACTCCTGGCAACATGGTGTGGGCTGGTGTAGCCAGGAGAAGGTCACTCTCAGTAGCATGGCATGGGCTGGTGTAGCCAGGAAAAGGTCACTCTTGATGGCATGGCATGGGCTGGTGTAGCCCAGAGAAGGACACTCCTGACAGCATGGCGTGGGCAAGTAGCCAGGAGCAGGTCACTCTCAGCGGCATGGCGTGGGCTGGTGTAGCCTACAGCAGGTCATTCTCAGCGGCATGCCATGGGCAATTAAACCCAGAACAGGAGACTCTCAGCAGTACGGTGTAGCATTGGTGAAGGAAAATTTGGACTCTTTTTAAGTTATATACATGGGAACCTCGATTATCCAAATGAGATGGGCAGGCACTATTTCGTACGGATAATTGAAAATTCGGTTAATTGATTAAATGCCTTTTCTCTGGGGCTCAGAGTTTTTAAAGTCTGCTCCTCTTTCAGGAGACTGCAGCAGCACATAGCCCCCAACACCGCCCTCACCCCGCCTCCATCCAACACCATTCCCCAACCCCGTCCAACCCCAACACGACCCCCCCAACCCCGTCCAACTCCGCCCCCCCTCCCCAACCCCGTCCAACCTCCCCCACCCTCCCGCCCCTCTCCGGGGCAGTCGGACTGGGCACCAACAATAAGACTGCACAAATAGTACACACGCACGCATGCTTGCGCCCCACACACACACACACACACACACACACACACACACACACACACACACACACACACACACACACCTTTTGACTGCAACTTTTTGAGAGGTTCTACGTTTGCCCTGTACAGGACAATGTTAAAGAGATTATCTGGGGAAGGGGGGTTTAGCGTACACCCCTCTATAGAACTCGAGGGAATGTGTGGGGAGAGAGAGAGGGTGGGAGGTCAGTCATTTAAAGACGGTGCTCATTTAATCATTGTAAACAAAGATGCGATGACTGTTGGAAACACGACTTTAATGTAATGTTTCTAGCGGGACCTCGAGATCTCTTTCAGATACTCTGATATTCGGATAATAGGTATTCGGATAATCGAGGCTCCTCTGTATTCTTTACTTTTTTTAAAGTTAATATGAATGGCGTTTATACACAGCGATGATACACATTTTTCATTGTACTTTATATTGAAATACACATGACAATAAATTTCTCTAAATCTCTAAGGGTTAAAGCATTTGCAACAATTTTCAACCAGAAGTGCTAAGTGGATGAACCACCTCAGTCTCCTCCTAACAGCATAGATGCTAGTCTTCAGCTAATTCAATTCACTCCACATGACATCAAGACATATCTGGAGGCACTAGGTACTGACAACATCCCAGGAATAGTATGGACAATGTGATCCGAAACTTGCCCTGGCTCTAGGCCAGCTCTTCTAGTACAGTTACAACACTGGCATCTGCCAATACCCAGTTACATCCTAAGCAAAACAAAATTGAGGAAAATTCAACTCAATCAATTACTGCCCCAACACTCTACTTTTATTCATCAACAAAGTGATGACATATGTTGTTGACAGTGCAATCAAGCAGCACTTACATGATAATAAAAGCAAAATATTGCAGATGATATGAATTTGATATAAAAACAGAAATTTCTGGAGAAATCTCAAATTGGACTTGGCACATTATCTCTGTTTCTCTCTTCACTGAGTTTCTCCAGCACTTTCTGTTCTGACAATAACAATAAACTGCTCACTGATACTCAGTTTGAACTTCGCCAAGGCCACTCAGCTCTTGACCTCATCACAGCCTTGGTTCAAACATGGATAGAAGAGCTGAACTCAAGAAGTGAAAGTAATTGCCTTTCCACCAGGACAACACTTTACTGCATGCATGATTTGAGGAATCCAGGCATAATTAAAGTCAACGGGCATCAGGGACTAACTGATAAGTGACATTTGTAACAAATAATTGCCAGGCAATGACCATCTGCAGCAAAACAAATGTTGTCTTGACATTCCGTGGCAACATTATTCATGTGGAGAAATACTTAATGCACAGTTTACGGTAATGACATGGGACTTGCTGCCCGAGACAGGGATGATTAATGATTTCAAAAGAAAATTGGATGGACACTTGGCATTTACCATTTGAAGCCCCTCCAACTGAAACCTCATTATTACCTAATACCAAAAATGATTATAAAAGAAAATAGTTTTAAATTCAGACTTTAGAAGTACTTACCATCAGGAGACATTCCAGATTTAATGTCTTCATCTGCCTTAATTTTTTCATCATTTGCAGATGTGATTTGAAATGCTGTAAACCTGTTATTCAGTTTTTCTAGAACATCTTTTGGCATCCATGACTCTGCTACATGTAGCTTATGCATCATGATTCGCTCTTCGAGTTCTCGTTCTATAAAGGACAGACATAAGGACAATGTATTTAGAAATAAAATTAATCATTTTTAATCATATTTGAACATTGACCAACATTGTTAAATAAATATTGAACCAGCAGAATAAACATTCTCTTGTAAGCTTTTTGTTTTGTGATCAAATAACCACTGGAATGAAATGGATTGATAGAAATTATTAAAATTAAGGACTACATCAATTCATGCGAAAAATTCAGTGGCAGTATTAAAGCATAACAATGTAAGAGAAACTGGGCTCCCAATATGAAATGTTGCTAAACATTTCTTTGGAATTATCAAAAAATATGGAGCTATGGTTGGATTTTTCCTTTAATCACTTTGATCCTGGCTGGAACCTGGATAATAAGGAACTCTAAGCTTCAGGCAATATTCCATTGTGAACTGGTAAGTAAACAACATTGATGTCTCTAGAATACGAAACCAGAACTGAAAAATAGGAAATTTAAGCCACTGATTTGAGACTCATGTAGGGCACAAAGGAGCCAGAGAGACAGCAGAAAACTTTGGGACGTGAGTGGAATATAAAAGAGTGAGAGAGCAAAGTCAAAATCAAGTACAATGGAAGCAGAGGATAGTGGTAGAGGTTGTTGTTCAAACTGGAAGCCTGTAACCACCAGTTCGCTGTAAGGATTGGTGCTGGGTCCAGTATTGTTCGTCATTTATACAACCAATTTAGATGACGATTTAAAAGTCATGTTTAGTAAGTTTGCAGATGACACCAAAATTGATGGTATTGCGGACCATGAAGAAGGCTACTGAAGAGTACATAGAGATGTTGATCAACTGGGCCAGTTGGCCAGGGAATGACAGAAAGAAGATAAATGTGAGATATTGCATTTGAATAAGAGAACCCAAAGCAGGACTTACACAGTTAATAGTAGGGACCTGGGGCGTGTTGTCAAACAGAAAGACTGATGGTGCAGGTATATAGTTCCTTGAAAGTGGTGTCACAGGTAGATAGGGTGGTGAAGAAGGCATTTGGCACGTTTGTCATCATCAGGTCAGGAGTTGGTATGTTGTGTTACAGATGTACAGGATGTTAGTAAGGACGCATTTAGAGTACTGTGTACAATTCCGGCCACCCTGCTATTGGAAGGATGTTATTAAACTGGAAACAGTGCAAAAATGATTTATGAAGATGTTACCAAGACTGTAAGGTTTGAGTTATAATGAGAGGCTGAATAGGCTGGGACTTTTTTTCCCTGGAGTGCAGGAAGCTGAGAGGTGACCTTATAGAGGTTTATAAAATCACGAGGACCATAGATTTGGGGAATAGCTAAGGTAAGGAGTCCAAAACTAGAGGGCAGAGATTAAGGTGAAAGAGGAAAGATTTAAAAGAAACCTGAGAGGCAAGGTTTTCACACAGAAGGTGGTATGCATATGGAATGAGTTGCTACAGAAAGTGGTAGAGGCAAGTATAATTATAACATTTTAAAGATATTTGGACAGGCATATGGACAGGAAAGGATTAGAGGAATATGGGCCAAATGTAGGCAAATGGGACTTAATATACATTAGGAAACCTGATCGCATGGACTGGTTGGGCTGAAGGCCATGTTTCCATGCTGTATGCCTCTATGCAACAAGTAATTAGGAAGGCAAATGGAATTTTGACCTTCATTGCTAAAGGGATTGAGTTTAAAAGCAGGGAGGCTATATTGCAGCTGTACAGGGTGCTGGTGAGGCCGCACCTGCAGTACTGTGTGCAGTTTTGGGTCTCCTTACTTGTGAAAGGTGCATTGGCACTAGAGAGGGTGCAGAGGAGGTTCACTAGGTTAATTCTGGAGTTGAAGGTGTTGGCTTATGAGGAGCAACTGAAACGATTGGGATTATATTCAGTGGAATTTAGAAGAATTAGGGGGAATCTTGTAAAAACATACACAATTATGAAGGGAATAGATAAGATCGAAGTAGAGAGGATGTTTCCACTGGCAGGTGAAATTAGGACAAGAGGGCATAGCCACAAAATTAGGGAAAGCAGATTTAGGACTGAAATGAGAAGGAACTTCTTCACCAGGAGGGTTGTGAATCTGTGGAATTCCTTGCCCAGTGAAGTAGTTAAGGCTACTACTAAAGGAATTAAGGGTTATGGTGAGAGGATGGATAAGTGGAGCTCAGGCCACAGAAAGATCAGCCATGATCTTATTGAATGGCAGAGTGGATTCGAAGGGCCAAATGGCCTATTCCTGCTCCAAGTTCTTATATTCTTGTGACTCTACTATAATAAACATGATGTTTAGAACAAAATACAGTTTGCAGATGACACAAAAATAATTGGGAAGGCAAGTGGAAAGATTGATACTAAGAGTCTACAAAATCTACAGTCAGCTTCAGTGAATGAGAAAAATTTGCCATATGGTATAAACATGAGAATATATGAGGGGTAATGCACTTTGGCAGGAAGAATAGAGATGCTGAATATAATTTAAATGGAGAAAGACTGCAGAAAGCTGCAGCAAAAAGAGGCTTGGGGTCCTCGGACATAAATCACAAAAGAAGTTGCGTTCAATTTCAGCAAGAAATAGGAAAGGCAAATGGAATGTGGGGGTCATTTTCAGGATGGCAACCAGTGGAGTGCCAGACGGATCAGTGCTGGAGTCACTATTATTTATGATATAGATCAATTACATAGATAACGGAAGCGAATGTGTTATCATCACATTTGTGAATGATGCAAAAGTGGTGGGAAGGCAAATGGTTAGGATGGCACAAACATCTGCAGAGGGATACAGACAAGATGAGTGAGTATGCAAAAACTTGTTAGATGGGATATAATTGGGAATACGTGAGGTTACCTGTTGGGTTTGTGTACTTTGGCAATAATAGGGGAGTTGAATATTACTTAAATGGAGAAAGACTGCAGAAAGATGTAAAACAGAGAATTGGGAATTTTTATTCATGATTCACAAAAAAAACTAGCATTCATGTTCAGTGGTATTCGAGAAGGCAAATGGAATGTTATTCTTTATTTCAAGGGAAACAGAATATAAACATAGGGAAATGTAACTAAAATGATACAAGACACGAGTCAGACCACAGCTGGAATACTGTGAACAGTTTCAACCCCTTTACATAAGGAATGATATACAGGCTTTGTAAGCAGCTCAGTGAAGATTTGCTAGGTTGATGATAGGTCTGGAGGGATTTTCATTGAGAAGAGATTGAGTAGGTTAGCTTGTACTCATTGGAGTTGAGAGGAAAGAAAGACAATCTAACTCAAAAAAAAATTGCTTGGCACTTAACAGGTTCAGAAAGGCTGCTATCCTTGTGGGAGACTGTAGAATCAGAGGACATAATAATCCAGTAGGAAGTCACCAATTTAAGACAAAAATGTGGTAGTCTATGGAGGGTAAATTGTTAAGTGTATTCAAGGTTAAGTAATCGGATTTTTGCACAGTAAGCGAATAAAGAGATATGGGGGAAAAAGTCAGGAAAGTAGAGTCGAGGACTGTCAGATCAGCTGTGATTTCATGGAATGGGCAGGCAGACTTAATGGACTGAATGGCCTAATTCTGCTCCATGTTTTATGGCAGCCAACAGCAGAGATTCATGGCAAGAAGCCTGGGAAACATAACATTTAAATCAATAAAGCAAAAAGCTTGGAGCTACCATCAGCATGCGGCGTGAAGCCTCAGAGATCTCGGTGATAATTGGGTATTATGGTGCATAAGAGGCTGAAGCTAATCTGGATGGAAAGGCAGAGGCCATCCGTGCAATAACTAAATGAAGCTCTTTTGCTCCTCCTAAGGCATAAGGAATACAGAAACTTGCAAAGTTTTAAAACTTACATGGTATTATGAAGTTGAAGGCATATACTGTACCTTTAAGAGAGAGTGAATGCTGTTCTAAACTGAGAGCTTACAAGCACCTGCGTATACGATAGATGGCAGTCCCAAAGTGTACTGGAAAATTGAAAAAATGTAACATTTGGTTGTGAAATGGATATCTATGTTGGTTGTTGTTTTGACAACAATTTGAATTTAACCAATCAGTTTAAAGTATGCTGAAAAATGTGTTGCTGGAAAAGCAACATTTTCAGCATCCAAGGAGCAGGAAAATCGACGTTTCGGGCATAAGCCCTTCTTCCTGTTTAGGGCTAGTTTAAATTATGCCCTAGGATACTAAAACCCAATTGAGTTTGAAATTATTATTTTGCCAACATCGAACCAATGCAACAATCCAATTTTGGGGATATAAAAAAGCAGACCTTTTGAAAATTGCTGAGAGAACAACTGCCATCGAGAGAGACCCAAGAGATTAGGAAACACTCTCTATCAAAGGTACCTTTTCATAGGAAACATCTTCATAGTAAAAAGAAAGAAGACAACCTAGGGAGATTTTTAGCCAGAGGAAGTCAGACACTGAAGATGACAGCTGCTGCGTGGTTTTGAAGTTAAATTGTTATAATTTTAACAAGTGTCTTATTGGAACAGCATATCATTATAGAGTTGGAGGCAGATAATAAGCAGTTAAGAGAAGTAGGGTTAGAGTTGTGAATAGTTGTTGCTTAATGTTCACTTTTAGAGTTAAAAATAAATTGATATTATTTTCTTAAAATAGTAGAATTTGGAAGCTCCCTGTCACTCATATTTTGACAGATTACAAGAGGAGATGAGGTTTTCTGGGTGTTTGGTTTAATTAACTGTGTAGTAACAATGGGGCCTCAGTCACCAGTTAAGTCATTCCACCTTATGTTACCAAGCAGCAAACAGTAGGTGACCTCCTTCTGTGAGTTTAAAAAATACATTGTGGCATTGATGACTGTTGTAAGTGATGTTGTCAGGCAGTATCTGATTTTGTTCGGATCTTCTCAGGGGAGAGAGACAGGTACCAATCCCTCTTCTATAAATTTACTACGGGACTTGTATTAAGTAGGCTTGGGCAGCACAGTGTCTGAGTGGTTAACACTGCTGCCTCATAGCACCAGGAACCCAGGTTCAACTGCAGCCCTAGGTGTCTGTCTGTGTGATGTTTGTACATTCTCCCTATATCTCCGTGGGCTTCCTTTGTGTGCTATAGTTTCCTCCCACAGTCCAAAGGTGTGCAGGTTAGATGGATTGGCTGCACTAAATTGTCCATAGTGTCCAGTGATATGCAGGTGAGGTGGAAAATGCAGGGTTATAGGGATAGGATAGGGAGGAGTGTCTGGGTGAAATGCTTTCTGGAAGATCAGTGTGAAACTGGATGGGCCGAATGGCCTGCTTTCACGGTACAGGGATTCTATGAAGTAGCAAAGGATTAGCCACTCAAAGGAGACATGTACCTGAGTACAAGAGAGTTAATTGCATACTGGTACAATTACGGATAATATTAGACTTCTTAGGTATATTTCATTTGGTAAGAGATATTGGCATGAGCAGAGATATTTGTATCATCAAGAGCACCAAGAAAGGTAGTAAGGAAAAGTCAAGGAAATATAGACTAGTGAGCCTGACATCGGGGTAGGCAAGTTGTTGGAGGGAATCCTGAGGGATAGGATTTTCATGTACTTGGAAAGACAAGGACTGGTTAGGGATAGTCGACATGGCTTTGTGCATGGGAAATCATTTCTCACTAATGACTGAGTTTTTTGAAGAAGTAACAAAGAGAATTGATGAGGGCAGAATAGTCGATGTGATCTATATGGCCTTTCAGTAAGGCATTCATCAAGGATTGTCATGGTAGACAGGTGAGCAAAGTTAGATCACATGGAATACAGAAAGAACTAGATATTTGGATACAGAACTGGCTCGAAGGTAAAAGACAGAAGGTGGTGGTAGAGGGTTGCTGTTCAGACTGGAGGCCTGTGGCCAATGGTGTGCCCCAAGAAACAGTGCTGGGTCCTCTACTTTTCATTTATGTAAATGATTTGGATGTGAACGTAGGAGGTATAGTTATTAAGTTTGCAGATGACACCAATATTGGAGGTGTAGTGGACAGCAAAGAAGGTTACCTCAGAGTACAACAGGATCTTGATCAGATGGGCCAAGGAGTGGCAAATGGAGTTTAATTTAGATAAAAGAGAGGTGCTGCGTTTTGGAAAGGCAAATCAGAGCAGGACTTATACACTTAATGGTAAGGTCCTCGGGAGTGTTCCTGAACAAAGAGACCTTGGAGTGCAGGTTCATAGCTCCTTGAAAATGGAGACACAGATATATAGGATAGTGAAAAAGTCATTTGATATGATTGCAGTTTTTGGTCAGTACTTTGAATATAGGAGTTGGAAGGTCATGTTGTGGCTGTACAGGACATTAGTTAGGCCATTTTTGGAATACTGTGTAAAATTCTGGTCTCTCTGCTATAGGACAGACATCTTAAAACTTGAAAGGGATTCAAGGTTGGAAAGTTGGAACTATAGGGAAAGGTTGAATAGGCTGGGGCTATTTTCCCTGGAGCAGTGGATGCTGAGAGGTGACCTTATAGAGGTTTATAAAATCATGATTTGGAGGTGCCAGATATGGGGTGTACATTCATATATCCATCCAGATATCTGTTAAATGTTGTAAATGTACCAGCCTCCACCACCTCCCCTGGTAGCTCAATCCATACACGCACCACACTCTGCATGAAAAAGTTGCCCCTTAGGTCCCTTTTAAATTTTTCCCATCTTACCCTCAGCCTATGCCCTCCAGTTCTGGACTCCCCCACCCCCAGGGAAAAGACTACTCGCCTTTAAACAGCCACCAAACCTCAAACAGATCATTGTTCGCATCAAACCGCCCGGCTTTCAGGACAACACCAGACAACCTTGTCACAGTGGATGCTGCAAGACATGTCAGAGTGTCAACACAGATACCACAATTACACGTGGGGATACCACCCACCACCCGTATGGGACAGGTAGTCACGTGACTTGGCCAATGTTATCTATCTCATATGCTGCAGGCAAGGATGCCGTGAGGCATGGTACAGTGGTGAGACTGAGCTAAGGCAACAGCAACAAATGAATGGACACTACATAACAATCATCAGACAGGAGTGTTCCCCCTCAGTCAGAGAGCACTTCAGCAGTCCAGGGCATTTGACCTCGGACCTTCAGGTTACCATCCTTCAATGCGGACTTTGGGACAGGCAACAACACAAAGTGGCTGAGCAGAGGTGATAGCCAAGTTCGTTACCCATGGGGATGACCTCAACTCGGACCTCTAGTTCATGTCACACTGCAAGTGACCCCACTGCAGTACACAGACAGACACACAAAGACAGACGCTCCTACAGACCCATACACACATGCAGACCCTCTCTCATACACAAGCTCTCTCTCTCATATGCTCACACATACACTCCCACACTCAGATAAGCACTCTCTCACAGACTTATTCCCCTTTACACTCACACTCACACAAATGCACATACTCTCTCACAGACACTCATACCCTCCCCTGCACACACAAACCCACAGGCACATACAAAGGTATGTGGGGTGAATTTGTACTGACAGAATTACATTTTATTTTGCTGAAAAGCTGCTTAAATCCATGTAAGATTCTGTAAATCCAATTTTTAGATTAGAATCAGTCTGAACATTGGAGCACAGACTGCCTCACACAGGGCACCTCACACCTTCTGGGCCAGCAGGGAACCTATTTTTAAAGTTCACTTGAGAATGTAACTTCAAGAAAGTTCTGAATTTACATATGAAAGAACTGAAACCAAAATGTCTATTCGAAAAGATGAGAAACTTAACAAACAATCCAGGTCTTTTTCAATATATAATTTCAGTTACATCACACTGTAAAGCTTTGCTATAAATTCTGTGTCCTACGATCTTACTCCACAAACACCTGATGAAGGAGCAGCAGTCCAAATAAGCCTGTTGGACAATAACCTGGTGTTGTGTGATTTTTAACTTTATAAAATCATGAGGGGCATGGATAGGATAAATAGACAAAGTCTTTTCCTTGGGGTGGGGGAGTCCAAAACTAGAGGGCATAGGTTTAGGGAAAGGTGGGGAAAATTTTAAAAGGGACCTAAGGGGCAACTTTTTCATGCAGAGGGTGTTGCACATAGGGAATGCGCTGCCACAAGAAGTGGAGGAGCCTGGTACAATTATAACATTTAACACATTTCTGGATGGATATATGAATAGTAAAAGTTTAGAGGGATATCAGACAAATACTCGTAAATGGGAATAGATTTATTTAGGATATCTAGTCGGCATAGACGACTTAGTCCAAAGGGTCTGTTTCCATGCTGTAGCTTTCTATGACTCCTCTATGTCTTAATGATATTTTTTTAAAATTTCCTCATGGAATGTGGGTATTTCTCACCAAGGCAGCATTTATTGTTCATTGTTGTGGTTCTGTTCGCCGAGCTGGGAATTTGAGTTGCATACGTTTCGTCCCCTGTCTAGGGACATCCTCAGTGCTTGGGAGCCTCCTGTGAAGCACTTCTGTGATGTTTCCTCCGGCATTTATAGTGATTTGTATCTGCCGCTTCCGGTTGTCAGTTCCAGCTGTCCGCTGCAGTGGCCGGTATATTGGGTCCAGGTCGATGTGCTTATTGATTGAATCTGTGGATGAGTGCCATGCCTCTAGGAATTCCCTGGCTGTTCTCTGTTCTCTGTATACACCTATACAATGTATTCGCCAAAAACGGATACCGCCGCAATTTCATCAACAGATGCCTAAGGGAAAGACAACGGAATGAGGATATGCCACAACCCAAAGGACGAGCCATACTACCATACATCAAAAACATTTCTGAACTGACAGCCAGACTACTGCGACCACTAGGACTCATAACAGCACACAAACCAACAGCCACTCTCAGACAACAACTCATCAGGACAAAGGACCCGATACCCAGCATGAGCAAAACCAATGTAGTGTACAAAATCCCATGCAAGGACTGCACAAAACACTACATAGGACAAACAGGAAGACAGCTAACGGTCTGCATCCATGAACACCAACTAGCCACGAAACGACATGACCAGATATCCTTAGTAGCCACACACTCAGATGACAAGCAACATGAGTTCAATTGGGACAACACTGCTATTATAGGACAAGCCAAACAGAGAACAGCCATGGAATTCCTAGAGGCATGGCACTCATCCACAGATTCAATCAATAAGCACATCGACCTGGACCCAATATACCAACCACTGCAACGGACAGCTGGAACTGACAACCGGAAGCGGCAGATACAAATCACTATAAATGCCGGAGGAAACATCACAGAAGCGCTTCACAGGAGGCTCCCAAGCACCGAGGATGTCCCCTAGACAGGGGACGAAACGTATGCAACACAAATTCCCAGCTCGGCGAACAGAACCACAACAAGCACCCGAGCTACAAATCTTCTCCCAAAATTTATTGTTCATCTATAATTGTCTAGAGGGCAGTTAAAAATCACTCACATTGCTGTGGGCTTGGAGTCACATACAGACCACACCAGGTAGGGATGGCAGATTTTTTTCCCAAAAACCAGATGAGGTTTTTTTCAGGCAATTGACAATGGTTTTTCAGTCATCACTAGACTCTTAATTCCCGATTCGTTTTTGAATTCAAATTCCACCATCTGCCATAGGAGGATTTGAAGCCAGGTGCCCAGAACATTAGCTGAGTTTCTGGATTAAGAGTCTAGTGGTAATGCCACTAAACCATTAACTCCTTAAGAGGTGCCACACTAAGCAAAGTTGCATGGTTTGCAATCAGTAGAGATAAAATAAGTAGATTAAACAGCTGCAATAGAGAACAAGAAATGACTAGTTCCTCCCAGAGACGGTCAGTTATATTTTTTTAATGTAGGTTTGCTCCCTGAGCTGGAAGGTTCATTTCCAGATGTTTTGTTACCCTACTAGGTAACATCTTCATTGGGCCTCAGGTGAAGCAATGCTGAAAATTCCTGCTTCCTATTTATATGTTTGGGTTTCTTTGTGTTGGTGATGTAATTTCCTGTGGTGATGTTATTTCCTGTGGTGAAATCACTTCCTGTTCCTTTTCTCGGAGGTTGGGAGATGGGGGCTAACTTGATGTGTTTGTTGATAGAGTTCTGGTTGGAATGCCATGCTTCTAGGAATTCTCGTGCGTGTCTTTGTTTGGCTTGTCCTAAGATGAATGTGTTGTCCCAGTCGAAGTGGTGTCCTTCCTCATCCATATGTGAGGATACTAGTGACAGAGTTTCATGTCTTTTTGTGGCTAATTGGTGTTCATGTGTCCTGGTGGTTAGTTTTCTGCCTGTTTGTCCAATGTAGTTTTGTTATAGTCCTTGCAAGGTATTTTGTAAATGACATTAGTTTTGCTCATTATCTGTATAGGGGTCTTTCAAGTTCATTAGCTGCTGTTTTAGTGTGTTGGTGGGTTTATGGGCTATCATGATGCCAAGGGGTCTGAGTAGTCTGGCAGTCATTTCTGAGATGTCTTTGATGTAGGGCAGAGAGGCTAGGGTTTTTGGACGTGTTTTGTTTGCAAACCCAAACAAGCAGACAAAACACGTTCAGAAACCTTAGCCTCTCTCCCCTACATCAAAGACATCTCGGAAATGACTACCAGACTACTCAGACTCCTTGGCATCATGATAGCCCATAAACCCGCCAACACACTAAAACAGCAGCTAATGAACTTGAAATACCCCTATACAGATAATGAGCAAAACTAATGTTATTTACAAAATACCGTGCAAGAACTGTAACAAACACTACATTGGACAAACAGGCAGAAAACTAGCCACCAGGATACAGGAACACCAACTAGCCACAAAAAGACATACCTTCTCTCACTAGTATCCTCACATGCGGATGAGGAAGGACACCACTTCGACTGGGACAACACATCCATCTTAGGACAAGATAAACGAGAATTCCTAAAAGCATGGCATTCTAACCAGAATTCTATTAACAAACACAATCGAGTTAGACCTCATCCAATACCCCTGAGAAAAGGAACAGGAACTGACTTCACCACAGGAAATAATATCACCACAAGAAATGACATCACCAACCCAAAAAAACCCAAACATATAAATAGAAAGCAGGAATTTTCAGCATTGCTTCGCCTTGAAGATGTTACCTAGTAGGGTAATGAAATGTCTAGAAATGAACCTTCCAGCTCAGCGAGCAAACCTACATCCAAAACCTCAACCTGAGCTACAAATCTTTTCAAAACTTGGTGGCTGGAGCTATACAAAGCGTTATGACTCGACGGTAAACGCTTCTGGTAATTAAACAAAACACCCAGAAAAGCCTCATAATCTGTTAAAGTAAGAGTGACAGAGAACTCCCCAAGTTCCACTATTTAAAGAAAAAAATATCAATTTATTCTTTCACTCCAAAAGTGAGCATTCAACAACAACTATTTACAACTCTAAGCTTCATTTCTCTTAAAGGTTTTGTTATCTACCTCTAATTCAGTAAAAAAAATCCTATTAAAATTACATCAACATAATTTCAAAACCATCCAGTAGCTGTCATCGCCTCCAGTGTCCTCCTTACTCTGGCTGTAGATCTTCCTGTGTCATCTTTGGTCTTTTGCTGCAAAAATGCTTCATTTGAAAAAAGGTACCTTTGATAGAGAGTGTTTTGCTGGCAGTTACTCTGGCGATGGTAGTTCGGCGTGCTCTCTAGCTAACTCTCAAACTGCCTACTTCTTCATACCCCAAACATCGGATCGCCTCATTGGTTCGATGTTAGCAAATGACAATAAATTCAAATTTGATTGGATTTTACTGTCTTGGGCATAATTTAAACTGATTGGTTAAATTCAAACTGTTGTAACAGCCAAATGTTGCATATTTTCAACTTTCCAATACACTCTAAGACTGCTAGTCACGCACAGGTCAAGTGCCTGCAAGCTCTCAGTGCAAAACAGCTTTCACTCTCCCTTAAAGGTAAAGTACACATCTTCAACTTCGTAACAAAACTGTCAAAGTTTTAAGCAATATGACTTGTGCCAAATGCAGAAATTCAGCAAGGTGAGACAAGTGGGTGTAGCTACACCAAATGGACCGCAGCAGTTCAAAAAGTCAGAGAGAGGTCTAAGAAAGCAGTTCACCTTCTCAAGGGTAACTGGAGCTGGGCAATAAATGCTGGGCCAGCCAGCAATGCCCATGAACCTAGAATGAATAAAAATAAGGAAAGCAAATAAGTGCTTGCCCAGCCAATGATGCCCACATTTCCTGAATTACTAATGAAAAAAGAACAATAGTCACATTGTTAGAGGCATTGACATTTGCACCTTAATTCGGCCCCAGCGGCTTTTAGCAATAGTTTTGTATAGTGCCTTAACCTTGGCAGTCAGGAAAGACGCAGGATTGTTCTGACTAATATTTTACCACTTCTCACACATCCCAACCTATCCCATCCTGTCAATTAAAACAAATTGGCATTATTGTTTCTAAGTGGTTTACTATATTATGCCATTCATATGTTATAAGCTCTGCTTGTTTGAAAAGGACAACTGTAGCAAAATATAAGCTAAAATTATCTTCAAGAAACAATTTCCAATCTCAGACCTTCCTCAGACATTCCTTCTGCAGCATCTGAGGCCTCCACTTTTGCCATTTCATTTTCGCGGATAATTTGATTGCGAAGAATTATGGTGTCATTCTCAAGATTTTTGCGTGTCAGGCTAGGCAACCATTCCAGTACCAATTCAAGTTTTTTATCCATTAGACGCTGAAGGTCTGATGCCAGTCTGCGGTTGATGGGTGCATCCAGAGCTTTCTTTTCTGTTAAAATAAAAGAATAAATAAGGTTTATTGAAAGCAAGAATGCTAACTGAGTGAATATTTTGCAGGGCTATAATTGCTAAGTTACACCAATTATTATATCGACTTGCACATTAATTTTGTGAATAGTAACTTCAACCCAACAACTTAACCTGATTGAGGTGTACAAAATAATGAGTGGAATAGATAGATTCAATAGCCAGAGACTTTTCCCCAGGGCAGGATTGACTGGTACGAGGAGTCATAGCTTGAAGATATCAGGAGGAAGGTATAAAGGAGATGTCAGAGGTAGGTTCTTTACGCAGAGAGTTGTGAATGCGTGGAATGCGTTGCCCGCTGTGATAGTGGAAGCAGAGTCATTCGAGACATTGAAGCGACTGCTGGACACGCACATGGATTGCAGTGAGTTGAGGGATGTGTAGGTTAAGTTACTATATTTTACATTAGGATTAAACCTCAGCACAACACTGTAAGCCAAAGGCCTGTTCTGTGCTGTACTTTTCTATGTTCTACTTACTATCATTTACATATTGGTAGATATAAAACAACACAAGCAGTTGAGGACAGTACTATGACAGGTAAGAATCAGCCACAAACTTTCCTTTCAAACTCAGACCTTCCTCGGACATTCAATATTTCAAATTAACCACCTTCCACTCTTCATAATTAGCAATGTGCAGTTGAGGAAGTATTACTGGATGAGTAATCCGAAGACTCTGTTCATGATACGGAGGCATGGTTTCAAATCTGACCACAGCAAATGTTAAAATTTGACTTCAATTGACAAATGACGAATTAAACACTATTCAAATGGTAATTATGTCCATTCTCATAAAACCCTATTAGGATTATCAATGTCCTTTCGGTAAGGAAATCTGACATCCTCATCTGGTCTGGCCTATATGTGACTCCAGATCCACAGCAATATGGTCGATTCTTACCATCATAGTCATTGAGATTTACAGTATAGAAAAAAGGCCCTTCTGCTGGTCATGTATGTATATATTTCCCTCCACACCCCTATCAAAATTTCAGAGAGACCATTACCTGGATGTAGGTTTGCTCACTGAGCTGCAAGGTTCATTTTCAGATATTTTGACGCCATAATAGGTAACATCTTCAGTGAGCTTCCGAATGAAGCACCGATGGTGTAGCCCCCTTTCTATAGATATGTTTGAGTTTTCTTGGGTTGGTGATGTCAATTTCTGTGGTGACATCATTTGCTCTAGTGATATCATTTCCTGTTCTTTATCTCAAGGTGTGGTAAATGGGATCCAAGTCAACTTGTTTGTGGATAGAGTTCCAGTTGGAAGGCCATGCTTCCAGGAATTCTTATGTGTGTCTCTGTTTGGCTTACCTCAGATGGATGAGTTGTCCCAGTTGAAGTGGTGTCCTTCCTCATCCATATGAAAGGATATTATTGAGAATGGGTCATGCCTTTTTGTGGCTAGTTGATGTTCATGTGTCCTGGTGGCTAGTTTTCTGCCTGTTTGTCCAATGTAGTGTTTGTTATACTATTCCCTTCGCGAACTCTTGTCAGGCCCACACCCCACTCTGGGCACCTTACCCTGCAACCACAGGAAGTGTAAAACCTACAATCACACCACTCCCCTCACCTCCATCCAAGGCCCTAAAGGATCCTTATATATCTAACAGAAATTTACCTGTACCACCACCAAGGTCATCTGTTATATCCTTTGCACCTGAGGTGGTCTCCTCTACATCGGGGAGGCAGGGCTCCTCCTTGTGGATCATTTTAGAAAACATCTCTAGGACACCTGCACCCACCAACACCACTGCCCTGTGGCTAAACACTTCAGCTCCCCCTCCTAGTCCGTCAAGGGCATGCAGGTCCTAGGTCTCCTCCATCGCCAAACCCTTACCACCCAACAACTGGAGGAAGTATGGCGCATATTCCTTGTGACCCTGCAACCAAATGGGATTAATGTGGATTTCAGCAGTTTCCTCATTTCCCCTACCCTCACATTATCCCAGTACCAAGTCTCCAACTCGGCACCGCCCTCCTGACCTGTCCATCACCGTTCCCAGCTATCCGCTCCACCCTCCCCTCTGACTTATCACTTTTTCCCTCACCTTCATCGACCTATCGCATTCTTAGCTACCTTCCCTCTAGCCCCATACCCCTCTCATTTGTCTCTCAGCCCAACAGCCCACAAGCTTCATTCCTAATGAAGGGCTAATGCCTGAAACGTCGATTCTCCTGCTCTTCGGATGCTGCCTGACCTGCTGTGCTTTTCCAGCACAACACTCTCGACCACCATTTATGGGCATGTCTTATTGACCCGACAGAATGATGCAGTGGTACACAATCAGGTGGAAGTTGTACTATATGCCCTCAAATTAACTCTGAATCCCATGAAGTCTTATGGCATCAAGTCAAACATGGGCAAGGAAACCAGCTCCTGATAACCATCTGCTGACATCCTCAGCTGATGGGTTTATGTAAGATATAGTGGACATAGATGCTAGACTTGGCCTGCAGTAAGAAGAGAAGGAGCCAACAAATAGAAAGAGACAACTTGACCTCATCCACAACAATCTACTGGCTGTTTATGCATCGGTCCATAAGACCATATGACCATCAGACAAAAGAGCAGAAATCAGGGCAGTCAGCTCATTGAGTCTACTCCCCCATTCAATCATGGCTGATAAATTTCTCAACTCCATTCTCCCGCTTTCTTCCCGTAACCCTTGATCCCCTTAATACTCAAGATGTTACCTATCTCAGTCTTAAATATATTCAATGACCTGGCCTCCACAGCCTTCTGTGGCAGTGCAGTCCACAGATTCATCACTCTCTGGCTGAAGAAATTTCTCCTTATTTCCATTCTAAAAGGTCTTCTGTTGATTCTATGGCTATGTCCTCAGGTCGTAGTCTCTCCGACCAATGGAAATATCTTCCCAATATCTATTCTGTCCAAGCCATTCAGTATTCTGTATGCTTCAATTAGATCCCCCACCCCCCCATCCTTGTAAACTCTATTATATTTAGACCCAGAGTCCTCAAAAATTCCTCATACATTAAGCTTTTCATTCCTGGGACCATTCTCAAGAACCTCCTCTGAACAAGCTCCAGGGCCAGTACATCCTTCCCAAGATATGGGGCCCAAAACAACGCACAATATTCCAAAAGTGGTCTGACTAGAATCTAATGGAGTCTCAGAAGTATATCCCTGCTTTTTTCTTCTAGTCCTTTCAAAATAAATGCCATCATTGCATTTGCCTTCTTAATTACGAACTCAACCTATATGATTACATTGAGAGATTGCTGGACTAGAACTCCCAAGTCTCTTTGCACTTCAGACTGCTGAATTTTCTTTCCATTTGGAAAATAGCCCAAGCCTCTATTCTTCCTACCGAAATCAATGACCACATATTTTACCACATTGTACTCCATCTGCCACTTCTTTGCCCATTCTTCTAACCTGTCCAAATCCTTTTGCAGCCTCCTTGCCTCCTTAATGCTACCTGTCCCTGTACCTATCTTTGTATTGTCTGAAAACTTAGCCAGAGTGCCCTCAGTTCCTTCATCCAGATCATTAATGTATAACTTGAAAAGTTTTAGTCCCAACACTAAGCCTTGAAGATCACCACTTGTCATCCTGAGGAGGACCCTTTTATCCCCATTCTCTGCTTTCTGCTAGACAGCCAAGCTTCTCTCCATGCTAGCATATTGCCTTGGACATCATCTTACTCAGTACGATTGAACGGGGTATTGAGTACAAGAGCTGGCAGGTCATGTCACAGTTGTACAGGACTTTGATTCAGGCACATTTGGAATACTGCATAGCCCCTGCCCACCCTCCAGTTCTGGTCGCCATATTACCAAAAGAATGTGGATGTTTGGAGAGGGTGCAGAGGAAGTTCACCAGGATATTGCCTGGTATGGAGGTTGCGAGCTGTGAAGAGGGGTTGAGTAGATTAGGATTATTTTCGTTAGAAAGACGGAGGTTGGGGGGAGACCTGATTGAGGTCTACAAAATCATGAGAGGTCTATGAGTTCAAGGTGAGGGGAAAGGTTTAAGGGAGACATGCATGGAAAGTTCTTTATGCAGAGGGTGGTAGATGCCTGGAGCGCATTGCCAGTGGAGATGGTAGAGGTAGGCATGAAGCGTCAGTTAAGATGTTTTAAACAAATACATGAATGACCAGGGAACAGAGGGATACAGATCCTTAGAAAATAGGTGACAGGTTTAGTAGAGAATTTGGATCTGTGCAGGCTTGGAGGGCCGAAGGGCCTGTTCCTGTGTTGTAATTTTCTTTGTTCTTTGTTCAGTAGCTTCCTATGCAGCACCGTGTCAAAGGCCTCCTTGAAGTCCAGGTAGATAATATCTATTGGCTCTCCTGTTTGTTACTTCCTCAAAGAATTCTAACAGATTTGTCATGCCTGACTTCCCCATGATGAAACCATGCTGACTTTGTCCTATTTTACCTTGCATTTCCCAGTATTCAGAAATCTCATCCTTCACAATGGATTAAGTGAATTGATCTGTAAGTTTCCATCTTTTGTCTTGCTCTCTTTTTAAAAACGAGTGTCACATTAGCGATTTTCCAGTCCTTAGGGACTTTCCCTGATTCTAGCGATTCCTGAAAGATCAACACCAATGCCTCCACTATCTCTTCAGCTAACTCCCTTAGAACTCTGGGGTGTAGTCTATCTGATGACTTATTCACCTTTAGGCCATTGAGTTTTTCTAGCACCTTCTCCTAGTGATAGTCACCATACTCAGCTCTGCCCCCTCACTCACTTGAATCTTTGGGTAATTACCCATGTCTTCCACCGTGAAGACTGACGTGAAGTAATTATTCAGTTCCTCAGCCATTTCTGTGTTCCCAACTACTATCTCTCCAGCATCATTTTCCAATGGCCCAATGTCCAGTTTTGCCTCTCTTTTGCCCTTTATCTATCCAAAGAAACTCTTACAGTCTTCTTTTATTGCTGCCTTGTGTACCATTATGTTTAATATTCTCCCTCCTTATTTCTTTTTTTGTTGCTCTCTATTGGTCTTCATAAACTTCCAAATCCTCTGGTTTCCCACTGCCCTTCACCACATTTTATGCTTTTCCTTTTGCTTTTATGCTATCCCTGAATTCCCCAAACAGCTGTCCTCTCTGCACCATGCTTCTTTTTCCTCGGGATGAATCTCTGCTGTGTCTCCTGAATTACTCCCAGAAACTCCTGCCATTGCCACTATCTTTTCTGCTGGACTCCTCTCCCAGTCAATTCTACCCAGCTCCAACCTCCTCCCTCTGTAGTTGCCTTTATTCAGTTATAATACTGTTCCCTCTGACTCTATCCTGTCCCATACAAATTGCAGAGTATATTCAATTATATTATGATCACTGCCTCTGAAGGGTTCCTTCACCTTGACAGTATCAGTAAGAGGACGGTCCTTGTGGAGATGAAGTCCCAACTTCATATTGACAATATCCTGAACTGTGTTGTGCGGCATGCTGAATGGGATAGATTTCAAGCATTTCATTGCTGGGCATGAGGTGCTGTGAGCTATCAACAATAGCATAGAACAAAGAACATTACAGCGCAGTACAGGCCCTTCAGCCCTCGATGTTGCGCCGACCTGTTGTAACAATCTGAAGCCCATCTAACCTACACTATTCCATGTACGTCCATTTGCTTATCCAATGACGACTTAAATGTACTTAAAGTTGGTGGATCTACTACTGTTGCAGGAAAAGCATTCCATACCCTTACTACTCTCTGAGTAAAGAAACTACCTCTGACATCTGTCCTATATCTATCACTTCTCAATTTAAAGCTATGCCCCCTCGTGCTCGCCGTCACCATACTTGGAAAAAGGCTCTCCCTGTCCACCCTATCTAACCCTCTGATTATCTTATATGTGGCTATTCAGTCACCTCTCAACCCTCTTCTCTCTAACGAAAACAGCCTCAAGTCCCTCAGCCTTTCCTCGTAAGACCTTCCCTCTACACCAGGCAACATCCTAGTAAATCTCCTCTGCACCCTTTCCAAAGCTTCCACATCCTTCTTATAATGCGGTGACCAGAACTGTACACAATACTCCAAGATCAGCCGCACTAGAGTTTTGTACAGCTGTAGCATAACCTCATGGTTCTGGAACTTGATCTCTTAATAAAAGCTAAAACACTGTATGCCTTCTTAACAACCCTGTCAATCTGGATGGCAACTTTCAAGGATCTGTGTACCTGGACACTGAGATCTATCTGCTCATCTACACTACCAAGAATCTTACCATTAGCCCAGTACTTTGCATCCGTTACTCCAACCAAAGTCTGCATTAAACTCCATTTGCCACCTCTCAGCCCGGCTCTGCAGCTTATCTATGTCTCTCTGTAACCTACAACATCCTTCGTCACTATCCACAACTCCACTGACCTTAGTGTCGCCTGTAAATTACTAACCCACCCTTCTAAGCCCTCATCCAGGTCGTACATAAAAATAACGAACAGCAGTGGACCCAACACCGACCCTTGTGGTACACCACTGGTAACTGGACTCCAGGATGAACATTTCCCATCAACCACCACCCTCTGTCTTCTTTCAGCAAGCCAATTACTGGTCCAAACTGCTATATCTCCCACAATCCCATTCCTCCGCATTTTGTGCAATAGCCCACTGTGGGGAACCTTATCAAACGCCTTGCTGAAATCCATATACACCACATCAACCGGTTTACTCTCATCTACCTGTTTGGTCACCTTCTCAAAGAACTCAATAAGGTTTGTGAGGCACGACCTACCCTTCACAAAACCGTGCTGACTATCCCTAATCAAATTATTCTTTTCTAGATGATTATAAATCCTATCTCTTATTACCTTTTCCAACACTTTACCAACAACTGAAGTAAGGCTCACTGGTCTATAATTCCCAGGGTTGTCTCTACTCCCCTTCTTGAACAGGGGAACCACATTTGCTATCCTCCAGTTTGTTGGCATTATTCCTGTAGACAATGACAATTTAAAGATCAATGCCAAAGGCTCGGCAATTTCCTCCCTGGCTTCCCAGAGGATCCTAGGATAACTCTCATCCAGCCCAGGGAACTTATCTATTTTCTCACACTGCAGGAGTTCTAATACCTCTTCCTTGTGAACCTCAATCACACCTAGTCTAGTAGCCTGTGTCTCAGTAATCTCCTCGACAACATTGTCATTTTCTAGAGTGAATACTGTCGAAAAATATTAATTTAGTGCTTCCCCTATCTCCTCTGACTCCACACACAACTTCCCACTACTACCCTTGATTGGCCCTTATCTTACTCTCGTCATTCTTTTATTCCTTAAATATCTACAGAAAGCCTTAGGGTTTACCCTGATCTTATCCGCCAACAACTTCTCATGTCTCCTCCTGGCTCTTCTGAGCTCTCTCTTTCGGTCTTTCCTGGCTACCTTGTAACCCTCAAGCGCCCTAACTGAGCCTTCACATCTCGTCCTAACACAAGTCTTCTTCTTCCTCTTGACCAGATATTCTGTTTCCTTCGTAAACCACGGCTCCCGTGCTCTGCAGCTTCCTCCCTGCCTGACAGGTACATACTTATCTCGGACACACAGTAGCTTTTCCTTGAATAAGCTCCACAATTCTAATGTGCCTATCCCCTACAGTTTCCTTCTCCATTCTATGTTTCCTAAATCTTGCCGAATCACATCATAATTGCCTTTCCCCAGCTATAACTCTTGCCAAGTGGTATACACATATCCCTTTCTATCACTAAAGTAAACATAGCAGAATTGTATTCAACCATAAACTGTACATTTGTGGACAGCACTGCCATTGCTATATACAGGTAGTTCTTCTGTAACGCAATGGTTGTGTTGTTGTGCAACCCCACATTATGGAAAAATCGTGCTTTAGAAACAGCACCTGAAGTGTTGGCGATGTAATTGTGTTACAGTCAACACGCATTTTAAAAGTTCACTCTTTAGAAACAGTGTCCCCAATTTGCCAATTGTGTTACAACGAATTTGCATTAATGAAACATGCGTTATAGCAGAACGACCTATACTCCACTATCAATATCATGGGTGTTACCATTGTTGCGACATGGAGGTGAAACCCTCTGTTAATTAGGGCTCACCTCGCCTCGTAATCTAGGAGAAAGTGAGGACTGCAGATGCTGGAGATCAGAGTCAAGAAGTCTGGTGCTGGAAAAGCACAGCAGGTCAGGCAGCATCCGAGGAGCAGGAGAATCGGCATTTCAAGCATCCTTGATGAAGAGTTTATGCTTGAAACGTCAACTCTGCTGCTCCTCGGATACTATCTGACAGGCTGTGCTTTTCCAGAGCCACAAGTTTTGATACACCCTGTGATCTGTTAAAGTATGAGTGACAGAGAATTCACTAATTCCACTATTTACAGAAAATAACATCAATTTATTTTTTAACTCTAAGTGAACATTAAACAACAACTATTCACAATTCTTAGCCTCCCTTTCTCTTAACTGCTTATAACCTGCCTCCAACTCTATAAAAATGTGCTGTTCCACTAAAACACTTATTGTCGTCTTCTGTGTCTTTCTTCCAGCTGAGGATCTCCCTGGGTTATCTTCCTTCTTTTTACTGTGAGTATGTTTCATGTGAAAAGTTATCTTTGATAGAGTGTGTTTCCTAATTTCTTGGAGAACAAGGTGTTAGCTCTTCAGGCGGTTCTGTCTCAATGGCAATTGCTCTCTCTTAAAGGTACAGTACACACCTTCAACTCAGCTTCTTTTTTCTAATACTTAATCCCATTACGATAAACATAGAGGTAATAAATGTAAGTTATACCTTACATATTAATTTCTGCACACATATATAACATTGAAATCTGTCAGATCTTATCTGCACATTTCCTGTTAAAACCACGGTAACATGTCTGCTATCACATTTTTACAACCAGCAACATGTACAATTTGTAAATTAAAAGTCTGTAACATAAGAACTAAATTAAACTCTATCTGCCACTTCTCAGCCCACTGGTCCATCTGATCAAGATCCCGTTGTAATGTGAAATAACCTTCTTCACTGTCCACTACACCTCCAATTTTGGTTTAATCAGAAAACTTACTAACTATACCTTTTATGCGCACATCCAAATCATTCATATAAACGTAGAGGACCCAGCACAGATCCTTGTGGCACTCCACTGGTCACAGGTCTCCAGTCTGAAAAACAACCCTCCACCACCACCCTATGTCTTCTACATTTGAGCCAGTTCTGTATCCAAATGGCTGGTTCTCCCTTTATTCCATAAGATTTAACTTTGCCAGTTCCTATATGGCTCACATTGACTGCAACATTGAATGGTTTCAAAAATTTGACGTAGCTAAGACTGGTGTGATGGTCAATACTGCTTTTAAATTCTCAAATGCCTCCTGGCATTATTCTGTCCACCAAAATTTTGTGTTCTTCTTTCGTAAATCTGTTAGTGGTGTCATTATGCTGCTGAATTTTCGAACAGTCTTATGGTAGAATTCGTTTAGTCCCGAAAATCGAAGTACCTCTTTCTTTGAGGATGGTCATGGAAGTTCCTCGATAGTCTTCATCTTCATGTTCCTTGGTGTCAACCTTCCATGACTGATATAATGTCCGAAGATCGTCACCTCTGCCTTCGCGATCTCTGTTTTCTTTAAGTTTATTACCAGTTTTGCTTCTCATAATCATTCAAAGAGCTTAGCCAACTGTACCATGTGATCTTTCATTACTCACTAAAGATCACTGCATCATCCAGATAAGCTGCACAAGTTTTAATCAGGCCACAGCTCTGTTCATGACTTTTTGGAATGTGGCAGGTGCGTTCTGCATTCCAAAGGACATCACTTTGAATTGATATAGTCCACTGGGGATTACAAATGCAGAAACTTCTTTGGCTTTGTCTTCTGCCAATAACCACGCAGTAAGTCCAACTTCATGATGTCAGTGGCTTTACCAACTTTCTCTATGCAGTCCTTCAATCTTGGCATTGGATAGGAGTCTGATTTTGTTACAGCACTGACCTTCCAATAGCCCACACAAAATTGTGGAGTCCCATCAGGTTTGGGAACTAACATAATCGGTGAACTCCACTCACTCTAGCTCAGTTTGATGATATCTTCGTTGAGCATCGCACCCACTTCCTTCTGAACCTGTGTGGCTTTGAGAAGATTAAGTCTGTAGTGGTGTTGTTTTATCAGAACAGCATTCCCTACGTCCACCTCAGGTAAAATAGTATAAGTCCTCCCCATCTTATTACTGTGTATGTCCTCATACTGCTGCAACAAACCTTTCAACTCGAGTCTTTGCTCCTAACACAGATAGTTTACTAATCACTCCCACTCCACATTATTTAACCTCTCTTGAAGTACATCAAACTCCACATCTGGATTTGATTCTTCATTTTGCGGGGCAGTAACAACACCTGTTTCTCCAGTTTCCTGTCTCTATTATAATAAGGTTTCAACTTATTCACATGACATACCCGATACAGATTTTTTCTATCCAGCATCTTTACCTGACTCAACTTTTTCTCAATTTGATAGGGACCACCAAACTTATCATTGGCAATAATACTAATACATCGTCCCCATGGGAAAATGTCTGAATTTCAGAGGCTTTTTTTCTGCTACCTTCTTCATTCTATGCTGCGCCCTCTTCAGGTGCTATTTAGCTAACTCATCTATCTGATTTAATCTTTCCCTCAACTCAGATACATAATCCAAGTGTGAGATCTCTAACTTTGGTCCTATCAATTTTCTTTAATTAATTTCCACGGTCCTCTCACTTCATGCCCATATATTAAGTCAAAGGGAGTAAACTGAATAGATTCATTTGGGGCATCTCTAATGGCAAGCAATACAAATGGGATACCTTTATCCCAATTATTTGGGTAGTCTTGACAGTATGCTCTTAACATGGTTTTCAGGGTCTGATGCCACCTTTCCAAGGTTCCCTGGGATTCAGGAAGGTATGCACTTGATTTAAAGTGCTGTATGCCTAAACTATCCATGACTTCCTTAAACAGCCTAGTAGTAAAATTAGATCCTTGGTCTGACCGAATCTCTCTGGGTAGCCCAGTAAAGAAAGCTACTAGCTCCTTTACCATCCTTAATACTCAATGATGGAGTTAGCATGTTTTGAGATGATTTGTAGCTCAGGTTGAGGTTCTGGATGTAGGTTTGCTTGCTGAGCGGGAACGTTAATTTTCAGATGTTTTGTCACCATACTAGGTAACATCATCAGAGAGCCTCTGGATGAAGCACTGGTGGTATGGTCCATTTTCTATTTGTGTGTTTAGGTTTCCTTGGGTTAGTGATGCCATTTCCTGTGGTAATGCCATTTCCTGTGGTGATATCATTTCCGGTTCTTTTTCTCAGGGGGTGGTAAATGGGAGCCAAGTCAACGTGTTTGTTGATGGAGTTCCAGTTGAAATGCCACGCTTCTAGGAATTCCCATGCATGTCTGTGTTTGGCTTGTCCTAGGATGGATGTGTTATCTCAGTCGAACTGGTGTCTTTCCTCATCTGTACGTAAGGATACTAGTGAGAGTGGGTCATGTCTTTTTGGGACTAGTTGGTGTTCATGTATCCTGGTAGCTCGTTTTTTGCCTGTTTGTCCAATGTAGTGTTTGTTACAGTTCTTGCACGGTATTTTGTAAATAACATTAGTTTTGCTTGTTGTCTGTATAGGTTCTTTCAAGTTCATTAGCTGCTGTTTTAGTGTGTTGGTGGGTTTGTGGGCTACCATGATGCCAAGAAGTCTGAGTAGTCTGGCAGTCATTTCCGAGATGTCTTTGATGTAGGGGAGAGTGATTAGGGTTTCTGGAACTGTTTTGTCTGCTTGTTTGAGTTTGTTGCTGAAATTGGCAGACTGTATTCATGAGGTAACGGTACCCTTCTTTTTTAATACATGGTATAGGTGATTTTCCTCTGCTCTTCATAGTTCCTCTGTGCTACAGTAAGTGATGGCTCATGGCACCACCTATCAAAATTAATATGTTTAATTCTTTCAAACTCAACGTAGGTCTGACCTGGTTCCTTCCTTATGCTTCTGAACTACTGTCTATACACTTCTGGTACCAATTCATAAGCACTCAAAATAGCCTGTTAGACAACTGCACAATCTCTTGACCTCTCATCTGACAGCGTTGCAAATATTTCACTAGCTCTGCCTACCAGCTTAGTCTAAGCTAACTTTACCCACAAGTTCTCTAGCCATTCCATTTGCCTTGCCAATTTTTCAAATGAAATAAAGAAGGCTTCAACATCTTTCTCATCAAAATGTGGCAACGTTTTAACATATTTGTATACATCACTACCTTCTCTCATCTCCATCCTGTTAATTTGACTTTACTGAGTAATTCGCAACTTCTGACATTCAAATTTTCTCTCCCTTTCTCTTACTGTTTCTTCTCTCTCTCTTTGCACAGCTAAGAATCTTCTCTCCCTTTCTTTTTCCTCTCTCTCTTTCGCTATTGTTCTCTTTCTTTGCCTTGCACTCTTTCTCCCTCTCTCTATGTTAGCGAAGAACCTTCTCTTCCTTCTTCCTTTAATATGTGTCTTCTTTCCCTTTCTTTATCTTCTAACTCTACTTCCCTCAACTGTAATTTAAGTTTTTGTAACTGTACTGCTTTTGTCTGTTTCTCTAATACACAGTTAAAAATCACACATCACCAGGTTATAGTCCAACAGGTTATCTAACACTTGTTGGACTATAACCTGGTGTTGTGTGATTTTTAACTTTGTCCACCCCAATCCAATAGCACCACCTTCAAGTCTCTGATACACCTAAGTGCTTGACCAACCCCACTACAATTTCAGCTTTCCTTTTGTCCCTGGTTAAACCCATTTCTAAACTATTTGCTAATTCTAAAAGTATGTCCTTCCTGTGTTTTTTTTGGCAAATTTATGTAGAATATAGAACATTACAGTACAGTACAGGCCCTTCAGCCCTCAATGTTGCACCGACCTGTGAAATCAATCTGAAGCCCATCTAACCTACACTATTCCATTTTCAACCATATGTTTATCATATTTGGGAAGCATCTTCAAATCTCAGAACCTCTTTAGCAATCTTAAGAGCCACGTCCCTCGCCTTTAATTTAACTAACCACAAGTAACCGAAATTAAACAAATGTTCTCATCTGTGTTTTATTCAAAGATCTAGGACATTAATAGGCAAGTGTTTAAATCTGTTGGGACCTTTTGTACTCCAAATCTGTTAAAATCTATCCAAATCTCAGACTGTATCTACGTAAACCTATCCAAATCTCAGAGACAAGCCCCCAAAATGTTATGACATGGCAGTTAATTAAACCAAACACCCAGAAAAGTTTGCCTTGCCTCATAATCTGTTAAAATACAAGTGACAGAAAACTCCCAAATTCCACTATTTAAAGAAGATAACATCAATTTATTTTTTAACTCTAAATTAAACAGCTACTCACAATTCCCTACTCACAATTCGAAGCCCCCTTTCTCTTAACTGCTTTTAATCTGCCTCCAACTCTGTAACAAAATGCTGTTCCAATAAGATACTTAGTAAAATTACATCAACTTAATTTCAAAACCTCACAGCTGCTGTTCCCTTCTGTGTCTTTCTTCTTCTGGCTGAGGATCTCCATGGGTCGTCTTCTTTCTTTTTACTGCGAGTATGTTTCATATGAAAAGGTACCTTTGATAGAGAGTGTTTCCTAATTTCTTGGAGAGCATGATGTTAGCTTTCAACTTCATAACACCATTGACAAGAAACTAAACTGGACTAGCCAAATCAATACTGTGGCTACAACAGCAGGTCAGGTGCTAGAAATGTCATAACATTCAAGACTGAAGGCCTAGTGCTGGTAAGTGGGACTAGAGTCATAAAGCCATAGAGATATATAAACACAGAAACAGACCCTTCGATCCAACTCATCCATGCCAACCAGATATCCCAACCTAATCTAGTCCCATTTGCCAGCACTTGGCCCATATCCCTCTAATCCCTTCCTATTCAGATACTCATCCAAATGCTTTTTAAATGTTGCAACTGTATCAGCCTCCACCACTTCCTCTGGCAGCTCATTCCACACACGCATCACCCTCTACATGAAAACATTGCCGCTTAGGTCTCTTTTAAATTTTTCCCCTCTCCTATGTCCTCTGGTTCTGGACTCCCCCAGTCCAAGGAAAATACCCTGTCTATTTACCCTATACATGCCCCTTATGATTTTATAAACCTCTACAAGGTCACCCCTCAGCTTCCTACACAGCCCCAGCCTATTCAGCATCTCTCTATAGCTCAAACACTCCAAATCCCAAAAGGGTTCTGTTCTGAACCCTTTCAAGCTTCACAACATCTTTCCTATAGCAGGGAGACCAGAATTGCACACAATATTTCAGAAGTGACCTAACCAATGCCCTGCACAGCCACAACATGACCTTTCAACTCCTACTGGGAGAAAGTGAGGACTGCAGATGCTGGAGATCAGAGCTGAAAATGTGTTGCTGGAAAGGCGCAGCAGGTCACGCAGCATCCAAAGAACAGGAGAATCGACGTTTCGGGCATAAGCCCATCTTCAGGAATGAGGAAAGTGTGTCCAGCAGGCTAAGATAAAAGGTAGGGAGGAGGGACTTGGGGGAGGGACATTGGAAATGCGATAGGTGGAAGGAGGTCAAGGTGAGGGTGATAGGCCGGAGTGGGGTGGGGACGGAGAGGTCAGGAAGAAGATTGCAGGTTAGGAAGGCGGTGTTGAGTTCGAGGGATTTGACTGAGACAAGGTGGGGGGAGGGGAAATGAGGAAACTGGAGAAATCTGAGTTCATCCCTTGTGGTTGGAGGGTTCCTCGGCGGAAGATGAGGCGCTCTTCCTCCAACCGTCGTGTTGCTATGGTCTGGCGATGGAGGAGTCCAAGGACCTGCATGTCCTTGGTGGAGTGGGAGGGGGAGTTGAAGTTTTGAGCCACGGGGTGATTGGGTTGGTTGGTCCGGGTGTCCCAGAGGTGTTCTCTGAAACGTTCCGCAAGTAGGCGGCCTGTCTCCCCAACTCCTATACTCAATTCACTGACTAATAAAGGGAAGCATTCTAAACACCTTCTTCACTATCCTATCTACATGAGACTCCACTTACTTTCAAGGACTGGTACAGATTTAGCAAAGCTTTGACAATAGAAACTCAATGGACAAAAGGGTCTTTTCTGTTTTGTAGATTTTATGATTCAAATTATTTATCTTATTCTTTTAAACTCCATCAGATGCAAGCCTAGCTTGTCCAACGTTTTTTCATCAGATAACCGATCTATTCCAGGTATCTAGTAAACCTTCTCTGAACTGATTATCACAAATTTCTTCAAGATATATGCAACAAAAAATAAATCATTCATTCATCCATTCCTTAAACAAATTAACCAATATTATACTTATTGCCCCTGACATGGTCTCACTGAAGTCTAGATTAGAGTGGTGCTGGAAAAGCACAGCAGGTCAGGCAGCATCCGAGGAGCAGGAAAATCGATGTTTCGGGCAAAAGCCCTTCTTCAGGGCATTCCTGATGAAGGGCTCATGCCTGAAATGTTGATTTTCCTGCTCCTCAGATGCTGCCTGACCTGCTGTGCTTTTCCAGCACCACTCTAATATAGACTCTGGTTTCCAGCATCTGCAGTCCTTGTTTTTACCGATGGTCTCACTAAATTCTGTATAACTGAAACATAACCTCCCTACTTCTGTACTCAATTCCCCTCACAATAAATGACATTTTACTCACTTACCTCATTATTTGTTGTACCTGTTCACTACCCTTTTGTGATTTATGGACAAGGGTCATCCTAGTCCACTCTCTCATCATTGAAACAAAATGCTTTTTATTTATCCTTGCTCTGAAAATGGAGAAATGCATATTTTCCAACATTATACACAATTTCCTCGATCTTTTTCCCTCTATTTCGCACATGTTCCTCACAACTTACTTTCCAATTTCCAACCTTCCATGGTTGCTGGGTTTGCTTTTTACTATCTAAACAGAGTGCTTCTGAAGGCAGTTAAGAATTTTGTTTCCTCTGTGCCTTTCACACTACCTCTGTCCCAGTTGGAAAAATATTACTGCCCAAATGTTCTTGCAAGGATTCAAGGTGTCCTGATAATAAACCTGGGGTGGGTTTGGAGGCGTACTTTAAAATAGAGGTTAGAGGGATGGAAGAAGGCGAGGCACTCAAAGGAGGAAAGTACAGTATTAGACTTTGTCACATATGTTCATACAGTTTTCTTCCTTGCAACATACTTCATAGAAAGATAACTTGGAATTTTCAGGCCGTACTTTCTTACAGAATTACTTTTATTTTCAGAAGTGCATTAGAGTGGATTGTACTGTAATATCAAGAACAGTTGGAGTTCTATTGTAAGGGAAGCCATAGAACACTGATGCCAATAACCAGAACATAATTTAATAACAACATTAAATGTTACCTGCGTCAGACATTCCAGCCTTGTGTTTACTACGTTGATGTTGTTGTGCAAGAAGGACAAGTTCATGACGATAGAGGTCGAATTTGGTGTCAAGATGTTTCCGTTTCATCTCCGGCATCCATGTTTTTGCCACATTTATTTTATAACTGTATATGCGCCTTTGAAGTTCACTTACTGTGAGCAATTAAAATAAAGACAAAGGAGAAAGTTGAATGCAAACTTAATTTGAGAGTAATTTTAATCGTAGAATCAAGTAGCGGAGTCTGTGCAGGTAGTAAACCAGTCTCACCTCAGCACTGTGAGTTCCAGACCTAAATATCCAAAACCAGCAAGAAGTAAAAGCTACTGTCAATCAGCTCATGAGCAGAACATTAGGTAGCAGGAAGTCACTAGCTAGGGATTGTAATAACTGCACAGAGGCCAGTATACCTTCACCAAGTCACTCTGTACTTAACATGTGCACAGTACACTAGCTGTGACCAGTCAGCTTGGACTCAGTCCCTGAAGTCAGGAAACTCTCTGAGTTCCCTGTTTATATCTGTCAGCCAGGGCTCACTGATTGGCCCAGGTTAACAATGTCAATGAAGGATCTCATAGTCAATGAGATCCACCTGGTTCCAAACATGATAGGGTTCAAGGAATTATCACAGGTAGTGCATTAAGTCACTGGATTTTATCAATATTTGGAAAGGGAGGTCCTATTTTTTGGGGGGAGCCAAAGCAAAGATTCTGCTCCTTCTGCCTCCATAAGTAATGAAGAGATGCTTATCTGTTTGCCTCTTCTCTGAACCTAATCATTCAGAAAATCATAATCACTTCTCAACTCAGTCAAATAGCATTTGGTTTCAGATGACATATCTGAAGAATGCAATGGAGTGGAGGAACTGGTGTTGGACTGGGGTGGACAGAAATAAAAATCACACAACAACAGATTATAGTCCAACAAGTTTATCTGGAAGCACTAGCTTTCAGAACACTGCTCCTTCATCAGGTGTTTGTGGAGTATAAGATCACAAGAAGCAGAATTTGTAGTAAAAGATTTCAGACTCAAATAGTGAAATATTGAACAAATCTGGATTCCTAAATCTCTTATCTTTTAGAAAGGATTGCAGGTTTTGATTCAATAATGTGTAAATCCCAGAACTTCTTTTAAGTCACCTTCTTGAGATAACTTAAGATGACATCTCAGCTCAGACAATGCATTAAAGATGTGAGGTCAGAGTCTGTATCCCAATCTTGGACTGGTTCTATTTCCAATGTGGAATTTACAAAATGTTACATACATACACCCCCCCACATTCACACCCCTTACAGGCTTACTCCATCACACTCACACACACATTTTACCAAGCTTTCACACACACAACCACACACTCTCTCACATGCACTCACATTCACACACTCACATGCACACTTTCTCTCTCTCTCTCTCTCTCTCTCTCTCTCTCATGCACATATCAGGTCTATGGGGTGAATTTGTATCTGCAGAATTATATTTGCTGATGTATTCTATTTTGCTCAAAAAAAATGCACAATCTGTAGGCAGTCAATACACGTAATATCTTGTAAATTCCACTTTTGAACTAGTCTGACTCAAAACTGGGATACAGACAGACTCTAACCTCACACCTTTAATGTATTGTCTGAGCTGAGATATCACTTTTTGTTACAAAACTTTAAGTTATCTTGAGAAAGTGACTGAAAAGAAATTCTGGGATTTACATATGAATGAAGCAAAACCTGCATTCTAAAAGATAAAAGACTTAACAATCCAGATTTGTTCAATATATCACTGTATGACACTCTAATCTTTTGTTATAAATTCTGCATCTTATGATTTTATACTCCACAACCAGGAAGAGCAATGCTCTGAAAGTTAGTGCTTCCAAATAAATCTGTTGGACTACAACCTGATGTTGTGTGATTTTTAATTTTATATTTGAAAAAGGATCCTGTTGGCCTCTGGGAAATGTTCTCTTTGCCTGTTCAGAACAGTTGGTAAAAATGGAAGGTTGGAAGTTAGAGAGGCATTACTGGATCAGATTCCTGGGCAAATCTACCTGACTGGATTAGTGGTGCTGGAAGAGCACAGCAGTTCAGGCAGCATCCAACGAGCAGCGAAATCGACGTTTCGGGCAAAAGCCCTTCATCAGGAAACGCCGATTTCGCTGCTCGTTGGATGCTGCCTGAACTGCTGTGCTCTTCCAGCACCACTAATCCAGTATTTGCTTTCCAGCATCTGCAGTTATTGTTTTTACCTCGTTGAAATCTATCTGACTGCCTAGTTTCAACAATGAAGAAAATTGTCCCTCATCACAATGCAGTCACCCAAGTTCCAAGTAACCTTAAATGATATAACTGCCCTGCGACACTTCCAGCAGCAAGCTGGGGCTTCACGAATTTCAGGTTCAAAGCCAAAATGTAACTGATAGGAAAAAAAATCAAGAAATTACCTGGTGGAAGATTTGGAGCAGAAAGAGGAACTTCAATCCCAAGCTCTGCGAGAATTTCATGTGCTCTCTCAGTATAATCTATTATTTAAAAAAAAGCGAAGAACATTTACTTCACTATGACAACAAGCTCATAATTGAATTTCTTTCATGAGATGTGGGTGTCATATAAAGATTAGAATTTGTCTCCATTCCGAAATTCTCTTCAGGAAGTGGTAGTGACAGGGATTGGACTCAATCAAAGAAGACAGAGCTCACTTGAGGTTGAAAGGGCGATGATGACCATCCAACACTGACACAACATGTCCTCAAAAGAAATTCCTGATGAAGGGCTTTTGCTCAAAACGTCAATTTTCCTGCTCCTCGGATGCTACCTGACCTGCTGTGCTTTTCCAGCACCACTCTAATCTTGACTCTAATCTCCAGCATCTGCAGTATCCACCTCCACCTAGAAGTCCTCAACAGTCGAGGTTGGAGCTGCTGATTTGTTAGGAAGAGAAACAGAGGCCACCACAACATAGAGACATTCTGTGAAGAGATTATTTCATTTTTAAGTATGAAGCTAATCATTTTGGTTGCAAGACATTGCTGAAGGCGACCCAACTATCTTCAAGAAAGGCAAAATACTAAGGACGCTTGGAAATCTGCAATAAACACAGAGAATGCTGGAGAAACACAGCTGGCAGCATTTACGTAGAGAGAAACAGAGTTAACACTTCAAGTCCAATCTGATGCTTCTTCAGATAGAATACTCTTTTGAAGAACAGTCATACCAAGTACAAAAGGTTAACTCTATTTCTCTCTCTCTCCATAGATGCTGTCAGACCGTCTCTGCATTTGATGCAACTATCTCTAGCTGCTTCACCAATGACCTCCTTCCTTGTTAAGTACAGAAGTTGGGATGTTCACTGAGGTTGTCATGATATTCATCAGCACTAACTGAAACTGCTCAGATGAAGCAGCCTGTATCAGGAGGAGCATGCAGCAGGGGCTAAACAAGATTCATGCTTCGATTAATAAGTGGCAAACATCACACACATGTGCTAAACAATCTCCAACAAGACAGAATCTAACATGAAGGAAGTATTATTTGAAAAAGCTGAACAGAGGGCCAAATATCTGAACATAGTTGATCACAGTAAGAGTGCCATTCTGTCCCATATAGAAAATAGGAGCAGGAGTAGGCCATTTGGTCCTTTGAACCTGCATCACCATTCGATCCAATCACGGCTGTGCTCAGAATGTACAATATGCAGTTAATGTCATCCAGAAACATCAATCAGACATCACCTAGAAGTTTACATACAGCCAGGTATTTTGAAAGCACAAAGTGGAAGAGATGTAAGATTGAAAGCAACACTACCATTTCAAAAGTACCTTAATGGAGATAAATGGTCCAAAGGTATTGAATGTGAACAATTGTAGTCCTCTTTTTCAGGAAAGCTTTACTGGCATTGGAAGTATTTCAAAGGATCACTAAGCTGATTCTTAGTCTGGAGAGATTTTCTTACGAGGTGAGGTCAAGTAGGTTGGACTGGTACCACTGGTTTGTTGGACCATGAGAGATCTTAGTTAAACATGTAAGATTCTTACAGGGCTTGATTAGGTGGATGGTTATTTCCCATTGTAGGAGAATCTAGGATCAGAAGGCATAATCTCAGGGTAACGGGTCACACATTTAAGACAGATTTTATTCTCTCAAGGGGTGGTGAACCTGTGAAATATTTTACTGCAGAAAGCTGTTGAGCCCAGGTCGTTAAGTATATTCAAGGCTGAGATAGACAAAATTTTAATCAGGAACGAGGTCAAGGGAAAATACAGGAAAGTGGAGTTGAAGATTATCAGATTAGCCATAATTTCAATGATCAACAGAGCAGACGTGATAGGCTGAATGTCTCATTCTGGCTCTTCCATTATGGTCTTACGGATTTATGTAATTTTAGTTTGATCAAAAAGAAGGAGTTAAAAGGATGTTGCAGGTCACCAGAGTTTGGAACATAGCTGACTTAAGGTCCAATTACCAAAAGTGTGGCAAAGAAATGGAGACAGAAAAGGGGAAGCACAAGAAAAAAACAAGCATTGAAGGAGCATAGAATTCAGGAGTGTGATAAGCATAAGCCTGGAGAAGGTTACAGAAATAGGAAAGGGCAAAAGCCTGGAAACATTTAAAGATACGAATGAAATTTTTATACTTGCAGCATTGGAGGACAGGCAGTCAGTGCATTGACACTAAAGACATGAGTGATGGGTGAATAAGACCTAGTTATGGGTAACAGATATTTGGTGAACTGAGACTGGAAACTCAGCATAGGAAAAGGTCAGTGTGTAGCCGGCAAAAACACAGATGAAGATATAAGAAGCTGTGCATACTTAGGAACAGAGAAGGCTACATTACAAGAAATTGGTTGATGGGGGTAATAATAGGATAGGTCAGAGTCAGCATGGATTTATGAAGGGGAAATCATGCTTGACTAATCTTCTGGAATTTTTTGAGGATGTAACTCTGAAGATGGACAAGGGAGATCCAGTGGATGTAGTGAACCTGGACTTTCAGAAAGCCTTTGATAAAGTCCCACATAGGAGGTTAGTTGGCAAAATTAGGGTGCATGGTATTGGGGGCAAAGTACTGACTTGGATTGAAAATTGGTTGGCTGACAGGAAACAAAGTGTAGAGATAAACAGCTCCCTTTCGGAATGGCAGGCAGTGGGGTACCACAGGGATCAGTGCTGGGACCGCAGCTTTTTACAATATATATTAATGATATAGGAGATGGTATTAATATTAACATCAGCAAATTTGCTGATGATACTAAGTTGGGTGGCAGGGTGAAATGTGAGGAGGATGTTAGGAGATTACAGGGTGACCTGGACAGGTTAGGTGAGTGGACAGATGCATGGCAGATGCAATTTAATGGGGATAAATGTATGGTTATCCACTTTGATGGCAAGAACAGGAAGGCAGATTACTACCTAAATGGAGGAGAAAGTGAGGGCTGCAGATACTGGAGATCAGAGCTGAAAATGTGTTGCTGGAAAAGCGCAGCAGGTCAGGCAGCATCCAAGGAACAGGAGAATCGAAGGGCTGATGCCCGTAACGTCGATTCTCCTGTTCCTTGGATGCTGCCTGACCTGCTGCACTTTTCCAGCAACACATTTTCAGCTACTACCTAAATGGAGTCAAGTTAGGTAAAGGGGCAGTACAAAGAGATCTGAGTGTTCTTGTACACCAGTCAATGAACGCAATCATGCAGGTACAGCAGGTAGTGAAGAAAGCTAATAGCATGCTGGCCTTCATAACAAGAGGGATTGAGTATAGAAGCAAAGAGGTTCTTCTGCAGCTGTACAGGGCCCTGGTGAGACCGCACCTGGAATATTGTGTGTAGTTCTGGTCTCCAAATTTGAGGAAAGACATTCTGGCTATTGAGGGAGTGCAGCGTAGGTTCACGAGGTCAATTCCCGGAATGGCGGGACTATCTCATGTTGAAAGATTGGAGCAACTGGGCTTGTATACCCTTGAGTTTAGAAGGCTGAGAGGGGATCTGATTGAGACGTATAAGATTATTAAAGGATTAGACACTCTGGAGGCAGGAAACATGTTTCCGCTGATGGGTGGGTCCCGAACCAGAGGACACAGCTTAAAAATAAGGGGTAGGCCATTTAGGACAGAGATGAGGAGAAACTTCTTCACCCAGAGAGTGGTGGATGTGTGGAATGCTCTGCTCCAGAAGGCAGTGGAGGCCCAGTCTCTGGATTCGTTTAAGAAAGAGTTGGATAGAGCTCTCAAGGATAGTGGAATCAAGGGTTATGGAAATAAGACAGGAACAGGATCATTGAGAATGATCAGCCATGATCATAATGAATGGTGGTGCAGGCTCGAAGGGCAGAATGGCCTACTCCTTCACCTATTGTTTATTGTCTATTGTCTAATAAGGGTCTGGCTCAGCTCAGGGTGAAAGGGAGCAGCATTACGAACAGTTTACTTTTATTTGAATTGATCAAAAGAAAATTTGTGGTAAGTCTAAAGATAATAGCATGAAGTAATTGGTTCATCAAAGATTGGATATCAGCAAGTTTGGCAAAATTTGTGGTGTAGTGAACAACTAAGAAGGTTATCTTAGAGTACATGGGACTTTGATCAGATGGGCCAATGGTCCAAGCAAAGGACGGTGCTGAGCTGAAAGGTTGGAACTCGGGTAAGGGGGGAGGGGAAATGAGGAAGCTGGTGAAGTCCACACTGATGTCATGGGGTTGGAATGTCCCGAGGCAGAAGATGAGGCATTCTTCTTCCAGGGAGTAGCGATGGGGGAAGCCCAGGACCTGCATGTCCTTGGCAAACTGGTGGGAGGGGGGAGTTAAAATGTTCGGCCATGGGGCAATGGGGCTGATTGGTGCAGTGTCCCGGAGATGTTCTCTGAAGCACTCTCTGAGTAGGTGGCCAGTCTCCCCAATGTAGAGGAGACCGCATCGGGAGCAACGGATACAGTAAATGACATGTATGGAAGTGCAGGTGAAACTTCGATGGACGTGGAAGGCTCCTTTGGGGCCTTGGACTGAGGTGAGGGGGTAGGTGTGGGTGCAGGTTTTGCAATTCCTGCAGTGGCTGACTGTAGAGAGGTTAGGTGAAGGCACATGGCTGCGAGTGTGGAGGATCCAAAAGGAGAACCGTTGCTGGAGGTTTTGAATTTGTAGTCTGTATTGGTTGTCCTGTTCAGATCCAAACATTGTTGTTCTGAATGTGGTTCAGAGCCCATGTGGGATCAGTTGGTTCCATAGGCAGGCACTGAGGAAGGAGTTATGGCTGTGGTAGCCAGTCTGTTTCAGGACATGGCTGAAGAGTTTCAGGGCATAGGAGAAGACCTGGGGTATGCAGTGAGAGAGAGACTCACTGAGATCCTTGTAGAGAGAGGAGGAGAACCTCTTCAAGGTAGGCATTGAAAGTGGGTACTGCAGATGCTGGAGATTAGAGTCAAGATTAGAGTGGTGCTGGAAGAGCACTGCAGGTCAGGCAGCATCCGAGGAGCAGGAAAATTGATGATTTGGGCAAAGGCCCTTAATCAGGAATGCGGCTGGGAGCCTCAGGGGTGGAGTGTTAATGGGAGGGGGGTGTAGCTGGGGGTGAAGGTAGCTGAGAGTGCAATAGGTGGATGGAGGTGGGGCTGAAGGTGATATGTCGGAAGGGAGGGTGGAGTGGATAGGTGGGAAGGAAGATTGGCGGTTTAGACAGGTCATGAGGACAGTGCTGAGCTGGAAGGTTGGAACTGGGGTAAGGTGGGTGGAGGGGAAATGAGGAAAATGGTGAAGTCCACATTGATGCCATGGGGCTGAAGAGTTCCGAGGTGGAAGATGAGGCGCTCTTCCTCCAGGCATTGGGTGGTAAGGGAGTGACGGTGGAGGAGGTCCAGGATCTGCATGTGCTTGGCAGAGTGGGAGGGGACGTTAAAATGTTCGGCCACGGAGCAGTGGGGTTGATTGGCGTTGGTGTCCTGGAGATGTTCTCTGAAGATCTCAGATGCTCTGTGACTAGGTGGCCAGTCTCCCCAATGCAGAGGAAGGGAGACTGGTATAATTACAACAGTTAAAAGGCACCTGGATGGGTACATGAATAGGAAGGGTTTAGAGGGATATGGGCCAAATGCTGACAAATGGGACACAATCAGTTTAGGATATCTGGTCAGCATGGACAACTTGGACCAAAGGATCTGTTTCTGTGCTGTATAAATCAGTGACTCTGTGTCTCTATCAGTTTATTTTCTTTCATATCTGACAAATATTAAAGTATAAATTGAAATTGCATTATGTTCCTACTTTTACTATCATGACAATGCTCAGATGGTCAGACAGGAGGTGATGCTGTGTGCTATACTTTAAAGTGTGGACAGAGTCTGGCAGAACAGACCCAGCAATGTTGTCACTTCTGCTCTCACTTTCAGATTTGTAACAGTCTGAAGATCCAGGTCTGTTGTATAAACATTAGCGTGTATAAAGCTGTCATTGATCCTTTCTTTATATGCCCCATTTCAGTGTTTATAAGGCCCAAAATGCTAATGACTCTTTTTTGACTTCATCAATAAAAACACACTGCCTCAGGATTATCAAAGTTAAAATGGTGGACTTAAAATTCCTGGCACATGTCTTTCTACTCAAACTTACTCTACATTTGTTTTCCATTGAGTGCAGTCAATGCATTGAGTTGCGGTTTATAATCCTATCTCCAACCCACATTCCCCTCAGATGCAACTTACTCGCTAAGAAATGAAGATCATTGTATTTGGTTTTAATTTAACTTACCTGGTACACAAGACGCTTCTTCCGACAGATCTGTTGAGAGAAAACAGAGTTTTCAGACTTGTAGATATATTGTACAAGAAGGCCATGAACATTTCTGCTACTAAGTTGAACTTCTTCAGTTTTTGTAAACCAAAATATCCGTCAGACCTCTCTAGCAAAACAAAATGACCTCTAACAATAACACAAGCTTCTTTAATTTAGAAATTTTCAACCCTATATGAAAAAAGCCATGGAGTTGAGTGATCAGAATATCCCTCATGAGAAGACCTGGTTAGAGCTACTTTTCAAAATTAGTTCATGAGATGTAGAGGGCATTAACAATATAATGTGAACAGGATATTCCAGGTAGGCTACCTTTCATTTTACACATTAAACAACTCGAAGCAGTTTTAAAGTAATGCAACTAATTTAGTTAAAACAAAGAACTGTAACAAAAACAGAGTGTTGTTCTGATAAAGAATCACTGAACTCGAAATGTTAGTTCTCTTTCTCCCTACAGATGCTGCCAGACCTTTTGAGTTTCTCCAGCACTTTCTGTTTTTGTTTCAATAACTTTTGTTGCTGTTTTCAGATTTATTGACCCCATTGATAGTATTCAAAGTTGGTTACAAAGAGACCAGGTCTGGGAATCGAATATCCAAGGGTACTCAGCATTTCAGAAAGTTGGACTAAAAGGAAAAGAAGGTGGCATGGCCTTGCTGGTAAAGGATGGGATCAGTGCTGTAATGAGGGATGATATAAGCACGGGAGATCAAGATGTGGAATCAGTCTGGGTAGAAATAAAAAATAGCAAAGGGAAGAATTATTTGGTAGAAGAAATCCCAAAACTGTGGTTCTGCAGTGGGGTACAGTATAAGCCACGAAATATGAGAGGCTTGCAAAAAAGTTACGGCAATATCCATGGGTGATTTTAACATGCACATGGATTGGATGAATCAAATTGGCAAGGTTTAGCCTGGAGGCACAGTTCATTTAATATATTAGAGATTGTTTCCAACCAGGAGCAGGCGACTCTGGTGTCACAAGTCGGCACAACATCGAGGACTGAAGGGCCTGTACTCCGCTGTAATGTTCTATGTGTAATGTTCTATAATAAAGAAAGTGAAGGGAATGTTGGCTTTTATAGCTAAGGGAATAGAATATAAAGGTAAGGAAGTATTGTTGCAACTATACAAGGTGTTGGTGAGATTGCACCTCGAGTATTGTGCGCAGTTTTGGTCCCCTTATTTGAGGAAGGGTGTTGTGGCATTAGAGACAGTTCAGAGGACGTTCACTAGATTGATCTCAGAAATGAAGGGTTTGTCATATGAAGAGAGATTAAACAGTCTAGGCCCATATTCTCTGGAATTTAGAAGAATGAGGGGACATCAAATTGAAGTATTCAAGATGACAAAAGGTGTGGATAAAATAGACATGGAGTGGATTCTTCCTCTTGTGGGGCATTCTAGGGCGAGAAATCATAGTCTTAAGATAAGGAGTAGCAAATTTAAAAGAGTTGAGGAGAAACTATTCTCCCAAAGGGCTGTGAATCTGTGGAATTCACTACCCCAAAGTGTGGTGGATGCTGGGATAGTGAGTAAATTTAAGGAGGAGTTAGACAGATTGTTAATTGGTAATGTGTTGAAGGGATGTGGAGAGAAGACAGGAAAATGGGGGTGAGGAGCATATTAGCCATGATCAAACGGATAGCAGACTCAATGGGCCGAATGGCCTAATCCTGCTCCTTTATCTTATGAACTTATGACCTCTTATTTGCAAATCCAGTCAATTAGGATTGTATTCCCTGGAGTTCAGAAGAAAGAGGGGAGGAATCTCCAAGAAACCCATAAAATTTAACAGTTTTCGGCATGTTTGATGCAGGAATTGATGCAGGAGGGATATTGGGGGATGGAAGAACTAAATGATCAGCTGTGATCATAATGAATGGTAAAGCAGGCTCAAGAAGTCAAATGTCTTCCCTGTTTCTGTAACCATGACGCTATCTTTCCCCGACACTCACCAATACCAACTATTTATTTTCGAACGCAAACCTGTTGACACTTACATCACTTTTCAGGAATTCTCCATTACTGGACTAATATAAAGCCAGGCATACTAGCAACAGGGACAGCATAGGTTTTTTTTTGATAGCCCTTCTCTAATGACTTTAGGGCAATATATTCCAACACAATCAAATACACTGGAGCAAGGTAACTTCAGCTCACTTAATATATAAACCATAACTATTAATCCAACCTGGGACAGTGTTTTGTAGAGGAATAAGGCGGTGTTATTTTCTGCGTGTGTAGATTGTGAAGGAGCAAAGATGGCCTTTAGTAGAGTGATGCGTGCTTCTTTTCAGATATGCGAGTTTAAAGAGAGTTTAAGGGTTACTGCGGATTATATCTGCAATAAATACTGTTGGTTGCGAATCTTAGCAGATCGAATGCATTGGTTGGAGACACAGAAGCAATAAGGAATTTGCAAAGTAACAGTATGTGATGGATGGCAGTTATAGGAAGGGGGGAAGTCTCAGATACAGTCATACAGATGGGTTAACTCCAGGAAAGTAAGAGAGGTAGGCACCTAGTGCAGGTGTGTTCTGTGGCTCTCCCTATTTCAAACAAGTATGCTGTTTTGGAAAACGTAGGGGGTGATAGATTCTCAGGGGGTCGTAGCATGAACAGCCAAGTTTCTGGTGTTGAGACTGGCTTTAATGCAACGAGGGGTACGTCGGCTTCCAAGAGATCAATTGTGTTAGAGGCTTCTGTAGTCCGAGATACAGACAGACCTTTCTGTGGCCAGCAGCAAAAAATCAGAATGGTGCCAGAATCAAGGATGTCTCAGAGAGGGTGCAGAATATTCTCAAGGGGGAGATAGGCCAGCAAGAGGTCATTATCTACATTGGAACCAACGACATAGAAAGGGAAAAAGTTGAGATTCGAAAGGGTGATTACAGAGAGTTAGGCAGGAATTTAAAAAGGAGGTCCTCAAGAGTAGTAATATCTAGAATATTCCTGATGCTACGAGCTAATGAGGGCAGGAATAGGAGGATAGAGCAGATGAATGCATGGCTGAGGAGCTGGTCTAGGGGAGAAGGATTCACAATTTTGGATCAGTGAAATCTCTTTTGGGGTACAAGTAATCTGTACAAGTAAGACGAATTGCACCTAAATTGGAAAGGAAGATATACTGTATATATAATGTACTGGCAGGGAGATTTGCTAGAGGTGCTCGGGAGAATTTAAAGTAATAAGGTGGGGGGTGGGACCCAGGGAGATGGTGAGGAAAGAGATCGATCTGAGACTGGTACAGTTGAGAACAGAAGTGAGTCAAACAGTCAGGGCAGGCAAGGACAACGTAGGACTAATAATTAAACTGCATTTATTTCAATGCAAAGGACCTAACAGGGAAGGCAGATTAACTCAGGGCATGGTTAGGAACATGGGACTGGGATATCATAGCAATTACAGAAACATGGCTCAGGGATGGGCAGGACTGGCAGCTTAATGTTCCAGGATACAAATGCTTCAGGAGGGATAGAAAGGGAGGCAAGAAAGGAGGGGGAGTGGTGTTTTTGATAAGGGGTAGCATTACAGCTGTGCTGAGGGAGGATATTCCTGGAAATACATCCAGGGAAGTTATTTGGGTGGAGCTGAAAAATAAGAAAGGGATGATCACCTTATTGGGATTGTATTATAGACCCCCGAATAGACAGAGGGAAATTGAGAAACAAACTTGTAAGGAGATCTCAGCTATCTGTAAGAATAATAGGGTGGTTATGGTAGGGGATTTTAATTTTCCAAACATAGACTGGGACTGCCATAGTGTTAAGCGTTTAGATGAAGAGGAATTTGTTAAGTGTGTACAAGAATATTTTCTGATTCAGTATGTGCATGTACCTACTAGAGATGGTGCAAAACTTGACCTACTCTTGGGAAATAAGGCAGAGCAGGTGACTGAGGTGTCAGTGGGAGAGCGCTTTAGGGCCAGCAACCATAATTCTATTATATTTAAAATAGTGATGGAAAAGGATAGACCAGATCTAAAAGTTGAAATTCTAGATTGGAGAAAGGCTAATTTTGACAGAATTAGGCAAGACCTTTCAAAAGCTGACTGGGGGCAGATGTTCGTGGGTCAAGGGACGGCTGGAAAATGGGAAGCCTTCAGAAATGAGATAACAAGAATCCACAGAAAGTATATTCCTGTTAGGGTGAAAGGAAAGGCTGGTAGGTCTAGGAAATGCTGGATGACTAAAGAAATTGAGGGTTTGGTTAAGGAAAAGAAGGAAGCATATGTAAGGCATAGACAGGAGAGATCGAGTGAATCCTTAGAAGAGTATAAAGGAAGTAGGAGTATACTTAAGAGGGAAATCAGGAGGAGGGCAAAAAGGGGACATGCACTAGGTTTGGCAAATAGAATTAAGGAGAATCCAAAGAGTTTTTATGAATACATTAAGAACAAAAGAGTAACTAGGGAGAGAATAGGGCCCCTCAAAGATCAGCAAGGGGACCTTTGTATGGAGCCGCAGAAAATGGAGGAGATACTAAACTAGTGTTTTGCATCAGTATTTACTGTGGAAAAGGACATGGAAGATATAGAAAATAGGGAAATAGATGGTGGCACCTTGCAAAATGTCCAGATTACAGATGAGGAAGTGCTGGATGTTTGGAAATGCATAAAGGTGGATAAATCCCCAGGACCTGATCAGGTGTACCCTAGAACTCTGTGGGAAGTTAGAAAACTGATTGCTGGGCCTCTTGCTGAGATATTTGCATCATCGATGGTCACAGTTGAAGTGCCAGAAGACTGGAGGTTGGCTAATATGATGCCACTGTTTAAGAAGGGCGGTAAGGACAAGCCAGGGAACGATAGACCAGTGAGCCTGACGTTGATGGTGGGCAAATTGTTGGAGGGAATCCTGAGGGACAGGATGTACATGTATTTGGAAAGGCAAGGACTGATTAGGGATAGTCAACATGGCTTTGTGCGTGGGAAATCATGTCTCACAAACTTGATTAAGTATTTTGAAGAAGTAACAAAGAGGATTGATAAGAACAGAGCGGTGGATGTGATCTATATGGACTTCAGGCGGGCGTTCGACAAGGTTCCCCTTGGGAGACTGGTTAGCAAGGTTAGATCTCACAGAATACAGGGAGAACTAGCCATTTAGATACAGAACTGGCTCAAAGATAGAAGACAGAGGGTGATGGTGGAGGGTTGTTTTTCAGACTGGAGCGCCATAAGGATCGGTGCTGGGTCCACTACTTTTTGTCATTTACATAAATGATTTGGATGTAAGCATAAGAGGTACAGTTAGTGAGTTTGCAGATGACACCAAAATTGGAGGTGTAGTGGACAGCGAAGAAGGTTACCTCAGATTACAACAGGATGTGGACCAGATGGGCCAATGGGCTGACAAGTGGCAGATGGAGTTTAGTTCAGATAAATGCGAGGTGCTGCATTTTGGGAAAGCAAACCTTAGCGGGACTTATACACTTAATGGTAAGGTCCTAGGGAGTGTTGCTGAACAAAGAAACCTTGAAGTGCAGGTTTATAGCTCCTTGAAAATGGAGTTGCAGGTAGATAGGATAGTGAAGACGACATTTGGTATGCTTTCTTTTATTGGTCAGAGTATTGAGTACAGGATAAAAGCAAATTACTGCGGATGCTGGAATCTGAAACCAAAAAAGAGAAAATGCTGGAAAATTTCATCAAGTCTGGCAGCATCTGTAAGGAGAGAAAAGAGCTGACGTTTTGAGTCTAACTGTGAATGACCAAGACTGAAGCCATACTGGACTGCATTTCTTTGCTATGTGACAAACTATGTGGGCGATGGGGGGGGGGGGGGGGGGGGGGGGGGATGGGTGAAGCAGAGGCAAAATGATAAACTGGGGAGAAGGGTAGCAAAGGGGGAAGAGGAGAGGAAAAAGGTGATGAGAGAGTGGGGAGCGAGAGAAAGAGAGACAATCAAGAAATAAGAGGTACAGAACAGTGAAAAAGATATATTTAAATATAAATAAAATAAATAAATAAAATTATGGAGCAGAATGAAAACAGAAGGGTCAAGATGGGATAATCATCTGAAGTTGTTGAATTCAATGTTGAGACCAGCAGACTTCACCCATCGCCCACATATTTTGTCACATTGCACTGGCTTCAGTCTTGGTCACTCACAGCTCCTAATCTCCCTATAATCTCTCTATGCACTGTCATTATCACCTCTTTATTGCTACCTTTGCTTCTGGAGCCATGACTCACCTTTTCTCAGCCTAGTATAAATACCTCCCCATTTCTCCTTTTTTTAGCTTTGACAAAGGGTCAGTTAGACTCGAAACATCAGCTCTTTTCTCTCCTTACAGATGCTGCCAGACTTGATGAGATTTTCCAGCATTTTCTCTTTTTTGGTTATTGAGTACAGGAGTTGGGAGGTCATGTTCTGGTCTCCTTCCTATCAGAAAGGTGTTGTGAAACTTGAAAGGGTTCAGAGAGGATTTGTAAGGATGTTGCCAGGGTTGGAGGATTTGAGCTATAGGGAAAGGCTGAACAGGCTGGGACTGTTTTCCCTGGGAGGTTGGAGGATGAGAGGTGACCTTGTAGAGGTTGACAAAATCATGAGGGGCATGGATAGGATAAATAGACAAAGTATTTTCCCTCGGGTCAGGGAGTCCAGAGCTAGAGGGCATAGGTTTAGGTTGAGAGGGGAAAGATATAAAAGAGACCTAAGGGGCAACTTTTTCACACAAAAGATGGTACGTGTATGGAATGAGCTGCCAGAGGAAGTGGTGGAGGTTGGTACAATTGCAACATTTAAGAAGCATTTGAATGGGTATATGAATAGGAAGGGTTTGGAGTGATATTGGCTGGGTACTGGCAGGTGGAACTAGATTGGGTTGGGATATCTGGTTGGCATGGATGGATTGGACCAAAGGGTCTGTTCCCATGCTGTACATCTCTATGACTGTATGTGGTCTCATCATTACCTTGTACCATTGCAGGAAGATTTTTCTATCCTTATACTCTAAACCCCTTGAAATAAGAGCCAACAGTCCATTCGTCTTCCTCATTACCTGTTGCACCTATGTGCTAAAGTTCTGTGCTTTGTGCACATGTATCACAACTCCCTTCATGTTGCAGCTTTCTGCATTTCTTTGCCATTTAAATAATATTCTGTTCCTTTTCTTCCCTTTTTTGAAAATTAACAGCTTCATATTTTCTGCATTAAAGTCCATTTGCTAACATTTTGGCCAGTAACTTATCAATAGCTCTCTGTAAACTGTTTATGTTTCCTTCTTGCAAGCACGTATTTTTGTGCCATCTGCAAATGTAGCTACACTTCACTTGCTTCCCTCCTCCAGGCATTAACATATATTGTAAGCAATTGTAATCCCAGCACTGATTGGTATAGAACCCCATTGTTCAGCGATTGCCAACAAGAAAAACAATCTGTTAGCTCCACAGGCCTATAGAAAAGCAATAAATAATGACACTCATTTGGACAGCAAGTGCAGACGTCATGGGCCAAATAGCCTCCTTCTGCACTGTAACACTTCTAAAGTACAATGATTGGACATTCCTAGGATAATTATTTTTATGACTGAATGACTTGCTTGGCCACTGAAGACATTAAATGATTGACAGATGTCTTTAAGAATGTGGAAATCAGAATTGAAGTCTGGCATTCAGCCCTCTATCATATTTTACCATCTATTTGATTAGGGCACATCTGTAGCACAATTTCAGTTGCCTACCTTTGTTGCAGATCCTTTGAAAACCTTAACATCAATCTCAATACTGTAAATATCAATTGACACAACCTTGATAGTGTCTTGAAGGACTGAGTTCCAGATTTTAATAATTATTCACATAAAATAGTGGTTTATGGTTTAATTTCAAACAGATCTGTTTAGTAAATTAATTTAAAATTAAAGCTACTTGCTGTGTATTCTTCCACCAGGGAATTGATTTTATTGGGTCAACCCTACTGAGTTGCTTTATTTTCATCTGACAACACTTCAACATTCTTCAATAATCAGTGAAATAGGTTTATGCAGCATGACATCAAAATGTAATCTGTTTGGCATTGATTTGATTTCCATGAAGCTATACCATATCTCTTCTATAATTTAATCTGGCTATTAAGAGGTGCCTGACGTCTAAAGGGGTTTTATAACAAATCAACAGCCTTTTTTCCACACAGAGTTAGGGTGCTAGCATTTCTGGCCAGATTTATTGAATGTTATTAATAACTTGTCACAGTATGAGATTTCCACTTATTTACTGCTGGGACAAGAATTCAATCTATAAGCCCAACATTACCATATTGTCTGAACAACCCTCCCAAATATTTTGTGCATTTTCAGTTGCTACATGCTGACGAATCACTTGGTTTAAGTCTTTGTAACTAATGGAAGTGCCAGAGATATAGCTGGACGTGAAGCAAATATCTTTCTGGTCATCATTTAACTCACCAAGTACTTCCACATCGTCGAGGATGCCCCCTGTCCAAAGAAAATAAAATGTTTTAATACAAACTCAGTGCATCAAGAAATATTTCAAATACTAAAACTGAGTATTGAACTTATAAAGTTGAATGTGTTGATCATTCATAAGATGGACAATTAAAAAGCAGCATACACTTTCCAATCGAGCAACCAATCTCAGAATCAGCAATGAAGATTTCAAAACATGCATTTTGGCTACTGTCAACAATCCTCTCATTAATAAGATGGAAAGATAGACATTACAATTCTCAAGACATGCAGTAACAAAGAGACCTGAGGCAGCACCATGGCTCATGGTAAATGTAGGGTTACAGGAATAGAGTGGGAGGGTGGATTGCTCTTCAGATGGTCAGTGCAGACTCGATGGGCTAAATGACCACTATCTGCAAAAGAAGAATTCTATGATTCTAAATACATACGATTTATCAGAGGGGGAGAGACTAGTTGTAGAGGCAGTTACCATCACTGGATGAGTGGGACAGTGAAGGACCTGGAAACAATCACCACTACATAAATGGGTACAAGAGACATGAGGACCCAGAGACAGTCATTAGCACCTAAAAGAGTGCGTGAGAGGGAAAGAATGTGTGCCTTCTAAAACAGTGATAAGGAAATACAAGAAGTTTGAGCGGACAAATGATTGTCAGAATGCCTTTCACAATTTGAGAGCCATACTGACTACAGCACTGGTTTCAGCAGCACCCAGTTACAAAAAGACATTTACATTGGCTGGTGACACCAGCGACATTGGTTTTGGTTAAAGTGTTGTTACAGGGGGTGAGATGGATATCAAACAGCCAGTTAGTTACTGTTCATATAAATCGAATGGATGTCAACAGAAATATTCAATCAAGGAAATTTTGAAATCCATATATCCATCAATCAGCAGGGACTTTTCTTTATGTACATTGTGGTCTATTAGGCTTTCTAGAATATTTAAAATCTGGGATTGTTTGCTTGAGTTTAAAGTTAGAGCTATATAATTTGAAAATTAAAGGAAAAAGACAATATTATGGTGGATGCTTTGCCAAGAGCAACAACGAAAGAAAATTAATGTCATGATCAAAATGAACTTGTGTAAAATACTGTCAAAACTGTTATGGATTTAAGATTAGCATGGGTCAACATAAAATAGCAATAGAAATGAGGAAATTTTGATAGAAGATGAAAACATCTCTTAAAGAGACATTTTTTTATTATTTTTCTTTTATGCCACGGGTTGCTCTGCACTGGAATCACTGACTGAAAGAAAAATGGGAACAGATTCAACAGTAATTTTCAAAGAAGGCATTGGCTAAATACATGAAGGTGAAAAACTTATAAAGTCCCCGTAGAAGGGGTAGGAAATGAGTCAGAGAATGAGACCATTTGACAAAGGAGAGAGATGATGGACTTTTTGCATTGTTCCATTCTATTAGCTCTCTGAAATTTCTAACAATAAATGCAGCTGGATGTAACTTTGAATTTAAAATGTCTCAACTAATTTGCAGTTCACCCTAACTTGCCTTTCAACAAAACTTCTGCTGGCAATGTTTGTCCTCTTTTAATACAACATCAAAATATTGTGGATAATTGGAAATTTGAAAATTGAAATTTGGCAATGCACAGCAGCCCAACCATCACCTATGAAGAAAGAATCAGAGTTGAGGCTGTGGGTTTAAACCCACAATCAGGTCCATTGTTTTAGGTCAATGACCTTTCAGAGCTTAAAGAGACATAACAGGTCTCAAACACATTCATAAGCAGAGATATAAGGCGGGTGGGAAAGAAAAGAAAATTGCACATAGTTTGTACGGTAGGAGAGATTTAATCACTAAAAGAAAGATAGTGCAAGACCAAGTAATGGGACAAGTAAAGAAACATACGATAGGTCTGGAGGAGGTGTGAATGGAAATAACACTATCTCAAAAAAATGTCTGTCAACTGAGATCGGATAAAAAAAAGTTTCAGATCTGGAATTGCTGAAATCAATTTGGGTCTAGAAGATTGTGATCAAATGAGAAGATAATATTCCTTCTATTTATGTTAAGCTACATTCACACCACTTAAATTTTAATTTAAAAAATCCTAATCTATAATTACACAATACTACGTTATAGCCCAAAAGGTTTATTTGGAGGCACTACTTTCGAAGCACTGCTTCTTCAACTACCTGATGAAGGAGCAGTGCTCTGAAAGCTAGTATTTCCAAATAAACCTGTTGGACTATAACCTGGTGTTGTGTGATTTTTAGCTTTGTCCACCCCAGTCCAACACCGGCTCCTCCAAATCATAATACAGTATTGCTATCCTTATTTAAAAGTGAGCACAGCAAAATTCTTCCTTGTTTACTGTATCCCCTTATTTGATTTAAAGCTGGAAGCTGTTTAAAAGGTAGGGTGGCTATGATGAGCAAGCCAAAATATTAAAGAAGTCCATTAGCCAAGTTCCATGTATTTAAGGTGGAAAGTTCACAAAGTACTTAATTGACAGACATTTAAAACAGAATTATTAAATATAATTAATGGTACTAACCCTCAGCAGGTGATGAAGCTGGTGGTCCAGGTGTGCTGCCGTCCGCACCTTCTGTGTGTTACGAACAAAAGGCATATGTCAATTTCCAATCCACAATCAAGTATCCATGAAAATAATTTGTGAACAAAATACCCTCAAATACATTATTTATAGTGGGCAGGCTAGAAAGACCTCTGAGCATTGCTGACCAAAGATTGGAGGACAATTAATACTTTATTATTGATCACATTCAGACATGAAGGGCTCATGGCCTACTCTTATTTTCTACGCTTCTGTGATAAAGGAAATACCTAGTAATTACAGGCCAGTCAGCCCAACATCAGTGGTTTTCCACCAAATGTGAATTTTTTGAGGAAATGATAGGACAGGTGGATGACGCTGCTGCAATTTATTTAATCCTTATAAATGTTAACAACATTTTTAGTAAGGTCCCATGCGGCTGACTGCTCAAAAAAGTTAAAAAATGTAATAACTGTTGATGCTGGAAATCAGAAGCAAAAACAGAAATTGCTAGAAAATCTCAGCAGGTCTGGCATCATCTGTGGAGAGAAATCAGAGCTAACATTTCGGATCCAGTGACCCTTCTTTAGAACTGATGGTAGCAAGGAAAAGGTTGGCATTTATGCAAAACTGAGATCAGGGAGAAGTTAAAGAGTAAATGTAAAGTGGAGATGGAGCCCAAAAAGACTGAAGAAAAGTTAGACAAAGGAGTGGATAATGGTCAGCCTTGGGGAATGAATAGCTACTAATGGGGACTATCATTGGCTAACAATGGGTTGTATGTAATAGCAGACCAGATGATAACAAGGCCTGGTGTGTGGGGTTTCGGGTAGGGACATAGAAGAAGCCCTAAAGTTGTTGAACTCGATATTGAGTCTAGAAGACTGTAGAGTTCCCAAGTGGAAAATGAGGTGCTCCTCTTCCAGCTTGGGTGAAATCCACTAGAGCACTGTAGCAAGCCTGAGACAGAGATGCTGGCCAGGGAACAGGATGGTGTGTTGAAGTGGCAAGCAACTAGAAGCTCAGGGAAAGTATTCTGAGAAGCGATAGAGACCATGGTGAGCAGCAATTAGATTAGATTGATTGAAGTGCAGACTTAACCTGGAAAGTGGCCTGGGCCCTTGGACAATGAGGGAGAAAGCAAGTAAATGGGCATGTGTTGCATCTTCTGCGGTTGCAAGTGAAGGTACTGTGGTGCTGTGGGGCGGGGGTGGTTGGGGGTGAAGGAGGAATGGACCACGGTGTCCTGGAGGGAATGGTCCTTGAAGAAGGCTGAGAACAAAGAGGAGGGGAATATGTGTCTGTTCACAAATGTAACAGTCCATGGGTCAGAAAAATTAAGTCAGATGATGGATGTGAAGGAAATGATGGGAAGATTACTTTATGACAGTAGTGATGTTCTGCAATGTTCATACTAGGTCTCACACTTTAGAATAGGATTATAGAATTCTTTCAGTGCAGAAGCAGGCCATTCGGCCTATTGAGTCCACACCAACCTTCCAAAGAGCATCCCACCCCAATCTATCTGCCTACCCTATCACTAACGCTGCATTTCCCATGTCTAATTCACTTCACCTACACATCTTTGGACGCAACAGAGCAATTTAGCATGGCAAAATCACCTAACCTGCACATCTTTGAACTGTGGGAGGAAACCAGAGCACCCAAAAGGAACATATGCAGACATGGGGAGAATGTGAAAATTCCAGACAGACAATTGCTCGGGACCTGGGGTCTCTTGGTTGCGATAGGCCAGGAGCGGAAACTCCTGGTTATTGGCATGATGGCGGCAGCTCCTGGTTGTGGTTGGCCTAGAGTGAAGACTCCTTGTTTTCATGTGGTGGTGTCAGAAGTTCCTGGTTGTTCTTGGCCTAGAGCAGATACTCCTATTTGTCGGCATGGTTATCACAGCAGTTCCTGATTGTGATTGGCCTAGAGTAGAGACTCCTGGTTATTGGCGAGGTGGCGGTAGCAGCTGCTGGTTGTGTTAGGCCCAGAGCTAGGGTTTCCTGGTTGCGGTAGGCCTGGAGCCAGGGTGTCCTGGTTATTGGCATGGCGACAGCACATGTGGGGTCAGGGATTCCTGGTCGTGGGACATATGTGGGTCCGGCGTAGGACCTGCCGTCATCGGCCTTTACGTGAGATGGGCCGAGCAATGAGGAGATGGCATCTGAAGAGTGGTGACTCCAATGTTGGTGGGTCCAGTGCAAATGGCTGCATTGGTGGACTGGTTCAGCGTTTGGGAATCATGGTGGAGGCAGCAGAACAAAGATGGACTTTCTTCCAGCTTCGTCTTTTTATTCTTTAAGTATTTGAATGGTACCAGATTGTGGCGACAGATGAAGCTTTTCATTGTATTTTACTGTGTTACTCATTGTAGAGTAGAAGTGACAATAAATCACCGTTCATTCGTTCGTTCGAGTCCTTCCCAAATCTGCTGACATGAACTTCTTCACAAATCTGAGAAACCAAAATTCTCAATTCTAATAGCCTGCAGCTTTCAAACCAACTCTCCTGATTTGGAACTTTCATGAACTCAGCCCTCCTGCTGAAGTAAACTGTCCTGAGCTGCTGTAAACTTTCCTAGGGGAGCAAATAAACCTGCTTCTAACCTCAACACTTGTGTCTTTTAAGGTAAGCTGGCAAGCGTTCTTTTGAATTGAAATTTTAAAAATGCTCATCCTGCATTCTTCTGAATTAACAATAAAACTAAAAACCTTACAGGTCCATGACCTGTTATAAACCCCACATTATATATTTTTCCATTATCACACTGGAATCCACAGTTACCAGCTTTCTGACACATGCTGCACTAGGTCACTGTTGCAAGTGGATTCTCTGAACTTTTTTTTAAACAAAAATTGTTTACAGAAGTAACTAATACTCATTTGCCACTAGTTTGAAATCTAAACTCCAAAAATGATACATATTTCATCAAGCAAATCCAATAAGAGAGAGCATGGTACAAGACTGGGTTTTAGGAAATGACATTATACACAAGCAAGAAAAAATATAGAAACAGAAAATAGGAGCCTGTTCCACCTTAAAATATGATCAATGCTGATTATCCATCTAGATACCTGGTTCCAGATTTCTCAACGTATACTCTTTGATCCCTTTGTCTCTTTGAAAATATGGTCATGGTAGTGGAGAGTATTTTGGTGGCGTGATCATAATTCAGCTAGGTTTAACATAATTAGGGAAAAGGACAGAAGTAATGCAGGAGTTAAAATTGCATTTATGTTCATTTTACTAAGCTGAGGAGTAACTTCGCAAAAGTGGACTGGCACAGCAATTTGAAGATAAATCAAAAATAAATTTTGGAAAACAAAGGAAAGTAAACTCCAGAAGTCGTAATCAAACACTTGAAGGAAGAAAATAACTGAGGAAAGATTTAAGATTGGTTTAAAGGTAGGAGACAGAGGATGATGGTGGTGTGTTGTTTTTCGGACTAGAGACCTGTGATCAGTGGTCTGCAGCAAAGATCTATGCTGGGTCAACTTTTTTATCATTTAATTAAATTATTCGAATGCAAATATCGGAGGTATAGTTAGTAAGTTTGCAGATGACAGCAAAATTGGTGATGTAGTGCATAGTGAAGAAGTTTATTCTCAGAGTACAACGGGAACTTGATCAGTTGGGACGAGGAGTGGCAGATGAAGTTTAATTTAGATATAAATAAGACATATTATAGTTTAGTTGGGCAAATCAGGGCAGCACTTATACACATGAAGGTAGGATCCTGGGGAGTGTTGCCGAATAAACAGACCTTGGAGTGCAGGTTCATAGTTTTTGAAGGTGGAGTCACAAGTAGACAAGGTAGTGATGAAGGTATTTGATACATTTGCCTTTATTGGTCAGTGCATTGAGTATAGAAGTTAGGAGGTCATGTTGCAACTGTACAGGTCATTGGTTAGGCCACTTTTGGAATACTGCATTCAATTCTGGACTCCTCGCTATGGAAAAGATGGTGTTAAACTTGAAAAGATGCAGAAAAGTTTTACAACGATGTTGCAAGGGTTGGAGGGTTTGAGCTTTAGGAAGAGACTTAATAGGCTGGGGCTATTTTCTCTGGAGCTTTGAAGGTTGAGAGGTGACCTTATAGTTGTTTATAAAATCATGAGGGGCATGGATAAGGTGAGTAGCCAAGGTCTTTTTTCCAGTGTAGAGGAATCCAAATCTAAAGGACATAAGTTTAGGGTGAGACGGGAAAGACTTATAAGGGACACATGGGGCAACTTTTTCATGTAGAGAGTTGTGAGTGTATGGAATGAGCTGCCAGAGGAAGTGGTGAAGGCTGGTACAATTACAACATTTAAAAAGCAACTGGATGGGTACATGAATAGGAAGGGTTATTTATGCTATTTAACTATGTGATGTGCCTGTGTTGCTTGCAAGACAAAGCTTTTCACTGTGCCTCAGTATATGTGACAATAAATTCAATTCAATTCAATTTAGTTTAGAACAATATGGGTCAAATACTGGCAAACAGGACTAGATAAATTTAGGGTATTTGGTGGGCCAAAGGGTCTGTTTCTGTGCTCTATGACTCTATGACTTTACTAGGGTTCATGTAAGACCAGAACAAGAACTGATGTTTGTAGATGGAAGATGTGTGTATTACTCTCCTTGACTCTGTAGTTCCAAATCAACCAACTTAAAAAGGCTGTTCCTTCATAGTAACATGCTGTTGCTGCTTATTGAAGTGTGAGTGCTGCTTCAGTACCAGGGAAGTTCAATCTTCAAGAGCTGCAGGCCAATCTGATTATCTGACAATACTCACAGGCCTGACAGCATTAGAAGTCAGTACTGGTGCTGCTGGGACTGCAAGCAGGTCCTGGGAAGAAGAGGTAACTTGTGGAGTTTTGGGGTTGGGAGGGAGTAGAACTAAGGGAATAGGTAGATTGCAGAAGTGGGCAAAGATATTAGGGGTCAGATTTTGTAGCCAGGCAGGGAGGCATAAAGCATGTAATCACCTTAGGTAGGTTGCAGCCTTAGCACACAGGTCACTCCTTCAGTATCTGAGGAGTTGCAAAATTATTCTGAGTATTGTGCAATCACCAGTGAAAATCCACACTTGTGACCTAATGATGTTTGGAAGGGCATTGATGAAGCAACATAAGATGGTTGGGCTGAGGACACTACCCTGAAGAACTCCAATAGAGATGTGCTGGAGGTTAGATGATTAACCTCCAACAACCACAACCATCTTTCTCTGATCTAACTTACTCACTGATGCTGCAAGGCTACTTAGCACATTGACTCCAACCACCAGAGAGTCTTCTCCCTGATAGCCATTGATTCCAGTTTTGTTTAGACTTCTTGATGCAGTATTGCTACCAAGGGCTGATATTCTCACCTCATCTCTGGAATTCACCTCTTTTTAACTGAGGTTAAAATAAGTTCTGATGCTGAGTAGCCTTACAGCATCAGTGAGCAAGTTGTTGTTGGGTAAGTGATGCTGGATCATATTATCCACAAAACATTGTATCACTTTGATGTTTGAGAGTATACTGAGGATGTAACAACCTGGTAATTGACTGGATTGGATCAGTCTACATTTTGGCGGCCAGGTCATGACTGGGTAATTTTTCTTGTTATCAGGTGGATGCATGTGTTGAATTTGTAATGAAACCTTCTGATTGAGTGTCTATCTGTTTAGGAAATAGGTGGAAACATAACACAATGGAATAGTAATAAACCATTCAGCCAGTCAAGCCCCCTCAACTTGTTGATAATGTCATGACTGATCATCCGCTTCTATGGCTTTTTCCCATGATATTCCATTTCCCTTCATATCATTGGTAAAGTAGATTAAACTTTACTTTAAACACATTGAAAAGCTTAACTTACCCCTCTGAGATAGTAAATTCCAAAGATTCACAACCTTTTAAGTTAAAAAAAACTCAGTCTTGAGTAGCTTCCCTTTTTATCTTGATATTGTATCCTTTAGTTATAAACTCCCCATCAGGGGGAACATCCCACCTGCATCTACCCTCTCTACCTCTTTAAGTATTTTGTAGGTTTCAGTGAGTTCGACAGTCATACTGTGGAATTCTTGAGAGTACAGGCCCAGTTTTCCCAATCTCTACTCATAGGACAGTCGTGTAATCCCTAGACCAGCTCTGATCAATGTTCTGTTGCAATCCCGCTATGACAATAGTATATTTTCTAAGATAGGATCAACATTTCACAGAGTATTGCAGGTGCCGTAAAACTACGCACTTTCCGATTACTGCTAAACTTAAACTCTCTTGTGATAAAGGCCAATACAATATTAGTTTTCCTAATTGTTTGTTACATCTGCATGTTAACCTTCAGCGACTTATTGGCGAAGACACCCAGCTCTCTTCATATATCTACACTTTCTAACCTTTCTGCCATTTAAGTACACATCTTTACTTCCTACCAAGTGGATACCCGTTTCATTTTTTCCACATTATATCCCATATATCATCATCTTGCCCAATCACTAAATCTGTCCAAATCCTTTGGATAGTTCTGTATATCTTTCTTTTGACATACATTTCAACCTAGCTTTGTGTCTACTCCAAACTTGGAAATATAAGTTTAGTCATAATACTTGTATTGGCTGTCAGCTATAATTTGATAAGTGTGACAATTTGTTGCTTGATTAGTCTGTGGGACAACATCCTCAATTTTGACACAAGGTCATAGATGTTACCAAGGTGGACTTTTCACCTCTGTCACCTAAGGTGCCATGGTGGTCCATTCAGTTTTATATTTGATTTTTCTGTAATGGTACGGCTATATCTAATTATGGATGTATAAATGTTTGACCTGTGAGACTGTGGGATAAGGAATCTATGTAAAACAAACTGGGTTAGGCAGATATTTAATCTGAGGGATATTGCCTGCGGTGAAAACTCTCAGTTATAAGGGGAGACTGGATTTGTTTCCCTTGAGGCGGGGAGGCTGATGGGGATCTGGTTGAAGTATATAAAATTATGAGAGATATGTACAGTAGCTTGTGAGAACCTCTTTGCCATGTTAGACATGTTGAAGACCAGAAGGCATAGGTTTAAAATGAGGAGTAAGTGGTTTAAAGGAGATCTGAGGAAAGAAATTTCACCCAGCATATGTAGATATATGGGACGTGGTGTCTGAGAGGCTGGTTGAGGCAAGTAATCTCACAGAATTTAAGAACCATCTAAATAAGGGGCATCTTATGCTATGGGCCAAGTGCAGTTAAATGGGATTAGTGTAGTTTGATGTTTGTTGGTCGGCATTGACATGGTGGGTTGAAGGGTTTGTTTCTATGCTATATGTCTCTATGA